>NC_062552.1:118825869-120025869 GCF_016906955.1 Phacochoerus africanus
TAATCAGGGAATCAGGTGTTCCAAGGCAGTGGGTGACTAACTGTTCTGTCCCCTGCTCTCCCTGGCCTTGCTCCTGTCATAGCTGGCTTCACACCACATCGTCATCATTTTGCTGTTCCTAAGTTCTCACCCAGGGCTCAATACACAACAGGGAGCAAATGCATGCTTTGCTCGACCAGACCTTTAAGGTAGCAGAAGACGCCTGCTTAACCAGGCAAAAACTTTACTGAAACGCAGGATCCTTTGATAATGTAATGTGCTGCCCTCAGGATTCCATTTTCTGAATTCCAATTTCTTCATCTCTCTGCAGTGAGTGTTCTAAAATTGGGTCTATCTTTCTTAAATCAGGTATCGATTCTGAGCCCATCTGATAGGACTACAGGAATTCAACCTTTTCAGAGTAAAAACAGAGTAAGAATATGTCAGAAATGTTAGCAAATGTTGGGAAAATGTCAGCCATTCCAATGACCATTGGCCAGTTTCTTAAGAAGTAACCAAAAGGAGGCCTTAGAGGCAATGCAAAACTCCTGGTCTAGAGTTAGGAGACCCAGGTTCTGGGGGGAAAAGTTAAATGAACTGGAATGGATAACTTTGGGTTTTCGCAGCAAATAGCAAAGATTAAGCCTGCTGGGGGGTGGGGGGTGTAATCCTCACTGAGGCTGGGTGCTGGGTCAGTCAATGTGTTGGGTCTCAAAGAGAATCTTCTGAAGGAAGCCTCGTCCCCACCGCCCACTGCCCTTCAATCAGCCAGAGCTGAATTTTTACTCACACAGACTGGAAACCCACAGGCTCCTCAAAGATCCTTATAACGTTAATTAGAAAGCTTTGATGGAGGGAGTTTTCACTGTGGCTCACCGGGTTAAGAACCAGACTAGTAACCATGAGGACGTGGGTTCAATCCCTGGCCTCCCTCAGTGGGGTCAAGGATCCAGCATTGCCACGAGCTGCAGTGTAGTTTGTAAATGCGGCTTGGATCCTGCGTTGCTGTGGCTGTGGTGTAGCTCACAGATGTGGCTCAGATCCTGCACTGTGTGGCTGTGGTATAGGCCGGCAGCTGGAGCTCTGATTCGACCCCTAACCTGGGAACTTCCATATACTGCAGGCGCAGCCATTAAAAAGAAGAAGAAGAAAGCAAGATTTGAGGGATCCTCAAACGCTAATAAAGACTAGTCACCCAACATGTTTCATGTTTGTCTTTGGGCAGCCCCTCTTCAGGCTTGCTCCTGGCTTCTCCAGGGGATGATGTTGCAGGTATGAACAGGTGTGCCCCCAGCCCTGGGGCCCCTTCTTGGGCAGCATTCAGTCAGGGAAGCCCCAACAGCTGTTACGAAATAGTCATTGTTGGAGTTTCCTGGTGCCATAGTGGCCAGGGATCTGGCATTGTCACTGTTGTGGTTCAGGTAGCTGCTGTGGCATGGATTTGATCCCTGGCCCAGGAACTTCTGCATGCCGAGGGCATGGCAGAAAGAAGGAAAGAAGGAAAGAAGGAAAGGAAGGAAGGAAGGAAGGAAGGAAGGGAAGGAAGAAAGAAAGAAGAAAGAAAGAAGAAAGAAAGAAGAAAGAAAGGAAAGAAAGAAGAAAGAAACGAAAGAAAGAAAGAAAGAAAGAAAGAAAAAGGAAAGAAAGAAGAAAGAAAGAAAGAAAGAAAGAAAGAAAGAAAGAAAGAAAGAAAGAAACGAAGGAAAGAAAGAAAGAAAGAAGAAAGAAAGAATCTGGTGTCGAAATTTTTTCAGATAAAACAGTCTTGAAAATGTTATTTAACTATGTCGCAGTTAATACAACAAGCAAAAAGCCCGATCAGCTGTATGAAAAATCTAAACTTAAAAAATAGACGATCGCCAAAACATTAGTCCCAGACTTCACATTACCAGCGAAATTGTCTGCTAATGTATCTCTATTGGCCTCTAGACTCTAAACTCCTGCGAAGAAACAAGCTGGGTCTTATTAGTAGTCACTCAATTCCCAGCACTTAGTCTGGGTCTGACTTAGAGGGTTCTTAATAAATGTTTATTGAATAAACCAGTGGTTCTTGAGCCTGGCTGCACATCAGAATCTTCTGGGAGTTTTTAAAAATACTGAGACCTGGGCCGCACCCCAGACCAATTAAAAGAAAATCTCTAGGGGTGGGGCCTCAAAACGGTGTATTTTTTAAAAGCTCCCCAGGTGGTTCTGATGTTTGGCCAGGGCCTGGGACTGCCGAAATAAAGAAACGACTGAATGACCAAATGAATAAGTGTCTCTTAGATTTACAAAAGAATTCATTGCAGGATGCCTTTTAAAAGCACGTTCCCATGATGCATTTTCAATGTAATTCGATTTTAAGAAATTTGATTTACACCCAATATTGCTGGGACAATCTATTTTGTAAAGCAAGGAACATCTGTATTATCTATCAAAAAAAATTTTTTTTATGGATTTGGGAATATTCTGTTTCTCCATTTAGAAGTGAGCTGGAGCCCTGAGCAAAAAAAAAAAAAAAAAAAAAAAAAGTTGTATCATTTCCTGTACTCTGAAAATCGCTCTCTCCCACTCTGGCCTTTAGAGATGTTTTCCCAGCACTATGAAGCTTGCAATTACTTAACGAGACACTTACAGAAGTTTTGAGAAGCATAAAAAAAAAATCACTGTCTGGGCTTCCTGCTCCTGATGTTATGGGAGTGACCGATGAGGGCTCAGCTGGGCACGCACTTGGCGGGCGCGGGGGCGGCAATCAGGTGGGCGGCAGCGAAGAAGCCTGGCAGATGGGTGTCCAGGTGTCAGCGGAGGGGGACAGAAACGGATGGCAATTTCCTAAAGCAGCATCCGCCCAGTGCTGGGCAACGAGATGCCAGATGAAGACTTTCTGATTAATCTCCAAGAGGCTGGAGAAAGGAAACATCTCACAAAGGACAATGACTCGCAGTCCCGGGTCCACAGTGAAGTTGGGGGTGGGGGGCAAGGCCGAGGGAGCAGCGTGAGGAGCTGGGGGAGCTGCAGCAGACAGAGAGTGCTCCATGGGAATGCTGCCCGGGGCTGTGCTTCCAGAACTCGGGACCCCCTCGCGTGCACTTTGCACCCTGAGCCCACGCTGGCCCCCCTGGGCAGGTACTGGTCTTTCCATCACCCTCCGCTTTGGGGATGGCTGATTAGTTTCCTAGGGTGGCCAGAACAAAGGGCCACAGGCTGGATGGCTTAAAAGGACAAACTCTTCCTAGCGTTTGGTGTCACCAGTGGTCCTCCATGTTCCTTGGCTTGCAGGATAGGTCACTCCAACCCTCCCTCCTCACATGGCCTGAGCCCTGTGTGTCTTCACACCCTTCCCCGCTGTGCCTGGCAATCTCTGTGTTCAAATTTCCCCCTTTTATACGGAGGAAGTCAAATTGGACCAGGGCCCGCCCTAAAGACCGAATCTTGATGTCCTTTGTAAAGACCTACCTTCATGACAACAGCCCAGGCATGGAAACAACTTGAGTGTCCATGGAAGAACGCACAGATAGAGAACATGTGGCAGAGGGAGTTCCCATGATGGCTCAGCCAGGTAAGAACCCGACAGAGTCTCCGTGAGGAGGTGGGTTGGATCCCTGGCCTCGACCAGTGGTTAAGGGTCCAGTGTTGTTGAAAGCTGTGGCAGTAAGTCACAGATGGGGCTTGGATCCAGTGTTGCTGGGGCTGCGGCATAGGACTCAGCTGCAGCTCCATATCGACCCCTAGCCTGGGAACTTGCATATGCTGCAAGTGCAGCCCTAAAAAGAAAAAAAAAAAAATAATTCCCTGAAAATTCCTTAAAAAAAAAAAAAAGGAGGAAGTTCCTGATGTGTCTCAATGGTAACAAGCCATATTAGCATCCACAAGGATTTGGGTTCAACCCCTGGCCTTGCTCAGTGGGTTAACGATCTGGCGTTGCCGTGAGCTGTGGTGTAGCTCACAGATGTGGCTTGGATCCTATGCTGCTGTGGCTGTGCCTTAGGCTGGCAGCTGCGGCTGTGATTTGACCCCTAGCCTGGGAACCTCCATATGCCACAGGTGGGGACCTAAAAAGTAAAAAAAAAAAAAAAAGAGAGAGAGACAGAAAGAAAGAGAGACAGACAGAAGGAAGGAAGGAAATAAAGAAAGAGAAAGAAAGAAAAACAAAATGTGATATATATACAATGAAATACTACTCAGCCATGAAAATGAGGAAATCTTGCATTTGTAACAACATGAATGGACCTTGAGAGCACGACACTAAGTGATATGTCAGACAGAAACGATCTCACGTATATGTGGAAACTAAAAAAAAATAAAATAAAATACTGAACTCAGAAATACAGAAAACAAATTGGTGTTTTCCAGAGGCAGGACTGGGAGGTGGGGGATTGTGTGAAGGAGGTCAAAGTGTACAAACTCTCAGAAAGAAGATGCATAGGTTCTGGGGACGTAATATACAGCATGGCCACTATGGTTAACAAGACCATATCGTATATTTGAAAGTTGCTAAGAGAGTAGATCTTACAGTTCACATTATAAGAAAAAAGCTTGTTAATTATGCATGCGATGATGGTCACTAAACCCAACATGACGATCATTTTGCAATATAGACATATATCAAATTAATATGTTGTACAACTTAAACTACCATAATGTTATGTGTCAATTATATCTGTTTTGTTTTTTTTAAAGGCCCACTCTCCAAATAAGGTCCCATTCTTTTTTTTTTCTTTTTTTTTAAATTACATTTATAGGTGTACAACAATCATCACAACTAAGATCCCATTCTGAGGCAGTAGGGGTTAAGACTCCAACATATCTTTTATGGGGGCATAATTCAACCTATAACAATTGTAAAAGTTGAAAGAGAGCCCATTTTTATGCTCATTTCTGTCTTTTCCCTTACTTTTCTTTCCTGTCTCAGAGCAATAAGAGAGTTTCCTTCTTTCTCTCTAAATTCTGACTCTTTTGCACCACTCACCTCTCCCCTCCCTCCTCCCCCCCACTGCCCACGTGATCCTTTGCCAATGCCCTGGACAGTCGGAGCACCAGTGCCTCCTGCACCACTTGTCTTGCCCTCTGCCCCCCCTTCTCCCTACACCACAGTGGTCAAGCACACCTGTCAGCCCTTTTCCTTCTGACTAGGATTGAGAACAGCTCTTCCTGCGATCCTCAGAGTCTATTCCCTCAAGGCAGCCCCAGCCATCTGCTCCAGGTACGGTGCTTTTTATGCAGTGCTGCCCCCACCTTAGGGACAAGTCCACTGGGCCTCCAAATCCTCCATTTCCCCCTTCTGTCAACAGCAGCATCTAAGTGGTAACCCTGGAGCATCCCCCCAACCCCTTGTCCTTTTTCCCCCAGCTAATCCCAGCAAAGTCCAGTCTTAACTTGTCCGACTGTCCTTCAACAGGATTTAGCTCCCCATCATCTGTTTCCTGGTACATTCTTGAGTGTCTGCAGCCAAAACTGTATTTCTTCACTGCTTCCCTTTTCCTCATCCCCTCTTATCGTGGCTTGCTCCCTGCCCTCTTCCTTTGTTCCTCTGTCTGTTATTTATATAATGTTCCATCCATGTTCTTTATCTTGGAGAGATTCCCTGTCAGGGCTGGGAAGGGGCAGTTCTCCTTCTGGAACTTAGCTTGTGCTGCTCAGTCTTTGCTGAGTCATTTCCAGTCATCACTTGAAGGGTGTCACCTGTATGGACAGTGCCTGGGCTGTAACCCACAGAGGCTTGGCTGGGATGCCATTTGGCAACTTTGGCAGGGGTACTCTTTTTTCTTTTTTCTTTTTTGGCCACCCTGCAGCATGTGGATTTTCCAGAACAGGGATTAGATCCTGGCCACAGTGGCAACCTAAGCGGCAGCTGCAGGAATGCTGAATCCTTAACCTGCTGTGCCGGGCCAGGGATCGAACCTGCGTCCCAGCACTTCCAAGACGCCGCTGATCCCACTGCACCGCAGTGGGAACACTGACAGAGGTACTCTTAAGCGACAAAGAACTTGACTTTGGCATTAGATAGACCAGGTTTGGAATCTCACTGTCATTTATGCCCTGTGATACTGCGTGAATCCTATAACCTCTCTAAGGGTTGGCTTCCTAATCTATGCAAAGGAAGACTGCATCTACCTCAGGGAGGTAGGGATCAATTAGGGCCCAGCAGGAAACAAACGGCATTTTGAAATAATTCTAGGAGCATTCAAGAAGAGTTTATATACAAGCGCCTATTACAAAGTGATGGGTTGCAGCCAGCGGTAACTACCCCAGGCCCTGAGAAATAGGGGCAATTGGGAGGGGAGGGTGTAGTTACTGGGATCCAGAAGGAGAAAGTCTTACAGAGGCAGCCATCCCAAGAGAGGAAAGCCCTATCCAGGGCCACAGTCAGCTGTGCGGGGCAGGGGAATAGAGACACGCGTCGCTCTGTCTTCTGGCCCCCTGGCAGCCTGCCATTGCCTGAACCCACAGGAAGCAGCGTGGGGGGGTGGGGGGGAGCTGTCTACCTGCTCCGTGGACGTCCGCCTTCCCAGCAACCGGGATCACAGGGAGAGGGGAAAAGAGAGGGTTTGGAAGAGTATGTGGATGAATCAGCAGAGTTTGGAAATTAAATTAAATAGGCGCAGTAAGACCCAGCACCCGGTACATAATGAGTTCAACAAATGCCTTATCAAGTTTCTCCCTCCTCTATTATCATCATCATCATCATCATCATTATTAAGAGGAGGAGGAGGCTTTATGTATAGTCTTTCTTGACTCTTCTCTCAACAATTCTCTCTCTCCGAGAAGAGAAACTACCAATTAAGAAGAAACAACTTCTTAATTGAGTTGTCAAGGCGAGGAATGCCTGCCCACTCCCAGTCCTCTCTGTGGTATTCCCCACCCCCCGCTTTAGCGGATTGGACCAGGGGTAGCTGCCTCACCCACACAGAGGCGAGCACCCCTCAATTGTTCCACCTCCAGTCTTAGCTGATTGGACCAGCGGCAGGAGCCTCATCCTCATAGGCAGAGCACCCGCCAATGTTTCCACCCTGGGGTTAGCTGATTGGACAATGGGTAGGCCCTTGGGGAGCTGCTGGCTGGTGATTGGCCAACCCCATCAGCTCCGCCTCAGAAGGTTTGCACGTGGACTGTTCCGAGGCTGTTCAGAGGAGTTCATTCATAAGTAAGCCCAGTAACTGCCAGAGCAGTGCAGTTGGGGAGCCCGAGGCACTGCTAAGGTGACCAGTAAAGATCAAACAGCAGACGCCAGTTCTGAAAGGCTGGAGATGCACCTGAGACCCAGAGTTTCTACTCTCTCTCCAGGGCTGGGCTCGCCTTCCTTCAGGCTGGTGGGGCCACACTGAGCTTTCCTGCCCGCTCCCTTCCAGCCTGCTCCCTTCCAGCCTTCGCTTACGATAGCTCTTAGCTGAGCTTGGGCCTGTCTGCTGCAACAAGAATTCCTAAACTCGGAGTTCCCTCGTGGCTCACTGGCTCAGTGGTTAATGAACCGGACTAGCATACCTGATGGACCTGGGTTCCATCCCGGGCCTTGCGGTTGCCATGAGCTGTGGTGTAGGTCGCAGATTTGGTTCGGGATCCCTAGTTGCTGTGGCTGTGGTGTAAGCTGGTAGCTGTAGCTCCAATTCAACCCCTAGCATGAGAACTTCCATATGCCTCGGACGCGGCCCTAAAAGGACCAAAAAAAAAAAAAAAAATCCTAAACTCTTCACAGACACATTTTCAGTCAGCACGTATGACAGGCAAGCAGGAGGCTCCTGCCACAGCCTATTTGCTGCTCCTGGACAAGTGCTGAAGGCTTAAAAAGAAGAACATGCCGCCTCTCTAGTTCGTCAGAACAGGAGGGGAGAAGGATGAGGCATTTTAAATATTCAAGGATCTCTCTTGATTATGCACTTACTTAGTTTGTTATCTTTATAATCGGGAGGACACACTCATATGCTAAAGGAATTTACTCACTATAAATATTGGACAAATATTTAAGCTGCAGTGGATGGTGAAAAGGTGGAGAGTGACAGAGCACAGCCACCAGCTCGCCTCCTTTCCAGCTCAAACATATTCAGACCGATTTACTCCCACCAGGCAACTCTGTGTACTTTTTAAAAAATATAATTAGTTGCCTTTGTTTTCATCTCCAGGCACAAAATATTTTACTTTCTGACACATCTGTTGGGCATTTGATGTATGTTTTCTCCTGGCAGGGGTGCAGAGAGCCCCGTCTCCAGAGCCAGAAGGGCAGCTCCTCCCCTGCCAGCCCTGCCACCTCGCTCAAGGCAGGTCACCTTCTGGCCTCAATGTCCTCCCTTGCAAGGGGGAAGCTGTCTTCCAACACACATCCCAGGCTCCTCAGATAAATCAGCTAAGCGCTGATAAAGTCCACATACATGTAAGAGAGTGATCCTGTGATCCCTGGGCCCCAGGAGCCACATTTGCCACAGCTGATTGGCTGTTTAATAGTCATTCAGCAAACATTTGCTGAACACCACTGTGCCAAGCCCCGTGACATGCTAAAACGGATTTTGTACTTTTGTACACCATTTTCATTCGTTTTCAGAGGAAGGAGATGGTTGCTATTGTCTGTTTTTACAAATGAAACTCATGTTCAGTTACATTGACCCCAAGTCACTCGGCTAACTGGGGACGCCTTGAGGTTGGAACCCATCTCTGACTCTGTGCCCAGTTCTTTGGTTGTATCTCAAGGCTCCTGCAGGGCCTGGCAGGCACCCCTCATCTGGCTCCGGGAAGGGATTCCAGGAGGGGGTTTCCATCCGCTTCCTCCTGCCTGCCGCTCGCCCCCTCCCCTGCGTCTGCAGTCACCTCTGACCTCGTGCCCTGCGCTCCGTCTAGCTCCACAGCAGTGGCATCTGGCAGGAAGAGCCTTGAAGCAGGCCAACCTGGCCTCCAGCACCAGCTATACTTGGCTGGGCCTTGACCTTGACCTCTACAGCGCTCCTCCACGCAATGGGAAACAGGTCTTCGGCACAGAGCTGTGAGGACGACACAGGGCTAGGTGTGAAAGGGCCTGGCACAGAGGATTCTTTTGCTCTGTACCCTGAGCCCATCTGTAGGAAGGTGGCTGCTTGAACTTGACAAGGCTTCTTCCAAGTGAGTCCCTCTGGAGCATAGCTCCCACCTGCAAGCGTGGTTAGAGGAACCACCATTGCAGTCTGCTCAGAGCCACCCCAGAAGTTTGTCACCTGTTTACAATCACTTTTGAGCTCTCTCTGTGTTCCCAGCACTGTGCTAGGCTCAGCAGAAGACCCATGGGAAGGCCTGGTCCCTGCTCCTGGGAGTTTGCAGCCTGATAGTGGAGGCAGGACCAAGCCCTCACTCCTGGGAGGCAAGCGCTGCCCCTCCCGTGTTGACCCCTAAAGCCCTGTGAACTGAGGGCCAACATCATTCCGTCCTCCCAAGGAATACACACCATTTGGCTATGTGGGCTCCAGGAAGGCTTCCTGGAAGAAGAGGAGGCTGAGCACTGAAGAGGGTTCTTTGGTCCTCCTCCGGGAGACCCAGAGGCAAGGAGGAATGTCCCCTGCATAGGGGCTCCCAGCACCGCTCCACTCTGCTCGCCCTCTCTGGGGTTTTGTCCCTGCACACGGGCCCTCGCTGGCTCTCCCATCAGTGAAATGGGGGTGGTAATGGGGCCAACTTCCCAGGATTGTTCCAAGGCAATAATGAAATAATAGAGATGACATTACTTTGCCACCGAGCGCCATATAAATATCGATTGCTGTCATCTCAGCCCCATGCCAGCTCCACTTCCTGAACCCCCTACCCCTTCAGGGCACCCACCTTGGTTTGGCTCTTTGAGCACCAGCCCCGAGACCCTGATCTCCAATCTCACCTTCTTCTTTTTTATTCACACGGTCCCGAGTTCTGACCCCTCCATGTACCATCCAACAGGACCTCTATATAGACTGTTGCAAAACTTCGTTTTCTCAGGGTTAAATATACATAACGTCAGATTTACCATTTTAACCATTTTAATATTTACATCTTAAAGGTACAATTCCAGTGGCATTGGGTCTATTTATACTGTTGTGCAACCATCACCCATTCATCTCCAGCATCCTTTTCATCTTGTAAAACTGAAACTCTACACCCCATTAAACACTAACTCCACGCTCCCGCCTGCACCCAGAGCCTTCTTCTGTCTGTCCCCATGAATGTGTCCACTCTTGGTATGTCATAGAAATAGAATCATACAGAATTTTTCTTTTTGTGATTGGCTGATCTCACTCGGCATAATCTCCTCAGGGTTCATCCATGTTGCAGCATATTGCAGAATTTTCTTCTTATTATTCAAAAAGGCTGAATAATAATAGTTCATTGTGTGGCTTCGTCCACCTTTTGATTATCCGTGCATCCATCCATAGACACATGGGGTGTTTCCACCTTTTGGCTAATGTGAATAATGCTGCTATGGACGTGAGTGTACAAACATCTGTTCATGCCTCTGCTTTCCATTCTTTGGGGAATTTACCCAGAGGTGGAATGGCTGGATCATACGGTAATTCTGTGTTTAGTTCTTTGAGGGACTGCCAGGCTGTTCTCTGCAGTGGCTGGACCATTTTCTATTCGTCAGGGTTACATTTGACCAACTGCTTTCACGCCTATTCGCTGGCAGACGTAACTG
The DNA here is from genome assembly GCF_016906955.1 of Phacochoerus africanus. NCBI lineage: Eukaryota > Metazoa > Chordata > Mammalia > Artiodactyla > Suidae > Phacochoerus > Phacochoerus africanus. Next base: position 118,836,446 of record NC_062552.1, read on the forward strand.
GAGCTAAAAGCCCAGATCAAGGGGAACGTTTCAAAATACGAACGACCATGGTCGAGGAGCACCTAGGGGACTTGCAGAAACCCGCAGCAGGAGCCGTCAGGGAGGCATCTGCGTATGTACGTCGGAGCGTAGCAGAGTGCCAGCATGTAAAACTACTGTCTTCCTGAGCCTGTGAGTGTACTTATAATCACAGATAATTTTATTACTTCTTACCAGATGCCTGGCAAACCCCTTAAATATAAAAAGCAATGATTTTTCATTTGCCAAAGGACTTGGGAAATACCTCTTCTGAAACCATGAATACCAAGGATACCAAACAGAGCAAAAGCACCATGCAAACCCATCTCGTTTTCGCAATAAAGAGCGTTATAGGAACCGAGGATCTTTATTTTTTTTACATGCTCGTAAAATGATGATACTTGTTCTGAGAATTTCCTGGTTGGAACATGGCTGTTACAGACTTATTTCGTAAGTTATTTTTTTAATGGTATCTGCAGAGACCAGTGTTTTAATTCCAGTTGGCTTTTTTGGTTGTTTTTTTCCCCACCCCTACCGCCCCACTATTACATCTGAAAAATCTCTTTCCGGCAACAGCGCATTTGAAAGCGGCGAGAATTGTGAGAGGTCCTTCCTTGGAGCTCTCATTCGCGTTCTCAGCTCTTCATTCGCGTTCTCAGCTGCTGACATTCTGCTTTGAGATTTTCCTTGCCTTGAATATTCATTGGCCATTTCTGTTGTTGCATTTACCCCAATAAAATCTACTTCAGCTTGTTGCTCTCTGGGAAAGCACTGGTGAGCAGTTTTCTGACAGTTGTATATTAAATGCAGGTGGCTTCATGAATATACTTTCTGTCTGACTCAATACATTAACCATAAGCCACAGTTTCTTCCAAAGGAACTGGAATGAATTAAACTGTTTAATAAAACCTTACTTACCTGGATAAACTCATTTCTATTTTGCATTTAGATTCCCTAATGCATCTTTCCAGATTGTTATTTGTAAAATAAAAAGCTAGACGTGTTTACTTAGAAAGCCAAACATCAAACCCTAATCCTGGTTCCTATCCAACTGCTTTGCAACATCATTCCCCACCCCCCCCATCCCGCCACCACATTTCCTACCATGGTATGAGCCGTTGGCATTTCATTTAGCATGAATTGATAACTCCCACCCTGGCTCCCAATTAAAACTTGGGCATAGAATTTGCTTCTCCATGTATGTTTCTTTCCATCGCAACCCTGAAACCTGTACTGTTTCAGACAGAAAGGAGGCAGAAGTTGCATAGTTTGGAAATTGATTTTGAAGCCTTGTCTGTGCAAAAAGACCTTCTTGGACTTTTGGTTGAAGCTCTCCAGGTCTCCTGAGAGTCCACTTAAGAAGTTACTTATAGGAAAGTTTCTGCATCCCCTCTAAAATCTTTCTTGAAGACTGGATCTTCTAGGAGAGCCAAGTTGGTAAACTGAGCTTGGAGTGTAGTTTTTGGAAAAATCTGGTCCCGAAGAATCAATAATCTTTCTTCTCATCCTTGCCAAAAGCAGTTTCTGGCATAGAGGATGCCTTAAGTGAGCACTTGCTGAACTGATGAACCAAATAAATGAATAACGGGGTGACTGACTTCATCTTATTTCCCTTCTTGCCTTTTTTGCCAGAAACCCAGTGCCAAATTCAATGCTCGAATACAATTAACTATATTAGCCCGGATATTTGATCTCATTGCTTCCCCTCTTTCTTTTTAAAAATTTAAAAGTTCTGCTTAAGCAATTTTATTGCATACCCACCTTAATGTAAGGTGCTAAAGATAATATCCGTCTGACTGAGCCAACAGTCGCTACCCATATACTCTTTCAGATGTCGCCTTACTTAATCTGCTCCCCAACCTTGTGTGCCAGGAATCAGTGCTTATTTAATAGATGAGGAAACCTAAATATTTTTGTCCTTGACTTCCTGGGGTGGAGGGAGTGGTAGCTGACATTTCTAGAGGGCTTCCTAAAGGCCAGGCAATATGCTAGTCATCTGACTAAATCCTTAAAAAAAAAAAAAAATCATCAGGTCAGAGTTCCTGTGGTGGCTCAGCAGGTTAAGGATCTGACGTTGTCTCTCTGAGGATGTGGGTTCCATCCCTGGCCTCGCTCAGTGGGTTAAGGTCTGGTGTGGCCATAAGCTGCAGCATAGGTCACAGATGCTGCTCAGATTTGGTGTTTCCATGGCTGCGGTGTAGGCCACCGCTGCATTCCTGTCTGACCCCTAGCCCTGGAACTTTCATATGCCATGGGTGCGGCTGTAAGGAGAAAAGTGTTCTTGGTGGCGCCGGTTTGTGGATGGAAAAACGGAGACATGCGCGATGAAGTGATTCGCCAAAGGGCACACCGCTGGGAGGTGGCAGAGATGGGATTTGAACCAGGACTCCTGCGTCCCAGGCCAGTGCACCCAACCTGATTTGTCAGTTCAGTGCAAGGCTCTTGAGGCAGCAATGTTTTTAATCAGGTGCAAATCATTTCTTCCCACCGCTGGGATCCCGCTGTTTATTCGCTGCCAACTGGGCTTAGGGGATGTCATTTCAGAACAAATTGGCCACCAGACCAGGCATTGCTGGAAGAAAGACCAGGGTCTCCGGCTGCGTGAATTCAGCTTTGCTGTGTGTTTCAGGGGCCACTCCATGGAGAAGCTACGGCGCTGGCCAGGCGGGGGGAGCCCTCACCCCTGCACAGCCCCCTCCTGTCAGCTCGGCCCCAAGGCAGCAGCTCCCTGGGGACGCATCTCCGCTGATAAAACCACCAGCCTGAGACTGGGTGTGGCTGGCTGCTGGCAGCTCAGCGAACCTTCTCTCCCCCTCCACCCCGTCCTGTCTCTTACAGGAGAGACAGCTCAGAACGCACCCCCTACCTGCAGGCCGGCTGCTAACGAATCCTTCCCATCAAACTGCCTGAGAAACTCGACAGGAACGTTGGAGATGAGGTGCTTGAGGTTTATCAAGTTTTCGAGATTACATGTCCATAAACCCCTTTACAGGGCCGCTCAGCACCAGCCTCTGAGCCTCCCCCGCGCATCGCCCGCCACCTCGGGTTGAGCGAGTCAGGCGGCCCCCACACACCCACCCACCCTCCCACGGACCAGACCCACCCACCCACGGACCAGACCCACCCCACCATGTCCTTGGGCGGGGGGGAGGGGAGCAAGCCCAGCCCTGGTTCCCTTATAATCAAATTTTCACTGCGCTCTCTGACAGGTTTTTAAGTCACTTAAGGGATCTATTTATATGTGCAAAGCATCAGCGTCGTGCAGTAAATCCAACCACAAGCCAGTCCCATATTTTATTAAGTTTAAGTTCAGTGAAAGTGCAGAGCAGACGAGGGTCCTGTGTCTCTCCGTTACATCTGATTTGCGGTTCCCATAAAAAGGCCCACATGCCGCTGTTTCAGATGTGTTTTGGATTGAAAATAGGATTAATGTGCTAAAGTGTGATTAGAATGGTTAAACACGATTAATTGGAACAGACTTCTGCTGCCAGGGGAGCCCCTCCGAGGCTGGCCTCGCTCCAGGTTACCCAGTGAACAAAGCCGGCCAACTGTCCAGCGTTCCCCGCGTCTCGCCTCACATGCTTGCCCCTCGCATGTTCTCCTCGCCAGCCTGTCTCAGGGCAGATTAAATGCAGCTGAGAATGTGGGGCTCGCTCGGCGGCCGGCGTCCTCCGGGAATAGGCAGGAACCCCGGACTGGCCGGGCCTCGACGGGGCGGGCCGGGAGCTGCCAAGCGCCGGGGGCAGCGGGCCAGGTGTCTGGGCCGGGGGTGGGAGTAATTTGGGGGTTTTTAAATGATCTATTAAACCCCTGAACTTTAATCAAGCTGCTACCACACTGACGGCTCTGATTTATCCTCCGAGGCTAGGTCCAGGCCCGGAGCTCGAGCCAGGTTCCTGCAGGCTGTATGGGGTGGGCAGGCGGGAGGGTCAACCACAGCCTCCTGGGGCGGGGGGGACCCTGGCCACCAGGCTGGACAAAGCCTTCCTCCCCCCCCCACTGCCCGACTTCCGCCCCCACTGTAGACAGAGGCTTTGAAGCGGAACTCAGCCAAGCCCCCTCCATCCTGCACCCTGAGGCAGCCTGACTTGGGGTCTCCCCTGGGAGGGGCTCTCAGGACCCTGGCTGGCTCCCCCACATCCAAGTCCATGGCAAATGCAGTTTCCCATTTGAACAGGAAGACTTTCCAAGGAGGGTAGGCCGAGCTCACACCAAGTGAGGTCTGTTCCGGGAAAACATTTTATAATAAAAAAAGAGGCATTTTTTATACCAGGTAGCTTGAAAGAGTTTTTTTTTAATAGTGAAAAACTTACTAGAGCCCCTAAAATTTAAAAGCATGTTTCACTTTAAAAGGGTTGTCTGAAAAAAAAAAGGGGGGGGGGAATGTAATTGTAATGTATACATATAAGGATAACCTGACCCCCTTGCTGTACAGTGGGAAAATAAAAAAAATAAAAAAAAAAGGGTCGTCTGGCTGTGACAGAAAAACATATCCTGGAAAGGACCTGTCCCCCAGGTCCTGGGGCTCTGGGACAGCGGGCCAGGCGACACCGAGTTTGTCAGGGAATTTGGCTGCTCTGAGTTGTATTTTTATTTGTCTCTTGGGTTGGCTGAGTAAGGGTGTGTCTGTGTGTGTGTGTGTGTGTGTGTGTGTCTGTGTCTGTGTCTATGTGTGTGTCTGTGTGTGGGGGGGAGAGAATATATCTGTGTGTGTGTGTGTGTGTGTGTGTGTGAAAGAATGTGTCTGTGTCCATGTGTGCTTATTTATACGAGTGTCTGTGTGAATGTGGTGTGTGTGTCTCTGTGGTATGTGTATGAGTGTGTCTGCGTGTTGTGTGTGTCTGTGTGGTATGTCTGTGTCCCTGTGGTGTGTGTGGTGTGTGGTATGTGCATATATGTCTGTGTGTGGTGTATGTGTGTCTGTCTGGTGTGTGTGTGGTAGATGTATCTGTGTGGTGTGTCTCTGTATGTGTGAGTCGGTGTGGTGTGTGTGGTGTGTATCTATGTTGTGTGTCTGTGTGGGGAGTCAGTGTGGTGTGTGGCGTGTGTCTGTGTTGTGTGTCTGTGTGTATGTGGTGTCTATGTTGTGTGTGTGTGCTTGTATGAGTCTCTGTAGCGGGGGGTGTGTGTGAAGCAGGGATCGGGCCTTCTAGAAAGGTCAGTGCTCCCAGACTAGAGCCTCAGCCTGCGTGTGCCCCACCCCAGGCAGGGGAGCCTAAAAACCGCGTGGGGCCTGAGAGGTTTGACCACCTGATTTAGGGGTTACAGCGAACACCCTGTAGCAGGAGCCAGCACCCGTCCCAGCAGGAGCAGAAGCGCAAACAGGAACCGAGCCATAGCCCAGGTGGGTCCAGGCCCTGGAGCTGATCTCCGCTGCAGACGCAGAGGTGGAGCCCAGAGAGGGGCCCCCCCGCCAACGGTCAAGTGGGGTCTGTCCCCACCAGCCCCACCTGCCACTGCGAAGGGAAGGGGGCTGGAGCTCGGGGTGCACGGGCTGGGGTCCTGACGGCTCTGCCACTCCCGCTGCCGGCCGTGGGCCAAGTCACTGAATGTGTGTGAGCCTCCCTTTCCTCCTCTGTAGAAGGGGAGCAGGGTGCCTTCCCGTCTGAGACCTGCATTTTTCCGAGAATTGAGGGCCATCTCAACTCCATGCACGTATGGAATGAGGGCATCTTTCTTTTCCTAAAACGATGTTAATTAAAGCAGTTTGGTGGCGCTGGAGCGGAGGAAATTCAGAAACAGCTCTCACATGCGGTGGGTTCCAGAGTTTCAGTGGGGTCCCTGGCGCAGCACAGATGGCCCAGTGGCAGCCGCGCTTGGCTCTGGTGGAACTTAGCCATCACTGCGAGGACCCCAGGGAGGCGGGCCGTGTCTGGTGTCCCCTACCCCTTGGAGTCTTGCAGGGAAGGCCACGTCTGTGTCCTCCGCACCAGCTCTGGGCCCCCAGGTGGGGCCTCCCCACGACGGGTGACGAAAGTTTTCCCACCCGCAGCCTGAAGAGCATCCGGCCCAGCTGCCCGGACCTTCCCTGGGGGGGGACGAGCCAGGCTTAGCTCTGCATCCCCTTGTTTGTTTTTCTGGAAAAATATGCAGACTGGAGGTGCGAGGTCTGGAAGGCCCCGAGCCACCTGGCAGAGGGCAGCAGGAACACCAAGTGTTTACGGGATTTACAAACAGGAACGGTTCCTCCGCGCCTCGGGCCCGCGGCAAAGTCTGCGGCCACGTGGGGCTCTTTGCAGGGAGAGGGACATCCAGGCCGCGATTTCCGCTCAGCCCGCAGCAGGAGCCTTTCCCTCCACTGAGCAGGGCTGGGGCTCTCCTGTCACCTTCCCCATGGGGACAGAGAGGGCGCCTCTCGACAGCACCAGGGCCTCTGCCGCTGGCCCTGGGCGGGCGGAGGCCTCTCTGCTTCCCCCGCAGGAGGACCCAGCACCCAGCACCGTGCAGGATAAACGAGTGGACGGGGCCTGGAGGGACGGAAGGGGCACATCCGGTTCTAAGCTGACCCTTGACCTTCGCGGGTGACTTGGGAAAAGGTCTCACGGGATTCCCTGGGGACATGGTGGTTAAGGAGTCAGCCTTGTCAGGGCCCTGGCTCGGGTTATTTATAACACAGAAACCAACTCAGAGGTTTCAAAACCAACCTTAGGGCGGCCATAGGGAAATCGCGGTGGGGAGGGTGGGAATAACACACACTGCTGTGTAAACTGGATCATTAACGAGGCCCTACTGGAGAGCACAGGCCAATCTGCTCAATAGTTTATAATGCTCTATATGGGAAAAAAGGATATACATATGTACACACAGATATATATATACACACACATATACACCTGTGCAATATTAAATATATATGTACACACACATCCATTCTTTTCTCCAATATAGATTATTATGTATATTCCTATATGTATCTATGAATGATTCACTTAGCTGTACGCCTACAACTAATACAACATTGTAAGTCAACTATACTGAAAGAAAGAGGACACGAAAGGAAAGGAGGAAGGAAGGAAAGAAAGAAAGAAAAAGAGAAAGACAAAAAAAAGAAAGAAAGAGAAAGAAGAAAAAGAAAGAAACTGAGAAAGAAAGAAAATGTCTCATTGAGTCTCAGCTGTAATAGGTACAGAATTGACCACATCTCAGGAGAGATGCCACATCCTGTGGCCCCAGGCCACATGCAGCTATAAAGGGGTGTCTTGCATTGAGTCCCCCCAAATCGGAGCCCTGAGACTAGGGCTTGGCACTGGGAGCAGGTGAATGACTAGGAGGTGGTCCCAGGAAGTGGGAGCCAGGAGTGGGGAAGGAAGCAAAGCCCAGGAGATGCCAAACTGCTCTGAGCTACCTGGGCTTGGCCCCACTGGGGACCTCTGAGGAACCACGCAGGACCACAGCGCAGAATTGTCCCTCCAGACGGATGCAGGACCCATGCCCAGAAACTCCCATCCCCCTTGGGTGAGGCTCCTCTTGGGGGGAAGGGGGTTAACCTTCTGCATTTCAAGGCCACCTCTGCTTGTAGGCTAAGCAAGCTCCTTCCACTTTCTAGAAAGTTCTGTGGCCAAAAACTGAGAGAGTCGGCTCTTGTGTGGGAAGTCTCCCGTTACCTGCCGTTAGGTCAGGGGTCTGAGGTGATATGGTGCAGAGCACCAGCAGCGTCCAGCCCAGGTCACACCCCCAGCGTTACCACCCTGCCCCATGCCCAGCACTGGCTGGGTCACATGGTGAATTTCACGGACCCCCTTCATCCCTCAAAAAACATTAACTTTAGAGTTTACCCCTGCATTGGGATAAAAGTTCATTGTTACGTACGTACGTAGTACTGCTCATGTGTATATATTTTTTGGCCTTGCCTGCGGTGTGTGGAAGTCCCCAGGCCAGCGACAAACCCGAGCCACAGCAGCAGCCAGAGCCACAGCAGTGACAACAGCAGATCTATAACCTGCTATGCCACCAGGGAACTCCTATAGTCCCGTATTTTATTTAAAACTTTGCAATAAAAACATTTTCGTGGGTTTTCATAATGGGCCCTGGGCAAAGGCCCTGGAAACTGATGGACTATTGGAGAAGCCGGCCCTGCTCCCTCTGCTCCTTGAGAGGCCCTGCTCACCTCTCACCCCAGGGCTGGCCAGGCTCCCGGCCCCTGCATCCCCCCCCCCCACCCCCCCACCCCTGGCCATCTTCCCGTTGGGAGCTGCCTCAAGCCAAGGGCTATCTTGGATCTCCATTGAAAAGTCACCCCCTCTCAGAAGTCTGCCTTACTGTCCTCTCTCATAGCATCCTCTTCCTGGCCTTCGTAACACTCAGCATCCTTCTAAATTACCTGTGAATTAATTTGCTCGGTGTTCAACACCCAGCTTCCCATGCCAACAGGCTCCACGAGAGTCAAGGCGTCATCCATCACTCTGTTACCAGGTGTCAGCCGGGGAGCTGCGATGAGCTCCCCAGAGGCCCCTGAGGATGAAAAGCTTGTTCCCAGGGACTGGGGGTACCTCTAGCCGACAGCCCTCAGCTTTCCTCTCCTTTCAGAGACTGCCTTCACCTAAGGGAGCCCCCTTGCCCTGGGTCTCCCCATCTTCCAGGACAACCTGGAGTGTAAAGACTTGGCCTTCTTGCCCCCGCTGGGGCCACTCTGATGGGTCATCCCAGCCACAGAACTCCCGCTGGGCTGGGCTGGGGGCACCACTGAGACCACATCACAGCTTCCCCCTCGCCCAACTCTGCTTCCTCCTTCCATCGGTCCATCACACAGGTATCGATCTCAAGGGCACCCCACCCAAGTTTGCTACATCCGGTCTCCGTCTCCGAGGGTACTCTCCCAGGCACCCCTGAGCCATGGAGGTGCTCTCAGACCATCGTGTGAGTGTGGCCATACTCCAATCTTTGCAGAATGAACAAGGCAGGACAGGATGATAGCAAGAGAAACTGGTGTCTATTAAGAGCCTATGGGGAGTTCCCATTGTGGTTCAGTGGGTTAAGAACCTGGCATAGTCTCTGTGAGGATGTGGGTTCACTCCCCGGCCTTGCTCAGTGGGTTAAGGATCTGGTGTTGCCATGAGCTGTGGGGGTCGCAGAAGCAGTTTGGATCTTGTGTTTGCTGTGGCTGTGGCCTAGGCAGGCAGCTGCAGCTCCAATTTAACCCCTCATCTGGGAACTTCCACATGCAGTGGGTGCAGCCCTAAAAGGACAAACAAAAACAATAACAAAAAAATGAAAAAAAAAAAAAAAACCCATGACCTTAGGCTAAACATGAGAAAAATATCAGACCAATTCTAATATAGGTTCTATCCTTCAAAATATCTGACTAGTATTCCTCAGCACTGCCATTATTAGCAAAAGCAGGGAAGTCTGAGAAATGGTCATGGTCACGCCATTGGTCACGGTCAAGTTGGCATGAGGAGACAGGAATGACTACATAATGAGGTATCCTGGATGGAAACTTGGCTATTAGGCCATGAGGATATTAGGCAAAAATAAAGGAAATCTGAATAAAGTATGGGCTTTAGTTAATCATAATGTACCAGGGAGTTCCCACTGTGGCTCAGCAGTAATGAACTCGACTAGGATCCACGAGGACACAAGTTCAATCCCTGGCCTCGCTCAGTGGGTTAAGGATCCGGCATTGTTGTGAGCTGTGGTGTAGGTCACAGATGTGGCTCCGATCCCGTGTTCCTGTGGCTGTGGTGGAGGCCGGCACCAACAGCTCTGATTCAACCCCTAACCTGGGAACTTCCATATGCCATGGGTGCGGTCCTAAAAAGCTAAAAAAAAAAAGGATCAATATGACACTTCTGGATTTGGATTCACTGAAGAGATTTTGAAACAGTTTTCCTTGAAGCTCCCTCAGAGGTTCTTATGGGGACATAGAGGGCACTCATTCTAACAGGTCAGACATGGCCTCTCCCTGTCCCCACTTCAATCTGAGTAGCTCTGCGTTAGTCCACTTTTATGTGCTGGGGATCTGCATCTAATTTTGTTTGACAGAAAGTTTCTGCCATTACAAAAAAAAAAAAAAATTTTTTCAAACCACTGACTTCAAGTGGTCTAATAATGCCAGTAATAGTGACAGCAAGTGTCCTGCCAGTGTCCTCTGGGCCAGGTGCATCACAGCTTCACTCATCTGACCCCCCCCATCCACCCCACCTGGAAGAACACACATCTGTATTTTATCATTCAGGACCCAGAGGCCCAGAGACGTTAAGTCACTTGCCCAAGGTCACACAGCTGGGAGCTGCCGCAGCTAGGATTTCAACTCATGTTTTACAGAATTTAATCCCAGGAACTGCTAGACGTGCAAGATGTAGGATTACACCCTCTAGAACACAGCTGATCACAGCTCTCTTGAATCCTTTCCAAGGGAAGCACGCAGGCTTTTTTGAAAAGCAAAAGCCCAGCAGGCTTCCTTCTCTGCTCTTTGCTGCGGCTCCTTCTCTGGGGTAATGTGTACCTTCAAGCTCTGCCTGAATGGAGGTTGGGGGCGGTGGGGAAGAATAAAAAGCAGAAACAAGATTAGATGACTACTTTTAAAAATCATCCCAACAACCTTCTGATTACCCAGACTCCTGATTTCACAGGTGGTAGGACCAGGGAGATGACTTACCTACAGGTCTACAAGATTCAGTGGCTTCCAGCGTCCAAGCCAGGCCAAGGCTCCATCCACTCTGCCAGGCTGCGTCCCTTCCTTTCAGAAACTTCCAGAATGAAGACAAGGCCTTGGTCCATGACCCCCTGTCCTCTAAATACCAAATCTTGTCTCAGGGAAAAGTCTGACCTCAGCGCACCACCCTGGGGGCCCTGGGCTCCAAGGACCCCAAGTACGATGCCGCCTGCCAAACTCCATCTAATCCAGTTTCATGATGGGGTTTATTTAGCTTTAAGTTAAGGTCCTGGGACCTCATCAGGAAAGGAGGGCAAAGTTCCTTGGGGTCCCTAAGGAGAGCTGCTCGGGCTGAGTTTGGCCTACGTTTCCCCCACGGATCCAGGCCCAGCAAAGATAACATTTGGGATTCTGCCAGGTGGGCCTCAGCTCTCCAGGTCCCTATGGGATTTGCTTGGGTTCATGGTGCTCCTTCAGCCTGGAGTCCCACAGGATGGGCCTTGGGGTCCCCAGGGAGGAGTTTCACCCTCAGCCTCCTTTCCTGTGTACGTATGTGGAGGGAAGAAGAGGGCGCCTTATCCAGAAAGCTTCCAGTGACATCTGGTTTTTTAAAAAATGGGAAGGAGGCTCATCTAGGGCAGGACGGTCCTGTTGGTTTTATTCTATTTATTTCTTTTCTTTTCCTGTACCGCCTACCCACACCTCTTAGGCAGTGACACAGAGACATCTCAGCCACCAAAGTCCTCTTTGGACAAAACTCTGTCAGGGACAGCGCTGCCGGGAAGGCAGAGTTAGTGGGCCATTAACCAGCTCTCGGGTCCACCTCAAGGTCTCATCCTGGTGCCTATGGGATGCCAGCCAAAGATAAATAAACCTGAGGTTTGGGGTGGGCTGTGCTACCTCTTCGTGGACAGATGCCTGATTTCTGTTGGATTTTGGCCACCTTTGGATGAGGTGAGGGGCCTCCTTGTGGGCATGCAGTACCCAAGCTGGGAACTGCATCTCTAGAACCCCAAAGGGGCCATCAGCTGTGAATGCCTGCAAGCCAGTGGCCTTCAGGGGACTGTGCATCATTTCCCCCAGGATTATAAACTCCTTGAGGGCAGTGGCCTGCAGTACATCACCTCTGTATCCTGCTCCCAGGGTGCCTGGGTTGAACTGAGCCTCTCGAGACGGATGTGCTCATTCTGCTGGCCTGGGCTTCAGGGGGAGCTACTCCTATAGGAATCTGCTTTGTGACATGGACAAGGTACCTCCCTCCCCGAAACCCAGCTTCCCCATCTAGCAAACGAGGAGGATTATCCTGGGTCTGCTCTCCCTCTCTCCTTCTTAAACAAACACCGATGGCTCCTCTGCTGTGTGCGGGCACCATGCGGTTGCAACCTGGGGTGGGGGGTGGTGACAGAGATAGAGAAAATACCAGGAGAGATGTTCATATCAGTTCATAAAGAGCCACCTAATTATTTTCTTCAACTACATGATATTCTATTCAATGGAAGTCCTGTTGTCTTTAAAAACTGAAGACTACATGATTTTATGTACATATAAAGAAGCAATGTTCTTTATATACATAGAAAGTGCGTTGAATGAGTGAGTGAATGAATGGATTTTTATCTTCTGGTACAGTGGGGTGACACCATCCTGGCCTGCCTGGGACTGAGAGGTTTGCTAGGATATAGAACTTCTGGTGCCAACCTGGACAGTCCCAGGCAAGCCAGGAAGGAAGGTCACCCACGTACAAAGGTAAGGCGATTATCACTACCCTCTTGCACATCCAGAGGGGCAGAAAAACATTTCCTGGCTAGTCCTCAGGCTAATCCATCACTAGAAACTCCTTTAGGGGGATGATGACAAGAAGTGAAAGGCTTTGCCTGTGGTCAAATTAATAGCCTTGGCTTCTTCACATAAAGGAGAAGCATATGGGTGTAGTTACGTACAAGGTAGAAAAAAACTGTGTGCACATATAAATCCCCCATGTGGGGGCTAGTGACAGATAGAAACCAGCTATAGATGAGAGAGGCGAGGGTGGACTTCTACCCAAGCAGCAACTGTGAAAGAAACTGAGGGTTTGAGCCTTGATGGAGGAAGCAAGGGGTCAACTGGCCTTATAACCCTAACCCCAACCCCAACCTCAACACTAACACAACCCCAACCAAACCCCAGCCCCAGTCCTAACCCCCCCATCCCCAGTCCTAACCCTAAGCCTAACTTGATGGTGTCTGGCAGCAGAGCTGGATGGAGAAAGGGGAAGACTATTCCCCCGGTACCCAAATATGCATCTGGACAACAGGCAGAGTGGATACAGAGAGGTATTTAAATCAGCTGGACCTGCCTGGCCGTGGCAGCAGCTCCCGGCCATCTGTGACCACTGGGCACAGCCTTTGAAATATGACTTGTGCACCTGAGATGTGCTGTGAGCATCAAACACACACTGGGGGTGGAAGCCTACTGTGTGGACAAGAGAGCATGAGATGCCTCATTAATGTTCTTTTTTTTTTTTTCCACATGGGTTATATATTGCAGCAATTATATTTTGGATATAACATATTAAAATATATTATTTAAAAAAATTAGTTTCACCGGTTTCCTTTCTCCTTTTTTAACATGGCAAATGGACATTTCACTTTCTACACGTGGATGTATTTGTTTGCCAGGGCTGCCACGGCAAAGTACTGCAAACTGGGTGGTTTAAACCATGGAAATTGGGCTCACAGTTCTGGAAGCCAGAGGGCTGGGATCAAGGGGTCAGCAGGGTTGGTTCCTCCCAAGGCTACAAGGGACGATCCATCGCAGGCCTTGCCCCCAGCTTTGCGTGGTTTGCCAGTGCTCTCTGGTGTTCCTGCTGCCCTCATCTTCACATGGTATTCCCCCTGTGTGTGTGCTTTCTCTAGATGTCCCCTTTCAGAAGGACACCAATCGTCTGGATTATGTATTAGGGTGCATCCTGAGGACCTCATTTTATCTTGGCTACCTCTGTGAAGACCCTGTCTCCAAATAAGGCCATATTCTAGAGTTCTGGGGTTAGAACTTCGACATGTAAATTTGAGGGGATATGAATAGGCCCATAGCAATGGCTCACATCCTATTTCTGGTGGATGGTGCTGCGTTCCCTATAAATGAGCTCCATGAAGGCAGGAACCACGCTGAGATTTGCCTGTCTTCAGAATCCAGCCCAGAGCCCAACATAGAAGAGATACTCAGACAGGATCTGTACAATCAATTGACAAGAATGGTCCCTTCGGCCTGAGTCTCCCAGAGGTGGGACAAGCGGTGTCTGAAGTTTGTGTGGGAAAGAACAGAGAGGAAGCCTCTGGAGTACAACACAGGCCACCTTCTGTGACCAGAGAGCCCTTGGGCAAGTCACCTGCTCACAAGAACTGTTTTTTTTGTGCAATGAGAAAATGTATGCTTTTGCTCAGATGTGCAGATAATTCCTTTGAAAGCAACTGGCACATAGTCGTCATCAGCCTCAACCGCTATGAGGAGTGAGGGCCCCATCATGGAAGGTATTTAAGCAGACAGATGCCGGAAGAGATGTGATTTCAGCACAGGGTGGAGCTGGGGCTGGACTGTACCCTGAGCCACATGGCACAGCTGAGCTTCCTGTGCCTTCTCTCCCAATGCCCAAGTGCCTTCTCTCCCCTTGGCTTCCCTTGGTCCCCGAGGAGAAGACAGTGTACTGACACACAGTAAGTGCGGGCCCCTTGTGTTATTAGAAAGCACACACGCCTCCTTTTAACAGGCGAGAAGGCTGAGGTGAGGGCTGACCTGGCATGGTATAGCTGGCACATGGCAGCCCCAGGAGGAGCATGGAGATTGCCCATGTCCAAAGCTTTCCCCTAAGGCCTGACATCATAGAGATCCATTCACTCAGGCAATCACTCAGCACCTCCCAGGTGCCAGGCCCTGCCTTGGTCCTGGGGAAACAGAGGTGACTGACACACAGCCCACGCCACTGGGATATTCCCTGTGCGGTAGGAGGAAGCTGGCATGTGGATGCACTGGGCTGTCCTCACACCAAAAAAAAAAAAAAAAAAAAAGCAATTGCCTTTTCAGCTTCATCAGGTACCAGGCACATACATTAGTTCATTGAACCGTCTGGACAACCCTGACATAGGTACCGCTATTATTCCCATTTTACAGATGGACACATTGAAACACAGAGAAGGGAAGCGGCCAAGGTCATTGGAGCAGGAGGTGGTGATGCCCAGGTTCAAACTCGGATGTTCTGGCCCAAAGTCTGTGCTCTTACTGCTCAAGCTGAAGCACCGCGGGGATGGAATCTCAGACGCTCACTAGGCTGAGAAAGGGGCCTTTGTAACCCCTTAAACTTGATTTCAAGAGGCAGCTATGTCCCGGCTCCACTGAAGACTGGAAAGGCTCTGTATGAGTGTCCCAGGACTGCTGTAACAAATCCCCACAAACTGGTGTCTTCGGACCACACGACTTACTCTCTTACCATTGTGGAGGCCAGAAGTCCAAAGTCAGCTTCCCTGGGCTGAAAAGTCAAGGTGTCAGCACGGCCGATTCCTTCCGGAAGATCTAGAGGAGAATCAGTCCTTGCCTTTTTCCGCGCCTAGTGGCCGCCGGCAGCTCTCCCTCCTCCATCTCCCGAGCACACGGCTCCAAACCCGCCTCCACCTTCACACTGCTTCCTTCTCTCTACAGGCACCCACATCAGCCAGGATCATCTCAAGAGCCTTCACTTAATGACGTCTGCATAGTCCTTTCTCGTTTTGTTCTGTTTTTCTCTTGCCCCAGCTGTTTCTCAAGGAACTTTATTTTTATTTTATTAAACTATAGTTGATTCAATTCCCAGGTTCTAGCAATTAGGATGTGGATATGTCTTCAGGGACCATTATTCAGCCTATTACAGGCCTCTAGACCTGGCCAGGCCCATCGCCCCCTTCAAAAATGGGGACACTGGAGTTTCCGCTGTGGTGCCATGGGTTAATGATCTGGCTTGTCTCTGTGGCGATGCCAGTTCAATCCCAGGCCTGGCACAGTGGATTAAGGAGTCAGCATTGCCACAGCTGTGGTGTAGGTTGCAAACGCAGCTCAGATTCGATCCCTCACCCAGGAACTTCCATGTGTTGTGGGTGTAGCCAAAAACGGGGCGGGGGGGGGGGAGAAAAAAAAAAAAAGGAACACTGAGACTTGGAGCATGGGTGTGTCCAGCCAAAGTCCCTCAGGAACCTGGTTGCTGGGCTGAGTCTGGGAAGTGGTACCCACCTCCGGGTGGAGCAAGAGGAAACGAACAGCACAACACCCCAGGGGGAGGGGTCAGGAGGAACCACCTGCGTCTGCTCGGCCTTTTCCTCTGCCCACAGACAGAGAGGCAAGGAGGAATCTGGAAAACTAAGGGCTGCCTGGCTGGAGCATGCCTCAGTGCCCTGGTTCTCAAACAGCTCTGATTTGACTCCTTTACAGGCGACAAAAGTATTGAGGACTCAGAAACAGACTCACAGGCACGGAGAACACACCTGTGGTCGCCAAGGGGGAAGGGGAAGGAGCGGGAGGGACCAGGAGTTTGGGGCTAGCAGGTGCACATCCTCCCCTTTAGAATGGATCAGCAATGAGGTCCTGCTCTCCAGCACACGGAACTGTATCCAGTCTCTCGGGAACAGACCACGATGGAAGATGATACGAGAAAAGGAATGTGTATCTATGTATGACTGGGTCACTATGCTGCACAGCAGAAATTGACACACATTGTAAATCAACTATACTTTAATAAAAAAAAATTGTAATGTATGGAGTACTCCAGGGAGCTTTTGTTTACATAGGCCTTAGCTATAACTATTTGCTGTATTAGAAATTAAAACTGAGAAATTTAAAATACATGTATTAATTCATTTTAAAAAAGCTTAAACCTATTACATATTAACATTTTTATGAATAAAAGGTCCCATTTTACAAAAACAAAAAAATGTCTAGTGAGAAGAGTGACTTTGTTTTTCCACTTTTGCAAATCTCTGAAGTCTGGCTTAAAAAGACAGAATTCTCTTATCTGTGTCATATCAATCTGTTATGATATGTTGCTTTGACTAAAATTTGTAAAGCATATCCAGTTTCATTCAGATACATAATTGGAAAAGGGAGGAGTGTTTTAAGGGTCTTTTCAGATAGTTGTGTTATTTGTTTTTGATATAACACCCAGAACTTGACAGCTATTAGTTTTTTGGGGTTTTTTTGTTTTTAAGTTTTGATGAAGACTCTGAAACAGTATCAACACAAATTTTGTACTTTGTTATATTACAAGCCATCAGTGAATCCTTTTATTCCCCCCCTTTTTTTTTGCTTTTTAGGGCTGCACCTGCAGCATATGGAGGTTCCCAGGCTCGGGGTCCAATCAGAGTTACAGCTTCTGGCCTACACCACAGCTACAGCAATGTGGGATCCAAGCCGTGTCTGCAACCTACACCACAGCTCATGGCAATGACAGATCCTTAACTCACTGGGCGAGGCCAGGGATCGAACCCACAACCTCATGGTTCCTAGTTGGATTTGTTTCCACTGCACCACGACAGGAACTCTGCCATTGGTGAATCTTGCATTTGGAATGGATCTTTTACTCATGCATCATCCTACATTGATCACTTAGAAAACAGTGATTCACTGAATTTTGCAGATCTTCTAATTGTTGGGATGTTTCATTGCCTGATATCAAACAATCACATTCATTAATATCACCTCCATTCTCATAAAAAAAAATCTTGAAGTATTAAGAAGCACGTAATCATGGAAACAAGTTTTCCAAAATACCGTCTTTTCCTGCAAAATTTGAAGTTCCTTATTGGCAACAAATACTATCAATTATGTTTCTTGAAGTGACAGGCATACTTTCATTCTTTTAGAAAATGCTGGCCAAATGCCCAAGTCTAAATAATCGTGGTTTACGTATCAGCTGTTCTAAGCTAAAAAAACGGGGGGGGGGGGGATTCTATTTTTCAAAAAGTAGCTGATTCAACGTACAGCTCAAACCTGCTCTGGAGTATATCAGAACATCTCTGTGCATCCCAGTCAGTGACTCCGGATGACTGAGGCACCTGAAAAGGGTCAAGATTTAAGGAAAGTAATTGTTTTTACTGCTTTATCAAGGATATTCAGAAGCGACACTTGTTTATTCTGCAAGTGTGTGTCTGTAAAGGATACAGCGATGGACGGTTCATGGGGAAGTTGGGGGGCGCCCTGACTGGTGGCTTTTGCACCTTCGGTGCCAATGTCTACACCGTACAGATGGCAAATAGCTTCTTGGTTTTATTATGGAAACAGTTTTGCCCCAGCAAAACTGGGGTCTCAGGAAGGCCCCAGGGGCCTGGGGACAACATTTGGAAAATTGCCGTGCAGTTCAGTAGATGCAATGGCTCCGAGGATTGTCCTCGGCATCCATCCATATCCTCCTCCGCCCTGAATGGCCCCTGTCCTCCCTCCATCCCACCACCATCTCACCTGGTCAGGGCTCCTTGCTGCACCCTGGATGCCCCCCGATCCTCCTGGGCTACCCATCAGGCCCTGCTCCAGATTCTGGTTCCTCCTTGTCAATACGCGCCTGCCGGGGGCTGCCTGTCATGGTCCCTCTCACCCCTCAGCTTAAGCTTCCAGAGCTGTTGGGTTTAAGATTCAGATCCTCCACCATAAGTGGCCTTGGCTGATATGCTTCACATCTCTGAGCCTCAGCTTCCTCATTCATAAGATGGGGATGAATGAGACTCTGCCCTCAAGAATCTGGGGAGGAAGCAGGGGAGGTAAGAAAGCACACAGTGGGAGTTCCCTTGGTGGCACAGCAGTTAATGAACCTGAGACTAGCATCCTTGAGAACGTGGGTTCGATCCCTGGCCTCGCTCAGTGGGTTAAGGATCTGGTGTTGCCATGAGCGGTGGTGTAGGCCACAGATGCGGCTCAGATCTGGCGTTGCTGTGGCTATGGTGTAGGCCAGTGGCTATAGTTCTGATTTAGCCCCTAGCCTGGGAACTTCCATATGCTGCAGGGTTGGCCATAAAAAGCAAAGAGAAAAAGAAAGAGAGAGAGAAAGAAGGAAGGAAGGAAGGTAGGAAGGAAGGAAGGAAGAAAGGAAAGAGAAAGAAAGACAGAAAGAAAGACAGAAACACACACAACGCTCAGGAAGTGCTGCATACAAGTTCTCTTGATGCACCGTTGCTCTCTGGGCCTTTGGGGGGTTTAAGGATGGAGCTGCAGCCTCCAGAGTCACTGACCTCACGACTCCTCTCACATCTCCACGACCTCAGGTCAGGGCTACCTGCTCACCCAGCTCCCCTGGGCCCTGGGATAAAAGGCTCCTCTCTCGCACCCTCTACAAGCAAATCTGGGGAAGGGCAGAGACAGGTCTGAGCATCATCGCCTTCAGGACAAGCAATCGGTCCTCCCAGGACCTTCATAAGCCAGCACCGGGCCATCAAGAGCCTCCACGGTGGCTGCAGCACGGCCATCCTAGGACCCATCAAAGAGTTAGAAATGCTTCAGCAGCCTGGTGGGGGAATCTTCATTACTAAACACAGGTATCTCTGTCAGGCCATGGCCCCTCCTGGTTCAGGCTTCTGGGCTGATCCAGCCGCAGGTGCATCTGCCCACGTGGCTGCCGGATCAACATCCTCTCGTTGGCTGGCTCTGGTCCTAATGGAGGCTGGGGGTGTGGGTGACCGGCCACTCCCCCAACTTTCTCTCTCGTTCCAAGACTCTCATGTATGCACACCATTCATTCCTGGCAAAAACAACCTCTCAAATTTAAAACAAAACCAAACAAAAAGGAAATGTTCCCACACCCTCTCTTGGCCCATCAGTCTGGAGCGATCTGGAGACCAGGGCTCCTGCCAGCCAACAGCAGGACCCAGACGGCCACGGAGGTGGTTAGGAAAATGTGACCTCACCTCGGGCTGGGTTGTGGCCACCGGGCCCTGCCTGGAGGACTGTGATCTGGAGAGGAGGGGGCAGTGGTGACATTTTCAATTCCCTCCCCGTGGCCAGACTGTGGGGAGCATTTAAGCGGCTGAAGTGAAGGTGGGGGGGGAGGTTGTGTGGGAAGGCCCCCGATGTTGACCCAAAGCAAACAGGACTTCACGTGGGTGGCCTCTGTCCTCACAACCCTCTGCATTCACTCCGGATTCACAGGGCACCAGCTGAGCCCTTTCTGAGGCTTATTTCATTTCACTTGCCAGCAGCCCCTCGAGGAAGATGCTTTAATTACGTCCCTTTGAGGGGGGCCTTCTCACGCTGGCTTTTTCCCCATGACATGGGGGAGGCCCCGGTCTTCTTAGCACGAGACCTGCCCCAGGCCCCTCTGGATCCCGGCACCCCACTCAGTTCCTGTGTGATGGAATACATGGGCCCTCAACATCCCCCCATTTCCTTCTGTAAGAGTATCTGCTGGAGAATGGATTATCAAAGCTTTGGGGGTTGGAGGGATTTTGTGTCCAGAAAGGGCATGGAATTGGGGGGAAGGGAACCAATATTTGGGAGATCCTGCTCGGGGCTAAGATGTCCAGCCAGGGGTTTTCATGCTTGAGCATTAAAATACTTAAATGTAGCATCACAACAGCCCTCCAAAGGAATTTCTTTCTTTCTTTCTTTCTGTCTGTCTGTCTGTCTTTCCTTTTGGCCATGCCCACGGTATGTGGGAATTCCTGGGCCAGGGACAGAACCCATGCCACTGCAGTCACCAGAGCCACAGCAGTGACAATGCCAGATCCTTAGCCCTCTGAGCCACCAAAGAACACGTCCAAGGGCATTTCTATTATCTCCAGTTTATAGGTGAAAAATCTGAGTCTCCCAGAAACCAAAGGACATGGCCAAGGTCACACAGAAGGAGGTGGCTGAGAGCCCAGCTCACTGACCCGAGGAAGGAGGTCACACCTTCAGCCTCGCTACAGCATCACCTCAGCCTGCCTTGGAGGACCACCGGGGGGAGGCCTCATTACAGACCGGGATCCTTAAAAGCGCCTTTTATACCTGCGTGTCTCCCATGTCCCCTTTCTGCCCTGCATACAGTTGGCGCTTAATACACTTGGACTGAATAGTTGAATTCCTGAAAAGGCAAAGAAGAAAGCTAGTGCCTTTTTTTTTTTTTTTTTGTCTTTTTGCCATTTCTAGGGCCACTCCTACAGTATATGGAGGTGCCCAGGCCAGGGGTTGAATCGGAGCTGTAGCCGCCAGCCTATACCAGAGCCACAGCAACGCGGGATCCGAACCGCGTCTGCAACCTACACCACAGCTCACGGCAACGCCGGATCCTTGACCCACTGAGCAAGGCCAGGGATCAGACCTGCGACCTCATGGTTCTTTGTCGGATTCGTTAACCACTGAGCCACGACGGGAACTCCCAAAAGCTAGTGACTTTGATTTTCAGTTGTGATGGGGGATGAATTTCGTGTTGCTGTAAGAAAGGATGGTTTCGTTCTCCGCACCAGAGTCACCCTCAAAATGGGAAGATTTCCCACTGGGGTTAAATGCTTTGTAATGGCAACAAAGCACAGGAGGCAGGTGTGGTGTGTTTGAACCTACCATGGGCAGGGAGTGAAAATTGACATGGGGGAGAGAGCCACTTTCAGATGAGCTGGAGTCTGAAATAGAAGCCATAATAGTTAAAATGTCTTCCTTGACACTGAGAGACAGGTTTCTGGAGGTGCCTGGAATTTCTTAGCACTTTTGTCTCTCTTTCTCATTTTAGTCTGGCATTCAAAGGGGAATTGGAAACAGGTAAATATCCAGGCATCAAAGGAAATGCTTGCAAGATTTAGATTGTTGTGTTTGTTAATGAATATTCTTTTTTTAAAAAAATCTCTTCAAGCTTTCCCCACTTCTTCGTGAGGCCTCAGACTAACCAGAAATTTAAGGGGGAGCTGGGAACAAAACATTTGACCCTGGGCTCCCAATAGGGGCTCTGTCCTCTACTGATTTGAATAATATGTTCCTTCCCAATTCTTTTTCTTTATTTCACCTGACATTAATTTCCAGCCAAGGTCTTGGCCTGAGATACACCAGTGGTTAGGGTTCCTAGGCCTTCATTCTTTGGAGAAGCAGCTCTTCCACTTCCTTCAAGAATTAAAGTGGTTCAGGTGGGGCTGGCACAAGTGACCCATCAGAGCAGTCGCTCAACTGTGATGGACTTAGGGCTGGGCCAATCAGAGTCTTCCCTGGGATTTTGCTACAGCCTCAAGGCAAGACTATTATTTTCTCTAGCTTTGAAATAATCTAAACAATGCAGGCCTGGAGCTACCACAAGCCATCTTTCCACCACATGAAGAGAGCCCGTTGCAGAATGAGGACAGAGTTGAGAGATGGGGGAAAAAAATACCTCGCTGACATACCTCGCTGACAATACCTCTGGGTCCATCCATCCCAGAAGAGACCAACCCCTTGGAATCTTCTCAGAAACATAAGCCAATACATCTCTTTTTGTGAGTCAAGCCAGTTGGAGCTGGATTTTGCTCATTTACAAATGAAAGAGGCTCAACCCATACACAGAATTTAGAGAAAACCTGTTCTGAAGGTTGACAGGTAGAAAGGGTAATTCTGGGTCTCCCCCCAGACATCAGGGACCTCTCTTTACAGCCTCACTGACAGGAAGTATATGAAAGAGAATACAAATTTTTGTTCGAATTCTGCCCAGGTGTAAAGATTTACTAGCAGGCAGAGACCAAAGCTGTCCTAGAATTGTTCAGTGACTACTTCAAGATCCAGCCTTCTGTTCCTTTAGGGCCACCTGCAGCAGACATGCCCGTAGGCCAGCTGCAGGGGTCAGAAAACTTCTCAACAGAGTCATGTGACCAACCTTCCTAACAGCACCCAAATAGAGGGCTGATTTCAAATCCAAGGTCTAGGGCATCCTGACAAAGGCTAAAGGATACTGGCTCTAAATCCCTAACGACTGTTTATGCACGAGCAGGAGGGCCTGTACGACACCCAAGATAAGCTGTAATTTTGAACAGCAATCATCTCACCCATGGAAAATCACCTCTACCACACATCTTGCTAACTAAGTCTCTGGTGCGAACTGGCCATAAAGATAGTTGAAGGACTTCTAGCAGCTTCTGGAATAGAACAGAACTAACCTTTTCATTTTGGAATAAGTTTGGATTTATAGAAAAGTTGGAAAGATGATACGGAAAGCTCCCATATTCCCTCCCCCAGTGTCCCCGGTGTCTCACATTTCCAAGGATCATTTGTCAAAACTAAGAAACTAACACTGGTACATGACTATTAAGTAAACGCCCGCCTTTATTCAGATTTCCCTGGTCTCTCCACTAATGTCCTCTTTCCTTTCCAGGACCCCATCCAGGAAACCACATTACTTTCAGTCGTCATGTCTCCTTAGGTTCCTCTGGTCTGGGACAATTTCTCAGATGTCCCTTGTTCTTGATGACCTTGGCAGTTCTGTGGAGTGCTGATCAGGTGTTCTGTAAAATGTCCTTCGTTGGGGGCTTGATGAATTTCTCCTGGTTTACTCAGGTGATTATTTTGGGGGAGCCCAGAAGGAAAGTGCCCCTCTCACCACATCACGTCAGTGGTTCCTACAATGCACACAATTTAGCGCTGATGAAATTGACTTTCATCCCTTGGGCAAGGTCTTATTTGCCAGGTTTCCCCACTTAAAGTTGCTTTTTCTTCCCTTCCCATGTTCGATACTTTGAAGGCAAAGCAATAGGTCAAGCCTATACTCAAGGGAGAGGGGTTAAGCCGCATCTCCTGGAAGGAAGAGCTAATCCCCCCTCACTGAGTGTGGACTGGAGTTATTGCCTTCCTATCATCAGTGAATTCTTCTGTAAGAAAGATTTATCTCCTCTTCTCCTATTTACTCGGTTTTTTATATCAGTATGGACTCATGGATATTTATTTTAGTCTTTGGGCTATAATGCAACAGTGTACTCTTTTTTTTTTTTTTTTTGGCTTTTTTTTTAGTGCCGCAGCTGTGGCATATGGAAGTTCCCAGGCCAGGGGTAGAATTGGAGCTACAGCTGCCAGCCTACCCCACAGCCACAGCAACGTGGGATCCAAGCTGCATCTGCGGCCTACACCACAGCTCAACCCCAGATCTTTAACCCACTGAGCAAGGCTGGGGATCGAACTCACATCTTCATGGATTCTAGTCAGGTTCGTTAACCACTGTACCACGAAGGGAACTCCCTATAATAGGGTACTCTTAATTTCATTGATCAAATTGTTCTAGCTTTGGCCATGGGAGTCTTTTGGGTTGGCTCAGGACATGACATTTGGTGAGCTACTTTCAATGATTAGTTAATCACCTCTAAGTAAGGTATAAGTGACATTAACAAGTGACCTCGCGAGTGAAGACTGACTCATTAAGCTAATAAAATGGCAGTTGAACTGTTTGTACTTTACATCTTTTTTATGCATTTAACTTTCCCATTACTGTCTGCATAATATTCCACTGAGTGGATAGACTATAGGCTACAAAACTCTTGTATTTTGCAATTGTATGTAACACTGAAATGGACCCTTTTGTATATTTCTACATGTATAGTTATTTTCTCAGGAAAATAATTCGAGTTCAGTTTCTGCGGCTGAATCATTTTACAAAGAGGTTTTGTACGGCTACCAACACTGGTGTGAGTTCCTAAAACTACTACTATCAAGCAGATGAAGCAAAAATGTCCTAAAAGAAGCAATGGAAAGCATACTCACTAACACACATAAACATTCAAGGAACTCACACATTTGTATCAGGCTGGCCATGCCGAGTGTTTTTTTAGTCGGTTATATACACTGTAGCAGGAGCAGGGAGGTCGACCAGGTGATCTTTTAGAGCTTTTAGGGTCCTTCTAATTCCAATCTGTTGTAATTCTACCCACAGTGTATGACTGTTAATATTTATTATCCAAAGATTTAGGGGCTTCTTAGGGGGACAAAGTCCCACCATTGCTTTGGGAAGGATTAACACAATCATTGCAGCATCCCATCGCACACCCCAAGAGCCCCACCTTCCAAGCATCATGCTTAGGACTTCACATCCCTGCCCTCCTGCCCCCGACCAGAGGTCAATGCTGCGGGCATCTGCACTTTAAGGAGGGCAAAGCCTGGAGGTTTGCCCTGATTGTGTTAGAGGAGATGCTATTACATCTGTTCCATCTCCTAAAGCAACGAAACTTATGCCAATTCGATTTGTGGGTCTTCCTATCTCCTTCTTGAGGAACGGAGGTCTGTATCTTCCTCCTTTTTCCTCCCCAGGGCCCCGCACGGCCCCTGGCACATAGTAGGCATTCACTCAATGCATAGAAGCCAAACCATTGAGGTAATAAAGGAGAAAGCAGGGATCAGGATACAAACACTTCAAAATTTTTTAACCAAAAATCTAAAGTGAAAAACCAAACCTTGTGGAGTTCCCATCATAACTCAGCGGAAATGAATCCAACAAGGAACCGTGAGGCTGAGGGTTCAATCCCCGGCCTCGCTCAGTGGGTTGAGGATCTGGCACTGCTGTGGCTGCGGTGTAGGTCGGCAGCTGTAGCTCCGATTCGACCTCTAGCCTGCGAACCTCCATATGCCATGGGTGTGGCCTGAGAAAGGAAGAAAAAAAAAAAGATTTGGCCAGTGGCTATAGCTCCGATTTGACCCCTAACCCGGGAACTTCTATATGCCAAGAGTGCAGCCCTAAAAAGACAAAAATAAAAATTAAAAAGTCTGCAACAAAGGAAATGAAGGCTTCGCCCTTGGGATCCAAATTGCATCCACACCCTGAGTCTGTCTGGCTTCACTGAACCTCAGTTTCCTCCTTTGCAAAACCGCTATGATCCTTCCTACCTCAGGGGAGCTGTGAGAATGAGAGAGAGTGGTCAGAAAGTGCCTGGCTCAGCGCCGCCCCCCCCCACATCCCAGATGCCCACTGAGCTGCTGCCATCATAATCCTATTATCAGACCAGGGACCAGGACAAATCCTCTTTGCTCCTCGGCATTTCCATGAAATGGGGACGATGAAGCGTCCTCAGAAGGCCACATAAAGGGGTAAATGAGGAAATGCAGAGGGACCCCTCAGGTGATTCTGGACCTCAGGAGGGGCTCCATCAGAGACTCAAATTCACCCAAAACGGTGTGTAACCTCCTGTGACTGTTAATCTCTTCGTTAGAAAGGAAGTCTCACAAGCCATGCCCCAACTACCAACAAGCAATGAAATCAAATTGGACCTTTGGTGCCAAAAACAACAGCTGAAAGTTTCAATTGAGCAGCACGCGGTCAGACTGTGGCAGCAGTGGACACGGCCGCAGACCCTAAGCCGTGTCAATGCCTGGCCCTCAGAATTAGACTGGGTGCCTCCTCTTCTGAGATCCGGGGCAGTGATGCCAAGCTCCTCTCCTCATCACTGCTTCTGCTTCCTTTGCTCTCTGCCCCCGTCTTGGGCAAGGTGGAACTCTCTCTAGTTTGTGTGGCAGAGAGCTGGGAGCAGAGGCTTCAGGCGCTCAGATGGATCTGGGTGTTATTCCAGGATTTGCCACTGCTGTGTGGTCTTGGGCAAGTTAATAACCTCTCTGTGCCTCTGCTTCCTTACAAAAACGGAAAATGCTCCCTACCTGACACTGGATATGAGGATTCAATGAGCAAATGTGTAGAAAGCCCTTACTTAGCTCGGTGTCTGGCACAGAGGAAGCAGTTCAGGGCATGGGAGCTGGGACTCTATTTACACAAGGATGCTTGCCGACCAGCCTCATCCCTGATGGGCAAAGCTCTGCATAGTAGGTGCTCGCTGGGTGTTTTATTGAATGAATGCATGAATGCATGAACACTGCATGTTTGGTGACACGGACGAATGGCGTGGAATTTCATCATTGCGGGAACTCCGCACGTCTGAATGCATGAGTCATATGCTAAAGTCCTTTTCCTCCCGAGGGTCTCTCTGCCCCTTCCCCTGCCCTTGGCCCTTTGGTCTGCAGAAGGCTGCCCACCTTTCCATATGGTTGTGCTGTCCCTCTGGGTCAGGGTCCCCCTGTCCTCCTGGACCCTGCCGGCTTGGCTGCAGTAGATGGTGATGGCTGGTGGCTGGAAGCTGAGCAGCGAGCCCCCTCTCCTTTTGTCACCCAAATCTGGTCGGCCATGCATTTGAGGGACCGCAACAGGCTTCCTCACCATCCTGCTCCCGGCACATATTTCAGAGTTGAAAGGAAAGGTGAGAGGTGGGTTTGGCGAGCACCGGATAACCCCGGGAGGAACTGCGAAGCACTATAAACAGCGGCACGTCAACCTGAGATTTAGCATCAGATCAGACTTGAGCGCGAGGAAATGGGGCTGTGACAGGGAGACGCTTCCTCCCAGCCGAATGTCCAGAGGTGTCTGGAGAAGGGCGGTGATGACAGGCAGAAGGCTTAGCCGGGTAGGAAGGGGCCGTCTATGGGCTGCAGATTTCTTCAAGTGCGGCTGAGGGGGAACCTGAGGGGAGGGAGCGGGGGCAGGCGGAGGAGAGCTGGGTCCTTGTCTCGTTTGTGGGCAGCACGAGTGAGGCCACCAGTCACCACTGACCAAGGCAGAGCAGGGACATCACTGGGAGCTAGCTCCCAGGACCCACAGGGGACCTCAGCACCCCCCCTCCAGAAAGACCCCCACGCGGTTTAAATATTCCTGAAGCTGGAAAAACATCCCCCACCCTGCTCCCACCCCTTATCAGACCCTCCTGGAAAGTCCTTGCTCTGGTGACTTCAGAAACCTTTGCAAAAGACTCCATGGCATGGATCTGACCGTGTCTGGAAACATCTGTCCTGCGCAATGAGTCTTAGACCAAGGAGATGTGCCTCCCTGGGGAGAGGCGCCAGATGAAAATGGAGATAGGAGAGCATGTCACATCCACCAGGGTTCTCGGGGAGCCTCCAGCGTAAGTGATGTCAGAGCTGAGCTGGATGCCTCCCGAGGTTACACACACTCTGGATCTTTGCCCCACCCCACACCCCCAGAGGAGGGGGGGCAGGAAGAGAAGTTTTCCCATCATCCAGGTTTGGGCAGAACCTTTAACACGCTTTGCCAAGCCATTGCCTCTCCATCAGGGAACCAGTGGGTGTTCCCGGGGAGATGTGAATTCATCTGGCCAGTGTTCAATGACCAAATTCATCCAAACATTGCACAGAAGCAGCAGGTGCCTGGGAAGCTTCTGGGAGTCCCTGAGTGTCCTGGGGTTGATGCAGGGCACATGAAGATGCTGCTCTCTGGTCACCCGGCCCCCACTCCTGCCCGCTGTCCCATAAAGCCGCTCCTGAGCATAGTTCCTGCATCTCCAGCCCTGACTCCTCTCTCCTCAGGGCTTGGAAGGAGCTCCAGCAGGCAGGAGGTGGAAGTCCTCAGCCTGGTCCTCCAGGAACCATGCCTGTGCACACACACGTGCACACCTGTGCGCTCCCATGCATACCACATGCAGGGAAATTCATGAGCCTCCTTATCTGCCCCCTCCACAACTAATGTTCTATGAGGGCAGAGGATCTGTCTGTGGCAGAGAATGTGTCCGCAATGGAACCCCTGTGCCAGCAGCGAAATCTGGCCCTTACGGTAAGGGCTTCATCCGATCACTGCAGGAACAAGTGAATGAATGGTAAGCTTTCTTAAAGCACCTCTGACGGTGAGGAAGAGAAGTACTCCCCTCTACCGAGCACCTGCTAGCTATCAGCGCAACGTTTGATGCTTGGTGCTCTTTCCTTTCAACAACCATGCTTTGACCGGGGGTCACAGTGCCCACTTTGCGGAGGAGGGAACGGGCTCAGAGAGGGTGGAGGGTACCTACCTTGCCCAGTGAATGACACACAGTGGAAAAGGTGGGAGCACGGGTGCACGTGCCGGGCTGTCAGACCTCAAAGCCACACGGCTCCTCCAGGGCCGAACGCCTTCCTTTGAGGTCAGTGAAAAGAATGAGTCCCAAGGCCCAGCCAAGCTGCCTCGCTGATTCCCCATCCCCCTGGAAGCCCCGCTGGAATAATGAGGACAGGATGGCTGTGCCATATGCCAAGACATGAAGCCCACCCCGTGCGGCTTGATGCACTCAAGGTTTATTTCTTACTCACACCATGGTCTGTGTGGGTTGGGTGGCTCTCCCTGGTGGCTTTTCTCAAAAGGGGACTCAGTGTGCGGCCCCCAGGGCTGCAGTAGAAGGGGACTAGAGGGCTGGGAGAGGTGGGCGTGCAGGATGCTTCTGAGGCCAGGCTGAGAGGGAGGATGAAACTGCCTCCTGGTTCCTTCGCCCTGTCCCTGACCGTACCTGGCCACAGGGAAGCCGGGCAGAATCTTCCTGAGCTCAGAGGAGAACTAGCACAGAGCACTGAGCCCCGGTCCCTGCACTCCTGTCCGCAGGTGGCTCTGTCCCACCCTGAGCCTAAAGCCTCCCTCGGTAAACCCTCTTCGGCCCTCCGAGCCCTGGGCATACATATGGGGCCTCTCTCCCAGGGCCCACAGCTGAGGTCACCGGTGCTACGGAGCCTCAGGTGTTACTCAAGACACTGACCTGAGGCTGGATGAGCCACCGCCTGGGGCCTCTTGGGAGTCTCCTTGAAGCCCAGGGGAGCCCCTCCCATATCCGGCCCTGAGCCCTGGCCCCTTTCCTGCCCCTTTCCACCTGGAACCCCAGCATGGTGACCCAATCTCTAAGGTCAGCTCCTCCACACAGACACCTGCCTCTGCCTCCCCCCCCCCCACCCCGGGGTCCAACTCAGGGCAGCCCCAGAGGCCCCAGGAGTCTGCACAATCTCTGTTCTAGCTCCAGAAACAGGGTGTCCAGCCTGAACTTCCTAGGTCCTTTCATCACGTAGCAGAACCCTGGGTCCCAGCCCACCAAGCCCTGGCCTTCGGGATTGGCCTCGGAGTCCACAAGGCCTGGGAAGGCTCTGAGCTGCAGGGAACGTGTCACAACCACCCTGGGGCAGAGGCATGAAAGCCGTGGGCGCCACTGAAAGTAGGGAGGGGCCTGGAACCCCACGGACATGTGATTGTTGGGGGAGATCCTGAGAAGTCCATTTGCCCCCTCCCTACCAGCCACCCCATGAAGCTAGGATCTTGCAGCTGCTGCCATATCTTGGGGAGACTTCTGCCAGTCTGAGGTTAGCGTCACCTCCCTATCACTAATCCCCAAACAGTCTGTTTCCTGACAGGGAGGGCAGCCCATCCCAGGAATGGCATCTCAAGAAAGGAGGGGTCCTAGACTGTGGATGCAGGCGGGGGTCTCAGCAACTCTTCAGGGGACCTCTCCTCGCCAGTCGCCAGGTAACCACTGCTAACCATTGTCAGGACCCGGGACGATGACACCCTCTAAAGCAGTTGTTCCCAAACTGGGTTCCTTGGAACACTAGCATCTTAAGATGTTCTACTCCAACAGGGTGCCCCGGTCAAGAAAGTTAGAGAATCGCTGTCCATTGTAGGCAGTTTCCCTCTGCCCCTGTCCACCTGGGAGAGTCATAGTATACCTTAGCCTATAAAGGCCCTGAGAAGTCCTGCATCAGAAACCTATTTTAATTTACTTAGCTTAGCACCTCCCAGACTTTGATCATTTTTTATACTCTTTACCAGGTACTAGTTCCATGGAAAACACTGGAAGTCTGCCCTAGATAATCTTAGATCCTGCTTCAGAGCTGAATCACACTCGATCCCTGATCCGGGTTGCTCATCTCCTGCGAGGTGGCAGAGACAGGGGACAGGAAAATGCAACAGGGGGGAGCAGTGCTTGGCCTACCAATGCCCTTCAACAAAAATGTATCTAATTTCTACTTTATTTTTACTGTAGCATTATCATTACCTGAGATATTATACAAGTATTTATTTCCATATAATACATATAAATATTACCATATGTATATATATGTATAAGAAAATATACACGTTGATTCTCCAGTCCGCTCTCCATCTTACTCAAATGAAACCTCCCTGGGGAAAGAAGTTTTGTCTGCTGTGTTTACTGCTTTATTCCCATGTCTCCTCCCATGCCTAGGACAGTGTTTGGCAAGTACTGGGTGCTTAATTAATTTCGGTGGAATAACTTTATTAATCACACAAATAGGGAAAACAAGGCACAAGGGGAGTGGGTAACACACACTATGCCACGTGGCTAGCTCTGGGTGGAGGTGAAGTTTAAAGCCGAGAGTGAGAATTTAGAGCTTATCTGCAGACCACTCCATCCCTGCCAGGACCAGGCTCCTCTGATGCAAAGCCATTCGCTTTCTTAAAGTTGATAACCTGAGCCCATTTCCTACCCTGCTTTCCACTTGGCCTCTACCCCATCCCTCTCCACACCTGTCTCAGACCCTGCTCCCCCCGCCCCCAGCACCTGGCAGAGGATCCGGGTGCCTAAGACCTGCTCAGTGATGCCGCGAGGCCCCAGCAACTGAATCTGGGGGTGACCCTCCGGGCAGCCAATGCTGGATTCTCCACAAGGAAGAGAATTCTAATGAGAGTCCAAGAAACACAATTTGACATCTTCCAACCCTCTCCTCGCCTCCTGAAATCTGATGCCAGGCCAAGGTGCCAAATAGAGTGACTTGAGGTTGGCAACTCCGCCTCCATCCTCTAGTCTAACACGGTGCGAGGAGTGAGAGGGAACAGGGCCACGTCCAGGGCTGGAAGCGCTGGCCGGGCCCCACGGCTGTGCGATCTTGACCAGCTGGCCCTTCTCTGGGCCTTGGCTCCCTCCGCAGAGAACAGAGAGGGGGGACCTCGCGGCACTGATGGAAAGATCACGGATCATCAGCTTGAAAGGTCCAGAGGAACGTGCTTCCTGCCAAGGCAGAGGTATGGGCAAGAGGCTGGGGCCTCCAGAGCCAGGGGTCCCCGGCCAGAGGCAATCAGGGAGGCTTCTCAGAGGCACAAGGGACCTTTGACCTAAGTCTCCAAGGATGACTTGAATTTTTTTGGGTTTCGAATGGGGCTAGAAAGGAAGGGTAAGGCAGACTGCATAGGCTTTAAAGCCAGGGCTTTCTCCCGGAGGCAGTGGGAAGCCTGGACGTGTTTTGAGCCATGTGCTCTTGGGCTAACTTTTCTCCTGAGATTAGGATCAAGTTCATCCCTGATTTACAGAAGACTCAAAACAACAGTGGCTTAAACCCATAAGAACTTATCTTCCAGGGAGTTCTCGTCGTGGCTTAGCAGTAATGAACCCACCTAGTATCCATGAGGATGTGGGTTCCATCCCTGGCCTCGCTCAGTGGGTTCGGGATCCAGCATTGCCATGAGCTGTGGCATAGGTCACAGACATGGCTCGGATTCCGAGTTGCTGTGACTGTGATATAGGCTGGCAGCTGCAGCTCCGATTCAACCCCTCGCCTGGGGACTTCCAAATGCCACAGGTGCCGCCCTAAAAAGCAAAGAAAAAAAAAAGTTATCATCTTCCAGAAAAGGAGTTCAGAAGCAGACAGTGCGGGACTGGTAGGGCAGGTCAGCAGAGTCTGCAGGGGCCCAGGCTTGTCTTTCTGTTCCACTCACCTCTGCGTGTGGCTCCCCTCTTCAGTATCACCTCATGGTCCAAGATTGCTGTTGGAGCACCAGCCTTCGCATTTGCCTTCCTGGCAGCCACGCGAATGCATGGGAGTAGGATGAAAGAGGCACACCTTCAGCACAGTCAGGTCTTTTTAAAGAGCCTTCCCAGAAGTCCCACACGCTATGCTCACTCATGTCTGACTGGCCAGAATTTAGTCCTATAGCCAGTCTAGCTGCAAAAAAAAAAAAAAGAAAGAATTGGTAATGAAGTCTTTGAGGCCAGTTCTGCATATCAGAGCTCTGTAACTAAAGAAGGCAGGACTAGATATTGGGTAGGCATCTGGCAGTCCCTGCTGCAGAGGCTTTTGGCCGCAAGAAACAGAATACCTGACACCCAGGCTTTAATCCCCCCTTGACAAGGAGTCTGGAGAAATATGTCCCAGGGTTGGGTTGCAGACTCAACAAAGACCTTAAGACCCAGATTCTGTCTGTCCTTTCTTCTGCTACCCTTAGGATATTGGACATTAACTAAAGGAGTTATTATAAAAGAGTAAAGGAATATTTGTAAAGCACTTTTGTGACATAAAAATATGTTTAATGTATCACCTCAGAATCACAAAATGCCTGCCACAGCTCCACAGATCACATCCTGTCCCTATACCATATGATGTAGGAAAGGAGGGAAGAAAGTAAAGTAGCTCCTTGTGCCATTCCTCCCCACCCACGCACCTGGCATATGGAAGTTCCCGGGCCAGGGATTGAACCTGTCAGAGCAGCAACTCAAGCTCCTGCAGGGACAACGCCATATCCTTAACCCTCTGAGTCACAAGGGAATTCCCTCCTGTGCCATTCTAATCTGTTGTCAGGAAAGAAAATCTATCTCAGAGGCACCCCTGCCCCATCAGACTTGCTCTTCTATCTCATTGACCAGCGTTAGGCCACACATCCAAGGCTGGAGGCCTTGCCACCCAAACAAAACCAGAACTGGTTGGAGAGCAAGGTCGAAGGGGACACGGTGGCTGAGTGGTAAGCCAGCCTCGCCTGCCACACTCTAAAGGAGAGTGCAGGTTCGGAAAACACAGAGGAGGCCGCTGAGACCCTGCCTGGGGGAGATGCTGAGAGAGGGGGCGTCGGCCCCGCAGAGACCCGCAGAGACCCGAAGGGCAACCTGGGCCCGGCCCGTTCACCATCGTCTTCTCCTTTTCAGCGAGACGCCTGTTCTTCCTGGGGCCCAGGGCTGCGCCAGCCCAGCCCCGGCCACGTGTGCGCCTGGGGGCGGCCCCCGCACAAGGACTGGTAATTGCATCAAACACCCTCCCTTTTCTGCCATCAGGAACGCGCTGTGCTCGTTTCCCCGGTCCCCGAGGGCGCAGCGGCTCCAGGCGAAGTGTGTCAGGAATTCTGTGTTTTCACCTTGGCCTGAGCGTCCCAATTTATCTTGCAGTTTCATTAAATCCCGCGCCACATACCACAGACATATTTCTCATCGAACGGCCTGTTGCAGGGGCTCCAGGACGCCATGGAGTGTTCTTTGCCTGGTTTTCTTTGGTAAAATCAAATAGCTATTCACCGCTCTCCCCCTGTGTCTCGCACGGTTCACTGAGATTAATAACATTTGAGATGCTGCCTATTAGGTATCGAAAGCAGCGAGCGAGGACCTTCGAGCCAATTCCAATTCCAGATACTTCGTGATGGAAACTATTTCTCCCCCGGCCCTGTTCCCTGTTGCCAGCAACGAGCTTTCCTCTAACGGCTTAATTAGGATTCAAGATTGTGTCCAGAAACCCAGAGCCTCAGAAGGAGCCAAGCCGGCGTGTTTACAGACTTCTGTGTTCAGTTCATTTCTGGTTTTGTATTTTGCAAGAGGAGGGAGAAGGAAACGGCTGAGAGAGAGACAGACGGAGGGAGAGCGCGGTGGGTTTTTGGTAACAGGAGGAGGCTTTGAGTATGATGGAGAGGGGGTGGGTGGCAGCCAGACGGGGTGATGGGGACAGTGGGATGGCAGAGCGAGGCCGGTACTGAAACCTGGAGGTGGCTGGGACACACCACAGAGATCAGGGCAGTGAATGGGCGGCGGGCTCTTGACCTGTCACACCTTGGCGATAAGAGGTTGTCAATCTGTCCTGTCACAGGTCCTGATGGGGCCTGAGCTTGGGAAGGAGGCTTTGTGTTTCAAAGCAGCAGAAACTCAAGTTCAATTCTTTCTCCATTCCCTCCCAAAGGAGTAGCCTTGGCCAACTCACCTCACCCCTCTGGGTGTGAGCTTCCTCATATGGGAATAATAATATCGTTTCTTGGAATTATTGTGACTTTTATAAACGTCTGAGAAAAGCATTGGATGTTGCCATGACATGCAGTGGTAAATAGGAGTAGATACAAGTTGAATTGGAGTCCCGGGGACTTTTATGTTGCCCTGGAGACAATGCTGAAAGTTTGCAGCTGGACAGTGGACAGGCCTCTAAGGAGCTGCGGATACGATTTACTCTCTCTTGGCCTCAGTTGCCTCACCTATACAATGGGTCAATAATAATGTGGTTTAAAAGACACGATGCGTGTAGTGCCCTTAGTTCCTTTCTGCTCACACCTGGGGGTGGCAGAAAGTGGCCTGGTCAAAGGCCAGCCCTGCGCTGCTGAAGGAGTCTGAGGCCGCTGGTCCACAATGAATTGGTGCAAGAACCTCGTCAGGACCCACGTGGATTTTTACGACTGGCCGTAGCAATCGGCGCCCATTTAAGATGCATATAAAGGAATCAACAGAAGCCAGAAAAAGCATGAACCTTTGACAACAAGCTGGTGAGAGAGAATTCGGGAATTCAAAATAAACTTGAACATGGGAAGGGCAGCTGCCAGAGGGGCAGTTCTCCCGGGAATGTCAATGTACATCAGCTGCTTTCTTATCAAAAACCGGAAGCATCAGTTGGGTCAGTTTCCTCATCACTCTGAGAAAGTGCCAGTTTGCATCTGACCTCGAACTTCTCCGTCTAGGGATCCTCCGAGCCAGTGTTGCCTTTACACGTGAGGACATTCGTGGCAGTGCTCTTAATAGCGAGACATTGAAAGCATCCTGTATGTTTAGAGGGTTAGTTAAGCAAAGCACGGTAATCCAATATGAGGCAGCTGTTAAAGTTG
This sequence comes from Phacochoerus africanus, assembly GCF_016906955.1. Taxonomy (NCBI): domain Eukaryota; kingdom Metazoa; phylum Chordata; class Mammalia; order Artiodactyla; family Suidae; genus Phacochoerus; species Phacochoerus africanus. The sequence goes on from NC_062552.1 coordinate 118,871,587, forward strand.
ACATCTGTAAAGAATTTTTAGGGAAACAGGAAAAATACTTAGGGTATAATGTGAAGAAAAGGATACAAAGGGACACAAAACTGCATCCACAATGATTTTGCCTCTATAAAATAAGTGTGTGTGTGTGTGTGTGTGTGTGTGTGCGCGCGCACACATATTCAGTCTTTAGAAAAAAAGAGGGGAGAAAAAAATACACCAAACTGACAGCTCAGCTTACACCAGAATGGTAGGATTAGAAGGGATCTATTTTCATCTATTTACTTACATATTTATATTTTTCTGCATTTTACAAATGTTCTAGAGTCAGCATATATGACTTTTACATCCAAAAGACGCTACCTAAATGGTAAATTGCATAGGACAGGCAAGTGTAGAGTGGACCCCTCCAGCCCTTTACAGCCTTGTTCCTTACTTCTATCTAAAGCCATTCCTGGAAGGAAGGTCCCCGTCCCAGTCTACCGTTCCACCCAAGGTAAGTGACTCACTCAGATAGTTCCTTTTTCACGTCAAAGATGACCACGATACAGCACCACTTTGGCAAGGAAAGAGAGGCGTTCCTGCCGTGGCTCAGTGGGTTAGGTATCCAGCATCGCATCCATGAGGATGTGCGTTGGGTCCCTGGCCTCACTCAGTGGATGAAGGATCTGGCATTGCCACAAGCTTTGGCATAGGTTGCAGATGCAGCTCAGGTTCAACCCTGAGCCGTGGCTGTGGCGTAGGACGGCAGTCGCAGCGCCAAGGTGACCCCTAGCCTGGGAACTTCTATATGCCGCAGGTGTGGCCATAAAAAAAAAAAAAAAAAAAAAGACGAAAGAGAAAATACATTTTCAAAGAGTGCAAGGGAGTCAAGCTTCAGAAGAAATAACTTGCCCAGCATGAAACACAATAAGCTTGTAGAAGGAGAGGGAGATAAAGTGATACAGGATGAAGGGGACAAGTTTCTAGTTATAAGGAGAAGCAGCTCTGAGGCTGTAATGTACAGTGTGGTGACAATAGTTAATAGTAAGGTATTGCAGACATGGAAGTTGCTGAGAGAGTGTCAGCATTTGCACCACACACACACACACACATGCACACACATGCACACACACACACGCACGCACACACACACACACAAACTATGTGGAGCTGTTAATGACCTTGGTCCTGGTGATCATTTGCAAGGTCAATAAATGTTAAATCATCACAGTCTACACTTTACATATGTACAATTATATTTGTCAATTATTTCCAATTATTCTTAATAAAGTTAAACACAACTTAAAAGGAAAAAATAAATAAAACCTGCACAATTGTCAGCCTTTCTGTTTCAATCATCTATTGCTGTATAACAAATCGCCCCAAAATGTAGCACTCAAAACAACCTCGATTTGTGATTGCTCATAATTCTGTGGGTCAGGAATTCAGGCAGGGCTCAGCTGGGTGGTTCTTCTGCTCCACCTGGCCTAGGCAGGGATCACTCAGTCAGATCTCTCCCCTGCCCCCATCTCTCTCTCGCTCCCCACCGCACTCACTCCTCCAGCTTGAGCTACTTTTCAGCATGCCACGGACTCCCCGGAGCACAGAAGTGGACACTGCTGGCATTCTTGGAGTCGTGCCCAGAACTCACACACCATCAATGTCTATGTTCTATGGGTCAAAGCTGTCCGGGCCCAGGTGCAATTCCAGGAGAAAGGAAAGAGATGCTACCTCTTAATGCTGGAGTGATGCAGCGCAGAGGGATGGGAGGACGTGCAGACAACAGTATTTGGAGACAAGAAGCACAATTACCAAGTTCACCTTGGTCTGTTCATGGTGGGAAAAGAGCAATTTTTTCACATGCTGGTGCATCTGGAGCCAGGACAGAGGAGGCCTGAGCTGAGCTCTGGGTCCAAGCTCTGGGAGACACTGGCCCAAATCCCTGTTCCACTGCTTACCAACTAGCCAATAAACCCCTCTGAGCCTTAGTTTCTTCGCCTATAAAATGGGTATAATAATGTCTGCCTCCTCTGTTATTTGAGAGAATTAACATAAAATACCTCGTCCAGTGTCAGGCCAGCACAGCTATCCAGAAAATGTTAGTGTTGCCACTCCTTCTTTCTTAGGCCTTTGCTTGTGTGGTAAGGTCTGGGCAGTAGAAATAAAGAGTTCTGCCTTTTCAAGCCTTGCAGGATTAGCAGGGCTCTGAGCAGACATTCTGGAAATGAAAGAATAGCTAATGGTTTGGGCAGCCTAGCAAGTTTTCCCACTCTTCTGTTAACAGCCAATAAGGAAGGGAGCATGTGACCTAGGCCTGGCCAATCACAGTACCTCCTTCCTCTGGAAGAAGGATTGGTTCAAGGGAGAATACATGACTCAGGTAGAACCAATCAGAATCCTTCCTGGGATTTCTGAGTCTGAGCTAGAGAAGCAGCCTCGCTTCTGGAGTCCAAGAGCTAGAAGCATGGGATGTTAGGACCCAAGTCAGTTGTCTTTCAAGCTGGACAGAGAATAAGGGGAAAATAAAGAGAGAGAGAGGGTCCTGGCAGCCCTCTAGGTTAGCAGCCCATCCTTTGGTTTGAGGACCCAGCCACAGCTGCCATAAGTGCCCTTTCTGCAGAAACTGGAAGAGTCAGGCTTCCCACATTTGCTAGCGAGTGTCCTAATACACATCTTGAGAGGCAGAGGGATCCTTGAGGGGAGTAATGGACAGAGGCAGAAGAGGAGGAAAGAGAAACACAGCAGTCAGAAATAAATCACTCCTGGGCCACTCAAATGATTTAGGATAGTGATGGAGTAAAAACCCAGCATCACTTTTTTTTTTTTTTGGTCTTTTTAGGGCACCATAGGGAGGTTCCCAGGCTAGGGATTGGGTCGGAGCTATAGTTGCTGGCCACCAGCCATAGCCACAGCAATGCCAGATCTGAGCTGTGTCTGCAACCTACACCACAGCTCACGGCAACGCCAGATCCTTAACCCACTGAGGGAAGCCAGGGATGGAACCTGCATCCTCATGGATGCTATTCAGATTCCTTTCCACTGAGCCAATGAACTCCCAGCATCACTTCTTTTTAGTCACCACTTCCACCAGAGGGACACATGCTCCCCTGGCATAGGAGATAAGAACAAGACAGTTCACTGCAGCGTTATCTGGGGAAATGAAAAATAAACAAGATCAGCAACACCATCACCAGAAGGCGAATGGCCACAGAAGCTGAGACAAACTCATACTGTTGACTACATAGCAACGATTAAGGCCACGAGCGTTCCTAAAGCACCGCAAATAATCAAAAGTGATGTCATGGGAACATCTCCAAGACATAGCTTTTAGTGAAAGCTAAGTGCCCAGTGGTAAAAGCAGCCAAAGAAACAAAGAAAAACAACAAAAACTACACACACACCTATATAGAAGACAACGGTATACAGATACACAGAGGCCATGGGTGTACAAATGCAAGGACACAAACCAAGCTGATTATGGTTTCTTCTGAAAAGTGAAACAGGAACAAATATTGGATCCAGAAAGGGGTCAAAATGGACTTCGGCCTCGTCTATAATGCATTCAGGTTTATAGATATATTACATAGCATTTAAAAATAACCACTACAAACGTAAACGGGGATTCACTTCAATTTACTTTCGAGATCGCTGATTTCAACCTTCTTAGAGTTGAAGAGACCAAGGCTCAGAGAAGGCGAGGGACCAGCCCAAGCCCACACACAGTGAAAAGTCTGTGCTGAGCTCAGCGGAGTTCCAGCCCAGGATCTCCCTACCATGTCACACTGTCACCCCCAAGCTGACACTACCAAGCTGTTCTCTTAGCATTAGGCAATACCCAGGGAGACAGAGTCGGTGCCTTTCGTGTCCTTCTTCCACCTCTGGTCATCATCCACCTGCCAGGCCAGCCTCAGGATGCAAAAGAAAGGGCACCAGCGTGGGCAGCAGGAACTGTCTTGGGATTTTTCTCTGCCTTCAACCTCCAGGTGGTCCCTTGGGTGAGGGGGCCACGGACTCGGTGACCTCCCTTCTCCCTTCCAATCTCAGGTGTAACCCTTCTCCGTGAACTTTGCCTGTGGCCACATCCATACTCAGCATACCCTCTGCGTGACCCTAGATCTTTGCCTCCTGTTCGTAATTAAGAGAAGAAAACCACCAAATGAGCATATGCGGAAATATATGCAGCAATGAAGTCTTTTTTTTTTTTAATGTGAACTATTTTGGCCTAATTCTTTTTTTTACAAAAAGAACAGCTAATATTTCATGGGAAGAGATACGATCTTGCTTTAATACAGTTAGCTTCAATTGACCTTGAACTGAATCTACAAATTTCTTAGAGGTGACCTCTTCATCGATGCTTGATACACATTCACAAAGAAATGAACTGAGAAGATTCTTATTTAGATAACTAGTCCAATAGAGGATCCAAAATAAAGGCAGATGTCCAGGGCTCATGAGGAGAGTCACGGCATCATGGAATCTTAGAATAACAGAATTTTTGAGTGATAGAATTATAGACTCTTAGAGTTGAATCCAGGGCTACAGAGGACTCCTCAGGTGAAAAAAACGAAAGATTTGAACTGTGAACTCGTTGGGGAAGGGGTTAAATATTGGACACCTCAGCACCCAGCCTGGCACACAGTAGGGGTGCTGCAAATACCATGTAACAAGTGAATGAGTGAACAGTTAAGTGCTAAGGAAGTCATTATAGGAAAGGAAGCCAGAGAGGGACTTGCACATTTGGCAAAGCTCTCTTGCACCCCTACTAGGTGCAGGCCCTGAGTGACACGGCGGGCGCAGAGATGAGGTAACACAGACCCTGCCCTCAGGCCCTCCCAGTCCAGTTTCTGCTGGCTAGGGAGGATTCCAGAAAGATTTCCTCTAACCCGTGCCCTTTTCCCCACCAAGCTGCTCCTTCAGGGGACCCCATCCCCTCCTGGGCCTTGAACCCGGATCTCAGAAGGCCACCAGGTACATAGTAGAATCTCACTGTCACTGAGTGGGACAACAGGATATACTTTTGGCAGGAACAATGACGGGATGAAAGGAAAAATAGAATTTTAAGGGAACGTAGTGCAGATGCAATCATGTGCATTTTCTGTCCATATACATCCTGTTATTAGTCAACTAAAATGAGAATAATATTTGCTGCTCAGTGCATACCAGGATTTTTTTCTTTTTTTTTTCTTTCTTTTTTTTTTTTTTGGTGGCCATAGGTCAAAATTTAAAGGAGTATAAATATATGGGTTCAAACAACCCTCGCCCACTAAATATCAGCTGTTACTGACTGCAGTGCCTCCAGCTCTAGGTTGCCCTGTCAGTAAGCGTGTGGATCTGAGGGAATTTAATAGATAACCTCTAGGGAAGACATCTGCAGCCAAAAAGGTTTGGAAAATGCTAGTTCAAAGTAAAGCTCAGCATGTGTCTTTACTACGGGACTTCTCAGAGCATCTGTCAGGCTGAAGGTCACAGTGAATCTCCCTCGGGACCACGCAGAATGCAGTCTTTCTCAGTGTAACTTGACCATAGAGCCCTTTCGGAGAACCCGAGCTGGGGCTGTAAAGCAAACACGATGAAGATGAGACTAACAAGTAAACACATCTGCAGTGTGATGACAGATTCCTAGATCCCGGGAAAGCTGATGCTCTCGCGATCTTTTTCATCTTTGCACCCCCTCCATCCCCCCTGGGCTTTTTGGCCAGCTGTGGACAACCGCCTCCCTCATCTGTCCGTCGCGTTCCAAACTCTTTCTCACCTGCCGGGGGGGCAGAGCCCTTGGTGGGCTCACCCCGCCCCCTCCGGCTCTCCACCCATGAGCCAGAGTAGACGTGGCTGATGGGGGCAGGGACAGCATGCCTGGGGGGCAGAGCTCGTGTGGTCCGGCACAGCCGATGGAAACCACGTTAAGGAATTCAGGCTTCACCAGAAAAGCAAAGCCAGCCATTGCTGCAATATCAGGTCAATTCCCCTTTCCACAGAGAGTTCCTTGGCTCACACCTTCCCTTTCACCTGAGTCTGCGCCCCAAGCATGCACCTCGATGTGACCTCCCTACCTAAAAATCCACCCCACACGCTACGCCCTCGCCCTGCTTTTTCCTTCAGAATTTGCATCACTCCCTGACATGTGTCATAAGATGGGTTTTAACCTGACATTTAGGTTTGGTCACTGATGTACCCCCAGCACCCAGTGGGGTGCCTGCATACGGCAGGCTTTCAAGAAGTTGTCGACTGGGAGTTTCTGTTGTGGCACCGCCTGTTATGAACCCAACTGGTATCCATGAGGATGCAGGTTTGACCCTTGGCCTTGATGAGTGGGCTAAGGTTCCAGCGTTGCCATAAGCTGTGGTGGAGGTCGCAGCTGCAGCTCGGATCCCAGATGGCTGTGGCTGTGGTGCAGGCTGGGAGCTGCAGCTGTGATTCGACCCCTCACCTGGGAACTTTGGTATGTGGCAGGTATGGCCCTAAATTTAGAAAAGAAAAGAAGAGAAACTGTGGACTGGTTGTTAAAAGGATTTTAAGCAGAGGAGCAACACGACCAGAGAATTTGGAGCCTGCCTGTTTAGAAGCCACTCCTCTTGCCTCTGTGCACAACAGTGTCTTTGTATTTAAAGAAATACACGCTTCATAAAGGCAGGAGTCCATCTAAACCCTGGCATCCACAACACTGAACGAGGAACTTAAAACATCAAAAGGCTCAGAGAATGTTTAGTCCAAGCATCTCACACAAGAAGTCCGAGGACCGTCTCTAATGAAAACGGTGATTCCCAGGATGGTCGACTCTGGACCATTAGCGCTTCGGGGTCACTGTCCAGACATCAGCCACCTTCCTTTGATCTAAACACTTGACCCACTTCACCCCTTTACGGGACCAGACTTCAGGCTGTTTGTGGATGTAATTGGATCAAACCTTTCCTTTCCCACATGAAAACAGAAATTCAGAGAAGAGACAGGACTTACTCAAGGGCTTCGAGCTCAAGTCTGGACCACAACCTGTGCCCCAGACACCCAGCTCACCGTCCTGCCCTTACCCACTCCTGTCTTCCTACTGGCCAGACTAGAGCTGGGCTTGTTGAGTCGCCCCTAGAAGCTGGAGTGTCCTTCCTCTTGATAGACGACAGCTGGGAAAAGGTCAAGAAAAGCCAACCCTCGATGGAATGGAGCGTATGGAAAGAGACGCTGCAGAGCCAGGAGGAGGCTACTTGTCAAGGCTATACTTTAAGCTCCCTTGAGTGGCTCCACAAAGCCCTGCAGGCAGGACATTCTGCCCTGGTTCCAAAAGACCTTGTGGACAAGTTCATTGCCATAGCTCTTATCCTGAAACATGTCCATTCTCCTGGCAAACTCTTCCTAAGAAATCCCTGGTGTCCCACAATGGGGAAAACACGGGCTGGGGAGGCAGTGAGACCTGGGATGGAATCTATACCCCACCCCCACTGAGTGGGCACATCCTATGACCACGCCGAGTCTCGGTTTCTTATCTCAATATAGCAAAGGCCATAACTGCCTCCACAGCCCATTTTTTTAAAGAGAAAATGAAAGAACATGTCTTAGGAGCCCAGCACAGTTTACAGCACATAAAAGAAACTTAAAAATGATGGTTACTTGTCTTACCTGGGTTCCTGTAGACGCGGACCCTGAGACAAGAATCCAAGTGCAAGAGATTTTCTCAGGAGACGATTCCAGAAAACACCGGGAAGGAATAGGAAAGTGAGACAGCAAGAAGCAGCAGCCACTAAAGGGTGACTGACCATGGTACAACCGGAGCGCAGTTCCACTGAGGTCTGGAAAATGGTGCAAAATACATGCCCGAGCTACTCCCACTAATCAGTGAAGAAGGGGCGGGACTGACCTACCAGCTTCCACTAGTCATTGGTTGAGTGCTGCTCCCAAGAGATGCACATTCCCCCCAATTTCCGGGCTGCCTCATTTACCTTCAGAGCTGATTCCAGGCACAAAGAGAAAGTCCTGGTGCAAAGAGATGCAGATGCTGACCGCTGGGAGTCAGACAGGTGAGCACCAAAGCGGTAAGAGTGTCTGGGGAGTTCCCTTCATGGCTCAGTGGGACTAGTATCCATGAGGATGTGGGTTCCATCCCTGGCCTCGCTCAGTGGGTTAAGGATCCGGCGTTGCTGTGAGCTGTGGTGTAGGTCACAGGTGTGGCTTGGATCCTGTGTTGCTGTGGCTGTGACGTAGGCCAGTGCAACAGCTCTGATTCAACCCCTAGCCTGGGAACCTCTATATGCTGCAGGTGCAGTCCTGAAAAGACGGAAAAAAAAAAAAAGGAATGTCGGGATAAGGGTAAGGCAGTGATGGCACCTGCTGCCCTTCTGTTTTGTCTCATTGTTAAGAACAGCTAACATGTGGAGTTCCCTGGTGGCCTAGGAGTTAAGGATTCATCATTGTCACTGCTGTAGCACAGGTTTGATCCCTGGCCCAGGAACTTCTGCATGCTACAGGAGCAATAAAAAAAAAAAAAAAAAAAAAGCAAGAATAGCTCAGATTTAATGAGCCCTTACGGTCTTCCAGGCAATGTCACGATTATTTGGCACAATTCCTTCTCATTTAATCCTCACAGAAAATCTATGAAGTGGGTCACACAGCTATTTCAATTTTATAATCAAGACCTTGAGGCCCAAGGTCATGTGGCTAGACTTGAACCCTGGATAACTGCAGGGCCCATGATCTCACACACACTGTCTCCTGAAGGAACACACCATGACACACCTTGGGAGTAGTGAAGTCAGATCCCAGCCCTGAACTGTAGAAACGTCATCACTTCTCAGCGTGTGGTTGAGTTCCGTGTAGCTAAGATCCGTGTAGTTGAGTTCCATTCTTGGCTACAGTCTTTCTTTTCAGGCCCAGTGACCTGTGCGAGCAGCCTGAGCTCTTCCGGCCCCAGTTTCTCCAGCAGTAAGATGCAGTACTCATCAGACCTATCCTATAAGGTTATTACCAAGGTGAACAGGGTGGTAAATTAACCCTACCAATTGGCAAGAAGAGCATTCTCTGTACATGACAGCTAGCATTTTTTTCCCAATAGAAACCTCCATTTATTTCTTGTAAAATAGTGAGAAACAAAAAAAACCTCTCTCTGAAAACATGTCTTGGGTGTAAGAGAGAAAGGATATGTAGATATTACCATTTCCATAAAGATAAGAAAGTAAAAGCTGAGAAAAGTTTATAAGGGTTTTTCCCCCCTTTATGGCCACAGCTGCAGGATATGGAGGTTCCCAGGAGAGGGGTCGAATCAGAGCTGTAGCTGCCAGCCGACACCACAGCCGTAGCAACGCCAGATCTGAGCCGTGTCTGTGACCTACCCCACAGCTCATGGCAATACCAGATCCTTAACCCACTGAGCAAGGCTGGGGATCGAACCCACATCCTCATGGATACTATGGGTTCATTCCTGCTGAGCCACAATGGGAACTCCCAAGTAATAATTTTTAAAGAGCCACTTAAAAATAATTTTCCCAGCCAATTCAGAGGCTCCTGACATGCGTTTTCTCATGTATTAATTCCAGAATGGAAAAGCAGAAAGGAGCATCACCCAGAAGGGTCTAGAAAGGTGGATTTGGAATGGAGAAACAATTACATAATAACTGGCATAGCCACCTTGAAGGAATCACTTCCCCTCTCTGTCTCACTTTTCTCTTTTATAAAGAATTACGTGTCCAACTGAGCACTATCTGCAATATCAAGAGAAAAATGAAAACAATTGTAATTAACCTAAAGACTGGCAAAGGAAATTATAGTAAACTAAATAGAATACAGCATGCTCGTGAATGATGTGGGTGACATTAATGACATCAGAAGTGTTCTGAGTGCATTGTTAATATAGTGAAATTGTAATGATAAATTCTAAACAGTTAAATGTAATAGTATGACCCCAGTTTTACTTAAAAATATGTATTACATCCTTTGAAAAAAGACTGAAAGATGTATATGAAAAATGAGAACAACGGTCATGTTTCAAAGGTAGGATTGTAGGTGATTTCTAGTTTGTTTACTATTTTTTAATTTTTCTAAAATGAATGTCATGTTTGTTTCACGGGAAAAAAAAAAAAACCCTCTTAAAATATGTTTTCATCAAAGTGATAAGCCTGCTTATCACCCAGTCCTTTCTAGCTGGAATATTCTGTGAACCAATGATGCATTCAGAATATACTTATTGAGCACCTATGGTATACCAGCCCCCTCCCCAACGAGGCACTGGCGAGAAGTCAAATATGACTAAGATACCGACTGCCTTACAATCGACCATCTAGGAGGGAATCTTTCTCCTTTCTAAAAGGAAGTTCTCTGCGCACAGCCCCAAACACAGCAGGTGTACATTCAATGTTCACTGAACAAATGTTGACTGTGATCCTTTAGCTCAAAATCAAGGCATAACAGGAGACCAGAGGTAAAGAGATACAGGGGCATGAATGGGGGGACAGAGGAGGAGCCGGAAGGGAACAAAAGCTCCAGAGGGGAGGGGCAAGAAGATGGGATGAAGGGAATTGGAAAGAGGTCCGACTGGACGGTTTCTGTGTGTTGGGCTTAGACCTGAACAGACCTACTAGTTTCTTCCGCTTTAGCAAAGATGCTCTCAAAAGCATCCAAGGGGATCAGAGGTCCCCTGATTCCCAAAGGAGGTCAAGACTTCAAGCCTTTCCCTCCAGGTAATCCCTCAGGGCAGCATCCCTTCTTCCAGGAAGGAAATTCATGTCTTCTAAGCTTTCTTTCCATCTCAGCGGTAGGTGAATGGACTAATGCAGACCAGCCACTGTCCAGAGGATCCCCTCCAAGGCCATGGACCCTCCTCGTGAGACTTCAGGTGGCCGCCCCTGGCAGGAGAGGAAGACCCACACCCCTTCATTAACAACCTGAGACAAATTGGAAACAGCTGTGAATAATTAGACACTTTAAGCGCTGTGAAGGAGGAATAATTTCTGGAGCCTTTGTAATAAATCTTATGCTGTCTCAGTCCCTACGCTGGACCTGAACTTTTTTTTTTTTTTTTTTTCCAGCGGTGAGTTAGCACATTACTCATAAAAGAAACAGTATCCCTTTTGTTTGGCCTGGGTCTGTTTAATAACAAAAGAGCCTATCGCAATTACGGGGGCAGCATGGTGACAAAGCAAGTGCCCCCATCTGACGGGGCTTGCAGGCTCTGTGATGAGATGGGCAGCAGCTCCCTGACACAGCTGTCCTGTCCAGCGTGGCTTGATTTCCACTCCAAATGCGCTTTGCTTTCAATTGGCTCCAGATTTCCGAGGTTGCCGTGGCAAAAGAGAGAGCCTGTGTTCACATCAAACAAGAAGGCGCTTGGGTCCCTGCAGGGTTGAACTTCGGCGGGATTCCAGGAGCCCGTTGTATCCCACCGTATTTCTAAGCTGGAGAGAGAAAAAAGCCTCATAACGAAAGAGCAGGAAAGGAATAGAGGCGGCCCCTCGATCAGCCCCCTTAGAGAGGAGAATCAAGGTCACAGAGAGGAATGGATGCTGCTGAAGCTACCGCTGCCTTGGCAGCAGAAGCAGATCTAGAATTCAGGAGCCCACTTTGGATTCTGCAGAGCAGTTTCCAGATGAGTAAATGATCAAACTCACTTAGAGCCCTTCGAAAAGGGACACACAGCAGCTACAGGAGCACACTGCCGAGATTCAGAGTGTGGCCTTTGGAGTCAGTCGTGGGTTACAGTCCTGGCTCTACCCCTTCCCGAGTGCCACCTCGGGCAAGTTACTTCACTTTGGGTCTCAGTCTACTCATCTGTACAATGGGTACGAAATAGTTTCTAAGGTCTGATAGGAGGATCGATGAGATAAAATCTCACTAAATGCAACTGCCTAGTTTACACTGGCACCCACAGAGCTGAGCACGTCTGGGGAAAAGGCACACGAACGGGCTCTCCTGAACTCACGACGCAACCCTCAGGCAGTCTCCTCGGGCCACCCAGCAATACTAGGGAAACAGTTTTCTTCTTCCCTGTTGTTCCTTCCCTAGAAGATGGTTCTTTTCTTCTTCTCAAACTGCCAGCCCTCCCTCATCACTGCTTGGTCTCAGCTGATGGCCTTGCATTTATTTCATTTCACTAAAACAAAGTCGAAGCAACCAGAAAAGAACTTTTAACCAGCCCGCCACAAGACCACCATCTGCTTTGATTCATAGACTCTGCCTTGTCCCGTTATCCCTCTGATTTAAGCCACTTCTTCACCTTGTGTGGGAAGAGAGTTCAGAGAAGCTAAGCTCTTGGCCCAAGGTTAACAGGGAGTAAAGAGTAGAGCTCAAATTTTAATCTCTGCAAAGATAAGCTCTGGGAGATCTTATCCTCAGTACCCAGGAGAGAGCCTGGCCTAGGGCAGATGCTCGATCAATGGCTGTGATCAATAAGTGAATAAACGAAGGAGAGACTTATGGGTCCTGGTGGGCTTTGCATGATTCGAGTGATTTACCAGCTGCAGCTCCCCAGCCCTCGCTCCCCGTCATCCCAAGAGCAGAGGTCTCAGGTGTGTGGAAGATCGGAGAATGGAACCTCTTGCATAAACGGCCAGGGAAATTTGCCACCTGTCCACAGCCCTGCATAGAGGGGGAAATAAGTCCACCTTCTAGAATCTGCTAAACCTGGTTGAGCTTTTTGTTCCTCCTAAGGGAACATCTGAAACTGACACATTAACCTAAAAACAAGTACAGGTCCCCTGAAACTTGCAAAGTCCATTTGTAGAGATAATTCGTGATCCAACGGGCAGAGGATCCCTGCAGGAAATGATTCCTATGAGAGATGAGGTTGCAATCAAAAATTACAAACCACGTGAAGAAATGAATCACCTGGGGGATAAACAAGAGGATTAGCAACCCAAGAACCAAAGAGGAGAACAATCTGGAAGTGACTATTTAAAAATATTGCATATTGACAGAAATGGTTCAATCCGAGTTCATTTTTCTAAAGGGGAACGAATAGGATTAGAGCTCAACCAGTCACAGATCATCAGACCTAGAGAAAACCTCAGTCATTAGCATACAGGTTTTGCAACAAGTACAGTGAACTTAAATTATCTATCTTTTTCTTTAAATGGCTTCACTTAAAAAATTTTACTGGAGTTCCCATTGTGGCTCAGTGGTAATGAACCTGACTGGTATCCATGAGGATTCGGGTTCAATCCCTGGCCTCTCTCAGTGGCTTAAGGATCCGGTGTTGCCGTGAGCTATGGTATAGGTCACAGACATGGCTTGGGATCCCGAGTTGCTGTGGCTATGGGGCAGGTCAGCAGCGGCAGCTCCGATGTGACTCCTACCCTGAGAACTTCCATATACCATGGGTGTGGCTCTAAAAAGACAAAAAAAAAAATTTTACTAATTTAATTTAAAAGGAAATCATAACGATGTATAATGCCTACAAAGTCATGGGTTTGAGGGACCAGTTATGTTGTTTTATTAAACATTGAAATAAATATATAATCATAACTTGAAAAGTAGTTGTCCATGTTCTAAAAATAGCCCCTACACCACCAGCAGTGCATCAACCAATCTTTAGAAAAATTTAAACCTAGGGAAGTAAAACTTCGCCAGGGATGAAAGAACAAATCAAGACAGAGCTGGGACTTGAACCCAGATACCTGCCTCTCGGGGTAGGGGGCCGAGTCCTGTGTTCTGCATCATGTCGCCGCCATTCAGATCTTTTTACATAACTTTTAAATCTGTCTGCAAAATTCAGACATCCTTTATGCATTTTCCAAAATAAATATATAAATGGCCTGAAAAGGGGGAAAGTTGTTTCCACCAGATATTTATTACAGCTCTGTAAAGTAAACCTATATTGCTGCATGCTGATGAGATGGGAAGTGAGCAACGGTCCTTCTCAGTGACTGAAGAAGCAAGTCTGCGTGGGATGTATTCAAGCCACAGTATCGCTAAAGTCATAGTTTATTGAGGAGTTCAGAGGACTTCATTTATAGGAAACCATTCATAACACTTGCAAAGAAATTAAATGAGATTTCCTTTATGACTGAAATATTCCCCATCTAGCTAAACTGCAGCCTGCTTGCTTTGAACAACTGCAGAGCAAGAGAGGCATTGAGAGCATTTTTTTTTTTCAATGAGCTGGATGCAAAATTTTCAGCCCCATCCACACATTTCGACTCCATGTATCCATTCCCACCACTGCTCCATCTATGACGATTCCCAATAAAACATCTCAAGGTCAGAGTTCCCGTCATGGCTCAGTGGTTAACGAATCGGACTAGGAACCATGAGGTTGCAGGTTCGATCCCTGGCCTTGCTCAGTGAGTTAAGGATCCGGCATTGCTGTGGCTCTGGTGTAGGCCAGCGGCTACAGCTCCGATTCGATTCGACCCCTAGCCTAGGAACCTCCATATGCTACAGGAGCGGCCCAAGAAATGGCAAAAAGACAAAAAAAAAAAAAACTAAAAACCAAAAAACTCAAGGTAAGTGATCAAACTCCCCAAAGCATCATCCAAGACTCCTCAGTTAGAACTCACAGCCCACCACTTCCCACCACATGTACTCACTGGACTTATTCCTACGTTTGTACAAGTTAGGAAGGTACCAGCTGCTAAAACAAGTACCTCCCAGAAGTTCAATGGCGTGGTGCAAGAGAACTTCTCCCTTCCTTAACAGTTCAAGGTGAGTGTTTTGGTTTGGCGAGCAGTCCCTCCCTGTGATGATTCCAGACTCTCCCATCTGTGTTTCACCATCTCTTGGAACTCAGGATCCTCTAAATCTAATCGTGAGACGGAGGAAGAGTTCAAGGTCATGGTATACCCCTTTCTTAATCATCGGCCCAGCATTTAACAAACATCACTTGTGCTCACATTCCACCAGCAAGAACAGTCATTTGGACCCTTCCAGATGGAAAGAAGCCTGGAATATGCCGTCATCGTGCAAAGACTCCTCCTTGCCCTTTCTCCTGCTGCACAGTCTTCACCTCTTGAACTCTAATTCATCGTTCAAGGCCCTATTCATCTTTCAAATACCACCTCTTCTGCAAAGCCATCGCCGTTGTCCCAGACAGGACAACCACCTTCTTCTCTATTAGAGGACACATCAGCTATTGGAGCATTGGTCTCTTCTGACACTTGAGCCTCAAGTCTGTGTCTTATTCAACTCTGCATCACCAGAAGCACTTAGCGCTCTTCCTGACATAGGACGGGGGCGTTCAATATACCTTTATTAAGTTCAGCCAATATATGTTCATAAAGTTCCTTAATAAGCATTTAGTGCGTTATTACTACGTTCCCAGAACAACAGAAAGAGTAAAGTTCCCAAATAAATGTAAAACCCATCTTTAGTTGTAAAAGTTAAAAATTTAAGCGAAATGCATAATGAACTTGGGCAAAGGTTAGCGCATAGTTGAGAAATCTGAAAATTTCTTCCAAAGGCAAATAGAAATAAACTGAACATGCGCCACAGCTCTCTTCCTCCAAAACGCCCTTCTCCTCATTAACAAAGATAAGCAAGAGTTGTTCTTATAAGTAAATGGCTTGAGGAGGAAGGAGGAAGGAGAAGGGAAGGGGTCAGGAAGGAACGCGGCATTCAATTCAGGTACAGCAAAATGTCTCATTCTGGATTCATTTTCGACTTAGAGAAGAGTTGGGGTGTAATGTACAGCCTGATGGCTGTGGTTAATAACACGGGGTCAAAGATTTGAAAGTTGCTAAGCATGTTAGATATGGGAGTTCCCTCATGGCTCAGCCAGTGAAGGATCTTGGCATTGTCACTCCTGTGGCTCTGGTTACAGCTGGGCATGAGTTCGATCCCTGGTCTGGGAACTTCCACATGCTAAAAAAAAAAAAAAAGAGTTAGATATGAAGTTTTCATCACAAGACGAAAATTGTAACTATGCGGTGACAGATGTTAACTAGACAACTGTGGTGATTATTTCACAATGTGTATACAAATAATGAATCATTATGTTGTATAACTTTGATATGGTGTTATATGTCAATTAAATCTCTATGTAAGAAAACAAATAAATAAAAAGAAAGGTTCACATACCCTTCCTTTGGTTTCCCCAAAAGCGAACATCTTACAAAACTATAGCGCAGTTATTCAAACCCAGAAAGTTGGCACTCGTTAACTACCAGCGGAACTAAAGACCTTATTCGTATTTCACCAATTTCCCCATCATATCCCTTTTTCTCTTCCAAGATCCTGACCAGCTTCCCCCATGACATTTAATTATTTCTCTTGAGTCTCCTGCAATCTGACCGTTTCATCTTTCCTCGGCTTTTCTGACCTTGACACTTTTGAAAAGTATCAACGTGCAATTTTGTCAAATGACTAAGGCAAAGTTTTTGACAGAGACGATGCTCTAGAAGGACCAGACCTGAATCCATGGGTCAAAGTTTACAGAAGGGATACATCGCTGCCTCCAGAATCTTCACAGGTCCCCCTGCCCGCCCCACCCAGGCTGAAGCCTCACCTGAGTCATCTCCAGCCTCACCTGAGCCCTGACATGGACGGAAGTCAGTAGGTGGGGGTCGTGAACACATCCTCCAAAAAATGGTGCCTTTGTAACAACGTTGAACATGTGGAGATGATTTTGGTTACGACTACGATTTTTTTAAAGTAGCGGAGGAGGTAGAGGGAAAAAGCAGGACACACACAGACGCATGCAGGCACCCCCAGGACCCCCTCTTTCCCCAGCTTCATTCCTTTAATTAGAACCTACTTTGCCTCTGGCAGTGGACACCAAGTTTTCCCTTTCCTTCCCATCTCCGTACTCATATTCCAGAGGATCAAGGAATTGGGAACTGCCCCCGACCCCAGCCCCCCAACCCAGGGGCGGCTTTGCTGGTACCAGGCAACAGAGCCCAATGATCCAGTGGGTGGGATCTGGCCAGACCTGCTTAGATTAGAATCCCATCTGCTAAGAGAAGTTTCTGAACCATAGGATCCAGTTTCCTCATCTGTAAAATGGGATAATAGTAATGCCTGCCTTGTGATTTCATTGCAATGTGATTCCTAAGACTACACATGTAAAGCATTAGACCAGGCACAGGAAGAGCCCAACGCACCTGAAGCAGGTTATATGGAGAAGGACTAACCCAGGTGTCCCCTTCCCATCTTCTTTCTCATTTACAGCCAAGGGCAAGTTTCTCCGCCCCAAGCCCACATCAAACCAGACGCAAAGGTCCAGAGACCTCTGGCTTGAAAACCATCTGAAGATTCTCTGAGGTGTCACCTTGGTGGTGGGATAGAGCCTCCCTCCTCAGAGTAGAAGAGTCCTGCAGAGGGTCTCGGAGTGAAGGGAAGGGGCTTGGAGGACACCCCCACCTCCCCGACTGTCACCACCTGGAGGGAGAAGAGCACACTGCCCCAGGTGGGCAGACACGACTGTGGGGACTGTCTCTCTGCACTGGGTGGCCGTGACGACCCAGGTTAGGGGTTCTATTGTTATCAGTATCAACAGCCCATCGCAAACCCCCCCCCACCCCGAGATCATGTAAGAATTTGAAGACACTCAAAACTGCAAAAACATCTAGAGAGCAGAAGAGCAGTTCTGCAGGGCTCCCCAGAGCTGCGGGTGTCTAGTGATAGTACTGGGAGTGGATAAGAGAACCCCCTGGAGGGCTCGTTAAAGCACAGACTGGTGGCTCCACCCTGCAGCTCCCACCTAGGACTCTGGGTGGGGCCCGAGAATTTGCATTTCTAACAAGCTATCTGGTGAAGCTGATGCTGCAAGTCTAGGGATCACACTTTGAGAACTAGTGCCCTAGAAGAATCCCTTTAAAACGGGGGGCGGGGGGGGGGGAGTGACTGCACGTTAAAATTGTTGAGAGTGTGTTAAAAAAAAAAAAAAAAATCCGTAGCTGGACCTCAACCTCAAAGATTCTGATTTAAAAATGAGCCTTGAAAAACATCTCCCCAGGTGATTCTAAAGTGCCTCTAAGGGTTGAGAACCACTGCATTAAGGTAACCGATATACGTTCGCCTCCTGGGTTTTCCTTGTCCATAGATATTTACTCCAAAACCTTTTTTCTTTCTCACATTCTATAAATGATTCTATTCTACAGCATTTTGGAGTTGATGGCAGGGTTTTTTTCCATGACCTCTAGAATCTAAAGACATATTGATTTCATTGGAATTATACAAACGCTTCCTGGTAATTCTCTGATGATAGATTTCTCCAGGTCACAGTGGGGAATAACTGTAGAAAACACGGGATGCTCAGGGCTGCAGGCTGTGCTGGAGCAGGGGGAACGTACCTGGCTGGGCTAGGAGGAGACCTAGGGAAAGCGAAAGGGGCCCAAGCCTTCACTGGCAATGAGGTGGTAAAATTCCAGAAGTGACCTTCTCAGTGTCAAGAGGCAGACTTGGGGACAACAAATGCAGGGCTGGGACTTCATTGCCCTGTGTGAGTTTCCTAGAGTGGCTATAACATTACCGCGAACTTGGCTTCTTAAAACCGCAGGCGTGAGTTCTTACTTCTAGAGGCCAGAAGTTCAAAATCAAGATGTCGGCAGGGCTACATTCCCTCTGAAAGTTCTGGAGAAGAATACTTTCCGGCCTCTTCCAGCATCTGGTGGCTCTGGGCATTCCTTGGCTTGTGGCCACATGGTTCCCATCTCTGTCCCTGTGTCTGTGTCTCCTCCTTTGTCTTTTAGGAGGACAGTCATCCTGGATTCCCAAATCCCAAGATCCTTAACTTAATTACACCTGCAAAGACCCTTTTTCCAAAGACTGTCTCATTCACAGGGTCCAAGTATTAGGACCTGGACATATACGGGGGTGGGGCACCCTTTAATCCACAACAGCTTGTCTACCCACAGGCTTTGCAAGGAAGGATCTGGTCCACACTCCCCACGTGATCCCTCACTCAGCCAGGTGAGAAGAGGACTTCCACCTTTCAGATGTCACAGTCAGTAACTTCCTTGTTTTAGGAGCTGAGAGGAATAAAGATGAGAGCTGGGGAGGAGAGGAGGAATAGACAAGAAGGAATCTGAAGTTCTCCTCCAGAATTAACTCCCCCAAGGCCCCAGATGGCCAATTAACACAAAGGGGACAGAGTTCCTATCAACAGAGGCTGTACCACCTTTGGCCCTGCTGCCCCACTTCCCGCACTGAGCACCCTTCCACATGTAAGACTGAGTCTTGGCATTGCCGGCTTACCCCTCTTCCCCTCCGGGGGCTGAGTCAGTCATTGCCCGCCCTATGTCCCCAGAGTCCCGGTTATGGGGGAGGATATGGAGGGACTGCAGGAAAGCTGGGGGGCCCAGAAATTGAACTTGGCTGAAAGGCTGAACATAAATTGATTCAAGTCATTGGATAGAAAGGTTTCATGAGATTTGGTAAGAACTTTGAAGCAAGAGGAGAAAGGGCTCACTCCTGTGCTTCCCCCGTAGCATTCAATTCACAGTTAGCTTTATCTGTGAAAGAAGCCATGGGAAATACTTGTTTCATACCCTATCAGGTGATTTCCCTTTTTCTAAGAAAAAAAAAGCAAATGATGCCCCACAAAATCTGGCATGCAGCCATGTAAACTGGTGACTATCTAAAACCATGAAAATGAGATTTCTAGAAATGCCGAGGTCACAGACTCCAACATTTGGGGCTACCCCCACGTTGGACAGAAATGACCAGGACCATCCCTGGCTGGGCTTGGTATCGGGGCTGAAGCTGGTTGGGCAGAGCCCACAGGTCCCATGAAGCCAAGGAGGCTACAGCCCCCTCCTCACTCTGGTCTCTAGTGAAGGAAGACGCAAGCGCCGCCCCTTCGGGGCTGCCACCTTGTCATGTAAGCAGGGACCTTCCTGTAAGTACGAAGGAAAGCATGGGTCAAAGCTCATGGGGGTGAAGGTGCGAGACGAGTAAACTCACCTGGGGTTCGTTCTGGATCATTTGGGGAGTAGGAGGTGAGGTGCGAGAGGTGACAGGAGGCCAGGTCAAGGCTCTGGGATTTTATGCTAAGGCCACTGAGGAGCAAAGTGACATAATCAGAGGGATGCTTTAGAAAAATTATGTGTCATGTGATGTAGAAGCAGTAAAAACTGATACATTTGATTATGTAAAAAGAAAATTTGTGCAAAAAATTTAAAATTCTGCACGGAGCAAAACATGGTTAAAGTCCAAAGACAAACTACAAAGTGGGAAAAAAGTACGTGCAAGTCGTATCACAGAGAAAGGGCTGAGTGCCTTTTTTTCTGAAAAGCTCCACAAATCCATAGCTAAAAGGCCCATCTCTTCAAAGGAGGTGAGCAAATAGCTCACAGGAAAAGAAATAAAATGAGTTTTAAACATATTAAGAGGTAGCCAAGGAGTTCCCATTGTGGCTCAGCAGAAACGAATCTAACTAGCATCCATGAGGACGCAGGTTTGACCCCTGGCCTTGCTCAGCGGGTTAAGGATCCAGCCTTGCCATGAGCTGTGGAGTAGGTTGCAGATGCAGCTCGGATCCCGTGTTGCTGTGGCTGTGGTGTAGGCCTGCAGCTACGGCTCCGATTTGACCCCAAGCCTGGGAAACTCCATATGCCACAGGTGTGGCCCTTAAAAAAAAAAAAAAGAGGTAGCAAAACTCACGCTTAATAAAAGGAATGCAAGTAAGAGAGTCCATTTTTATCCACTAAATTCACAAAGATGAAAAGCATATTTTTATATATGTTAGTTGGAAGAGGGCAGTAATCTCCCCCTTTTAGAAGAAAAATTGTTACAATTAATGCAGAGTTAAAAGCAAATATTCTTAACCCGACCACTCATCATCCACTTCCAGGACTTGCCTTGTGGCTTTATGCACAGACGTGGATTTCCATCTGCAATAGGAAAAGTCTGGAAATGACAGAGAAGTCCATTAACAAGTGAAAAGTGGTCCAGAACATTGTGAGGGGCTGAAAGTACCCTCCTAGAGATGTGTGGAAGTCCTAGCCCAGGACCTCAGCATGTGACCTGGTTTAAACAGAGTTACTGCAGGTGTAATTCGTTCAGATTGGAACAGGGAAGGGCCATCATCTAATAATTCTGGTGTCCTTATAGGAAGGGGCGAGACACAGGGAGGAGAAGTGAGGTGAAGGCAGAGGTGCACAGGGGGAGGGTGGAGAGACATATGATGATGGAGGCAGAGGTCCGAGGGATGCAGCTGTGAGACACGGAGAGCCAAGAATCATTGGTCACCCCCAGAAGCAGGAGAGAGGCACAGGATGATTTCTATCCAGAGTCCCAGGGGAAGCGTGGCCCTGCTGACACCTTGACCTTGGACTTCCAGCCTCCGGACCTGTGAAGGAATAAACTTCTATGGTTTAAGCCACACAGTGTGTGGAAGTTTGTTATAACTGCTTTAGGAAACCGAGACAGACACACATGCTAGAGCTGGACCGCCTGGGTAGCACCCCTGCTCAGCCACTGACTAGGCTTAGTCTATGGCCTCCTCTGAGCCTCAATTTTCCCATCTTTAAAATGGAAATGAGGAGTTCCCATCATGGCGCAGGGGAAATGAATCCAACTAGGAACCATGAGATGGCGGGTTCCATGCCTGGCCTCGCTCAGTGGGTTAAGGATCCAGCATTGCCCTGAGCTGTAGGTCGCGGACACGGCTGGAATCTGGCGTCGCTGTGGCTGTGGTGCAGGCCAGCAGCTGTAGCTCCAAAGTAGACCCCTAGTCTGGGAACCTCCATATGCTACAGGTGCGGCCCTAAAAAGCAAAAGTAAATAAATAAATAAAATGGAAATGACAAAGCAACATCTGTAATAAGATGGCTTTCGGAGTGAAGAAATGAATGCCTGCCCTCAACAGAACCTGGCACATAGAATACCACTCTACCAGTGCTCACTAAATAGCAACAGATACATTTTTCAGTAAGATGGAGCAGATGTACACAATGAAACACTAGAGAGGCCTTAAAAGAATGCTGTGAATCTAATGCACTGAAAAGGGGTGATGGCTAAGACGTACTAAGGTGGAGCAAGGGGCACGCAGGCCATGACAGGTGCCGCCGCTGAGGCAGGGATGGGCAAAGACAGGGTGGGCTTCTGTATTACACACACTGCCTGTTGTTGGAGGGAACTGTCCACTGTGGGAGTCTCTGGGGGGCCACTTGTGGAGCTTGGGGACAGAGGTAGGAGGGTACCCAGATTTTCCCACATTCTTTATCTTCTCAGAATGTTGAAACTTGTGTAAGTATCACGTCTTCATCAATGACATGAATCAGAAATTTTTAAAGAAAGAAAAGACCAATGGTAAGGACAAAAAAAAAAAAAGACCAAGCTATCAACAATGGGG
This sequence comes from Phacochoerus africanus, assembly GCF_016906955.1. Classification (NCBI taxonomy): domain Eukaryota; kingdom Metazoa; phylum Chordata; class Mammalia; order Artiodactyla; family Suidae; genus Phacochoerus; species Phacochoerus africanus. The sequence continues at coordinate 118,893,749 of NC_062552.1, forward strand.
TGGAGGTGGGGGCAGAGGGGACCAGGGGTCAGGGGCTGGCTAGGACTCAATGTCCATGGTCACTGAGGTGATCTGGTCCCGAATCTGGGCGGTGGGTGGGCAGAGAGAAGCAGGAATGTGGAGGCTGATCCAGAGAGGCTAAGGAGACAGACTCGCAGAGATGCGGTGGAGCGGGGAATCTTGAGATGGCTCTGCGGCTGCTCGCCTGGACCATAAGAGGATGGATGAGCCACCTGCTGAGTTGGGGAGAATGACAAAGGAAAGCCAGCTGACTTTTCTTGCCCAAAGCGGGAGGTGGGCAATGGAGAGAGTAGAAGCTATTGACTTTGGAAATCGCCTTTTAGTCCCTCCTATATTCCGCTTTGGTCTGTAAGGCTTGTCCTCCACCCCATCTCATGAATATGGCCACCTGAAGGTGCTGAAGGGGAAATTCAGTTGGGACAAAACAGGCGTATCTCCCAGCCCCACCGCATCCTGGCTGTGTGTGGTTGGACAAGGCACAACCTCTCTGAACATCATGATTAAATGAAGTCAGAGATGCGAAAAGGGAATCTGAGCTACGGAAAGGGACCGACAATGGTATCGATTCGAATAGTAATTGTTGCCATCAATATAAAATTCCTTTTTTCCTCTCTCAAAATTGCAGATGGGTAAGTAAGCAGGCTTATCTTTTAATCTGCTTTTGTTACAGTAAAAATAAAAGCTGACTTTTGCTTCTGCAAAAGGAATCCTTTGGCTTCTAAAGAACTAAGTTCTGGAATCCAGGGATTTGTTTAAAACGGGCAAAGCCCAAAAGTCAGCCTCTGCTTCCAGAATCAGCAGGAAGAGGTCTCCTATGCATGAGATGCCGGGCAAGCACAGGCATCTGTCCTCAGACAGAAAGGCTGGGGACTGCCCCACCAGTTGGCAAGAGTGATGACAGCAGTTGTCACCCCTCTCTGGGGGCCACGACACACTCACTGTGAATGCCCTCTGTGCCAAAGACCTTTTTTAATATTGCTGCCCTGAATTCACACGGCAGCTAACGAGGTATGTCTTGGAATCCCCAGTTTCCAGATGGAAACTCTGAAGCTCGAGAAGTTAAATCATGTGTCTGAAGCCACACAGTTCTCCTGAAGGGCTAAAGCCAGGAGTTCTGTCGTGGCGCAGTGGAAAGGAATCCGACTAGTATCCTTGAGGATGCAGGTTCAATTCCTGGCCTTGCTTAGTGGGTCGGGGGTCCAGCGTGGCCGTGAGCTATAGTGTAGGTCACAGCTGCAGCTCTGATTCAACCCCTAGCTTGGGAATTTCCATATGCCGTGGCTCTAATCCCGCGTTGTTGTGGCTGTGGTATAGGCCGGCAGCTGCAACTCTGATTCGACCCCTAGCCTGGGAATTTCCCTATGCCGTGGGTGTGGCCCTAAAAAAAGTGCAAAAAAAAAAAAAGTGGGGGTGGCTAAAGCCAGAACTTGACCTCCTCTCTGAGTGTGTTTTCCGGTGTTTTCCCGACCATTGCATTAAAACTTCTCTCCAGCTTGCTTCTACTGTGTGAGCCTGGGCCACCTTTCAGAGGTGGGGGTGCAGTTCCTGGGGTCTGAATTACATAGACCAGCTTCCCCGGTGTGTGCCCCATGGAACACCAGTCCCTCCAGCTGCCCCCTAGGAAAGCGAAGGGAGAAGGGGTTCTGTGGTTTTAAGGGGTCTGGGAAACACAGCCATCTCTCTATCTTTTCGAGAAGTTCATGAAAGCGTTACTGAGTCAAGGGTCTGGAAAGACAAGAAAGCAAGAAGACAAAATAAAGCGAAGGAGATTAACCACATTTCAAGCCGTCTGTCTCCCTCTTATCCACTAAGGATCCCCAAAGCCTCATCCCTGTTATCCTAAACCCTCAGTGGAAACCCTCGGGTAGACACTGGCCTCGGGTGGCTGAGAGGGACTGCTGGGAGCTGGCACTGGAGCTGGGGTAAAAGAACAGTCACCGGGCCCCAGGGCCATTGCCCACACATGGCTTAGGGGCTGCAGTTTCTAATCTGCAGGCACCATGTGATCAATTACTCAGGGGCAAGAAGCAGGGCAGAAGAGGAGGCCAGCAGGCTCCTCCCTAGTGAAACTTGGCTGGTCACCAGAGCTTGCCGGCAGGCCATGGTAGACACAGTCCCAGGCAGAAGCACCACCCAGGCCCTCGACACCTGGTCCAGGCTGCCCCCGACCCTCGTGGGCCTGCCCCAGAGGCGGGGCTTGCAGCTGGCTCTGCCTGGGAAATCACAGTCACCCCTTTCCTTTGTAACTTTACTTCTTGGCCTGTTTGTGTCTCTGCTCTTGAAATTCTCCTTGCAACCAACAACCACTTACCAAGGGCCTCATTAATTAATGAGTTAAATGAAATCTCTGATATGTCCCTTGCGTATTTTTATTTGTATTTACATTCATTTGTTGATATTTAAAATTTTTTTAAATGATCCTTCAACGTGCCCATTTATGTAGTTCTTAAAATCTATCCTTTCAAGAGTGACCCCAAGGGAGGTATGATACAGACACGCAAAGGAGAAGGTGACATGAGGACAGAGGCAGAGGATGGAGCCACGCAGCCTCAAGATGGCTGGAGCTGTCTCCCCTGCATCCCCCAGAGAGACCACAGCACTGCCAACCCTTCGATTTCAGACTTCTGCTCTCCAGAACTATGGGCAAATACATTTCTATTGTGTTAGGCCACCAGCTTTGTGGGAGTTTGTTACAGCAGTCACAGGAAACTAATACAGATCTGGCCCAGTTGCATGGATTTCCATGTATTGAGTGGTCACTTCCAATTTTTTCTAGGTAACCTTCAAGTGAAGCTTCTAGTTACTCTTTGACCTAAGAGATATTTAGAAGAAAATTCTGTCCCATTCTTTTGAAGTGGGTTTTATTAGTTGTGGCAGCTGACAATGATTGAGAGTGTTATTTTTGGCACTCTAAATTTGGCTTGTGCTTTTTTGGAATTTATCCACATTTTTATCATGATTTAAATGTATCATCAATTTTTCAAAATGTTCCGTGGGGTTAGAAAAGTTGTAAAACAATTTATAAGAGGTAATAAGTAAATAAATATATTGTTTGCATCATCCGCATTCCTATTTTTACCTTCTTGATCCTAAAGGACTTCCCCTGAATGCTAAATTCTCCTACTTTTATTACATTTGTGATAATTTTGTATTATTACCAGGTTTTGCTTTTTACTTTTGATTTTTTATTTTTGTCTTTTGTCTTTTTAGGGCCACACCTGCAGCATATGGAAGTTTCCAGGCTAGGGGTCTAATCAGAGCTACAGCTGCCAGCCTACACCAGAGCCACAGCAACGCAGGATCCAAGCCGCATCTTCGACCTACACCACAGATCATGGCAATGCCAGATCCTTAACCCATGAGGCCAGGGATCGAACCCATATCCTCATGGATACTAGTCAGGCTTGTTACCGCTGAGCCACAATGGGAACTTCCAATTTTTTAGCAATTTTTAGCAACCAAAATTAAGCCATTGTGTTCATTCAGTTTTGTTTTGCCTTATGATTGCTTGAAAGGGGTTTTGAAAACACTTTTCCTTCAAACTTTTGAGCCACTTTTTTTAATGCATGCCCCATGGAAACAGCATATAGCTGAATGGGGAGTCTTCTGTATTTATTTATTTTTTGGTCCTACTAGGAGGAAGCATGAGATTTAACCTATTTACTTTTATCATCGTAACTGATATTTTGTTCTCATTTTCATAACCTTGTTCCATAAGATATGGTTAAGAATGCCTTCCTTCTCTTGCGTTGATTTTTTCCTAATGATTGGGAAGGGGTACGCACTATTCTTATGTCTTCCAGACGCAGTGGTATCCACCTGCAGCTTCAAGAAGCCATCTCGTCATCATCACTTCCAGCTTTGCTCTTGAGGTCACCACCCTTTCACTTACTCATGCAGCAAATGTTCAATAAAGGTGCACCATGTGCCAGGCAGGTGCCAAGCCCCCAGAACCAGAGACAAATGAGCAAGGAGGGTCTGTTAAGGAGACAGAGAGCTTAAGCAAGTAGTCATCAATAATTGCATAAATAATCCCACCAATAAGTACATCAGTGCAATGATGATAATCTGCCTTGGAATTCTATTGGTGTAGAGCAGTCGAAAGGAAATATAATTTGAGGAATTCCCGTCATGGCGCAGTGGAAACGAGCCCGACTAGTATCCATGAGGACGCAGGTTCGATCCCTGGCCTTAGTGTGTTAGGGATCCAGCGTTGCTGTGAGCTGTGCTGTAGGTCACAGACGTGGCTTGAATCCTGTGTTGCTGTGGCTATGGTGAAGGCCGGCAGCTGTAGCTCCAATTCAACCCCTAGCCTGGGAACCTCCAAATGCCATGGGCGCGGCCCTAAAAGACAAAAATAAATAAATAAGTATATATATATATATATATATAAAATTTGAGTTGCTTGCAAATACACCCCTCTAGATAAGGGGTCTCTATAAGGCCCAGGTTTCTTCTTCTAACCTCTGCTTTCCAGGAAAAGTGAAAGGGCCCTCGGCAGCATTTTGGAGACTCTCCTCTATCGGCTGGAATCCATTTCTGACTCGTGCCTTACCCCCTCCCCCCACCTCAAGCCACCAGCTGGTGAAGGGGACTCTATTTCTACATCTTGTGCCCATTTCTGTAGGAACCCGGAGGAAAGAATCGCACCCCTTACTCTTTTCTGGGAAGGAAGAAAGTTTTTGCTTCAGGTAGTTCCAGAAATTAGATAGTGACTTCTTCGCCAGTATCCTTTGCTCTAAGCTGCTTCAGCTCTTAGAGACAAGAGGACACGAGTAATTACTACCTTATTATAGTCCTGATTCAGGCCTTACCTAACAGAGAAGCCTGGGTGAGGCCCTTCATCTTCCTAAACTTGGTTTTCATTCCCATCCTGAAGGGGCAGGACAGAGGCAGTCAACGAGTCAATAATGGAAACCCCTGGGGCCCAGGGTTTGCCCCAGATCTGGGAGCAGCAGCCGAGGAAACCGTGGGGACAGGAATTGACATTCACTGGGAAAGACAATGAAAGCCAGTCCAGAAGACATCCAGAAATTCCCCCTGAGAAACAGATCTAGAGCCAGAGTTATTTTGCCAAGCCTCCAGGGAGACAAGTAGCTGGGAGAAGAGCCTGATCCAGAAATCAGAGAGGTTGAGTGAGTCTCGCTGGCACACACAGGCCCCTCCGTCTCTGTGACAGTCGGAGGAGACGGTCTTAGGGCTGCACCCTGTCGTTGCGGTTCCCTGAGCCTGAATCAATCATCCCGGGGTTCTGGGAAACAACTTCAGGGTGAGACCGCCATGGTTTTCCTTCCAGCCTTGCGCCGTGATCAAGCACTGCAACTACACGTTTCCAGTGACACCCCCCCTCCCCACCGCTAATGCCAAACTACAATTTCCCAAGAGGCTCGCCCACAAGGAAGAGTTTACAGAGTTTGGAATTCAACCAAAGCCACTGAGGTCAACTTCATGGCCAGCTCCCGGCAGGGGGAGCAAAACCCCAAGAGAGAAGTCCCAGTGGGTGGATGATGTGGGCAGCCGAGGAGGGTCCTGGCCCATGCTCTGGTCCCTCCACTGCTGGGTTCCCCAGCCCATCCGTAGCCACCAGGGCCCACAGAGAACCCAAGTACCAACTCAGCCATTCCTGCTTGTCCCACCGCTGTCAGCATCTCTTCTGTCACCAAGCGAAGTGGCTCACCATGCCTCTCAGTCTTGGAGACCAATTTATTAAAAGAACTTTAGCTGTGGGGGTAGGGATGGGGAGGCAGGAAGGGGAAAAAAATCCATCCACATGGTCTCCAGCTCTGGCTTCCCCCAAATGTCGTCCCTAACAGGAGGCACCATTCACAAAGAGAATTAGCTGCTGGCTAAGATTTTCCCTTTTTCTTTTTCTTCTTTTTTCAAATCTGGTGTTTATAATTCCAATTGGTGTAAAATTTCCTGATGGTTAACACATCCCGTTACTGACACTTTTGAATGAGTGACTCATTCCCAAATAATTGACTAGCTTTGTGATTTGGGAAGTAAAATCACATTTACGAGTCCCCCGAGTGGAGGGTCTATATTGTTGTGCATAAAAAGTAGATAAATCATAAAAGCAAAATCTGCAAACACTCCCATTAGCCTTCATCCTTGCATTAAGGCAGTGCCTCTTAAAAGTACACAGCTGCCTAGAATCACCAGAGTGCTTTAAAATCGGGCCCTGTTTTATCTTGATGGTAAAATTACATGTTGGCCATCGTAATCCTATCTGTGTCCGATGGGTCGGCCGTGCTCCGAAACCACCGCCCACCCCCATCCCCGCGCCCCTGTCCCAGCCCGGCTTCTCTTCCAGTTCAGATCATCCAGGCCACACCGACGTTGGGGGCTTTGTGGCCAAATGTGGAACCCCTTCAAGAAGAAACACTCCCCAATTAAGCCAGATTCGATTACAAGCAGCATCCCCAAATAATAAATAGGTGCTTGGCCGATTTAGGGTTCACCAAACCCACAACTTGATCTTAATAAGATCTGACAAGGGTATTTTTTTCCCAGTGGTTGAGAGTCAACTATTATTTTGTTTTAACTACACACATGCATGCATTTTTAAGCATATCTATTTTTAAGGGCCAAAAAAAAAAAAAAAAGTGCATATGGAACCCAAAGGCAGACTCAAGCTATTTGGTGCTGAACTCTAATTGTATTTTTATGTGCTGTGGATTTGCAATCTAGAAGTCCTGGGATTTTGAGCCTCAGGTCCTTTTCCCACTTTTCCAGAGTACTGTAAATTAGTTTAGTATGCTTGAAAGAACCCCTAATTGTAACTGCTCTTGTTGACATATCAACTTGAGGCCGCACAGAGCTGGCTTTGGGACTGTTGCCCTTGGTTTTGTAGTTACAGTGCATTTTAAGGGCCTGACAGGTCCGGTGCTAAGATGTTCTGAATTAGATTTGAATTACAACCACTAAATGCCCTTGTCAAAGATTGTTAGTCCTGACACTAGCCATATACCTTGAGCTGACTGTTCTGATGCAAGGCCGACGGCTTAAACAAAGACATGCCCCCAAGTTTCATTCCGAATTGTCAAAATGTAATTGAGTTAAAAAGAGCAACTACAGCAGAAGAATTGCAATCTTTGCTGCTTCTTTTCGCTTTGAAATAAATCCAGGGGACAATTTAGCAGCATCATAGGCGCAAAATGAGAAGCGCATTTTCCACCAAGATGCAGAGGGTGCTTAAAAAATAAAAACCCAGGCCCGTTCCTGTTCTGCAGGATCAGAAGAGCCAGAGACCTTTTCAAATGCCTTTCAGTTGTGGACTGAGTCCTTCCCAAGTGAAAGAAACTCACAAAGCCAGCCAGACAGTTGACCCAGCTCTACCAGGTACATGGTTGTCACTCATCCAGTACTGGCCATGGAAATGAACGCATGAATTTTAAGATAGATAGACCATGGGTAGAAAGATGGGACGTTGGACTTAAGCAGCTTGGCTCGAATTCCCTTCCTGCTGCCAGAGGTGTGATCTGGCCAATGATTTGTCTTTTCTGATCCCCTTATCCTCATACAGCAAACATGGGGATAGCCGTATCTACATCCTAGAGTGCTAAGTGAGATCATAACTGGTAACACACGTTGTAGTCACTTGATACATTTTCTTTCCCTTCTTCTTCAGATCACCCATAATGGGACTTCATGAAGCTGCATTGGGAACCTCCAACCAGAAGCCACCGAGGAGCAAGGCCTGGGAAGGCTGGAACACGGGTGCCCTGCTCAGAGGCTATGGAGCCCAAGCAGCACACCTACGTGGGCAGCTGCTGGGGCCATGTCAGGAGTGGTGGGGATCGTGATGGCTGGAGGGGGTCTGCTCCATCTGAAAATCCCCAAATTCAAGTTTCAAACACATCAGCCAAAGTACACTGAGCTGCCAGGGGCTTCAGCCAGGGGCTAACAGTTCGTACCTAGAAGATTCATATCTTCTTATATTCAAGGGAAGGCAGCTGGTAAAATAGAAACCTTGTTGTCGGTAAAACACAGGATGACCAATTCAATCAGAATTTCAAATAAACAAATACTTTGTTAGTATATGGATGTTGTGAAGATCACATGGGCATATTGCTAAAGTATTTGTTGTTGTTCATTCAAATTTAAATTTAGGTAGGTGTCTTTTTTTTCTTTCTCTCTCTTTTTTTTTCTTTTGCTAAACCTGCAGTCCTTCTTAGAACATGATGAAGGATAGTATGAGAAAGTGTACACACACACACACACATATATATATATACACACACAGACACACACACACATATATATATATTTGACTGGTCCCTGGGCTATACAGCAGAAATTGGCACAACACTGTAAATCAGCTATACTTTAATAAAAATAAAATACAGTTTTTAAAAAAAGAGCCTGGGAGTTCCCATTGTGGCTGAGGAGTAACAAACCTGTCTAGTATCCATGAGAGCGCAGGTTTGATCCCTGGCCCTGCTCAATGGGTTGAGGCTCTGGTGTTGTTGTGAGCTGCAGTATAGGTCACCCATGTGGCTCGGACCTGCGGTGCTGTGACTGTGGCCAGGCCAGCTGCGCAGCAGCCCTGATTCGACCCCTATCCTGGGAACTTCCATATGCCTCAGGTGTGGCCCTAAAAAAACAGAAAACAAAACAAAACAAAAAAACAAAATAGAATTAAATTAAATTAAAAATTAAAAAAGAGCCTGGAACTAGGAATCAAAAGAGACCAAAGGTGAAAGCCTGCTGTTCCTTAGTAACACATTACGCCTCCTGGGGCCCAGGCAGTAAAATGGTAACATCAGCCCTAATTCGAAGGAGAGGGAAGGAGACTCAGCAAACAGCCACAGGACTTAAGACGCTATGGAATGTTCTGCTAAGGTTCACTGCTGCTATTATTTCATAACTGGCGAGTGCCATCAAAATGCAAAGTGCAAGAGGTTGTTTCATTAACAGCATGAGAAGCCCCTCCCTCCCTTGCTAAGAAAAGTACTCAGTGTCTTAACTACACATGTACTTCTTAGCAGGGATGGAAATAGCAAGTTATCAAATTGCACAGTCGGATTCTTGGATGAGGAACAATGAGCACAAATCTGGGCAGCTTAGCATGAAAAAAAATACCCTAGAGAAGACGTTGCAGTGTCTTGTTTAGGGGATCCCCCGTCCAGGGACAAAGTTGGTGTGATGAAAGATGAGGTTCTCAGTCTGCATCTGGAAAGTCCATTTCGTGCTTCATTAGGGAAAGGCCAGAGGCGCCCAGGAATGCTGGCCCTGGTGAGTGGACCAGGAGAGAGAAAGAGCAGGTAGCAGACAGGAATGGAGAGTTCACTAAAACTAGACGGTTTCACTTGGCCTTCACCATTGACCCAGGGGCCAGGGACAGCTGCTCTCCTCTTTTTAGGCTGCACAGAAATCTCTTCCACGCTCTAAAATAAATAAATGGGAGGAAAATGAATGATTTTTGTAGGCTGTGCATTAAGCCAAAAAGCAAAATATCCTCTTTTTTGAAAAAGGGGGAAATGCTGAAATGATGCACTATGTGTCTGAAATTAACCTACCGGCAAGGCAAGGCAGATAAACAGGCTCTTATGAAAGTATAAATTATTTCTTGCTTAGGAGAAGACTCAGATTGACCAAGGAGAAGGAGACATTTGTCTTCAGGCCCATGGGCTCCAGCATTTAAGCCACAGGCTGAGGGAATGAGTTCAACAAGACACCCCTTCAGCCCTTCGTGGCATGAATTTCCGATTCCATTAAGAAGCCGATCAGATTGGCCCCTTCCCCCCACCCCACTTCCACAGGCCTGATTCGGATGCAAGTTACAGCTCAGGAGTTCAAGCTGCTGCCGCTTAAGAAGGCTTATTTTGACACAGTAATTACAGGGCTCGAACGATGCTTTACATTAGAGTATAAAACACTCATTAAATTAAAATTCTTCCATGAAATCATGAAAATAAACAGTCTGTCCAAACTGGCATCAACAAATTCACAGGGCGCCTCTGCGTTTTCTCAGGGCCGAGCCAGCTACAGGCTGCATTTAACCACGAAGTGTGAATGGCTCACATTCCTATGAAGGCCACATTCTGCTTCTTTTTAAGATTATTGCTTTAATTGTTTTTACAACTTGTAAGATTTTAAAGCTATTAAGCTTCAAAGTTGGGGGGTGAGATGGGGGCGGGGCTTGATAGGGGGACCCTGGTACCCACCTCCTCCCCCCCCCATGATTAAAATGGGATAATTAAAAGGCAGGGGAGGAGAGGGGATGGGCAACTTTGGCATAACCACTTGGGGGATAGAAAATAAACCTCACATTTCAAAGGTTTCAGACGGGAGAGAAGGGCGCAAGAACATGGGGGCAGCGTGGTTTGGTGGAGGAGCAGGGGAGTGGATGCAACCTTGGCAACAACTGGCTTCTCTGAATACAAAAGACAGGCAAGCATGCTGGGGTCTCCTTATTTGTGGCAGTTATGTTCTATAACCGTCACAAACACCGAGTGAGCCAACATTGAGCCACCGTTCCTGGAAGAAACACGGGGTCAGCCTAAGAGACTCAGGGTACATTTTCATTAATTGATCAACACAAAAACCTCGTTTTATGTGTGTTTCTGTTTAGCGACATCGTATTTAACATATATTGCTGACTCATCAACATTGAACTCAAAGGCCAACCGCACTGCAACTCACGTCTGGATAAATGCACGGATTTTCTCGGCAAGACACAGCACAGCCTTCTTAAGCTCGGCAGCCTGATGCGTGGGGACTGCTGTTACTGGGCAATCACCTACAAAAGGTGCAAAAAAAAAAGCAAAACAAAAAACAAAACCTGGCGCTAAGTAGGCTAAAACCAGGACCCTAGCTCCCAGCCCTGGAGCGAAAACCATAAGGCAGAGCATCCTGGTTCCAGCTTGAGGGCGTGGGACATGCGCAAATCAGGCCACCCAACTGTTTCACTGTTCTGCGCGTGTCCGGATAAACTTTAGCAAGGAGGCAGATTCACAGGTATGGAATCCTTGCATAATGACGCTGCGGGTACTCATGCAAAGGGAGGTGTTCTTTACAAAAAAAAAAGAAAGAAAGAAAGAAAGAAAGAAAAAGGGAAGGCAGCCACTTCGCCTTCCCAACAGGGGCTCAGGGAAGGGAGTGGAGACGGCACAGTGTCACGTGTAGCAGAGGAGACTAAAACTACCTGGGTACTGCTCCCTGCCACCTTCAGAGACAGGAAGGACAGGAGCTATGACAGAGTTTAAGTTGTAGGAAAAACAAATTTTAGACAAGCTCTAGCAGCTTGTTTAGCAAAATATGTTGATGAGCCATAGGCTTTGTCCAAACCCCAGGGGGAGAGATTCTAGAAAGAGAAACAAATTGAAGCAGAGATGCTTTGAGGTTTCTGGGGTATGCAGAGAGCACAGCAGGTAAGTGGGACAAGAGCTGTCGAAGCTTGGCCAAGTTCTCCTGAGTAGAATTCATTCCAGTACTGCCCCCCACCCCCCCACAGCCCCACATTCTATTTTAAGCTCTGTGTGTCTCTGTGCTGCCAGGGCTGCAGGCTCCCTGTGTTCAAGCTGCCATACCAGCCTTTCTTGGGGGGGTATAGGGGAAGTCCAGGTTGCAGGAGGGACCGGGGAGGACAGGCCAGTACACAAGAGGTGAGATGGGCAGTCACATGGAGAAGGCGCTGGAAGCGGGCCTGAGAGTGGGTGAAGATGAAGAGAAACGTACATCCTCCATGGAGATGCTCCAGAGACACTGGGTGGAGGTGCTGATGCGGGGTCCCTCACGCACCGGTTCAAGCTGCTCGCTCCCCTTTAACTGGTCAAAGAGAAGGGGCCCCAGGAAACACTCAGGAGCTAGTACCTGATGGCTACAAAGATTCAACATATTTATCCAAAGTGATCAGAACATAATGGAGCTCAAAAAATAGCAATGTTATAGGTATAATGGTTAAAAATAAAATTTAAGGGTTTTTTTTCTTTTTGCCTTTTTTGACCTCCAGTTCTGTCCCCTGCCTCTCATGGTATAACTCCTCAGAACGGAAGCTGAGTATTAGTTGTTTCTGGATCCCCACTGCTTAGAAGGAGGCCCAGTACCCAGCAGGTACTCAGGAAACATTTGCCCCCAAAGCAGAAATTGACCGTGGATTTCATGAAGATCATCACCTGCCTTCTGAAAGGAAGCCTTGCTTTGTGGTGGAGGAACTCTCAGGGCGCACAGCCCAGGATGTCCAGGGTCTCCAAAGCTAGAGCCAGACAATCCAACTCCCGTTGGGTCATGGACTTTCCAGGGAGGGCTGTGAGGAGCCCAAGGACACCACAGAGGAGTCTCAGGTGGACTCTGGGAACCAGGGGGACAGGTCAAGCAGAGGGAAGGCCACAAAGTCCTGGTTCAGGAAGCCCCACTCAAGGTCTTTCACCAGCCAAGCAGCAAAGCTCTAAGTTTCTTGGATCATTCAAGGTAGTATTCAACAAAAAAAAATCACAAAACCCACACTTGCACACTGCAGATAGCCAACCGCTTAATATGGAGAGAAAAAAATGGAGATTCAGAAAGTGAAAGGGATTTGACCATGTTCACAAAACAAGAAAGGGACAGACGTGAGCCCCAAAGCCAGGTTCCACCACACCCAGGGTGGACCTCTTGGAGTGGCCTATTTTAAGTATGCATTCCGTATATCAGTCAGGGTGGGCTAGCTCAGGCTGCTGTAACAAACAAGTCCCCAAATCTCAGGAGCTTAACCCAGGCATCCAGAGATAGGGTCCAGGGTGGAGACACCATTTCCATGATGTCCTTGCAGCCAGGGTCCTTCTCCCTGCCTGTTCTACCACCTTAAGGGGCAGCTTCCATCCTCCCTGTCTCAAAACGACTCCTTTTGAAACCAGAAAGCAATAGTTTTCCTAGGAATCTGAAATTCCAGGCTGCTGTTTGCTCCTCACTGAGTCCAAGGACAATGCCAGCTACAAGAGAGTCTGGAGGGCTGTGGCCCTGAAAAGACAAAAGACAAAAAATAAAAATAAAAACTTCTAAGCTTTAAAAAAAAAAAAAAAAAAAAAGAGAGTCTGGGAAAGCCGCTTTAAACTGAGGACCAAGGTCTGATTATAGGGAAGAAGGGAAGAAGGTATTGAGTAGGTCACTGTGTCTGCTGTGGTTTATTAATTTAGTTATTTATTTTAATGTTTTTTGCTTTTAGGGCCCCACCCACAGCACATGGAATTTCCAGGCAAGGGAGTCAAATCGGAGCTACCACAGGAACGCAGGATCTGAGCCACGTCTACGAACTACACCACAGCTCATGGCAATGCTTGATCCTTAACCCACTGAGCGAGGCCAGGGATCGAACCTGAAACCTCATGATTCCTAGTCAGATTCTTTTCCACTGCGCCACGACAGGAACTTCTGTGGTTTAATATCCTTTGCCAGGAATGTGGCTCCAGGACTCTGTTCTAAATAAATAATCCCCAAAGACTTTATGTATAAAAATGTTTATCACTGAGTTAATTTTAATAGTAAAAAGTTGAAACCAACTAAATGATCTGAAAAGAAGAGATTGGTAAATCAAGTTATGACGTAGACTCCCTAGATAAAATATTATGCAGCCGCTAAAATTATTCCTAAGGAGACTAAGAGGCAATACGGAAAAATGCTTTTGCAATTAAGTGAAAAAGCAGAATATAACATCACCTCTGCTCATGACTAAAACTATGGAAAGTATGCGCGCCTATGGAAAAACACTGAAGGGAGCTACAAAAAATAATTAGCTGCATAGATCAGATGATGGTGTTGTGTATGGAGAATTTTTTTTCTGTTTTACAAAATATTCTGTAGTGTTGTTTATTCTTGCCAATAAAATAAAATAAAATAAGCTACACATAAAAAGTTAAATTATCCGAAAATCCTAGCAGAAACTAAAACCAACTATGTCTCTGACTCCTGGAAATGTAGTTATTTTCTAAGCTTTGACGCCAAAGAGCAAATTTGCCAAAGAAAGAACATGCAAGTCTGATGAAACAAAATACAAACATTCAGACAAATGCAAGCTTTAACCAATACACTTTAGTTAGCAAAAGAAATCGTTTCAACAGTACTCAAGCTACTGGCAATGTTCTGTTATAACCCAGGGCTGGCTGGCAGGAGAATTGGCATGACCTTTCTGGAAGGCGATTTGGCAACATATCTCAAGAGCTGTAAATATGACCACAAGTTTTGACCTGGCATGACCATCCTAGAGACAGTAGGCTGATGACACAGTTCAGTAGAAAATAAAGCTGCGTGCCAAGAGATGTTCCTATATAGAGCAGTGTCTATAAATGCAGCTCTTGTAAAGCTCCTTGTGATTTGCCAGTGGCTTGGAAGAGCAGGCATCGACCTCCCCGGAATGCTCCTCAGCCCTTTGCTATGAAGACAATGGCACCAACTAGAAATGGGCTTTGCTGTGACAACAGATGCTAAAGAGTAGAGTAGACAGAATGGCCACCATTAAAATGTCTACAAACAGCAAAGGCTGGAGAGGGTGTGGAGAAAAGGGAACCCTCCTCAACTGTTGGTAGGAATGTAACTTGGTGCAATCACTATGGAAAACAGTATGGAGGTTACTTAGGAAACTAAAAATAGAATTATCATATGATCTAGCAATCCCACTCCTGGGCAAATATCCAGACAAGATTATAATTCAAAAATCGACCTGCACCCCTATGTTTATAGCAGCACTATGCACAATAGCCAAGGCAGGAAAGTAACCTAAATGTCCATTGACAGATAAGTGGATTAGGACAATTTGGTGTGTGCGTGTATATATGTATATATACACACACACACACACACAATGGGAAGCTATAAAAAGAATGAAATCAACCATAAAAAAAGAATGAAATAACGTCATTTGCAGCAACATGGATGCCACTAGAGATTATCATACTAAATGAGGTAAGTCAGAAAAGAGAAAGACAAATATGTGATATCACTTATATGTGGAATCTAAAATATGGCACAAATGAACCTATCTACAAAACAGAAACAAACGCTCAGACATGCAGAATAGACTAGTGGTTGCCAAGGGGGAGGGAGTAGGAGGGACAGGGATTTTGAGATTGGTCGATGCAAACTATTGCATTTAGAATGGATAAGCAACGAGGTCCTACTGTACAGCACAGGGACTTTTACCCAGTCTCCTGGGAGAGACCATGATGGAAAAGAAGATAAAAAAGCATGTGTGTGTACATATAACCGAGTCACCGCACAGCAGAAATAGCCACAGCATTGTAAACCCATTACACTTTAATCCAAAAAAATTTTAGGAGTAGAGTACATTTGCAAAGGGCTGCAGAGGCCACTTATTCAACAAGCATTTATTGAGCGCCTATTGTGTACTAGATGCTGGAGCTAAGTGCAGGACTTTGGGAAGGTGAGTGGAGGGGAAAAGTGCAGAACTTAGCCCAGTCTGGTGAGCAACCATGGGACTGTGTGCATGTGTGCACACACGTGTGTGATGTGTGATGCTTTGTGATGTGGAGGGAGTGTACATGGCTTCATGGCGATATGCAAGGGGAGATTAGAGCTGACTTTTTTCTCCATTCAGAGTTTTCTTACAGTTGTTATATTGCTTTTAAAATAAAAGCTTTTTTTGTCTTTTTGCCATTTCCTGGGCCGCTCCCACGGCATATGGAGATTCCCAGGCTAGGGGTCGAATTGGAGTTGTAGCCACTAGCCTACACCAGGGCCACAGCAACTCAGGATCCGAGCCGTGTCTGCAACCTACACCACAGCTCACGGCAACGCTGGATCCCCAACCCACTGAGCAAGGCCAGGGATCGAACCCACAACCTCATGGTTCCTAGTCAGATCCGTTAACCACTGAGCCACGATGGGAACTCCTAAAATAAAAATTTTAACTTCCAAAATAAAATAATTCTGTCCTTATTCTCCAAGCCCAGGAAATCGAGAAAGGGTATGTGTCTGAGTTGTTTAAAAATGTAATCTTCATCCCAAAAGTTGGACTTCTAGACAACTGAGAGCTAAGGTTCAGCCATCACCATGTAGAAGTGTAACTAGTGCAGCTAAGGATCTGAATTTTTTATTTTATTTAATTTTAATTAAATTTAAAAACTGAAGTGGTATAAAATATTTTCTGGTTAAGACTTTATTGGAGTTCCCGTCGTGGCTCAGTGGTTAACAAATCCGACTAGGAACGATGGGGTTGCAGGTTCGATCCCTGGCCTTGCTCAGTGGGTTGAGGATCCAGCATTGCTGTGAGCTGTGGTGTAGGTTGCAGACTCGGCTTGGATCCTGCGCTACTGTGGTTCAGGCATAGGCCAGCAGCTACAGCTCTGATTGGACCCCTAGCCTGGGAACCTCTGTGTGCCACAAGAGCGGCCCCAGAAAAGGCAAAAAGCCAAAAAAAAAAGGCTTTATTAAACTCATTAACAATAGTGAAAACTAATGTTACCTATATCACTTTCCTTTTCTATTATGGCTACCAAAAATTATAAAACTCACACAATAAGTTGCATTATATTTCTATTGGGCTGTGCTATCTTTTTTCAATTATGTTTTACAAAAATCTATTTTAGCTTGGGCCTTGTCTGTTCACTTTCTATGGTATCTTTTGGTCGTCAGAACTTCCACATCGCTAAGGCTTTTAGGTAAGAACAGATTTCTTAAATATAACCCCCCAAATCCCAGGCCTTAAAAGACAAATTGATAACTTTAACGTCATCGAAATTTCATCTTAATTTTATTTTGGCCTGAGGCACTGACGTCCTTGATCCATCTGGAATTACTTTAATTTGTGGTGTGAGGAAGGGATCCATTTCTTTTTTCCAATGTAAATTACCATTTGTTTTCCTCCTATTGATGGACCAGCCCAACGTTTTTGTCTGTCAGTCTGTCAGCCTATCCCATACCAGGTCTGCACAAGGTGCTAACCTGTTTCTGGGCACCTCTTCTGTTCCTCTGATCTATTTTTTTAATCCTTGTTCATACACAGTACTGTCTTAATTACAATCATTTACTAACACCTGCCAGAGCGGGTGTTTCTTCTTTAGAAGATCTTTGCTATTCTTGGCCTTTCGATATTTTGTATAAATTTTAATTGTCAAATTTGTTCAAAAAAAAAAAAGGCATGAAAAAATCCCGAGAATTTGATAGAAATAGCAAGGGATTCATCAATCATTTGGAAAGAACTGATGTCTATCAAATAGCAAGTCTTCCGGGAGTTCCCGTTGTGGCTCTGCAGTCGTGAACCCAAGTAGTAGCCATGTGGGGTTTGATCCCCAGTCTTGCTCAATGGGTTAAGTAGCCAGTGTTTCTGTGAGCTGTGGTGTAGGTCATAGATGCCGCTCGGATGCAGTGTTGCTGAGGCTGTGATATAGAACAGCAGCTACAGCTCCAATTCAACCCCTAGCCTGGGAACTTCCACGTGCCACAGTGTGACCCTAAAAAGCACAAAAACCACAAAATCACCTCTTCCTATCCATACAGATGTAGGTCCTCCAACACATTTTTATAGTTTCAGACTTTGCCTTGATCTGTTTGGCTTCTTGTATTCCAAGACACTTTCATTTGCGTTGCTGCTGCAAAGGAGGACCTCTTACTGCGTTCTCTAACTGTTCATCGTTGATATGCAGCAATGCAATAATAGATGCATATATTGCTTTTATATTGAGTTTATTATCCTACTCAGGCTGCCATAACAGAATACCAGAGACCAGATGGCTTAAACAACAGAAAATGTTTTTCTCCTTTTTGGAGGCTCAAGTCCAAGATCAAGGTGCTGCCAGGGAGTTTCTGGTGATCCTCTCTCCCTGGATTGTAGACAACTGCCTTCTCCCCATGTCCTCGAATTGCCTTTCCTCTGTGCACACAGGGAGAAAAATCCTCTTCTTAGAAGGACACTGGATTAGGACCTCACCTTATGCAATCATTTAACCTTAATTACCTCCTTAGTGGATCTGTCTCCAAATATAATCCCATTAGGGGTTAAGGCTTCAGCATAAGAATGGCTGCAGGAGGTGCAATTCAGTGTGTAATATCTATTAGCAAGCTTGTTAAACTCCTTTATTTGTTTAGATAAATTTGTCCATAGATTCTTTTAGGTTTTCTATACGAACAAGAATATCATCTATGAATAAGGATACTTCAATTTTTTCCTTTCCAGTATTTACATCCTTAATTTTTTTTCATTATCTATTAACTAGAACCTCACAGAAAGTGTTACGTAGAAGCAGCGAAAGACATTTCTTTTAATTCTTTTTTTTGTTTGTTTGTCTTTTTAGGGTGCTCCCATGGCATATGCAAGTTCCCAGGCTAGGGGTCAAATCAGAGCTGCAGCTGCCAGCCTAGACCACAGTCACAGCAATGCCGGATCCTTGACCCACTGAGTGGGCCCAGGGCTGGAACCCACGTCCTCGCAGATACTAGTCAGGTTCATTACTGCTGAGCCACAATGGGAACTCTCATCTTATTCTTGATTTTAAAGGGAAAGATCTCGACATTTCTCTCTTGAGTAGAGTACTTGGTATAGGATTTTGACAGATACTCTTTGTCAACCTAAGGAAATTCCTTTTATAGTTGCTAAGAGTTTCTACCATCAATTGATTTTAATCAAATGCTTTTTCTGGAAATATTGAAGTAATCCTATGGGTTGTCTCTTTCTAGCTGTTATCATGGTGAATTTTCCTCATATATTTTCTAATGTTGACACAGCCTTGCCTATCTGGATGACATCTAATTTAATCATGATTTGTTTTCTTTTTTAAAAACATTTCTGGATCCAACTGACTAATATTTTGTTTAGGATATTTGCATTCCTGTTCAGGAATGATATTGACCTGTAACTTTCCAAAACGTAGCAGCTTAAAACAATAAACATGTATTATCTCACAGTTTCTGTGGGTCAGGAATCTCAGGAATCTGAGCATGGCCGTGGCTTCAGTCTTATCTGAAGGCTCAAGTGAGGGAAGATAATGCTTGCAAACAGATCTTAGTGAACTGGATCCAGAAACAGACCCTACCCCAAGGAGGAAAAGACCATGACCAATGGCCACTCCTTCTCCCCACAGAGCAAGCTCACCAGCAGCAGGTTCCCCCATACCTCTCCCTCCCCTGCTCTCAGCCACGAAGTGGGGAACCTGGGTGTTAGCACCCCGACGGCATTCACCAGCTCTGTGACTCTGGGAAAATCCTCTAAACCCACTCTCTTTTCTGGGTAGAAAATATTTGGGGAGTTCCCGTCGTGGCACAGTGGTTAATGAATCCGACTAGGAACCATGAGGTTGCGGGTTCGGTCCCTGCCCTTGCTCAGTGGGTTAACGATCCGGCGTTGCCATGAGCTGTGGTGTAGGTTGCAGACGCGGCTCGGATTCTCCGTTGCTGTGGCTCTGGCGTAGGCCGGAGACTACAGCTCCGATTGGACCCCTAGCCTGGGACCCTCCATATGCCGCGGGAGCGGCCCAAGAAATAGCAAAAAGACAAAAAAAAAATATTTGGGTCTTTTGAAGAAGCACTTGACTATGACAGATCAGCCTCAGATCAGGTCTAAGAAGAAAAGGCGGAAGAAAGGGATAACAAACTGGCCCTCCGTAAAGAAACGGGCTGGGGTTTTGTCCCTGAGAAATGAAGACGAGAAAGACGAAGGCTCTTATAAACGAGAATAACTAGTATTTTATGTCAAGCTCTTTCTTATACAAGCAAATCTGACTCAGTAAAATCTGACACACACTCAAAGGCCTGAGATCTGTGTGTGTGCGTGTGTGTGTGTGTGTGAGTGTGTTTAAACCAAGGAAAGGGGCTGACAAGAGACAATCTCTAAACCAGGTCAACGCAGTGGAGGCAGCAGCTCTGAGCCTGAAGACGGCATGTGAGCATAGCCCCCCCGGAGACCCCAGAAAACATGAAGGAGGCACCGAGCCCACCCAGAACCCATAAGAAGACCTTAGGCCCATCTTTGTGGATGTCTACAGGCCCAGAGTCCCAGCTGATATGGCAATTTGAGAGACCTCTCGGTTCTTCAAAGAAGGTGGCTTTCTACTGGCTCACGCCTCATTCCCTGTTCAACAGCCTCTCTGCGGCAAAAAGGGAAAGACGGAGGGTCTCTCCACAGGTCCGAAGAAGTTCTGGCCTCCCTGAGGAGGGCCGAGGACAATGTCAGTCCTTGGGAAGAAAGCCCAGGTCCGGAGGGGACGAGGCTCCCAGCGGTCAGGGGGAACTGGCTTCCTGACAGCTCAGCATAGCCTGCCTCCCATGTCTTCTCTCCTCTCCATTGGCGTTGGGGGTCTGAGCAGACCTGGAGCCCCCCAACCCCTTCCTCTGGACAAAGGTGGGCTGGGTTGGCAGCCATGAGGTGGGACAAGGACACCTCGAGTCAGGGCCCATAGGTACCGTTCTGCAAATCCCAGGCTGCTGTCTACCGGGTGGTAGCCGCCCCATGTTGAGAAGCCTTGGTCTGGGCTCCCCGAGAAGGGCTGATGCAATCGTGGTGGTTGGGAACATTCTTGGAACGTCTCTGTTTCATCGGAGTCCTCAATTATGGCTGCTTGGGCTTCGTCTGAAGCCGTTCCAGGGGATGGCCTGCCTCGGTAATTGCCCCATTTTATCTCAAGATGTCGATCTGGAGGCTGATCTCCCAGCCTTATGAAGTTACAACCAGTGCAGTGCTTTTTTCCATTTGCATAAAGCAAATCTGAAACATACACATACATATATTTAGGCTTGAACTTGTGAATATGTAGAAATCTCTGCAAATCCAAGAGGACGAGTCTAAACGCCTGATCATTTTATGAAGCCAGATTATGAATCTCAGACCATCTGGGATGGAGGGGGCCTATTTCGGGATTCTGGAAATTTCGTAGGAACATCTTTTGTGGATTATGGTGGGTTTTTCCTACCCCAGCCACACACATCGGTGGATGGGGGGCTTCAGTGGGGTCAGCCAAACTGTGCCCAAACCATGCCACCACTATTCCACAGAGTCCTGTGAGCTGGTTTGTCATGTTTACAATATCCTCATCCAGGCTAGGACCTTAATATTTCATCTTCTGCTCCACAGCCTTGAAGGATTCACGAAGGTGGACACATGGTGTCTAGAAGTGGTGTCCTATAGCCCAGCACTGCCCAATCCTATTCCAAAAGCGTGGTTCACAGGAGGCTGATTAGTGGGCTTCAAAACAAAACAAAATGAAAGTGTTTATTAAATGCTGGATTAAATTATTTTTGAGTTTTTATCCTTTTTTTCTGCAGGACTTCTCAGAGCCTTTACTATGCCAAGGTGCCTTGTGAATTTTTGAGAGGGGATGCGGTATGTATCTTTTCCAAACTGAGGACTGCAAAGCCCTTTTGTGGCAAGTGCAGTGGGCATCTGTTGTTTTTGCTTGCCCAGCATCCCTTTCCTCTTTTGGCAACAGTCTTTTCATTTCCATGGTGATTCAAAAGGGCTGAATCTGAACCTCTCCCATTACCCTCATCACAAAAGTGAACATGTGATTCAGGCCTGGCCCAAAAGAGTCCTCCTTGGAAATTCTCTGCTGGCTCCATCTGTAAAGAAGTTCTCTTCTTTGTCAGGGTTACTGATGGGATACAATCAGCAACCAGTGGGCCCTTAAAGCGGAGAAGCACAGCATGGTCAGGTCTTTGGATCTAGCGGTGATGAAGCCATCTCTTCCCATGACTTGGGTTTGGGTATTGTCCCAAGGAGGAGGAAGAGCCCTGGCTGATAAAGGGGATAACTTATGGGACAGTATCAATACATACTTAAGGAAATGCTTGTGATGGTCAGGTTGCTTCTAGCTGCAAGGGAGTGACACTCACACTCAAAATGGCCAAACCAATAAAGAATACAGATGTTCTATCCAAACAGAAGCCCCTGTAGTGTGGCCCTTGGGTTGGTGAATTCAGATGCTCAGGAAAGCATCAAGGAACTAGTTCCTTCACAGTTTCAATCCAGGATGGGGTCCCTTTAAGAAGTGCCCCTTATGAGCACGGTGGGTTGAGGATATGACATTGTCATTGCAGTGGCTCAGGTTGCTGCTGTGGCATGGGTTCTATCCCTGGCCCAGGAACTTCTACATGCCACAGGTATCTCACACACACACACACACACACACACACACACACACACACACAAACCCACTCCCCTGACACCAGTGCCTTACCCTTTCCAAGCCTTGGGTTCCTCATTTTTCATGCCAAAACCTTGGAGTTACCCTTGATTTCCACCCTTTGGCCCTTGCCAGTTGCATCCAACCCATCAGCAAACCCTTAGAAATGTCTGTCTAAACTATCTTCTTCCCTCAACTCTGGTCTAAACCAACCTCATCTCTACCCTGGAATTTTTTTTTTTTAACACAGCTTTCCTGAGATGTAATTTACACACATTTCATCCATTAAAGTGTATCATTCAGTGGCTTTTACTGTATAGACATCACCACAATCTAATTTCAGGAGTTCCCATCGTGACTTAGTGGAAACGAATCTGACTAGCATCCATAATGATGCAGGTTCAATCCCTGGCCTTGCACAGTGGGTTCGAGATCTGGCGTTGCCATGAGCTTTGGTGTAGGTTGCAGATGCGGCTTGGATTTGATGTTGCTGTGGCTGTGGTGTAGGCTGGCGACCATAGCTCTCATTGGACCCCTAGCCTGGGAACCTCCATATGCTGTGGGTGCAGCCCTAAAAAGCCAATAAAAAAAATAAATGAATAATTTAGAATATTTTCATCACTCAAAAAAGAAACCCCTTCCCTGTTAGCCATCACCCCCCATTCACCACCACCAGCTCCAAGGCAACCACAGATTATGTTCTGTCTCTACTGAGTTGCCTATTCTGGACATTTCATATAAATGAAATCATACAATACGAGGTCTTTTGTGACTGGCTTCTTTTACTTAGCATCATGTTTCCAAGGTTCAGCCACGGTGTAGTGTGTATGAGTGCCTCATTCCTTTTTATTGCCTAATAATATTCCATTGTATGGATAGACCACATTTTGTTTCATTCATCAGTTGATAGACATTTGGGGGTGTTTCCACTTTTTGACTTTTGGAATAAAGCAGCTATGAACATTTACATACAAGTGTTTATGCAGAAGTATGTTTTTATTTCTCTTGAGTAAATATCTAGGAGCAGAATTGCTGGGTTGCATAATAACTCTGTCAACTATTTAAGGAACTACCAGATTGTTTTCCAAAGTGGCTGCACCATTATACAATCTTCCTAGGGATGTAGGAGCATTTCTTTCTAGTGGTTGTGTGGTAATCTGTTCACTATGGTTTTGACTTGCATGTCCCTGCAGATTAATGATGTTGAGCACATTTTCATGTTCTTATTGGCCACTTGCGTGTCTTCTTTGGAGACATGTCTACTTAAATTCTTGGCTACTTTTTTTTTTGGCTTTTGTCTTTTTAGGGCCACACCT
This sequence comes from Phacochoerus africanus, assembly GCF_016906955.1. Taxonomy (NCBI): domain Eukaryota; kingdom Metazoa; phylum Chordata; class Mammalia; order Artiodactyla; family Suidae; genus Phacochoerus; species Phacochoerus africanus. The sequence goes on from NC_062552.1 coordinate 118,917,132, forward strand.
GTGGCATATGGAGGTTCCCAGGCTAGGGGTCCTATTGGAGCCACAGCTGCCAGACTATGCCACAGCTACAGCAACTCAGGATCTGGTCCACGTCTGTGACCTACACTACAGCTCATGGCAATGCCAGATCCTCAACCCACAGAGAGAGACCAGGGATCGAACCCACATCCTTGTGGACACTAGTCAGGATTGTTAACCACTGAGCCACGATGGGAAATCCCTTGGCCACTTTTTAAATGAGGTCTTTGTCCTTTTGTTATTGAACTATGCAAGAGAGTTCCTTATATATTCTAGATACAAGACCTTTGTCAATCTGATTTGTAAGTATTCTTTCCCATTCTATGGGTTGCCTTTTTATCCCTTTTATGTCTTTTCTTATCCTTTGAAGTACAAAATATTTTTTAAGAGATCCAATTCATCTGTCTTTCCTTAGGGTACTTGTGCTTTTGGTATCTTATTTAAGAAGGCTTTGCCTAATCTAAGTTCACAGTAATTTATTCCTGTTTTCTTCTAAGAGGTTTATAGTTTTAATTCTTGCATTTAAATCTTTGATCCATCTTGAGTTAATTTTCATACATGGTGTGAGGCAGGGGTCCAACATCATTCTTTTCCATGTGGATTTCAAGTTGTCCCAGTACTGTTCATTGAAGACACTATTGTTTCCCCTATTAAATTGTCTTGGCGTTGTTGACCACCAATTGACTATATATTTGGGGGGTTATTTCTGGACTTTCAATGCTATTCCATAATTCAGTATCTCTTTCCTTGTGCCAGTGCCACACTGTCTTGATTACTGTAGCTTTGTAGTAAATTTTGAAATTAAGAATTAAATGTCTTCCATAGAATGACTGGATCACTATACCATACAGCAGAAACTGACACAACATTGTAAATCACCTATAATTTAATAAAAGTAAAGTATAAAAAGTAAGTATATGTCTTACAACTTTGTACTTTTTTTTTCAAGATTGGTTTGGCTATTCTGGGCTAACACACCAGCTGGGATTTTGATCAGGATTTATGGAATCAATTTGTGTAGTATTGCCATCTTAATAATGTTAAGTCTTCTGATCCATGATCATAGTATATTTTGCTATTTATTTGAGACCTTTAATTTTTTCAACAATGTTTTATGCTCTTCAGAGTATATATTTTACACTTTTAGTTAAACTTATCCCTGATATTTTATTCTTTTTGATGTTAATATAAATAAATGTTTTCTTATTTTCATTTTTGGATTATAAATTCTTACATGTAGAAATGCAATTGACGTTTGCATGTTGATGTTTTATGCTGAAATGTAGATGGACTTGATAAAGAGTCTTAATACATTTTCAGAGGATTAGTTAGGAGTTTTATGCACAAAATCATGTCATTTACAAATACAGAGAGTTTTACTTTTTCCTTTCTAATCTGGATGAGTTTTATTTCATTTTCTTGCCTAATTGCCCTGGGTAATACTTTCAGATAATGGCAGATGGGACTGAAAAGAGCAGATATCTTTGTTTTATTCCTGATCTTCTGGAGGAAACACTTAGTTTTTCACCATTAAATATAATGTTAACTGCGGAATTTTCATAGCTGTCCTTTGTCAGGTTAAGAAAGTTCCTTTCTAATCCTAGTTTGTTGGGAGTTCTTATCATGAAAGTACTGGATTTTCTCAGCTCTTTTACTGAGATATTCATGTAGTTTTGTCTTTTATTCCATTAATATGACATTAATTGATTTCGGATGTTGAACCAACCTTATATTCCTAGGACAAATCCCACATGGGCATGGTATATAATCCTTCTTTATATATTGCTAGATTTGATTATCTTTTATCTTGTTGAGGATTTTGCATCCACATTTATAACAGATAGTGGGAAAATTTCCTTCTAATATGTGTGTTTAGTTTGGTATCAGGTTCATAAAATTATTTGGGAACTGTTCCCTCCTCTTTTTTTTTAGAAGACTTTGTGAAGAATTAATGTCAATTCTTCTCTAAGTGTTTGGTAGAATTCACTATGCAAGGCTGTTTTTCCTTATGAGAAGCTTTTAAATTACTAATTTAATCTCATTACCTATTACAGTTCTCTTCAGATTTTCTATTTCTTCATGATTCGGTTTTGATGGACTGTTTATTAAAATCTGTCCATTTCACCTAAATTATCTCATCTGTTGCCATAGTTTTCATAGTATTTCCTTTATTTATATAAATATGATTAAGCTATTCACCTTTAATTCCTGATTGTAGTAATTTGAATCTTTTTTCTTTTTTCAATAAAGTCAGTCTAGCTGAAGATTTGTCAATTTTGTTGATCATTTCAAAGGCCCAAGTTTTGACTGCATTGATGTTTATCTGTTGTTGTTCTATTCTCTATGTTATTTATTTCCTCCCCTGGTGCTTATTATTTTCTTTCTTCTTCTTCTTTTAGATTTAGCTTGCTCTTCTTTTCCAGAATCTTAAGCTGGAAGATTGAGTTATTGATTTAAGATCTTTCCTTTGTTTTAAATATAGACATTTACACCTACAAAAATCCATCAAAGCACTTCTTTAGCAGCATTTCTATGTTTTAGTATGTTGTGTCTTTATTTTCATCAGTCTCAAAGTATTTTCTAATTTCCCTCGTGATATGTTCTTTGAGCCACTGGCTATTTAGGAATATGTTATTTAATTTGCACAAATTTATCAATGTCCTTAATTTCCTTTGGTTATTGATTCCAGTGTCATTCCATTGTGGTTGGAGAACACACTTTGCATCATTCCAACCGTTTAAAAATTTTTGAAGCTTGTTTTATGACCTAGCATATTGTCTACTCCAGAGAATATTCCATGTGTCCTGAGAAGAATGTGTATTCTGCTATTGTTGTGTAAAGCGTTTACGGATGTTGTTAGGTCTAGTTAGTCCATAATGTTGTTCGAGCCTTCTAATTTCTTGTTGGTCTTTTGCTAGTGATACTTTCACCTCATGAGCAAGCTGGTAACTGGGGTCCCAACGATCATGGCCTGCCCTGGCTCACCGGGTTATAAGTGGCAACCCGGTGGAGGGAAAAAGCCTCAGAACTCTCAGCCACTCATGTCTGGAATGGAGTCTCTGAAGAGCTGGGGAGATGAGAATTGCTAGTGGCCTGTGCCTCTGGAGGAGACGCTGTAGCCTTAATTGAGAGCTAGGGAGAGAGGGATCGATCCTGTGTTTTTTTTTTGTTTTTTTGTTTTTTTTTTCCCTTTTTTTTTTTTTTTGCTATTTCTTTGGGCCGCTCCCGCGGCATATGGAGGTTCCCAGGCTAGGGGTCCAATCGGAGCTGTAGCCACCCGCCTACGTCAGAGCCACAGCAACTGCAGGATCCGAGCCGCGTCTGCAACCTACACCACAGCTCAAGGCAACGCCGGATCGTTAACCCACTGAGCAAGGGCAGGGACCGAACCCGCAACCTCATGGTTCCTAGTCGGATTTGTTAACCACTGCGCCACGATGGGAACTCCGATCCTGTGTTTTTGTCTTCATTCACCCACAGTAGAGCTTCTGTCCTGCTAAACTGGGAGAAGAGAGAAGGGAGTGGATTTACATCCATTGCCACAGATTTAATAGGATTTGCTTGAATAAATGTTTCTTTATTTGCTGTATGCCCTTGGAACAATTTCCAGAGATTTTAATGGTTGTGTTTTTATAATTTTCAGCAGTTATGGTTATTTCACTGGGGAGAGGGCTTACAGAGCTCCTCACACTGCCATTCCAGAAGCCATTTCCTCTCCCATGAATTTTCGTAACAGTCTCAGAACCAGGCTCCCCGTTTCTATTCTTATTCCCCATACCCGTTCTCTACCAGCAGCCATAATTACTCTCAAACAGCATAAATCAGATCATGTCACGCCATTGCTTATCACTTCACAAAGGCTTCCCATCCACTTTAGAGTAGCAATGGCCTCCTAATTCCAGAATGTTCCAACTACTGCCTATCCCTCTAACCTCCTGGTGCATCACTTCTCTCCTCATTCTGGTCATATACGCTTTCTTTCTGATCTCAGAATATGCCAGACTATTTCCTACCTCAGGGCTTTGCACTTGCTCTTCCTTCTGCCAAGAACACTCTTCTCTCCAGCTGTCACTTCCCTGGCTGCTTCTTGTTATTCAGATCTCAGCAGAGATGTTGCTCCCCAAAGAAGTGGCCATCCATTCTATCAAAGTTGCCCCACCCAGAGCTACAGATCACTTATCTCCATCATATTGTCCTGGTCCATTTCCTTCATGGCTCCCCTCACTCCCTGAACTCGTCTTGTTCATATATCTGTTCGCTTTCTTACATTCAGGTTTCCACCAGCAGAGAGTCCAAAGCCTTGCATCCTATTTCCCACTTATTCTCCAGTACATGGAATGATGCTGGGCACTTTGGAGGGGCTTGGCAACCAGGCAAATTCAGCACTGGATTTTATACTCCTTTTAGGTCATTTAATAAGTATGATGGTTAATTTTATGCATCAACTTAGCTATGGTACCCACTTGTTTGGTCAAACATCAGTCTTGATGTTGCTATAAAGGTACTTTTTATTTTATTTATTTATTTATTTTAGGGCCACACCTGAAGCATATGTAAGTTCCCAGGCTAGGGATTGAATCTGAGCTGCAGCTGCCTGCCTGCACCACAGCCACAGCAGTGCAGGATCCAAGCTGTGTCTGCAACCTACACCACAGCTCGTAGCAACGCCAGATCCTTAACCCATTGAGTGAGGCCGGGGATCGAACCTGTGTCCTTATGGATACTGGTCAGGTTCTTAGCCCACTGAGCCACAATGGGAACTTGTGAAGGGACTTCTTAGATGTGATTAATCCTTAAAAATAGACTGTGGGTAAAGGTTACCCTTTAAATCAGTAGACTGAGTAAAAACAATTACCCTCCATGACCTGGGTTAGCCTCACCAAATCCACTGAAGATGGTAAGTGCCGAGACAGGTTTCCTGAGGAGGAGGAATTCTGCCTCCAGACTGCTTTTGGACCCAAGAAAAAAATATCAACTCCTTTTGGAATTTCCAGCCTAACTTGCAGATTTCAGACCAGCAATCCTCACAAAGACATGAACCAATTATTAAAATAAATATCTCAAGGAGTTCCCTTCATGGCTCAGTGGTTAACAAATCCGACTAGGAACCATGAGGTTTCAGGTTCGATCCCTGGTCTTGCTCAGTGGGGTAAGGATCCGGCATTACCGTGAGCTGTGGTGTAGGTTGCAGACGCAGCTCGGATCTGCTGTCGCTGTGGCTGTGGGGCAGGCAGGTGGCTACAGCTCCAATTCAACCCCTAGCCTGGGAACCTCCATATGCCAGAGGAGTGGCCCTAGAAATGGCAAAAAGACATAAATAAATAAATAAATAAATAAATCTCTCAATCGAGAGATAGAGAGTTACACAGACATACATACACATGTACACACGTGTTGGTCTGTTTCTCGGGAGAACTCCGACTAATGTGATAAGTGTTAGTCCTACTTTGGGAGAAGGACTGAGATGTTACTAAGGCATGAACCGTCACATACAGCTCTCTCCATTTCTCTGCGTCTCCCCAGTACCCAGGGCGACACGGGGCAAACAAGAGCTCCTCCTCGAAGCCTTGATGCCTTGACTAATAAATCAACAAATATCTCTGGGCCTCCTTGCCTTTAGGCCCTTCACAGTGCAAGAAAAAGGGGCAAGGAAAACCTATCGGTGCCCCAGGTTTCCAATCTGTTTCCTTTAAAACCAACGACGTTTATATTATACGGGAGCCTCTGAATGAGAACGGGCTTTATCCCATTGAAATTGAGTCTGCAAATGCAAAACACTGAAAAAAAAAATAACGAATTGGTATTTGATATTCCTATATTTCAATATTCCTTTGATATTCCAATATGAAACTTAAACTGCTGGGGTTTTATGCATTCTTCGTCTTTCCTTTGATTTGGCACAACCCGTTGCTTTGAATATGTTTGCTTTAATCACTGGACCATGGAGCAGGAGGGATGTGCGTCTCGTTTGGGGAGGGGCTGGAGGGGGGGTGGCGGTGCAGCCATCTGGGCCCAGAAAATGACTGCCTTCTGCAAATCACTGCATCTTCCTGCTGGAACGCGGCTGGCGGGGACTGGCCTTCCTCCAAGGGGGCACACTTGAGTCTCTACCTTACAGTTCAAAGGCAGAAAAGCAGAAAGAGCAGCTGCAGCAGGGCCCCCAGCAGGTGTCAGAACTGGGGACAAGATCCTGGGACATCTGATCTGGAAGGTGAATGTACCCACCACCAGGTTCTGTGCAGGGGAGTGGGGGTGGGATGCGAACCTGGGGGAAACCCGTCCTCATTAATCAGGCAGGCTTCTCCTAAAGGGAAGACATGCCTTTGATGGTCACGGGACGGTGACCGTGACGGGTGCGGATGATGTACCAGGGTGATGACAGAGCCCCAATGGTCCACAGTTATGAAGCACTAACTACATGCCGGGGATGGTGCTAGATCTTGAGATGAGCCGTCTCCATGTACCTCCCCTCAAAGCAGACTCTGAGATCAGGAGTGGGGTGCTGTTGTTTATTTGGAGTTTGTTCCAGGAAGAGCGAGTGAGGGACAGAGGAGCCAAGCGGGGCAGGAAGGTAGTACTCGTGCATGAGTCACCTCTACAGGTGCAGGGGCTCCACCTGGTTGGGGACCCTCTGGGAAATTATGGAAGGCAGCTCAAAATTTTGCCATCAGAGAAAGGAGGCTAGTGCCTTTATCCACAGACCCGCACCCCTACTGGGGGAGGGTTTTTCCCAAGACAAGGAGTCCCCTGCGATTCTGAGTTCCAGTGGCCGGCTGGGGACAAACATCACGGTGACCTGAAGCCAGAGAATGCCCTCAGGCAGAGCCGCAGAGCGACCCAAGCTCTTGAGAAGGAGAGCTGTCCTCCAGCAGGACTGTCTACCTCAGCTAAGGTGAACTTGGAGATGTGCCGGGACCAGCATCAGCAGACTCTGCTACAGTGCTTTTTTTTTTTTTTTTTTTTTTTGGCCACGTCCAAGGCATGCAGATGTTCCTGGACCAGGGATCAAACCTATGTCACAGCAGTGACCACGCTGGATCCTTTAACCACTAGGCCACCAGGGAACTCAATACAGCACTTTTTGGAGAAGGATTTTTATTGACCCCATTTGCCCTAGATGAAACTGAGGTTTAGAGATGTGACCAGTGCCATGTCCAAGTTTGGCTAGAAAATGTACATAAACCTCGGTGAATATTTATTCACCACCTACTGTGTGTCTGATGTGGTCCAAAGGCTGGGAAACCGAAAGGGTTAAGACAGAGTCTATGTCCTCAAGGATGTCGTGCAGGACAGCAGCAAGCAAACCCTGAGTCCCGTGTGACAAATGTCATCTAAAGTTAAGTACAAAGTAACATGGCGGGGTCCTAGTCCTGCTGGTGGGAGCAGGAAAACCCCCCAGAAGCGGGAAGAGAAGCCCTCTGTCTTGGGGATGGATTTTGTCGCACATAGTTTATTCATACGTCAAGCGGTCCTGTTTGTTGAAGAACAATTAGAAGATATTTATAAGCACAGAATTCCCACTGTGGTACAATGGGATTGGCGGTAGCATCTCTCCAGTGCCAGGACGCAGGTTCGATCCCTGGCCCGGCAAAGCAGATGAAAGGATCCGGCATTGCTGCAGCTGCGGCATAGGTCACACCTGCGGCTCCAATCTGGCCCTCGGTCTGGATTCTGCTTCCCCTGTGTGGGCTCACCATTGGCCAAACTGAGTCATGTGCCCGTCCTTGCACCATGGCCATGGCCAGAAGGAAGCTGGCTTCTGCTTTGCCCAGTGGGGCTCACCATCTGCGGTCCATGTAGCGGGCTCAGCCCCAGCCGAACCCTAGGCACTGAGACCAGAGTCGGACAGGTCCCCAAAGACATTCAGGCAGCTGATGCCAGGAGGGCAGGCATGTGCGGGGCGGAGAGGGGTCGTGGGCTCCCTGGGGAAAACTGATGCTTCCAGGAGAGATTCTGCTCTCACTCTTCCCTGGGGAGGAAAAGAGTAAGAGGGGCTCTCGTGTGTGTGGGGGGGGGTGGGGGGGGGTGTAAGTTTGTGTGTGTGTGCGTGTGTGTGTGCCCATGTGTGCATGTTTGAAAGGACACTTGCGGGCTTAGTGTGGGGTGTGACTGAGCACCTGGGCATGGGAGCCTGGAGGGGGGACACGGGAGAGGGAGGGTCTGAGTGTGGCTTCAAGTACCTGTGATGGGAGGGGTCTGGCCAACCAGGGGGACACATGCGAGGTGGTCCTGTCACTCACCTGCCTTGCCCTGAGGCTTCCAGAAGGCCCTGGGGCCATGGAGCAGCAGGTGAACCAGCCAACCTACATGCCCTCCCATCAGACAGACAAGATGGACCATGCCACCCAAGGCTGCAGCTGGAAAGCCTCTGGAATGGAGTCACAGCCCTGCTCAGGGAAGAGCATGCCTGTGCCCCCTGTGCCCTGTCACTTCTTCTCCAGGACAGTGGCCCTGAGAGGGGAAGGCTCCTCACACCTCCCACCCCAGAAGAGGGGCCTCGAGAGCAGGCGCAAGAGCTGGAGCTCAGGCTCCCAGTCCAGCTCCGGGCCCCAACCCCTGGTCAGTCGGCACCGCCAGGTTCTTACGTCCAGATGCCTCACTTCTTCCCCGGAGGGTCTCAGCCCTCGTGGAAGACCAGCTCCCGCCTAAACCCACCCCGAGCCGGAGACTCGTCTTTTGCTTCTCTTTACTTTTTTAAAATATTTTTTTCCTGGAGTTTCCGTTGTGGCTCAGCAGTAACAAACCTGACTAGCACCCATGAGGACACAGGTTCCATCCCTGGCCTCCTTCAATGGGTTAAGGATCTGGCATGGCTGTGAGCTGTGGTATATAGGTCACAGGGGAGGCTTGGATCCCATGTTGCTATGCCTGTGGTGCAGGTTGGCAGCTGTAGCTCCAGTTTGACCCCTAGCCTGGGAATTTCCATATGCCATGGGTGTGGCCCTAAAAAGCAAAATAAATAAATAAATAAATAAATAAATAAATAAATAAATAAATAAAATATGTTTTCTCCCTGTTGTAGAAACATTTGGATTGCACAAAAGTGCATTTAAAAGCCACAGCAATGCCAGATCCAAGCCGCATCTGTGACCTACACCAGAGTTCACGCCAATGCCAGATCCTTAAGCCACTGAGCAAGGCCAGGGATAGAACCTGCAACCTCATGGATACAAGTTGATTTCTTAGCCCACTGAGCCACTACAGAAACTCCCCTTTGCTGCTCTTTAAACACTGCCTTCCATGGCCTCAGGCTCCCAGGTGTTTACAGGACAGAAGAAAAACCCACCAAACATTCCATGAGAGGAATCTGACCCCGGCTGGGGCAGGAGCCCCTAAGTGTTTGGCCTCCCAGATAGTTCAGGAATAAGAAGGGGGCCCAGGTGTCGGGGGGCATTTGTGCTCTGGGGAGGGCCACTGTGGGGCCACTGTGGGGACCATCCCACACCCTGTGCCCCCGCCCCCGCCTGCCCTGATCGGCTGCTCATAGCCCTAGACCTAGACCCTAAAGGTGACACAGAGGGACAGGAGCTAACATTGTCCGTCAGGAATTTAGCCTGCCTGGCTCAACACCAAAAAGGATTTGGAGCTGGATGAAAAGAAGCATAAAACATAATAGGAAAATGATGGGAGGAAATCAGCCAAAGGGAAGAAGAGGAGGCGGAGGATGAAGCCCAGAGTCCTATCAGTCAGTGACGACGAGGCTGCAGTCCCCAACGCTTGGGCTGCAGTGGCCGGCAAGCTAGACTCACACCTTCCAAAGAGCCAGTCCCCCTCAGAAGTTCTGACACCAAGAACCGCGTTATTTAAAACAGATGGATGGAAGCGGGCGATCTGGGTGGGGGCGGGGAGCACTCAGGAGCCCAAGCTCCACCCCCTCTGTCCCCCCACCCCCACCACACCCTCAGAGCCTCCTTGAGCCCCTCCTGAGACCCCCAGGCTCTGGGTCCCAACGTTGAAACTTCTTTACTGGTTGGTCCTGTGTCCTTTGCGCTCACAGCAAGCCCCCAGGGCTGGAGCCGCCCAAGCTCCGCCTGGAAGAGAGAAATGTCCCCTTTGGGTCCTCGTGGGACAGGCTGCCAGGAGCCAGTCCTGACATCCTGAGCACACAGAGGTAGGATCTAGGGCTACTTCCCTGTCCAGTGAGGCCTCCGCAGCGCCAGGCACCCCTCCTTGCCATGAGATGGGCCCCGCGGTCCTCCCGCCATGATAGGAGCATGACAGTCTGGGACTCAGACCACACTGGCATTGTCCCCTCTCTGAAGGGCTGGTCCAGGGTGTCCCCAAACCACAGCACTGAGTCTAGGAGGTCGAGCCTTGAAGAAGCTGTGTCCATTATCCAAACCACCCACATCTGAGGGTCCACCACCACTGACCTGGGGCAGGGTAGGGGACCAGAGGCCACAGGGTCAAGGGCTCCCACCCACCCTGAGCACCCTGTGCACCCAGACCCCAGAGGGTTTCTCCCTCCAGCACCCCTCTGCCTCCCCGTTCACGCCACACAACCAAACACCCACCCAAGAGCCCATGCGCTGGCTGACCTGGGTGCTGACCTCTCTCTAAGGTCGTGGCACCACCATGACTGTCCCGTACCAGGGGACAGGGTGCAGGGGAATGGGTCCCCTCTGACTGCTGGCCCAGCAATGGGCATCTCGCTTGTCTGCCCTCTCAGAGGCACCCTTGTCACGGATGGCGCTTCCTCTCCTTTAATGCTTTGCATTGTCAAAGGGTAAAATCTGATGCGTAGCAAATGTCTCTGAGTTCACCCGTAATAACCCCCAGGAGACCACGCTGAGGAAGTTATCTGCTACCAAATAATAAAATATCTCCATCTACATTCAGAAGCTTTGGACGGCAAAGAGAGACCGCCAGGGGACTCGGAAAACCTTCAGACAGGATCCGTCTGGCTTGTGCAGCCTAATTCACAGTGACTTAATACATCACAGGGAAGGGCTGGCGGGGCCAGGAAGCCGAGCACAGCCAGATTTTCTCGATATAAAATACCATCAACGGAAAGATTTAACAACGGCTGGAGGGGGTGGCGGAGCTCAGCTGTGCTGAATGTGCACCCAGATGCAAGATGTCTCCTGACTTCAAAAACGCTGGAAAGCAAACTTTTTTTAATTTAAAAAATAAGGGGGAGTTCCCATCTTGGCACAGTGGTTAATGAATCCGACTAAGAACCATGAGGTTGCAGGTTCGATCCCTGGCCTTGCTCAGTGGGTTCAGGATCCGGCGTTGCCATGAGCTGTGGTGTAGGTTGCAGACGAGGCTCAGATCCCATGTTGCTGTGGCTCTGGTGTAGACTGGCGGCTACAGCTCCAATTTGACCCCTAGCCTGGGAACCTCCATATGCCGCGGGAGCGGCCCTAGAAAAGGCAAAAAGACAAATAAATAAATAAAAAATAAGGGAATTTCCCCAGTGGTGCAGTGGGTTAAGGATCCCACGCTATCACTGCTGTGACTTGGGTCACTGCTGTGGTACGGGTTCAATCCCTGGCCCAGGAACTTCTGCATGCTGCAGGACGTAGCCAAACAGAAAAAAAATAAACAAATTTTTAAAAATGCTGGAAAGTAGCAGGAAAGAGAAAGATCATCCATCTCAAATGAAGGAAATAAGGTAGATTGCTGTTTCTTTAGATCTGCAATGTCTTTTTTTCCAACCCCTTTCCCTGCTTTTGGAGCTCCAACTGCAAATATGCAGTGTGAATCACATGCTCTAAAAATGAAAGAGAGAATGTTCCAGGCTCACCAGATCAAAGGATCCCATGCAGGACCGATCCCTCCCCCAAGCCCCCTGCATGCCACCTCCATGCCCCACAGCCACCCAGCACTGGCCACATGTCCCCGGATGAGAAGACTCAAGGCAATATAGGAAAGGAAGAAATTAACAAGGCTTTATGGAGCACCTGCCCTATGTCAGGCACTTCCTGGAAGGTGACGTGACCAGGCTAAACAAAACCCAACTCCTGTCCCCAGTGAAAGAGATGAAAAGATGAGGCTAGCTCCCTAAGTGCCCGCTGCATCCGCCACTGTGCTGGGTGCCCCTCACCAGTCAGCCCATTCGGTCCTTGCAGCAGCTCCGTCAATAATGATCATACCCATTTTACTGCTGAGAAAATCAAGGCTGGGTGAAGCATTTCCCATACGTTTACAGTGCGATCTGAGGTCCAACAAGAGAAAACACTCCTCTGATTATTTGTTGCTTCTCCTTGAAGCCCTGTCACGACGTCTCAGAGGCAGTATTTGGGGAGATGGTCACATGCAAACCCCACTCTGGAAAGTTCCCTGTAGACCCATCTTTGACCATCTAGGAAGGAGGCGTTTTTAACTGAACCCTTTTATCTATCAACGGTGGCACAGGCCACAGGCAGAAAAGCCACAGGTTTTGGTCAAGGGGGGGCCCTGCTGGAGCTGGTGCGTTAGATCCTAAGAGAGATGCATTCGGAGGCCCACCTGGGCGTGGGGCTCAGGGACGCGGTGGCAAAAGCCTGGTTTGCGTTCCGCTGGATCCCGTCAGGGAAAAGTCAGAAAGTCAAAGCAAGTTCCTGGCTCATGGCCACACCGAAAGCAGGGGCTGCGTCTACACTAATACGAGGCTGTAGGCACCGTATTTCCTTAACCCTTGGCTAGGCTGAGTGCTGATGTCTACACAGGCAGAGGGCTGGCAGAGACCGGGGTCTCGGGGTGAACCGGGGGACTGGGCTGGTGCAGGCGGATGAGCACCGAATGAGGACTCCAGGGGGTCTGAGCCTTGGCTCTGCCCTTGACTCTCCATGTGACCCTCTGAAAGCCCCTTTCCCTGCCTGAGCCTCAGTTTCCCCATTTTCAAAGTGCCCTGATGCCCTGACTCCATTTTTTTTTCAGGCTTAATACATCTTTATTTAACTAATGCTGTAATGTTTTTTAGATGAACAGTGACAAGGAGCTGTGTACAATTAAAACACCCAAAGACTTGCGGGAAATTATTTAAGGGCTCTTGGAAAATGGAGATATTCTGTCAAGAACTTATTCAAGCATTTGATCTTCACAACAGTGACAAAGACATAAAGAGCATCTCATGTGGGAAATGTGTTTTGCTAGAAATAAGATGAAAATGATGCCCAGCTGGCAGAACGGGCAGCATTCCTTCAAAGCAGAGACCTCTCCAGCAAGGCGAAAAGGAGTACTTCTGGGTGTTATCAATTTAGAGGTGATGCCGAGGTCTATCCAAAGTGTGTGGTGGTTGTTATATCTATAGGGCCCCAAAATAAATACTCAAAGATACGGATATGGTTCTAGAATGATCCAAAGAAGGCCTCCTTATGTAGAAGCAACTCTATGTTCATAGAGTTAGTTGGAACTAACATTAAAACTAGCTACAGTCAGGGAGTTCCCATCGTGGCTAACGAATCCAACTAGGGACCATGAGGTTACAGGTTTGATCCCTGGCCTTGCTCAGTGGGTTGGGGATCCAGCCGTGAGCTGTGGTGTAGGTTGCAGACTCGGCTCAAATCCTGCATTGCTGTGGCTCTGGTGTAGGCTGGTGGCTACAGCTCCAATTAAACCCCTAGCCTGGGAACCTCCATGTGCCACGGGAGCGGCCCAAGAAAGTGCAAAGAGACAAAAAAAAAAAAAAAAAAACTAGCTAGAGTCAGCAGCGCAATTTTGAGCAGCATAAATAGTCAAACATCTAAATCTTTCTCCCATTGCCTATGATTCCACCATTAGCAATTCATTCTTCAGTGTCTTCACAGCTTTTATTAACATTTGTTGTACTTTTTTTAATTGAAGTATAATTGGTTTACAATGGTGTATTGGCTTCAGGTCTACAGCAAAGTGTAGAATGTATATCCATCTATATCTCTCTCTGTATATATATCTCTACATATCTATCTCTCTATATATACACACATATATATGGATGTATTCTTTCTCAGGATCTTTTCCCTTGGCAGAGTATAGAATATCTCTCTCTCTCTCTCTCTCTCTCTCTCTCTCTCTCTATATATATATATATATATATATATATATATATATATAAATATACATATATATACACACACATATATATGGTTGTATTCTTTTTCAGATGCTTTTCCCTTAGCAAAGTGTAGAATATATCTGTATATCTATCTCTCTATATACATATATACACACATATATGGATGTATTCTTTTTCAGAATCTTTTCCCTTATAGGTTATTACAAAACTTCGAGTAGCGTTTCCAGTACTATACAGGAAGTCCTTGTCGGTTACCTATTATATACATAGTAATGCATATAGATGCATCCCAAACTCCTAATTTATCCCTACCCCCTTTCCCCTTTGGTCACCATACGTTTGTTTTCTATGTCTGTGGGTCTATTTCTATTTTGTAAATAAGTTCATTTGTGCCATTTTTTTTAGATTCCACATATAAGAAATACCACATGATTTTTGTCTTTCTCTGTCTGGCTTCAAGTTGACCTGACATCTGGGGCCTCCTCAGAGCTAAACGTCTCCTGCCCCCAGGTTTCTCCTCTCGGCACGATGGAGACGATGAGCCAGATTGTCCTTTGTTGGGGGGCTGTAGTGAGCACAGTAGGAGGTGTAGCAAGATCCCTGGCTTCTACCCCCTAGATGCAGGACAACAGCTCTCCCCTTACAGTGTGATGACCTAGAGTGCCTCCAGACAGTGTCAACTGCCCCCCAGGAGGGGGTAAATTCACCCCAGCTTGGGACCACTGCCTTAGACTCATGGCCCATGGCCGCCACGAGAAAGCTGTTCGCAGAGACTCTCGGTTCCTCCCTAATGAAAATATAATACGATTTAAAAGGACAGAGGACAGGAGTCCCCTTGTGGCTCAGCAGATTAAGAGCCCAATATAGTGTCCATGAGGATATGGGTTCGATCCCTGGCCTCGCTAGGTTAAGGATCCAGCTTTGCCATGATGGTAGGTGTAGATCTTTGCCCGTGGCATAGGTCACAGATGGGGTTCGGATCCAGCAGCGCTGTGGCTGCAGCTCTGAGCCAACCGCTAGCCTGGGAACTTCCGTATGCCACAGGTGCAGCCCTAAAAAGAAAAAATAACTGAATACAAGAAGAAAGAGGACAGACGATTGCATGTAGAGCGGATAAGCAATGAGGTCCTGCTGTACAGCACAGGGAACCATATCTAGTCTCTTGGGATAGAACGTGGTGGAAGATAATATGAGAAAAAGAATGTTTATATAAGTATGACTGGGTCACTTTGCTGTACAGCAGAAATTGGCACAGCATTGTAAAGCAACTGTAAATAAATTTTTTTCTTAATAAATAAATAGAGTTCCCATTGTGGCTCAGCAATAACGAACCCGACTAGTATCCATGAGGACTTGGGTTCGATCCCTGGCCTCACTCAGTGGGTTAAGGATCCAGTATGGTCGTGAGCTCTGGTGTAGGTCACAGACATGGCTCAGATCTGGCATTGCTATGGGTAGGCTGTATCTCCGATTGGACTCCTCGCCTAGGAGCTTCCATATGCTGTGCGTGCGGCCCTAAAAAGGCAATCAACAAACCAACAGAAAGACGAGGGAGAGGGAAAGGCCTTTCTCCAGTGCCCGGCGCCTTCTCTCTATTATCCCCTTCATTCCTCACAAGAACTATGAACCAGGTGTTTTTTGTTGTTGTTGTTTTGTCTTTCTAGGGTCACACCCTCGGCATATGGAGGTTCCCAGGCAAGGGGTCCAATTGGAGCTGTAGCCACCGGCCTACACCACAGCCTCAGCAATGCCAGATCTGAACCTCGTCTTCGACCTACACCATAGCTATGGCAACTCGAGATCCTTAACCCACTGAGCCAGGCTGGGGATTGAACCTGCCACCTCATGGTTCCTAGTCGGATTCGTTAACCACTGCACCACCACGGGAACTCCCTGAGCCAAGTGTTTTCGCTGCCACTTTCCCCAGGTGAAAACGCAGGTTCGGAGGGTTGAAGCTCAAGGTCATAGACTCACTAAGCAGAGAGCCAGGACAAAGCCTAGGTCAGCCCAGCTCTGAAGCTCACGTCCTCCCTCTGCCTAAGCCTCTGCATCTGGGAAGCAGCAGACACACCAAGGCAGAAACCCAGCCCTCTGGGCAAGGAAGCTTTCCTCTCTCCGTGTCCAACCCGGGGATCCAAAACGGCCTGGATCTCGGAGACTTCAGAGGGATGCTGGCGGCAGAGACCTGACACTCCAGAGCCTTGAGTTTGCGTCTTCCCACCGAAAGGAACCCAGGGCCCGCGCCCCACTCTGCGTTTCTGCCCATCAAAGCTGTCCACTCCCATCAGGACAGGGCCCCCGACGTACAAAACCCAGGCCCTGCCTCGGGCCGGTTTCGGGTTTCTACAACACAGTAAATCGGCATGTTTTTATTTCTCCATCTGTAAACATCGCTCCATCTAATACGGTAACTGCTGTTTATACAGAGCTATAAAATCAGAGGTCAGAGCACAATAAGATTAGAGTCTTACTTCAATACCCCCAATCCATAATAAAATAAAATCGCACAAACCATCCAGAGGACCCATCGAGGCGGTTCTTGAAGAATTAATGTCTGTTGGGCATGATACTTTCCACAGCTGTCAGGACCTATTTAAAAGGCAACATCCTTTCACTGGCATTTGATTTAGACTCTGTTTATACCGCGTGGAGGATCATTAATTCTGCGACATCTGACTCAGGGGTGTTTGATTACACCGAGGCCACCGCGGAAGGGACGGTGCCTGACGTGGTGTGAGTTTGGGTGGCAGGGCCAGTGCCCCTCTCTCTCTCGCCAGTCCCCCACCCAACCCACCCCCAGCTGGGGAGGCACGCCTGCAAGGATGGGACCCAGCGACAGGCAAATGAGACAGTTTGCTTTCCAGGCAGTGTAGGTTGGTGGCAAGAGGCCCTTTGGCTTGAGATGGACAGCTGCTGCCCAGCCACATGCTGGTGACAAGCCTTGGGCCAGTTCAGTTGCCCCTTGGAGAGTCTGTTTCCCACTTAGAAAATGGGGGACGAAGCTGTCCCTTACAAGGTGTTCTGGGTTAGAACAGTGCCCCCCACCCCAATTCATAGGTTGAACTCCTAACCCCTAGTATCTCTCACAGTATTTGGAGACAGGGCCCTTAAAGAGGAGGCTAAGTTCAAATGAGGCCCCATGTCTGACTGGTGTCCTATAAGAAAAGGACCCAGACCCACAAAGAGAAATGATGAGGCAAAGACACAAGAAGGAGACAGCCATCTACAAGCCAAGAAGAGAGGCCTCGCGGGGAGCTATCTACGCAAAAACTAAACTCACCAAACGAGGATGCATTTCCTGCTGCTGCTGTAACAAATTAGCACAAACGTAGAGATTTAAAACAATACACATTTATTCGCTTACAATTCTGGAGGTCAGAAGTCCAAGAGGGGTCTCGGACGGTTCAAACCTAGGTGTAATCAGGGCTGGTTGGAGCTGGAGCTGGAGGGAAATGCCACTGCCTGGCCTTTGCCAGCTTCTGGAGGCGCCTTCACTCCTTGGCTCCTGCGCCCTTCCTCCGTCCTCCAAGCTGGACGGGGGGAAGCCTCTAATCTTTCCCTCTGTCTGACTCTGCTGCTTAGGCCAGCACATCTCTTTCCAGGGACTCTGCTTCCAGTTTTGCCCCTAACAGTCTTTCTCTGGCTTAGCAACCCAAAGGACCCTTTTACTATGCAATTTGGGTCCTCACCCCCTGAGCCCCAGGGGTCACACTCACGGAGATGGAGGTGGCCTCGGGGTGGCCTAACAGCCCCTCAGGCTCCAGACCTGATGCTTCTGGCCTCCTCCCCTGCCAGTCAGCCCTTGCTAAGGCTGTTCTCTCACTGGCTTTCTGGTTCTCTCTGGAACGCGCCCAGCAAGTTCCACCTCAGGGCCTTTGCACTTACTGTGTCTTCTGCGCGTTTCCCCCAGAGACCCTCACCACCTGCAGGAGTCTGCAGACGTACCCCTGACCCTGACTGTACTACCTAAATAAGAGCCCAGGCCTCCCCAGTTCCCCCCATCACCTTCCCTGACCGCATGTTTCTGCACAGAATTTATAACTGTCTGACCCTTGTTTAGTTGCTGATTGAACTCCCCAAGAGGGTGTAAGCTCCATGGGAACAGGGCATGGTCTGGATTCATCCCCAGAGCTGGCCGGTGCGGGAGGCTGTGTCCACACAATCAAGATTGCCCTGACAAGTACGCACTTTGAGTAATCTGTGGTTGGTGTTGAAACATGGGAAAAGTCACTAAAGTGGTACTGGTACCAGAGAAGGTCTGTGTTGGAAGGCCCTTCAGGATCACCCTGTTCTGCCTTGCCCCACCTTGCTCATGCAGAAATCCCCTCAGCAGGTGGTCCACCTGGCCTCACGTTGAAGAGCTGAGCTTCCCCAACTACCCTAGGAGTCCTTCAGAGGAAAGGACACCATAGTCATCTTTTTAATGTCAGGATTCCAACGAAGAGTTTGACATGGATTGGGCCCTCGGTGTATGTTCAAAGGATAGATAGATAGACAGCTGGGTAGATGGAAATATAGGTGGATGGATGGGTAGATGGATGGTTGGATGGGTGGATGGACAAATGGAGGGATAGCTGGATGGATGGATGGATGGATGGATGGATGGATGGATGGACGGATGGACGGATGGACGGATGGACGGATGGACGGAAGGACGGATGGACGGATGGACGGATGGACGGATGGAAGGATGGATGGAAGGATGGATGGATGGATGGATGGATGGATGGATGGATGGATGGAAGCATGGATGGAAGGATGGATGGAAGGATGGAAGGATGGATGGAAGGATGGACGGATGGACGGAAGGACGGATGGACGGATGGACGGATGGAAGGATGGAAGGATGGATGGATGGAAGGATGGATGGATGGATGGAAGGATGGAAGGATGGATGGATGGATGGATGGAAGGATGGATGGATGGATGGAAGCATGGATGGATGGATGGATGGATGGATGGAAGGATGGAAGGATGGATGGAAGGATGGATGGATGGAAGGATGGAAGGATGGATGGCTGGAGGATGGATGGAGGATGGAAGGATGGATGGAGGATGGATGGATGGATGGATGGATGGATGGAAGGATGGAAGGATGGGATGGAGCATGGAGGATGGATGGATGGAAGGATGGAAGGATGGAAGGATGGATGGATGGATGGAAGGATGGATGGATGGATGGATGGAGGATGGATGGATGGAAGGATGGAAGGATGGATGGAAGGATGGATGGCTGGAAGGATGAGGAAGGAAGGAAGGATGGATGGAAGGATGGAAGCATGGATGGATGGATGGATGGAAGGATGGAAGGATGGAAGGATGGATGGATGGATGGAAGGATGGAACGATGGATGGATGGATGGATGGATGGAAGGATGGAACGATGGATGGATGGATGGATGGATGGATGGATGGATGGAAGGAAGGAAGGAAGGATGGATGGATGGAAGGATGGAAGGATGGAAGGATGGAAGGATGGATGGAAGGATGGAAGGATGGATGGACGGATGGAAGGATGGAAGGATGGATGGAAGGATGGATGGATGGATGGATGGATGGATGGATGGATGGATGGATGGAAGGATGGATGGATGGATGGAAGGATGGATGGAAGGATGGAAGCATGGATGGATGGATGGATGGATGGATGGAAGGATGGAAGGATGGATGGATGGATGGATGGATGGATGGATGGATGGATGGATGGATGGAAGGAAGGAAGGATGGATGGATAGATGGATGGATCGATCAATGGATGGATGGATGGATCGATGGATCAATGGATTGATGGATGGATGGATAGCTGCCTAGATGGATGGAGGCATGTATGGGTGGGGGAGGTGGATGGATGGAAGGATGGATAAGTGTAAAGATGGCAGGCGAGAAGATAAAAGGCATGGCTGGATGAATGGATAGAAATCAGTGACATGGAGCTCATCACCTCCAAGCAGCCCGTGACCACCAGAGAGAGCTGACAGACACAAAGCCTTTGCTTGAAGTGCACTGACATCCCTGTCCCTGTATGCCACGCTGCTGTTTTCCCAAGAGCTGTCTTCTCATTTTCGATGGGTTTGTGGGCAGAAGAACAGAGTGACAGGTTTGTTATCCCTCCTCTGCTCCAGCTAATTCCTCTGGGAGAACACCGCCCACCTGGGTACCTTTCCCCGTGACACCCTGGGCTCTCAAGGTCCAGCACAAAGCCCAGGACACCAGGCTGTGGCCCCGAAGAATAGCAAGATCCCAGCCCACAGCAGGGGCCCCTGCTCCTTCACCCAGGGGTGCCTCCATTCTGGAAAGATGCCTTGGCAGGCAGAGGGCATGGCACACCATGGGAAGACGGAGTTTGTGAGCCTTAAAGGGAAGGCAAGTTCAGATGCCTCATGCCTGCCCATTGCAGGAGATCAGCAGCAATCACTGGTGTGTGTTTTCACAAAGGCAATTATATACTAGGCTCATAGTCTCATCTAATTAACCTTGAGAACAAACCAGCTAGGTAGCATTATTGCCTGATTCTGCAGGTTGGGGAAATGGATGCTGAGTTTAGCTGGTCTGTCCAAAGCCACACACACACACTCAGTTGGGACAAGGGCTTGAACCTGGCTCTCCTGCCAGCTGTTTCCACAGCTCCTCGCCGAGGGAAGCGAGGGGCAGATGGCTCGCAGGGGCCTGTAGAAGGCGCTGCAGGCAGGACAGCGCGGGCCTATGTGGGGTCCTGATTTATGCCCTACTCCTCTGGAGGACACTGTACATCCCAGACAGGGCGATTCCCCAAGGCCACGTAGTTCACAGGGAAACCTGCACAGGTGGGGAAACTGAGTCGCATGGCAAAAAAATGGCTTGGTCACAGCGACAGAACCAGAACACACGGAGGAGGGCTTCATCTTGGACACCTTGCCCTTCCCCCACCCAGACACTACCCCACTGGCCTGCTGTGTTCCAACCCACTCTGGAACCCATGTCACCCCTCACACCTTCCTGGCCTAACCCCTTTCCTGGGCCATACTGGATGCCCAGAAGACTCCATTTGAGTCAGTTTCAGGTTGTCCAGTCCTAAGCTCTTGTTCCTACTCTGATTTCCACTCCCCAGAAGATGTACTAGGCAGGGTTCTTCAGAGAAACAGAACCAGTAAGATATGTATGTGTATATATATAAATACACACATAATTAAAGCTTGCACAATTGCGGAGACTGGAAAATCCAAAATCTGCCATGTGGCAGCTCAAGTCCAATGCAGTCTGCTGCAGAATTCCCTCTTACAGGCAGGGGTCAGTCTTTTCCCCTATATGGGCCGTCAACTGATTGGGTGTGGCCCACCCACATTCGGGAGGCCGATCTGCTTTACTCAAAGTTCACCAGTCTGAACATTAATCTCCTCTCCAAGCAAGCTCACAGAAACATCGAAAATAATGTTGGGGAGTTCCCGACATGGCTCAGCAGAACTGAATCTGACTATTATCCATGGGGATTCAGATTCGATCCCTGGCCTCGCTCCGTGGGTAAGATCCGGTGTTGCCGTGACGGTGGTGTGGTGATAGATGCAGCTTAGATCTGGTGTTGCTGTGGCCATGGTGTAGGCCCGAGGCTACAGCTCCTGTTCAACACCTGGGAACCTCCATATGCCACAGGTGCAGCCCTAAAAAAAGACCCCAAAATAAATAAATAAAGGAGGTTTGGCCACATATCTGGACACCGGGCCCCAGCCAAGTTGCCACCGAGAGAAACCATCACAGAAGGGGAGGACAGCCCTGTAATAAGCAGCAACTCTGATGCTCACAGGATACAGCAGCTTGAACTCAGGGTCCCCCCCCGCAGCGCCACCTCTCGCCAGCTGTGGGACCTTGGACGAGTCTGTTCATGTGTCCGGTGTGGTGCTCCCCGAGGAGGATGGCACCTTGAGGCTGGGGTTGGGAGCACTGGATGGGACCATGTCGGTAAGAACTTGTCAGGGTGGCCAGCACACAGGGCTGCCAGGAAAGGCTGGTTCGCAGCAGCAGCAGCAGCAGCAGCAGCAGCGCAGCCCGGGTGGCTGCTGAGCCGAGGGACTGTCCCCCACCTTCACGCCCTTGTTTCCCGTCGGCCCCCTGCATCCATCTCACCCCTGACCTTTGCTGAGTCAGCAGCTTGGCCCCTGCCCTCCTCCTCGGGGGCAGGTTCCCTGCTGCAGCCTCTCTGCTCACTTCTGGATGCTTCGGCCATGAGCGTCTGATTCCGCCAAGCCCTTTGGACCCCTCCCTGGCACCCGTCCATGTGGCCACCAGCACGGACCACACCAGAGGGTCTTTCCCCACCAGCCACCTACACAGACATGCAGCCCACACACACTCGTGACACCTACACAATCCAACACACACATACATCTACCCCAACACACACTCATGACACATACACACACCACACACACATATATGCAGCCCGACACACAAAGGAAGGACACATACTCACACCCCAACACATGCATACACGCAGCTCAACACATTCACACAGGCGACACATACACACTGACACACACATACATCTACCCCAACGCACACCCATCACACACACACACACCCCAATATACACATACATGCAACTCGACACATACACACACCCCAACACAAAACATACCCATACGACACATATGACACACACCCCAACACACACATACATGCGACACACACATACACACACCTAACATATGTACACATGTGACACATCCACACTGCAATACACTCAAGGCCCCCCAACCTAGATGAGCACTAGCGCACCCCAACACACAGGACTGGGCAGCTCCCCTGATTTGTGAAAGCAAGTATTTTATGTGTAAAATCCCCTTTTCTCTCCAGGCTGACCTGAGAGCCCTCACCTCCAGCCCGTTCTAAATATTATACAGTTTTATTCCCAAATTGTTTCCAGAGCCCCTCTGCGCCCGGCCCAGGGCAGCGTTCTGAGCGTTTAGGGGCCACAGCGAGAGCATGTGACATAACCTCCTGGCCTCACGATGCCGCCTGCAGGGGTTCTGAGGCCAAGGGGCAGATGGACATTTGGCACAGAGTGGGGCCGAAGGCCAAGCCACTTTCCTTCAACCCATGGTGACTGAGCCCTCAGAACACTTCTGCCTGAGAGTGTCACTGTTCGCAGGCGTGAGCTGCCCCATGGGCGGCACACCCCCACTGTCGCTGGCAGCCCAAGCTCCAGGCACGGTCTGTGACACCACCCCCGGGGATGCTTCTCTGCAGAGCCAGAGGCAGGACCCCAACCCCATAGGGCAGCAGGACCCCCAACTCCTCCCGCTCTGTGGCCACCCGGAGCAGCAAATCTGGGCCAGGCCCAGGACACCACGGCCCCGTCCCAGGGAGGAGGGTGTAGACAACTCCCCCCAGATCGTAGGACGTGATCTTCGAGGCCTCTCTGGCTCTAACAATCCGGTACACATGGAATGTTCTGCACACTCTCTGGACTGACAGCAGCTGTAGCTTATAAAAATTTACAGGGAACAGTCATCTCCTAGAAAACTGCTAGAAATCAGAGTAACACAGAAAATGTTGATGGAAGAGCCCAGAGTTTGTTCCAGGCTTGAATTCATGTCGCAGAAGTACCTGGCCTCTGAGTCAGACAGACATGGCTTCTCAACTTGGCTCTGCTCCTTGCAGGCTGTGTGACCTTAGGGAACTCACTCAGCCTCTCTGGGCCTCATTTTCTTCATCTGCAACATGGACCTGATGACAATCACACTGGCCACAGAAAGAGAGGTGAGGGTGCAAACATCACACAGGAACTTACTGCCAAACTGCCAGACAAACAGTAAGGGCTTCCTGCATGTGTGTTGTTATTATTATTATTGAAATGTGTTGCTGAGATGCAGGTATGAAGAAGGACACATCCTCTGCAGCCACAGGGCCAAGCAGCGCACGGCAGCGTTTTGCCTGTGAAAACATTTTGGTGTAATTTTCTGACCCGCAAAAATGTTTTTACAGTGAAAACGCACGTCTGGTGTGGACTGTTCAGTCTCACTGGCTTATGTAGCTTCTCGGGAAAATAAACAAAAGTGAATGTGCGGACACCAGGGGATGGACGCACGTCAAACAAACAGTGCCCTCCCCGGCCCCCAGGGTGACCCTGCCCAGCCCAGCAGAGCAGCAGGATCTCAGACCAGGTCACCCAACTGGGTGTCCTGAGCCTCACAGCCTGAGGGTGCCCAGGGCTCCTGGACAGAAGCTACCCCGGCTACTCAGAGGCAGAGGCGATGACAAAGCCTGGAGCAGCAAGGGAACCCACCCAAGGTCACACAGCAAGATTGTGTCTGCTCCTTTGTTATTACATATTGAAGACACAATGATTCTTTTTGTCATTTTGGGGCCGCACCCACGGCATATGGAGGTTCCCAGGCTAGGGGTCAAATCGGAGCTGTAGCCGCCGGCCTACACCAGAGCCACAGCAACGCGGGATCCGAGCCATGTCTGCGACCCACACCACAGCTCACGGCAATGCCGGATCCTTAACCTATTGAGCAAAGCCAGGGATCGAACCCGCAACCTCATAATTCCTAGTTGGATTCGTTTCCAATGCGCCACAACGGGAACTCCCACAATGATTCTTATTTTACAGTTTTTTTTTAATTTTTTAAAAAAATTTTTGGCCGTGCCCAAGACGTTCCTGGGCCAGGGATCAAACCCACGCCACAGCAGTCACAATGTCACTCCTTAATTCACAGAGTCAACAAGGAAACTCCTCTTCTCAATTAATTACTTTTTTTTTTTTTTGTCTTTTTAGAGCCACACCCACGGCACATGGAGGTTCCCAGGAGAGGGGTGGAATCAGAGCTACGGCTGCCAGCCTACAGCAGATCCAAGCCGTGTCTGCGACCTACACCATAGCTCATGGCAACACTGGATCTTTAACTCACTGAATGAGGCCAGGGATCGAACCTGCATCCTCATGGATAGTAGTTGGGTTTGTTACTGCTAAGCCACAACGGGAACTCCAATCACTTTATTTTTAATTGAAGTATAGTTGATTTACAATGTTTCAGGTGTATAGCAAACTGATTCAGTTGTATACATATATTCTTTTTCAGCTTCTTTTCAGTTATAGTTTATTACTATATATATATATAGTGAATATATTTCCTGGTGCTATACAGTAGGTTCTTGTTGTTTAATCTATTTTATACATAGTAGTGTTTATCTGTTAATCCCAAATTCCCAATTTATCCTTCCCCACCCTTTCGCCTTTGATACCCATAAGTCTGGTCTGTTTTCTATCTGTGAATCTGTTCCTCTTTTGTAAATAAGTTCACTTGTATCGTATTTTCGATTCCATATATAAATGATATCATGATATTTGTCTTCCTGTCTGACTTGCTTCACTTAGTATGAGAATCTCGAAGTCCATCCACATTGCTGCAAGTGGCAATATTTCATTCTTTTTTATGGCTGAGTAATATTCCATTGTATATATGTACCACATCTTCTTTATCCATTCCTCTGTCAGTGAGCATTTAGGTTGCTTCCATGTCTCGGCTCTTTCAAGTAGTGCTGTTAGGATCACTGGGGTGCACGTATTTTTTCAAATTAGAGTTTTCCACACACTGATTCTTTGAGGAGGCCATTCCCATGACCACATGTATGGAATGAAATGCAGTTTGGGGAAGTGGCCTGATAACACCCAAGGTCGTGGCACCCAAGGCCTGAGCTTCCTTCCTTCTCTGTGTTTTTGAGAAGCCTCTGCCCTGCCCTGGATAATAGATTCCCAATCAACCTACTTTGTCCAGAAAGGTGGCAGAAAGGTAAGGAATAAGCCTCAACACAAAACAGTTTCCAGCTTCCCCATGTATTAAATGGGCTAAGCCATGGACATGCCAGTAAATGTCTCTATGCTCCTACCCTCATCCTTGGTAAGATGCCCGGGACAGACAAACAGTGACAGGTCAGTGGGATGGAATGCTACACAGCAAAGAAAAAGAACAGAGTGCCCCCACACAGGATGCTGAATCTCACGGACCTCGGTGGAGTGAAGGAGGCCAGGCAGAGAGGCCCGCTCCATTTCAGTGAGGTTCAAGAATAAACAAAACCCCTGGGGTGGTAGAGGCCAGACAGTTGTTGCCTCTTGGGCAGGGCAGAGGCTGGCAGGGGGCATGAGGGTGCCCACAGGAGGCTGGAAACATCCCACATCTGGCTGCCTATGTGTGTAATCACATATCCAGCTCTACCCTGAGGATTCCCGCACATGAATATATGTAAACCAGGTCTCAACACAAATAAAATTAAATGATGATGACAGGATGTCCGTTTTACAGAGGTGAGCTGCACAGCTGGCACATCGTGACGGGAAAGGCAATCCCGAATGCCCTGTAGGCATTGTCTCGATCACTATTTTGAAATCGTACCTTTTGCTCCCTTCACTGCAAAACTGAATAATCACGTGGATCTCTTTCTAAGTCAATCAGACATTCACCCACTCAGCACCCCTTGGGCTCTGAGAGGGAATTCAGTGCAGGCACCGCGAGGTCAGGCTGGCCTTTCGCCGGATCATTCTGAGGCCACTGGGGAGGGGGGCTGGAGGGGCCGGAGGGGAAGCTGCCGCTGGGATTGCGCCAGGCTCAGGGATGCGGGGAGGAAGGCACACCTGGCCTCTGCCTTCCTGGCACACCTGAGCCCCCAGCAGGTGCACACAGCACTGCCCCCATGACAGCTGCCACAGGGCACAGGACACAGATGTCAAGGAGGCCTGGTCTTGTCTGAGGGGCAGGGAGGTCTCTCAGAGGAGGTGGCATCTCGAGGATGAGGTCATCATTGATCAGGAGAACAGGAGCTGGAGGAAGTTGCATGGACAGAGACCCTGCATGGGGAGGGGTGTGCATTGTGCATTGAAGGAAGAGAGGAAGGTGGGGCCTGTGGTGTGGGTGGTGGAAGGATGCAGAGCAGCACAAGATGAGGCAGGGCCCAAGAACCCCGGCAGGGCCAACTCAGGGCCTCGGCCCCCTGCGAGGATTTGGGTCCTTCTATGTTGATGGGGCAAAAGGATGGGGCTCTGAAGTTTAAGCAGGAGCCTGACTTGGTGAGAACTGGAGTTTTTCCCATCATTCTGCCTGCCAGGGGGAAGGTGGCTTGGAGGAGGCAGGTCTGCAGGGGACAGGAGAACTTCTGGCCCTATACGAGTTGTCCAGGCAAGAAGGAGCGTGACTGTGGGGATGGAGAAAGGACAGGCCCCCTCCCTTCCCAGGAGGTGCAATTCTCAGGGCTCGGTGACCAGGTGGGGTGGAGGGTCAAGAGAAGGAGATATTCTGCCCAGGTTCCTGCCTGGGGCACCTGAATGGAGGCAGTGGAGGCAGACAAGTCTGGGGCCCACAAAGTCCAGAATGTTCTCTTCTCTTCTTGACACCGGCCGTTGCAGAGCCTGGGTTAGACTGGGTTCCACAGCGCAGCTCCTGCGGAAAACCCCACTGAGCCAGAGGCGCTGGAGAAGCAAGTCCAGCCCTCCTGCTCCCATCCCGCCCCAGGCCCACAGCTTCTGCGACACTGCATGCCTGCAAGTCACTGGGCTTCTTGGTCAAATGCAGGTTCTCGTTCAGTAGGTCTGGGCTGAGCCCCAGAATCTGAGGTCGAACAGGCCACTGCTGTTCATTGGTCATCCCACCAAGTAGCGAGAGGTTTGCAAACTGCAGCTGGACTGAGTCACGGACCTGCCAGGCCCACATCTGGAAGCACCAGGAGCGCAGGTACCGCCACCTAAGATTCCCCCCTCAGATTCAGGCCCCTCCTCTTCTCAACCGCATCCCCATCTTCAGCAAAGCCCGGGAGTCCCTTTAGGTTGGTGTTGAACATGCTGAGACCTCGTCCCCTTGGCCACCAGATGCCATCTGCCATTCTCTTGCTTCCCTGCTCCAGGATCCCATGGCCACCACAGGAGCACGGCCCGGCCCTGCCTCAGGGGAACTGAGCAGGGGGGGGCATCCAGGTGGACCTAGCCACGTGATACTAAGACGTGGAGCCTGGAGAGCCTGGCGGGAGGAGGCCATGAAGGGTGCCCGCGGAGGCCCGGGGGTGAATATTGTGCGCATCCGTTTCCGAGGGCAGGTGTAATAGGGCACCATGAACTGGGAGGCTTATGACAACTGAAATGGGTGTTCCCACTGTGGCTCCTGGGTTAATGACCTGGCTTATCTCTGTGTCGCTGGTTTGATCCCCAACCTGGCGTAGCGGCTTGAGGATCCAGTCTTGCCACAGTTGGGGTGTAGGTCGCCGATGCAGCTTGGATTTAATCCCTGGCCAGGGAACTTCCATATGCCGATGGTGCAGCTAAAAAAGGAGAAAACAAACGGAAACAGAAATGTATTCTCTCTCAGTTCTGGAGGCTTGAAGGGCCCAGGGAAGGATCTGCCCTTGCTTCCTCCATCTTCTGGTGGCTCCCAGCAATCTGTGCTGGTCCTTAGCTTCTGACAGCCCAGCTCCCATCTCGTCGCCCCCTTTCCTTACCCGTCTCCTCCCTGTGTCTCTGTGTCTTGGCCGGGCCCTCTCATAAGAACATCAGTCCTTGGACTCAGGGCCCATTCCACTCCAGCAATGCCCTTGTTCTAACTCAGTGACACCTGCAAAGATCCTATTTCCAAATAAGTTCACATTTTCAAGGTTCTGAAGTTAGGACGTCAACACTTCTTTGGAGGGGACGCAATTCAACCTACAACGGTGTGGGACCCCCAGAGAGTGTGGAAAGCCTGGTGGGAGCCAGGGGCCGCCCAGTGCAGCCCAGCCAGGCAGCCCCACCAGAAAGCACATCCCTAAAGCATGGGGGCCAGCCTGATGTTCGCTCTCTGCAGCCTCTCAGGGCCGCCGAGCAGAGAAGTCCTGGCCTGGAAACCCTGCTCTGTTGGCTGTAAACTGTTTGTAAGATTTTAAATAAACAGCCACAGTCCCGGAGTCTGGTGGCTCACCACGCATCAGGGCTTTGGCAGTTGTCAGTAAACTCCACAGCCCCAGACCCTGAAAACGAACCATGGGGCAGAGCCACCCACAGAGGCCGGTGAGGGGGGTGCAAGTGGCAGCCACCCAAACCAGGGCACCTCCCATGGCCCTGCTGGGCCCAAACCAGCAGTGGGGACGCCACCAAGGGTGGGGCGGGGGGGGGGGCGGATGGGAGAGGTTCCTCTCTGGTTCAGATGCTGTCGGGAGGGTGGGGACTCAGCATCTCCCTGTCTGGCTGGCCTCGGTTTCCCAGGCTGCACAGGGAGGCCCTGTGCAGCCCACGTGGGGGACACTGGCAAAAAGACTCCATCTCCTCAGTGGCTGGCCCGGGAGCCCATCCCTGCTTCTCAGAAATGGACATCAGGGGCCTCCGTGTCTCATTGGAAAGACAGAGGCCCCTTCACCCTTGCAGCTCAGGGCCAATGGCACTTCTCAGTCAGAGCCACTGGCCGGTGGCCCTTGGGCAAAATTCAGCCCCCAGATGGGGTTAAGTGGGCTACAAAATGGGGGATTTTAAGTGCTTTTAGAGAGCAGGCAGTATTTTAAAGTGGGGAAATTTCACATGGAAATCTGGATTTCGAGCTTTCTGAAAAAAACGTCTAGAAGGCTATGCGCATCCCCACCTTTGTGCTGGGGTTTCCTTCCAGCAAGTGAGAAGATGGTGGGGTGGTTCTTGTAGCTGTGCCTGTATCAGGTGTGAGAGATCAGGAAGAAAGGCAGTGCTCCCTCCTGGGCACATATCCATAAAAGACAAAAGCTCTAATTCCAAAAGACCCATGCACCCCAACATTCACAGCAGCACTATTCACAATAGCCAAGTCATGGATGCAACCTAAATGTCCATCGGCAGAGGAGTGGATAAAGAAGATATAGCAGATATACATCATGGAATACTACTCAGTCATAAAAAGAACGAGAGATTCCCTCTGTGGCACAGTGGGTTAAGGATCCAACACTGCTGCAGCTGTGGCTCAGATTTGATCCCTGGCCCAGGAACTTCCATATGCTGCAGGTGTGACCAAATAAAAGAAGTGCCTCTTTGGACCCCCTGAGTGCACGCACGCACGCGCGCGCACACACACACACACACACACACACACACATGATACCCATGACCCAGTTTGTAAAAATCAGACCTATCTGTCTCATCTCTTGTGAACCTCACATCAATCTTGGGCATCAGGTGCATTTTATCGCCAGCTCACAAATGGGAACCTTGGCTAGTAAGTAGGTGAAAATCCCTGGAAGGCAGCCACTCAGCTGCAAGACACTATGTCACACAGGCTACGGACAGGAGTCTGCCAAGACCTGCGCCCCAACTGGGCTCAAAGAGAGGACCCAAGCCAAGAGCTGTAGCAGAAGGATTAGCAGGACCAGGTGCACAGATGGGGGGCGGGGGAGGGAGGGTGCAAGACTCCCAGGTTTCCGATTTAGAGAATGGGATGGACAGTGGTCCCTCCAGTAAGTTGGGAAACGCAGGAGGAGTGGCTTTGTAAGGACTGAGATGATGGTAGGCTCTTCATGAGCTGATGTCGAGGGCTATCCAGAGGGAGAGTCCAGGAGATAAACAGATCAGTGGGTCTAGAAGTGGAAAGAGTAGTCAGACTGGAGACTCGGCCCTGGGGAGCCCTTGACCCTGAGAGCAATTATGACCATGAGAGCAGAAGATGTTGCCCAGAGAGCAGGAGGGGAGGGCAGAGCCCAGGCCGGAGCCTGAGGAGCCCTCACTTTCAGGATGGGGCAGGGGACGAGCCAGTGTAGACAACTAACTCTGGTCACAGTGGCTGAGGGAGAACCTGGTTCAAAAAGGATAAGGTGGCCAAGGGCAGAATGTTAGGTTCCTGCGCCAATTGATCTAAGATGAATTTTCTGGTTTTGAATGAAAGCTTCTTTAAATTCTATAGTGCTTTATAATTTTCAAAAGTTTCACACCTTTTTATATATTTCATATAATGCCATCATAAATCTTTTTTCCCCTCCCCTGTCTCACCCCTCCCCCTTCCCTCTCCCAACTGGTAACTGCTAGTTTGTTCTCTAAATCTATGAATCCACTTCTTTTTTGCTTTATTCCCTGGTTTGTCATATTTTCTTTATTCTCCATAAACAAATGATATCATACAGTATTTGCCTTTCTCTGTAAGACGACTTTCTTGATTGAAAAATTACGTGAATAAATTGCATTTCCTGAGTGATTTGCTTCTTGAAGTTCCACCCATAGCTGTGGACCCATTTGGCCCTGGTAAGAGGCAAGCAAGATTGATCTCGAAGCTTCGAAAACTTCCTCGGTGGGTGAAAAGCAGAACTTGTAGGTGCTTCACAGGGTAATTTCTCTTGCCCTGAACCTGGTGGACCCTTGGGCCCTTGCTTGGCTCCCCATGACTCTGTCTGGCCCTGAGGGCAACTAATTGGTGCCCCGGGGTTAAGCACTTTCCCAGAACCCCGTCTGGACTGCCTCCCACTGCCTCTCCTAGCCCCAGACCCCAGGCTAGTTGCTCGTACCAAGTGGGGATATTTGGTGTGTGAGAGCTGATTGGTTTTTGACAAATCCAGCTTGGCCTCTTTTTAGCACCTACTCATCCCCCAGGGGCGGGAAACCTGATATTTTAATGATTTGCTCCAGACCCTTTGGGGGGCGGGGTGGAGATTGCATAGAGCCAGATCCCTGGTGGAGGGGAGCGGGCCTGGTAGATGTAATTAGCAGGTGAGGACTCACTGGGCTGGAAAATCAGGTGCTGTCAGCACACAGTGGGCCATGGCTGTGCCGTCCACCCACTTCCATTCTCGTAGGAGCAACTCTTCATCTCCCAAAAGCGCAGAGGTGGCCTTCCCAGACCAGGGGTGAGAGAGGCTTGCAGGAAAGGAGGCTTGTTTGTGTCATGACAGCACCAGCCTTTCCTCTCTGTTTCTGTTTGGCCCCAGCTGGCCTGTTTTTCCCCAACTCTTTTTCTTTCTTTCCTAAAAGAGTTTCCTAGAATTTTCTGATCGTTTCTTTGGATCACAGAATCTCAGAGGAAGAAAGAGTCTGAAGTTCACCCTCTTTGTTTTTATAAATGGAGAAACTGAGACCCCATGAGAATAAAGGACGTACCCAGGGTCATAAAGTGAGTTAATATGATCATTATCCTCACCATTATGTTCATCAGCATCATCATCACCATCATCACCTCCATTGTCACCATCAACATCATCATCATCATCACCATCATCACTTCCATTGTCACCATCAACATCATCAACATCATCACCACCATCATCACTTCCATTGTCACCATCAACATCATCATCATCACCACTATCATCACCTCCATTGTCACCATCAACATCAACAACATCATCACCATCATCACCTCCATTGTCACCATCATCAACATCATCACCATCATCACCTCCATTGTCACCATCAACATCATCAACATCATCACCACCATCATCACTTCCATTGTCACCATCAACATCATCATCACCACTATCATCACCTCCATTGTCACCATCAACATCAACATCACCACCGCCATCACCACTACCATTGTCACCATCAACATCATCATCATCACCACCATCATCTCCTCCATTGTCACCATCAACATCATCAACATCATCACCACTATCATCACCTCCATTGTCACCATCAACATCAACATCACCACCATCATCCTCACCACTGTCACCATCAACATCATCATCATCACCATCATCACCTCCATTGTCACCATCAACATCAACATCACCACCATCATCCTCACCACTGTCACCATCAACATCATCATCATCACCATCATCACCTCCATTGTCACCATCAACATCACCACCATCATCCTCACCACTGTCACCATCAACATCATCATCATCACCATCATCACCTCCATTGTCACCATCAACATCAACATCACCACCATCATCCTCACCACTGTCACCATCAACATCATCATCATCATCACCATCACCTCCATTGTCACCATCAATACCATTAACATCACCACCGCCATCACCACTACCATTGTCACCATCAACATCATCAGCAGCAACATCACCACCATCATCACCTCCATTGTCACCATCAACATCAACATCACCACCGCCATCACCACTACCATTGTCTCACCACTGTCAACATCATTACCACCTCCACTGTCATCCACACCACCACTGTCATCATCAACATCACCACCACCATCATCAAAACAACCACCGTCATCACCACCTCCACCACCGTCATCATCGCTGCTATCATCCTCACCACCATCACCATCACCATCACCCTCACCATCATCCTCATCACCACCACCATTGTCATCCACACCATCACCATCATCCTCACCACCTCCCCCACCACCATCCTCACCATCATCAGAACAATCAATACCACCATCACCACCTCTGCTACCACCGTCACCATCATCACTACCATTATCCTCACCGTCGTCGTCATTAACATGGCCACAACCGTCGTCGTAACAACCACCGTCATCATCACTGCCATCATCCTCACCACCATCATTATCACCTTCGTTCGTTTGTTTATACCCAATGTTATTCCAAAAAGAATTTAAGGCCACCACGATCTTGAGTCTACAGACTCTTTCTTCAGGGGGCCTCCTTCCCCCATCTCAGCCCGCTCTCTCATTCTGCGGGCCTCACACCACCTCTTCCTCCCCATCATCCCTTCCCCACACGGGGAGATGGCTTCCGTCTGTTACCTAGGGGCTTCCCTCTGGTTCTCTACCCCTTTCCCAGTTATGTCTCAGGTACACACTTCTTTTCAAGTGCCCCCTCTCTCTAGTTCCTCCTTTTGCCGAGGGGATAATGAAACAGAAGGATCCTGGGAGAGAAATGTATAAAACACGAGGGTAGGGGCTGGGAGTGCAAATGAAGAAAGTAGCATGTGGTGTAAAGTGAGAGGGTCCGGGGCACGCTGCTGCTCCAGCTCCACCGCCAGGGAGCTGGGGCCACTTCCTCTCTCTGAGCCTCAGTCTCCTCCTTTAGAAACTGGTTCAAGGTGCAGGGAGGAAGGATTCTGCTGGAAGATCTGAAAGCCCCATCCCGGTCTCACATTGCACGATTCCAAGAGCACAAGCAGGAGGTCCCTAATGCAGGCGTTCCCTCTATAATCTGGGCCGCACGTCCACACCCACTGGCGGATTAGGGTTTCTGCTGTCAGCTCTCAACAAGCCATTCCTTTCTCTGGACGCCTCTCACTGGAGCCTCCTTACATGGACTCAAGGGGGTCATGCATGGAGACACCAGTGCCCTGATCTCCGGGGACAACCACCCCAGCAGGGCCACCCTCCAGGCCATGCCCTCCTGGGCTGGCTCCTGAGTACAGAAACCTCCAGCCTGTCCTCCTCCCACCCTGGCCACTCCCCCACCCTCCATCCTCCCATCTTTGCTTTTCGCAGCCTGACACTTCGAAATGCGGGACACAGCTTCAGCTGGATTTGGCCAGAAAATACGCATCCATCACAGCCTCATCTTTGGAAGGAGAAGGAAATTCACAAACCCTCCTCCAGGAGCCTCCCAGGCAGCTCTACTCCCCTCCCCAGAGTGATGAGCGAAGGGACAGCTGACTTCAAGCTGCCCTGTGTGTGTGTGTGTGGGAGGTGGCGGCCAGAGCAAGAGGCCCAGCCAAGGCCTGAGTTATGCCGGGCAGAGTGAGTCTGAGAGGCCTTCCCCGAGGTGCCTGATGACGTGCTTCCAGCAAACAGATGGAAGGAGGGAGACCAAAGAAATGACGACATCAGGGGACAAACTGTCCTGAAACAGAGGACCTCACTGTGCCTCAGGCCAGCGATCCGTCCCCAGCTCGGCCTGGCAGCTCTGGACCCCTCTGGTGTTCTCGGCTCCCAAGGGCTGTGCCCTTTTGAAAGAAGGAATGCAAGGTGGCCCCAAATAGATGGGGGTGCAGCCAAGAGCAGCGCCCTTCCTCTCACTTGGGGATGATGGAAAGGGACAGGCATCATCTTTCAGACACAGATGGGACTTCGATAAGCACGGGCATGTTTATTTCTCATGCACTGTACCTGGCCCTGAGCCGGGCACTAGAAGCCCTGCTGTGGTGCAGCCACGGCCACTTTCATGTTGGGAGGTCAGCTCTGCTTCTGTCCCTTATGTCATGTCACCTCCACCTCTGACCAATCTGCTCCAACCACCCCACTCAGCACAGCAACATAAGAACCAAGGGTCGATGGATAAGTGGCTTCCCCAGATCACTCAGCAAAGGGATAGGGCCCAGTCCTGCATGGCCCACATGAAGGTGGAGGATGGAGATGCTGGGAAAGAGGAGGGCTGGAGCCAGACAAAAGGGATGATGGGCCCGCCGAGGAGTGAGCAGACAGGGTGGGGTGGGGAGGTTGGCACATGGAGAAGAGAGAGGAGGGGGAAGCTGTCTGAGGAGAGACAAGTAGATCTGAGATGTTTGGGTCCAAAAATTCTGCCAGCTGCTCGGGACAGAAGAGGAAAGCTGCTCCAGGGATGGCCGGAGAGGAAGGCTGAAGATGGGGCTGCCGCTTAGGAGCGGTGAGGAAGGTCCAGGGAGCCCAAGGGACGGGCTGAGCCTGGCAATGGTCATGGAAGGATGGGCGGGAGAGGCATTTCCAAGGGAGAAGTGTGGGCAGGAGCAGGAGAAGGTGGCCTGATGTTGCTGGAGATGGAGACAAGCTGGTCCATCGACCCAGCAAAGAGAAACAGAAGAAACAGTGGGTCGTCCAGGCACAGGCTGGGTTTGGAGACAGCTGGGCTAGTGTGGGGGAAATCAGGCTGGGGCTTCAAGTCAGGGCTGGAATCTGGATTAAGGACCCATTCTGTACATTCAACATTCATGCCCTCGCTCAGCAAACATGTATCGAAAACTTTGTTTCGGACTCTGGACCAGATACCAAGGGAGATAAAGATGACTTTGCAATGGTCCTTGCACTGCAGGAGTTCAGACTCCTCGACCCCCAGCAGCAGGGATGACAGTGCAGTCTTCGCCCTCTCCTTCCTCTGAGACGAGATCCAGGTTGTCCTCATCCAGACAGCCTCAACCTCGATCCATCTTCCCATCTCCATCCTCCCATCTCCATCCTCCCCCACCTCCATCCTTCTCCAGCTCCATCCTCCCCCAGCTCCATCCTCCCATCTCCATCCTCCCATCTCCATCCTCCCCCACCTCCATCCTTCTCCAGCTCCATCCTCCCCCAGCTCCATCCTCCCATCTCCATCCTCCCCCACCTCCATCCTTCTCCAGCTCCATCTCTTCCATCTCTCATCACCCTCATCTCCACCAACCCATCTCCATCCATCCCCCTTCTCTATTCATCCGTCTCCATCACCACCATCTCAGCACCTTCATCTCTATCATCCTCTTCTCCATCATCCCCTTCTCTAGATTTCCCTCCCCCGTCTCCATCCCCCCCATTTCCATCTGGCTCCATCACCCTCCACCCCCCCTCCACCCCCCCCCGCCCCCGGCCTGATTCACCTCATCTCCATCACCTCCATCTCCCTGGTCCAGGTGTGGGTTTCTTTTCACCACATGGCTCTCTGGTTGTCTGTGCCTCCCCTCCCAACTGAACTTGTGTCACCTCCGTGGCAGGAGCCAGCACTCCCCACTGGGTCCCCTGCACAGTAGATGCTCAGCAATCAAGTAAGGTTGGCTTGATTGCTAAGCTTCCTTGTTCCTTGATCAAGGTATGCACTGACAAATAATCATTAAACTTCCAAGTATTAATTTTTTTTTAAAACAAACCACCTCACTTCCCAAATTCGTGGCTGAAGATAGCTCTTTGGGATCAGCTTCTCCATTTTGCTTTTAGACTCATTCGACAGTTGACCGAGGCCACCCTGGGTGACACAGAGAGGATCTGCCCCCAAGTGGCCCACAGGGGGATTCAGGAATGCAAAGAGTAAGACTGGTAACATGTTATAGATGCGTATGGCAGGCGTGCCCAAGAAACAGTTCTATCAGAAGGAGGAATCCGGGAAGACTTCCTGGCGGGGGTGAGGAGGGGTTTCCTTGAGAGCTGGGCGGGGGCAGCCCGAAGCTGGGAGGTTGAAGCCACGACCGTGGGCCTGTGAGAGAGGCTGAAGTGTATGGATTTGCTTGTTTGGGGCTTTGGGGTATCTGCCGACCTGCTCACAACATGGACCAAGCTGGGCCATTAGGTTATTGGATTCTGGAGTTTCCTAATCACAACGTCACTCCAAATCAGGAGACCTTCTGGGCGCCATTCCCAGCCCTTAAACCGTCTGGCACTGGTGCCCAATGGACTTCCTGAGTCTGCGCTCTGCCTGGGAAACCCACTCCCATCCCTGCTCCGGAGGCCCGCCCAGTCCCAGCATCTGCTTCCCCTCCAGGCCTGCCCCCCCCCCATTCTGCCTCCACCCACCTGCCCCAGAAGCCATCGCTCCCTCCTAACTTCAGGGCTCCTTGGGGTGCAAACTGTGTTCTGGTGGTCAGTTGGATGTTCAAAGGTCACCTTCCCCCTCTGCAGGAGGCAGCACAACGCAGTGGACGAGAGGGCAGGCTCTGGAGTCAGAAGGCTCCAGCAGGAGGGCAAGGGAGGAGCTGGGAAGCTTCCTGGAGGAGGTGACCCACCTAGGTGGTGAAGGGTGAATAGGAGCGTGTGAGACGAAGAAGGAGGGTGTGGGAAAGGAAGAGGGTGGAGGCATGAGACGAGCTGGTGTATCGGGATCCTGGGGAGCAGTGGGTACCGCCAAGTCCAGGCTGCCCATACAGGGCCCGAAAAGGTGGCCCCCAGGATGCTGGCCACCTGGATGAACAATGCCTTTAGCTGTCTCAACCCTCCCCCAAACCAGAGCATCTCCTGGGGGATTTTCTAAGTGGCCGTACCAAGGAGGAGCGTCCGGCTGGACCCTCAGCCCTCCCCCTCTCCCCTCCCTTCCAGGGGCTCCAAGGCTGCGATCCTATCGGCCGTCTTTTTTTTTTTTTTCTTCATTCATTCACTCACTGATCATTATCCTCCACCCTTTCCGACGCTTCAGACAGGCCGTCCATTTAATTTCATAAAACTAAACAGCACGCTGAGTTCTTTCAGGACGCACTCGGGAGCGTGGTATGTTCTGGGGAATGTTTTTCAGGGCAGTGAAAAATTTAATTTTTTCCCCCAGCATCGAGATGTGTCAAACATAATTTATGCCTGGACATAATTCATCCCTAAAGATAAATATTGAAACCCAAGAGAGGAGAGACGGCTGCAGAGTTTCCAGGGGCAGGGGGTAGGCGAGGGGGGTCTCCCTTCCTGATCCCACCCCTGGAGGGGGGAAGAAAAGTGTAAACTCAACACAAGTCAAGTAGCTAACCCCAGGTCTGGTCCCAGTCTTCCACAACGGCTGCAGGCTTTCTTTTTCTTTCTTTCTCTCTTTTTTTCTTTTTTTCTTTTTTTTTTACAGCCCTCTTTTGTGTCTGTTGAACTGTTGCTCTGTCTTGCGTAAAATCTCTTTGCCGTAGAAGTTCTCAATTAAAGTCACCTGCTGGTCTTCGTCAGCTGAACTTGACGCTGTCAAATCAGGCAGAGCTCCTTAAGCCAATACAAGTCATTAAGGAGGAGGTGAGTTAGAGATGGGACACGCGGACAGAAGCCATCCGAAATCAATGGATATCTTCCTCTGCTGGAGGCGGGGTCTCGGGGAGCCCCCTCCCCGCGCCCCCCCGCCCCCCCTCCCCGGGCCCGAACTCGCCTCATCCGCAGGGGCCTCTACCCCTGGATCTAATTAGGCTGAGGCTCAGCAGGTCCGAGGCTGTGCTGAAAGGCCATCAGTAGGCGAGCCCATTAATAACTCGCCGGTGCCCTGTGTATTGTAATTGTCAGGCTGCAATTTACAGTAATCCTCCGATGCAAAAGCCTACATGGCTGCAGCTGATTGGAAATTCATACGCCCATTTGAAAGAGAAAAACACAAGATGCGTGGGTTAAAAGGCCAAAGCGTGCAAGTGTGTGTGTTGAGTGACAGACATTTTAGGACTAGCCTGGGACCATATTTTAAAAGGTCACTGAAAACTCTTGGCTTGGGCCCTCTGACAAACAATGAACGTTCCATATATTTATTTGCCATCTCTTTGTTTTTACAGCAAGCAGAATAAATGAGTTAAATGACGTTGTGCGGGCCTGCATATTGTCAGCACAGGTTATAAGTCATTATTAAACTCCATCAAATCAAACCAAACCCGGTCAAGGCAATGAGACTAAAAGTTATTTGCATTCCTTCTGTCATAAAAAATCATATCCCCTTACTCAAGACTTTCGTTTCTTTATTAAATGCAGCCACAAGAGTATTTCAGGTCTGGCAACATAAGCTCAGGAAAACCTTCTCAGTATAACTCAGTGTAACTGCTTAGACCCGATTCCACTAAAAAGTCCCAGTTGAGCGTATCTGGGCACTCAATCAAGACATACATATTACTTTTAAATAAGATTAGCCTTTATATTTTGCTGCTTAAGTTAAAACTTTTCATGTCATTCTCCACTTTTATGTAAACTCCAACATAATTCTGTTTTAGCAAAATACTTCAAACAAATTAAAAACCTCAAGTTGAGCGTGTCCTTAACAAAAACTTTCTTAATGGCATCGCAGTGTGTTTGCTGACACTAAAACACTTTTAAATAAGATGGATTTTCCCTCCCCTTCCCTGCGTTTGTCATTACGGCCGCGCAGAGCCAGGCTGCAATGGCAAAAGCAGCTATCTGTGCTCCAAAAGTGATTCGACCTGTAACTTACCAGTGACCTGCCGCAACTGCGTAAAAACCTCTGTCCCGAGCTGTCTCCAGTTGGGGTCTACATTAGCTGTGAAATCGAGAGTGATCGACGGGGCCTGTCTAGGGGAGGGGGTACCGGGAAGCCAGAGGGTAGGTAGGTGGGCAGGAGGGGAAACGTGTCCCACTGAATGGCCCTCAAGCGGCAGAGCTCAGGGCTGTTGATCACGGTATCTTTCGGAAGCTGATGAATGGCTGCGGGGAGATTAGGGAGTCAAGGTAAACGACTGGCCCCTGCGACCATTCCTAATCCAAAAAAGATGTCAGTGGCCATTATCAAGAGTGGGGGGATTCGGAAAGACAACGGTTTTGAAGAGGGAACTGTAAGCAGTTTCAGGGCCCATCGCTGGTCAAACGAAAGGGGATTGAAGATTCGTCCGTGGGGGTCTTTGCTCAGTGTATTCAGTGGTACCTGCAGCCCGAAGCCCCCACCTACTCCCTACACCTCGCTCTCGCACTCAGGCATGTAGCCCGCTGCGCCAGGCGCGCCCAGCTTATCCCGACGTCCTACACGTTATCTCATGGATGCTGACAACGTCCCTCCAACGCAGGCAGGAACGGCCATCGCAGGTGACAGCCATCAAAGGGGACGCTAAAGAGCTTAAGAGACCCGTGGAAGGTTCCATCTGCGCTGTGCCCGGCAGAATTCTAAGATGCCCCCACCCCTTGGCGTACACAACTTGTGTAACACCCTCATCTTGAGTGTGGGTGAGACCTGGGCGTACGACAGCATGTCACTGTCATGGCTGGTTTATGTGATGTGGCAAAGGTGGAAGGATTTTGCAGATGTAATTAAGGCCTCTAATCAGTTGACTCCGAGTCCGTTGACAGTATCCTAAGTGGCCCTGACTCAAATGAATGAGCCCTTTAGAAGAGGGTCCAAGGAGTTCCCGTCATGGCTCAGCCATAATGAACCCAATTTGTATCCATGAGGATGAGGGTTCAAGCCCAGGCCTCGCCCAGTGGCTTAAGGATCTGGTGTCACCATGAGTTGTGGTGTAGGTCACAGACGTGATTCACATCCAGCATTGCTGTGGCTGTGGCGTAGGCTGGCAACTGCAGCTCCAATTCGACCCGGAGCCTGGGAACTTCCATGTGCTATGGGTATGGCCCTAAAAAGACAGAAATAAATGAAATAAAAGAGGATCCGAGACTTCCTTGGAAAGGCACCTAAGTGGGAGAGAATTTCTCCTGCTGGCCTGGAAGAAGCAGGCTGCCACGAGCTTTGCATCTGCAAGGAAATGAATTTCGCTGACAACCACAGGAGCCTGGAAGCATCCTGGGCCCGGATGAGACCTCAGCCCAGCCAACGCCTTGACTGCAGCCTCATGAAGCCTGGGCAGACGACCCAGCTAAGCTATGCCCGGACTCCTGACCCACAGAAACAGGGAGCTAATGAATGCAGGTTGTTCTGATCCATCGAATGTATGGCTATTTGTTATGCAGCAAGAGAAACCAAACATCATGGCTGGTGATGAACGTGGGGCCTCCCGGCCACTGCCCCAGTGGACCTGCCTCAGCATCCACACTGTGGCCCTATTTCAGCTCCATATATATTCTCTTCCTCACATTCATAGCCTAAACATCAAAGAGAAGCTTCACTTTTAAGTTGCTCTTAACCAGCCATCTTCTTACCCTAAAATATATTGTGAAAAGTCCTAAAATCTACTTCTTGATTTGGCTATTACTGTGAGTGTTATCTAAGAGCTTTCTTATGATACACACACACACACACACAGAAAAAAAACTACAATACTTTCTTTTTTTTTCATTTCAAAGGCCCGCAAACAGCAGCATACTTGACACCGATATGAAATTTTCTTGTTAAGCCCATAAAAATTAGTACCTTATGAGAAAAATCGTACCTTTAAAAACACCTGACTAAATATTTCATAAGTGCAACACACACCAAATTCCTACCGTAGATTCACTGGATTTACAACCATCAAACTATATTAAACTTACGATGTCAAGATTTATCACCTATTAAGTGGAGTCTTGCTTTAGTAATATCTCGCATTTGATCCCAAAGGATCTCAAATATCCTCGACCCTTCACCAGGGCATGCCGCCGTAATTCATAACCAGGCAATCAAAACCCTCATTGTAAGGCTGCCCCCGGCACATTCGGGGACTAGCTCAC
The DNA here is from genome assembly GCF_016906955.1 of Phacochoerus africanus. NCBI lineage: Eukaryota > Metazoa > Chordata > Mammalia > Artiodactyla > Suidae > Phacochoerus > Phacochoerus africanus. The sequence goes on from NC_062552.1 coordinate 118,958,964, forward strand.
CCATCCAGGAAAGGCAGCCAGGTCTGGGGGAGAAGACAGCTGCTTTACAGGGCGCAGAAATGGTACCCAGATCCAGCCCATGGGGAAAATCCCCCAGATGACCACAGATGGAGGGTCGGAGGGCCCGAGCAGGCTTCTGGCCCGCTGGGTTTCAAGCATTCGTTTCTGGCAGCAGGGCCCTTTCTCCCCACACAGCGTTGTAAAAAAGCTCATTAAATAGAAGAGAGAACTGGAACGGCTCTGGTTGAGGTAGGAAGCAGGGGCCTCATCAGGCTGCTGCAGCTCAGGGGGCACCCCGCTTCCATGCCACGAGCCCCTCGCCTTGGCTACATACTAGGATCATCTGGGCGACTTTTTTAAAAAATGCAGATGCCTAGGCCTCACCCCAGACATCCTGATTTCAGTGTGTTACTCGGATTCACTGGTTTGGCTGAAACCCTACTTAATGCCTGAGGAACTCAAGACTCTGTGAGGAGAAGAGATTTGCTTAAGGAATTAAGGTTCGAAAATACAGCCCAGAAAAACAGAGCCTGCTCTCAGAATGCTCTGCAAGGATGTCATTATCCACACTGAAATTGTAAATCTGGGTAAAAATGTGTGAGTCAATTTTGAAGATTTACAGTGAGCACTTACCTTAAATAATTCCTCAAACAACATGACCTGCGTCTCAGAAGCCTCCCTGAACCCATCATCCCAAAGAATTACATGGTCCATGACAGAGCCTGCAAATATACCCGGAACCACGGACCAATAGCTATGACAGTGAGCCTTTCTGCAAGAACTCCTACTCATCCCTCAAAACCCAGCTCAAATATTGCCCCTTCTGTAAATGTTCCATTAATGCTCCAGCTTTATTCCACTGTGTCCTGGTCATTCCATTATCAGAGGGGATGCTGGGTTGATTATTTGGTTGTACACAATTTTCTCCACCATAATCTGAGCCTGAATTAAACTTATTGGGCTTTACTCAACGGCAAATAAGGAATGAGTAGTATACACTCTTATATAAAAGAAAGTACCTAGAATGGTAACACTCAGTCAATGTTATTTGTCACTATTATCTAACGTTGGCCACAGCACTCCACCTGCCATTCAATTACCTTACCTTGTTTCATCGTCTTCCTAGCAGGTTTTCTCCAAAACTAAGTTTCTAAATTTGAAGGTCTGTCCCCCATCTCCATCTCACCCCAAAGGAAGGTAAGCGTCTCTGTGACACACCTGACTGAGTCCCACTGACAGGGCAGCACCCAGAAGGGGCTTGATGAGACAGCCGATGGTGAATCGCTATTTGTGGATGAAGATGAAACTGATGAGTTGAGTAAAAGAACAGGCACACGACCCCAGTTTCTAGGAATTCACAGCCTTGACCAGCCATGGCCCACATCTCTATTCCTTCTGCATTCACAAGTTAACGTTTTGTGGCTCTGAGTATTACGAACTGTTCGAGCCCTGGGGCCAACTCCTTTATTGTGTACAGAGGAGGAGACCGAGCCCACGGGAGACAAATGACCTGGCCGGGGTGCAGGCTCCTGGGCCCTGGCTCACTGGCTCTTCCAGCATCCTTGGTGTAGGAGGGTTAAAGCTGGAGCACCCGGGGGCGTGTCAGGGACTCAGGAATTCCAGATGCCTAGAAATGCTCAGACCACTAGTTGACAGTACCTCCCCTTTGTCAACAAAATTGGTTTTAGTGAGCTTTACTTCTGGAAAGCCTGGATTTTCTATTTATATGCATAACCTCAAACTGGAATTCTGGCTTGTAAAGAAGACTGATTCAGCCCTTTATTCCAAAATAGGTAAATATAAGTAAAAATAACTAACCACAAAACAAAACCCAAAGTGGCCTCATGGCTGAGAACTTAAAGCTCAAACACACTTTCCCATAAAAGCAACTTGTGTCCCCCTGTGTCTGGCCACATTTGAGCCTGAGCTCTCCGAGGCAGACGTCTGAGAGCACAATGCCCCCTGTCGTGAGGAGAGCACGGCTGGCCGTCGCCCTCACAGGGCGGAACGTGGACCATGGCTGTGCCCATCTATCACGCTGGCCCACTGCGACCTCGCAGCCACACCAGCTCAAGGCCCAAAGCTGTGACTACTGTGCTTCCTGCCTTGTCAAGAATCACCTCACTCACCCAGGTCGGCCCCCTGTCGAATACTCAGCAGCTGCTTAATACATATATTCTGGACCAATGAGCAATACACTTGTCACACCCCATCTTCTTCTCAAGATCTGTGGCAATGACTGCAGAGATGCTGTAAGAGGATAGGATGGGGTTAAGGCAACGAGGGGGAAGAAACACACCAGAAACTACTAACGCAAACATGGGGTTTTATTCCCAGAAAGTAACTACCCGTTGGTTTGGCCACGGCCCGTCTTGCCCTCGGGGCCCCACTGCGACATGACAGCCTGTGAGGAGGACGAGGCCTCCACGCTCCTCACCGCTCTGCCCTCAGTGCCCCAGAGAAGAGGGTGCCCCACGAAGACTTAGGTGAAGGGGTGGACTGGAGGCCTGCTGGAAATTTGGTTCTGAGTTGCCGAGCAGTCCAAGCAAAAAAGGAAAAAAGATCAGCTACAAGATTCCCAGAGTTCATTCAAATCACCTCTTCAGGAAAAGCACAGGCTCTTCCAGACATTTCTCAAGCAGGTTTTTAGCTCTTGGTGAACCATCTGCTCCAGACTGACCAGGAGACCCACTCTTCACCCAAGACTACAACACAACATTCAGGAGGACCCGCGGGCCCCATGCCCCTGGGCGAAGACCCTGTACAAAGCAGGAACTGCCCCCTCTCTACTCTGCTGCCCCCCTCCCCACCACTCCCGAACACTCTATTTCCCTCCTGATCCTGCTCTTTGCCTGGCCCCTGAAGAATCGTTAAAGCTTGCAGATACAGGGCAGACAGCAGTGAGCTGAGCTCAGCGTCAGCTGAGGTCCTCCCGTGGCCCGGCGGCATCTGGGACCATGGTGGGGGTTAGGACATGGTCCTTTCGTTCCTGTAGCTTGTGCGGATGGGGCACCGGGTGAGACGTGCTGAGAAGGGCAGGGGGCTGTGGTGTAGACCCAGGCTGAGGGTTGGGCTGGGTGTAGGAAGATGTCCCAGGGGCCAGGTACCCAGCTCTGTCTGCAAGGAAGCGTAGCACTGGATGAGTGAGACTGGGGAGAGGGCCAGGAGTGGTGGAGGCGGCGTCAAGGGCACACAGAAAGGCCTCCCTGAAAGCTGCGGATTAATTACCAAGACACGGTCCACCTTCCTGGGACACCGCGGGGGCACAGTGCTCAGGGGAGGCCAACTTCCTGAGGCAAGGCCTGCCCCAGGACCGTTGCGGATCCAGGCCCGGACGTGCAAAACTAGTCTGGACAGAGCCACATCCAGCAGGAGGTCACTCTGTGACTGCCAGCTGCAAGTCAAGTGGGGCTAGGACCTCGGGACCGGAACTCACCTATGAGGTGGAGTCCAAGGGACCCAGTGACGAGACCCTTAGGGTCCCTTCCAGTTCACCAGCCATAGAGGCAGCCTGTCACCTTCGCGTGTGACCAAGTGGCTGACAGACCACAGGCTGGGTTCCCGGGCACCATCAGAGACGTGGTTCACCAAATGCCCACAGGCCTCTGGCATGTCTTCAAGCATGTTGCTCAAGATGCAGGTATATCTAAGATCTATTGTGAAGGCGTCTGTGGTCTAGTCAGTTTGGGAAATGGAGCCCTTTCTGAGAGGCCCAAAGCACGCCAGCACAACAAAGGACCTGAGAAGTCCTGCAGAGAATCCTGTTAATTGTGTTTAACCCCTAACTGCCCCTGGGACTTTCTTTTGCCATATCACATTTATTTATTAACATCCCTGGAATCCACTTAAGCCTCCACCTCGAAAGCAGATTCGGGCCCTGACAGGAGAGCGGGGCCGGGTGGGAGTCTTACAGACGAAAGGCGATGTTCAGAACGACAACAGAAAACCCAGGAACACTCGACGTGAGTCAGCAGCGGAGCACACTTCATTCCTTAAAAATGTCAGGCAACAATTTCAAGGTACAAAACAGCCCTCCAGCAGGGCTTTAACACCTGCTAACGTCCCAGCTAGATTCGCAGGTAGGCACATACCATCCACTGCACCCTGTCCCCAGGAAATCTGGGGGGAGGCCACCAAGCTAGGACACATCCCCTTCACTCTGCACAGAGAAAGCGCCACCACGGGCCGTGCTTCTGCTGTGAGGCCGTGTGTGTGCAAAGAACACAGATTTTGCTCACTCACATTTTTGGCCCTGTTATAACCACACCTCACGGTGTAACAGGAGTAGCTTCACTGAAGTAAAAGGGCTTTCCTTTCTTTGCTTTTTATGGCTGCGCCTGCAGCATATGGAGGTTCCCAGGCTAGGGGTCGAATCAGAGCTGCAGCTGCCAGCCTACACCACAGCCACAGCCATGCGGGATCCGAGCTGCATCTGCAACCTACACCACAGCTCACGGCAACGCCGGATCCTGAACCCACTGAGCAGGGATCAAACCTGCATCCTCACAGACACTATGTCAGGTTCTTAACCCTTTAAGCCACAATGAGAACTCCTCCTTTCTTTTAAAAATACAGGGAATGCCCAACGGGAGAGAAAAATAGAGGTTAGAATAGACACTTGCTTCTTGTCCAACCGGGAAGAGTGTTATTTCCAGGGCAGAACCAATGGCTTCTCTTCACCAAGACCAGGGGCCGCTGCCTGACACGCAGCAGGGCGTGTCCCCGGCTTTCAGACTGCCGTGAGTGGGGTGACCCAGGAACGGGGGGGGTGGGTGGGGGGGGCTCTCACTCTGGCCCGCTAATGAAGGCCCCGGATCTTCTCAGGAGCTACTAAGGTTACACACAAAACAAACAGATCCCTCAGCCGCCGCCCATGTCGGTTATGAGTCACCGGCCGGTTTTCTTCTCAATGTGAAAAATCTGTGGCACACACACACACACACGTTTTAATTCCACCATTACCTTACCAGACCCACATTAAAGTAGAGCATTACTGAATGATGGTTCAACACTCCTTTTGATTTTTGTAGAGGGACGTTCGAGGCCCGGCCCTGACTATCAATCACTGAGACCCCAGGCAAGGCACTTCCCTTCTCCAGGCCTCGTTTCCCTGTAAAACAGGGATTACGGCAACAACGAGCGTTTACTTCGGGACTGGGATCGTGGGGCACAGCACCCAGTGTTTCCCATGAAGTCTCAGCAAATCCAAATGACTGCTCCTCACTGCAAAGCCGAGGACACGAGGCCAAGAGGGGTTTAAGGACGCACCAGAAGGCACACACGCTGGAAGCCAGGCATTCTGGCCCCGGTCCTCAGTGTGAAGCTCTATGCCCTGCCTCCCCTCAAAAGCTGTCCTCCTGTAACGGGGGGCGGAGGAAAGGGTACACACGTGTAAAACCTTTCCTACCGACCAGGCGCCCAGGACACGTCCTGCAGCTCTTACCCAACAGAGGTCCGCCAGCCCTTGCCCGAAATCCTTGAAGCCAGGCAGGGAGTGTGCGACTCAGAAGTTTTCAAAAGAGAATCTTCAAGCAAGTAAAAAGGCAACCCACGGAATGGGAGAAGGCACGTGTACCTCACAAAGCTGAGAAAAGTTTAACATCCAGAATACATCCACAACTCCGAAAACACAACAACAAAAAGCAATCCAATCAAAAATGGGCAAAGGAACGGAACAGACTTTTCTCCAAAGATACACGAATGGCTCCGGAAGCACAAAACTACACTAAGATACCACTTCGCACCCATTAGGACAACTCCTACCCAAAGTGAAAATAAGCGGGGGTGAGGACGTGATGAAGCTGGAACCCTTGTGCGCTGGGGGTGCGCACGTGGTGTGTCGTGGCGCTATGGAAAACGGTATGGCAGCGCCTCAAAAAAAATCAAACGCGGAATTACTGTGGGGTCTAGAGATCCCACTTCTGGCACAAACACTCCCGAGCTGAGAGCAGGGACGGAAACAGGTAAGTGCGCAGCCACGTTCACAGCAGCCAAAGAGCAGAAGCGACCCAACATCCATCAGCAGACGAGTGGATACCCAAAACGTGGTACATAAACATAGCACAAAACACTACTTGGCCTGAGAAAGGACGGATACCCTGACACATGCTACAGCATGGCCGGACCGCAATACACACGCCAGATGCCAAAGGACAAGTACCGTCTGATCCCACGTTCACAGCAGTACCTCCGAGAGGCAAATTCCCGGACAGCAAGTAGAATGGTTGACTACCAGGACTGGGGGCAGGAGTGTTCAGCGGGGACAGAGTTTCAGCCTGGGGTGAAGAAAAGTTCTGGAACTGGATCATGGCGGTGGTCGCTCAACAATGCAAATGTATTTAATGCCAATAAGATGGCTACACTAAAAAAAAAATGACTCTATGGTGCGTGTTATATATAATTTACCACTAATAGAAAAAAAAGGGGGGTATTTGACAAAAATTAAAAAAAAAAAAAAGAGGGGCAAAAAGATTGAAGAGCCATTCATACACTGCCTGGCAGACAGGCTGGGAGCGCACCCCTGGCCAGCATCTATCGCCCCCTCGCTCCTGGTGTCTTTGCAGGGATCACAACTCAGTTCACAACTAAGCCACTGTGACCAGCGACCGGCACCCAGGGTTCCCGCTAACACATCCTCCATCACCATGGAGCCGCAGAAAGAAACAAGTTCACTTCCACCTGGATTCCCTTCCACGCATCTCCACCTGCAGACTGATCTGCTTGGCCCGCGCGTGCTCTCTGCGCCGGCCGCGGGAGGGGAGGGCGAGGTGGCGGGAAGGGGCGGTGGCTCTCGGGCTGCGGCTCGGCCCAACCGCCCCGTGGATCCTGGGCAGGAACACGCACACGTGCAGGCCCGCAGCGCTGAACCACCCTCCTCAGGATCAGAATACTTCTCCTTTAGTTCAGAGACGGCAGAGAGAGGGAAGGGAAGCGATTCATTTAAATGCTTACAAAGGAAAACTAAATTCTTTTTTCTCATTCTAAGAAACGTATACTTACCATCTTGCTCCTCCGGCCAAGTCACTCCTCTTAGGGCTTGGTTTACTGAGTTACAAAAAGGTCAGGTCAAAGTTTGAAATAACAGAATTCTCTCTTAACGGACACTGTTGGAAGTGTGTCCTAAAAACCTGGAGGCCGAACGTTCTGTCCACCTGACTTCAGAATAACCACAGCCACTTAAGGAGTGTGTCAAATGAGTCGTGGATAATCCAGGGCCTGGAACGCATCCGCCAACGTGGCAGCATTTCAGAAAAACCCACCGGCATTATTTCAATCTTGAAAAGAAATAAGCAATTGCTAGCAGATAACTCTACCAGTAGATGGGAAGCAGAATGTGGTAAATAACATATAATCACATTAAAGGATGCAGTTTCAGATGACCATGGAAGGGAAAGATTTTAGCTACAACTGATGAAGCGTTATCATCACTTAAACTGAGTGGAACCAAACGAGAGAAGAAAAAGACAAAAGGACACCAAGTGAACAGACCATAACTTTATTGGAGATTTACTTGGCTACAATTATTACAAAAAAAAAAAAAAAAAGACTAAAGGTAATCGTGACCCATAAGGTGCAGACTGCAAATTTCTGCAGCACGATTAACGTGTGAATGAATTACATCATGTTTCTTAAAAACAGCGCAGCATATGTGATGGTAAATAGTTTATTGTCAATCAAATTATATGTGTTAGTTTTACTTGATTTTAGTCATTTTCTTTCCGTTTATTTACAGCAGAAAAGCCAGAAATTTTATTTCCTGTTCACCTCTGCATTTTTGCTACGTATCCCGCTGCTGCAGTGAATTCTGAGGGCATCGATAAAATTTAAATTGTGGTGGATGTCCAAATAAAAATGGACTAGAGGGGAAAAAAAAAAACAATTAATGATTAAAATATATTTACAAGTTAGGTTTGAAAGATCATTTTCACTGCTAGTGGAAAATACAATAGTCTCAATGCAAATCCCCCTAGATATTGCTACTGGCGTCTCCCACAACTTTTAAAATCATTTCAATATTCTTGGTCTTAAACATATCTTAAAAACTTTTCATGTACAATATAAAATAAAGAAATTTATTTGGAAATAATTACGTTCCTGAAAAGTAATCAGTGGTTGAAAAAATATACCTATTTAAATGTCATTAAAATAACCGTATAGGTAATAAACAAGACATGGGTTTTCCTCCGCAGCTTAACACAAACGGATTCAGGGCTGACAGAATTGCAGATGCGTTGTAAATGAAGACATCAAGGTCTCAGGGTGGTGGCTTACATTTTGTGTCAAAGGATTAGATATCCTAACGGAGCGAGATAGGACGTTTTAAATCAAAGGGGCCTGAAGACTGAACTGCGGCAGGTCTGGGATTCCACTGTCTCCGCAGCCACCGTCCGATGTCAGGTGAAGACGAAAGGGGCCAACCGCTGGGTGAATAACTGTATTTATGAACTGAACCAACAGAGCCAAAGCAGCCTCCGGTCCCTTGCTATTTAGGCAGGGTCGTCTGAATCTCTCTGAGGGCAAGCTATTAAGAAGAAAGTCAAAATATCCGTATTTTCACTGACAATGACAGGAGTGTGAGAGGTCACTGTAAATTTCATGACTTCACATGACATCAAGGGAAAAAAGGGGGGAAATGTAACAAACATCTTTAAAACGAAATTAAGAGTTAACAAATCTTTGTCATACTCTCACAAACAGTGAAAATGCCACAGACAAAAATGACCTATTTCAGTTGCGCGAGTCCACGACACACTGCAGGCATTATCACCATCTTTTTCAAATTCGGTCAATCGAAACAGCAGCAAGGCCAAACCACATTTTTTCCTCTCGGTTAAGCACATTTGCCTTGAAATGAGGTAAAGCGTGGTACCAAGTGCAGTGCTCGTCTGTGCTACAGGAACAGAACAGGGCGAGAAGAAAGCTGTGACGAAACGCAGCATCGTCAGGACTGCTCCAAGTATATTACAAAAGAAACAGAACACATTTACAACCGGGGTTCGCACCAACCCGCCTCCACACAGTCGTCGTGGGGAATCTCCGCGGCTGCTTTCGAGCCGCCGAGCAGCCCTGCCGGCGGGTGCTGGCCGCACACCCCCGCTGCAGCCCGCGGGCCTCGGCCACCCTCGTCTCACACCACGACCACGGGAACAAGAGCACGACAGACAAGGTGGTGGAGTGGGGCTGCACAAAGTGACTTTTTCCTTAATGGATTCAGAACACTTCCACAAGCTAACCCGGGGCGGGGCGGGGGGTGGGGGAGTTTACAGCATTAAAAATCAGCAGCACAAAAGCGTTCACAACCATTTCACACGCATGTCCAACTCAGAGTCTGTATTTTTTAACTTAGTAACCAGGGGGTCATAGATTGCTTCAAAGTGTGAGTCACAAATTAAAATCAGCTATTGTTCTCCAACAAAAAAAAAAAAAGAAAGAAAAGAAAAGAGAAAGAAAGAGAAGCTAAAGTTTGCTGTTGATAAAACATTTTGACTGGTAGCAGGAAATCTGAACCCCTGAGACTGTATGACCTAATCTTATCCAAGTCTGAACTTTTTAGTATTAACGAAAAATACTCTTCTTAAGGTTACAAAATATATTGAGGCATTTGTCTCCCAATGGGAATTGTAACTGTGAAACCAGCTGATTTTGGTGCCAGGAGGCCGGAGACTCGCTCAATGCTGGGATTAGTGCATTAGACACAATGCGAGGCCCCAAGCTTCCTGGCATCAGGTAGTTTATAAATTATCAAGAGACTTGTGATACAACTTTATCACAAATCACCCTCACAAGTAAAATTCATATCCGGCCTTCCTTGTTAATAATGGTACACATTTACAGTTAGAGAATTCAAGAATCGCTTGATTTGAAATTGCCAGGAGAGCTTACATTAAGGTTTCTTAAAAAATCAAACAGAAATCTAAGGTTCCAGATCAGAATTAAATATCTTAAAAACGAGTCCAACCAAATTAATTTGCTCAAAAACTCATTTAGCAATTTAGATCTTAAGTTAAGATCGGAGACAACAAATCCCGCTGGAGAAGCTGAACACCCCCCTTCGCTCAAGTCTCCTTACAAAGCCAAGCTGACAGTTTTCCCTGTGCACACACGCAGAGGTGTTTCTCTGGGGGCAGGGGGTGTAGATAAAGCCAGAAGTACGGGATTCGGCTGCAACTGAAAACATAAACGCAGCATTACATGAAGCATCACGTTCAGAATGATGTGCTGGAAAATATTAGACACCTCTGCTCAGCTTTCTTAAATTTCAAGCATAATTAACAGGGCGAATTGCAGCAAACCTCTACTGGTATGTTGGTGGGAGTGCGAGACTGACCCACAGCGTTTAAAAAGGTAAATTAAGAGGTATTATAGTTACAGTGCAAAAAAAAAAAATAAAATAAAATTTCAAGCATAATACATAAACATAGCACCAAACAGGGGGGAAAAATGCATGCAAAAGAAAAGAACTGAGGTATTTAAGTGAAGAATGCCTACTAGTCTAATTAGAGAAACTTAGGCAAATGCCTAAATATGTTTTTTTTTCTTCCTTTTCCAAAGATGGAAATAATGAGCTAGTTTATCTAAATTAATGGCCTAAATCACAGGCGTATCAAAAGTCCGGCAGTTTATCGCAAATGTTAAACTTTCATGGCATCGACAGCACAGCTTTGGTAGGTGACACAGGCATGCAACACTGTGAGAGGTGCAGAGAGAAATGCACGTGAGAAGACTAGGGCTAAGGTGCTCTGTTTTGCTTCTTTAAATACCAATCCATTATAAAATGTGCAGCATATTTTAGGTATGATATGTCTAAAGTTTATTTTGTTAGAGCAACAGCCTACAGGGCAAAATTATTTGCCACAAACAATGTCCATCAGTGGAACTACCTAGCAGGAGGTTTTTAGTAAAACTGGGTATTTAGCCAAAGATTATTTTTATTATGGTATTTAAAAAAAATCCATAGACGACATGTTCTGGTTTTTAAAATGTCCTCAGTACACACATGACAGAAATTCTAATATAATCCTGCAATAAGTTAAGTTACAACTATACTAGTGAGTTTTAAGTATCACGCTGTCTCAAGGTCTAACGTCTAATAACAGGGAATGTAAAACTGTTTGTTCCGAAAAGATCAGAAATGAAAGAATATCCGTGAGGGTTTTACTTTTAAGGCAAGAACCTTTTTTTTTTTAATGCAAGAGTACGTGGCATGAGAAAATGAAAATGTGATCTGCCAACGTGCCAGCCAACGTTCACAGAAAACCTGTGCCTACCGTCTAGTGCAATAGCGACCGGGAAACATCATCTCACACAGCGGAACACGGAAAGAAAAGACAAGCCTGGCACACTCCGCTTGCAAACCGCGTGGCTCTCCTCGGCTCACCCCCTACCTACCGGGGCTGGCACCGCCACGCCCGCCCCGATCACGGCCGGCCGGCAGGGAGAGCGCCACCAAGCTCTGGGGTTGAAGCTCCCTGGCCTCCTAACGCTAAGCAAAGCCGAAGGAAATTAAACTACAACAAACACAACACAACAGAAACTGTCCATAAGTATTCTGAACACTTGCTAATGTCATCATTAAAGCACTCTTGTGATTCAAACAAAGCGGAAGTGAGGAAAGAAGACAAGATTGTGTTTGCGCAAAAAACTAAAACTACAATTAGTTCCAAAGGTTTTATACATATGTTAAATGTTTTATTCTGCAATCTAGCTTGTTATCAAACTTTAAATTCTGCCTTCAATTCATTCCACTCACTGTCAATTTTAAATCATCCTTTTCCACTTAAATATTTTCCACCTTAACTCTGCTTCTTTTCGTTATTTTAAAAAGGGGTTTCAGCTGTTGGGAACCTGAGGTTGATTAGCTTTGAGGCTTCGCAGGGCTCGTCGTGCTGCTGCAGATTTGGCAATCCTGTAACTTCGGCCAACACCTTTGAATTTCCCCTTTCCTACGACTTCCACGGTGACTCTGACCTTGCCATCGTAAGTTCTCTCAGCCGGGCTGTAAGAAAGCCCAACAGCCGGATTAGAAGGCAGAAGCATTTATTGACTTTCGTCAGCCAGCCCTGAGAACACGCTCTCGGGCTGAGTCCCGGGTCCGAGCTGCATGAAGGAAACGCCCAGGGGGACGGGACGGACGCACATGCCCGCAGACAGGGCTGCCCTTCTCCTCCAGCTCGGCCCTGCTTCACCAAAACCGAGAGCAGCCTGACAGACCACCGGTGGCCACTGCTGAAGAGCACGTCCCAGGGTAAACGCTTCCCCAAAATCAGGAGTTTTACGGCATCTCTGAGGACATTTCCTCCTTGCTTCTAAGCTAATTTTTTCCACGCACATTTTTGCTTACCTAAATTTGGCGGTTTCTGGTTCCATTTCAAGCAATTCTCGCACGGGCGAACGGGGCACGTTTGCAGAAAATTTTTCTGTAATCAAAATGAAAGAATAATGTGAATACTATCCTAGAAGGTGTTTGCCACTTTGACTTTGCTTCTTTCGAAGGGGAGCCAACCGTACCTATTAGCGGCCGCATCATCGGATAGTACACCTGCCAAACCACCTCCAGTGACATTCCACTATCCATGTAAATGGCACCAGCAAGCGACTCAAAAATGTCCCCCATGGCCTTCGGAACTTCAATATCCTCTTCTTTCTCTTCATCCTCCTCAGATCTCCTAAGCTATTGCAGAGAGAAAAGTGACTTGTGAGCAAAAGCGCTGTTTTAAAGGCAGTCTTACAGAGGCAGCATTTCTTCCCTCGAATGTGACTTTTCCTACGTCTTCAACACGAGCAACGCCATCGAACATGTACGACGTGCCCACAACACTGTGACAGGTTCTTCACAAACGGTATCTTACCGAGAAAAGGTTTTCACACTTCCCAAGAAAAAGAGAAAAAGCCCTTCCCCATTTAGTAGCCTACACTCAACAAAGGAAAGGAGATTACTTCCAAGTAAAAATAACTGTAACAGACTGGAAATAGTCAATAGATTTATGAAAAAACTTTTCAAATTCATTCATTTCCAAAGAACTACACACTAACACAGGCCTCCCCCGGCAGCCTGGCAAGGAGCAGGCAGAATACGCGTCAGTGCAGCCCCAACAAGGGTGCGGTCTGCTGTGGGAGCATAAACGGCCAGTTTTCTGGCTGGGAAATTCTAGTTGGAAGGTATTTTCCTCCAAGCTCTCCTTTTATTAAACCACTTAACAAATGTTCGCTACAGGAAGGTGCAAATTAAAGAAAGAACAATTAAAATGGCTCCTGGAGTTATGAATGAATTCCCCGACTTCTCAGAAGAAATCGACAAAAAGAACAAGGCAGAAATAAGAATGAGAGGAAGGCAGGGGAGTGCTCTGCTGGGTACCCAGGTGTGTGGAGGGATGCTGCTGAACGACCAGAGCAGACTGGGAATTACAAAACCCTTTCCTACAGAAAAAGCTCCATTGCCAGAGAACCTCTGGCTGAACTTACAGCAGAAGCCTCTCAAATTCCAGTGCTTACAAATTTAGAAGTTTGGGAGTTCCCGTTGTGGCTCAGCAGTAATGAACTTGACTAGTACGCATGAGGACAGGGGTTTGATCCCTGGCCTTGACCAGTGGGTTAAGGATCCCGCATTGCTGTGGCTGTGGTGTAGGCCGGCAGCTGTAGCTCTGATTTGACCCCTGGCCTGGCAACTTCCATATGTTGTGGGTGTGGTCCTAACAAGACAAAAAAAACAAAAAAAAATTTAGACGTTTGGTTTTTAAATGAGATTTTCTCATTCCTAGCAGAAGCAGAATACACATTTGTGATGGCTGAGATAACGAGCAAATATTTCTGATCAGTTTTAAAAAGAGAGAAAGGCAGAATCCACTGTGCCAAGCTGTCACTAAGGTTATTAAGCTTCTCTGGCGGAGGGCGTTGCTTCTCTGGCGGGTCCGAACCCTGGAAGCCCAAAGGCAGGTTTGGGAAAGGAGAAAGAGCTGAAAGCCCCTGGCTCCTCCTCCTCACCAGAGCGAGCTCAGTGTGAGCCGTCCAGCCTCCGAGGCCTGCGTGAGGACTGCAAGTCCTCCCAGGAGAGCGCAGGGCGGGCTGGGGCCCCAGCCCTGGCCTGCAGCTGGCTCCTCGGACAGCTACGTGGAGAACCCTAGTTGAGAAGCCCAGTGTCGGTTTTCAGCACTGAATTCACGCTGTTTTAAAGTGGCCCTCACCTCAGAATCCATCCCTTGCATCTCGTTCTTCTCAAGCTGAAACTGCACAAAATCGTCGATGACGTGGAAGAGCTCGGGCGACACGGCCTTGAAGTACTTGTGGTAGTCGTACTTGACGGCCAGCGAGGCGAAGATGGTGTTGTTGACCAGAGCGGAGCGCAGGTCGGTCAGGACCCCCGGGGAGTGCTGCCGCGGGTCTTCGTAAAGGTGCTTGGTTATGAGGTAGTCCAGAATGGCATCTCCCAGGAACTCCAGGCGCTGGTAACAATCTGCGGGCAGATGCGGAGCGGAGCCGTGAGCTCTGACCAGCCCGCGTAACCGCCTCCCAGCGGGAGCTCACGGAACGGACCGATCCCCCAGGCCCGGGTCACGGGTGACCGGGGTTCCTTTCCAGGTGCTCCTCAGCGACGAAAGTACCTGACACACCCTACTGAAGCCTCTGGAAACTGAACTCTACTGGCAAATGAAGCACATTTCTTACAGAGACCGGGGTCATAAAATCTTTAAGGGGCCAAAAGACTACTTCTGGCGAAGAACAAAGCATTTCCCACGCGGTCCCATTAGCGGCGCACCTTCTCCTCTGGCACCGTGCCAGCCAGGCAGGTGTCGGGCATCCTTCTACAGCCCCCACGGCACATCATCACCCGGTGGAGGCAGAGCCAGAGCCAGACGCGCACACGCACACCCTCCAGGCTCTGCTGCCACCACCACACACTGTCCTCCTGCGCTCTGGAAGGTGGGGACACCTCTCCGGGCTCCACCTGCTGCCCGAGACGGCAGTCAGTCCAAGAAGACCTCTTCTCGGCTTGGGTTTAAAATATGCTGAATTTGACACAAGCCACAGACCGAGAAGGAAGAGTCGTGGGCTGAGCAGAGACCGCGAGCAAAACCAGCGGGGCCCAAATGTGAGACGTTATCAGCGCGAATCAGCACCTGTTTTCTCAGAGGGACCAGAAGGAAGCCATTCAACTGCGGAAACTGAGGCGGGGACACATGGAGGGACCTGTCCCAGCACATGCAGTGAGCTGAGGCCAGGGGCTGCGACGGACTAGAGCCCGGGGCTCCCCCCAGCAGAGCGTGGCTCGGACCAGGCCTCACCTCTTCTCCGCAAAGGAAAACAGGCCTTAGTTCCCCAGTCTTCCGGGTCCTGAGTCAGATCATCTTTCGTTCTTGGTTTTACATTTTCCTGATCATCTTAACCTACGCCGTTTTTCTTAGACAAACGTTATGTTTGGCTTTGGTGTTCTAATTCAAACACTTCTGACTCTGACACAGAAAAAAAATACAGACCTTAGCTGTTGCCCAACCTGAAGGTGATTCTGTTTTCGGCACCTCCTCTCCTGTCTAAGCTGGTGGGTTGGGAGCCCATTACCCAGAGCAGGGAGAAAAACACGGAGCCCAGTGCAGAGCAGAAGGTGACAGCAGAGTCGGGGGAGCGACACAGCGAAACCTTCCTGGGAAAGAATCACTTTTTGTTTTCGCATCTTCGGATTTACAAAGACCTTAAGAGCAGGGACTTTTTGTTTAGGAAGGACAGCAAGAAGAGGTGGAGATACATCCAGAATATGCGATCAGTAATTATTCAAGACCCAAAAGCAGCAGTGACCGGGCATCAGAAAGACACCGGGGTAGGATAAAACTGCCCGGCGCGCCCAAGTACCGAGGCTCGAATCTATCTCGTTAGGCTGCATATCAAACGCCAGACAGGTGAAGGGCACGACAGTTCTGCTCCCGGCTACCGGAATTAAGGAGCAGGGCGCGTGCCCCAAAGGACGAGCAAGACAAAGGCGTCTTTCACGTTCTTGCGCTTCCTCCCCCGGCCCTGCGTCTTAAGCTCTAAGTGTGGACAGGCAGAGGCCCCTCTTTTTACAAGGCCCAGGCGATTCCCCAGAGCAGAGGGCTTACCGGTGATGGTGTTGTAGTGGTAGGAGGCGTGGGTGAAGGCCTGCAGAAGGTAAGCCTTATTCTTGAAGCTGTAGTTGATCTTCCTTTCGAAGTTTTCGAAGCCCGAGATGAGGTGACTGAGTGTCCTGTCTGCGTCTGGGTGATCAAACATACATCTCGGTGGGATCTTCAAACAACCGTACTCCAAGTCTTTCAACCCGGAAGAGCGGGAGCCGGCGGCGGAGGCGGCAGGCCGGCCCCCGGCAAGGGTCTTTTGTTGGCTGGTGAAGCTCTCCCTGGCCGGGCACACGGCCTTTGCCCGATCGGTCCTCTTCACCACCGGGAGCACCTTCAGGCCCAGCGAGCAGAGGAAGAGCTGAGCGGCCCGCTCGCCACAGCTGGTTAAGTAGCAGCCCAGCAGGGCTTCCACACAGTCGGCGATGCTTTTGTCAGCGATGCACTGCTCCGTGTGCAAGTCGTAAGAAATGGACTGTTTGCCTGTGTCCACACCACAGTTCTCTTCGGATGGATTCCAGAAGCCCACCACAAAGTCATCCTCTTCAACGGCTTTGCTGGGGTCCAGATAGCACATGGCATCCCACGAGCTGTAGTCAAAGTCCTCGAAATCTGCGGAAAAGGGCATGCTACCCAGGGGGGCCTTTTTGGGCATCTTCCACTCATAGGCAGAATCAGCGGCCGAGAAGGGAGAAAGCGCGATCTTCTTGACGAAAGCTCCTGACCCCATCAGCATGCTGTCTATGAACCGGATGTGCTCCTGGTCGTACTCCAGGAGGTCCTCGTCGTCGTCGGCCTCCTCCCTGGGCGGCCTCCACACCAGCGCGGCGGCGTCCTCCTCCTCCAGGTCGGCGTCCAGTCTGCCGTTAGCCAGCACGCAGTCTTTTGTCTGAAAGGCGGGGAAGGGGCAGGGGGGAGACACTGCTGTTTTTAAAAGGCTCGGAGACTCAATAAAAGCGAGGGTTATGGATAATTTCAAATGACAACCACAAATACTAAAAGGCAACTTTAAAATCACGGCCATTTGTTTTCAATTAACATAAAATAAGTTATTTAATCATATAAACAAAGTAAAACATGTTCTTTGAATGTTCATTTTCGAAGTTATAAAATGACCTTTATCCAGTATGAAGCTTTACGTGAAGGATTTTATACATGGATATAAAGTTTAAAATTACTGTCCACGAGGCAAAACTTCAGCTGAGAACTCCAGCTCCGGCAGGACACACAATGAAAGCACTCATGCGCCGATCACAGGATCTGCAATCTCGCTGACGAAGTTTTAAGATGTTTTTAAAAGATTTTCGAATTAATAAAATGAAATTCCAGATGAAGAGAAAGCAAAATTATCCTGGTAACTGCGTAGGAGTGTAAGAGATACACAGATAAAATTTCTTGACAACACTAAAAATGTACAACAGGGTTTCGTGATCGAGTTTTTGTCCCCGATTCCAACCTCAAGTCAAAGCACATCTGCTATAATGCAAAAAAAACCAAACTGCTTTGCTTGAAAACTACACGTTATCAGGGAAGTAAAGCTACGAATTTGAGAAATCAGGCTTTTCCCTTCCCCTGCGCTCATCAGGGTAACAGATTATAGCGAAACTGACAAAAAGAGACGAAAACGTGGACTAACATGAAACACAACAATCCAATTTTCTCAGAAGATCTTTGCTAATTCCAATTTCTTTGGCAAAAGCTTATTTGAGAATGACAACCTTAATAGTGGGCCAGGACTCAGTAATGATACAACTTTTTTTGCAAAGCTCAAAAGATGCCAAATTTCTGTTGTGCCATAAAAAAAATAAATAAACAAGACTGTGCTTTGGGGGAAAGGCTTCAGGGTGTGCCTCAACTTCAATCACGGCAACTTTGCAGAGTATTCCAACAAAAAAGTTTTCAAACTTTCTGTCAAGAATTTTTTAAATACTGCCAATATTCTCATTTTAAGCCAGGCTCAAGAGAGATACAAGCAGTGTATTTGTCTGCAGAGAAATAACTGCAGGGAGCCACGCTAAATATCTATAATGATCTTTTCTTTTTTTAAATAAAAAAGTTGATAAAACATTTTCAAGACTAAGGAAGAACATCAAAAGAAATCTACAATGGTGGACCTCTGGGAACTATTTCCTGACAAAGACCCTCTACCTTCCCAAGGTAACATAAAATATTTTTGACTATGATTTGGTCCTTAAGGAAAAAGGGCCAAATTTCAATTTTAAAACATTGACTGAGTAATATTTTTAATTCAAAAAAATCCTTACGTATCTTTAGAAAGATGCTACCTGGGCAGAGTTCTTTAATGCCTCTGGGTTTCGCTTTCTTTATCTGCGAAATAGTGGGATCCTACCTCACTAAATGGTTTCCAAGAGCATTTCAAGCTCTTAATGAAAACAAAACCAAAAACAAACCACAAGCATGAAACTCTTGTTCTCTTATGGTTAGTTACCTTTCTACCTGAATTATTCCCACCTTCAGCATTTATTAAGTAAAGGGCTCCCTTAAACCTATTTGCTGAGGGGCGAGGCAGGTCAACAGGAACGGATCGAGCATATGCTCTCCATCATCACGCGATGGTCTTTTTCAAGAAGCAGAAATTATTAAACGAAAATATAAACGGTATTTTAATGTATTCCAAGAACCAAAGCACCAGGTCATTTAAAGTGCTAAGGGAAATAAAATAAGAACTTTGCATCGTATCTTCAAAAAAAATTTTTTTTTCATTAAAAGGACATGCTAATGTCCCTTTCATACTAAAATTTTTTTAAAGCGCCAATGATATTAGGAAACTGTATTTATAAGGCAAGCTAAGTGTTCCTGGAATGGTCTTCATAGAAATACAAAGTTTCCTCTAAAGTTCTCAAAACTGACACATTTTCTTCCAAGGTTCTATTTCTAAATTAATAACATGTCATTTTTTCTAATCCAACTTGCATAAAATATTCTCATTGCTTTTCCAGATGAATTCAATTTCTGTAAGAAGTCAAATACTGTACAAATTAAAAATATACTCAATGAATAGGCAAAACTCAAAAGAGAGGTACAGAGCATGCTACCTAGAAATACTTAAGACATTTTATCTAGGAGGTACAGGCAGAAAGACATGAAAGAGGAGGCCCATATATTTAGAAAACATCACCCGTGAAAGAAATGCTATTCTCATTGTTGGCCTCAAGTAAAGATGAAGTAATGAGCCAGTTTATCATGAATGTAAAACAAATGTCTAAAAAATGAAACCGCCTGCGAGATGGCCTCCGGGCCAACCACACGGGACGGACGGACTGCGCTCGGCTCCGAGGCCCTGGGGACGCCCTCTGGTGGCCTTCGGGACAAGACAAGATGAAGCAGCGGCAGTGAACAGTGAGATTCCTGTGAGTCAGTGGCCAGACTTAAAGTACTGCCAGCAAACTACAGTCTTTATGTATTTTTTTTCAAGGTCACAAGAGGAGAATTGTCCTGAGAAAATCATCAACTGCAAAAGCAAGATTGTACTGAAATTAGTTATTTCACAGACAGACTGGATGCCACAGGGCACTGAAAGCCTCTCCCCTGAACAGAGCTAAGGATCCATGTAGGTAACGGCACAGTGAAGTGTCACGGGGTTGTGCTTTCCCTAGGGGGGCTGACATCATCAGAGACTCTCCTGCCTCCGGAAGAGGAAGACAACAGACACTGCTCTCTATCGCAATTACCACACGGCTCTCAATTCAAAGAAAAGACATTAATTCAAGGTATCAAACTTCTATTCTATGGTAAATACAAGCAGGAAAAGAAACAAAATATGCATAGAACAAAACTCTGCCCCTCACCAGAAAATAAATCCCTCCAGTGACCAAAAACTTACCATTTCATCTTTTTCCCATTTGTCTGTGTTACTTTTGTCTTGATTTACTACATAACCAGGAGGAAGCCAGTTCACAGGGGGATCAAATATCGACACCACCATGCGGCTGGGCAGGCCCTTCTTCTTCCCAAGCCGATACAGGTTACAGTTGCTGACCTTCAGCAGAAAAGTTTATAAGACACTTATCTATAAATGATTGCTGCTGAAGTTCATATAAGGCATTAACGTATTTGAGCTCAATATTCTTCACATTCTGGAACCGGTTGTCATTTATATGGATTGAGTAGATTTTTCTACCTATTCATGCTAGGAAACATTCAACTCTTGAGTAATCTGATGGTATACAACGGAAATTGCTAATCGGGACCATTGACACAGAAATGAATCCAAATTCACGTGAGTCCAAGATGTCGCAATATTCTCAGTGAAATCAGAAAAGAGGAAATACCACAAACTCTAACTATATGGTGAAAATTGGCACTGAGCAGAGCTAAAATAATTTTACAGTCCTGGAACCTAAGCTAAAATATGATTTCAACTGCAACACTTTCTAAAATATGAATCCTTTGTTTTGGATGGCATTTTAAGGCATTCTGTTCAACCATTTTTAAACAGAGCAAAAGGTAACAAAGAATCAATAATTCCATGTTCATCTGCCTCAATAAAACAGTGTTACTATCTTTCCTAAGGCCTCCATCTCGTCTTTACTTTACTCAAATCACAGTACTTCTATCTAATTTTTTACTTGGGAACCAAGGTCTAGAACTGTCAATCTTGCTTTTTGTTTTCTAAAAACTGGGTTCCAGAGTTCCCGTTGTGGTGCAGCGGAAACGAATCCAACTAGGAACCATGAGGTTGCGGGTTCGACCCCTGGCTTCGCTCAATGGGTTAAGGATCTGGCGTTGCCATAAGCTATGGTGTAGGTCCTGCATTGCTGTGGCACAGGCTGGCAGCTATAGCTTCCCTAGCCTGGGTACCTCCAAATACTGTGGGAGTGGCCCTAAAAAGCCAAAAAAAAAAAAAAAAAAGAAGAGAAACAAACTGGGTTCCTTTTCATTTAAGTACTTCATGAGCCCCTCTTTCCATGTAACTAATACCCGGGGACAGGCATACACGTGAGAGAAGCAGCAGACAGAGGCTCGGTCCCCAAGCCTGCACGCCGGGAGGGGAGTCCACCCACGACCTCACTTGAGGCCAACGTGCTTCCCCGAGCCGCCTGCACAACCAAAAGAGATGCAAGTTTCCTTCTCCGCACTCTAAGAACCCACGATCGTGAGGCCAGCGAGGGGAGAAGGTGCAACAGGGACTTGAAAGGGATGGAATCCACATCAGAAACGAGATGCGGTGGGCAGGAGGGAAAAGGGAGAGCGCGGAGGAAGGACCCACACGAGGCACGCGACACAGGACAGGCAGGCCCGGTGTGGAGAGGGGACACGCAGTGGACAAGGCCCGACAGCAGGTGCATGGGGGTCCCCGGAGGAGCAGCTGGGGGGTGGGCACACGGAGACAGTGTTTCTGCAGCAAGTTAGGTGGGTGAGCTTTGGAAAAGGAAAATGCTCACTCTCCTACCTGAAAGCATCCAGCATACACTTTACACCCAGGCTCTGAGTTTTCCCACCTGCAACCACCTCCCCCACTGCATCCCAGTCCCCAATTCCTGATTATCCACTCCCTAGTCCACGCTCGCCCTCCGCGGCCGCCTGCCCGGCCCCGCGGTGCCCACGGCCTGCAGCGCTGTCTCCCACGAGGCTGCCGGCAAGAGCGGGGTGCGCGTGGGCTTGGCTACAAACATGCGCCCCACTATCCCATGCCAGCTGCATGCCCGCACATGAGCCAACAAAACTCTCCAGGCAGGAGCTTCCCACGTGCCAAAAGGGGACACATGGGCCACCTCTCAGGGGCTCGTTGAGAAGATGGGACGAGAGAAGGGCTGCAGACGCTCCATATTCCAGGGCGGGTCAGTGTCAGGGTCAGAGCACAGTCCCTAAAGCCAGACTGGCCAGGCTCTGCCACAAACCTGCCAAGCTCACCTCTCCTGCCTCGGCAGCCTCAGCCATAAAACGGGGATAATGAAAGTACACGCAATTATCAATGAGACCACAAATAACAAAAGCATGTAGAATTAGGTAACAGCTATAGGAGACAAGGGCAGTGTCTGCCTAGAGCAAGCACCGTGGAAGCATCTGCTGAAATGGCTACTTCCTCTGAGCTCCCGCTGCCCGCAGCACCCTCCTCTCTGCTGCACTCCGCATCTCCCTCGTTTCCTGGGTCAGCTTGGACCTCCTCGAAGGCCCGAAGGATCACGTGGCTCGGTTTGGCGGTGCCTCTCAACGCCGCTGCGTCCTGCTACCAGAGGGACCACGTACAACCACGACCTTCCCACCCTTCCTGACCCCTCACACACCAAGTGCCCTCGACACGCAACAACGCCCACGACACTTCAAAACAGGCGCAGATGCTTCAGTGCCGAAGGTCTTGGACAGACAGCTTCAGCTCGCCTGCCTTTTTAGTCTTTTCTCGGGCACGTCCACACGTTTACCTCTGCCAGTTGATTCGCCGGGTGCTGGCAGGCTCTGCCATCTGTTCGATGCTTGCACACTAGAAACACACCCCTCCCAGCAACGCCTTCCCTGACCCCAAGGGCTGTTCCTTCCTCTGCGGGCTTTGCAGCTTTGTATCACCTGTCGAGCAGGTACTGGTGCCTTGTGACATCTCTTTTCTCGTCACTGAAGCACTGTATCTTCGTTCTTTCCTTCCTGCACCTCAACCCCATGGGAAGGAGGAGAGCACAGCCCTTCTTCGGGGTGGGGGCATCACGCCCTCAGCACCCGCATCCCTCTCCTCACACTGGACACGACCCTCCCCTTCCCCGACTCTCCAAACTGCCAAGACAAGCTCCTCCACGACAGACTGGGTCTCCTCCGCGTTCCTATGCCTGGTGCCCACGGCAGTACCGCCCCCCAAATAAGTTCTGAACCCAACGAGGTTAAAGCACAAGCTGCTGCAACCACCACGTGGCCCATGTCTTTATGCTCCCTCAGGATCCGGCAGGCACACCCTCTCACAAGCAGTTATTAGAGCCGACGAGGGTCTATCACCGAATGAGGCCCGCAGAGCAGCGAGCCTCCCACACCCAAGGGCTCCATCAGAAGGCACAGACCCGAGTCCCTCCCTTGCAGGTGCACCTGAAGCTTCAGCTACCATGTCCGCCGCCCTGCCAGGCGTGGCAATCCCTGCCGGCAACTCTCCTCACCCTGGGAAGTCATCCAACCCCTGGAAGCTCTTAGGCACACTGCCTAATTCCTCTAAGCACTGGAAAGAAAAGGACGGTCGCTCACCTTTTTGCTTCTCATATACGAAAGGCGGCCCTCGTGAGCATCAGGGTAAGTGCAAAAGAGATACGTGGTGATGGCGTGCTTTAAGAAGGAGTCGCCGAGCATTTCGAGCCGCTCCAGGTTAAATCCGTCACTAGCGTTTGAAAGGGTCAGAGCCTGAAGGATGAGTCCAGGGTTTGGGCCAAGAGTCCTCGGGGAGTAGCCCGGAGCAGGGCTCTGCTCAGAAGCCATCCTTTCCGAAAGCGCCTTACCAGCCTCTGTAGTACCAGGCATCGTGGGACGTCCATCTGAGGTAGATTTGTTAGCATTTCCATCAAGGTATTTATTACTCAGTAGAGTACATTCATCGCTGGGCTGGGGCTGGTTCTCATAACTGTATAAATTCTGAATGGGATATGAGGTAGTTGGTTGTACAGGTATTTCCTGCTTGTAGTAACTCAGATGATTTCCTTGGCAAAAGTCTCTGTTAGCTAAGTCGCAACTGCCATTGGCAAGATTTTTATTGTACGAAAGACCGTTCACTGCTGTCAGATCTGTTGCAACGTCGATCGGGAGCTTAGCAGGTGACTCGCTGAGGAGCGCTCGGCAGTTCACAGACGTGTGGTCGTGATTTTCGAGAGCGGAGGGTCGGTTAGCACCTCGATGTGCAGCATGTTCAGGGACGAGGGGGCTGTGCTTACAGTAGTTCTCGTTTTCAGCTGAAGAGGAGTTAGCAACTGAGATGAAAGATTTGCTGTCGATGGATTTTTTCCACCCGAAGTCTAAGTTGGGGTATCTGCAAAGACAGTTTTACGATTTTTCATCAGATCCTTCAAAAGGGCTCGGCTGAGAGCAAGAGCAATTTAAATAAACAGCAGATAAACAAAGATCCCAATAAACAATGGTCCTGCTTGAGCAGAGAAGTAAGTTTCACGTGACGGATCCGGTGAGATGTGGCTCACTGCCCCGCTCTACTCCCCACCCCACAGCACGGTGTGCCGCGTAGATCATGAAGCCTGCGGCGGCCTGTGGCACCTGGAGCCACAGACTGCGTGAGCTGGCACCCCAGGCCAGCCTGTTAACTATCTGGGTAACTTCAGGCAACTGACTTAACTCCTCTGTGCCTTGGCTTCCACACATGCAGGAGAAACCATCAATTCCTATCCCACGGGGTTGCCCTAATGATTACCTGATCTAACATGAACTAGAGCATTTAAACCATGATGTAACACCATTGTAATTACTCAATAAATAAATGTGGCTGTGACTATTGATATTATAAAGTTCCTCAATTCCTGAACCATCTTGGTCTTGCCAACTGGATGGATAACCAAAATCAATTCCAGTGACTCAGGAGCTTCCGTCGCAGCTGAGTGGTTTTACAAACCCAACTAGTATCCATGAGGTTGCAGGTTCGATCCCTGGCCCTGCTCAGTGCGTTAAGGACCCAGCGTTGCCGTGAATGTGGTGTAGGCCAGAAGCTGCAGCTCCGATTCGACCCCTAGCCTGGGAACTTCATGGGCTGCAGGTGCAGCCCTAAAGAGAAAAAAAAAAAAAAATCGGGGTGATTAAGCCAGTAATTCCCTTCAAGTGCAGAGACTTGACTATGAGAAGGAAATAAGGAAGAGAAAGAACACATTGAGGCAACTGCTCTTTCGTATATATTTGATTTTATAAAAGAGGAAGAGTCTTAAAATGTCAGCACGTAACAGCTGTTTTCATTCTCACTTTAACTGCCATCACTGAAGGAGGAATGATTATTTCTGACCTAAGGCTCACCTCTCCCTCCCTTTCCAAGAACATTAGACCCAATGGCCCAATGTACAGATTTTCACTTAGGAGCCAAATGATGCGTTATTTTCATGTATTAAGCAGACATCCACTTTTTCTTTCTAATCTTTCCAAAATCATTTTACATAAAATTAAAATGTGGCCTTAATTTAGTTCTCCTGCAAACAGGATTTCACAAGCTGTGTTCTTTCTGGCCCATAGCACAGGCATACCTAAAATCCACGGGAAGTGATCTGACTCCCACACCAGCATCGCTGGCCGTCTGGGCTCTTAGCTCCTCCGCGGTCAAAAGGCAGTGAAGGCGATAAAGGATGCTGGGGAGACAGACTGCTTTTCTCCACAGTGATGCTGGAATTGGATGGATAGCACAGAGTTCTGGAACCAGGATCTTTGAGCAAAGCAAAAATGTGGATAAACACAAATTGTGGACATATAAATATAAAGCAGATGCACGAGGAATAAAAAATAAAACGTAAGACTAATAAATAAGTCAAAAAGCACACACTAGCAAATCTTATTTTTAAAAGTATTTTTAAAAATCACCTTTTAAAGAAAATGAGATTCATCCTAGGATTTTATAAGGATGATTTCATGATACAATTGCCGTCAGTGGACCAAGTACAGAAGCCAAACCTCTCATACTTACCACATGGACCTTCAAATCCAAGTCAATACGGCACATTAATCAAAACAAAACAAAGTCTAAGGGTTGGGCAATTTCCGAAATACTCAGAAGGCACTCGATTCGCTTGATTATATCAAATTCAAACTTATCTTTCAAAACATTAAGTTATGCTGCTGCTAATT
This sequence comes from Phacochoerus africanus, assembly GCF_016906955.1. Taxonomy (NCBI): domain Eukaryota; kingdom Metazoa; phylum Chordata; class Mammalia; order Artiodactyla; family Suidae; genus Phacochoerus; species Phacochoerus africanus. The sequence continues at coordinate 118,984,799 of NC_062552.1, forward strand.
AACTCACTACCTGTTTGTTCTGCAGACTCTCCCATTTGGCTTTCCTCTTTTCAGCGCTGCTCAGAGGAAGAGCTTTCCCCTTCTGATTCAAATGGCGAGGTGTCAAAAGATTAAGTCTATAAAAATTTCAAAATAATTGTATCAAACAGACAAAAAAACAAGTACCCCCTCACAGTGGTCCCATAACTTCAGTGTGCCCACATGTCACCTGCGGAGCTCCTTTAAACAGGAGACTCCGGGGCCACGCTCTGGGCAATTTTGTGGACCAGTGACCTCCCGAGTTCAGGGTCTACAAGTGGGCAGCGGGGACCAGGAACCTCCACATCTGCCTACTGACCGCTGGACACAGTGCCGCACATAAAATCAAAACGTCACTGCTAAAGCTCCCTACCTTGAAGATGTGTGGTCCACATCCAGCAGCGGCTGGTTGAGATTGGTCAGGTCAAGGTTATACTTCGTTTTATAATATTCTGCAAAAGTTTCATACTCAGGGGAAGGAAATTTACTCAGTGGGGTAAGATCAGTGTACACATCAGCTACATAAAATCGATGAGGCTGATCAAAATTGCGATACCTAAAAAAAGAAAAAGTACCAGTGACTTTCCGGTTTAAATCATCCTTTCTCAAAACACAACTGTTTTTAATATGGAAATGCAAATTATGACTTTAAAGTAAGAGTTCAAAATAAATAACATTAACGAAACTGCAATTCTAAATAATATAGTTCAAGCGGATTTAAGACTAAAACTATACATCAAGTAAACACCGACTTTCCACGCTCTCTACTTGACACTACGGTCTATGCTCTGATAACACATGAAAGCGAAAATGGCATTTTTAAATATCTCTTAATTTCATCAAATAAACACTACAGAAAACTTTCAATACCCAAACAACCGAGTAAATACTTCTCACATTACTAATGCTACACATGAAAGACACTTGCCACATAAACTGTCTTTACTCCACATTTATGATATTGACCAGCTGTGCTGGCTAACACTTAAAATACAGCTTTAAGGGAGTTCCCATCGTGGCGCAGTGGTTAACGAATCCGACTAGGAACCATGAGGTTGCGGGTTCGATCCCTGCCCTTGCTCAGTGGGTTAACGATCCGGCGTTGCCGGGAGCTGTGGTGTAGGTTGCAGATGCGGCTCGGATCCTGTGTTGCTGTGGCTATGGTGTAGGCCAGCAGCGACAGCTCCGATTCGACCCCTAGCCTGGGAACCTCCATATGTCACGGGAGCGGCCCAAGAAATAGCAAAAAAAGACAAAAAAAAAATACAGCTTTAAGGTACAAACAGAAAAAAGAAAAACAAATGAGAACCAAAGACTGGATACTCTAATTCTTTAATCAGTATCCAGTAACAATTATTATTTCAGTACTCTAATTCTCTGAAAAGTACTTTGTTTAATTTTATTGCTCCAAAACTCCATCCCCTAAATGTTTTACAAAGAAACAAAGCATTATAATTTACTGTTTTCATTGCACTTAATAATATCATTCTTCGTAACAATTTTAATAAACTATTATTTACAACCAAACTCTGTAAGACTCTGGGGATTAAAAGGATGGAGGCTTTAAGAAGAGAGCCTTTCAACATTATTTAGATGACCTGACCTTCACAAAGCAAAATCCCTTCACCAACAGTGTTTGAGGTTTCATTGATTTATTTATTTTTGGCTCTTTAGGGCCGCACCCATGGCATATGGAGATTCCCAGGTGAGGGGTCTAATCGAGCCACAGCTGCTGGCCTACGCCACAGCCACAGCAGCGCCAGATCCATAACCCACTGAGCGGGGCCAGGCATCGAACCCGCAACCTCACGATTCCTGGTCGGATTGTTTCCGCTGTGCCATGATGGGAATGCCTGAGGTTTTATTTTTTTATTTTTATTTTATTTTTTGTCTTTTTGTTGTTGTTGTTGTTGTTGTTGCTATTTCTTGGGCCGCTCCCGCGGCATATGGAGGTTCCCAGGCTAGGGGTCCAATCGGAGCTGTAGCCCCCGGCCTACGCCAGAGCCACAACAACGTGGGATCCGAGCTGCGTCTGCAACCTACACCACAGCTCGTTAACCCACTGAGCAAGGGCAGGGACCGAACCCGCAACCTCATGGTTCCTAGTCGGATTCGTTAACCACTGCGCCACGATGGGAACTCCCTGAGGTTTTATTTTTAAAGTAAAGAAACAGACCTACCATGAAGAGATAGCTAAATTTTCTATTAGTAACGTCAATGCCGGAGCCACAGTCCACTTCCATTCTCTACTTAAATAAGTGAATCTTCTGAAACAAAGTCCCACTGCCACCTTGCTTCCCACTTAAAAACCTACCTTGGAATGATAACTGCATCTTGGTAATCTTCTAATTTAAAAACAAAAGGTGTTTCTTTTGAATACTTTGTACTGGGAATGCCTATGCGAGCTTCTGATTTCTCGATGTCTTCCATGAATTTAAAGTCAATGTCCAAAGTGCTGGAGTCATTAACTTCGGGAAGAAGAAGACCCTTTAGCTTCGGTTAAAACACAGTAATTCAGGTACAATCCTTACTCCGTCTATACATTCACTGCAGGTTATCTACCTCAGAGTTACCAGAGATTTCTGTAGTACACACACTAAGCTTACTGTTAAGCAAAACGTTCACTATTTAGCTAGTATACGGAAACACCGCAGGGGCTGGGCCCGTCTTACCGACATTAAGAGGTAGAACACAGTATGCTGAGTCAGCGTCGGTGGGTTTAAACTCTAGTGCAGGTTTCTCAAGCCGAAGAATATGTGAAAATATATACTGGTGAAGTCTTGTAATCAGCTCAAGCATTTGCAGAGATAGCGTGAAACCAGACTTCTTCAACTCAATGGAAATGGTAACCTCTCCAGAGCGTGTGTACACAGGAAAGTGAGGAATCTTAGCAAAAAGAAAAGAAAGCACCCCTGCGGTTACAGATATTTCAGTCCAGTGTATACATTTAAGTTCAGAAGAGGAATGATGCTTTCCGTTAGGAAAACGGAAGAGATGTGTCAACTTTTTAAGTACTGGACATTCTGGGGTAACAAAAGACAGCTACTTTGAAGTAGCTTTTCTTTTTTAAAAAAGCGAGCTCTTTCAACACAACCAGCTGTCTACCTGAGGTATGGGTTTGGCTGTCAGTATTCCGAAGCATCTTGTGGTGTCCTCGGGGGGATAGAGCTTCCGCCTTCTAAAGTTGAGTTCATCGGGGAGAGGTGTTGTCAGAACCATTCCTATCACATACAGGTAACAGGGCTGATCGGGCTTGGGGTAGCTGTCCCGCAAACATTCTGGAATCTGGGATGAGAAAGAAACATTAAGCATCAAGCTCAAGTGCATTAACCTCTTTTCCAGATGTTGGCAAGGAAATAAACCTGTTCCTGACTTTGGTAAAAGCTGATGACAACAATGGGAGGAAAAAGTATGTATACATGTATGTGTAACCTGGTCCCCATGCTGTACGGCCGGGGGGCGGCTGGGGGGATGATGAGAAAAAAACTAAGAAAATACCCAAGTCAGGAGACCTCCTAATCACTTCACCCCACTGGAGCCGGCACGGCTCAGCTCTTGGCAGCGGATTTACATAAAACAATCAAATGCTACAGGGTCTTTTTAAAAAAAATACTATTCTTTGGATCTATTTCTTTTGACTAGAGCACAAACTCTTCTTCCTTGCGTTTCCTAGTCTTTATTCACTGTAGAATCTCAGAAAATAAAGGTGGCCACATTTTTAAAAATCCCATGTGATCCTGAAACTCAAAGGCAACCTGTATTGACGCTGTGATACACTCCCTCATCCCCCAAGCCTCTTCTGGAATAAACGCATACATCCCAGAATAAATCTATATAAACATGTACACATACATATTTTTCATTACAAACAGAATCACAAAACAAAAATTGTCATAACCTTCTCTTTATCTCCAGGTACTACAGTGAGAACAGCTTTCAGCGACAATACAAATCAGTAGCATTTTCGATGGCTATTAAGGGAGTAAACCATAACTTAATTAACCTAAAATTGTTCCTAAACTTTCTATACTCATACAACCCCACCCAACAGTCTTGCAGCTTCTGAGGCTCAATAACATATCTATAGTTAAAAGGTAAAAAAAATGCTGGCCAAGAGATAGTTACAGTTAATGGAATATTAGGTAACACTCAATGCACCTACTAATTAAACAGGATACAAGACAGTACTTTGCTTCTCAAAACACTTACTGATAAAATTTATCATAGGCAACGAGTCCAGTAATCTCTGGGGTAAATGTTATAGCAGGAAAATTGGACACGAAGGAAATACGCATTTCAGAAAATTGGATAGCTTAATTCACGACTTTTGAAAAACTGACATGATTTCAAATCTCGAAAATGCTTAGCTGGGTGCAAACTTTTTAAAAGTGAGAACGATAAAATCACAAAAATAAAACAAGAGAATCAGGAGCTCCCATCCTGGCTCAGCAGTAACAAACCTGACTAGCATCCATGAGGATGCAGGTTCGATCCCTGGCCTTGCACAGTGGGTCAAGGATCTGACTTTGCTGTGAGCTGTGCTATAGGTAGCAGATGTGGCTTGAATCCTGAGTTGCTGTTGCTGTGGCCGGCAGGGTAGCTCCAATCTGACCCCTAGCCTGGAAACCTCCATAGGCCTCAGGTGTGGCCCTAAGAAGACCGGAAAAAAAAAAAAATCACACACTTAAGCTAAGATGAAAGCACAGAGCAGATTTTTCGCTTTTGTTTGGGGTTTTTATAAGGTGAAAATATTAACAACTATGTGTTAAATAAGTAACTTCAACCCAGTATGGCTACAGCTGGAAGTCAGACTCAGAGATGCGCTCAATGCGTGAATCCCGTCAGGATGCCGCAGATCCAGCTACACCCGATACCCTGAAAACACCAGTTCTGACTGCAGTCAGGCCGCGTCCTAACTCCTGACAGGTATGTGTACCCCTCATCGTGGATGGGCACTCGCCTTTTCTATCATACAAACCTTCTTTGGTCTTAGCACCAAACAAAAGGTGAAGCAAGAATCTTACCACTAAAGTGAAAGAAAAAAAAGAACGTCTCTTTAAATGAAATTAACTCATTCTGGAGAGAATCTGATAGATGCGTCCAAGAATGCTTTTGAGAAGAGAAACAAGTGAGACAGACCACAGGGCCCGTGTGAGAGCGACGGGGCTGATCCGAGAGAAGCGGGGACCAGGCAGGACGGGACCGAGCTGAGATCAAGAGTGGGCTGAGCTCTAAGGGCTTAACTCTGAGGGTCTGGGAAAGGAATCTGGCCTTAGAGCAGGAAATAACAAGTCAGAAAGGCTGGAGTTTCAACCGGTTCCAACCAGTACTAACCGCTTTTGGGTAGCACTGTCTTCGTTTTGTGGAGCCGGGTCTTCCTGGAACACTGGTCTCCTCCTCATCATGTAAATCAAGCTCCTCTTCGTACTTAACCGTCTCTTTCCCAACCGGCATCAAATGGTCATCCAGTTCACCTACGAAAGTGAACGAGAACATGACCCTGACTTCGCCTAGTTAACCAGTGAGTGATCCAAAACAGCACTATGCCAAGAAGCAGCTGGGAAAGGAATGAAAACTGCAGCACCTGCGCCTGTAATAACAGAAAGGTAACCAGATGTGACACTTAAGGTAAAGTCTGTTTTGGCACTCATACATTTAATATGATCGGGACTGCAAATTATATTCTGAGGTGCAAAAATAAAACACCTAGGGAGTTCCCGTTGTGGCGCAGTGGAAACAACTAGTATCCACGAGGATGTGGGTTCGATCCCTGGCCTCGCCCAGTGTGTTGAGGATCCAGCACTGCCATGAGCTGTGGTGTAGGTCGCAGACGTGGTTCAGATCCCGTGTTGCTGTGGCTGTGGTGTAGGCCAGCAGCTGCAGCTCCAATTCAACACCTAGCCTAGGAACTTCCATGTACCTCGAGTGCGGCCCTGAAGAAAGAAAAAAAAAAAACGCAAAAAAGAACCCATCTAAACAGGAAAACAGCACGTATTATCACCTGACAGATGCCATTGGAAAATGAGCCTTCCCATTAAAAACAAGTTTTAATTTGTACACGAATACAGACTAATCTGAGAGACTGATACATGAAAACACAAAACAAAAATGCTGACGAGTCAACACTTCCTAGGAGACCTCTGTGTATTTACGTATTTACGAGGGGCCAGGAAATGGGAGCAAATAAAGTACAGCTGTTAAGCATGGAAACCACAGCACCTCCCTCTCACGGCACCGTCTCCTCACACGCTCCCGTGTGTCCTCACCAGAGCACACCAAGACCAGAGCCCACGAGACCCTCCGAGGCCGACCCGGGAGCCCTGGACACGCTGTTGTTTCACACTGTTTCTCCCTTTATCTTTACTTGCATGTGTTCTTCAAACATTCTTACCAATTTTGTGCAGTTTTTCACAGCAAATGAGAGCTACGACTCTTTCAGCCAATCGTATACAGCTCATTGGGGGGCCCTGAAAGTAACGAAAAACACGCCCACTGTTACCTGCTTGGAGCTCTCTTATTAGCACATAAAACACAGGCAGAACCTCCCCCCTCATAACTTTAATGCTGAAATTTACCAAGATAGACGTCTTCATTTTGAAAACTGTCAAGAAGTTTTTGAAAAAATCCTAATCTCCGTATCGGAATAGTCATCTAAGTAAAACCTAAATAAGTCATAACTGAGTTTACAATCTTGAGGAATCTAAATTTCAGTACGAATTGTAAAAGGAATTCAGGATTCCCTTAAAATTTAAAATAGGATTTTAAAAGGGTTTCAAGTCAACCACAAAATAACTAGAGCAGTCCAACTGCTCTAGAGAATTCTATGTCCCTCTAAGGGACATAGAGAATTCTATGTCCCTCTAAGTATCTCAGCCACAGCTGAGTGACTCTTCAGAAATGTCCATAAGCTCTTAGGGGAAGCTTCAGAGGTCACCTAGTCAAACTCTGAGAGTCTATAAATTACGAAGTCTCCTGAAGATCTGATTATGTGGTTGACCACAAAAGAGATTAATACATTTACTTTTTAAAGTAGATTTGAAGCCAATTTACCTATAGCGTGTACAGTCTTAGAGAAACTGAAAACAAATCCGTTAATGACACACTTTAAAAAGGGACAATCATTTCTTTTTCTAAACTTACAACAATGGAGGCTCGAAGAGGTGAATTAATTGGCAGATAAAGAGTTGAATAAAATGTACCATCAGGCAACTCTCGGGTTCTACACTTAGGAGCCAGATGAGTAAACGGGTCACTGGGTAATCTAGCACAGTATCTGTGAAGAAAAAGAAACTGATGCTGAGTCTACCACTGAGAAACAGAAGAAAAAACGTGTAGTGACGCTCGCATTCTGAAGTTTTTGTGTTTTACGTCCCGCTTTCCCTCTACTGGATCCGCGTTTTTATGTGGAGTTGGAGCTTCACGGCTTCAAACTAAGACGGAACAGTGCGGTCTGAGAGGACCCCCCACGGTGATGCTGTGGAGCCTGCGCTCCCACAGGGCAGCCGCTGGGCAGTGACCTGTGGCAAGGGCAGACAGGGAACAAGCTAATCTTGCATTCGCCAACAACTCGTGGGGCCTGTGCAACGGAGGCACCAGCAGCGGGAGCCCGGCGCTCACACACAGGAGGGCGGCAGAGCACGCAGACCACCCGGCAGCAGCGGCAGGAGTGGCCAGAAGCTGGCCTAGGGGAAGCTGCAGCCCGAGTACGACGGGTGCTGGGGCAGGAAGGCAACCCCGTGGGGGCAGGACACAGGCAGGGAGGGCGGAGGGATGGGCAGCAAGGCTGCAAGTCGGGGCCTGTGCGAGGAGAGCACTGATCACGGGGCAGCCCGGCAGAGCAGCAGCCCGGCAGAGAAGGAGCCTGGCTCCAGGCAGGGAGACGACATCCAGGGGACTACGTGGAGGACAGTGGGAGTCAGAGTTCTCACTATTAAAAAAAGTCAGGAACAAACATGAAAAAGAGGAAAGCTAGGATAAACCCTCTGGTGTCATACTAAAAATAAAGCTACTAACAACAGATGGGTAGTCAGATACAGAAATAAATATGAAGACGTATGTGAATATATAAATGCATTTTCAGCCCATCCACAAGAAGCCCGGTAACAGCTGTGCTGCAGAGCTGACGAACACACTTCGTGCACAGACCTTGGTTCCTAAACGCCACTCACTCTCCACTGAAAGGAATCAGGACCTTCTAGACAAACAGCTAGTATCTAGGCTGGGGCGGGGAAAATATGAATCTAGAAACGTCTGAGTGTGCCATAAAATAAGGACATGTCCAAAGAATAATGGTAACATGTTAAAAAGACACAGAAGCTAGACTGGAGGGGCCCCACCAGTCAGAGTTTAGATAGTTTTAACTGAAAATCAATAATGAACAAGAGGAAGACTACAACCTACTGAATAAAACAAGAGTCCATTCATTCACACTGGATAAAAACATCAAGGAAAAACTGAACAGAGAAAAGCGAAAGCGCTTTCTAATAGGAAAGACGACAACTAACAAATGCAGAAAGAATAATGGAATTGGAAAATTACCATTTTGTAGACATCACAGAAATAATTCAGGTACTTACCCTAATGGGGGAACCGGGAAGAAGAGTAAATTGTATATCATCTCAAAACATCTCCCCGTGAAATACTCAATAATTACAAAGGGGAAAAAGGCAACTCTCCGAAGGAAAGCTGGCAGACCTTAGGTGAGTGATCAAAGCCACCCCCAGAGTAAAAGGACAAACCAGCTCCGAGCCAGCTGATTAGACAGAACAGGAGGAACGCGGCATCACTTCCCTGACGTGCTGGCCCCAAATGCGCAACCTGGCTCTAATCCTGAGAAAATGTCAAATGAACCCAAACTGAGAGACACATTACAAAACGACTGGCCTAGCATCTTCCAAAGTTTAAAAGTCACTAAAGTCAAGGAAAAACTGAAGAATGGTTCCAGGTTGAAGGAGACTAGAGAGACGTGAAAAATGAGCACAACTCATGGTCCTGGACTGGATTCTTTCACTTCCAAGGGAAACTCGAATGGGTCGCTTTCAAGGGTCGAGGGAGTCCTTCACTGTCTTGTTGCAATGTTTTAAAGTTCAAAAAAAGCTGTTTCAAAATAAAAAGTTAAAAAGAAAATTTTGTTTGCTGCTCCTTTATTTTACCTCTGCATGAAATTCATCCTGGTATATAATCTAACTACATATCTGCTTTTCTTCGTTCTTTGAAATGTTGTCACCAACTCAGGACAAGGTAAAACAGAGCATTTTTTTTTTAAAGTTTATTTATCATAATCTCCCATCACTGCTAATGGAAAATTCAACATTCATGGCCCAAAACAATTTCAAGATTTAGAAAGAAAACAGTGAGCACTGCAAAATCACTTTCAGTTTAATTAAAATAAGTACATGCCTTCATTATGTCAGCTTTGCCAACGGGAACCAAACATTTACTACTGCACAATACTGTTTCTGCCCTCTGACAAAAAATAATAATAATAATAATAATAACGAATGGAAAAAAGCAGCTTCCTTTCTTTCTCTCCTCCCAATACTACAAGCCACAAATGGAAAGACTGGCGATTGTTTGCAAAAGGTAAACAACCAAACACAGGTTTGATCTAAATCTTGCAGTATCACAGTGCCCCACAGAGACGACCTGAGGCCATACCTGTTGATGTGTCCAATGGCCGTGTTGATGGTGACCCGAGGACCGCCATCGTCGGGCCGCAGCACGTAGGGGGGGAAAATGTCGTCGTCATCCACCACGGGCTCAAGGTCGGTCTCCCCACTCTCAACAGACTTGGAACATTTGTTTCTCAAGATCTGGACATTTTAAAAACAAAGTGTCTGATAAGAACAAATGCTTTTTTTTTTTTTGCCACTAGTTGTCTGGCTCTAGACCTACAGAAAAACCTCTCTTGACATGAAATAGCCCTTTCCCTGAAACACACCAGTACTCCACAGTCACCCGAGGCAGAAAACTTCTCCCAGGGCAGCCTTCCCAGTGGCCATCATGTGCAGACATCCTCCAAACGGCAACGAGGCTTACAAGGCGCTGTACACCCCTGCACCCCCCCACCCGCACCCCCACCCAGTGTGATCACCAGTCTTGCATCAGTACAGGGGCTATGTCGTCACTCTCAAACCACTCCACAACTCACACCATCAACTTGTCACTACACTGTCCACACGAAAGTGCACTTGCCGGGCGTTTCCCCGGTAATCGCTAGGACCATTTTCACTGCTACTTTATTTTAAGATATCGCTGCTCATTGTAATTAATTATTCTCAACTTTCTTGTAAGACACACACTGCATACCCCAGTTGAGACTATTCTCTGTAGAGAGACTGTTTTTGTCTATTTTTACACATATAAAATTACCTGAAGAAACCATACCTGTGAGTTTTTCAGTTCTTACCTTTTCAATAGCTTTGTATGTTTTAAGGTCTTCTTCAAAACTCTTTATTTTGTCCGTATCTGCTAACATGACGTAATTAGAGATTGGCGCCCTTGCTCTTCCCTTAGACTGAACGTAGGATCGATACTCTGTGGGCAGATCGAAACGAACCACCAGGTTGCATTTTGGTATATCAACACCCTCTTCCACAATGCTCGTGGCAATCAGCAGGTTGGTTTCGTGAGCTCGAAATTTCCTAAGTACCTGAAAAAAACCCACCAAGAAAAGCAATCCTAAGGCAATTTCCAAAGAAACGACTGCGGTAAAGTGCGTGCTGACTGTCATTTCTGACAGTGCTCTGAAGGAGCTCGATCTAAGGCCAGGCTGAAGATGACGTCAGCACCACACAAAGCACCCTGGGGACTGAGGGTGACGGTGCCAGACGCAAGACCCATGAACACGTGGGCAAAGAAACTCTGACTCAGTGACCTTCACTTGAATAAAACTGAAAAATCAAAGTGCCTTTATACTTTACAGAGCACCCGAGGACAGATCACGGCCTTCAGGCTGAAGGGGCTGGGTCCTTTAATGACCAACGAAGTGACCAAAGAAACCCACTTCCGGAGTCCTGCTGACACTCCAGCCTCCCGAACGGGATCTTACGTCTGTGCCAGCATCCCTCCAGAGGCGTCAAAACTCTTCCGCTAAAATCCCTAAATCACTTGGAATTAAAAATTACAAGCAAAGCATTACTTATTTTCTGGTACTGTGGGATATTTTCAGTTTAGGGGATCAGAACTGATTAAAAAATAAAGTGATGACTTCTTTCACACCAGATTCACGGGAACTCATTCCCCAGTCCGGGATAAGTTAAATGAGAAAGTAGGTTGGGCTTTGGACAGATCTGTCAGTCTCTGGCTATTGGACTCTGCAAACTTGGAACACCCTCAAAGAACTATCGTGTAGAAAATGACTTCAACATGAATTATTCTGCTTTCTTTTAAGTTAAATTACAAATTCTAAATAAAAAGCTTTATTTGCAAGCCAGAGCACTATATTAAGTTTTACCATTTGTACAACGCTATTTCCTATATCAAAACCTTAAAAAGCATGAAGACATTAAACCCAAATCTTTAAAATACACTGTTATTTTTAAAGTATTTGACCAAGGCAAGGCTTTAAATGGAAGACAAAACAAAGCACTTCCCAGGGAAAAGTTTCAGCTTGTTGCTTCAGAGTCACATGGAGTTATTAGCAGGAGTTACGTTTACACAAGCTCTCTTTTTCTATACAACGTAGCTGTGTGCCATCAGCCCAATAAAAGAAAACAAAACGGCTGTCGGCAATTAAGACGCAAAAGTGATTTACCAGACAGCTATTCTAACCCTGAACCTATGAATTACTGTACAGCCACCTCACAGGAGACGGCGAGACTCCAAATGAACAGGTGCTCTGTATAACAGAAAGCAATGCAGAGGGGCAGTAAGGAAAGGGCGGCCCTACAGGCCGAGAGTGTCTGTGTTCCGAGAGTTGGTACTGTACAATTATTTTAAGTTACCTCTTCCTGTTTTCTGAATTCTGCTTCCATCTGTTTGTTACGAGGCTGATTCTTTCCAATGCCATGTCCAGTTATAAAATTGCTGCTGATGTAAGCCAGCTCTGGATCTTGTTTGCCAGCTTCCTTTATCAATCTAAGAAAATTATATACATTTGGAAGTTAAGCACTGCTGAGGGAAAAAAAAACTTGTTTGTGAAGTCTCTCTTAAGATGGAAATGCATGTATTTTTTGCTAACATACCTAATGAAACAGTCTTGGTGTTTATTCCAACCACCTTAAATAGAATTCACTGCTACTCCTCTCTGCGTAGATCTGAGGACCAAAACTTGTAACACCAAACACAGGGGGGATTTGGAGGGATGAATGAAATGGTCACAGTACCTCCAACGTTTAATGTGGCAATGACGACTCACATAGCAATGTGGCCCAGGAGGGGACAGACCAGGCAGAGAAAAAAACCAGATTCCTCATCTTGACTTCAGGCCCAGACTCACAACAAAAGAGCCACACACACTCCGTACAAAAGCCGGGTGCCCGTCCCGAAGCGCTCGCACCACCTGCAGCAGCAACCGTGCCCTGGCCTCCAAGAACCAAAGGTCCAGACACCAACGGGAGTACCATTAGGGCAGAGGAGACGCGAGTCCCCTCCGCGTGTAGCAAGAGAGCTGCAGGTGATGGGAAAGGAAGCCCATTATTTCTCGCACCGCTGGAAAAAGAGCTCCAGGGAAGGAACCGCCTCCACCCACGGACAGGTGAATCTGGCCCCAACACTTCGTGTCCCCGGGCAGGTGGCTGGCCACAATTCTGCACAAAAGACTGCTGAGGGTGGGCAGTGCCCAGAGGGAGTTCCCATCCCATTCTGTCAGGAAGGAGAACACACTCCTGAGCTCATCCCCCTCTGCACCTGCTCCTCTGGATCAGCCCAGAAGGTGGTCACCGAAAGCAGGCCCTCTAACGAAGAAATGGCAAAGAGCCGCAGGATGGGGTCGCGTTACATGGGTACAGAAGGTACAGGTAGGATGGCCATTACAGCTATTCTGGAAATATCCACATTCAAAAGCTCAGCACACAGGATAAATGGCTCCACACCTGACCTAAGTGATTCCACATGGTTCTTCTGAAGTCACACAGCATACAGTATAAGTTCCTAATAGAAAACTGCATTTTTAAGTCAACCCTTTTTTTTATTATTATTATTTTTTTAAAGTACATGAAGCAGACCTATATCAAAGCCCTGGAAGAAACCTTGAGTGGCCATCTAGAATATCTCCCTGCCTCCAAATCATTAAAACACTTGCCTGTCTAAGTCAGTCTGAAAGTCTGCTCTATAGTTCAAGTACTTAAAATGTTCAGAACCAGAAACTTCTCTAATATGTCCCAAAATTTGTTTATGAAACTTATGATGTCAACATAAAATAATGCAGTGTTATGTGCAAAGAGCATGCCCCAAAATCTAAACCTAAAATTAGTTATCTTAGAAATAATACGTACTTCCAAATTTTAGTTTATGTAAATATGCATCATTGTGAACATAACAAGAAGTTAAAAAATACAGTTCAAGCTACTCTTAACTAGGCCAAGAATGTACTTTCATTTGCCTGAAATGATAAACCTGGCAGATTTCAATCAGCTGAGAAGTGGAAGCGCTAAGAGTAAATGTATTTCTCCTTAACGAAACGCTCACCAATTCAGCAGGGGACAGAAGAGACGCACATTAAAAAATAAAATCTCTTGCAAGCAATAATTAAACTCTACATACCATCCTAGTAACATTTAAACAGAGAAAAATGTCTCTATCAGATAAATTTAAGGAATCCCTATAGACAAGGCTATAGGCTTCCAGAGAAACAAAACAAGGACTACTATTGTCAGGAAACTTGTAACCTGGTAACGCACACTGCCTAGAGATTTCATGGTACCACAGAACTGCTAGGACAAAGTCTTGTTTGTTCTTTTAAATTTTATACTGAGTTTAGTGAGTTGTTCCATAAGCAAACTGTTTGATGCTATTCTCTTGTGCACAGAGCTTCTAAAACAATCTACAGCAAAGAACTGATTTTTCTTCCCAATTTCAAATTCACCAGAAACCACGATTTTTTTAATTCCATAAGAATCAACTACAAAGAAAAGGAAACTAAAAAAAACATTAAAATTCAACTGCCAGTTGTATTATACTCAGCAGACATACTGTTAAAACTAAGAGCTTATGAATACAATTGAATTATATTCAGCAGACATAACTTACTATTAAACTACTAGACGCACTATAAATCAACTATAATAAAAAATTTAAAAAAAAAAAAACTACTAGATGCTTACCCTCATCCTGCTGCTACTGGCAAAGGCGCACAGGCTACACTGTGTGCGTGTGTGTGTGTGTATACACGCATGCATGTGCACACGGCATTCCCACGTGGGCACAAGGGAAACAGCACAGCCTCAAATAGGAAACACCTATGCTAGATTCAGAAAACTAGTAGCTGTACTACTGAAAACTGTGATTTGACTAAACAAGCTAATTTACGCAGACAACCGTAAGGGGAGAAACTCAAAAATACACACGGATCACTTGAAATGGCTGCCAGATACTGAACTGTGTTATTGACAATGCCTGTCGCATGCTGTCTATGTGAGAAAATCAAATGCAGTCCCTCAGTTACAACCCCCCCCCCCCCCGCCCCGTGTGACAGGTACAGTATTCAGACAGTGCATCCCCCAAACACAGCGCACAAGCAGCAGGGGGAACCCGCACCCACGTGAGTCAGGTGTGAGACAGCCACTGCTACACACACTGTCTCTTCTTAACAACCCAGGAGGAAAAGGCGCTATCTATCACTATCCCACAGATGAAGAGGCTGAGGCTTTGGAAAGTTAAATAACTTGCACAAAATACACATCCAAAAAGTGAGTAGACATCAGGAGTTCCCGTCGTGGCACAGTGGTTAACGAATCCAACTAGGAACCATGAGGTTGTAGGTTCGGTCCCTGCCCTTGCTCAGTGGGTTAACGATCCGGCGTTGCCGTGAGCTGTGGTGTAGGTTGCAGACGCGGCTCGGATCCTGCGTTGCTGTGGCTCTGGTGTAGGCCGGTGGCTACAGCTCCCATTCGACCCCTAGCCTGGAAACCTCCATGTGCCGCAGGAGCGGCCCAAGAAATGGCAAAAGGACAAAAAAAAAAAAAAAGTGAGTAGACATCAAAAGAACCAGGGCTCCTTGGAGAAATGGCTGATTCTGTGGCTGGAGTAAGAAAAATTTAAAAAACATAACGTGGTAGCAGAAGTAGAGAAGCGCTCAAAACCCAAAAGCCTGAGGGCATGTCACGGGGGCGGGGTACCTCAAAGAGACCCCAGCGGCCCAAGGTGGAAAAACCTGTACCAAAAAAATGCGTTTAATAAAGAAAGAAAGAAAGAAAGACATACCCTAGCATCAGATGACAACAGAGTATAAAATAAACCAACATGCGTTCACAGCGATTTAACAAACACAGACAAACAGGGTAAAAGAGACACGTTCTCCTCACAGAGGAACCCCGGGAACATCCACAGACAAGCCCTTCTCCAGAAAGGAAGCCGAATCCCTCCCTCCCTCCCCACGAATAGCTGGATTTGGCGACTTGCTTCCAAGGAGTAAAGTAGGAAGAGGCAGAAAGAGTAACGCCACGCGGAGAACTCGGGCGACGCGATTGTGGTCACGTGACAGCGCTCCCATCACAGGGACGCTGGGTGGCGCCACCAGGAAGCCTCCCGAGGCTCAGGGACGAGAGGAGCCCTTCGTTTCTGTGCGCCTCCAAATCCTCGAACCCAGCCGAGCCCTGAGAAGACGGCGGTCTACAAAGCACCCCAGCCGCGCGCCCCACGGCGGGCACGGTCATCGAAACAGAGACCAAGGCTAAGCTCTGAGGGCACAGCAGACAGGGAGACCTAACAGCTGAAGAACCCCGGCACACCGCGCATCAAAGGAGGGCCGAGACGGAAAACCGGGGCCGGGCACACAGAGTCGGGCGTTTAGCTGACAGGGATACCCCAGGGATAGGTCCTCGGTTGCAACCAATGGACCTCACAAGGCAAGATGCTGCCCACACAAGAGACGGCAGAAACCGGGGGGATACAGGAAACGCGGAGCCATCTCGGCAACTGTAAACAAAAGGTGCTGGGGCGATGGAGGGTGCAGGGTACAGAGAGGAGGGGAACCCCATCTGTCCAGTGCTAAAGTCACACAAGACCAGGAGTTGACACAGTGAAGAGCTCCAGACTTGGAGTGTATTAGCCACTTTCTGCCACTCACTATCTGTGTTATTTGGAGGTCACGAGCCGAGTGTTGGAGTTCCCATCGTGGTGCAGTGGAAACGAATCTGTCCAGTGTTCATGAGGACGCAGGTTCCATCCCTGGCCTCGCTCAGTGGGCAAGGATCTGGCTTTGCCGTGAGCTGTGGTGTAGGTCGCAGACGCGGCTCGGATCCCGCGTTGCTGTGGCTCTGGCGTAGGCCAGTGGCTACAGCTCCGACTGGACCCCTAGCCTGGGAACCTCCATATGCCACGGGTGTGGCCCTAAAAAGACAAAAAAAAAAAAAGAGTGTTATTTTCCTCTCCTATGATACAGTAAAAACATCTACCTCGATCTCTCAAGAAGTGTTGTGAGGTTTTAAAAAATATGTAAAGGTGCATTATAAGCAATAATACCCTATATACCTAAGACAAAAGGAAACCTACAAACATAAGACTGAACATGCACTAAAATCCATGTAGAAGTAGCTGCGACTTTTTTAAATCAGAGGAGAAAAGTGCCTGTGTAGTACAATAGCTTATACTGCCCAGTGAAGAAGGGTTTTTCCTCCCATTAAATTGATGGAAGGAAAGAATCTGGATTTCAGGAAGTTTTTCTAAGCTTATTAAAAAGCTTACTGGAACAAGACCTCTATTGTATATTTAATTAGCTGCCCATAAAGTCAACCCTCAATCCGCTCTTGATTCATCACTAAATTCCAGCCACATTTTATGGAAGTTGATCACAATTAATCTGATCCTCAAAGTCAACAGGAAGTAGCACTGAATTCTCATACTTTTAGGCGCGTACTCCTGCAGTGAAAACTGGCCTATCGCTATGTTTAAAAACACACGTGGAGAAGAGGGGAAAGGAAGACACGAAGCCCCCACTTCTTCTCTCCAAGCCCCAGAAAGTTATTTATTTAATTCTTAAACCAGCCTGGAGGAGGGCAGGGCGTGTGTGTACAACTCGGCTTAGAACCGTGCCAATATGAAACTTTTTTGACCTCTGCAATGCCTCTCCCCCATTCTAAGAAATAACCCAAACAGTCACGCCCTCCCTGCACCGTCTCCTGGCAGCCTTCCCACTGTAAAGCACTGGTTTTCGGTGTTCTGCGATACCCAAGGGCACTGTGATTATACAAAGAACTGGAAACTTAAGAGCTAGAATATCAGGATTCTAGAATTATCTCTGCCACTGACTTGCAGTTTAACTCAGAGCAAATCACTTTTCCTCCCGAGGCCTCTTTTCGTTTTTAATAAAAGTAAGTGGGCTGGATTAGATAGTCAGGGAAGTCCCCCTCCAACTTTAAACTTCGGATTCCAATGTAATTCACTCCCTAAAGTTATTTTGTTTGTATTCATCATAAGGATCAGGCCCAATGACTATGAAAATTACCAGACTGAGAACCACCAGATCACTACCCGAGAGTCCAATTTCTCGTTACTCAAGTAAGTTCTCAAAGCCCCAAAACAGTCAGAAGCAGTTTAAAAAAAAAAAAAACAAAATTACCTCAGGAAACAAAGCTTAATTTCTCCTCAGAGATCAGTACCTGCAGAAAAGGCTCTTAGGGATCAGCTCTGGCCAGTTACCGGAGCTCACAGGAAAGGGGACCCAAGTACACGGTCGGGACGCTCTTTGGCCTTTGTAAATACAACGAGCATCCATCCGCAAATCCAAAGAACCT
Organism: Phacochoerus africanus; assembly: GCF_016906955.1. Taxonomy (NCBI): domain Eukaryota; kingdom Metazoa; phylum Chordata; class Mammalia; order Artiodactyla; family Suidae; genus Phacochoerus; species Phacochoerus africanus. The sequence continues at coordinate 119,002,711 of NC_062552.1, forward strand.
ACACTAACAGACCGTTTGACACAAACGTGAAGGGTAGCTCCCTGGCTGGGTCCTTGTTTGGGAAAAACACACTTTTTTTTTCTTTTTAATCTTTTTAGGGCCGCACCCCTCAGCACATGGAAGTTCCCAGGCTAGGGGTCAAACGGGAGCTGCAGCTGCCAGCCTAAGCCAGAGCCACAGCAATGCCGGGTCCAAGCTGCGTCTGCGACCTACACCACAGCTCAGAGCAACGCCATCCTCAACCCACCAAGCGAGGCCAGGGGTCGAACCCGCATCCTCATGGATACTAGTCAGGTTCACTACCACTGAGCCACGGTGGGGACTCCCGAAAAACACACTTCTATTATTGAAGGAGGCAGGGTAGGAACCTACACCCTAATCAGCGATCACTGTCAATATCATTCCGATATTCTCTGAATTCCCTCCTAACATTTTTACTCTCTCCTGGTTCCGAAAACTTTAATATGTATTCTACGAACCAATCCAAATTTCAAGTTCAGTTGTTATACACATTTTCACCACAAACTTGCAGGCCTGAATCAACATCTGTTAAGGTAAAAAAGCTCACAGAGAAAAATTAGCCACGGGAATACATAAATAAGAAAGCTTGGTGTGAGGAGTTCCCGTCGTGGCACAGCGGAAACGAATCCGACTAGGAACCGTGAGGTTGCAGGCTCGATTCCTGGCCTCGCTCAGTGGGTTAAGGATCTGGCGTTGCCATGAGCTGTGGTGTAGATAGCAGATTCAGCTTGGATCTGGTGTGGCTGTGGTGTAGGCTGGCAGCTGTAGCTCAGATTAGACGCCTAGCCTGGGAACCTCCATATGCCGCAGGTGCAGCCCTCAAAAAAAAAAAAAAAAAAAGCTTGATGTGAAATGCTTACTAACACAGTGCCTAACATATCACAGTCAGAGATGAACAAACATCTGAACTAAATCTAACAACTGCACACAAAACAAGGAACACTGTATTTTAACGTAACTATATTTGTAAGCTCCCTATACCTGCACTCTATTTTAGATGGATTAGAATAGATTAGCATCCTTTAGGGAAAAAACCCTCAGTGATACCAAATCTAGCCTCTGGGGAAAGCTACTGTATATATAAATATAAACATCCTCTCTGCCAATCCCCGTAGCGAGAACATTACCCGTGCGTCTTGATGGAGCCAAGCAAAGCCACTTACAGAAGCCTCCTGCTAGCTCTTAACGCTATTGCAACATATCACTTCACAAAACAAAAAGCTGCCTGTTCTACTAAGGAAAAAAATGTTAAATCTTAGAGATTTACCTGTTTAAGACAACTGCCGTGTATCTTCTTTCCACAAAAATAATTCCACATAAAATGTTGGTAAATGGAGAAGGAAAATTCGTCTCCGGCTTTTCTTTTTCTTCAATTTCTTCGTCCTCCTCATCATCCTCAGAATCACTCCAAGACACGTAATTATCCTGATTCCTATTATTATACCACTCAACGCTTTCAAACTGCTGTCGCTCGTAGGGTTTGTATTTGCGTAAGATTTCGAGCAGTTTTATGACTTTAGGAGTTACAAATCTCAGGTCAAGCGCGGCAGGGGAGAAGTGCCCTTCACACAGCGCGTGTACTTTCCTCAGGAAAGTGTCTGTAAACAATAGAAATTTCCTGTGCAGCTCCTCTTGTTCATGTTTGATATATTTCTGTAGTTCTCTTACCATCATTCCAGCTACTTTATCTGCACACCAAGGTCCCAGAACTACCAATACTGCACGACAGTCTGATAGTATCTACAAAAAAATGTAAAGACCCAAATGCTAAACAACAATCACTTAGCATTTTCATACGGAGTTCAACCGGGATTTAAGGTGTCATCAATCTGCCCCTCAAAACCAATCGACCCTACTAATAAACACAAACACTGAGGTTCACTCTCCAAGGCTGGGTGAAAGGCCCGTAGTCTTTTCAAGCTCTACTTTTTCACACATATGCCCAGAACCACTCTTTGGTTTTCCCCAGCGAAAATAATCAAATGACAGAAATTGAAAGATGCAATTGTATGAGACTTAATTTTAGATCTGTGATTAGTTTCACTTCCAGATAAAAATATGCAAAGAGGTATGGAGCAAAGTACAAACACATATACATATGTGTGTGTGTTTTATGTGTGTATATGTATATGCATACACATATGTAGCAGAGCACGTAATTTTACTTTAGATATCAAAAAAGAGCAAGACAATTCTCCCTGAACTGCCCAGAGTGCCACATCTTATAACTCGCTCGAAGCAGACTGTAAATGCATACTGAGGCTAAAACAGGAATTGCCAGTTCTATAGGCATGTACAAGACATACTGGGTTGAGCACGGACTTAATGAGAATTCAAGGACTGAAAAGAATCTGTGCATTGCTGTTCCAGAAAAAAATCATCAGGAGAGAATTCAGACTTAGATTCAAGGGAGTTCCCTTGTAGAGCAATGGTTTAAGGACCCAGCATTTTCAGTGCAGCAGCCTGGGTCGCTGCTATGGCACAGGTTTGATCCCTGGCTCAGGAACTTTTGCATGCTGCAGGAGCAACCAAAAAATAAAGAAAGAAAAATTTTTAAAAGACTTAGAACCAATACAGTGTTAACAGTCACAACGGACACAAAGTCCTGGGATAGTGGTTTTCAAATTTCAATGGCATCAGGATAACTGAAGGGCTTGTCAAATCTCAGACAGCTGGACCCCACCCCCAGAGCTTTAGATGGGGCAGGTCAAGGCTGGGGCCCGTCATCTGCATGTCTAAAAAGTTCCAGAGGGATCTGGAGGCTGCTCTGCGTCCACACCTGGAACAGCACTATCCTAAGGAATCACTTCTCAAAGCTGCACTTCTCAAGGACAACAGGCTCATATCCAGTTACATACAAAGAAACAGCAAAAGAGTTCGTTTAACCCAAGGGTTGAGCAGGAACTAATCCATCTGCCCAAGGAAAAAAAACTGGACTCACCTCTTATACTTAAAAAATCATGGCATCTCTGTAAACCAGGGATGTCTATGCTCAATAATATAAATGTTGGAACTCCCGTCATGGTGCAATGGAAATGAATCTGACTAGGAACCACGAGGTTGCAGGTTCAATCCCTGGCCTCGATCAGTGGGTTAAGGATCTGGCATTGCCGTGAGCTGTGGTGTAGGTCACAGACGCAGCTCGGATCCTGAGTTGCTGTGGCTGTGGTGAACGCCAGCAGCAACAGCTCCGATTAGACACCTAGTCTGGGAACCTCCATATGCAGCCCTAAAAAATATATACACACACACACACACACATACCTATAAATATAAATGTCTGTCAGGCCATAGTAAACTCAACCCAGTACATTCAATGGAAAACGTCCAAAGAGATAAGAAGCTAAGGCCTTAAACCAAAATGTATAGAAAACAGCCTCATCAGAAGCATATTTTCATTTCAATATCAAAAATAAATAGAAGCCTTTTATTATACTCCCTATACTTACTCCATATGCTTACCTGTTTGGAAATTAAAGTAGAATCTCTTTCTTTTGAATGTACAGCTATGTTACAGTCATTGATAAAATTGAGAGCTTCTTCTAATTCCATCAGCAGTCTTTCATAAAGCCCACTTCTGTCAGTAAATGGTCCACAGTCTACCACAATCTCACATGGCTGAGAAGTATATCTTTAACGTTAGAAACAAAAGTTGTCATTAGCACAATAAACTGACTAGAGCGTTACAATCCATTACATTTTGAAACCAAAAAAGAAACATCCTCTTTTCAGTGCTACAAGCATCTGGAATCACAGGCAGGCTCACGGCAAGCCTTTCTAAAGTGGCATTCAATGGCATCTATGCTGTCTGCCTGCCAGGTCTCAAGGAATAAATGCGTAAGGCTAACAGTCAAAGAATTTGTGATTTCATTATCATCCCAGGGTTTTTGTTTTGTTTTTTTAGGTTTAGGCTTTCATCTTTCACCACCTTAGCCATCAGCCAGAATGAAAAATAACGTGAGTCAAAATATTTAAGAAACTCCACAATGACTGCTTCTCAGAAGTAATTTCTGATTACAGGGAAGAGGGGGTCAATCAGAGGGAAGAAGTGTTATCCAATGTACCCATTTCCATACTATTTGAAAAGTTTTTTCTTAATGTATTTTTAACACATCCTCAGGGAAAAGCTCCTCCAAATTTCCATCAATTACAGTATCATTGCTTGGATCTTTCATGCCTGTTATAAAATGATGACCAGAACAACACCTAAAATTCTAAAAGCACATACGACAATTAATTTATGAAAAAAGAGAAGAAAAACATACTTAAATACTACCGTTTTCATTATTCTCAACCAGAATTTCCAAGAGTCACGCTTAGAGAAAGAGGTAATACCAAACTCAACGGATTACTTAACAGTTTTAGCTAAATGCTCTCATCCCTCCTCCTGCAGGCCGCAAGTTGGACAGGCCCACCAATCTCACTCCAGCCACAGAAAGCAAACATGTAGCCTTTCACGTCGACGTCACAGACTGTTTTAGCTCAGGGAAATCGGAAATAGCAGGTCCGAAAGGCCACGAGATTCAGATTTGATATCATGCTGAATTCCTAAGTCCAATGAATTTAAATGTTACCTTCTCCTCTCATTCTACAGAGAGAGCTCCTTCCAAATTCCGGCTAAACGACAGGCACACTGCATGGCGTTTCCCAAGTCAGTGTAACTGATCCTCAGCAAGTCCCCCGAAACCACTGTGATGCCATTTTACAGGTTCAGGGGCAAGAAATGACTCAGTTGAAGTCGCACAGGTGACAGCTAGTGGGGCCAGTATTCAAAATCCATGTGCGACTTAACTTCTAACCTGAGAATTAAATCTTCTCTATTATAACTATTCCAAGAACCACCACTTGGTAATCTTTAACCGTGTTGAAGACTTTACCTAATGAGGGTATAAGGACATCTTAATATGAATTGACTTAATTACATTTATTTAAAAACCCAATTTATACAGGCTCCTTTCCACTAACTTAAATCAAAAAAGCTGTTTCATGAAACACAGCATGTTCTAATGAAACTTAAAAATAGCAACCTCTTCAAAAGGTGACAAACCTAGAAACCCTAAGCAGCAACCTCTCAGAAATTCACACCCATCTTCAAAACTAGAGGGAGTTTCTCTTTTTTCTTTTTTCTTTTTCTTTTTTTTTTTTTGCTTTTTAGGGCCACAGCCACGGCATATGGAAGTTCCCAGGCTAGGGAGCAAATTGGAGCTACAGCTGCCAGCCTACCCCACAGCCATAGCAACGCAGGATCCGAGCCGCATCTTTGACCTACACCAGAGCTCGTGGCAATGCTGGATCCTTAACTCACTGAGCAAGGCCAAGGATTGAACCTGCATCCTCATGGTTCCTAGTCGGGTTCGTTAACTGCTGAACCACGAAGGGAACTTCCTCTTGTTATTTTAAAGCAGATTAAAATAATGAATTCTGTAAATAAATCACTGCCCTTTCAACGCATCATGTGGGATGGTTAAGTCAGAACAACAAGGCACACATCTGACGGAAGAGGACTCCGACTTTCTCCTGTGCGAGTTCTCGGGCCTCGTCAGCATCGGCAAAGAGGATGGGCCCGTGCTCATGCAGTATTTCCTCCTCGGGCAGAAACACCTCCACTTGCTGCTCTGTGTAAATGAGGTTAGGTGCTTGCATTGGAAGATGACTGTGTGGATAAGAATTCTTAGTCTTGCTCATTCCTTTTAACAGCCATTTGTTCACTTGAACAGATCTGACCTGCAAGGCACTATGATACTGAAGCCTTAAGTCTTTTACAGCTGGTCTCACTAGAGCCAAGTCAATCCTACGTGCATACCTGTCTAAGACCACCAAGTCAGTTGCAGTTTCAGCATTACTCTTAAGAATTTTCTCCAGTTTCTGTATCTTTTCTTCCAATTCCTCTGGATCACATTTCCCATTTAAAATGGAAGCAGTTAGCCCCAAAATACGAGGACATGATGGACAATTTTCACAGAGCTAACAAAACAGAAGATACTGACAGTGAGGAATTCATTTTGTCTAACAAGAGACAGCACCATAATAAAATATGTTAAAAAGATCTAACGAATACCAAAAATATTACTCATGGAATTACTGTAGCTTGTTTAAAAGACCTATTTATCAAAAAAGAACATTTAAAGATGTTATCATAGGTTACATAGGTCATTTATGATAGATCGTATAATTTACTGATTTATATGATGCTAAATTTTATTACAGATTTAGGTTATAAATTTATTATAGTTTAATACTACAGATTATAGATTTAAATGAACAATGATTTAATATTCATTCATTCACTCATCCCCTGGAACCAAATTTCCCAAAGTGGTAACTAATATTGCTTTCGGTATATAAAAACAACGCTTATACTCGGTAATCTGACCTGAATAAGACTGATAAAATCTAGGAGTTCCCGTTGTGGCTCAGCGGAAACGAGTCTGTCTAGCATTCATGAGGACGCAGGTTCAATCCCTGGCCTTGCTCAGTAGGTTAAGGATCTGGTGTTGCCGTGAGCTGTGGCATGAGTCTCAGACAAGGCTTGGATCTGATGTTGCTGTGGCTGTGGTGCAGGCCAGTGGCGATAGCGCCAATTCAACCCCTAGCCTGGGAACCTCCATATGCCATGGGTGCGGCCCTAAAAAGACCAAAAAAAAAAAAGACTGATAAAATCTAAAAACTTACCTTCATAATCTCTCGGTAGGGGTGATCTAGGATTGCAAGATGACACTCATCAAACACCAAAAGGTTAATGTCTGACAGTGCTAAGTAACCATTTTTCAAAACATTCAAGGCGACAGAGCAAGTCATAACAAGAACCTAAAATAAAATTGACATTGTTTATGCCATTCACCTGCCTGGATGCACTTATAAGAAATCAGATTACAGAACCACTGTACTTTAGGTGAAGATTAAGAAATTCAACAGTCCAAATGAAAACAAAAATTCTACACGTATGGAAGCTCATACTTTGGAACCAAGAAGTAAAATCAGGAAAACACGGAAAGAGACAGTGATAACGGAGACCACGTTTTTAGGATAAATCTACTATCAATCTACTTCAGGTTTTTAGCCATAATTTGACTGATGAAAACTGTCAGTTTTATCAGATCGAAAAATAATTAACACAGTTTTTTCCTTTCATTTTTTTCCAAGAACTGACAAGGTTTTCTGGAAGGAGACACGGCCTACTTAATTCTTTTTCTAGCTTATCATTCTGTGGATTTTAAGTATTTTATTAATGAGGGCTTAATCCAATATGTAAGACATACTAGCAGGCTGGGGACCATCTCAAGTTAGTTAGGAAGCATCTCTTAATCACCTTAGATCGACCAACACCAACATACAAGAGGCCCTCGACAAAAGCAGGCTCTGCGGATAAGTTTCTCTAAGAACGTCTCCATCAGAGACGCTAAGATCTCAACCAAGAAATGTGTCCAATTTCAACAAATTTAACTCAAGAGTAAACTTTCTGAAAGCAAGTTGTCTGCAAGATGGACAGAGGTTGTAGGACTTTGTGTTTTTCAAGCAGGTAAATCATACTGTAGTCATACCCTTTCTATGGAGTCAGAGCAACACAAGTTAGACCATGTGGGAAAAAGCATAAGGACTAGTTTCTAGGCTGACAAAATGCAAGATAGTACTTAGTTTCAATTAGTTTTCAACTGTAATTCAGACAACCAAGGCTGCAGGTGGTCTTATAAACCAAGGACTTATAGGGAGTCCAAGTCTTACCTGGTGCTTAGTAAACTCTTGGTTCCATTTCTCTTTTGTCCAAGATGCATTTACTTCTAGGTTCGAGTATTCCCCAACCTTGAGATCCGAGTGAGTCCTGACAGCTGACACTTGTTGAGCAACCTGGTTTGCTGATTACAAATACAATACGCCATGTAAATACGAGAAATCTTCACTAAATGGCTCTCTGGACTACTAGTAACACAACAGTTAAGGAAATCCTCATTATTATATATTACACCTAACCATCAATTTTTTTTGTCTTTTTAGGGCCGCTCCCATGGCATATGGAAGCTCCCGAGCTAGGGGTCCAATCAGAGCTGGAGCTGCAGGCCTAAGCCACAGCCACAGCAATGCCAGATCTGAGCCACATCTGTGGTCTACACTGCAGCCTGCAGCAATGCTGGATCCTTAACCCATTGAACAAGGCCAGGGATCAAACCCATATCCTCATGGACACTGTGGGGCTCTTAACCCGCTGAGCCACAACAGGAACTCCAAACCACCAATTTTTCAGACAGCCAATTTAAAATCCTATTTCCAAGGTTATCTTCCAAAACACACTTGTTAGACTCACCACCCTGCCTCCTGCCATTCTCTTCAGAGAGTCTTACACCAATTTCCTTCTTTAAAGACAACTTTCCCCAACCTGAGAATATAATGTCTAGGCTGGATCAGCAACTACTTCTGATCCACCCCTCCTGTTTTCTTCAATAAAATCAGATTGTATCACCAAGAAATAAGACAGACTAATATAAAAAGCACATGAGACCATCACATGCTGATAATCTTTAAAAAAAAGGAAAGAAAGAAAAAAAAGAGGGGAAGGACATAGTTATACTAGCACCCTAGCAGTTTATGTTCACATTTTCTACTTTTTATTTTAATATACAATTTTAAGATAAAAACCAGTGCTTTAAACTCTTACTGAATAGCCAACTTTTAAGAAGCATCTAACTTACTTTCTATAACCAGTATCACACAATCATAAATCAAAAAGTTACCTATTTCATAATCAAGCACCTTTTGATATACTTTGTGAAGCTAAAACATCAAAACCAAAAAATAACAACTGTAGTTCTCGCTGGGGCACAGTAGGCTAAGACTCCGTCTGCCGCAGCTCTGGTCACTGCAGTGGCGTGGGTTCATCCTCACCTGGCACGGTGGGTTAAAGGATCTGGCGTTGCCACAGCTGTAGCTCAGATTCAGTCCCTGGCTGGGGAACTTCCATATGCCATGGGTACAGCCATTAGGGGAAAAACAAAACAAAACTAACAACTCAGATCAGATGATATTCCAAAAGTCATCTATTCAAAAGAAATGCAAAATCAAAATTAAATGCTATTTACATTTAAGAGCTGAAGTTTAACATCTGTGAAATAAAATGATACAAAACCTTTATGAGAAACACTATAAAGAAATAACACAAAATTATATTTCTGCTATCGGATCTTCAACAAGCATATTATCTGTCAAACTCCCTACATTTTTAAGAATTTAACTTAATACCTATGGAGAAAATCTGCTTAACCATAAAATCTTATCCAAGTTGCTCCACACAATTTCATAAAATAATTTTTTATTACCAGAGTTGACCAAGAACACCGTCCTTTTGCCATTTCTGTTGAAGTCTCCCCTGATCTGATAGGACAGCTCTTTAGTGAGTAGTACTGCAATAAACGTCTTCCCTGAGCCAGTGTTTAAACAGACTATGGTATTATGATCCAGAGCTGCTTCAAGCAGTTCAACCTAGAAATACAGTGGGAAAAAGAGATTATACACCTCTTATCTAGCACAAAATCTAGAAAATTGGCTTTTCTTTTAATTCAGGCAATTTCAGTGTTTTCTAAAAATCTTCCTCCAATAAATCTGCCCTTCAAAAAACTTACTTTCTATATCTTTATATAAGAAAAATAATCAGAGGCGTTGAAATGCTGGTTACACACAGCTGTGCTGAGTAAACGTGTTGAAATGGCATTTACCATTTCGTTAGGAGTTACCTTCACAGAATACTCCTCTGGAATACTATGAACAACCTCAGCGACTGTAACTGTGGTTCTGCCAGTCCCAGTCCATGGGTGTGCAACCCAATCTCAATTCCTACCCAGATCACGAGGACAGACACCCCCAAATAGATACAAAGGAACAGTGCGGGTTTCACAGGGGGAAAAAGAAGAAATTTCATCAAGAAAACTATCAAATCAATTACCCGGCAGATGTTAGAAAAGAAAAGGACTTTTAAGAACAAAAGTATTTGGAATGATAAAATTAATCAGAAGAGGAAAACTTGAAAAGGTAAAGGAGTTTTATATAAGTTGGGTCAACTATACGCTCATTTATTCCATTTTAGTGAAAATGCTCCAGTATTAGTGTTCTCATTAGTACCTGATATTTTCTTGGCGTATAAATGTTATCATGAATTGCTTCTTGTTGCCATGGCAGTCCAAAGAAAGGACCCATTGGTGAGGAAGCAGGGGTCATGAGCTGCAGGCCTGCCATGCTGAGGGGTTGCAAAGCAGGGCTTTTCATTCATCCAGTGTTTCTTTCATTGCATTTTTGTTCTAGCACAGCTTACTACAAAAGGGAAAAAGAATACCATTACACAACCATGCAGGGTTAAAAACAAAAGAAAGCACAGAAACAAGAGAAACATCAGGATATCATTCCTATGGGCCTTTTCAAACTCTGTTTAGCATTGTTTTAGCCTTTTCTTGATCTAAGAGGATCGCTTCAAAAGTCAAGCATTCTATACTCTCCAACCCACCAACTCTACACTTAGAAACGTGTCTAGAAGAATTAGGCAGCTGCACAAAAACATAAATACATGAATATTTATTGCTGCCTTATTACTTAAGAATAATAACCTTAAAATGCATTTAAAAATTAGCTAAGTAAACAATGGTCTAGTCTTAAAATGGAATACTCTGAATCCATAAAGATAATACATATCTGTATTTACTGACACAGAACTAGGTCCATAATACACCTTTAAAAAAATGCATAGTCTGATGCCTTTAAAAATATATATATGTAACACATAAACACACATATAAATATATTTCGAACATTCTTTGCAAACATGATGATGCTATTATTGATAAAATAATCAGAAAACTGTATGGAAGGGATGTCATAGTGTGTCTGCACACAGGAAAGATGAAAATCCTGCCAACATTTGGTCATTTTATCAAAGGACTATAAACACAGGAAGTCTTTTTCTCAGATGACAACCTATTTCAATTGCACAGCTGACCAACTACTGAAACGCGTATTTTAAGATTAAGCATGTTCTAGACTCATTAAAACAAAGCAACACAGTTCTGTGGATTCAGTTACTTCCTGGTATCTAAGCACTCTTCTGTAATTCATATATTCTTTCCCAAAGACAAATTTGATTATGTAAAATGAGAAAATAAAAACTCAGTCTTTTAAAAATGTCTAACCAGCAAATAGAGCGTTAGGGTTTCGACTCTCTAAATAAAGGTCCATCCTCAGCTTCCCGGACTATCAGCAGAATTTACTTGTCTTGGAGTAGGGAACTCTCTCCCCTGCACAGCTTTGCAGCGTGCACTGTCCTCACTCTACGAGACCGGAAAGAGAGAATCCCTGCTCTTTGTTCCCCGACAACAAAACCTCTGAATCTCCTGACATGTGAAATTTACAACCATGTACAACACAGCGACTTCAACGGTTGCATCGAATCCAAGAAGTCTCAAGAGTAGAGTCTCTTTTATGCGTAGGCCTAAGACCCGACTCTGATTTCATAGATTAATTCATTTGACAAGAATTTGACATCCAGCTATCACGAGGAAGATCTCAAAGCACAGGGGCCGACGCTGCAGGGGCCGAGGACCTCAGCCAGGCAGGCGTGTCCGTGGCCCGACAGCATCCCCATTCTCCTTACCGTCTCAGGCAAGCGAAGCATTCCAGAGCCCATTAGGGAAAACTATCAAGTCGTTATTTTGCCTGGATAAAACAGAGCTATGTTTTTCATGAGAAATAATGTCCTCATTCTCTACTGAACCAAAGTTCCGACAGCCACTCCACCTAACCCTCTGACACTCGGCATTCACGTCTCTCAGTGTCACAGGCCCACAGCATAAACACCCTCAGGTGGATCATTCAAGCTTTTTACTCAACACAGCTGCAGAGAACCTGAAGCATTAGTCTGCTTTACCTCATTTCCTGAGACTCAGCAGGTCATGCTGAAGGCTCAAGGCTGAGATCTGCAGGCACTTCCCTCCTGGCTCCCACTCTCGGGACACTGCACTCCGGTCCCTCTGTATCTGAGGGTTCCACGTCCGCGGGTCCAATGAACCCCCAGATATGGAAGGCCAGGTGTGCTCTGTTGTTTTAGAGCATCCCTGCAGTTTGGTATCTGCAGGGGTGCTGGAGCCAGTCCCGCGGACCCCGAGGGACAACTGTACTTCTCCATCGCTACAGGCTACTGACTCTTCTTCTTCAACCTGACCCCTCACTTTTCACCCGAGCCAAACGCTAATAACAGACCAAACAAACACATGGTAAAAGGGATCCCGAGAGAAGCCCAAATCCCGGTGGTGGATAGAAATATTAGAAGGAGAAAAGAGGACAGCAACGTAAATCTCCAAACACACTTCCTCCACCTCCAGAAACTCTCTACAGCCAGGAGCCTCCTTCTTACCACTGTGACCATGTCTTCTCCCATAGACGACATGCGTAATAATAATGCCCCAGAAAACAGTCTAAAAAAAAAAATGAATGTTCTACGTTTAGAATAGTATAAAAATAGCCTTAAAATTAGCCTACTTATAAATGTTTATATACTTATTTTAAAATTTATTACAAATAGACTATAACTATACAGCAATAATCTAAAAAAAGTCTCTTTTTAGAATAGTCTAAAAAATGTTTTAGTGTTCTTATTTTAAGGGGGGGACTATAGTCTTTAAAGTTACCGGTAAAATAAAACACAAAGAAAAACTGTGAAAATATTCCAGATTAAAGAAGACTATAAACACATGAGAACTAAATGCAGTAACTGATCTCAAACCGGACCCTTTCCTGCAGAACCGCCCACTCCATTACACATCTGGCTGCAGACGAGGCACTGCCACACTCCCTGAGTGGACAGCTCCACCAAGACCGTGCCGAGGAGTTAAGAGGAGTATCCTGATTCTCGGAGCATAAGGGCCATGACGTATGTAACTCATTCTCAAGTGGTTCCAAAAAAAGAAACTACCTGTGGATATACAGAGAGAGAATGGGCGCAACTGATGATGCAAACAGGGCAAGACGGGTAAAGCACATACCTTTGTCTTAATCTTATTTTTCTTTGCTGTAAAAGTCTGAAATTATTTCCAAATGAAGAGTTTTTTTAAAAAGTAAATGAACATAGCCAACTCAGGAGTTCCCACCGCGGCCCAGCAGGTGAAGAACATGGCCGCAGCGGCTCAGGTGGCTGCAGAGGTGCCACTTTGCAGCCCCAGCCCGACGCAGTGGGCTAAAGGGGGCGCTGTCACAGCCGTGACGCAGGCGACAGCTGCCACTCGGATTCAGGCTCTGGCCCGGGCACGTCCATGTGCCACAGGTGCGGCCATAAAAAGAAAAGAAAAAACATGGCCAATTGGACTAGGGTTCCCTTGAGGACAGGAGCGCTTTATCTCACACATCCTTCCACCACTGGCTGAACTAACCGCCCTCCAGGTACGGCAAACAAACAGTGCAGGTTTGCAGAATGAAACAGTGGCCACGTGAGTGACAAGAAAACCTCCGAGAGCCTCGCTGTGCCTTTCCCAATGTAAATTGCACTGCGTAGATTCACAGACGCACACACATCCACGACGTATTCTTTTACTGGCACACATGCTCTGTGAGAAGATGTGTGTATCATTCTTTGCAGCTCTTACACCTCCTGGTACAATGGACCATACAGGCAGTTTAGTAAATATTTGATGAACTGAATCAGATTTCATGGATGTCTACACAGTAACATGCAGAACAGAAGTACAGACAGTTCAAAAGAGGCCTGCACATCCGCAGGCCTGGGTTCGGACATCCGCACCCAGCCCACTCCTACCGGCCCTGATGGGTGGATCCAGGACAGAGAATGTGCAAGGACATGGGGGGACGGCAACTGAACTTGCCCCATTATATTTCCATTAGAACACAATATTTAAAGTAATATTAATGAAATTAAAATTAATTCATTTCATACATGTTTATGCATTTAGGACACAGTGGCTGGCCACAGTAATACACTTTCTACTTTGGAGAAAGCACATCCAACTTTAACGTTTAATTAAAGATTCAATAAGTAATCCAATAATGTGAAAACAGAAAAACCTACAATTTTGCCAATTTTTACTTTCTCTGGCATGTTTAAAAAGATTTTTCTTTCTTAACTTGGCCTTAATGAAGAGCTCTGAACGCCTGCTGGTAAGTAAAAGTTCTCCAGTTTCATAGACTGACTGACTACGGTTAACTGTTTTAGCAGAGCCAACAGAGCAATTAATCCACAGGACTATTTTTCAATCACAGGTTTTAAATTCCTGGTCAAACAATTCACACTCATGAAAGTGGTGCAGTTGCGGCTTCATTTAGAGGCAGCTTTTAGGGAAACACAGGAGTACACGCTCCTCGTCTCTCCACGCAGGATGAAGCCCAGATTTACCGTCTTAATGCTTGAGATCCCCGCGTTGCTGTTGTCTGAACTGCACTGTGACATTGCGAGAGCAGTTTATTGGAAAATCACAGCATACCCAAGCTTCTGCTCTAAAAATAAATGCAAAAATAGCCAAGTTTAAGATTCCTGTACTTAGGTTGAATACAAACACATCTACAAGAAGCCCTATTGATGTGAAAAGTTGAATCGGAGGCCAGTATTTTAAAAAAAGACATTTGGTTATCTTAGGATACTAAGTCTTATTCTAAAACAAAGAACAAGAGAATGAGCTGTAACGACAGCAGGCCTAACTCCCAAAGATGCTAGGGGCTGGGAGGAGAAGAGGTTGGAGAAAAGTTCAAGGAAAGACTTCAAAATGAAAACAAGGAAACCAAATAAGGCACATAAATTCTAAAGATGGTGGAAAATGGAAAAAGTAAATAAATAAAAGAATACAGATGTATTATTTTCCTAAATTCGTATATACAAAAGAAATAAAGAAGGTCACTAGGAAAGCACTTGGCTGAGAAATCCAAATTGCCTGATTAAATTAAATAAAGCCCAAACGCAAAGAACAAGTCAATTTAACTACAAACTCTCCCATAAAATTCACTTACTAATAAAAGAATTCAGGAACACAGTTCAACAATGTTGGGAGTTCCCGTCGTGGCGCAGTGGTTAAGGAATCCGACTAGGAACCATGAGGTTGCGGGTTCGATCCCTGGCCTTGCTCAGTGGGTTAAGGATCCAGCGTTGCCGTGAGCTGTGGTGTAGGTCGCAGAGGCGGCTTGGACCCCGCGTTGCTGTGGCTCTGGCGTAGGCTGGCAGCTACAGCTCCGAGTAGACCCCTAGTCTGGGAACCTCCATATGCCACAGGAAGCAGCCTTGGAAAAGACCAAAAAAAAAAAAAAATGTTAATGCTTTGGAGAAACTTAAGTTTAGGGGTGGCCTTAAATAACCCTAGAAGAGATTATAACTCAAAAACTAAGGAAGCATAAAGTATTGTAATGAAAAGTTACTTTAATCATCAGATGTTGCTTTTCTTTGATTGATACCATGATTTCATTTCCGCCCCTTAAGTGCAATGCCTCTACCACCACAAGCTCAGGAAAAACACACTGCCGTGGTCTCTTTCCACTAGTGTGGTGTCTGGTCCAGTCTAGCCTAGTCTATAGTGGTTTAAAGGACGTTCAGCTGGAGGTTAAACTTTCTCGTTTCACACACAAGTTGGCTTTGCTGATAAGTTAAAGAAGAAGAGGGCAACCTTAGCACTAGTTCAGTAGGTACATATTTACCTCAAAATGCTGATTCTAAGTTCTTTCAGTTTCCAAGTCTGTATTAATTCATACCCTAGGTAACCTAAAAGCAATCAGAGAGAATATTTTAGAACATACAACTCATTTTTAAAAAAAACTTTAAGAAATTTCCTACTTGACAAATTTTTCAAAACTTATCAGAGGAAGATCTCTGGTAAAACTTTACTTTTTTGACTATTGGGAGTCAAGAAAACAGTGTATGTGTGGTAGCGCTGGCCTTTAAAAGCAGCGTCATGTTCTTATACAACTGTCAGTATAATTCAACTAGACCGTAAGAGTGAATTCTTGGAAGGGACCAACATTTTCCCCCAGTAAAATGTGGCTTTAAAAATACTGAAAGAGGAGTTCCCGTCGTGGCGCAGTGGTTAACGAAGCCGACTAGGAACCATGAGGTTGCGGTTCCGTCCCTGCCCTTGCTCAGTGGGTTAACGATCCGGCGTTGCCGTGAGCTGTGGTGTAGGTCGCAGATGCGGCTCGGATCCTGCGTTGCTGTGGCTCTGGCATAGGCTGGCAGCTACAGCTCCGACTAGACCCCTAGCCTGGGAACCTCCATATGCCGCGAGAGCGGCCCATGAAATAGCAAAGAGACAAAAAAAAAAAAATACTGAAGGAGAGATCTTAGAAAAACACTACCGTAAGTCAGTATCGCACTTTACATGAACATACAACCCCCCTCCTGAGGAGTCAGTCTGCGTTTTCTAAAACTACCTCATGCTTTGACTTTTAATTCCACTCTATGCTGCCACATAGTATGATGCAACTTCGATACACCAACGTGGCCTGATGCGTCACACTCTGCGTCTTTGCAATTCATATTCACTTCTTTCCTAGAGACACTGCAGCCAAAAAAATGAGCTGACAATCCTTTAAAATTCAATGCAACTCCACTATTACAAAATTACTGCTGAGGTAAATTACTTCTTTAGAGAATTATGTATAGAGATACATTAGAAAGTTAACATGCCAAGTACAATGACTATTTATGTTCATACTATAGAATCAATAGGTCAAGTTTTTAAATTTTAATTGATGACCATGATTTAAATCGCACACATGCAAACTCATGTTTGATAGGCCCCTTTAAGATAACTCTGAATAAGACAAGCCACATAGCAGATGCTCATCAGGTTTTAGCATAAACTAACAAACTTAACCTATTCAGGGTCTAAATCCAGCACATGGCTATACCCTTTCAAAGGCTTGTAACAACAGACAGCTAACCTCCCAAGTCTGAGGTCTAACGGTATCCAGAGCTTCCTGGTATTTTCAAAACTGGTTAACAGAAAACTTCCAACTCATTCATTGTACTATGTGTCACATGCTGATATCATTACCTTTACAAATACGACTGTCCAGATTTCATTCCTACTCTCATGAAGCCAAAAAAGCACAACTACCACAGTCAACAAAAGAAACACACAAATACCATATCAACACTGAGAGATTAAAACACTGCCCGAAACACTTCTCTAAGATAACAGGTAAAACCAAAAATTGTTTTAAGAGCTTTTAGTCCCTAGCAACAATATGCTATGGGACTAGAGCTTTTAGTTCCTAGTAACAAATAAGACATTAAATTTAATTCCAACCAAGCCGAAAGGCTAAGAACATCCTTGACCACGGATGTAAAGTAATAGGTTTATAAGGCTGTTGATATAAGGGCAAATTAAAAAAAAAAGCTGCTTAATTCTCCCATTGGAAAATAAAGAGACTTTTTCCCCCTCTTTTTTGTTCAGAACTTCTTTTTCAGCCTTTTCTAAAGTACTTGAATCTTCTTAAAAGCTAAATAAGCCTCTATCTAGTCAGTCTCACTTCTGAGGAATGTTTCCTAAGATATGCAATCAGCAAGAAAGATAATGCGCAATTCCTAGCATGGCCTGTGACTTGTCAACTTGTCAGCTCCAAACTGCAAAGCCTACCTCCAGTCATAAAGATAGGAGAAAGTTAGCAACTGCATCCCCACACGCGGAGGTACCACTTAGCTGTACAGAAGACGACTTCTGGGTCCGCAGTCTCTTTCTTTAGCGCTCAGCCAGAGACTCAATCACTTTCCGGTGTCATGCTTACTCAGTAAAGTGTTTTCTTCCCTTCTACCTTTCTGGAGAGAGATTCTGGGCTGGGAGACCTTGTTTTCAATTATATTTCCCCAACATTAGCTTTAAAAAAATAAGGTCCAATTCTCAAAAAGTATTCATGCCAAACAACAAAATCCATGTCTTGAAACTTAAAGACTACAGAAATCCTAAAATATTCTGCCCAACTGCACTGGAGAGAGCAGTTTTAAAAAATGAAGATAGATCTTAAATGGGCAAACACGTCCTTCTATTAAAGAGGAATCCACCATTGGAAGTCAACTACCATTAAAAAAAATTTTTTTAAACACTGTGAATCAATTATACTTCAATAAATTGAAAAAGAAAAGAAAAGGAGGAGTTCCCGTCGTGGCACAGTGGTTAACGAATCCGCCTAGGAACCTTGAGATTGCAGGTTCGATCCCTGGCCTTGCTCAGTGGGTTAAGGATACAGAATTGCCGTGAGCTGTGGTGTAGGTCGCAGACGTGGCTTGGATCCCGCATTGCTGTGGCTCTGGCGTAGACCGGTGGCCACAGCTCCGATTAGACTCCTAATCTGGGAACCTCCATATGCTGAGGGAGCGGCCCTAGAAAAGGCAGAAAGACAAAAAATAAATAAATAAATAAATATAAAAATAAATTTAAAATAAAAAAGAAAAGGAAGGATCTGAGTTGTTTATAAATCACTTAGATGATTTTAAACCAATCTCCCTTTCCTAAATTAGAGGAGAAAGTGTCAGCTGTTTGCAGCTAATTCACAAGTCAAGTCTCTCACCTCTTAATACTCTGGAACGTACAGTCCCTCCCTGCTCACGGTTCACGGCGGCCCACTGATGTGGGAGGGACAGTGGGTAAGGCCACTGGGGTTACAGAAAGTAGTCCTTTCTTTCTTAAGTATCTTTCATTTAAAATCATCTGAATGCCAGCGAGTCCAGTGTCAGGAACACCAAGACTTGGGGGACTCCACCACCTCTCTCTAAGGTTGTTTCCTCGTCTGTAAAACAGAGCACCTGACTATTACGAGGATTCAATCATTAAACTTGTATTAACCTGAGTAGAGAAAAAGAGCCTGCACAGAAAATATTCGATAAATGGTAGTTTTTAAGAAACCACACCACCATCTCTATTTAGAACGTTCTCGAACAATCCTTAAGACTTTAAGGAACTCCCTAAAGAACCTAAAATGTTTCATTAATCCTAAAATACAGTATTTAAAAAACGTATTCTCATACAAAGTTAAAAAAGCACTATACGAGACTTCATAGTATTTCTTTATCCTTTCTTTTTTTTTGGCCATGCCCACAGCTTGCGGAAGTTCCCGGGTAAGGGTTCGAACCCACATCACTGCAGCGACCCGAGCCACTGCAGTGACACCAGGTCCTTAACCTGCTGAACCACACAGGAACTCCCTACACAGTCATTTTAATCAGATGAACCTGAAAAGCCAAGCTCCAAACTACCTAGTCCTTATGAATTGACAGTCAAATAAAAATCAAATTTAAACCACAAAACATGGTATAGAATGTAAAATAAAATTAAACAGATTCGTATCTACGAGTTCTCTTTAAAAGCAAAAACCAAAAACACGACATGCCACTTCTCTTTGGCTCCCCAGACATCACTGAAAACACTACTTCACTTAACTGCTTCTCAGGCAATGAAATGGTGCACAGCTGGGCAAATCAGCGTCATCGTCATCAAATGCACAAATGTCCAAAATACAAAATACAAGAGAAAACAAAAAGGCAGGGAATATCCAAAATACCCACATAAGAGACCTAAAATAAATATTTCAGGGATTTTGCAACTATTATTTGGTGCATATAGATCCTGAAAAGACTAAGGTCAAACCGAAGACAGAGACCAAAGAAAAAAGGGATAACAATTTTAAGAATTTAAACACTGGAATTTTTAGTCTTTAGATGGTTAGATAAGAGACATAAGCATAAGAGAAATATTTCCATTTCACTCTTCAGTGTCATATTATTAATTAGGAATCCCTGCATATTAATCTGGCCTGCAACAATAACACGAACTACAGTCAGCAATGCTCCCTTCAGCATTACCATTTATAACAGCAAAAATGCCCCTTCCACCCCTCAAAAAGACTCTAAATGTCTAGCAATGAATGAGGAATGGGTTTGGTAAACCATGGATGGCTCACTTTCCAAGATGCATCTCAATGGAGCTATTGAAAATGATGACAGTTGATAATAAACCAAAGTGCTTATGTTACGAGATTCAACCCCCCCCCAAAAAAAACAAAAAAACACAGAACATTTTTTTATGTATGGGAAGATCTGATTACGTCCTCAAGTTAAAAACTAAAGAAGAGAGGAATGAATGGAGGAACAGAAGGAAAACAATCCACCTCAAATTGAGGATGGGATTATCATAAGTAATTTCTGTTTCCTTAAAAAATTTTGGATTTTAAAATTCCCTACAATGTGAACTCTTCATTACTTTTAGAGTTAAGCTCTCAGACTGAGGATGAAGATAATAAAGATATATGATTCCGTGGGGGGGGGAGAGGCTCCCTTCTTAAACCATTAAATGTGGTAAAATTCACCCCTGTTTCTATAACTTAAAACCACTCAGTTCCCTGGCCTTCTTTTCCTGCACTACTCCAGGTACCAAACAAATTTCTGGGTTTCTCTAAAACCAGAAATATAAACATATTATGTTCAACATAATTATGCCTAAAATTAGACTTGTCCTAAACTGAAGTTGAAGACGGGTCAAATACCCTTTTACCAAATTCCATCCACCAGAATCTCACATAGAAAGTAACTCGAGGCTGCCAGCCAATGGTCCACTTACTTGGAATACTTCTTAAAAAGACAACATAGCCAACACCCCACAAAGGCCTCTTCAAGTTTGTTTTAAGAGAGGTAAATCCTTAACACATCACTAGCTTTCAAGGTGAGTCTTAAGATAATGTTTGATTCCAAGTTTCTGTACTTTACCCAATAAAAATATTGCTCATCAAGCACTAGAATTTTATTCAATTCTGCCTGCCTTTTACACCACCTAAGAACACCCATGAGGAAAACAGGCCCACAATTTTCTATGCTAAGTTGCTTTAAGATAGATATTATAATGTGAACATTTTAATACTAAAGAGAGGTCAGTTCTGAGACGAAGTGGGCCTAAGAAACTGCTGAGTATGCTGGATGCTTAATCCATGTTGAGTCAGGAAGCAAACATACTAAAAGTTCCAGGCAAGAGGCAAAGCCCTCATTGCAGCTCTGAGCAACCACATGCTATCTGCCCTCCCCGTAACTCCATGACCAGAGCATCACAGCCTCCCCAAATGCGCTCTGCTTCTGGAGCTGCCAGCCCTCCACCCACCCTCGAGCTTCCCCTAACAACCTCTATCACTGGACTCTCCTCTCATCCAGAGCACGAGGCTGGCTATCTCTGCCACCCAAATCAGGGATTAATTGCATCTTCTGCTCAATATTAGATGTTACTGCCATTGCTATCCCCCTCCAAATTGTAAGATCTTTGAAGAGAAAAACAATTTCACACTTGACCTGCACAGAAGAAAGCTGGAAATATACATAAATATTTTTCATTAATTAATTCTATGTTGAGAATAAACCTTATTGACCTAACCTAAAATTAGCTTGTATCTTTTTGCGGATCAAATAAAAAATTCAGTTTAGATACTTACAGCTTTAAACAACACAAACTATTTTAACAAGTTTAATACTCCCATCCTCGCCCCCTCCCCCCACAAGGACTAGTTCAGGATGACCTGAAACTATGAAAGCTAGAGAAGCATCAATTCATACAATAATAATTTTGACATCATCCAATCATACCCATCCTACCACCCTAGTCCTTTTTGGGGAACTCCCAACCTACAAATTTCTCCTCCGCTTTAATGCAGTCTGATCTGATACTAACCCTGAAAACGTTTCAGTAACAATTTAAAGTTCTAAAGTTACAAGTTTAACTGGAAAAACCCAAAGACTCAAATAATACCTCTCATTAATTTTTCATTTTTAGAAACTATTTTATTAGGTTTATAAAATCCACATAAAAAACTATTCAATGTCAACCAATAAACTTAGAAAAAGATGACAGAAAAAAATTACCATTTTTTTTTAGGGCTGTACCTGCGACATATGGAAGTTCCAGCTAGGGGTCGAATCGGAGCTGCAGCTGCCGGCCTACACCACAGCCACAGCATCGCACAATCCGAGCCTCATTTGCAACCTACACCACATCTCATGGCAACACTGGATCCTTAACTCACTGAGCGAGAGCAGGGGTCAAACCCGCCTCCTCATGAATACTAGTAGGGGGTTCATTACCCCTGAACCACAACAAGAACTCCAAAAAAATTACCCGTTTTCAACCCTGACATCAGCAATTGAGACAAGAATCATTGATGGATGCTGAAACTCCTGGGTGAAGGTCTCAAAGTCTCTCTGTACAGATTCCTACAAACTCAAATGAAAATTGATAATTTATACTGGAAAACCTGACAAGTACCACGATAACTCAAGTGACAAAGTTACCACCACCGATACTGGGACAAAATGACAACATGCACCTCCTGATACGATGAACTGAGAAAGAAATATCATCTGTGTCCCAAGTGAGAAGTCTCAAGCTAATCCTGAGGATATGCAGAAACCACATGAGATTCACCGTCCATAACAACTGGCTTGTGCCCTTCAAAAAGGTCAGTATCACCGAGCTGGGAAACGATTCCAGAGTAAAAGAGGGAAGAGGCATGACAACCACAAGCAGTGCACATTCCTGGACTGACCTGTGTCAGGGAAGGAAAACGGCTATAATGGACATTATCGACTGAAGCGGGATCAGAATACGCCACCTGAAAACAGGCCACTTGGGCACGAGGGCTGCTGAAGTGAGAGAGAATAGACAGACACGGGGGATTCTCCTGCCCCTCAGAGTAAGGCACGAACTTCCCTTTGCAAAGGTGCTCCCCTGCCCCTCTCCAGTACTGCTAGGCGGAGACGATGCTTACCACCGGTTGAATGTGCATCCACACTCCTTAACCCAATAACCCTCCCCTGCCATCAGCTGCCCTCGCGATGCACCTTCCCACGACTCGCGGCTGCTCTCCGCCCCACCTCTATTTCCTCTGTCCTGCCACTCCTCCTCAAGCCCAACCCCTGCTTCCTGCGCATCGCCTTTGCACAGGCGAAATAAATCTTCTCTCTTGTGAATCTGTCCTTTTTCAGTTTAATTCACAGACCCCATGCAATGAAGTTAAGAAGCACAGAGGAAAAGGTTTTTTCCTTCTCCTCAGGGACAGTGGTAAAATTTAAATATTATCAATAGTAAATTCCTTGAATTTTATAACTATGCTGTATTTATGTAAGAGAAAGTTCTTGTTCTTAGAAAATATGCCTTGAATATTTAGCAGTGAAGAGCACAACGCCTGCAACTTATTCTCAAAAGCTTCGGGAAAATAAAAACGGTATATGCAGGGAGAGAACATGCAACTGTGGCAAAATGAGAACTCTTGGTAAAGGCAGGTAACAATAAGGAAAGTCTTTACTCCTACAACTCAGAAGTTTGAAAAAAATTTAAAACACAAACCTAAAAACAATACTCTGCCAAATGCTGATATAAATGGCTACCAGCAGAACAGAGAAAAATGGAACACCTCCAATTTTACTTCAGAGTAGTATAAAAAGTAATACCTAAAGCAGTTTTTCCCCACTGAAAAGACTCACGTCCTCCCGCCCCTTATTAAATTATTTGTTCATTCAGTCAACAAATCTTTATGAAGCAAGACATCCCTAATGCACACCTGGATTCTGGAGGATGTGAGAACCTGAGTTCTGTTTTGAGGAGTGTGTAGTAACAGCACTAGTTAGAAAGCACAGGACATCGTGGGGAAGAGGAGTCAGCAGGTGAAGAAGCATTTAAACAGAAACCGGGCAGGTGCAGCCGAGGGCATCCCAAGCAGTGTGCTGCGGCGCTGGTCCCCGGGGAGAATGCCAGACCGTGAAACTGGCAAGGTAAGCAGGAGGGAGACGGCAAAGGGCCTGGAACGGGGCTCTGCAGGGATTACGTCACCATTCTCAGTGTGCGCCTACTTCATCTTTGCCCAAGACCTGCTCTCTGTCGAGACCCACAGACAAGAACACCTCCACACAACAAAGAAAGAGACTCTGGACCTTGACTCTCTCCTTTAAAGGGAACTTCCTCTTGTCCCCGTTGCAATCGCTGCCTCTACTCACATCACTCTGCCCCCCAGCGGTCCCTCTTGGTGCGCTGACCCCCTCAGCTCCCCCATGCGAGACCAGGACGGCTGGGCACCCTCCCTCCAGCTCCAGTTCACTGTCCTTCCCTGCCTGTGGCCCATTTCCACTTGGAGAGCCACATTCTGCCATCAAGGAAACTTGGGGCTATTCCAAAAACCCAATTAATCTAAAAAGAAAGGTGAAGATCTGCTACTGCTAGATACGATTTTTAAAAACCACCCCACAAACGACCTCCATCACAGGAATTCCAGAGATGTTCCAAGAAAGAGAAGCAGTATCAGAATAAATGAAGTCTCCAGGTAACAACTCTTATTTTGCTCAGCTACGTTACAATTAAACTTGATATACATAAATTACTGAAAGAGCCCAGGTAAGAGCGGCAAGGAAACAGGCGCCAAAGCAGAGGGTGAGTGATCCCACGGGCTATCTGTCGGCTCTGGGGCAAATGAGCTCGCCTCTCGTCTCAGCCTCATTTCTACGTGGGGCCTGCGGGGACCTCAGCCCCTGGGCTCCTCTTTCTCCCTACACAACGTGCAACACAGACAGACAACTCATTAGCTAAACCACCCATGCAAATCACTAAAAAACAAAATAAGCTGTTTGGTGTGGAAAAAAGAACCACACATACTGGAGAGGGGAGGTGAGAGATGGCAGAGCCTCGGAAGACTCGGAGAAGCTCTCCTGGAAGGTCGGTTAAGAGTACGCCATGGGAGTTCCCGTCGTGGCGCAGTGGTTAACGAATCCGACTAGGAACCATGAGGTTGCGGGTTCGGTCCCTGCCCTTGCTCAGTGGGTTAACAATCCGGCGTTGCCGTGAGCTGTGGTGTAGGTTGCAGACGCGGCTCGGATCCTGCGTTGCTGTGGCTCTGGCGTAGGCCGGTGGCTACAGCTCCGATTCGACCCCTAGCCTGGGAAACTCCATATGCCGCGGGAGTGCCCAAGAAATAACAAAACAAAACAAACAAAAAAAAGAGTACACCAAGGGATTAACAAATCTTAAGACCACAAAGAGTGGAAGAGGAGCAAGAACCAAAACTACGACCACCCTCATCCTTTCAGAATCTTTACGGCTTTCTTAAAAAAAAAGAGGCAGGTACCCATTTTGGACAAAGGACAAAACTGGCAGCTACCATACCCTGCAGCGAGCACGTTTAATCCTATGTTGCCTGAACAGAAGCCAAGCCACTAGGACACCGACAATGTATCTGAGAATTCTCTACATCTGCTTACACATGACTGCAGAGGCAACTCTGGCGTCTCTAAGGGGCTACGCAGTAGGTAAACTGTCTGAATGGCAAATGAACACGGCTGACACGCAGTATAGGAAACTGAGAGCAGAAGAAGGATCTGTCATTTACCAGACTCAGCATCTTGCCAAGGACTACCCATGAGCATCAGTCCCAGGAAAAAAAAACAAAGGGATTAAAAACAAATATTAATGGAGCTCAGAGTACCAGCCATGTTATGAATGGGGCAGTACAGCACGACCGCTCCAAACCGTCCGTGGGTGTAGGATGCACTCCAAAACCCTGATCCACTGCTCCCGAAGCCGGGCTGCGTCTCCCTCTCCCCCGGCCCCACCAAGCTCCTTCCTACCTCTCACACACCAGCCCTGGCCATCTGTTCCTCAATCTTCAGGTCTCAGCTCCAGGGTCACTTTTTCAGTCAATAGTTTCAATTAAAAGACAGTAAATCCGTATACCCAGAACCAATCCAGGTGCCAGGCACAAGCAGGCTCTACGGGAATAAGCAAAGACAGGCCGCCCTGAGGCAGAGGACGTCACCTGAATCCTGCCTGCCCCCCTCCCAGAGTGTTTTTAAGATACGACTACTTCACACCTTAACTACTTTTACCTTTACGATCACTCAGAAACAATCCTTCAAAGCACAACGAAGAATGTGTTAAATTATAAATCAGTGGTCAAATTTATCCAGAGTGAACTCTGGTCAAAGATGAAAAATTTAGCTTCCGGAGTTCCCGTCATGGCACATCGGAAACAAATCCAACCAGGCACCATGAGGTTGCCAGTTCCATCCCTGGCCTCGCTCAATGGGTTAAGGATGTGGCGTTGCTGTGAGCCGTGGTGTGGGTCACACACGTGGCTCCAGGCTGGCACTGCTGTGGCTGTGGCTTAGGATGGCAGCTATAGCTCTGATTTGACCCCTAGCCTGGGAACATCTATATGCTGCAGGTGCGGCCCTAAAAAACAAACAAAAAAACTTAACATAGGTGGCATCAAACACTTCTATTTTTCTTTTTTGTCTTTTTCTTGGGCTGTACCCTCGGCATATGGAGGTTCCCAGGCTAGGGGTCTGGTTGGAGCTGTAGCTGCTGGCCTACGCCAGAGCCACAGCAATGCCAGATCAGAGCCATGTCTGCAACCTACCCCAAAGCTCACAGCAACACAGGATCCTTAACCCACTGAGTGAGGCCAAGGATCGAACCTACAACCTCATGATTCCTAGTCAGATTCATTAACCACTGAGCCACAATGGGAACTCCTAAACACTTCTATTTTTCCATACACTACAACAAAGAGTATTTTTTTCTATTAAATCATTTAATGACTCTCTTTTTAAAAAGTTGTAATTTTTCCAAAGTTTTATCTGGTTACTTTTATTTTTAATATCAATTATTTCCAGAGAATACTTTGGATGAATTGGACAAATTCCTTGAAAAATAAAATTTACCAAAATTAACAACTAAAGAAACAGAAAATGTGAAGAAGTCTACAGCTTTTAAAGAAATTGGATTATTAAAGACAAAAAAAAAAAAAGGAGTTCCCGTCATGCCTCAGTGGTTAACAAATCCAACTAGGAACCATGAGGTTGAGGATTCAATCCCTGGCCTTGCTCAGTGGGTTAAGGATCCGGCATTGCCCTAAGCTGTGGTGTAGGTCGCAGACGAGGCTTGGATCCCGAGTGGCTGTGGTGTAGGCTGGCGGCTACAGCTCCAATTGGACCCCTAGCCTGGGAACTTCCATGTGCCACAGGTTCAGCCCTGGAAAAGACAAAAAAAAAAGAAAAGAAAAGAAATTGGATTATTAAAATTATTAAATACGCCAAGCCCAGATGTCATGATTAGTAAAATTCTTCTAAACATTTAAAGAATAACCCCAATGCTAAAATCAAACTTCATGGGGACAGAGATAAGAGGGAATATTTCCCAGCTCTTTCCATGAGACCATTATAAACTCGACACCAAAACCTGAAAAAGCTATTACAGGCAAGTAAAATTATAATCCTATCTCTCAAACAAAAAAATGTAAAAATACTAAAGGCGTTCCTGTCATGGCTCAGTGGTTAACGAACCAAACTAGCAACCATGAGGACATGGGTTCGATCTCTGGCTCTTCTCGGTGAGTTAAGGATCCAGTGTTGCCGTGAGCTGTGGTGTAGGTCACAAACGCAGCTCGGATCCTGAGTTGATGTAGCTGTGGTGTAGGCTGGCAGCTACAGCTCTGATTTGACCCCTAGCCTGGGAACCTCCATATGTCACATGTGTGTGGCCCTGAAAGGACAAAGACCAAACAGAAAAAAAAAAAAAACCTAAACAAAATATCAACAAATTGAATCCAGAAATATATAAAAAGGATAATGCATCATTATCAGTTGTGGTTTATCACAGGAAGGCAAGGATGGCTTAAAAACCAGTTAGTGTATTAAAACAGGATAAAGTTTTACAATAATTAAGACCATGTGGGTACTGGCACAAGAAGAGACAATGCAACAGAACAGAATATAAAAACAGACCCACACCTATACACTGGGAACTATGTCTAGTCACTTACGATGGAGCAAGATAATGTGAGAAAAGAGAATGTGTTCATGGATGTGTAACTAGGTCACCACGCTGTCCAGTAGAAAACTGACACAACACTAAACTAGGCTAGATGGGAAAAAAAAAATTATTACAGAAAAAAATAAAAATAAAAACAGATCCACACATATAAGGCTATTTAATGTCAAAAAAAATACTGTTGCATAATAGGGAAAAAAGATGGCCTTTTCAAATAAAAACTATGTTAATTATGTATCCAGGTAGAAAAAGTGAATCTTGATTACTGCCTCACATCATATACAAAAATCAATGTCAGCTGGATATCAAAATGTACAAAGTAAAACGACAAAATTATTAGAAAAAACATAGGAGAATACCAAACCAAAACACCAAACAGGTTTCTTTGTGTTTTTCATCGGGGGAGTGGGGGAGCCCCCACATGCAGAAGTTCCAGGGCCAAGGATCAAACAGGAGCCAGAGCAGTGACAACACCAAATCCTTAACCACTAGGCCACTAGGGAACTCCAGAACAGACTTCACCACCACCATTTTACACTGTTCGTTCATTCCACCAACCATGTCTGCCTCAATCATCTGAATTTCTGTTATTCCTTAGTTAATCTATCACTTGACCTTATTTGAGTAGCTATACCCTATGGACGGGGTCCGGCAGGGGTCCCGGACCTCCCATAACCGTATATAAAATTATGAATACGCACATGCACATTTTTCTGGGCAGAAGAGTCCTATCTTTTGTTACATCAGGAATCTCCAAAGAACAGGAACCGCTGGATGACATCAAATACGTACGACACATACATAAAAAGTTTATGGTGGTTCAAAGAGACTCAAGGACAATGCATTCACTTATACATAAGAGAAGAAGGATGGCTCCTGAGGGAAACTGAGCAACATTTAAGGCACTATTATGCTCGGTATCGTTCCTCAGAGACCCAACTAAGAGAGAGGACCATTTGAATGAGTACAGACAGTCCTCACAGAGAACGCGTGCTGTGAAATACGAAATACGCTTCTCCAACCCTCTTCCCTTTTTCATCTTCCATTATAAAGCTGAACGTACACCTCACCATGCATAATTTGGGGGGGTGGGAATCACAACAGGATCAAATCAACTTTTAGAGCAAAATCGCCTCTACTTGAAGCAAAATATCAGCTAAATGTTATCAAATGGTAAATCAGGTGCTAGAACTGGGCTAGGCGTTTTAAAAAAACTCACTTTCTCTCCTCACAACCTCAAGAAGCAGATACGTTGATTACGACCAGTGGAGAGATGGGGCAGCTGACTCAGAAAGGCTGCCAGACGCCCCGTGCTCCTCAGCTATCAACTGAAGGCATCAGAATTTGAACCCTGTGGTTTCTCTGACCCAGACCTGCTCTTAAACATCCTTAAAATGCTCTGATAAAATAGTAATGCTGAATTTTGCAAAAAGAGGAAAAGCTCAAAATACCACTAATCAGAGCTACTGCCAGCGATGGGTGTGCAGCAGGGTGTGCGAGAGGAGACGCTGTTCAAAGCTCTGGGTTCATCCCGTCCAACCCGCCCTCCTCGACTGTCACCAATGGAAGGAAAACAGAAATCCTGGAATCTCAAAATATCTCAGAATCTCAGAAAGTCTTACCTAGGTCTACTGCCTTTCTCTTTCCCTTCAAATAGGGTCACTGATCTAATCAAAGAACCTCTTTACATCATGTCAAAGATTGGTTCTTAAAATCAGCTCCTTCTCTCATTATATGAGTTCTTTCGATACATTATTTTTAAAATTCTGAACTGGTTTGCTGGCACGTTCTAATCCCCCAAAGAATTTCAAAAAATGTTTTCTAAATTCCTATCTCATTGCAGATGTTTGAGTTGTCACCTAAAAAAGAACAACCACAATAACTAACAGCATTCGCCAGCTTCAGCAATGGGAAAGCCTACAATACCAGTAAAACTCCCCATTTGACGGCAATTCTCTTCTAGGAAATTAACCCTTTTCTCCGTAGACAATGTTTCCATGCACTAGTCATATGCACCTCACTCATGAAGGACCAGGCACAGATCTGTCCAAAATCAGAATAGTAATCATCTTTTCAAAGGACTTAATAGACAAGCAATATTATTTTCCATAAAACTGCTTTGGCTTCTAAGGCCTTTGAAAAGTAATATCAACTAATTGATCCACTCAACAAATCCAAGCACCTTCTATACATAAGCACTGTTCAATGCTATCTTTACTACCCCTACGAACCTGTAAACCTTAACACAGCATGACCGTCAGTGTCACTGTGAGCTTCAAAACTCAGAACGCCAAGGCCAAAAAAAATTTTTTTTTTTGGCTTTTCCAGGGCTGAATCGGCGGCATATGGAGATTCCCAGGCTAGGGGCTGAATCAGAGCTGCAGCTGCTAGCCTACACCACAGCCACCACAGCAATGCAGGATCCGAACCACATCAGTGACCAACACCACAGCTCACAGCAACACCAGATCCTTAACCCACTGAGCAAGGCCGGGGATCGAACCTGCATCCTCATGGATGCTAGTCAGATTTGTTTCCGCTGAGCCATGATGGGAACTCCACTAAGGCCAAAATTGAAGTCTTTCACGTCTTATTCCCTAGATGTCTTGCAGACATCCTCAGACAATATTTTCTTGTGGCATCTTCTTAGTCACCTATTTAAAATGGATAGCAACTCTGCATAGTGAAGGAGAACCAAAAATTCACTGACAATTTTAGATAAGTCCAAAAGCTACTTGGTACCCACAATTCACTTTAACAAAGGCCTTCTTACATGTCTGAAAATTTCACTTTCATCCACTAGATCTCAAGACTGTGTTTCTCTCCGTATTCATCCATCCAATCTATACCATCACCCAACAGCAGAGAGAATGTGGAAAATCCTGCCTGCCTATGCTCTCGAGAAAAGAGTCCATGTGTGAATGGACTGTTATTCGGCATCTGTCAAAAGCCTGTAGAGAAAAATGCTATGTGAGGGAAATCACCTGGAAAGACAAATTAACTAGTTGCCAATGACTCAAATCACCAGTATGACGTACACCTGCGCTGCTAAAGCTTCTCCATTCTGCCTGAGGCCCTATCCAGTTTCTCCAAAGCAGCATGTGAAAAATTTCTCTATCATTTGTAAAAAGTAAAACGTTTTCTCCACACATTGCTAATGCCATTTTTTTACCTAAGAATCCAAATGCTCATTCTTCACACAAGAGTCTGCTTCTGATGAATTGGTACACTTCCTTTCATTAATCAATGCCAACTCTAATTAGTCCTGCTTCCTCTTTTGCTTTGACTAATAAAACACTGAAAAAATAACAAACTTTAGCTACATGGAGATGCTAATGATCCCTGTTCAAAGCCTCTCATCGAATCCCCCCAGCTCTCTCCACACTCCGTCCCTCAGGCTCATAGTCCTCTCAAACACCTGTCTGTTAGAAGGCCCTCTTGAACCCATCCTCAGAGTAGCCAATCAAACACATACATCCACGGGGCTTTGAGAGCGTGCTGCACTCACGAACGTGCCAGAGCACAAGGGGAAACCACTCGGCTCCAACTTACTCTTTACACAAGTTAAACACAGACCTGACCAGTACCTCCCTCTGGCATCCAACAGAGCACAACCAGGGCGCCACGATGGATCAACTGAATGAATTCAGCTACTTGCTAATACGGATGGAAACAGAGATCATTAAAAACAGCTGAGTCTTTGGCCTCAAAAAGATTAAAGTCTTCTATTAACAAATAGTTGCTATTTGTGGGAAAGTAGAACTATCCGGAACTACCCTGAGAAAACTCATATTGCAATAAATTCGGAGTCTATTCTAGTGTTCTGGCGATTAAGAAACAATCTGACCACTTCTTGCTTTGATGATCAAGAAACAAATCCCCAAGAAGTGAAAGCTGGGATTCAAACAGATAATCTGTACACCTCTGTTCACAGCAGCACTATTTACAAAGCCAAAACGCACAAGCAACACAAGTATCCATCGAAGAATGAATGGAGAAGCAAAATGGGGTGCATCCATGTATGATGAAATATTACTCAGCCTTGAAAAAGCAGGAAATTCTGACACAGGCTACAAGATGCATGATTCTGGAAGATGCAATGTTAAGTCACAAAAGGACAATGTTGTTTTGATTCTGCTTACGTTAGGTTCCAAGAGCAGCCAGATTCATAGAGACAGAGAACAGAACGATGGTGGCCTGGGCTGGGGAGGATGGTGGAATGGGGAGTTAACGCTGAGCGGGGACAGTCTCAGTTGAGGAAGATGAATGGTGATGATGGCTGCAGAACAATGTGAATGCACTTAATGCCACAGCACTGCATTATTAACACTTAAAAACGGTTAAGATAGTACCTTTTGTTGTATTTTACCACAAAAAAGGAGGCAAATGTTAAGTAATTCAGATAATCAAAGGTCACCTGGACACTTAAGGTGAGACAGTTTCAATTCATTCAGCAAGTATTAACTAAGGACTTACGTGCAACTTATGCAGGTTTTTCACCTCAAGTCCACTTGCAACAGCGATGCAATGCAACGCAAGGAAAAGCGCCCACACATAAAGACTGTGAAATCAGAGCAGGATCCAATCCTGGCTCTGCCACTTCTAGAGTCATAACCCTCTAAGTCTTAGCTTCCTTGCATGTAAAATAAGACAACATTAAGTTGAATGTCCACGAAATACCTACTTTCTCAAATGAAACAAGTATCTCATCCATCTGTCCCAGAGTGGCAGGGAATAAATATCTTAGTGCCTTAAAGGTCAGCCTTCTTGAAGACAGGAGTACTTTAAAAGTATTACCCACTGCACACCACCACAAAATCACTGTCAAATTAGGATCATGGGCCACATCAAGATAAAAATGTCTTCTAAAACCAAGACAATACAATTCAGCAATGGCAAAACCACTTCACATACAACTCACACACAGACCCACAGGCATAATACAAGAAACGGAACTAGCCTTTAATGATGAGAAGACAGCATAAAAAGGAAAGCAAGCCCTTACTGCAGAAAAAGGAGGGCTTTGCTCCCCAAATTAAACGTGGACATCTTTTCTTAAAACAGCATTTTGATGCCTTGAATAAATCCCTCATTGCCATTTAAGTATCCATGGTGACCATATTAAGGGCAACCTCTGCAGTGTTTCTAACCTATAGTTTTATAAAATATGTCCTGAAAGGAAGTCCTGAAGTAACCATATATGTTTCATATATTACTTACAATATACATATGCCCCAGAGAGATAGCAAGCTTTAAAGACAATGCTTTGCAAAATAAACTGATTATTCCAGAACCTACTTCCCAAAGATACTAATACTAAAATTACTATTCGCTAGCAGCACTTTCAGAATCTTGTCCCGTCATTCATCCTCTAACAAATTATTGGAGCTCTTGGCAAAGATGGGTATTTTTATTTAGAAAATTTAATGTTTATGCCAATACTCTTTCAATGTGGTTAGCCTTTTATTTAAAGCACATTAAAAAAAATAATTTCCAAGTTAACTTAACTCCTGACTTGTGCCCTTTTCCACTCACTGTGCTGCACTTGAAAAAACAAGCAACAAGAAGACAACTGAAAATCAGGATTGTGACGACTCAGAAAAGTCAAAGGCCAAAGCACCGCAAGAAGCACAGACTCCAGAGTAATACTGTTGAATCAGATGAACGCTTTTAAATCGTGATAGTCACAATACTTCAGACTTAGATGAGTCAGTAATGTGCCCCTTTCAGCAGGACTTTTCCTCCCAATAGCACAGGCTGAACTCTACAGCAAGGACTCTCTGCTCGTCTCGGTTTTTGCAAATCTTCAAGCTATTAAAGATACATTAAGTGGTTAGTTAGCTCTGTACCGCGGGCAAAGCCACCAGGCAGCTCAGCTCTTCTGGACAATCTACAAAAAAATCTACTATGCTAACTTAAAACATACACTGATTTCCCAAAGAAGATTAAAAAACCCTTAAGAAAGGCTCCTTTGCAGGGTCCAGGCGATCTGGCACAAAAACACTGGAGAGGAGGGTGGGGGGAAAGATGGCCTCGGTCACCGGCCCCTGGGGACCCAGATCTGGTCACCTGCCAGTAAACACGAACAATTCTCGAAGGGCGCGCCCCAGAGGCTCGCACTTCCCTGCCAGCACAGACGGCCCGGCTTCCTTCCCTCCTGGCCCCCTCGAAGGTGTCCATCGAGGAGGCCCAGCGCAGCCACCGCCACCACCGGGTCCCGAGGATGCTCCCGGGACGGGGCTGCTCATCCCGCACCACCGTCGCGTGCGTTAACAGGACCTGTCAAAGCCCTGCTCTCCACGGGCCCGGGGCGAGCGGCGAGGACCGGCCCCACGCCCGCAGCGGAGGCGCCCGCGTCCCTATCCGGTGCCTGGGCGACCGCACAAAGTCCCTCCGAACCGCCGACTCGGGACGGGCGCCAGGGTCGGGGAGGCGCAGAGCCCGGCGGGGTGGACGCCAGCCCCGCAGGCCGCGCCGTCCAGAACCAGGCGAGGCCGCGCCATCTGCCCGCGCCGGTCCCCCCACCGCGGGGCCCAGGCCCGGGCGCCCACGCGGGCCTCCGCGCAGAGGCGGGCACGGGGCCGGGCGGAGCCGCTCCCCGCCCTGGACACAAAGCGGCTCCGCGGGAGCACGCCTCACCTGCAGCACGGGGCGCCGCGGGCCTTCGAGAACCATCGGACCCCGCTTCGGCGCGCGCGTCACAACCCAGGCCTCCCGGTGCCGCCCGGCGCCGCCGCCGCCGCCGCCATTTCCTCCCGCTCGCCGTCGCCTCGTCCCCGCTGTCAGGTTACTCCATTCACCTGGGCCTGGAGCAGCCTGCGCCGCGCCGCGCCTCCGCCTCGACCCCTCCCGCCGGCGCCTGCGGAGACTGCGCAGCGGCCGGCTCGCCCGCAGCCCGCGCAAGGCCCGCGGCAACGGCGCACAGCAGCTTGGAGAATCCCACCCGCGCCCGCACCGCCCCCTCCGCGCCCCCACGCTCCGCTCGCCCCGCGCCGGCATGAGAGCGCGCCTGTGATTGGACAGAGCGCGGCGGTGAAAGGTTAACCCCGGCCCCCCAGCCACTCAGGAGCCGGGAGACAGTGGACTCGCGCGGTGGAGGCCCAGGCGGCGTTTGCGGCCCAGACCCAACCCGGACGTTCCACCGCCTGCGGCTCGGCACTTTCGCGGCTCTGCAAGGGCCCGCGCGGGCCGGGGCTGCGGACGCTCGCTTGGCTCGGCAGAATCTGCTGGCTCGCGGAATTCGCCCGCCTCCATTGTTGCCCCTTCTGGCACCCACATCCCCGGAACGTGGCCCTGCCCCACGGCCGTAATTGTTCTCCGAAGGGCTCGGCGCTCCTTTTACCAGCCCTTCCCCTTTTTAAAGGACTTTCCCATTCGCCTGCTTTTCCCCCCGGGTTAGTGGTGCTGGGCCCCCCCGCATTTGGGGTGACGACTCATCCCACCCTCACCCCCATCTCGCAACTGGGATAACCGGCACACGAGAGGGGGCAGCGGCCCCATTTATGTGAACTGTTCATTTGCTTAGATCGGAACCGTGTGTTTTGTGGCTGTGAGTTAAAACGTGGAGGTCCAGGAAGTGACTGGCTAAAGGCAAATCCTATGACTTTATCCCAAAATGTAGGCCTGTCTTCCAGATGACTCACGTGGTACAGTGGCTTACTCCAGATGAGGTATGGTAACGGCAGCCACGCTTCTAAGAATTAGCACTTAGCACCTGCTATATTGAGCACTTAAAAGTATGGCTAGTCCCAATGGAGATATGATAGCTGATACTCAGATGTATGTATTCTTTACCCAAAAAAAGAATGCAGGACCTCTCCCTAACGGGTATGATATTGATGACAAGTTGAAGTGATAATGTTTTTGGTATATGGGGATAAATAATGGTTTCGTTTGCTTTTATTTTTTTGGTGTATGTACTAGAAATAGTGTTTAAAGTCCTATGTGACTCGCACTATATTGCTGTTGGGCAGGCTGTTGTAAAGTTCGATTTTTATGTGATTTTTATGCTGTAAATGCCCCCCGTTTGAACAGAAGAAGAAAGTGGATAACCTCCAGCAAGGAAGCCTCTATTAAGTGAACAACTGAGGTTTGAACCCAGGCAGTCTGGCTTCAGGGCTGGTGTATTCAGTCACTGCAGTGCTCACTTTTTGATCACGTCGTTACTGTGAATTGGCTAGAAATTTTCACATAAAAGCATGTTTGTGGGTAAAATTAGGCAGTAGTCAGAATGTTCTGGGCAGACCTCCGTAAAAATAACATGTTTTTATATATCAAGCACTTATATTGCACTGGGGGCAACAGACCTGCCTAGTAATGTTAAGTAAAGGCTTTTTGGAGAGATCTTTTATGAGAAGGATGACAGCCGAGGATGGGAATAGGTAACTGGAGGTCACTAGCAGCGCAAGTGGGTGGGCAGGTAAAATTCTCAGCCCTCCTGCTATCCTCTCAGTCTGTCAAGACTAGCTGAGCTTCTCCATCAGCAAGTTTGTCTGATTTTCATCAGGGTGTTTTGAATTTTTAAAGTAAGTCGTACATACATATGGTTTGTTAGTCAGAAATCATAGAAAGGTGTACTGTAAAAAGAATGCCCTACACCTGTGCCCATGCTCCAAACAGGTAACCACTGTTTCTTGCTCATTCCCCTAGAGAATTTTTTATGCAATACAAGCCAAGACAGTCCTCGTTTACAAATAGGATAGGCTGCCATACGTATTTACTATACCTTGCTTTTTTTAACTTAATACGTCGAGAATATGTGTCTGTGGCAATATATACAAAACTTGCTGTTTTATTCTGTCCCCATATTTTATTGCAGGGATGTGCCCATAATTTATTTAAGCAGTTCTCTATTGACAGACATTTAGACAGCCAGTCTTTTGCAATTAAGCATTGATCCATTTGGAACTGATTCAGTATATGGGGTGAGGTATGAATCCAAATTTTTTTTTGCCAGATGGCTACATAGTTTGCCGTTTCTTGACCATTTGTTGAAGAGTTCACTTCTAGACTGTTTTGTTCCAATGGCCTATCTATTCATGCTCCAGTTGCTGGTTTGTTTTAAATTCAGAGACATAAAATCTTGTGAGGGATAGTGTTTCACACTTTGTTTGGATCACTTGAAATCTTAGAGCTAATATTTCAGCCCGTGTGAAGCAACGGTTCAGTACCATGTGGTATGCATTTTCTGTGGGCTAATTTTTATTTTCCCTTTGCCCTGATTATTTCCACAATTTGTTTTATTTTTTTTGTAGAAAAAGCCAGAATATAAATATACCTTTGTTTGAGACTCTCTGTTTGCATGTAACGGAAACCAACCTGAAACGGCTTAACCAAAAGGGAAGAATTTATCATAAGGATGTAGGAACTTCTTACAAATGCCCAGAGCGGGAAAACAGCTACCTCCTAGCAAAAGACTAGAACCAGGAGTTGGAAAACTTCCAGGAGCCCAAAAGGTACTCTCTGTAATCCTCCTTCTGTGATTATTTTCTGGGTGTCTGCCTCTTTGTGCATCTCTCTCTCTCTCTACTGACTGGTTCTCTCTGCTTTTCCACCTACACAGGAGAATACAGCCACCTCCACATTCAGCTAGGAAGTCAGCTCAGTGTGGGCGTCAGAGCCCAAACAAGGAGGGTAGGGAGGCGTTCCTGCAGAGTCAGGTGACTAATCAAAGACAGGAGGACTACACAAAGAAACACTATGTCAAGGATAATGGGAGCCAGATTTCTCATTCTTAAAATACAGGAAAGGGAACAGCAAGAAGGCTTGAGGGATTGCATTGGAATTGGAATTATCGATGTGAATACGACGTTTGCAATATGTGTCGATATAAAAATAAATATAAATGTGAAAGTATCATATCGATAAGTCTGGAACACCTTACTGGGCTGGAGGGTATGAAAACGCTCAAGGAATGACAGAGACACTTAAAAGGGACAAAACAGTCAGCTTGAAGGGGCTCCCATTGGCCAAATATGGGACAATTTGAGCATCAAAATAAATGACGATAGGGTGTTCCCCTAGAGGCACAGGGGGTTGAGGATCCGGCATTGTCCCTGCTGTGGCTCAGGTCACTGCGGTGGTTGGGGTTTAATCCCTGGCCTGGGGAATCCCTGGCCATGCTGTGGGCGGGGCCCAAGAGAACAACAAAAAACTATGATGGTAGGAGATTCTCTTGCATGGAATAAAATAGACTAAACGAATCCACACCGTATTTTTTAAATAAATATGTAAACAGGAGAAAGAGACAATTCCAACTTAGAGTAGCATGCAATTAATAGATGTAAAAGGAATAATGGAATTAGAAAATTGCCATTTGGCCATCATCAGACCAGAAATATGAATGTTTGCTAAACCTAGCAGGTAAAAGTTGAACAAAGAATGAGATATTTACATAGGTTCAAAGCATCTCCCCATAAAATTCTTCTTCTCGTTAAAAAAAAAAAAAAAGGTGCGCAGTTTCCAGAAGAGGATCTAGCAGAGACCGCCTTATGAAGTATTCAGAGTCAAATGTCATGCAGGGGGTCACACACACACCTCACTGGAGCCATGAGGCTCGACTGCATTATTATTATTGGGGGGAACTTACATGCAGAAAGGTGGCAGAAGGCACCCTGTCCCCAGAACTTTCATGATTGCACAGCACAGGCCAGGCATGGCTATTGCGTATGTACCACGGTCAAGTTTCCAGGCTGCAGTTCCAGCAGGACAAGGCCTGCTTCAGCCAACAGCTCGATGTACAAACAGAGACGGAGCCAAGACCGACAGTTTGCCCCTCCCCCATGCTGCATTAATATTTATATGCTGGCCTAACTGGGCGTAGGGAGTTCCTAGTTTCTCTAAATGGTAAGAACCACATCAAGGGAAAGCCCATGTACAGTGCTAGGAAATGGACACACCAAGGGCCAAGATGTGCCCCGAGGATCCTGAGTGTAGCTGTGCCCACTCTGCCCAAGATCTCGTCTCCCCACCAACCTGCTCAGTGCAGCTTAGCCAGCTCGCACCTCTGCTATGCAGAGAGGGACAGAAGCCAGCCTCCAGGCCCATCCAGGTTTGTCTCTGTGCATTATTGTCAGAAGGGAAGGGACAAATCAACCTTGGTGCCATAACATCACTTCTGCAATATTTCTGCCAGAAGCGCAATCTTGAATCTTAATAGGAAACGTCAGACAAACTCAGACTGAGAGAGAGTCTACAAAATCACTGGCCTATATAATCTTCACAAATTTCAGATTATGATGGTCAAAGAGGGACTAAAAAGCAGTTTTAGAATGAAGGAAACTGAAGATACATGACATGTAAGTGCAATGTACAGTGTATAGCCCATATTTGGCTCTTTTTGCCCTCAAAGTGTTGTGTTTTGGGGTGTTTTTTGTTTTTGTCTTTTTAGGGTCACACCCGCAGCATATGGAGGTTCCCAGGCTAGGAGTCGAATCAGAGCTGCACTTGCCGGCCTACACCACAGCCACAGCAACACCAGATCTGAGCCCGGTCTGTGACCTACACCACAGCCCACAGCAACGCCAGTCCTTAACTCACTGGGCGAGGCCATGGATCAAACCTGCATCCTCATGGATCCTAGCCGGGTTTGTTACCGCAGAGCCTCAATGAGAACTCCTCAAAGATGTTATTGGTATAACCTGTGAAAAGCGGATGGAATCTCTGGGTGAAGGGCGTATGAGAGTTCTCTGTACTTATGTCTTAGTGAGGGTTCCCCAGAGAGAACCAATGGGATGGAGGGAGGGAGGAAGGAAGACAAGAGGAGATTTATTAGAGGAATCGGCTTCCGAATGCAGTTGTGGTGGTGGAACCCTCCCACAGTCAGCTGTCTGAAGCTGGGGGACCAAGAAAGTGAGGGGCACGATTCAGTCTGGTCCCAAAGGCCTGAAAACCAGGGGGCTCTTTGTGAAAGTTCCAGAGCACAAAGGCCAACAAGCCAGGAGTGCCGTGTTCCCCGGGCAGGTGATGACGGCTGTCCCAGCTCAGGAAAAGAGAGAGAATTTGCCCTTTCTTTGCCTCCTGGTGACTTCCGGGCCCCCAACAGCTTGGGTCATCTCTCTCTACCTTGGTGAGAGTGAGGGGTCTCTTCACTCAGTCTACTGAATCAAAGGCCAATCTCTTCCTGAAACACCTCACAGACACACCCAGAAATAATGTTTTACCAGCTACTGGGTATCCCTTCCACCAGTCCGGTTGACACATAAAATTAACCATCACAGATTCCCTGTGCCTTTTATGTGTGGAATTATTTTCAAATAAAAACTAAAAGTTAAAATTAAGAAAAAACAAAATGGTAGAAAATTCTGAAGACTTTGCAAAAGACCCTCTAGAACTAGCTCATGAGTTCACCAGGGTCAGGCTCACTGGACACAAGGTTCATATGCAAAAATGTTATGTATATTTGTAAATAGTATCCATAAGAAATAGAAATTGAAAATTTTAAATATCACAGTGGTACCAAAAACATGAAGTAGTCAAGGATAAATCTAAAAATATGCACAAGATTTTTACATTGGAAAGTACAGAACAGGAGTTCCCTGGTGGCCTAGCAGTTAAAGACGCAGCATTGTCACCACTGTGGCTTGGGTTCAGTCCCTGGTTCAGGGAGTTCTGCATGCCACAGGCACAGCCATGAAAAAAAGAAGAAAAGTACAGAACATTGCTGAGAGAAAGCAACGAAGACCTAAATAAATAGAGATACTATGGAACAAAGATTCAGTATCATAAAAATGTCAGTTCTACCCAAATTGATCCATAGATTCCAGTCAAAATCCCATCAGCCATTTTTGGGATAGAAGTTTATAAGTTGACAGGTTGGGCATTCCTGTCGTGCCTTGGCAGAAATGAACCTGACTGGTATCCATGAGGACGCCGGTTCAATCCCTGGCCTCACTCAGTGGGTTAAGGATCCCACGTTGCTGTGGCTGTGGTGCAGGCCAGCAGCTGGAGTTCCAATTAGACCCCTTGCCTGGAAGCTTCCATGTGCCTCAGGTTTGGCGCTAAAAAGCAAAAATAGTAATAATAAGTTGACTGGTTGGAGAGTGCATCTACTTCAAGACTTACTGTAAAGCTGCAGTAATCAGGTGGTATGGTTTTGATATAAAGACAAACATCTGGATCAATGGCAAATAATAGAACATCAAGAAAACCAGTTGATTTTTGCCAAAGATGACAAGGCAACTCAATGGAGAAAGGATAGCCTTTTTAACAAATAGTGCTGGGATAATTAGACATTGAAAGACGAAGAAGGAGAGAGAGGGGGAGAGGGAAGGGGGAGCCCAAATGCATCATAAGCTTAAGTGAAAAACCTAGAAGTCTAAGACTTTAAGAAGAAACTTTGGGAGAACATCTTTTAAACTTTGGGTTAGGAAAAAGTTTCTTTGATAGGAAAAAACTATGAACCAGGAAATTTTTCAAATTGATAAATTGGACTTCTCAAAAATTTTAAACTTCTGCTCTTTGGAAGACACTGCTGAGAAAATGAAAGACAAGCACAGACTGGGAAAGATATTTTAAAATCTATATCTGATAAATTATTTATTTCCAGAATATATAAAGAACTCTTACAACTCAATAATAAAAAAGACAACCCAGCTACCAAAAAAAAAAAAAAAAAGGCAAAAGATTTGAACAGAAACATTACCTGAAAAATACACGGATAGTAAAAAACATATAAAACAATCCTTGACATCAGGAGTCATTAGAAAAATGCAAATTAAAACTAGGCGTTCCCACTGTGACACAGCAGGTTAAGAATCCTACTCTTGGGAATCCGGCTTGGATCACTGCAGAGGCACGGGTTCGATCCCTGGCCTGGTGCAGTGGGTTAAAGGATCCAGCATTACCACAGCTGTGTCATAGGCCTAGATCACAGCTATGGCTCAGACCCTGGCCTGGAAACTTCCATGTGCCATGGGTGCCATCATAAAATGAAAAAAAAAAACAAACAACAACAAACAAATCTACATTGCGTACTTATGAAAATGGCTACAAAACCTGACCTTACGGCCAAAAGGATGGATCAGAATATAAAACAATTAAAACTCCCCATACGTTACCGTTACTGCTGGGAATGCAAATTACCACTTCGGAAAATAGCTTGACAGTGTCTTACAAAGGTAAATACATACTTTCTACGTAACCTAGCAGTCTCTCCCCTGGATATTTACCTTAAAGAAATGAAAGCAGATGTCCACAGAAAGACCTATATGTGAATGTTTATGGCAGCTTTATTCACAGTAGCCCCAAACTGGAAACAACCCAAATGTCTGAATTGGTGAAGAGAGAAGCAAAGTGTGCTTCATCCAGAGACTGAAATACTACACACCCGTAACAAGGAATGAACTACTGGTACGTGCAACACCACCGTCAAACCTCGAAAGCATCATGCCAAGTGAAAAGAAGCCAGACACAAAAGCTTACACCCCATAGGACTCCGTTTATATGGCATTCTAGAAAAGGCAAAACTTTAGGGAAAGAAATCAGATCTGCAGTTGCTAGGGGCAAAACATGAGGGGAAGGGGATTAGCTAGAAAGGGACACCAGACAGAGGATGGGAGTACTCAGGCCAAGGGACCAGATGCCCAAGGCCCAGAGGCAAGGAAGTGGGTCTCATTCAGGGAACTGAAAGAAATCCAGTACTGACCCAGAGGACAGAGACGACAGATAGCAGGCTGGCACCAGAGCCCAAGGAACGTGTGTGTCCTGTTGAGGATTTTCTACTCAGAAGCTCCCTTCGTGGCTCAGTGGTTAATGAACCCGACTGGGATCCATGAGGACACAGATTCGATCTCTGGCCTTGCTCAGTGGGTTAGGGATCCGGTGTTGCCGTGAGCTGTGGTGCAGGTTACAGACGAGGCTCAGATCCCGTGTTGCTGTGGCTGGGGTGCAGGCCGGCAGCTGCAGCCGTGATTCAACCCCTAGCCTGGGAACTTCCACATACCAAGGGGGTGGCCCTAAAAAACCAAAAAGAAAAAGGGACTTACTACTCAGAGAAGCCAGAAAAAGGATTTCAAGCCAAAGGTGATATGATCAGATACATGTTTTTAAAAGTTAACTTCAGCCAGTGTAGAAAATGGGAGAAGAGCAAAATCGAAGACTTAACACATTTGCGAGACCATAAGAGCTGTGG
Source organism: Phacochoerus africanus (assembly GCF_016906955.1). Taxonomy (NCBI): domain Eukaryota; kingdom Metazoa; phylum Chordata; class Mammalia; order Artiodactyla; family Suidae; genus Phacochoerus; species Phacochoerus africanus. The sequence continues at coordinate 119,045,668 of NC_062552.1, forward strand.
TGCCTCTGATGAGGTTGGACTTAATGAGAGAGAGATTGAGCTGCATTGAGATATTTGGGACGTAAAAATGGGAGTGTTTTACTCTCCACTTTGTAGGTGTGGCTTCAAGATCATGGAGGTTCTATTTTTCAGAAAGTTGAAGGTGCACTTAGCTCAGAACACTGCCAGGTATTAGAGCTTTTCGTTCTGACAAAAGGGCCTTGTTAACTGTGGTTAAGATCAGCCGTCTTTGCCCTAGGGTTGTACTTTGGTTGTTATTTTTGGGGAAATACACCAGCTGCGCAAGTTCCCGCCCTTTTCCACGGTCCCAGGTCATAATTAGATCATGCCTCTCTTCAGATTTAAGTGAAATGAGCTCAGTATTTCATGGCATTTCCTTTTCTGGGGTGACTTTTACTTCAGTCTGTCTCTTGCCCTCCTATCAGTGCCGAGTCCCTGAAGCTTGTTGTAGAACTGAAGGACTTTGACCTTTAGCGTTTGCCGTCTCTTCCTGGGAACTTATCGAAAACGATACCCTGCTTTTCCCGGTACCCTGAATAGCTTGCCTCTGGAGTGTCAGTGCCTTTCCACGCCTTCAGGGGAAAATGCAGCCAAAAGATCACAGCCCTGTGGCCCTCCTATCAGTCAGTTACCACAGTATTCAATTGACTCCCCCTCCCCCAGCTGGAGCAAAACAGTTTCCCATATCTTAGCATCAGCTCTTTTTCATTTGGGAAGAAAATAACGTCATCTTAATTTCTACTGGATTGAATTGTCCCTTAGGAAACAGCGTCCACACAGCATTAGGACTTCTGATAGTCTGATTTCTAAAGGGGCTTTGAATTACAGAACCAAGTTTGCCCATGCTTCTTTTAATGCAGTTTAACAGAGCTATAGACTTCAAAACGGATTTGAAATAACGTTCTCGTTCATTCCTTCTCTCTTCACTACCACTCAGCAACCCGTTTGCCTAATAGACAAATCGGTCCTTGTCTTTCCTCTTAGTTCTCACACTCAGACTTTCTTCCGTGCAGTTCTCTGACTTCCCCACGTGATACCAGTCAAGCAAAGCAGAATAAGGTAACTACCAGGGTCGCCCCTTGCTGTGATCTCAATGTTAGTGTCTCCGCAGATGTACATGTTGAAATCCCAAGGTGATGGTATTTAGGAAGCGGGCCTTTAGAGGTGATTAGGTCACGAAGGTGGAGTCCGTCTATAAAAGGAGCCCTAGGAGTTCCCTGGTGGTCTAGTGATTAAGGATCTGGTGCTGCCACTGCTCAGGCTCAGGTCACTTCTGGGGTACAGGTTCAGTCCCCATCCTGGGAACTTCTGCATGCGGTAAGTACAGCCAAAAAATAAAAAAAGGCCCCAGAGAGTTTGCTTGTCCCTTCCTTCCAGCATCTGAGGACACTGAGAAATTTGCAATCTGCCGCCCACAAGACAGCGTCTTCTGGAACCCAGGCAAGCTAACGCCATGGCTTTGTTGATGTCCAGTCTCCAGAAGGGAGGGAATTGATTTCTGTCATAAATATGAGGCTGTGGTACTTTTGTTACAGCAGCCCGAACAGACTAAGACTCTCCTGTGTCCCCCCAGTGCCTGGGAGCACGTGGACAGGCTGGATGTATTCGCTTGCTAGTGTTGCCATAAGCAGATACTTCAGACTGGGGGGCTTAACCCACAGAAAGTTATTCCCACAGTTCTGGAGGCTGGAAATCCAAGATCCAGCTGTCAGAAGGTCTGATTGCTTCTGAGTGCTCCCTGCTTGGCTTGCAGAGGGCTGCCTTCTGCTTGACCTCACACGGGCTTTCCTCTGTGTGCCTGCGCCCTGGGTGTTTCTTTTTGTCTGTCCGGTTTCCCCTTCTTGTGGTGTCACTGTCCTATTGGATGCGGGCCCAGCACTCTTCCCCCGGTTTTCCTGAGTCACCTCCTTAAAGACCCCATTGCCTTCAATACAGCCTTCCCCTGAGGGACGTGGGCTTCGGTTCTCAACATGAGGTTTACTTTGGGGAGGGTTGGTTTGTTTTCTTATTCCTCATTTTTTTTTTTTTTTGCTTTTTCGGGCTGCACCCTCGGCATGTGGAAGATACGGAAGTCTCCAAGCTGGAGTCAAATCAGAGCTGCAGCTACTGGCCTACGCCACAGCCACAGCCACACAGGAACCGAGCCACATCTGCAACCTACATCACAGCTCACAGCAACACCGGATCCTCAAGCCACTGAGCAGGGCCAGGAATTTAACCCATATCCTCATGGATCCTAATCAGGTTCATTTGCCCTGAGCCACAATGAGAACTCCCAACATGTGAATTTTGTAGGGACATGATGCAGCCCATAATACTTCTGCCATCTATAGGCTCTCAGGATGCATGGGACCGACCCCCAGAGTGCCATCCTAGTAAGAACACTGGTGGCAGCCACCTCCCTTGCCTGTTGGGTATCCCATTATCACTTTCCCTCTTACCTAATAATTCAGAGCAAAAAGAGAGGCTCTTAGGCCTGAAGTCCCTGAAATCTCTCTAACCTTGAAGCTCATCTCTTTCCAGACCTAGGTGCACCTCTGTCCATTGCTTCTAGACCAGTTTTCCTAACACGCAGATCTGACCAGATCATTCCACTGCTCAAAATCTTCAACTTCACCCTGGTCCACACTTGTGAGCATTGCACTCAAGGCCCCCGTGACCAGTTCCCCTCTGGGTCTCTGCCCTCACATCCTGCTCCCTGATCTCCTGTTCCTGGTGTCCCGGCAAGACTGACCTCCTTGTGCTGCTGTGAAAACACTCCTTCCAGAGGCAGGACGTTTGGGTCCCTGTGTTTTAACTCATTGTCATGGTTTTTTCTCTGTAGTTGTTGGAAAACCTTCTCCCCTTGTCTCTGCAAAACTCCTTGTCCTTGAGAACCTTTGAACACCACCTCATCAGGTCGCTTCCAAGACTCCTCTCCCCCAAAGCGAGTTAATGCACCCTCCTTGGTCTTTTCACAGTCCCGTCAGCCCCAAGAGTGGGCCCGACCACGCTGCGTCTTCTCTCTGTCTCCTCCCCTCCCCTCCTCCCCTCCCAGCCCACGTCCCCAGCCCACGTCCCGACTAGGCAGAGCTCCTCAAGGGCACAGATGGTGGTGTTACTCTCTTACTCATCTCTCCATCTCCAGAGACAACACACAGCCAAGGTAAAAAAGAAAGGGAGGGAGGGAAAGAGAACAGAATTCAATTCTCTGGGACTTAAACACATATTCACACATCACACCATTATTGTGAAGATATCACCCTCCGTTTAAAGCTTAGTTAAAAGCACCTTTCATCGTGCAGTTTCAAGGCAGGTTGCACAGTACACTAAGTACCCCGGAAGGCAGGGGCCCACGTCAGAGCGAAACCCCACACATTGCTTTGTCTGTCCCGGACCAGCGTACTCGTTGGTAAGGGGATTCTCTTCCCCATGACCCACCTCCGACAGTGTAGTTTATGCAGTTCCAGGCACAGATCTTACCCCTCGCCTTGAAGCTGGGCCTGTGAAGTCACTCTTCACCTGCTCCTGGCCACATGACCCCAGCCTGGCCAATCAGAAGCCTTCCCTGAGATTTTTCTCCCCAGAATTAGTGAAGATGACTCCCTCTGCCTCCCGGGTCAGGCTGTTGTGTGTGATCCCGGAAGTGTGTTCCCTTTGTATGGAGAGAGCCCATTCCAGGAGAAGCAAAGCCAAGAAAACAAAAGCAGAAATGAGAGATGGAGGCAGGGAATGGAGGAGGAAGGAGAAAGAGAGCGATTGAGCCTAACCAAGTCATCTTAAATCTCTGGCTCAAGGTATCCCAAAGCTGGCTTCATCTCTTCCTGTCCCCATTGTTTTTTAAGCAATTTAAATTGCATCTCTGCCCTTGCAAGTAAAATGATTATGAATAATGATAAGCTTGAGTTTCCATTGATTCTTGGTAAGTTTTCCAGAAATCGTGGCCATGGAATAATAGGAAAGAGGCCAGGGTCTGTAGACAGATAATCTAGATTGGAATCCAGCTCCATCCCTTAGTAGACTAAGCTTTTGTTTCCTCCTTTATAAAGTGGGAATAATAATAGTATCCATGATACAGGGTTGAGAGAATTCGATGAAATAATGTATGTAAAGTGGTTAGCCCATAATCAACATTCCATAAGTTGCAGTTATTATTAATACTAGAGGCACGTAGCAGGAAAAATTGAAATAAAAAGAGAGTAGCAACAAATACTCGAGCACCTTTTAAGTATAGGGATTCTCTCCCCTTTAACCATGTGCCGCGTGCTCTGGGAATTGTGAGACTTGCACGTGGTCCATGCACCCATGAGGCTTACAGCCCCCTCTGAAGGATTTTCAAAATATATAAGACATCCCAAGGTAGACCAAGATTATCTGCTAAAGAAGGACTATACATCAGATTTTTTTTTTTTTTTGCTTTTTAGGGTTGCGCCTGTGGCATATGGAAGTTCCTAGGCTAGGGGTCAAATCGGAGCTGCAGCTGATGGCCTACGCCACAGCCACAGCAATGCGAGATCTGAGCCGCATCAGTGATCTGCCCTGAAGCTTGCAGCAACACCAGATCCTTAACCCAATGATCAAGGCCAGGGATCACACAAAACCTCATGGATACCAGTTGGGTTTTTAACCCACTGAGCCACAACAGGACCTCTTAAATAGGAATTTAAGAGAAGAAAGTTTGCTTCAGCATCAGAGAAAGAGGTTGACAGATTTTAAACCACAAGTGGAGTTTGCAGAGGTGGAGAAGAGTAGGGACTTGAATTTCCAGCAACGTCATAAAGTTAAGGAGTTGGACATTAGGGACATGCAAACCACAACCACAGCAAGACAGCACTTCACATTTGTTAGGATAACTTTGATCAAAAAGGAAAATTATAAATGTTGGCAAGGCTGTGGAGAACCTGGAACTCCCAGGCATGGTTGGTGGGCATGCGAAACGGTGCAGCCACTGTGGGAATTGGTGTGGTGCTTCCTCAGAAAGTTGGGCGGAGCATGACCGTGTGACCCCACCGCCCCCGTTCTCGGTATGTATCTGAAAGAAATGAAGGCATTACTAGAAGTTCCTGTCGTGGCTCAGCAGTAATGGGCCCATGAGGATGTGGGTTCAATCCCTGGCCTCGCTCAGCAGGTTAAGGATCCAGCGTTTCTGTGAGCTGTGGTGTAGGCCGGCGGCTACAGCTCCAATTAGACCCCTAGCCTGGGAACTTCCATATGCCACAAATGTGGCCCTAAAAAGCGAAAAAAAAGAGAAAGAAAGGAAAGAAAAAAGAAATGAAAGCATTACTATTCCTGCTCCACAAATGAGGTATTTGAAATCTAGGGAGCACTTTTTAATTTGCCCAAGTTTAGACAACCAGTAAGTGGGAAAGTTGGGTGTCAAGCATGAGTCTTTTGTGATTCCAGAATGTTCAGAGTGAAGAAGCCCAGGGCAAGTCCTAGAGACTCTGAGTAGGGCTGGGGTAGGGCCTGGGACCCTGAGGGTGTATGACGCCCCAGGAGTTCTGATGCAGGTGGTCTGCTGGGGATCCCAGTCGGGGAAGCCATTCGCTCTCCTGCCCCTGGCACCTGCAAGGGCTCACAGTCCTTGCCCCTCCAGATCTGTGTTTGCCCTTTGCCCCCTGCCTTTTTGCCACTTCTAAGTGCCGCTCCTGCGGCATATGGAGGTTCCCAGGCTGGGGGTCGAATCGGAGCTGTAGCTGCTAGCCTACACCACAGCCACAGCAATGCCGGATCTGAACCGCATCTGCAACCTACACCACAGCTCATGGCAACACCAGATCCTTAACCCACTGAGCAAGGCCAGGGATCGAACCCACAACCTCATGGTTCCTAGTAGGATTTGCTAACCACTGAGCCACGACGGGAACTCGAGAACCATCTCATTTAAACTCAACTTTGTTTTCTGGGGTACTGGCCACAGTACCTGGCATGTAACAGATGCTTCATCAAGTTTGTACATGGCTTAGGAGTTCCTGCTGTGGCGCAGCGGTAACGAACCTGACTAGGATCCATGAGGATTTGGGTTTGATCCCTGGCCTCGCTCAGTGGGTTAAGGATCCAGCATTGCTGTGAGCTGTGGTGTAGGTCAAAGACCTGGCTTGGATCCGGCATTGCTGTGGCTGTGGTATAGGCTGGCTCTGATTCAACCCCTAGCCTGGGAACTTCTGTATGCATTGGGTGCAGCCCTCAAAAGACCAAAAAAAAAGTGTGTATATAGCTTATAGTTGTATTTTCGTGACGTAAGAGGGTGCTGCCAGAAAAGACTGCAGTCCAGTGGCTCATGGCAGAGAAGCTACTTCTTAGTTGATTGTTCATCACAGCTTGTTTGAATGGATCAGTCTGGGGGGAGGGGTGTGGCAATTAAAAAAAAAAATAAACGCCAAAGCTGGCTACTCAATGGATGTGGTCTCTGGGTGGGTAGCTTTGAGAACGCTCCTTCCTCTGACTGGCATGCCCTCACCCTACCCCCTTCTGTGCCTGGGTGACTACATTCAAAGTTCAGAGTGCAGCTGAGATGTCACTTGCAGGCAGCTGTCCCAAAGTCCCCAGGTAGACTCCGTGCTACTGCAGCCCTGGCACTTAGTACTCCCCTAGCACTATGTTCGTCCACCTAAGCCCACAGCCCCTCGGGAGCTAGAAATGTGCCACGTTCCTTGTTGTACCTCTTGCACTTTGCACCACTTCAGGCACAAAGCAGTAGCTCAGTACAAGTCTGCTGGGTGAATGAACCACAAAGGAAAAGACATCTGTCCTTTTAAAGTGACTGTCACTTAACTGGCTCTTGAACGGATACCAAAGGATACAGGCTAGGCTGTGGCTCCTTGCCACAGACTGACTGACCTCAAGGCCAGAGTCACTAGAATTTTATCCCTAGGCTGTGCTCTCCCAAAGCCAACCCATAACACATCCAGGTTCGCTGACATGTGGGGCTGCCACATAGACACTGGGGAAAATTCTCAAGCAAGTTCTAAAGTGGGCAAAGCTGTCTTCAGCACTCTTAATGGGGCTTTCTCCTCTCGGAAACCCTTTTCTCAGTACGCCCCGCTGCTCCTTGGAAAATTCAGTCCTTCCTCCAGAGTTTGCTTCCCCAAGTAAAAACATATGCTCCAGACTCAGCCCACTCAGTTAGGGTGACTATCGAATGTATTGTCAAAATTTGGGCAGTAGTGAAATGGGACACTATTTTTTTTTTGTCTTTTTGCCTTTTCTTGAGCCACTCCCGCGGCATATGGAGGTTCCCAGGCTAGGGGTCTAATTGGAGCTGTAGCCACCGGCCTACACCAGAGCCATAGCAACGCAGGATCCAAGCCGCGTCTGCAAACTACACCACTGCGCATGGCAACCCCGGATCCTTCACCCACTGAACAAGGCCAGGGATCGAACCCCCAACCTCATGGTTCCTAGTCGGATTCGTTAACCACTGTGCCACGACGGGAACTCCTGAAATGGGACACTATTAAAAATAACATCAGAACAACACACATCAACTGGCACTGTCCTAGGCGAGCAAGAAGTATAGTCAACCCACTATGTGTTCTGAGACTTAGCTCCTCAGGCCCCATTTGTAGGCAGTTTATTGATTCAAGCAAAGAGAAAACAGGACCCTGTGAAGTGTTAATAGATAGTGGTGGCTTATCATCCTTCTCTGGGGTATGTATTAGTATCCTGAAAGATATTTCTAGAATCACGATGATTTTAATTCCAAAAGGAAGAAGCACAAATGGTAGTGTTTCCGCCACTGAGAGAGCCTGGGGGTATGGTGAATGTTTGGAGTAGGGAGATGAAGACACAGGGGAACAGTAGAAGAAAAGGATAATTTAGGTAGAGGTGTTTCTGTACATCTCATTAAAAAACGCAACAAAGAAACCACCTCTGCCTCCCCTACGGCTCATCTTACATCTTCTCACCTGCACTGTTGACTCTGATGCCCTTAACTGCAAGTCCTCCTGGATCTCAGCAGTGGACCAGTGGGAAAGGGCAGAAAGTAGGAACCGGAGGTGGTGGTGGTGGGGGGCTTACAAAAGTAGGGCACCTGTAAACTGGAGTCAGCAAGGTTCCCAGGATCTAAAAGATGTTGACAGGTGTGGGCTTGATCCAGGAGGGCTTGGTCTGAGGCTTGGAGCCCAGCAGCAGATGAGGTTCTCAGCATCATGACTTCACACAATTTTCTAGTTTGTGATTCGATTCCAACTGGAAAATGAGGATATTTGGAAAATAGCTTGGGGTTCCAAGGAATGAGAGAGAAAGGGCTGAGCAAACTATCCAAGATCTAGCCCAGTTGACAGGACTCAGGGCTGTCCTTGAACCTTTCTTTGCCTGAAGAAGTAGGAGGCAAACCAAGAACTTGGGCAGAAGCCCAGAACCATAGATGGGGGGCAGACAAGGCTGGAATATGGAGGAAATTTTCAAAATGGTCATCAAACAGAGGCTACTGACCAGCCACCAAGCTTAGAGCATCACTGGTTACGGCGGCCGGGGTAGGCCTCCCAACCCCCAGTGCCCAACTTCCCCAGCGCCCAGCCTTGAGGTTGCAGGGAAGGAAAAATAATTTTCTTTCTACCTTCCGAGTTCTTAGTTAAGGCCCTCATAATAAAAGATAGATTAGCAAGAAAAAAGCAAGTTTTTTTTTTTTTCCTTTTTGGCCAAGCCTGCAGCGTATATGGAAGTTCTCTGGGCACAGCTGTGACCAGAGCCACTGAAGTGACAACACTGGATCCTTAACCTGCTGCATCATAAGGGAACTTGGAAGAGCAAATAGTTTGTTAAAAATGGCAGCGCACATCATGTGGGAGAAGCCTAAACCCCAAGTCACTCAAAATGGTGACTTAGAATTCCAGTGATCCGGCATCTTCAATAAAAATGATAAGCTTGTTGAGAAATGACAGGACAAAGGAAAGCAGTTTCAGGCTTCCAAGGCAGGCACACCTGGCAGGTGGGCAGGAAAATACATGAGAGGAAACTAATAGACTGAGGTTTGTTTGCACGAACCTCTGGCACTACCTCTGGGCTGATAAAAGTATCTCTTTCCTCCTCATCCAGGGAGGGTACCTTTCTCAGGGGAGTTTTATCTCCTGCTTTTAGGAAGAAGAAGGAGGGTCAGCATGTCCTTCATAGCTGCTGTTTCTTAAGTGCCTTTAATTCAAAATAATCAGTCTGCCAAAGTGGCATATTTTGTGGTCACATGTTCTGGTTTCCTTCGCAGGGTAAGTGGCTTCCCCAGAACCTGGCTTCTGCAGGACACAGTGGTCAGCAGCACCTAGCACCTAGCACCCAGCATCTTCCGCTGGTGATTTCATAGTGCCTCCAAGGAGGTACCTCTCCGTAAATGGCTTTCCCAAGCACCCAGAGGATGGATTTCCAGCAAGTTCCACCAGGGTGACATCACAACTGCTCTGCCATCCGGTAAGCCTGCCCTGCCCTCTGACAATTTCCAAATATCAGCTCTCAGCCCTTATTACACCCGCCCTATCCTTCAGCGTTCTCTTCTGACTCGTCAATCGCTCATGACACCAATCCCTGTTAACGGTTAATAATTCTTTATATTAACGTTTCCCCTTTCCAACTTCCCTGTGGTTTCTGTCTTCTCATTGGACCCTGATTAATTCAGAATGTTTGACCCCCAGAGCCTGGGCATATACTGCAATGGGGCACGTGGCCAAGCACTGTTAGTGCCACGCAGTCGCCATTCTCTCACTCTGTTAGTGGTGGGGTCCTGAAACTAGGTTCACAGACCCCAGATATTCTTTGAGGAGAAGTCAGGGTATCCACGCGCCAGGATGAGGAAAGACAATCGCATTGCCCACTACCCACTAACTGAAATTTAGCATTTCTGTCAATTATGAATGTAGGTGATAATCACAGCAGGATTAATACTACCTGTGACTTTGTCGCTAGAAGGAATCGCAGATATTTTAATCCCATTACAATTTCAGATACTTTGAAATTTCACCGATGCTCATTATGACTTTGAAGTTATAGTAGTTATTAGACTGGCCGCCATAGTTGCTATTAATGCAATAGCATGAAACACTATTGCAATATTTCACAATGATTTTTAATGCAATTATTTTTAAGTTTTTTTCATTAAAAAATTTGAGAATTCTGTGAAGCAGTTTTGCCAGATTGACAAAGGGTCCGTGGCGTAAGAAAGATTAAGGACTCCTGCACTGTGATAGTAGAGGTGTTAGGGAGGCATATGCAGAGCCAACTAAATGCTAAATTTCCCAGCATCCCTGGTAGCTGGTGTGGCCATGTGACCAGGTTTAGGTTAATGAGATGTGAACAGAAATAATTTTAAGATGGGACCTCCTCTTTTCTCCCTTTCCTTGGGGCTAGAATAGGGTGGGGAATAGAGTGGGGACTAGAAAAACAAATCTGTTATTTTATTTTATTTATTTTATTTTATTTATTTTATTTTATTTTATTTTATTTTATTATTTTATTTTATTTTATTATTTTATTTTATTATTTTATTTTATTTTATTTTATTTTATTTTATTCTATTTTATTCTATTTTATTCTATTTTATTCTATTCTATTCTATTCTATTCTATTCTATTCTATTCTATTCTATTATTTTATTTTATTTTATTTTATTTTATTATTTCCTTTTTTGGCCAGCCCACAACATATGGAGTTCCTGAGCCAGGGAGCAGATCCAAGCCACAGTCTCACCCTAAGCTTCAGCTGCAGCAATGCTGGATCTTTAACCCACTGTGCTGGGCCTGGGATTGAACCTGCATCCCAGTGCTCCTAAGATGCTGCTGATCCCGTTGCTCCATAGCAGGAACTCCCCAGATCTGTCATTTTAGATGAGGTGATAAAAGCTGCATGTTGAAGATGACAGAGCTACAAGATAGAAAGAATTTGGAATCCCAGGATCTTGAAGCCCCCATAGGAGCCTAAACTTAGGTGAGAAGTGTGATCTTGCATCTTGTTTATATCACTGGTCTTTTGGGGTTTGTTCTGGGAGATGAAACAGTATTTTAATACAAAAAGTCTGTGAGGTCTGTAGAAAATCTGAACAATATTAAAAACCAAATCCAAATTATTTGAGCTGAAACCTACCCTCTCTGCTAAATCAAGGTGGCTGAGCAAACTTCTCTGAAAAAGGGCAGCGTGGGCGGCTTCTCGTCAGCTGCTCCTGGGTGGGCAGCTGACTGGCCCTTGTTCTCTGTGGATTCATGTGCCTGAGTATCTGCCAAGGGTTCATTCTTCTCACCCTTTGGCTGGATAGTGTGACCAGTTTCCAAGGATGATTCACTTTATATTTAATCCAAAAGAAGGGATTTTTTTTCAAGAATTTTTAAAAATAATTGTTGATTAAAGTATAGTTGATTTACAGTGTTGTATCAATTTCTGCTGTAAAGTGACCCAGTCCTACATATATGTACATTCTTTTTCTCATATTATCTTCTATCATGTTCTATCCCAAGAGGTTGGATATAATTCCCTGCATTATAGAGTAAGACCTCATTGCTTATCCATCCTCAGTGGAACAGTTTGCATCTACTAACCTTAAACTCCACACGCATCCTACTCCCTCCCCTTCCCCCTTGGCAACCACCGGTCTGTTTTCTATGTCTGTGAGTCAGTTTCTGTTCTGTAGATAGGCTCATCTGTGCCACATTTTAGATTCCACATATAAGTGATATCATATGGTATTTGTCTTTCTCTTTCTGACTTACTTCACTTAGTATGAGAGTCTCTAGTTCTATCCACGTTGCCGCAAATGGGATTATTTCATTCTTTTTTATGGCTGAGTAGTATTCCATTGTGTAGGTGTACCACATCATCTTAATCCATTCATCTGTCAATAAACATTTAGGTTGATTTTTTTTCCCAAGAATTTAATTTTTTTATTGTTCCATCCATCTATCCATTCATTTTTTTCATTCACTCTTCAACAGAGGTCTCTGGAGCACAGGCCATATTGTAAGATTCCCCTAAAGACTGGGGGTATAATGGCAAATAAGTCCCGGTGTCTAACTTTGGGAACTTCTCAGTCCAGTGTGAAGGTGGGGGATGAAAGTAAACCAGGTGTAGTAATATTCCAGTCTCTGCGGTTGCTGTGTGGACCAACACTGAATAAGCTACAAAGGTTCTGATTTAAGGTTTAATGATCTTTATGCAATGAGACAGGTTTTCTAGTGACATTTGCGATTCCAGTGATGTTTTGCTTAATATGAAGAAATCCAAATACATAACTTTCCTAAAGTTATCTATGACAGTATCTGAAAAAAAAATCAGCAAAAGATGAGTTAGTTTTGAGATTAAAAAAGAATAGCAAAGAGTTCCTGTCATGGCTCAGCAGAAACAAATCCAACTACTATCCATGAGGATGCAGGTTCGATCCCTGGCCCCACTCACTGGGTTAAGGATCCGGCGTTGCCATGAGCTGTGGTGTAGGTTGCAGATGTGGCTCAGATCCCGCGTTGCTGTGGCTCTGGTGCAGGCTGGCAGCTACAGCTCTCATTCCACCCCTAGCCTGGGAACCTCCATATGCTGTGGGTGCGGCCCTAAAAAAGAAAAAAAGATAAAGAAAGAAAAGAAAAAAAGAATAGTGATAATAGTGGTAAGAATAATAGATTACAGTAGATTACATGGATAGAATACTTTCTATGTGCCATTTGCTGTGCCAACAGGTGGATCATAACCAAATGATCCTTCTCCGAATATCCTGTCCTGTTTAAGATGTCACCCATGTCCAGTTACTGGCCCAGTGCTGTCCATTCCAGAGGTAGCTTTGAACTCCCTCTGTGATTCTGTTTTGTCCTCTGTATTCTGTCACTGCTCTGGTTCTGATCATCCATTTCTCTCCTGACCTTGTTATAATAGCTCCCTAACTGGCCTCTCTGACCTCTGGTCCTAAACCCTCCGTTGCGCTTCCAGATGATTGATTGCTCTCTTGTCTCTGCCCTGCTACAAAGCTCTCAAAGCTCCCCAGTGTTTGCCAGCGTTTCACCCTGGCAGTCAAGGTCCTGCAGAAACTGGACTCTGCTTATAGAACTTCTCGCCCCACCATCCTACCAAGCTTGCTGAGCTTAGCTGCCCTTGTTTCCTAAATACATGGTGAAATTTCACACCTCTGTGCAGTAGTTCATGCTGTTCCCCTAGCCTGAAATGCCCTTCCTCTCTTTCTGTGCCCTTGGAAATCCTACCGTTCTTCAGAGTTTATCTCAACCATCTCCTTCCCTGCGAGGTCATCCTACTCTGAGACCTGATGCCTCTCTGCTCCAGCTCCTACTTCCTGCGTCAGAGCAAAGGTTTTTCTTTCTCCTTTCAAGGCATTTCACATATACTTTTATTCTAGCACTTGTTGCAAAGCGTAGTGCGTGAGTATCTTGTCTACTGGACAGTAGCTGCTTGCCCCTTCTCCAAGTTCACGGCGTGCTGTCTGGCCTGCGCTTGGCATAACTGCTGTAAATGAAGGACCTGGTCCCGAGGAGAACCGTCACCTCTGACCCTGTCCTTTCATGGCCCTGAAATGCTGGTCGGCGGGGAAAAGTGAGACACCACGGCCTGTCCTTACCCTCGCCCTGGACTTGCGTTCTCTACTCCCCCTCCAACAGCCTCCCGAAGTCCTTTCCCCGCTCGTCACTTAATGTCATCCCACGTCAGCGACTGTGGCTTTAGGGGAAGCAGAGTAACTCCGATCATATCCTCAAACCTCAGTCCTTCTGAGGCAGCACAGGGGTTAGCAGAGCAGCAAATGCCCCCCTGGGCTGGAGGCTGCTCCAAACTGTTGCACTGTCCTGTGATCCTGAGGCAGCATCTTCGTGTTAATTCCGTTCCCCTCTCACAGAGGCGTGCAGAATGCTCTGAGCATGCCATCACTTACAAACTCCTAAATTCAATTCAGGGTGAAGTAAAACTAAGGTCCATATGGTACAAAACCCAGAGACATCCAATTCAAAATATTTACAGTAGATGGAGCTGTGTATTTCACTGTGATCTATCTGGATGGCCTGTATGGTGTGAAATTATGCACATTTCGATAGTTACCAATCCGTTCATACTTCTCTGACTAAATAAATTAAAAGCCACGGGGACTCACTTGCCCTGTTTGTCCTTGTTAGCTGTAAATGCTTAGAAAATGTTATTAAAGAGTTTTCCTGAAACTTGTATAGTGATTAAGTCAATTGGGACAGGTAATAGACATAATTAAAGGCAGAGATTATAAACCCTAATGCCGTCTCTGGACTCTGGGTGATTTTGATGTGCCAGCGTAGGTTCTTTGCTGTAACAAATGGACCATCTGGTGTAGGATGTTGATAGCCGCGCCTGTGTAGGGGTGGAAAGTACATTGGAAACTCTGTACTTTCAATTTTGCTGTGAGCGGAAACTGCTCTAAAAAAATAAAGACTTTAAAAACAGTCCAGAGATACAATGATATCTTCAAGACCCCAGCAGAGAAAATGTGCCAAGTCATTCGCATTTCACATAAGGACAGTCAACTAGCAAATAAAGGATCAGCCCCACTTGTAATCTTTTTAAAAAAACAAGGAAGCAAGGAAGGAAGGAAGACGGAGTTCCTATTGTGGTTCAGCGAGTGAAGAACCTGACGCTCTCTTTGAGATCGTGGATTCAATCCCTGGCCTCTCTCAGTGGGTTAAGGATCCAGCATTGACACACACTGCAGTGTAGTTTGAAGATGCGGCTCGGATCCAGCGTTGCTGTGGCTTGGTGTATATAGGCTGCCCACTGAGCTCCTATTCAATCCCCTAGTCCAGGAACTTCCATATGCGGCAGGTGTGGCCCTAAAAAGGAAAGAAGAGAGAGAGCAAGAGAGTTAGTTTCTAAAATATCTTCTCTAAGTTCACCAAAAATGTAAGGATAAATGCCCACAGCTGGTAAGGTTCTGTTAAAACTGTTACATTCATAATAATTGGTAGAACTCTTGAAAGTCAACTTGGCAGGGAACATAAAAATAATCACCCTGTTTTTATGTGTTTTTTTTTTTTTAATAATCACTCTTTTGAACTAGTGATTATACCCTGGGTACTTTGGCTAAGAAATAATCCAAACAGGAAAAGTTAAATTTATGAAGATGTTATGATTGCACTTTTATCATAGTGAGACATTCAGAAAACCTAAATAACAAATATTAAGAGACTAAGCAAAATGTGATATTAGAATGATGGAATATTCTGCAGCCATTAAAATATGAGTAGCGTCTATACAAAGATATGAAAAAGGCCTTAGTGAGATGAGAGTTGGAGCAAACATTTCAGAATATGTTCTTATATCTATGCTCTAGTTAGGCTCTATAAAAATGATACACTTATATAATACAAGGACTGAAGTAAATGGAAAAATTAAAATGGTGAGCAGTGGAATTGTCTCTAAAATATTTTTGTTGTTATCATGTTTTGCAGTTAAAATATTCTGAATTGTTATTCCATCCTTGTACTGCTAGATCAACGCAGGTAGAAATGTGTGGATTCGGCATTTCACATCTGATCAGAAATAACCTTTTGCTTGGTCTTGAGAAATATTTGCTGTATTCCATCAACAGGGCACAGATTTCTGCCTTCAGTCTGTATATAAATTAAATCCCCAGGCTACAAGCTCTTTAAAGGAAGGAAAAATAATACCTTATTCATATTCATCTGTTTTTCAGTGCTTGACACATAGTAGCTGCTGAGTGCAAATTTTCCTTAATCTCTATTCAGTGACCAAGTGGCTCAGAAAATTCCTAAACAAACTGTTTAGGAAAGTTCCCAGCTTATGTCTATGATGTTCACGGGTTCCCTCCTGATTGACGGGACCTAAACGGAGCCGGCGGGAGTCTTTGCGCGATGGGGTGTTCAATGAGTGACTTTTGAATGCAGGTCCCCTGGAGGGAGTCATAGGAATTGGTCCTCAAATAGCCCCAAAGAGATGAAGCATCTTCCAGTCTCATCGCTATGTAGTGAAGGAGAAGCCCCGATCGGGGGCCACAGAGGTATCAGGGCTCCCTTTTTCCGTTTCCAGTATTTCTGACCGCAGCAGGATAGATGTGGAAAAGGGCAAAGACTAGGGCATCACAAGTACAGTTATTTCAAGGGCAGGACCCACAGCACACGGGCGGCGGTGTTTTTACTTATATCTTGTTGCTCAGGACTTAGTCACGTGGCTGCACCTTGCTGCAAGGGAGGCCGGGAAATCGTCTTTACCAGGTGGCCAGGTGCCAAGCTAAATCGCTACCACAGACAGCAAGGTACTGTTAGTAGTCTGCCACAATAGGATATTTAAAAATGTTTTACTATGGAAAATTTCGAGCATGTAAAAAATGTATAATGAATGTCCACATACTCATCCTAAATCTTCAACCATTATCAACATTTGCCAACCTTGCTTGACGCCTATGTTTTTTTCCTGGATTTAAAAAAAGTTGATCTGCTGGGAATTGGTTCCAGGACCCCCATGAACTCAAAACCCACAGATGTGCAAGTCCCTTGTAGAAAATGGCATAGTTCCGTGGCCCTTTTTAATCTATGGGTTCTGCATCTGCAGATACCAACTGCAGACAGAATTCAGCCTGCAGGTGGCTGAACATGAAGATACAGAGGGCCAACTGTGTACATACCTAAATGTTGGATTATTTTTAGCATGACATCTTACCCATAAATACTTCACAATGCCTCTCTGATAACGACTTTTAAAAAATATAATCATATGTCATTTATACATAACAATGCAATATTAATTATTTTTTATTTTTTAGTCTTTTCTAGGGCTGCACCCGTGGCATATAGAGGTTCCCAGGCTAGGGTCCAATTGGAGCTGTAGCCACTGGCCTACACCACAGCCACAGCAACGGGGGGAACCCGAGCCGCAACTGCGACCCACACCACAGTTCACAGCAATGCCGGATCCTTAACCCACTGAGGGAGGCCAGGGATCGAACCCACAACCTCATGGTTCCTAGTCGGATTCGTTAACCACTGAGCCATGATGGGAACTCCAATAATTTTTTAATACTGGCTAATTTCCAGTCCATATTAACATTTCCCCAGATATAAAAAAATAAACAAACAAACAAAAAACCCACCAGACTTTTTTATAGTTGTTCATTCAAATCAGAGTCCAGACAAAGTGCTTACATTACATTTGGTTGTTACATCAAGTCTCCTTGGGAGTTCCTGTTGTGGCTCAGTGGGAACAAATCTGAGTAGCTCCATGAAGATGCAGGCTCCATCCCTGGCCTCGCTCAGTGGGTTAAGGATCCAGTGTTGCCTTGAGCTGCGGTGTAGGTATGCCATGGGTGTGGCCCTAAAAAGATAAAAAAAAGAAAAAAAAAAGTCTCCTTGTCCTGTAACATCTCCTCAATGCCTGCTTTTTAAGCATCAGTTTATTAGAGAGACAAGTCCGTTTTTTCCTGAACAGTAATATCCCACAACAATTTTTTGTTTTGTGTTTTTTTTAGGGCCGAACTTGAGGCATAAGTTCCCAGGCTCGGGGTCAAATTGGAGCTGCAGCTGCTGGAACTCCCCCACAAGGGGTTTTCAACTTCTGTTGAGTTAGAGCCTCAGGAAACATTCTTTAGAATAAATTTCTAGAATTTTCTAGTCCAAGGGCTTGAGCATTTGTGTGGCCCTGACTCCCCACACTGACAAGTGGAAGTGTTTCTCCAGAATGCAGCCACCAGTGGGTATTATTCTGTCACATTCCTCACAGCTTCGTGAAACACCAGGGGGCATTTGAAATGTTACGTAAATGTCGCAGGTGTAAAATTGTGCCTTTATTTACATGTTAATTTAACATGCTTAGAGTGGTGCCTGGAACTCACATTGCTTTGATTGCCATTTTCCACGTATTTCTTTACAATTCATGCCTCCTCCTAAGTGACTTGATCACTCAGATCCTCCCACTAGGCACCCCTCTAACCCATGTAGGTAATTCCGTAGTAACTCCCTGTTATAATCACATCATGTCTGTCCCTCATCTCTTTTTAAAATTAAACTTTAAAAACAATTAGTAAGCTTTTTTTTTGGGGGGGGGGTGCTGCACGCATGGAAGTTCCCAGGCCAGGGAGGGAATCTGAGCTGCATCTGTGGCCTACGACTCAGCTGCAGCAATGCTGGAGCCTTACTTAACCCACTGAGCTGGGCCTGGAATTGAACCAGTGCCTCTACAGAGACAAGCCAGATTATTAACCCACCGCACCACAGCAGGAACTCTGTAAACTCTCTTTTGCAGAGCAGTGTTCGGGTTAGGAAAAAATTGGGAAGTAGAGACTTCCCATATACTCTGTGCCCCCTGCTTCTCTACTTGCACCTGCCGTTAATGATGCTGAGGGATGCGGGCTTGACTGAAGCCGGGCATTTACCCGGACCTGCTGGAGGAGATCTCCTGCGTCTCCGGTAGCCACAGACACCAGACCGTGCCTTGCCCCGGCAGGAGGAATTCTAGTGGTGGAATGGCTTACTTGCCAGAGCTGGGGAAGCTCAGAGCTGAACAGGTCGAGGCTTGTTGGGATAACACACCTAGGATTCTTTCGCCAGCCCAGGGCTTCCGGGCAGCCCTGGTGAGGATGGGCTTGTTCTGGTGTTGGCGACCTGAAGCATGTGCAGCAGTGGGGCTGCACCCCCCCATCAAATCCAATGGCCTTTCTCAGTCCGGCTGTACCATCAGTCGAAGGAGAAATACCCCATGCTTTGTGAAACTTAGAGGATGACCATCCAAACAAAATTAGACCACATATCTGCAAGCACCTTGTACTCTCCGCAAGCGAATTCAAAATTATTAGAAAATAAGCCCATCAGCGGTGACATAGTAGTTTAGATAAGTAGTGGCTATTAATGAAAACATTGCAGTAAGACAAAACCAAAGATGATAATTTCCCTTTAGAAGGTAGGAGGTACAGGTGTTTCAGGCAATGCTGCCGGTCGCCAGACCTCTACGAGGTCAGTTCAGAAACAGAGCGTTAAATCATCGTCCAGAGATGTGACAGGATAATTTTATGTCTATTGAATCAAATCATAAAAATTAGGACTTGTGGGAAGTTCCCGTTGTGGCCCAGCAGAAACAAATCTGACTAATGTTCGTGAGGATGCGGGTTGGATCCCTGGCCTCACTCAGTGGGTTGGGGATCCGGTGTTGCTGCGGGCTGTGGTGCAGGTTGCAGATGTGGCTCAGATCTGGCGTTGCTGTGGCTGTGGTGTAGGCCGGCAGCTATACTCCAAATAGATTCCCTAGCCTTGGAACTTCCATATGCCGTGGGGTAGGCCCTAAAATAAAATAAAATAAAATAGGACTTGTATCCTTTATATCGTTTTAAAATATCCTTTTGGGGATACTTAATTTGTATTATATTTTACAAAAGCCAGTCTGCCATAGGCTGGAAATAAATACATTGAAAAAGTGTCCTTCATCCGGGTAGTTTGGGAAGGCCTGTTTAGTCTTCCCATAGATTCTGATTTTAGGGAACTCTGTCCTCAGACGGGCAGGCTCCAGCCCATCTTTGGGAGTACCTTCCTGCACCAGGTATCATTTGGAATCCTCCCAGGATCTCCAGGGTCTAAGCTAACACTCCTTAGTGAGCAATTGCCCATAAAACCTATGTGATTTGAAAGCTATCCTTACTCACCCCTACCCCCCAAAAGACAATCGCCCTACAAGGATTGGATTTAAAACAACACTGTCTTTCATGGTTTTTTGTGAGCACTACAGACAGGCCACTACAACCGAGGAGGGCTGATGACATACCACAAGGATTCTCACCCTGTCGGCAGTGCTGGTGTGCCCGCCGTGAATTAATTCCGCCCCTTCACGCCAGATCTCGGTAGTTGGGACATTGCTGCCCAGGGCCAGAGAGAACTGTAGTGCAGAAATGCCAACGTCTATCTAGAACGTGGGAGGCTGTCAGGACACTTCAAAGATCACAGCAATGGCGCAACAAAATCTGCCAATGATGAATCTCGGGTAGCTTAGGGGTTGAGTTCTAGGGCTGCTGTTTGGGAGAGAAAGGAATAAGGGTGCTCTTCTAATAACAAAGTGCACATTTGTCTTTGGGTTATTTCTTGGCTCTTTCACAGGCTGTAGCTCATTTCAATCCTGACTTCGGGGCTATTACTGCCTCGATTTCCCATTTGAAGGTACCAAGGCCTGGCCAGGTTGAGATTTACAGGAGGTCCCTAGGGGTGTCGCTTTCCTTGACACCCCAGCATGTGGAACTCAGGCCGGAGCTGCCGGTCGCCTTCTCCTCCCCAGTCTCCGGGTGCAGCCGCGGACCCTGTGCCTCAGGTCACGCTCTCCAGGAGGCCGCTTCTCGGGGTGCAGAAGGCAGGCTGAGTGACGGCAAAAGCCTGACGGGCCCAGGTTCTTACTCTAACTCGTTGGGGAAGCATGTGAATGAATTCATCTCTTCCCCACCCTCCGCCTTCTCACGGGCAGGACGCGGCCACCCGCCCTGTGCGATGTTTCAGGGGTTTTACAATCATGCAATGGGTTCCTAGTCCAGCACCTGGGACAGCGCTCAGGAACCGGCAGCTGTGCTCCAGGCGTCGCTTTCCTCATCGTTCTCCCACTCAGCAAGCTCCTTCAGAGCAGGGACTTTCTCTCTTCCCGTCTTCATCACAGACACTAGCTCCATGGACCCAGTGGGCTTCTGTACGAGTGGGAAGAAACTGCCCAACCCAACAGCCAGGACTTAGCCAAGTGCCACCAAAGCTACCAGTCGCTGTCCCAACTTCCCTCCCTCTGCCTGTCAACAATTCATTTAGCAGAGTGTTCAGCCAAAGGACACCCATCCCCCTGCCTCCCTAGTGGCTTGGGGAGTGACTGCGCCCGGGCAACGGGATGAAGGCTGCCGTGTGGTTCGTCCAGGAAGCCTCATGGGCAGGGGCGGCCCGTGTCTGCCCCGTCTTCTACTCTGCAGTGCAGAGCATGAACCTGTGGTCTGGATGGACAGACACCATCTTGGGCCACAAGGACAAGGACAGTGTTCCAGGGATGATGCAGCCAGAAGAACACTGTGGATGCAGGAGGGACATGAAGCTGCCCACCCAACCCGGAGTGATGGCCTCTAAAGTAAAACTGCCACGTTTAAGCCATTGCTCTTGTGGGTTTTCTGTCCGATGCAGCTGAAACTCATCCCCAGTGTTAAGGCAATTAGCAGAAAGCAGCACGTCACCCCACCTTCCTTTGAGCTTTTGATGGTATTGCCATCGTGTCCACACTAAGACTCAGGCCCCCAAAATGAAACATCATTATGCACAGCTGGTGACAGGCTTCCGCGGTCCAAGTGCAAGGTCTCTCTTCCGATCGTGTTACCCTCCCGCCCCCTTCTCAACATGGTCAGATAGTGTGATGTGTTTTTCACCCTGTATTTTCTCCATTCTGGAGGAAGCAGGTTCGGCACATCAAGGCAGGTTTGCGGAGGGCCTGCCGGCATCTGTGCTCGGAACAGGAAACGTGTGAAGACGGCAGGGGGAGGGGCGGGAAGGCCCACCTTGGGGTGGGTGCAAAGGTGGAAGCAGTGACAGAGCAACCTGTCTGGGGGACACATGGTTATGGCCTCACGGTACTCTGGGGACCTGGGCTTCCTAAACCCACCAGAGACTCCCAAGCATCATACGTGCCACAGCAGCAGAGCAGCTCAGGGCTGTGGGGGCGGGGCCATCTCAGGGTTGGCAGGTGAGCCGTCACCCCCAGGGCATTCCTCCAGGGCTCGGGCACCGGGCCAGCTCCCAGGCGTGTGAATTGAGTGTGCTCAAATTCACACTCCCTGTCTCCACTTATCGGCCCAGGGCACCTCCAGCCTTCCAGCTACTTCGGCCAAACCTGGGAGCCTTGCTTTCTCTCACACCCACATCCAACCCATTAGCAAATCCAGGGGGTCTGCTCCCATACGACATCCAAAGCCAGTCGCCCTCATCTGCTCCCACCCCGGGCTGTACCACTGTCATCTCCTTCCTGCGCTGTTGCAGTGGCCTCCTAGCTGGCCTCGGCGCTCTGGCCTTGTTCTCAAGCCTATTCTCATCAGAGCAGCCAGGGCTGGCCTGCTAAAACCCAAGTCAGCACGTGCTCAAAACCCTCCAGGGAACCCAGCTCACTCAGGGGGAAGGCCAGACTCTTTCTACCATCCCACACAGCCCTCTCTGTCCTCCCCCAGGAAACTCCTTTCCTGCTTATCCTCCCACTTTTAGCCACACCAGGCTCTTCACGGTTCCCTAAAAACACCAGCCATGATCTCGCCTCAGTGCCTTTGCACCTGCTCCTCTCTTTGCCTGGAAAGCTCTTCCCCAGATACTTGATTGACCTGTCCCTGCATCTCCTTCAAGACTTTGTTGAGTGTCTTTTTCTCAGAGGCCTTTCCTAACTATTAACATCGTATCACTGCCACATCCGCCTCCAATCTGCTGCTCCAGCCCTGATTGTTCTCATAGCACTTGTCGATAGGCATGTAACATACTATGTATTTTACCTATTTTATCTATGTCTATCTCCTCTGCTAGCACGTAAGCTCTATAAGTACAGGACTTTGGTTTCATTTATTACTCTCTTCTTGGAGTTCCCGTCATGGCTCAGTGGTTAACAATACGACTAGGAACCATGAGGTTGCGGGTTCGATCCCTAGCCTCGATCAGCGGGTTAAGGATCTGGCGTTGCCGTGAGCTGTGGTGTAGGTCACAGACACAGCCTGGGTCCAGCGTTGCCGTGGCTGTGACGTAGGCCGGCGGCTACAGCTCTAATTCGACCCCTAGCCTGAGAACCTCCATATGCTCCGGGTGCAGCCTTAAAAAGACAAAAAGTCCAAAAAAAAAGTATTACTGTCTTCTCAGCAACCAGATGGTTTGCCTGATGCCTTGTGGGTGTGCAATAAAGACCAGCTGCACCGCCTTTTTCTCTGCTTTCGCCCCTTCCTGGCTTCGGTCTGGCTGCCCTGGGACTGCACCACCTGCCCGTGATGCCCAAGCACATAAGCTTTGACTCAGGCTCTGTTTCCTGGGAGAGCCAAGCTACTATAGCAACTGGTTACAGAGCATGCAGCTGGTAAGGGACAGACCCAGGATGCAAACCCAGGCAGGGAGTCTGCAGAGCCAAAGAGCCACCGTCACTACTGCGACAACCGCTACGACTTCTGCCATTATTATTTCTTCCTGGAGCTTCACCTGCAAAGGCTCAGGGCAAGTTGAGAGTGAAAGAGGGTAGGTAAGTTCCCGACAAGCTCTACTGGCTTCACTGTCACCCTGGCAACAGTCCTCTTTGTTGGCACAAAAGAAAGATAGTGGAGTTTCTGGTTGGCAAAGGCACACACACACATAGAAATGAGAATTATCAATGAGCTGGTCAATCCATGAAATTTATACTCAAAATTTTTCTTAAGAATACATGTAATTTTACAAGACCATTCATCATAGCACCAAGCCCAATATTCCTTTATAGAAAACAGTCAAATAACAAAGACTCCAGTTAATTTCCCGCAGGTATAAATTATGCAAATAGTCATTTATATCTTCATTTACAATAATCAATAAATAAGAGGGCACGTTCATATAATTTTTTGTACAAAGATACTTTTTTACAAAGCTACAGCTACGTATATAACTAAATAGACAAAATAATTCTCGTACTACAAAATAACATTTCGTTTTTTTCAATAGTTCTCTAGAGCTCTCGGTAAAAATTTTCAGACATTATCAATCAAGTCCTGCCATGACATTAAAAGAAACTGTAGCATTAAATCTGTTAAACATACTGCCGACCTTGAAAAAATAAACACCGATCCTCCTCAGGAAAGGAAAACACAGCATGTTTTAAACAAACTCCTATTTCCAGAGTTAATACACCCGTGGCATATGAAGGTGGCCAGGCCAGGGACTGCATCAGAGCCGCAGCTGTGACCTACGCCCCAGCTGCAACTGGATCCTTCACCCGCTGTGCCACAGCGGGAGCTCGTCAGGTTTAAGAACTTCTCCCGACCACGTACAGTAAAGAACCACCATTCTTCCACGTTTACTCTGTCTTTGGCTGATGCTACCAACACCACTGCAAGTGATGCAGGCAGCTAACTTATGGTGCAATTTCAAGGCAAAGGGATCTGCTTCCTGGGACACCCTCCCTGCAGTACCACACCCACCCTAGGGACAGTCTACACAAACATGCCAGTCTTTGGCTTAAGGGACCCCGTGCTAGAATGCAAGCGGCCTCTGTCTCCAAGGGGACTTTCTATGCCTACGTATCTCGAGTCTTCGAGAGGAAGGGGGAATAGCGGGAAAGAACGGGAAGGTCTGTTGTCCATGGTTATCCAGCCCTTCAGCTGAGCTCGTGAATCTGAAAGAACGTCCCCTGGGAAACGGCCTCGGACGGTGACTTAATTCAGGGCGGCCAGTTCAGATCAGATCAGACCAGTTCAGAAGCAGATCCTCACGTCCCACCCCCAGTGTTCAACCCCATGCCTTCAACAGACTACCTTTCATTGTTCCACCCCCCTCCCCCAGGCACCTTTCCCCGATACTAAAGCCAGAAGCACAGCTCTAAGCTTTGGAATTCACTTACAGATACAGAGGTGCATTTATTTAAGCAAATAGGTCACTTACTGAGGTTAAAAACAAGCAGAAACAACAACAACAACCAAAAAAAAACCCTGAAAAACTAACTTGCTAGACTTCCGGATTTTTAAACCCAGGAAGAACTTTTAAAGAGATTTTCCAACTTCCGACCCAGAGAGGTAAATGAATTATTCAAGGTGTCACAGCAGGTGAGCTGGAGCTGAGGTGAGGCTTCTCGATGCCCAGGCCAGTACTGTCCTACTTTGGGACAATGTCAGCTCTTTAGGTGACAAACACTGAGTTTCCTTTTTAAAAGTCTTTCAATCAGAGTTCCCCTTGTGGCTCAGCAGAAACGAATCTGACTGGCATCCACGAAGATGCAGGTTTGATCCCTGGCCTCACTCAGTGGGTTAAGGATCCGGCATTGCCACTGGCTTCGCTCAGTGATGTAGGCTGCAGACAGCTCGGATCCCACGTTGCTGTGGCTGTGGTGTAGGCCGGCGGCTACGGCTCCAATTAGACCCCTAGCCTGGGAACCTCCATATGCCATGGGTGCCGTCCTTAAAAAAAAAAAAAAAAAAAAAAAGGCTTTCCATCCTTGCATGATATTTAGCAATACTGGCACACTGTGGCTGTCCTCATACCACAGTCTTAGAGAGAAAACGCCCTTCCTGACTTCTGCTGCCGCTAAAAGAATCAGTAGTTGGTGCAAATGGCAGAAACCTAGCAAACGATATGTTTTCTCTTCGTTTTTGCAAAAATGCAATGATCACAACTTTCAAATTCAAAACAAAGGAAAACGGATGATTCCTGTCTCACAGACCAAGCAGTTAGGACTTTGTCGAGGTGATGGAGGCTCTTCACCCCTGTTTGTCGTCTCTGCCGGGCGCAGTGAGATCTGCTTTCCAAGAACAGAGCCTCACTTCTTACTCTGAAAATCGGGTGCTGCAAGTGGAGAGTCAAGGGCGGGGGAAGTTAATTAAAGTCCCTTAAGTCTTGGCTGCTGGACACTGAGGTTATGCTGCTAAAGTGCTGCTAAACTTTATGCACAGTCATTTTGGTGGCAAATTTGCAACCCTAAGCTAATACCTGAACTTGGGGCATCCCCAGTCATTAAAAAAAATCTTTCATTTATGTTTAATTGAAGTATAGTTGATGTCTAAGATTACTCTGTCACATTTGTGACTGAGGATGAAGGAGATATTTAAGCAGTGTTGATATGGGGGGGGGGAGGGTCAAAGTGTGCAGAGACCTGGGAAGAGGGAAATACAAAGTGGGGCTGCCATGGGACTAATAAACTGTGTCATTTTCCCAACGCCGATTTCCACCCTCGCTTGCCAACGAGGCCAAAGTCACCAAGACTCAGCATCTCACCAGGGCGTGACTCATTTTCTAAGCATGACGTCCAGGGTGGAAATGAACGTTTGCAAGTAAGAGTCCTATGGCCGTGGTTCTGCCACTTGCCCGCTCGAGGGCTTCCTTCCTGTGCTTTACTTTCCTCTCGGAAAGACCCACCTCCCGTGATTGTCACGAGGGCCCAGTGAGCTCATGGGGAGACGCCGGCTTCGGCTTCCTCTTGCAAAAGGCATGGTTTAGATTTGAGACGGGGCGGCTGGCGAGATGGCAGCGCAGTGGGGAGAGGCTGGGAGAGGCTGTGGAGAACTGAACACAGGGCAAAGGGGGAACATCAGAGCCTGGAGAGGGCCCTGCACACGAGGAGCCCCCGGGCCCTCTACGACCTCCTAGCAAGCTCGCTGTGAAGCTAATGCTCATTCGACAATTATGTCCGGAGAGTCTGCTCTGCGCAGAAGACGCTCAGAGCAGGAATGTGGCCCAGCTCATCAGCTCTCTGGAGACGGAGCCAGGGCTTGCACCCAGCTCTGGCTGATGCCCAAAGCAGCCCTCTTCCCTTATCCCAGAAAACCTCCTGGGAAAGAGGGAGGGAGTGATTTTAAAAAAAAAAAAAAAAGGCGTTGGGCGGGGGGCGGGGGGAGGGGACCTCTGTTAAAGAGCTTCCTGCTGGATGAAAGGCAGCCTTGACACCGGAGTGTCGGAGTGTCGGGGATTTTAAAGTCCGCAGTGGGATGAGGAGCCTAGATTGTTGAGTTGTGTGTGTATTTAAAACCATGTGGTCCAACAGCACAAAATACTGTCTTTTTCTCAAAAAATGAGGCTGTTTTCTCACTTGTCGGTGCTACAGTCCTGGGCAGGGGACAACCTGCCTGGTTAAATTAAATATGCATAAATAAGTTAAAAACACTTAAGTGGGCCTTCCCGGTGCTGCGGGGTCTGGTGATTTCAGAAGATTCAGAGGGGCCCAGGACTCCTGGGGAAGCAGGGGCTCCGAGTCTGCAGGCCTCTGCCCTTTACTGGGCCAAATCCACCCCAAGCTGGTTGCACCACGGGGTAGGGGTTGGGGGGGGTACCTTTCAAGGCCTGCAGGTCACCTTGGCACTGTCACACATCAGAGCGAGGAGGCCTGGGGCTCACCTAGAGCCTGAGGACACAGAATCTGCATGCGGTGGGCATGGAAGATTCGGGGCCAACGCAGGCCAAGCGCACGCTGCACCCACATCAGGCTCAACCAAATGCCTGACAAGAAGCAGAGCCCAAAAGATCTGTGGGACTCAATGTCCAGGAAAGAAGCCTCATCTGATTTCATGGCTCCGAGGAGACAAACTCCACAGCAAATTTCTAGCCGAGGAGCGTGACCGCACTCACGCCAGCTCGCAGCCTTCAGCTGCTCCCCCTGGGTCCTGAGAACGCCCCGCTCAGCAGCTGGATGGGCCAGAGGAAGAGCCTGTGGTTCCAGGGGGACCCCAGATGGCAGCTGCAGCCCAAGAAGTTAAACCTCCCCCAAAGATGGTTTCCGCGGAGCTGATGCAACGTCGGGGCAAGAGCCCCAGCACATCCGGACCAGAAGCATGTCGGGGGTTCTGGTGTCCTGGTAAGCGCGTCACTGGGCAGGTTCTGAGGAGCCACGCGGGCTTGAAACGCCCACACTGCCCATCTCAGGGGCTTCAGGATGCGAAGCTGAACACAGGCGGGGGATTCGGCCGAGCTGGCTGGGCAGGTCTCCAGGCAGAGAGAGGCCACAGCCCCAAACTGCAGGCGGCCTCCTGGAGGCCCTCGGGGGCTCAGAGACACCGCGCTTGCATGCGTCTGCGCCTCAGGCCTGCGCTCCAGCGACAGGGCCACGGGAGTCCTTCTTAACCAAGAAGCGTCGATGGCTTCTGCTGCTTGGCGAGGTGCGCTCTCCCTGTTTACGCTGGCTCGTGTCTGAGATTAGCTCCGTGATGTCCCGAGTGCGCAGTGAGGAGGGAGGCCCAGCTTGGCATCAGTGGCTGGAGGCTGGAGGTTTGTAGAAAACCTACTTGGGAATCAAGACGCCCCTCCCGAGGGCACCGACTGTCCCTTCGAGGGGACTAACTAGCAGCGTGACTAGTCATTTCTCCTCCTAGATCTTCAGGGTTCTCATTCCTTAGCCGAGGTGCTAGACCCTTCTGTGACCCTAAGGCTATCAAACAATCTATAATTTATTCAGGCAGCCTCCAAATCTTCGGCCACCGCCTGCGAGTCTGACCCTCACAAAGAGCAGGCTAGCATTGCACAGGCGAGAGAGGAGAGTGGGGGGAGCTCTGCTGAGCTCCAGAGAGGAAGCCGCAGCCCGCGTCCAGGGGTGGCTGTCCTGGGGCCGGGGGTCTGCCCCACAAGAGGCTGGGTCTGACCAGGAGGACCTGCTGGCCGGGTTCCGAATAGTCACCCAACAGAGGGAGCAGCCGGTTTGCTGGCTGCCAGACACCGGTGCGGACGACTTGTTTCCAAGCGAGGTGAGGGTGGCAAGGAAAACCCAGAGGGTGCCTGACTGCGGGAGCCTGTGGGGGCGGGAGAGCTAAGTTCTGTGGGGGCAGGAGGTGAAGGGGGAACGCTGTGGTGTCCAGGGGAGCTCGGTGCTGGCCCCCTCTCCGCACGTGGCCCAGTGCCATATGAAGGCGCTGGCGGACCATAGCTCAGCAGGCTCGGCCTGTCTGCAGGGCAGCGAGCTACCTGACAGGCAGAGAGAAAGCATCCATGGGATCTGCGGTTCCAGACGGCGCCTGGAGCACAGCGGCTCATTTCTCCCCTGGTGGAACCTCACGGAAATAAGAGCAAAGGAATGGATGCCATGGCATCGTGAAGACAAAGGGATGGAGAAGAGCCGACAGCAGCCAAGAGATGCCAACTCATTCAAGGCCGGGGCGAAGCTGAGGGCCAGGAGGACTCCTAACACTGGGCACCTGCAGAGGAGAGGCGGGACCCAGAGCCACCCAGCAGCAAGCCTACCTCCCCCCCTGGGGGGGAGGGGGGAGCAGAGGGGCTCTAAGCCAGGGACAACTGGCCTCACGAGGCGAGAGCAATTCAGCGAGTCTACATACTGACTGTGATGAGAAGCCTGCTCAAAGGCCAGGATGCAGGCACTCGGGTGTGCGCCCAGATCCCTGGCCACTGTCCTACATTCTATGCACTGCACAAAGGCACTTGGCTCCAGGGGCAATTGAGAGTTAAAATCTAGCCCTTGCTCTGCTCCTCAAGCCCCTCCTTGGAGAAAAGAGGCAAAAGATGCCTCCTGCCAGTTTGGTCAAGTGCCCATGGGTGGCTTCTGCCCAGAGGGGCATCTATTTCTAAGTCTGCCACCCAGGGGGAATTCCTTTTTCGAAACTGCACAGGCCAGTAGCAGCCCATGTATGTCCCTTTTTCTCAGGCAGGAGAGAGTGGAAATATCTCTAAAGAAACACAAGCCCTAGAGAAAAGACCTGCAAATATGGCTACGTGTGGTCCTCCTGCGAAGGGTCCAGGTGCCCACCTGGTGACCCTACAGAGAAATCCACCAGTTGAAACATAGAGCTTCCTATCCATTTTTGGATGTATCATTCTTACACACGAACAGATCCACAGGGTCACCAGATATCTGAACAAGACCCGTACCATGAAAGACAAGAGATGGACACTAACCAAGAAAAAGTAAATTTAGAGGAAATGATGACAAACAGCAGAAAAAACTTCCCCCAAACCCCACCATCAATGAACATCCACAGAGAGAGAAGTTCTGCACCCATGAAACAAGAACAGGACACTATGAAACAGAAAAAAAAACATAAAATATTTTGAAAAGTAAGAATTAATTAAATATTCATGGGGCATATTGAAAAGATAAAGCTAAATAACTCTCCCTCGAAAGCAGATCAAAAGATTAAAAGAGGAGAAACAGAAAAGAGAGGAAGTATTGACGGGTTAGCCTGGGAGGCCCAACATTGGAACAACAGGCAGTCCAGAAAGAAAGAATAGGAACCAATTATAAGGAGTAGATGGTTAAGGGCACCACACCATCAGGACGGCTCAGGACACTAAGAATGAAGGGCTCTGAAGTGTTTCTGGGGCGGGGACCCAAGTCACAGCTAAAGGCCTGGGAATCAGAATGGCACCAGAAATCTCGACAACTACACTGGGGGAGCGGGCAGTACGAGGATATTACTTTCCACTCACACTTCTATATCCAGCTACGCCTGGCTAAGGGCAACGTAAAGACATTACCAGTTATGCAAAATCTCAAAAGTAATTATAGTATTTACTTCCCACGTTCCTTTTTCTCAGGCAGTTACTAAGGAATGTGCCACACCAAAACAGTGATCAGCATCGGCAAGGGGGGGGAGACTTGGTGAGGAAGGACAGGTAACTACAGCACACTACCTGGCTCAGAAGGCAACAGTCCTCCCACGGCCACACTGAACACACACTCGCCAACAACATCACCTTTACTCTCCGGGAAAAACGAGGCAGGATGTGGTAAGAGCCAGATCCTTCTCCACCGAGGTAACCAGCCAATAGGTGTTTCTATTAATTTAAAAAATAAAAAGTATAAGCAGGTTCTGCAGAAATGCAAAGGTAAAT
Organism: Phacochoerus africanus; assembly: GCF_016906955.1. Lineage (NCBI taxonomy): Eukaryota > Metazoa > Chordata > Mammalia > Artiodactyla > Suidae > Phacochoerus > Phacochoerus africanus. Next base: position 119,076,054 of record NC_062552.1, read on the forward strand.
ATTAGAAGAAAACAGCTAAGAGAGTTGAAAGTGTTCCTTCTCCAGAGCAAGACACGGGGGATTGCTAGTTTTCATGAAAAGCCTTACAGTATTTGTTTCTTTTTAAACTATGAATATGTCTTACGTGGATAAGAATGCACAGTAAATTCTTAAAAAAAAAAACAAAAAAAATGCAAGCCACAGGGTGGCTTCTCCTGGGGGCTTCTTATCCTCCTCCTATATCTGGCTTCTTCCAAACAAGCCTCTACTCAAGGGAGAATTTTTTTTCCTTAAACAAAAAAGTCAGTTTGCTGCCAACTTGAACCAAATGACTCTCAGGCATCTTGCCAGTAGACGCTTTTAAACATATTACACGTCGCACTGGGTGAGAGAAGAAGCCCGCAGAGACTTTTCCAAAGGAGGTCTAGACCCGTAAGCTGAAATAATTAATGTTCGGGTCAGCTCTTCCCTGGCTCTTCAAGCACCCGATTTATTGAGGACGGCCTGGTGTCCAGGGGCATAAAGTATCACACACATACAACCTATGCCCCTCAGCGTGCAGGGATGCCAGGGAGCTCAGTAATTAGCTCATTTTCCATGGGACACTCAGCCCTCGAGGTGGACTCCTTCCAAGCTCCCGACAGCTTTCAGCTCGAAAGGCTTAGGGTTCATCCGTGGAGAGAAGGTGGGCTATAATCAGAGTGGGTTACAGGCCACATTTGGGCTGTCATCGACTCAAACGTGCTAGGGACATTCTTTGGGCCAGGCTGGAATTCTGGGGACGTGAAACCCACTGCTTGAAATGAGCAAGCCCCTGGCTCGCTGAGAGGGAATCGTGATTCCTGGAGGAAGGACCATGCTGGTACTCAGCTGCCAAGGCTCTTAGAGCTGTCAAGGGGATTCCAGAAGGCAGAGACAATGACCCTGAAAGTGAACAAAACTTCCTCGTGGGAAAAAGTCGAGGAAAAAACAAAGGTTGGCAGTTGACCTGACATTTTTGGTTTCATTTAAAGGTGAACATTCTTATCTATTCATTTAATCTTTTTCAGGACATTTCATGGACGCAATGGAAGTATCCTCAAAGAGGGGACAGCTCTGGCCTGGACATCAGGGGGCCTGAGAACCCTTGCAGGCCGACTCCTGGTTGGCTGTGTGATCTTGGGCAACTGGCCCTGCGTCTCTGGGTTCAGCAGAGGAGATGCTGTCGGAGGGACCCTCCTGACTGAAGAGTCTGTGGCTTTACAGGCTCAGCCGGCACACGCTTTCTGAGCGGGAGGACAAGGGGGAGGAGGAGGCCATTCCCAGGGTCGCCAAGGCCTGCGTCTTGGCAGCAAATGGAGTAGAAGCAGCTCAGGGCGGAAGGAGACGAAAGGGCAGGGGGATGCCTGTGTCCCCTCACCAAGCCTGTGCTGGTTGCTTCTTAGGGTGCTTTCTGGAAACCCTTAGCCTTTTCAAGGAACCCATTATGACCGACCACAAAGGATGCTTGTGCTTGTGCTGAGACTCGCACAAGCATTCACATCTGGAGACTCGCAGGTGAGCACAGAGGCTCTCTGGGAGCGGGAAGCGGCTGGACCTCTCCTGTGCCAACATCAGCTGGGCTCATTCTCAGCCAGGCCACCTCTGCGCTCCTCCTCCTGGCTTCTGGGGGCTTTTTTTTTTTTTTTTTTTTTTAACAGTGCCTTGCGGGGTCTTGAGTAGCGGCACGGATACCTCAGCAGCCTTGGATGGAAGCTGTTGGGGGCGGGTGCTGCCAACAATGAGAGGGATCCCAGGCCTCGCCCTGTGTCAGCCAAAGCTCTGCTTTTAATGTATCTACCAGACTGGCCCCCGAGAATTCACTTGAAAGGAGGGTTCCATTGACGGAAAAGGCTTGAAAATCACATCTTTTTTTTTTTTTTAGGGCTGCACCTGCAGCATATGGTTCCCAGACTAGGGGTCGAATCGGAGTCATAGCCACCAGCCTACACCACAGTCACAGCAATGCGGGATCTGAGCCGCACCTGTGACCTACACCACAGCTCATAGCAATGCCAGATCCTCAAGCCACTGAGCGAGGCCAGGGTTTGAACCCGCATCCTCATGGATACTAGTGGGATTCATTTCTACTGTGCTGCAACAGGAATTCCTGAAAATCACATCTTTATCCCAATTCAGACAATGCAAAAGTGAATTTAAAATGCATGCTCCTCCGCCCCTTCCCCCCAAACCAGGGTGAACAAGAGGGCAGAGCAGCTCTGGACTCTGCCTTCACTTTCCTTGGCTTCTGCCCATCACGGGAGCACTTTCCTGGAACTGGCAGCTTTGTGCTGCTCAGACCCAACCCTCCACTCAAAGAACATGACAACGGCCAGACCACAACAGGTGCCTGGACCCCCAGCCCCTCCACTGGCAGTTTTCTTCCCAGTGGGGTCTCTGCCTGGGGCACTGTCTTCTTTCTCATCAGGAGGTGAGAAGCGCGAGTCCGCCTGGGACCTTAAGAACGTGCGGCAGGGGTGGGGGGCGAGCTAAGACTCGGTTGCGGCCGGTACCAGTACCAAGTCCAAGACCTGTCAGAGCCAGGCCTGCGAACAGACCCTGCCCGAGGATCCAGCCACACACCCAGACGCTGAGCACACAGCCCAAGAGAAAAGCATGCTGAGGACTTAGAGGAGGGAACGGAAACAAGAAAAAAAAGGGGGGAGAGGGGCTAGGTTTCCCCCCCGAGGTCCGCAGATGTCAGCAGAAGCGCCCCATCCAGCAGGGGGAACAGAAGGGAGTAGGAGCCCGTGGCCCGTCAGGGTCCTATCCTGTTTATTATGCGGCCGCGCCGTCAGAGCCTGTTGACGTCCAGCTGCGGGAAGAGCAGCAGGCAGTAAACCAGGAGCCAGAGGAAGAGCAGAAAGTACATCACGTCCGGCTGCTGGACCAGCTGCGCCAGCGAGTCGCTCTGCGGGCCGCGGCCCTCCTGCAGCCCCGCCTCGCCAGAGTTGTTGGCCTTCCTGCAGGAGGGGAGACACACCAAGGCAGTTACAGGGGGTCCCCGGCCCAGCGGACCCCTCTCCCTCCCTGTCCTGCAACCTCGCTGCCCAACACGAGAGCAGAGGGCTTCGCAGCGAGGCGGTCAAGAAGGCCGGGGGCAGAGCCCGGGTGGAGGCCTGGGTTCGAGGGCGCCTGCAGCTGTCACACCCATGCAGTTGTCTCTGCAATGCCAAGAAGGACAAGCTGCGAGCCCCATTCTGCAGGTGGGCAACCTGAGCGCCATGGGGGCATAGCTGGCTCAAGGCCACACGCCTTCCTTGACACTCAAGCGCCCTAGGGCAGGTTAGAGGCTGATGGCTCTGGGTTACTGGGAAACAGAGGGGGCTTCCTAATCTAAATCTAAAGAGAGAATCGGGGTTCTTACAGATCATTTAAAAACAGCCACCAGAAACAGACACATCCCTCTACCAGCAGGTGTGTGCTTCTGGCTTTAGAATCTAACCTGGAAGGTAAGGAGCAGATTTGGCTTTGCTCAGATGTACCTTTCTTCTTTTATTTTACAGAAGGTAGTGCTAAAGTCACATTTTACTCTCGCCTGCTGGAGAAAGCCCGGACGGGGCTGTGTGGTGGTGACAGGAAAGGGTCAGGGGCCATCACCTGATCGGAATCGGGGTGGGGGGGCCTCTGCTTGCAGCTGCGTTTATGGAAGCCCAGAGGGTACGCTTCTCAGCGTCACTTGGGGCAGAGGATGGAGCTCATGGGAAGCAAAAGCACCTGCTCCCTGAACCGTCTCCTAATACGGTGAGAAGCCAGCCTGGGGGGTGGGGGGTTAAACCTCTGCCTCGGTCTAGAAGTTGAGCGATTCCCACAGAGATAACACAGGACAGTTTCCTTCTCCTCCTTAAAACTGTTTTGAGAGAAAATTTAAGCTATATTTTTTTATCGCAAAGGCAATAAATGCTCAAAAACATGGAAAAAACATGAATGCCCTTTTCAATGTCGCAGGTTCCGTTTTCAAAGACTCTATCTCATAAAAACTCAAAGTATTATTTTCCTAGGAGTGTGCCTCGTGGAAAACGTGAATTAATATTTCCGTTTTACGGCAGGGGAAGGAAACAAGCCTTGCCTCTTTCTTAGAAGCCAGAGAAATAAACTTCTAAGGATTACACCCCTGGGCATTGGGCAATTTTCAGAGTCTGTCTATTCCAATAATCTAAGTCCTTCGGAGCCAATTCAAATCTGTGGAAATTTTGTTTTTCTTTTTATGGCCACACCCACAGCATATGGAGGTTCCCAGGCTAGGGGTCAAATCGGAGCCACAGCTGCCGGCCTATACCACAGCCACAGCAACACCAGATCCAAGCCCCGTCTGTGACCTACACTGCAGCTCACGGCAACCCTGGATCCTTTAACCTGCTGATCGAGGCCAGGGATCAGACTTGCATCCTCATGGACACTAGTCAGGTTCTTAACCCACTGAGCCCCCATGGGAACTCTGGCAAATATGTATTTTAATCGGTAAAATTAAGTGATTCAATAACTTTAACAGGGATGGGGCCATCTCAGAACTGTCAGAGTTCTCGAATTCTCTGCCTGCCTATGTTCTAAACAGGCAGTGTTCCAGCCATCCGGCACCCTTAGGCTAGGCCATCTGGTTCTGCGACAGTAAGCAATACTTTCATAGGCATCCTGGCATGTCTGCATCCCCTCTTCATGTCTGCGCTGATGCCATAAAACTGTAAAATCAGCTCAGTGAGCTTCTGAGTATTGTACCTGCAGTGGTGACAGAGAATGGACACAGGTGTCGGGGACGAGAGCCTTCAGAGCAGACCCGCCACCCAGCCCCTACCCCAGGGAGCTTGGCTTATGCCACTGCGTTATCTACGTGCAGCCCCCGCTCCTGACTCAGACCTGTCTCTAAACCGAGTCAGTTTCTGAACCACGCCCTGCCCGACCACGTGAGTGCCTGTCTCCTCACCCTCCCTCTCCTGTTCCTTTTACAGTCATTTTCTCTGGAACAGGTATTAGCCTGCATGATCCCAGACTGTTAATACTGTTATCCACAAAGCATCGTTGGAGAACAGCCATCCCCAGAGGTAGGCTGCATCGTTTAAAAAAGGAAAAAAAAAAATTTCTTTCAACCCCCCGCAGCTGGGAGGCCAGCCACTAACCTGGTTAATGTTCGGTTCCTTCTGTCATCCAGATCTGCTGCATTCCTCAACTGAACATAGCTAACCTGATCCTACAGTGAAATTTATAAACAAAAGCCCCGCAACCCAATTAGTAAAGATGAAATCTCTGAAACAGAAAATAAAATGATTTTAAACACACAAAGCCGAGCATGCGATGCGTTTCTTCACATTGCAAACATTTAGTTCCAAAGTCAAACTACTAAGTCTATGTTAGTCCCACAGGTGAGTGGGGACCCCGACCCCCGCACCCCGAATCAGGGCAAGCTTCGGATCCCAGGCTCTGGGTCCTACCACATCCAGAGCTGAGCAGGTGCAAAGACACACAGCCCTCTGCTCTCGCCCGCACTTGGCTTTGAATGTAATCTTTCTGAGGGTGTGTTGGGGGTCAAGGTGAAGGTCTTGGAGGCATTTGTTATGACAAAGAGGCCTTAGGGCTTTAAAATCATCACTTTATTTACATCCCTATTGCCCAAAGCGGACATCTGATTGGACTGGGCTTAAAGACAAGGTTCCAATGTGCTTGTCGTCTGTCCAAAAGCACAGCTGTTGCACATCAGTAATCTCCAAGCTCTGGGCTGGGGAGGAGGAAGGACGGAAAGGAATGGATTAGCAGGGGCCGGAGGAAGGAAGAAGAAATTCACATACTAACCGATTCCAAAGACCTATTCGTATGTCGTCGAATGTAAATGCTGGAGTCACTGTGACTCGTCCTGAAAAATAAACACACGTTTTTGAATGGGTGCCCCCAAAACTTCCTCATCGCCCCCATCCCGGGGCCACCACAGGCGGATTTAGGCAAGCACCTCAGACCTCACGACGGAAATGAGACATTTTATCCAATATGCCCAGTCGGGGGGAGCACGCTTACAACTAGTAGGATGATATGAAAGAGGCAGATTGAGCCCTCGTGGACAAGAAAGCAGCAACAGCAGTGACCACAAACGGTGGGAAAGAATTTCAAATAGAAAGCGGGTGAACTCTTCTTAGAAATCACAGAATCGTGAGGCAGGAAGGGATCTCTTTTTCTAAGCGTCCTGAGGTCTTGGGATGCACCAAATACCCTCTGCAAGGGAAGATCAGCCCGGGGCTGAGACCTGGGATGTGGGCTCCCTTTGCAGTGTTCCCTGCTATGCACGATGCTCACTGTCTAGCTCCCGGGCGGACCACTTCTTTTCCTTTCATTCACGAGGAGGCTAATTTTCTAACTAGATCTTTGAGCCTGATGGGGCATACATCTCTGATTTTCTAATAAGGCTGGCTTGCTCAGGGCTGAGGCAAAAAGACACCCAGCCAGAGGTCTGGGCTGTCATCCTGGCTCCTGGTTGATTAACTAGCAACCTTAGCCAAATATGCACCCTCTGGATCAGTCTTCCTCATCTGAGAAATGGATTGCCATTCCCGCCCCACCAACTTCATGGAGCTGGTGGTGACATGAACGTACTGGAGGTCGAAGCGGCCCCGTCTTATGGGTGGCCAAAAACACACGAAAAGATGTTCAGCGTCACTCATCATTAGAGAAATGCAAATCAAAACCACTGTGAGGTACCACCTTACACCAGCCAGAATGGCCATCATCAAAAAGTCTACAAACAATAAGTGCTGGAGAGGGTGTGGAGAAAAGGGAACCTGATTACACTGTTGGTGGGATTGTAAATTGGTGGAAAACAGTATGGAAAACTAAAAATAAACTACCATTTGACCCAGCAATCCCACTCCTGGGCATCCATGCAGAGAAAACCACGACTCGCAAAGACACATGTACCCCAGTGTTCATTGCAGCACTATTTGCAATAGCCAAGACATGGAAACAACCTAAATGTCCATCGACAGAGGAGTGGATCAAGAAGATGTGGTACATATACATAATGGAATATTACTCAGCCGTTAAAAGGAAAGAAATAAAGGCATTTTTAGCAACATGGATGGACCTAGAAATTATCATGCTAAGTGAAGTCAGACAATGAGACACCAACATCAAATGCTTTCACTGACATGTGGAATCTGAAAAAAGGACACAGTGAACTTCTTTGCAGAACAGATACTGACTCACAGACTTTGAAAAACTTATGGTTTCCAAAGGAGACAAGTTGTGGGGTGGGGGGATGCGCTGGGGGTTTGGGATGGAACGCTGATAAAACTGGGTTGTGATGATCATTGTACAACTATAAATGTAATAAATTCATTGAGTAATATAAAAAATAGAATACATGGGAAAAACAAAACAAAGCGGCCCTGGCTTGCTGCTCTACAGAAGGAGGTGTTAGATGTGGATGCGCCTGGTACAGAGACGGCCATGTCGGTTTCCTCGAGGCAGACCTACTGGGTGGCATTCTGAGGTCCAGGAAAAAGGCACCTGACCCACGAGCTTATTCCCAGAGCTCTCGTTACTAGCGGCCTTGGTGTTCCTGCCAATTGCTGTCCTTCCAAAGTCACTGAGCTCTTCTCTCCTTGGGGCACGTTTCTAGATAACAGGTATTGAGCACCTACTGTGTGCCAGGTGTGGGGTTAGGCCTAGGGAAACCAGTCCCTGTCCTCAATCCAAAGCCTGTGCCAGTTTCTCCTGACTGGCATCACAGCCCGGAAATGAAACAAGGTGCACCTAACCAAGAAGAGAGAGGCACTGGTGCTTAGAACCCAGAAGTGCCCGTAAGATTAGACTCGATAAGCTGAAGCCCCGAAAACGCAGGGCCACTCTCCACCCTGCCCCCCATACTTGTGCTGTATTCTAGTGGAAAAAATTGCACCCCCAGTAGGGCGGACCGTCCTTCTTCCCTCTCCTCTGCCCCTTTTTGAGCACGCTTTCTCACAGATGGCTTTCGTGTTATAGTAAAACCAGTATGATATATTCATGTTTGCACCTTGACCTCCATTCCTTCAGCAAGCATGGTCAGGAGCCTCCAGTATGCCAGGCCCTGGGCTAGTTGCAGAGGGCCAGCTCCTCCAGGGCCCCACCATGGGCTAAGAGAGCCCACCCATTCACTTAGCATCCCCTCAAAGGACTTCTATTCCTTGAATGCCCACCGCAAGCCCAGTGCCATGCTAAACGCAGGAGGCTAGGCTGGCATAGCCTCCCGGCCTGCAGGGAGCTGGCTCGCCGTCTAGGGGGAGAGCAGGTGATAAATACGTCCTTCCACAGATTACGGAAATTCATTTTGATAAATGCTAAGAAGGAAAAGAATAGTGGCTATGAGGACATAAAAACGGGGATCAAAAATGGCCTGGAGGAATCCAAGAAGGCTGCTCGGAGGAAATGGTACTGGAGCTGAGACCCAAGGGAGCAAGGCAGGAGATGGGTAGGGGCCAGAGGGTCCTCCAAGGTGAAGAAGCTTGCAGGGGGTGGGGAGCATTCCAGGACCTCAACTAAAGCCAGGGTGCTTGGTGCACCGGGAATGAGGGAGAGGGTGACCGAAGGTAGATGAGGATGAGGCTGGGGAGAGAGGCCATGAAGGGTACTGAAGGCTCTGGACCAATGGCCTTTCTGCTGAGATCAATGGGAAGCCACAGGGGTGACCAAGAGCCAGGAAAACCTCCTGTGCCTGGGAAGAGAGATGCCCAGGGTCTAACCCACTCCATAGCGTGGACCAGGTCCTGACCTCTCTGAACTCAGTGTACTCAAGTGTAAGGGGAGGGGGGCTGGCAGGTGGGATGGCTCTGTACACAGGAGGGGCTCCAGGGTCCGTGTTCACTCACATGCACGAGTGCCCCCTCCACACCATCCGCTTACATTTGGGTGTCGCTTCCACCCCGGCCAAAAGGCTTGATAATAGTTACATCTTTGCTTGAGGTGAGATGGGAGGGGACCGGCTGCCTGCGCTGCGTGTACCCTATGCCCGAGAGATCAAAGTAAAACCTTGGCATTGAGATCAACCAGGTTTACTTTGAAATAACAATTCACTTTTCAATGTCCATCCCCCGCGGTCTTATCTTCACTGCGGGTGAGGTTTGCTGGTCCTTCCCACAAAGCACAAATTCGAGATGCTCGCTTTCCCCCAACGCCCCCTTGTTTCTCTTCCTGCGCCCCACCTCCCCAGCATTCGATAAATATTTACGGAGGTGCCTGCTAAGTGCCAGCTGTTGCTCAGGCTGTTTCTTCCACCTGGCAAGTCTCTCTCTCCCAAACCCAAATCCCACTCCACCCTCAATGCTGAATTCAAACATCTCAGCCCCCAGGCAGCCCTGACCCTCCCTGCCTGCCTCTGAGAGGTCAAGGTGAAACCGCCCAGTCCCGGCAGCAAGAGGGAGCATGTCTCATCTCCCTCCAACTCTGAGCTCCCAGAGGACGGAGCCCTGGCTGACCTCTGCCCAGGTCCCCAAGCCTAGCGGACTCCATCACCAAGACTATTGAGCATTGACCTGCTTAGGGAAAGCAGGGCAGGCTGGCAAACGACCAGCGACCCTCCTGAGTTGTGGTGAAGTAGATGACAGCCAGTTGTCCCGCAGGGCTATCGGCACTTAGATCGGGGTCCAGCTTCACGTAAGACACAGACATCTGCTGGACAGGCATGGCCAGGGGCAGGAAGAGGGACTCTGGGAGTCACGGGCTAGCTTGGTAGCAGCCTTCCATTCTGCCTTGCGCCGCCTCCCTCGGGCTCCCGTCTGCTCTTCCTTTGTCCCCACAGCCCAGCAGGGGAGACAAGCAGAGGGGTGGTGGGAAGCAGGGCACTGGCCAGCCCCTCCTCCAGCCCTCCCTGAAGGGGTTCTCCCAACTCACTCCCCAGTGCTCATCTCAGTGACTCCCTTCTGTAGCCAGTGTGGCTCACCCAGCACAGGAAATGGGCTGGAAAAAACACGGACTGGGGAATCTGACAGGTCTGGGTCCGAGACTCCAGCTCTGCCATCTGCCAAGCTGGGAGGTGCCCCCAATGATGCACAGTCCTGACCACCTGCCTATCGGAGTGCCCATGAGAAATGTACGGGAATGCCTGAACACATAAGGGCTGGTAAATGGTGACTGTTGTGATGACAAGGGACAATGGGGAGAGAGCAGGGTCTTCTGACTTTCAGCAGTTAAATACTTTCCCTGGGACAAATCTGGATCATCCAGTGGGCCTTGGAGTGACATGGCAAGATGTGTGCTACAAGCTTCCTATCAGTTAAAGCTCATTAAACTTCCTGCTTCCTCCTCCGGAGGGAAATCGACCATCCTCACTTCTTTGGACCCGAACTCGTGGGTGAAGCCATCATGTTAACGTCCAGCTTCCACATGACAGTGATAAACAGTCACCTCTGCGCACCTGCACTGCATCCCTTCCGATGCCGTGAGATGCTTGTAAACGGCTAAGCCTGCTCTCTACCTAGCTGGACCAGCAGTTATTAGGCGCCAAGAGTGGCCAGCAGAGTCTTCAAGTCTATTACTTTTCAGACTCCCCCCACCTACGGTTCAGCCACCTCTTTGCTCACTGCCGATTTCCACTCCAAGCTACTCGCAGTAAGGAGAGAAGGCAAGGTTCAGATCCGTCCAGTTTTTTGACTCTTATGAACAAGTCTGATGACACTGGTGAGGTCGGTGGAGGAGCCCACGTTTGAATGAGGACTTTGTCCACATCGGTTTCCCCGGCGGTCCAGCCCTGCCCCTGCGTCCTCCATCCAATCAGAAACCAGAAACGGCATCCGTTCAGAACCCGCCCCTGCCTTCCTCAACCAATCAGATACTAGAAATAGAATGCGTTCAGAGAGGCGCTCCCCAGCTTGGGCTCTGGGGTGGGAAGAAGTTAATAAAATACCTGGAAATGACTCTGTGGTCGCTGGTGTCTTCCTCCAGGTCATCTGAGGATCGAACAGTTCCGGGTGCTATAAATACTGAACTTTCTACGTGGTCCACATGTTTCCTTTTTTCCTTTTTTTTACTGCTGATCGATTCTTCCTTTACCTTTTCTTCTAAAGGGTTTGCTAAGTTTTCCGAGTTTGCAAATTCCTGGGACTTAAGGACAAGAGAACCGAATACAAGTCAGCATTTTTTTTTTTTTTTTTTTGCAGAAATGCTGTGTAAGCGACACAAACCCAGCACAGCTCTGCTCCACACTTAATTCCAAGGCCCAGCTAGGGCGCCCCCTCCCAATCCTGCCTCTCCCGTGAGTTCCTTCTGGCACAGCCTCGCCCTCACCTCCCCGTGGAGGAGAAGCCCACCTGAACTCCTGCTACCTGTGCAGTTCCAAATGCTCCATGGACTGAAGGAGTGAAAACATCATGGGTTTTACAGTCAGTAAGACCTCGTTTCGAATCCCGGCTAAGTCAGCTATCTGACCTTGAGCAACTGACTTTGTCTCTGATCCTCAGTTTCCTTGTCTGTCAAATGGGTGTAAGAATTATCACCCTCTTCCCACTACACCACGGTGCTTCCTATAAAGGCTGTTCCTCACCGAGGGCAAAGGTTGGACCCTTCACACAGCCGTCATCCACTTCAACAGAGGAAAGAATCCTGGAGGCCACGTGGGCCAAAGGCTGTGAAGTTGCCCCCAGCCCGGAGGGCTGATGTCTTCACTGTACTCTCAGCGGAAGGTGGCGGGTAGTGCAGTATTTGTTGCATTTATGTGTTAAGGAAGTTTCTCTGTCCACCAGCCCTACCAGGTACTCCGAAACCCACCAGCAATGCTCCCTTGTGAAATCAAGAAGCCTGGGAATTGCTGGCGCCACCTCTCATGAATTCCTCCGGGGGCTGGAAAAACCTGCTCAACAGGTGTCGGAGTAAGAGGATTAGAGTGCAGTCCAGGAGAACAAAGCTCCCTGCCGAATTAAAACCGCTCTCAGGCAGTCTCAAACGCCAGTTCCTCTTCCAACACCACTGACCAAATGTTACCTTCTCTGAAAGGTGCAATGAAGGGAGAACTTATTTGTTTAAAGGATTTTCTAGTCCCTGTGGAGGATACTTGTTTCTTTCCTTTTTAACGAAGTCCTGAATGTGTTGGTTTTTTGTTTTTTTTTTTTACTTTTTAGGGTCATTCCGTGGCATATTTAAGTCCCCCGGGGATCAGAGACACGCTCCATCTCATCTCGTTAGGCGGCAAGACTCACCAGCCTCGCCTGTCACCCCAGACTGTACGCCCCCCAACTCATAGGGATCGAGGCCAGGGTGACACTAGGGAGCCAAGTGCAAGGTGTGCTTGGGAGCAGTGGGCTCCTGCTCCTTGGGTAGGTGAGAGGCAGAGGGAGAGGATTAGAGGCAAGAGAAGCAGGCGGCACCAGGATCGAGAGCGGACCCGAGAAATGCAAGCGCTCCCCAAGCTCGTCCCCCAGCTCAGCGGAGGATGGATTCAAACCTAGGTCTCCTGATGCGCTTCCCAAACCAGGGGTGCTTTCAACCCCATTGCCAATCACCTGTGCACATGCAGTGCAGAGCTCGCTTTAATGAAGTGCCCCCCTGGGCCTTCCCACAGGCCACTGTCAAGACCCACGGAGGGGAACTGAGTTGCTCCAGAGCTATTTTAAGTCAAGCAGACAGCAGATTGGCACCTCAGGCCCTCAAAGACTTTTCTGGCTGCAGCCACCCTGAGCATCACCCCAGTTGCTGTTATCCCCAACCCGGGCACCCCGAGGCCTCAAGTCACCGAGCGGCATCTCTGACAGCAGGTGGCCGGTGGGGGGGTTGCGGGCAGGACTGGGTCCCTCTCCCTGGGGTGGAAGGGGAAGGTGACAGGCAGGTCACTGGCACCTGTGGAGCCACCCAGCCCTCTTCTCCAGCCAAAGACTGGCACACAGTGGGTGGCCTAGTCCCAGAGGATCGGTCCTGCCACTCACGGCCTCTAGGCTGTTGGTGCTGGAGCACTCTGCATCGCCAGCGCTTGGGCAGTTACTCCCCATAAATGACGCCACCACTTCCAGCCCATCGAAGTCCTGAATGTGTTGGTTTTTTGTTTTTTTTTACTTTTTAGGGTCATTCCACGGCATATTTAAGTCCCCAAGCTAGGGGTCGAATTGGAGCTGCAGCTGCCGGCCTACAACACAGCCACAGCAACTGGGGATCAGAGCCTCGCCTGCGACCTACACCACAGATCATGGCAACGCCGGATCCCCGACCTGCTGAGAGAGGCCAGGGATCGAACCTGCATCTTCACGGATACTAGTCGGATTCCTTTCTGCTGCGTCAAATGGGGAACTCCCTGTGGTCAGATTCTTAACCCACTGCCCCACAGCAGGAACTCCTGCATGTCTCCCTTCTAACCACAGGAGCCAAACAAGAGTGCTGACCAGGCAAAAGGCTTTGACAAACCAAGGCTGGAGTCTAACATGAGGTCTCGCAGCTGGAAGAGGTGGAGTCACCAGGTCCCTAAGTGCGTGCTGGGTTTAGCTACAGTTCCTCCGTAAAATGATACCTGCAGCTACTATTATGCTGGACCCTCAAACATGACCTCATCTGATCTTTTTGGCAGCCCGGGAGTGGGACTAGGGGGAGGCTGAGGCACCAAGATGCAAAACTGGATGAATGTTCGTCTCGGGTGCCAACCCTGTCCTTGCTTGAAGCTTGAGTGAGTAGCTCCTTAAGTTCTGGACCTGGGACACCTGCGAGGGAAATTGCTTTTCTCTATTTTATGGAGGTAGGAGCTGAGCTTTGGAGAAGCACAGAACTCTGCAAGCGGGGTTCCCAAACCCACGGTCCAGTACCTGCTGGTCTGGCACAGGGACATTCTCTGCAGGCTCTCTTGGCTGGTCATCCTCTTGCCGGGTTGGGGGAGCGGGTACCGAGGCCCGCCTGGCATCCTCTGCGATGCTGGCCAGGGGACGGTCCTCACCCAACCCCAGGAAGCTGCAGCTGCTCTGGGAGGGCTCGGCCTCCTCATCCTTGTTCTCGTCCTCCCGAGCCCCCAGGCCCGGCGGATAGCCCTCTGGTTCCTCGAGGTCCATTTCTTGGCTTTTCAAATCCTCGGGGCCTTCTGCATAAGCCTCTAAAACCGCAGCCAGGGGAACCTCGTAATGCGGGTAGTAGAAGAGGTCGTGGGGGATGACAGAAATCTTGGACAGCGGTGGAGACGGCTTGAAATCCAGGCCTTCCTCGCTGGCACTGTGGAGGGTCTCCAGGCTGGTGCTGCTGCTTGCCAGGGTGGAAGGCCACTCTAGCCCCAGCCCCGGGGGATCCCCCGCTTCCCCCTCATCCTCCCCCCGACGGCGCCGCGGGGACTTCCGCTTGGCCTTTTCATACACTTCAGGCTTTTTGTCCACTGGTGTCCCCTCGGGGGCCAAGGAATAACCTGGTTCTTTGGGCCCGGCGTCCTGGGGAGGTGCATGCGGGTCGGGGTTCCCTGGGGACTCATCCCCATCCGTCTGCTTGTGGGCAGAGCTGTCCCTCCTTTTCCCCAGGTTCTCAGTGGGATCCTCCGGCACCTGCTCCTTCTCGGCAGGTGTTTTCTTATGAGCAGAAGGGGCCTCGCTGAACGCCTGGCTGGTGGAGGCAAACTCTACGAGGTCACTGTTAAATCTAGAGGCTTTTAAGGGTACGCCTTCGAAATAGTCTTCCCGCTCCATAGCTTTGACGGTCAGCAGCTTCACCTTGATCTCCAAGGAATTGGCCATGACGGGGATCCCTCCCAGGGGGGAGAGGGGGTGACCCTCTTCCCCAGGGCTGGCCGCCCGCTCCGAAGCCCCGTTCCAGGAGGGGGAGGGCTGGAAAGGCGGAGGATGCTCGATCTTACCATCCACCAAAGACGCCTCGCCCGGGGCCTCGTCCGGGGCTGCTGCCGGGACCCTCGGCGCTTCCTGTTTCGGGCTTTCCCCCGCCACCTCACCTGCCGAGACGTGGCCGTCCTGCTTGGACCCCTCCTTTGAACCTCTCGGGCTCCCTTCGAAGTGAGGGTCTTGGCTGTAGAAGGGGTCCTGACTGCAGGAGGCGTCTCTGTAGGTGTCGGCATCAAAGTGCACCGTTTTCTTGCCCGGCAGGGAGTTGGCTCTCCGGGTGTCCTTTCTGGATGACAAGATGGAAGATTCCGGAGCTGGCTCACTGGGGGTGCTGATCTTCCGAGGGACCCCTTGGAGAACCTGCTCAATGATCGGGTGCATGGACTCAGAGGAGCTGTCTGGCGGCTCCTGGCTGGAAACGCTGCCCAGGCAGCGTTCCACCACGTCCTCAGGCTTGTCGCAGACGAAGACTTTGGAGGGTGGCGGGTGGCTGGCTTCGTGGTTGACGGTATAGGCTCGCTCCTCATTCTCAGTCAGAAGGAGGAGGGCGCTCTCCTGCTCAGAAGGGGTTTCTCTGATGCGAACGAAAGTGGATTCAATAGGGGCTTCTCTGTCTGAATCCATAAAGTCCTCCTGCAAAGAAACACAAGGGAACATGGAATCAGCAGAGGGGCCTTTCCAAAAACAAAAACCACAGCGGAAAAAGCACTTCAGAACTAATAGTAGTGTTCTGATGAAGACGCAGATGGGCCAGTGACTAATGTTCCTGCTAAAATGGGAAACCATCAGATGCGTTTAAAAGGATGTGTTGTTTGAAAGCTCTGGGTGCAAAGACATCTCAATGAACTGAACTTCGGAGGAGGACGAGCTCCTTCTACGTGAGTATAGACTGCCAGCGACTTCATACCTGCGGGCTGCTGCCTGGTCTGGGTATGGACAAAGGTGCGAACTCAGCCTGGGTCTTCTGAGGGCCAAGTGGGGACTCCGCATCAGCCATACATCATAAGGGGTCTAAGAGCCTGAACTCTGGAACCAAAGAAAACTGGGCTCATAGCCCAGCTCTGTGCTGGTAGCTGTACCCTGGAGAGGTCTTTCGGCCTCTCTGAGTGTCCGTTTTCTCATCTATAAAATAAGGATACTGAGCTATGCCAGCAGGAGCAGCAGTCAGTCCAGAGACACACAAGACAGTAGCTACCTGAAAAGTCTCCAGCTCTGAGTACTAGCTCGTTATGCATTTTTTGGGGGGGAGGGGGGTCTAGTACTTCTAACTACCTGAAATGCAACGTGCATGCCGACTTGTTAACCGTTTTCTCTAAGAGAACAAAGCTACACCAGGTCAGAGACCTCATCCATCCAGCTTCTTGCTAAGTTCTCCCCAGAGCCAGCAGTAGGTGTTCAGTAACCTGCTGTTATTGTTGCGGTTGTTATCATTATTATTGCAGGCTTGTGTGTTGGTTGGGTAGGAGTTCGATGGGGCCACAAAACGTTCTAAAAGGTCTACTTCTACTCCAAAAAAAATCTGTCACCAAGTACACTCAGATTCTGAAAATTAAAAGGTGTGCTCCTGAATGGTCATTGTCTTTTATATATATAAATTTTTTTATAAATTTTTTTTTTTTTTTTGGTTATACCCTCAGCAGGTGGAAGTTCCCAGGCCAGGGATCAAGCCTGAGTCACAGCAGTGAGAAGGTTGAATTCTTAATATTAGGCCACCAGGGAACTGTCTTTTATAATTTTTCACACTCAGATAAAATCGGGTAGACTGCTAAAATGTTCCATCTGACAACCAAAACACCGAGGTGCGGATCCACGTTATAAGCAGGCATCTCTTATAGTCGTCACAAAGTTTGGGCTGCGAAGAGAGGCATGGCTGACTTCCCATTCTGCTTTTAAATGTTACAGAGTACATATGATTTTGAAATGAAAATGTGGCGAGGCAACGCTCATGAGACTTGAGATGGGTCTGTGATGATTACAGCTCCTCAGAGAGAACAACACAGCCTGAGCCCCAGCTTCGTCTGATGGCCAGTGGGTGGAAACATATGGCTTCTGAATTAAAGGTAAGGAAAGCAGACATACCGCTTCCAACTCCGGGAAATGTTCTAGAAACTGAGCCACGTAAGTCACGATGGACTGTTCGTCCGGCGTGTCAACCATGATGTCTGTTGAGAGAGACACAGGAGTTAGAAGGACACAGAAACACGTGGTTTTTATTTTATTTATTAAAAAAAATTTTTTTTTAGGGTGCACCTGCGGCCTATGGAAGTTTCTGGGCTAGGGATCGAATTGGAATTGGAGCTGCACCTGCCGGTCTAAGCCACAGCTTAACCTTGACCCATTTTATATATATAAAATGAAGACATCCTAGCAGCATGCAAAATACTTATGTCGCAATTATAATGATAGGTTAAAAAAACTAAGATATAAAACTATACATACCCTGAATGATCCTAATTAAGTTTCAACTATGTAATTACATGTATAGCAAAATAGTGGGAAAATGATCTCGGTGGTAGGAATATAGGAGACACGCAAATGACTTTATTAGATTTTCTACATGGACAGCAAGTGTTACTTACGTAATAAAAAAAAGTTACAGAGTTTCCGTCATGGGTCAGTGGGAACGAATCTGACTAGCATCCCTGAGGATGCAGGTTCCATCCCTGGCCTCACTCAGTAGGTTAAGGATCTGTCATTGCCACGATCTGTGGTGTAAGTCGCAGATGCGGCTTGGTTCCCATGTAGCTGTGGCTGTGGTGTAGGCGGGCAGCTACAGTTCTGATTCGACCCCTAGCCTGGGAACCTCCGTATGCCACGGATGAAGCCCTAAAAACAAAAAGAAAAACAAAAACAAAAGTTATTACCAAGAAAGAAAGAGAAAGAAAGAGACCCGCTGCTACCTTCAGGCTCCAGGAGCCTGGGAATGTGAAGGGCCTCCTGAGCGATGCTGAAAGCCTTCTCCAGATTTTCCCGCATGGAATCTTCCAGCGCCTGCTTCATGTCAACCAGGCTGGGGTCGATGGCCTTGATCACAGCCAGGAAAGCCAGCCCACTCCTCCAGCTGCCTGCAAAGTCCTGCACCGCCACGCCGTACCTGAGGAAAAGCGGCGGCGGCAGCAGTAAACAGACTCAGTGATGCCTCGCTGGCCTCCCAGTGGGATGCCCTGGGCATCGGGACAGCCCCACCGAACCACCCCTAAGTCCATTTCCAGACAGACAAAATAAGAAGGTGTAGGTCGCACAAGGGGACAAATTGGGACCTTCTCTTTCCCAATTCCCAGATAGATAAAGGACCAAAGTAACACAGCCTCCCTTTTCTCCATGATACGTGAAATGCAGCAAACACGAGTGTGCAATAAACATGGAGCCGGAAGACGTTCCTGCTGCGGTGCAAGAGGATTGCCGGCAACTCTGACCCAGGTCCCCTACCCCCGGCTGCCCCTCTGTGCTTCCAGTGCTGTGACCCCAGCCAGGTCACATACCTTCTAAGCCTCAAACTCACTGATAAAACAGGGTGGCTGTGACGGGGAAGCATTAGGCTGAACCCCCAAGAACGGCCAAGTCACGAGGTCAACTGAACGTGTAATGCAGGTGGCACACGGAGCCACTCTCGAAGGGACAGCCGATATCACGATTAATACAAATAAAATAACTTCGAAAGTGACAGAGATAGATAATCCTGCCAGGCACTAACTGCCTTTAGAATCCATCCCTTGGGACCCAAGCCAATCTCCCAAATGTGGTCACTCAACTCTCTTAAAAAAAAAACAACAAAAAAACCCCCAAAAAACAGATCCCTGGCTCAGTAGATTAAGGACCCTGGCGTTGCTGTGAGCTGCAGTGTAGGGTGAAGATGTGGCTCAGATCTGGTGTTGCTGTGGCTGTGGTGTAGGCAGGCAGCTCCTGCTCTGATTTGACCCCCAGCTTGGGAACTTCCAGAGGCCATGGGTGTGGCCCTAAAAAGCAAAAAATCAAATCAAAAATCAAATCAAATCAGGCACGTAACTGAGCAAACGGTGATGTCCCTCTCCTTCACCCGCCCATGGCAAGGGCCCCCTCCCTTGGCCTGGCAGCAGCAGCACGGGGTGCTGGGCACCGGGGCGGGCGGCTTACTTCCTGGTTTTCCTCTGCACCCATGCCAGCAGTGTCCTGATGGCTTTCCTCTGGTCCTTCACCGCTATTGCCGTGCTCCTCTCTGCAGTGGGCGTGGGTGGGAAGGAAGAGTCTGAGTCTGTGCCCCCGGAGCCGGGTGACAGGCTGGAAGATGGAGAGTTTCTGCTGAGGTTGCCCGTGAGCTCCTTAATCTGGAAGGAAAAGGGCATTTCAGAGCCGGCAGAGACCCTTGTGGACTCTCCCGATGGCTGCGTGTCGGGGGCAGTCCTCGTCCTCGCGATGGCCTGGCTCTCCTGGCAGCTGGTGGGGCCGGCAGGGACGCTCTGCAGGACAAACGCCTCTTCCGGGAGTCTCTCTGGTCTCGGCCAGAGGCTGCCGACCACGACAACGTCCTCCTGACCTGACTCCGCCTACCTCTGTCCTCTCAGGGCCTGTCACCTTCGGAGTGTGTCAGGCTGTCTCAAGCCCCCCTGCCTATGGTCCCCCAGGTCCCGCCGCCTGGGCGCCCCTGCCCTCCAACACTCAACTCCTAGCTACTCGAATGTGCTCCTTTCTCGGGGGGCTTGTGAGAAATGCAGAGCCCCAGACCCTGCCCCAGACCTACAGAATCAGATTCTGCATTTCAATACCACCCTCAGGCAATTGGTACGCACAGGAAAGTCTGAGAAGCACCAGTCCAGCGCACTCCTACTCATCCTTCAAAACCCCATTCTGGCATCATGGTCTCCAGGAAGTTTTCCTCACTAACCCTGCCCCCCTGAGATAGTTGCCCAGCTTGGAGCTCTTAAAACACTGCTCACACCCTGATCGTGGCCTGCACCAGAGAATTCTATAATATGGGACTGACTTGTTTGTGATCCCAGAAGGTCATGAGAACAGGACTTTGCATGCCCAGAACCGGACACATAGGAGAAACTCAGCAGACATTGGCTAAATAAATGAATGACAATCTGGGGTAGAGTTAAGAACTTTTTACACTTTTCAGGATATTTCCATCACCTATCAGGGAGTTTAAGAACGAACCTCAGTAACGGAAGCCTGCACATGTACACTGTATAACTGACAGAGGGCTTTCTCACGTAGCATCTTGCTGCTGACCACATGATCTGACCACTGCTACCATTTCACAGATGTGGAAAGTGAGGCTCAGGGAGAGAGAGAGAGAGCCTTTGGTTATTTAAGTTTAGGGCTCACACAGAACAGGCTCTGTTGTCTCCAAGCCTTGTTTGAGTCCATTCTTCTCTAAAATACGAGCACTGGGCCTCTGTGCAAATTTTTTTTTACTCTTGGGAGGGCCATTAAATAATAAGGCATGATTTTCTATTTCAAAAGAGGGGGATTTTAGAAGATGAAATTTTAGCTCCCTCCTAGTCACAGAAAAGAAACTGAGCACAATTTCCAATATCACCTTCATATGCCAGCCACTGACCCTGACCTTCCTCTGTAAAACTAGCATTTCCAGTTAGAGGCTGAAAGTACTAAGGATGGGAAAATGAGGTTTCACCTGTCACTTGGGCTTCTTTCTAGAGCTATCTTTTTTTTTTTTTTTTCTGGCCATGCCCACAGCATGCAGAAATTCCCAGGCAGTTCCCCAGATCGAACCCATACCACAGCCATGATGATGCTAGGTCCTTTAACTGATAGGCCACCAGGGAACTCCTCCCTAGAACTATCTTTGGTACAGGCTCTTTAACCATCTCAGATAAACACGAGTCATTTTAGGAAAGTAACTCTGCCAAGTTCAATTATTGGTTGGAAGTATTTCCTTGGTTCTTGTGACACTTTCAAATGAAATTGTTTTTCCTTTTAAAAAAACCAAACATTAATTTTTTTTGCCATGCCCGTGGCAGGTGGAAGTTCCCAGACCGGGGATCAAACCTGCACCTTTGCAGTAACCCGAGCCCCTGCAGTCAGATTTTTAACCCACCATGGCACCACGGTGGGAACTCCAGCACAGAATTATTTTTCAAAGTAAATATTTCGCTCTTCACGTCCCAAGAAGAGAACAGAGATCATATCACTTTTAAAATCCCAGGGACTCAAAATCTTCAGATCCCCCCAGTTCTTTGACAGGAAATAGAAAAGTCAAAATCTGTCAGACACGAAATCTGGCTCCCTCCATCTGGCCCCCCTCTTGTGTTGGTGGAGAATGTTACCATGTGTTACGGAAAGGAAATGATTTTACCTGGAAGAAGAGGATTATGTTCCAAATGAGCCCGAGAACCAAAGAGGGGTTGCCATCTGCTATCTCTGCCGCGTCGATGCTAACGAGTTTTACCTGGAGAGAAGCAAGTTACCCGCTTAACAAAGAGGTGGCATATAGTTTGCAACAGGTTAGTATCTGATGCCCTCGTGGGCCTGTTTCTCTTAATCACCCATGCTGTTTAGGGCTGCCCTAGGCCACCTCTCAGGGACCTCAGTATGCAAAGGTGTGTTTAATAAACACCTACACAGTACTGACCCTGCACAGGCGCTATTCTGAGCGCCTTACAAGTATCAGCTCAGTCTGTCCTGAGAACAACCCCACAAACTAGGCTCCGCCACTATCGCTGCATTTCAGGTGAGGAATGCCAGCGATCATACTGTATGTGCCCAGGACACACAGCCAGGAAGCTCTGTCCGTCTTTCTCAGAACAGATGGTAAGTGCCCACGGTTTGTCTACATGCTCCCCCGACACCGCCACACTGACAAATACGACGCGTCTTTGGACAAACACAGAACGCTGACCTCGGCGATCATGGACCACGCGTCCACAGCCCGGGTCCCGGCTAGTCCTTTCCAACCCCCAACCCCTGGCTCCCAGGCTGTTTTTCGGCTTCTGCAGGATTACTGCTCCTCCTCGGGCCCCTGGTACGATGAGCGGCCCGCTTGCTCTCTGTGCGACTCTAAGCTCCTGGAGGGCACATACTGCTCTGATGACAGCTTTATGTGCCCAACACTGAGTACAGCCCCGGGGCCGCAGAAGACACTCTGTAAATGCCTCGAAGGATGGTTGGAGGGGAACCCACGCCCTACTCGGGCTATTCTGACAAGTGCAGGGGGTCAGTTCTGCCTACATGACAGACCCATCGACACAAGGCTGCCGGCAAAGCAGCAAATTTCAAAGGGGTCCACAAGCCGGAAGGAAGGAAGAGCGGTGAACAGCCCAGGCAGCGGTTCTCACAAAAGCCACGCCCCTTTGGAATTCAGGGGCGGGGCCCTGCTCCGAAGGGCCCGCCCCAAAGCTCCCTTCCCCAGCAGAGGACAGAGGTGCAAGGAGGAGCCCTCGGCCGCGCCACATGCCTGCACTTGGCTAAACACCACCCGGATGGGCCCCTTCCCTCCTCAACAACTCTCTGAAACAGGGGTGGCTCTCACCACGTCTGTGTAACAGAGGTGGAAACGGAGGCTGGGAGAGGTCTACATAATTTTCCAGGATGGGACCCGTGGCAGCTGTGCTCTGCATCCACCATGAGCTCGAGACTGAGGGTGGCACTGACTCTGCAGAGAGGCCAGCATTTTCATGGACATAGGATGGGCTTTTTTTAAAAAAAACAATTTTTTTTGTAAGGGCCGCACCTGCAATCTATGTAAGTTCCCAGACCAGGGGTCCAATCAGAGGTGCAGCTGCTGGCCTAAGACACAGCCACTGCAACTCGGGATCCAAGCTGCGTCTGCAGCCTACACCACAGCTCACTGTGACACCGGATCCTTACACTAAGCAGGGCCAGAAATCAAACCCACATCCTCATGGATACTCGTTGGGTCGGTAACCCACTGAGCCACAATGGGAATTCCAGGATGCGCTTTTTAAACACAGCTTTATGGAGAGATACAATTCACATCCCATCCAAGGCACCCATTTAAAGTATATGATTCCTGGAGTTCCCGGGATCAAAAGAAATCCTATGCTCAAAAAGAAACCCTATGCCCTTTGATTGTCACTCTCTTAATCCCCTCTCAACCCTGAGCAACCAATCATTAATCTATTTTCTGATGAGAGCTTTCCCTGTGCTGGATGTTTCACAGGAATAGATTCATAAAAGTGGTTCTCTTTGTCCTGCATCTTTCATAATGTTAAAGTCCACCCACCCAGTGGCTTGTGTATCAGCATTTCATTCTTTTTCATGGCAGAGTGATATGCCATTGCATGGACAGACCACATTTTGTTCACCCATTTGTCCCAGGATGGACATCTGACACCACTATGAACTCTGCTGTGCTTTTTGGCTGCCACCACCAGAGATCCCTCCTGGGGCTGGGGCTTCGCCCCTAGTCTGGGAAGAGAGTCCACTTCCCTCTTCAAAAGCCAAAAGCGCTCTTCTCTGCCCTTGGCAGCTAGGACATGGGTGGGGAGCCAGACTTGTCAGCCCAGGCCTTTGAAGCTGGATGTGTGACACTGAGATCCAGGGGCTGGGGTGGGGTCAGGTGGACAGTGCAGTGGCAGCTGTGCCCACGTGGGTCTTTGCATTGGGAGTGGGAGGGGCTCTGCCGTGGTCCCGGCCCTTAAAAGGGACCATCTCTGATTCTCCAGATTTTCGAGTTATTCTGTGACAACCCAGCCTCCTTCCACAAATTCCTTTTCTGCTTAAATCAGCCCAGGAGCTCCAGGCTTGGCATCAGGAAGCCCAAATGAATCACACTTAGGGATGTCGTTTTCCTGGGCATGCAAAGCTACAGTGTGCACGCTGAGGGGATTAACTGGTGAAACTTTTCTTTTCTTTTTTTTTGGCCGCACCTGGAGCACATGGAAGTTCTGTGCCAGGGATGGATCCTTAACCCAGTGGGCCAGGCCGGGGACTGAACTGGTGCCACTGCAGAGACACCACCAGATCCTTAACATGCTGCACTAGAGCGGGAACTCCTAACTGGTAAAACTTAATGAAAGAGGAACTTTGGCAATTTCACCCCCTAGGGCCATTCCTTCCCATTTTTGAAAGACATGAAGCAGAGAGTTCAACACACAGCAAAAACGAACTTAAGACTGGCAAGTTCTATCAAAGAGGACAGAATTCTCTCCTGGCTCTTTTAGCCCCCCTTTTCCTCCTTGTTTCTCCCACATTCCAAGTCCTAAGAAAAAGTTGTACATTCTGACATGCTCACTTGACTCTTAGCCCCCAAAAGGTAAAGGAAAGTGTCAATCGAATTCGGGACATTGGAGAGCTGCTCAGCATTTCCGCCCTTCCCCTGTCCCGCGCCTGGACGTGCGTCGGCCTCTTCACCCCTAGGGAGACGGAAGGGCGGGCAGGGAGTCGGGGACCGCATCTCCGACTGATGGATGAGCGGTGTGTCTCCTATATATTATATTTAAACCTAGTTTCCTCTGACCCTCTCGGCCGGGTCCCCCTTTGCAGGCGTCAAAATGATGTCCTTTTCGTCCCAGGAGAGGCTGTGTGATCAAGACGTGCTTCAGATACTCACATTGCTATCTTCCAAAAACTTGAGTGCTTTCGCTATGTTGTTCAGCCGAAAAATACGATGGGATGAGGATTTGTACTCGTGCAGCTGTGACACAAAACAGAAGAAAACCAGCGGTTCAGCGAGAGGGGCACTCAGGCCCCAGGGGGGCCCTAGGATGTGCTTGTCTTTTTCTGTACCTCTTTCACGGACTCTCGAGGGAAGACTGGGGCTCACAGCAGAGCCCGTGCGTGGACCGCATCCAAACCCGAACATGGGGCCCAGGGACCCGCAACTGCAGGCTCAGCCCGCCCCCTCAAGGTCGCCTTATTTATGATTCCCGAGACCAAACTCACTCGAGTTGGTGAGTGGGGGGAAGCCAGGGGTTAAACAAGGGCCAGATGTGTCACACGTTCCTCTCCGACCCAGCTCCTGGCTTCGGATACCCCCCGCCCCTCCTCCAGAGACGGCAGTGACAGGTTCTTGCTGCACTGATGGTTTTTGTCAGGGCAGAGCGCGTCACCTGAGAGCGTCACCCACAGCTGCTAAATCATCGGCAATCCCTCCCTGGTGGCAGCAGATGTTTCTGTTTTCTGTGGACATGTATCCCGGGTCAGAGAGAGAGATGGAGACAGAGACAGACACAGAGAGACAGTCAGAGACAAGAGAGACAGGGACCGGCACAGCGGGAGACAGAGAAACACACACACGCAGAGGTGCCTGCAGAAGCGAAAGCACTGACAGCGCTGGCTGTACGCACTGGGAGCCCCAGCAGCACACAGCCGTGTTGAACTGAAGCCCATCCCAAACCACGGCGGGTGGCTTCCTCTATCGGGCCACCCAGGGGGGATCACTTCCACCTGGTGTGAACTGCCAGGCCGGCTCATGGGCGAGGTCTGGGCTGTTCTTGGCTGCACTCCAGCATCAAAGACACCCAACAGAGGCCCCCCAAGGAATTGGCCGCTCCTGACCAGTGCTCCAGCAACAAAGCGGGAGCCTGCAATGCTGGGAACCCAGAATGATGGGCTAGAAGATGCTTTTGCAGGAAGCCTTCGGGGGACTCTGCTGGCGGCCCACGGTGAGACCCGCATGTGTTTACCGTAATGGGTTCACCCATCATTAGAATTCACGATGTCGCTTTGCGCAGCCCCCTTGAGGGGCAGCTACTGGGATAGAAAAGGCAAGAAAGGGTTAGGGGTGTGCTAAGACCCCAGTGACATTCGAGCTGAGAACAGAGTAGCTCCTAACCTGGAATCTGGAGTTTAGAACAAATCCAGGGAGGGGCCCATGCGCGGAGCTATGGTTTCCTAGAGCTGTGACCCCATCACGGCACCATGGAGGCGTCTCTTCTGCATCAGCCACCACGAGTCACTTGGGCCAAATCCAACACTTGACTCTAGAGCAGCTTTCTCAAAATCAACCCCACTGGCAGTTTGGCCAGATCGTTGTACCCCCTGGCAAGGAACTATGGGGCAGTTCCAAATGTCTGGGGACATTTTCGGTTGTCACACCTGGGGAAGCTACTGGCCTCCAGGGGGCAGAGACCACGGATGCTGTTACACATCCTGCAATGCCCAGGTCGGCCCCTCACGACAAAAAATTATCCCACCGGAAATGCCAACAGTGCGGGCTCGATCAAACCCTGCTCTGTGAATTGGGGAGAGAGGTCTGACCTGCACACAGAGGACTGGCAAGGGGGAGAGCTCTGGCAAAGAGCCAAAGCGGAGTGACCCTCAAGGTCAGCTGGTTCAACTCCATTTCGGCCATACTCGCAGGAAAGTTCTAGAATTCTGGGTCTCTGGTTTTAGCCTCGGGGCGGATTATAGAATGTGGCTGATGCCTTTCTTCTTCACCTTCCTGACTCCTGGCTCTCATTCTAGGGAACAGGATGGCTGGCCAGCGAAACTGTCATGATCTAGTTCTGAGCTCTGGCCTCAGACTCACAGGAAACACGGGGCCTTGACTTATTCACCGGCTACAGTAAATCTGCTTAGCGACACATGACTATGTGGGTCTTAGTCACTGACAAAGGAATGTCACCCTCCCAAGTTTCCTGTCACAGGCCTCAGGGACGGCCAGGCGTGTGTACATGCATTCATATCGATGCAGAAATGGACCTCCCAGAAGTTTCCCTTTGCATCTTTACTTCTTCTTGACCCTTCAGGGACATACGTACCAGATTTCGCCCAGACAGGACTTCTAACAAAGCCATTAGGATTTTGCCATCTTGTATATCAACGAATAAATCTTTAACTTCGAGAGGTGGGTTGCACTGTGGAAGAGGGGAAAGAAAGGTGCCGATGAGTGATCTGCATAAACCACAGAACGATTGCAGAACCGTAGGTTTCACTGGAGAGAAATCCTGGGGCATGGGGACCTGCCGGCAGGCAGCCGGGCCCAGCCAAGGAGGTAGCGAGCCTGTCCCCCTGGAGGTGGCGCGTGCACAGCAGGGGCGCTGGGGAGCCCTGGAGGAGACCCAGCATCAGGGGCGTGGGTTGGGTGGGGGGCTGATCTATCCTGTGACCCTTGGGGACCGTTCGGAGACCTCAGACCCTGATATTAGGTTCTGTCCACATATCCACCAAGGAGAGAAAGAAATGGCAGGTCTTCATTCTAGGCTCCCAGAGAATAAAATAATTCTAGAAAGCAGAGCTCACATGATATTATCTAATGTAAGCCTTTCACCTCACGTGTGGGGACAGGGAGGCTCGGGGACATGGCTGGTGTTTGGTCAAGTCAGCTCTTTGGTACTGTCCTGTTTCCGCACCAGGACACACTGGCCGGCCACACGTGCGGCTTGGATCCACACCGCGATGACACGACCCTGGGTCAGGGACCCTCTGGGCCTCAGTCCAGGTGTCCGGCCCCTATCGCTCACCTCCAGCACCTCTCAGCCTCTGTATGTGCGCCTGTCTGAGAGGCCCTTTGTCCCTTCATCAGCACTCAGTCCTGGACTGGAGGTGGTGGGACCCCTGGCACAGGAAGCCAGGCAGACGGCTGCTCTGTGCGACGTGGTCGGGAGGGAGCAGAAGGTGGATGGACCCAGCGACCAGGTGGAATGGCTGCAGGGGGCAGGGGGTCGGGGGTAATCTTGTCTTCCACTGCCAACTTTGCAGCTCTGTTAAGAACCCAAAGTTGGAGTTCCCGTCGTGGTGCAGCAGAAATGAATCCGACTAGGAACCATGAGGTTGTGGGTTCGATCCCTGGCCTCACTCAGTGGGTTAAGGATCCGGCATTGCCATGGGCTGTGGTGTGTAGGTCGTAGATGTGGCTCGGATCTGGCATTGCTGTGGCTCTGACATAGGCTAGCAGCTCCGATAAGACCCTTAGCTTGGGAACCTTCATGCCACAGATGCAGCCCTAAAAGAACAAAAGACAAAAAAAAAAAGAGAGAGAGAACCCAAAGTTGATTTATATGTATATGTTCATGCATATTTATATGTTTAGCTCTGAGAGTAATACGTGCTGAGGACGCAGGTTTGATCCCTGGCCTCGCACAGTGGGTCGGGGATCTGGTGTTGCTCTGAGCTGTGGTATAGGTCGCAGATTCGGCTCAGATCCTGCGTTGCTGTGGCTGTGACGTAGGCCGGCGGCTGTAGCTCTGATTTGATCCCTAGCCTGGGAGCTTCCATGTGCCTTGGAATGTGGCCCTTAAAAAAAAAATTTGGAGTTCCCGTCGTGGCGCAGTGGTTAACGAATCCGACTAGGAACTACGAGGTTGCGGGTTCGGTCCCTGCCCTTGGTCAGCGGGTTAACGATCCGGCATTGCCATGAGCTGTGGTGTAGGTTGCAGACGCGGCTCGGATCCCGAGTTGCTGTGGCTCTGGCGTAGGCCAGTGGCTACAGCTCCGATTCGACCCCTAGCCTGGGAACCTCCATATGCCGCGGGAGCGGCCCAAAGAAACAGCAAAAAGACAAAAAAAAATTATATACAAAAGTTCCCCCCCCCAAAAAAAAAAGCTGAATGCCACGCCTCCTACTCCTCCACAACATCCAGGCTTCCTGAGATAAACCAAAATTATCTCAGATGCACCTTTCACCCGTTCCATTAAGAAGCGAGGGGATTAGACACACTTGAGTTCAAATCCAGGCTCTTTTCTTTATAGAGACTTGGCCTTGGGAAGCTTCCTTAACCTCCCTGGGCCTGATGTCCTTTTCTGGAAGGTCTCAGAGGACAGGGACTAAAATGGAATAAGATCATGCACAGCACCTGCCATCCCCACCTAATGGCCTCGGTGGCACAGCTTACGATAAGTGGCTTCCTTCCTGCAGAGTCTTGGGGCATCTCACCCAGGCTATGAGGGTGAGACGGAGTTGTCCTCAGCTCCTGTCCCTCCACAGGGCAGAGCCCTTGAACCAGCCCCTTCTGTGTCGCGCTGGCTTCTCTTTCTGGGTCCCCCCAGGCTCTGCCCTCTCCCCGGGAGAAAAGGCGTGGAGTGTGCAGGGGGCTTGGGTGGAAAAAGCCAGAAGCCCGTTGCTCTCCTCTCTGACCTGTGGAGGTCCGAGATCTAGGTGAACCCACACTGCATCATGTCCATCAAAAGTTTGGCTGGGCCTGGCCCGAGGTCCGAGGGACTGGCAGGGACTCAGCCAGATATTCCAACACAGGGATAGAAACTGGGCTTCCCAGAACCCTAGGCTTCAGGAGAGCAGCTTCGGGGAGCCCTGGAGGGGGAGTGGGGGGGTCGAGGAGGAGGCCAA
The DNA here is from genome assembly GCF_016906955.1 of Phacochoerus africanus. Lineage (NCBI taxonomy): Eukaryota > Metazoa > Chordata > Mammalia > Artiodactyla > Suidae > Phacochoerus > Phacochoerus africanus. The sequence goes on from NC_062552.1 coordinate 119,104,983, forward strand.
TCCACCGTACTTCCTTCAATCAGAGATGCTCCTATTGGCCTTTTTTTTAGGGTTCCATGTAAGATTGTACTTAAAGAAAGATTCAGGGGGTTTTTTGCTTCTTAGGGCCACATCTGAGGCATAGGAAAGCTCCCAGGCTAGGGATCAAATCAGAGCTATAGCTGCCAGCCACAGCCAGAGCCACAGCAATGCAGGATCAGAGCCCCATATGCAACCCACACCACAGCTCAGGGCAATGCCAGATCCTTAATCCACCGAGCAGCGCCAGGGATTGAACTAGTCAGGTTCATTACCGCTGAGCCACAGTGGGAGCTCTAAAGAAAGGTTTCTGTTGACGAAACAAGCTTGATAAAAACTCCTTTGATGCAGTACGATTAGGACTTGCTGAATCTTGGAAGCGTTAGAAGAGTTAGGCTGCGTACTCTCTCCGCTGTTGGTTCAACGAAGGGGGGTGTCCACAGAGGACACACGATTAATGGGGGGTGGGGGTGGCAGCAGCGGTCAGAGCCAGAAAAACCTTGGAAATCCTCGAGCTGCGGCCCAAGCACCCTTCTCTTCGGGGAAGGTCTCCTGTAAGCGAAAGCCTTGGAGGGTCCCTGTTTTCTTTTTTTTATTAAGGAAGGTGGCATTTCCTTAGCTCTTCTACGAGCCCCCTGACCCCCAGTGAGTCAAAATACAGGGTGAGTCCACCCACAGGTGCACCAAAACAGAGCTCTGCTTCAAGGGCAACGGCGGCTTTGAACCCAAAGGCAAACTGTTTTCTTTGCAAACTCCCCGCGGCTCCTCGGGAACATTCCACACGGAGCAGGACGGCATCAGGTTTCGGAGACTCTTACGGAAATGTTATTCCTGTTAACGCGGGGCGGAGACGCAGGACCCCAACCAAACAGCCCCTGATAGATGGGCTCCCAAGATTTCCAGGTAGCAGCCCCGACCCGTGGCCGAGCCTTGCTTTCTGCGTCGAAGCTGGAGAATAATTCCCATTGACAGTGTCTGCAAGGGCCTCGGCCCAGCGGCAGCCGGCGGGGCCTTGGCCGGCGTCCATCCTGCGAGATGGCAGGACGGGAAATTGAACCGGCTCCAGGGCAAACACTCCTCGGGGCCCCAGACGTTCCGTGGGCTTCATGCGATTGGTATGGCCGAGTAAACAGCACCCCCAGGGGTTTCTTCATGATCTAACTCCTTCGGTAAATTAAGGAATTTTTCCAGAAGCCAGAGCCTTAGTAAATATTTCTGACAGCCTTCAAATTGCAGTTAAGCCCACTTCCCCAAGGAGTTCCTGGGTTTCCTTTACATGAAAGGTTGTTCTTGAAAGTCTCAAGGTTGGAAACATGGCTGTTAATTTTGCCCTGTTTATTAGGCATCAGTTTCAGGTGCTATCTGATTTATCCTTCGAGTGGGTGCTACCCACCTGCCCTGCAAAAGCGGCAGAGGTATGGCCACGGAGAAAATTCTGGAGGTGATCAATGCTCACAGAGGGCTCCACGGGTGTGTGTGTGTGTGTGTGTGTGTGTGTGTGTGCATGTGGGTATTTGCTCTATTACCCTCTGTACTTTTCTGTATTTATCTTTTAATTCAAAAAGAAAGAAAAAAAAAGAAAGAAAGAAAGCAATACGCTCTGGCTAAACTCCGTTCATCAGGAGGAATTTCCAGCCACCCTGACACACATCAGGCATTAATTTAGGAGTTCTGTGAACTCAGGTTTCGGGAACAGTTTTCCTTTTTTTTTCCAAAAATAACACTTCACTTTATGAGCCCTGCCGAAAATGTACCAATAGTCAAAACAACTGGCAAATGATTTATAAAGCTTCATCCGTGATATAGAGATTCTTTCCCTGAAGATTCGAGACCCTCCTGGGTCGAGGGGAACCCATTCTACAGGTGGGGATAGAGGGGCAGGCGGTTAAGTGTCTGCCTGGGGAAATGTTAGAGCCTAGAGTTTACACGGTGGGAATTAGAATTTTGGTCAAGAGCTCCACTTCCTAAAAACCACATTTATTTTCTCTGCTTTCTAATCATTTCAATGATTTCCTCTAGGAATCTTTCTTTGGGGTTAACTCGAGGGGCAGTCAGTAGTGACTCTTGTACCTCTTATGAGGACAGAAGAAGACCCACGTATTGAAACTCCCTGACGTGCGGTGCTTGAACCTACCAGCTTTAAAGGGCGTGACGACGCCTGGCTGAGTCTATGTGGAGAACCCAGTGGTGGAATTTAAGAAGACCCAAAGGGAGTAAAATAAATCCTGATAAATCAGCTTGCTTTCTTTCCTTTTTTTTTTTTTAAGGGCATGGGGAGGTTCCCTGGCTAGGGGTCAAAGTGGAGCTGCAGCTGCCAGCCGACACTGCAGCCACAGCAACGCCAGATCCAAGCCACATCTGCGACCTATACCACAGGTCACGGCAACACCGGATCCTCAACCCACTGAGCGGGGACAGGGATTGAACCCACATTCTCATGGATACAAGTTGGGTTTGTAACCTGCTGAGCCACAATAGGAACTCCCAATCAGCTTTCTTATAAGGAAAAAATAGTCTCTCCTCCCCGAGCCCTGGGGCCTCTAGAATGTTCTGGGGTGGGAGGAGAGAGCTACCCTAATGCTGAAGAGGGTTGGGATTTCTGCCCCTGGGAGCCGTTTCTTTATCCACTTCCGTCCTGCCTCGCCTCTGCTGCTCCTCCTGTGTCTGCTCAGGAGCGGCTGGTTCTGCCACTTTTGTTTTATGCTTCATCCGCCTGAGAAGCAGGCAGACAAAACGCGCCTCAAAATTGCTTGGCCAGAGAATGTAAGAAAAAGTCAAAGGGGCCACTAAGTTGGATATGCTGGAGAAGCTTCCTTCTTGGTGGCGGCATTGTAAGGAAACCATTCAGCATCTCCAAGCTTCTGCTTCCTCTGGATTTGCAAGTGGGCTTGGGGCAGGGGCGGGGGTGGGGTGGGGTGGTTGGGGGGGTGGCAGTGAGCCTCCCCAACCTCCTAGAAGGTCCCCTCTCCCCGCCCTGTGTTTGGGTTAACAATCCATGTTTTCTAACGTTTGTTCATCGATTCCTATTTACAGGTGGACCCTCCCCCCTCCCAGGTAGACTTGACAACCCCACGGGGGCAGAACCGTGTCTGTCTTACCTCTGTGCTCCCTGAGCTTGACGCCGGGCAGGAAGAAGGCCCTCAGTAGATGCTTAAGTGAATGAATGAAAAACAGCAACCTGACAGAAGCCCGGGCCTCCCCTCCCCGACCCCGCTCCAGTGAACTGTGCCCTCGGCTATGCGGGCCTCTATTACTGAACACGCTGAGGGGCCAGCTTACCTTCTCCAGGTGCAGATTCACCCATCGAGTAAAAGTCCGCTTCTGCACATTCTCCCTCTCAACTGAAAACAAAGAAATGCCATTAGCCGGGTGCCAGGAAGTCCGTGCACAACCCCGCCCTCCTCTTCCCAAGGGGAGAGGCTATGGACTCCGCGTAGGATGGGGAGCCCAGGGGGGTCCATACCCGGGGGAAGCCTTTCCCAGAAGGGGATGGCAAGGGGCTGGGGGCACCTAGAATCCATTTTCTCCAGCTCAGCTTTGAGCATCTTAAATAGATTAAATGCCCATGAATTCAGACACACAGGACAAAATGTTCTACAGAAGCTAATGTGGGCATCTGGGCATTTGACTCCCCAGCTTAAGAGACACTGGTGGGAAGATGCAAATTTAAAGCACAAGTGGGGATGGGTCAGGGGAGCAGGGATGGGTCAGGGGAGGCAGGGGCAGGTCAGTGACTGGGACCTGGGAACGCGCGGTGGAAGGAATGGGACAGTCCTGGCTTGGACTCTCAGCCCGGTCATCTCCCAGCTTTGTGTCCTTGAGGCAGTTGTCTGTCCCCATGTCTGATCTGCCCCATGACCATGACAATGAGGAGCAGCTCATCTCCAGGCTGCCGTAAGATACCTGCGATCCTGCAGGTCAAGTAACACGATTCCTGGCACAATGGCTGCTCTTTTCTTTCTTTTTTTTTCTTTCTTTTTTTTTTCTTTGTCGCTATTATTTTTAAAGCCAGGGAATACTCTGCATCCTTCAGGAGGGGAGAGATCTGCAGAGCCCCAGTGGGCAGGGAGGACACCAACCCGAGCCAGATCCCCTCTCCCAGGGGACAGCATTTCCCAAACAGGTTTCTTAGGAGGAAAGATCTTTGCAAGGGTGACTGCCGTCTGTCTGCCCAGTGCTCACTGTGTCCTGGACACCTCGTTTCCATCATCTTTAAACACCGGCCGCCAAGCAGAAACTCTCATTGACAGATGAGCCAAATGGAGCTCAGAGAGGTACCCACACTTGCCCTGGGCATCAGCCGGAGAAAGACAGAAGGACAACCCCAGGTCTGTCCGCCCTCCTCAGCCAGCCCCCCGGACCTGGAAGGCTTGGGTTTGAATGCCAGCTCTTCCAGAAATACAAAGACATGGGCAGTCCTAATGATAATGATTTTGAAAACCTTGAGTGAGCACTTACTACGCGGCAGGTACCCATCTAGGCACGTCACCTGTTTTCACTCATTTAATCCTTACTCCAGCCCCCGGAGGGAGGGTCTATTTTATCTTCAGATGGGAAAACTGGGGCACCGGCCCAGCATCATGCAGTTAGTAAGGGTATTCATTGCTCCTATTTTACAGATCAAGAAACTGAGGATCGAAGAGCCCGTTAAGTCACAGAACTGGGAGTTGGACCGAGATTCTGGGTTCTTCTCACTCCCTCGTGGGCTCTGTGGCATCTGCTGGCTTGGTGCCCTGGGGCCTGGAGTTTCAAGATGCGTGGGGATGCTAGTACCTGAGCCCAGGCGCCCCGTGGACCGCGGCAGCAGCCCCCGCAACTCACGTCGCCACGCCTCTCTAGAAGCTTCCTTGAAATGTCGGAGCCAGGTGACTCCTAAATTACTGAGTTCTGGATTTCAACATATTGGAAGAACCTATCACATCCGCTTATAACCATTTCACATTTCTTTAGCAATAAGAAAATGAGAGGCAATTTATCTCCTGGCGGAGAAAAAAAGGCCACAGTTTTCTATAACGACTGTGGTTCTTTTTCCCTCTCAGTCTCATTATTAGGCAGATAGTAGTGCCCATAAATCAAATTTTAATATTGCGCCTTTCAATCTTTTTAATTGAAGAGCCAGCAGTCACTAATTACGCACACAACGGCTCCTCTCTCATTTTTCCTCTTTGTTCCTCTGTAAGGGGAAGCCACTGGCTCATAGGCATACGGATTAAAGATCTCATTCCAATCAACTGGGTTTCGGGGGTGGAAAGAGTTAGGGAGAGAGGAAAAGAGACTCATGGAAATGAGGCCAGGAGTGGGGCACTTGCTGCGGGCCAGGAGTTACAGGGCCTCAGAACTTTCCAGAAGGTGGGAGAGACCCTTCGGCCGCTGCAGCTTTTCCCACACTCTGGGTCTTCCAGAGTTTAGTGTCTGTCCCACCCCTGATGGACGCCTGGGCTACTTCCAGCTTGTCCCCGTGTTGAGCAGCGCAGCAACCAGCATCCTGGTGTGGGTCTCTGTGCACAAACGTGTGAATCTATTTCTCACACTTGATGACCACAAGTGGAACTGCTGGATCTTAGCAGTAGGCACATTTAAACATTTAATAGCTACTTCCAAAACGCCCTCCCCAAAGGCTGCCCCAGGTTGTACTTTCACCCCCACCCGTCTTTAAACAAGTTTATGGGGCCTATAAAGTATTTACACACACATTCAAACACCCAGGCTGCTTTCTCCATATGGCTTCAGAGAGAGTAAGGTCTGTCTCCTGAAACAGAAGTGCATTCAGTGGAAGCCTAAGAGAACCAGGCTCAGGCTGTTAGTTTAACTGTGCGGAAGGGTGCAAATGAGGAAGTGGGTGTCTGTTAAGTCTATATATGCCTCATTTATCTGCCCACACAGCCACCACTCTATCCAACCACTCAACCATCCACCTACCCCCGCATCAGTCCATCCATCCATCCATCCATCCATCCATCCACCCACCACCCACTCATCCGTCCATCCAATCATCTATCCATCCATCCGTCCATCCTCCCAGCTGATACTTATTAAGTGATTACGACTTGCCGGGAACTATGTTCCACCCTGCAGGCAAAATCAGAGATGAAGAATTTAGCATTCATGGAATCTGCACTCCAAAATTCACAGCCAAGTAGGAGAGAGAAAACACAGATGCCACAAGGCGCATAAGCAAGGAGACATGAATTAGAAATTTCAAGGGCAGGAGTTCGCTGGTGGCTCGGTGGGTTAAGGACCCAGGTTTGTCACTGCTGTGGTGCAGGTTAGATCCCTGGCCTGGGAACTTCTACGTGCTGAGGGTGCAGCCAAAAAATAAAAAAATAAAAAAATAAACATTTCAAGGGCAGATGAGGTGGGAGGAGGTGATTTCAGACTCCATGGGGGACTCCTCTGAGGGTCCCAAGAGGAGCCCCCCAGTAAAAGTGGGACATGGAGGGGGTCCTGAAAGGCAAAGCCAGCATTGGCGTCCCACCCGGACCCATGGCCAGCCTCTGGGTGGCTTCACTTCCATTCCAGCCAAGGCCAGAGGGTGAATGTGGGCCCAGATCAGCTTTGAGAGCAAAGCGGCGCCATGCGAGGGCCCCACGATGTCTGAGACCACCAGGGGATCAGGAGACTAAGTCACCAATAGCAGAAGAGTCCCAAAATGAAACAGGGTATGGAGGCCGTCTAGCCTGGATCTGAAACTGGGACAGGTCGCTCAGTACACAGGAGAGAGTGGAGAAGGCAGCCTGGCCCAGAACGCCCACCCGAGGGCCACTCGCGGTGGGACCTTGGATGAGGTCAGAACTTTCAAAATCCCTCGGCCTCTGTCTCCCCTCTGCAGGATGAGGACAACAGCAACCCCCTCACAGGAACGCTTCGACGATCAAATGGGATCCACTGGAAAGGTGTCCCCAACCGCTGTTGCAGGAGGGCCACCGTCCCCAGGCCAGCCCGCACGGGCACACCGCCAGCCCTGGGGGCAGTCTGTCTGGCTGTCTGCGCCCGTCCTGGGCCTGCTCCATTTCCAAATGCCCGGCCCCCCCGCAGGCCGTCTCTACCTCTGGCCTGCCAAGACTCTATAAACTTTATATAGTTTCCATAAATCCCACGGCCCCTTTTTTCCACGGCACCTATCACGTTGTAAAGGTGTAGGAAACCATTTCTCGGGAAGGGTCTGGCCTTCTCAAGGAGTGTTTGTGGGGCCCGGGGCGGGTTTACTGGGCAACAATAGAGTAATAACAGCATCATAAAACCGCCGTCCCGGGCAGGGTGGAGGAGGAGGGGCCTGCCAGGCCTGGAGCTCCGGGGACAGGGACAGGGACAGAAAAGCAGGCCCAGCCCTCCGGTCCTCCCCTAGCACCCCAAATTCGCAGGCATGACCTTGGCCCTAGTTCTGCCAGGAACAGACAGCTTGAACATGGGAGGTGTGACATTCCTTCCTTGCCCTCGGCAGGCTCAGAAGCTGGAAGCCACAGAACGAGCCACCCTGGTTCTGGGGAGTTAAAACAGATTCATTTCCACGTGTGGCCTTCTGGCCGTTTGTCCACAGTCACATCAAGCCTAGTTTCTATTTACCGTTTCCTCTGTGAGGCGTCTGCTCTCCCTCGCCCGGGGGAAAGGCTCGAGGGCTTTAACTCTTGATTCAAATTATATGCACATTATAAAAACTGCAAATATAGGAAAGCAAAGAGAAATAGGTCTCAAGTCTCTTGCATTCTCCCTACACCCAGAGATCACCACTATTGACAGGTTAATGACCACCCTCTTAGAACTACACACACACACACACACACACACACACACACACACGATCGTGTGTGAGTGCACAGTTAATGCATGTAGGGGTTCACATCACAACTGCAACGTTATTACCTAACAACTTAGTATTTGTCAAAGCACAGCCCGAGATCAAGATCTTCCCTAAGATCAAGAGCTTCTGGGTTGACAATGAAAATCCTAAGTCCTGGAGTTCCCGTCGTGGCGCAGTGGTGAACGAACCCAACTTGTATCCATGAGGACACGGGTTCGATCCCCGGCCTCATGCAGTGGGTTAAGGATCCGGCGTTACCGTGAGCGGTGGTGTAGGTTGCAGACGCAGCTCAGATCCTGCGTTGCTGTGGCTGTGGTGGAGGCCGGCAGCTGTAGCTCCGATTGGACCCCAGCCTGGGAATCTCTGGGGTTGGGGCCTGGGAATATGAATTGAACCAGCTTGGGGGTGATGACTGTGCACGACTGGAGAACCCAGGTCTTACTGGGAAGAGACGAATGGCACAATTCCTTGGTCATCTTCGGGCAGAGTAGAGACAGCAATGGGCTGTCACCTGGCACAGGAGAAAGAGCTATGCCATGGGGACATGCACAGGGCTCCCGGGCTGGCTATGGCCATTGACTGCAATATTGTTTACTGGCACCAGCCACAAAAAGTCCTTTCTTCTCCGGCTTTGCCAGAAGGGCTCTTCCTCACCGCAGTGTTCATGGCAGCGCTACTTACAACAGCCAAGACACGGAACCAACTCAAACATCCATCAACAGAAGAATGCATAAAGAAGATGTGGCACATATATACAGTGGAATATTACTCAGCCATAAAAAAGAATGAAAGAATGCCATTTGCAGCAACATGGATGGACCTAGAGATTGTTCTCCTAAGTGAACTAAGAGAAAGACAAATATCATATGATATCACTTATACATGGAGTCTATTTTAAAAATGACACAAATGAACTTATTTACAAAACAGAAGCAGACTCACAGACATAAAAGAAACTTATGGCAGCCAAAGGAGGAAGGGGGGAGGGGGGAGGAAGGACTGGGGGGTTGGGATGGGCATAGAATGGACAGTCAGTAGGGACCTGCTGTGTGACACGGGGACCTCCACCTACCCGATGTTCTGTGATAACCTATATGGGAAAGAATCTGGAAAGGAATGGACGCGTGACTGTGTGTAACGGAATCACTGCAGTACAGCGGAAAGGATGAAGCACTGTATATCAACCACACTTTGATAAAACTTTAAAAACTACAAAAAGAGAAGGGGTCTCCCTGCTAAAGCTCTTGTCCCTGAATTCATGCTCCAGAGAGATGAGCTGGAGCTTGCCCAGGAGCAGAGTTCGCCCAGGGTAGCCTCATCCTTTGCTGGGCCGTCCAGATGGGAGCAGCTGGAGCCCTTGCTTCTAAGCTGCAGGGGCACTGCCTGGGCGGCCGGCCGGGCAGAACTGCGGCTCAAAGACTAGCCCAGGGCTGGGCGCTGTGTAAGTGCTGAACCAACGCAGCTGTGTTGTTACTGCAAACCTCTGACGAGCTGGAGGGCTTTTCTGAAGTTGGCTTTCTTTTCTGTACAACAGAGACAACGCCTCTCCCACCAAATGAGATGATGCTACCTGTGCGTATGCAGGACACAGAGAAGCCCAGGAAACACTCATCCTTTCTCACAATTCATAACACCCAAGAGACATATCCAGGGGCCCCACAGACGGCTTTCCGGAGGGATGGAGTATGGTTACCCTGGTGACAGCTGGGGGACCCTCCCCGTCCTCAGTGGGAAGGTCACCGAAGGCCCCTGCCAACCCTTCTCTGTCCAAGGGGGTGGGGCAGGCAGGGTGGTGGGAGGGCCTGCACGTTTCAAGCTTTACTCCTTGTTTCGTGCCAGGAGGTAAGGGGGGGTGGGGGCAGCCCTTGACCCACTTGGGCTCCCATGCCCCAGGCACTGTTTGCTGCAAAGCTCAGCTCTATGCAGAGGGTCATCTTTGCTCCAGGGGAAGCCACGGTCCCCACTGGAGACAGTCTCGAGGGGTTCCTCTGAGATCCTCCTGCCCAACCTTGGACATGCAGCATCCTGAGATGCTTACGTCCGCTTTGCCATTCTTGGTCTGAGCGGACGTCTTTTCCGCTGTCTGGGAAACCCACTCTCCTCCTTGTCCAACAGCCTTCTTCCCCTCCAAAGCTCAGACCCCCGCCCCGCTCATCATTCATCGTTCTAAGTGTCCTTCTTGGCTCCCTGCAGCTGTCCCACCTGACTGCATCAGCTGGGATGCCAACACAACTTGCTCTCAGTTGGATCATGGTCATCAGGCCACGCAAGGGCACTCGTTGCCCCATGGACAGCGTGCAGAGAGCCAGCCGGCCCTGGGGTGGCCCCTGCCTGCCCCCCCCTCACCCCCACCCGCAGCCCTCAAAGCTGCAGGACCCCCTCGAGCCCCCTCCGCCCCCACCGTGGTTTCAGTCCTTTCCTGTCTTTCAACACCTCCCAGAAACACAACCTCATTACATGGCCCCATGCTGGTTCACTTGAGAAATAAAACTCAGAAACAAATTAAACGGCAATTTCTTTTTAAACCAGAGAGGAGCCAGGCTTCAGGAACACCAGGCCAGCGGCCCTCGGTTCCGACTCCTGGGGGCCACTTCCCCCATTGGCGGCGCGGTATTGAAGCCGAGGCCTCCGTGTGGTTTGCACCCGCGGTGATTCTGCATTTCATTTCCTTTGTTTTTCCTCTCCCCATGTTTGCTCTGACCCAAGTCCCTTTAATCCAGACTTTGGTAATAAAATGCAAAACCCTCCTTGGGACCACAGGCTGCACAGCGTGCAGCTCCGCAGCAAATCAGGGTGCAGGGAAGTGGCAGGGCCCCTCACCCTCTCGCCGGCTCCTCTGCTGCCTATAGAGTCTCTCCTTTGTCCCTCGGGGGGGGGCCAGGGAAGCACCCGTGGCCATCGGGACCAAGACCCGCTCCAGCCGGTACAAACCGGTGGTCTCCCCACTCTGCGCCCGCAGAGTCCATGAAAACCGCCAAGCTCATTCGAACTGGGGACTTAAATCCAATTCCCTCACAGGTCCCAGAGGCCACCAATTAACATACCACATCCTGCCCTGCCCTGCCCCGGCTCCTCAGCTGCTCCAACACACATAACCCAGGGCTCCGAAGAGCTCGTCCCAATTACACACCAAATTAAGTTTTAAGCTCTTTGCATATACACACACAGAGCCGGTGCCTGCAACTGAAATAAAGAAGAAAACCCACTCTGTTTTTGGCTGCGAGTGATTCTGTCCAACGTCAGGGCTCAGCCTGCGTCTGTCTGCCTTGATTTACAACAGATGACGCCAGGCAGCCAGAAACACCAAGCGTCCGAAAGGGGATTTTCAACATCCACTCAGCCGGGCAGACCCGGTGACAGGACCAAGCCAGGCAGTCTGCCCGGACGCGGGGGCTGACATGGAGACGAGGGTTTAAGGGGTGGGGGACATTCACACACCCGTCCAGGACGCGGGGGGTGGGGGGAATGGTCACACTCAACCTCGGCAAAGAAGACGCGGACCCGTTCTCCGGGGCTCCCTTTGCCAGGTTCCACACGGAAGGATGGAGAGAGGGGGAGGAGGAGGGTGGGGGAGGGAGAGGGAGGAAGGGGAGCAAGATAGACATATCCTTGTCCCACGCTCTGGAGACCGTGATTCCTGGGGGACTGAAGTCTCTGTTGTGGACCACAAATTTTGGTGATTCTCTTACTTCTATACCAGTGTTTTCGTGATAATATCCTGGCTTCTGAATACTAACTTGGGTACTTCCAAACCCACATTCTGCAGAATGCTAGTTCTAAGAGGAGTCCAATAAATCTGGAAAATAGTGTGTCCTCTGATTCCTCTCGTGAATATTGATGGTTGGTATTTTCAAGGCTCTGATAAGTCCTGCGAGAAAGAAATGCCTTTAACTTGGCCTAGGCCTCGGCCACATTCGTTTGAAGCCAGACCCCTTTTCAGTGTAGAACTGATCACAACTTCCTTGTCGAAATCTGCTTTGGAAATACAAAGACCACCTGCATGGATGGTGGATGTCTCCCTGGGTCCTCACAGCCCTGGAATTAGGCAGCCACCCTTCCTGTGACAGAGACCACCTCGTGCTGGCCAAGCCCCGTTTCCTTTCCCTCATGGGCATGTAGCCAAACTACACTTCCCAGCCTCCCTTGCGGGTGGTGGGGGCCTCCTGGCTGCATTCTGGCCAATGGCATGTGGGTGGGTGCAAGCTCGCCTCGCTCAGACTAAACCAGGACAATCCTTCATGCTCGTGACCACTCCACAGGGGTGACACCAAAGATGTGGAGGAGGTCGGAGCCCCAGGAGGGAAGGAGTCTGGACTCCAGCGTCCCCCCTGGGATAAAGGATCACTCTACTGAGCTGTCCTGTGAGCAACAGATACCCTGTGGGACTGTTGAGTGAGAAATCCACCTTTTTTTTCTGTAATTTTTTTTTTTCTTTTTTAGGGCTTCACCTGCAGCATCTGGAAGTGCCCAGGCTAGGGGTGGGATCTGTGGAAAGTAACATGATGTCTTTTTGATCAAAGGAAATCTTGGTGACTCCATTTTGCTCCGGTTTCGGCTGAAACGCCTTCCCGCGACCCCCTTCCACCCCTCCCTCTTCTCCCAGTAACAATTTGTTTCAAATCAGCCAACCAAGAAGAATGTGTGTCCTGCCCTGACCCATGGGAAGGGGACAGGTACATCACCTGTGCTAGGAATAAATTGGGAGGGTCTTTCCTTCTTTGCGCTTTTGGAGCACCCGCGCCCCTCTGCAGAAGGAAAGAGCCTTGCCAAGATCTCCCCTTGTTCATGTGTCTCATTTTCCGACACCCAACAGATTCAAGCTGCAGCTGCAGCCTATGCCACAGCCACAGCCATGCCAGATCCTGCCTCAGCTGGCGGCAATGCTGGAACCTTAACCCACGGAGTGAGGCCAGGGATCGAACCCGAATCTTCACAGACACTACATCGGATTCTTAACCCACTGAGGCGCAATGGGAACTCCAAGAAATACACCTTCACTGAGTTAAGCCACAGTTTGGGGGTGGTTGTTACAGCGGCTGCCTATCCCAGCTTATACCTCTCTGAAGTGAGAAGCAGCCCCCACCCCGACCCCCCATGCGAGGGAGGAAGGGGTCCTGGGAAAAGCCAATATTCCTGCAGCCTCTTCCAGGCACAATGGGCCGCGTTCTGCATCCGCCACTGAATCCTCACAGCATCCTAGAGAGACAAGCAGTGGTGCTCCCAGGACACATGAGACCAAGGCTCCGCGGGGGAGGCGAGCTGCCCGGAGCCTGGCCGCACAGCGGAGGGAAGCGTCTAGCCTGGTGGCTGTGAGCCAGGACCCTCGCACAGCACCAGGCTGGGCAGCTGGAACCTTTCAAAGCAAACATTTTCTTGAAGAGCCTTCACCAAGAATCTGTCTTACACCCAGTGAGCTCCACTGCAGAATACAGGCTGACCTGACATTCTGTCCCCAGAGCGAGCTCAACAGACTTGATAAGAATTAGCTTGACTTCTTGGGCCCAGCAATTTTTTTAAAAGGCGATTAAAACACTCAGCTGCATACAAATGACCTTGATCTGCATATCAAAGCACATCTGCCTTTAATAAAGCCCCACACTGACCCTTCAAATACCGATGTTTTTAGGGACATGCAAAGGCCAATCAGCTGCCGGCTTCTTTAGGATTAGGCTGGCCCGACTGTCCTGGTTTGCCCTGGACTGAGGGGGGGTCTCTGGACACAAGCCTCCAGTGCTCAGTCTGGGAAACCAGGCTGAATGAGTCATTCAAGGCAGCAGACACGGCACCTTGTCCCAGAAAGCACTCGGAGGGGGCAGAAGGGGCTGGCAGCCCCATGGGAGTTAAAAGCCAGCGCAACACGAGGTGGTCAGTATCTGCTTTAAATGCCAGAGACAGGGAGTTCCCATCGTGGTCAGCAGTACCAAATCCAACTAGTAGCCCTGAGGTCGCAGGTTCGATCCCTGGCCCCGCTAAGCGGGTGAGGGATCTGGTGTTGCCGTGAGCTGTGGTGTAGGTTGCAGACATGGCTCGGATCTGCACTGCTGTGACGGCGGCAGAGACCAGCAGCTGCGGCTCCGATTCAGCCCCTGGCCTGGGAACCTCCATATGCCACAGGTGCAGCCCTAAAAAGAAAAAAAAAAAAAAAGCCAAGGACAGGATAAACCCTGAAATTTCCATTTACAACACTTCCCTGCTAACCAACAGTGACAGCAGCGTGAACTGAAATTCCTGTCCTCGGTAGGAGAGATAACACTGGAAACTATGATGGGGAAAGAGGTGTTAAAGTGCTCCTGGAGCCGGAAGCCTCACCAGCACTTCCTGTGAATTATCAGCCGGAGAGCTGAGAGGCTGCCAAGGTGACAAACAGAAATGCTTCCCACACCATGGGCCGCGTTTGGAAATGCATTTGTTCAAAAGCAGACAGACGGTATCCGCATAAACAAACCTTCCAAATGTACACACTTGGGCATGTCCAGGTGTGCGTGCACCCCTGAGTGTGCACACACACACACACACAACACATCCCCCAAGGGAATGTGGTTCACCTTTGACCTTCTTCAGGGACTTTTAGTTCTCAGGGTCATCAAAGGGATTCTTGTCATTGCAAGGTCTCCCTCGTGCCACAGCCACCGTGGCTCAGACCTCAAGGACTAGGGTCAAGGTTAGATCTTTGCCACGGGGTAGAAACCCCGTAGAAAGGCAAATTCCAGCTCTGTAACCTTACTAAGACTAGGTCTCAACGCTGGCTTGCATGGGACAGTCACCTGGGGAGACTTTAAAAACTCAACATGCCTGGGCTCCACTCCAGACTAATCGAGTCTGAATCCCGGGGCGGGGTGTATGTGTGTGTGGCGGGGGGGGGGGAGGGGGGGGGAAGCCTGGGCATCTGCATTTTTAAATCTCCCTAGGTGATCCTGACACTGAGCCAGGGCTAAGAACCACCGCTCTCAGCCGAGAGCTGGTAAATTTTTCTTGTCAAGGGCCAGATAGTAAATGTTTCTGATTTTGCAGCCCGCGTGGTCTCTGGCAGCTAGTCAACTCTCTGACTGTGGTGGACGGCGGCCAAGGGGATACAGAAATGGGCAGGGCTGTGTCCCAATAAAACTTTATTTGTAAGAACAGGCGGTGGGCTGCAGTCTGCCAAGCCCCTGCTCTAGACTTCACAGCCTCATGGCCTGATTTAAGCGGCCATTTGAGACCTTGCTGGTGGCCCCCCTCATGGCCCAACTTTTAAAAAAGTCAGTTTGGGGCTTCAGGAGTATGGGGCTGTTTGCATTCTGTTTGCTGTTATGAGAAAAGCAAACAGCAGTGGTGGGGTGGATGGGTGGAAGGTGTGTAGGAAATAAAAGCAGCGGAAAAGCTGAGTGTTTGGTCCTGCAAAGCAGAGAGATCCACTTGGATTTTCTCCTCTCGTCACCAGAAGCAGTAAGAAAAACCACATCTGAGCAACTAGACTTTTAAGTGAGTCTTGCTTTTGTTTTCCTCCTTTGGCAGCTGGCCGTTTTCAAATCAAGTCGTGTTACCCAGCCTCTCCCTCCTCATCTCCTGCTAAATGTCCACTCTGAGGAACCCAAGGATGTGTGAAGAGTACAAACAACCCCACACAACCAACATTTTTTTCCTTCTCCTCTTGTATAGTTTTTTTTCTCTTTTTTTGCTTTTTTTAGGGTGCACCTGCGCCAAATGGAGGTTCCCAGACTAGGGGTTGAGTAGGAGCTGCAGCTGCCGGCCTACATCACAGCCACAGCAACGTGGGATCTGAGCCGCATCTGTGACCTACACCACAGCTCAAAGCAATGAGGGATCCTTAACCCACCAAGCAAGGCCAGGGATCGAACCCACGTCCTCATGGATGCTAGTCGGGTTCGTGACCACTGCACCACACGGGAACTCCTCCTTTTGTAAAGTTTAAACGGAAATAGGTAAAAGAAAAAAGTCAAACAGAGCTCCTTGTAGGTACAATTTCTTAGTCGGTTAAATTTTGTTCAAGGAGAGTCATCTTCTCTTTCATTTTCTCAGGGTCACAAGGAACCCAGAATTCTTCTGTCCATCAGAGCACTTGGCAGTCCAGCGTTCTGCTTGGAGAGACCTTTAAATATGGAGGGTAGCTTCTTACCCAACATTGCCATCGAGGCAGTCATCGAGGGTCTATCTGAGTGCCTCCCAGGATGAGGCGCTCAGTACCTCTCTAAAATCAGGTTTCCATGATCTTAGAGCTTGTCTTGCGGAAAGGGGGCAAATTCAGTGGGTTAGGAGCTGGGGGAGAACAGATTTCAGTTTGATATCAGGAAGCTCAGCCGTCAGAGCTGACTGACAGAGGGACGGGATACCTGGAGAGGCCAAACATGTCTAGCTCCTCCAATCTTAACATTTTAGAGAAAAACTACACACACACACAGATATTCTGAGATTCTGGCTAGAAAGCCCTGGTAAATGGTTTTCAGGCTGCCAGAAAATTTCATGAGCTGGAAGAAGGTTTTGCTACTTATGAAAACTACCGTAATTGCTCCATCCAGATACACCATGAAAACAAGTTCCTGTCGTAGGTTAGTTAGCAGTGAATTTTTATTTGAAAATGAACCTGTGCATTTATGCAGGAGATGAAAACATATCCACTAAAAGAAGGGACACATCCTACCATTAATAGATTCTTGTACAGGGTCTCACACAAAGGGGCAGGGGCCACTGCAAATATTCAGGTTTTCCTCTTTGGGGCCAACAGGAATCTTATATCCAGTTCAATTTCCTTTTTCACTTTGCTGCCAGGAAATTTTTCATTGAAACCGAAGGCTAAGTTTTACAAATGAGTGGAACTGTGACCCACATATCTGGATACTAATAGTCCCCTAGACTTCAATTTTTACAAAAATATTACAGTTGTCCCTTGGTATCTGCAGGGAGTTGATCCCACGAATAACAAAATCCATATGCTCAAGTTCCTTATATAAAACAGTGTAATATCTGCACATAATCTACACACATCCTTCATATACTTTTGGGGGAGGGGATGTGACCATGGCACAAGGAAGTTCCCAGGGTAGGGATCGAACCTGCCCCACAGAAGTGACAACACCAGATACTTAACACACTGAGCCACAGGGGAATTCCATCTCTTTTCTTTGAAATTCGACCCTACGGGACAGGTCGTGTCATGGTTGTGTGCACATGTGGGGTACCCCCTGGCATGACGATGCCCCTCCCTGGCCGTTGATCCAGGTAGCAAAGGCAATGGGTCCCTAGGAGCCAATGACATGGCCACTGGATCAGGGTCAGACCTGAGTACCTTCTAGAGAATTCAGAATAGGTCTGAGTCCAGCCTCCATCTGACTCGTTCCTGGAATGGAGCCGGTGGCACAGGGGCCGTGTGCTGCCACTTGGACTGGGGAGCAGACAGGTTAACCAGGAAGAAAGAGAGACACAGACTTGAGAGATGGGGTGGGAAAGATGGAGGGGGAAACGTGCAAAGGAGACTTCTGGGCCGGCCTCCTCCCGAGGCCCTGCTACACGCCCCTGGCCTTTGGATTCGGTGGGACCCCCGTACTTTTCCCAGAGCAAAAGCAATCATGCTCTTGGGGGTTTCTCTTGGTTGCAATTAAAAGCATCCTCATTAATTTCTTCAACAAACAAACTGCAAAATCAAAGAGAGAGATGAAGGGAAACCTACAGATGAAGAAAGGCTGGGGAATTCCCTAGTGGCTCAGCAGCTTAAGGATCCCAGTGTTAGCACTGCTGTGGCTCAGGTTGCTGCTGTGCTGCAGGTTCGATCCCTGGCCCAGGAACTTCTGCAGACTGTAGGTGTGCCCCAAAAGAAAAGAAAACAGACTACAATTGTGTGTGAAAGTTCAGAAACATAACTAAAAAAATTATTAGAAAATTACAAAGTGCCAAAATTAGGGCAAGAAGAAATAGAGAATGTAAAGAAATCAATACGCTATAAAACAAGAATAAACAATCTTTAACTCGAACATTCCCGATCCCTGTCTTACCGATGCAGTGACCAAGGCAGGGAAGTCTGGCTACTTCCGTGATAAGTAACAGAGGCGGGCTTCACACCCAGGCTTGGCCCCAGAGCCTGCGTCCTACCCAGGACACCGTGCTGCCTCCCCACTGCAACCCTGACCGGGACGCCAGATGCCACTGCCACTCGCAGGCTTTGGAGAAAACCAGGACGGACTCATTAGCAGAACTATTCTAAGTCCTTCCAATTTAGGTCACTCCCTCCTGCCCCGCTGTGTGCCACCTTGGTGGGTCCCTCCGCACAGGGGTGCCTACTTTCCCAGCTTGTGCTATTAGCGATTTCACACCCGCCACTTCTCCCAATTAAATCACAGCTTCTGCCGGGGAAGAGCCCTCTCCTCAATGTCTAAAACCCCTAACAGGGCTTCAGTGGGGAAGCAGGCCTGGAAGTGGAGAGAACGTGGGAAGGGGACCACGACTTTGATCACGAGCTTGTCTGTGTATCTAACTTCTAAAAGCAGGCCCGTGCCTGCGACTGAAATTTTAAGCTTTACTTAAAAAAATGCGCGAGGTCCTCAGCTTTGTGCATGGTGCAATCTTTTAAAATCTTGTGTCCTTAATGCCGCCGGGAGAAATATTTGCAAACGTTGCATCTGACAAAAGAACTTTCTGTTTGTAAAATGACGATACCTATAGAAAGTCAGGGCAACAGAAAAAGTCACGTGGATTTAATTATTTCAAGACAAGCTTATTTCCTTGCATTCTTCCTCTACATGTGCTTTTTTTTTGAAATTTGCTTGTTTTAACATAATTTGGACCATATTTTATATGCAATGTGGTATTCTATGCGGTGGGCACCTCTGGCTGCTTGCACAATATCTTTTCTCGTATTTCCTGAATGGTAGTAGTAGCAACTATTATTTTATTAGTACTACTACTACTATTATTTGTTTATTTATTTTGTTTTTCAGGGCCACACCCGCAGCATATGGAGGTTCCCAGGCGAGGGGCAGAATCAGAGCCACAGCTGCCGGCCTCCACCACAGCCACAGCCACACAGGATCTGAGCCACATCTGTGACTGACACCACGGCTCATGGCAACGCCAGCTCCTTTACCCACTGAGCGAGGCCAGGGATTGAACCTGCATCCTCATGGATCCAAGTCAGATTCGTTAACCACTGAGCCACAATGGGAGCTCCCACTATTATTATTATCAATCTTGCTCCTCCATCACTGTATATGAGCTGTCCGAATAACTAGTCTTTTAGTTTATACGTACAAGGAACCAGACAGACACACCCAGACCTGATGGGTAACTGGCAGAGCTCTTCATGATCCTGGATTTTGAGCCCTGGCTCAGAGGGAAACTTTCTGCCTTTTCCTGGGGATTGTTCTGATGCTGAATATCCACGAGGTCTGATGCGGAAGGAAGATACTGTGGATGGTGGGTAGCTAAGGAGTGGACTGCAGCAGACACTGCCGGGGGCTCCCCAATATCCATCCTTCTCTGCTACTCAACTAATGGGATCCTAAGTTTGAGTCAGCAATCGGCCTGGTTTAAATATCCTCACTTCCCAGGCTCCTTGCGGTCAGGGGGAGTCACGTGACAAGGCTGGGCCAATGAGGTGGACGAGGAAGTCAGGGGGTGGGGCTTCCAGGAGTGCTCCGAGAAAGGGAGCAGGAGCGGCTGTGCTTTCTTTTCCTTTCATCCTCTGGCTTCCAGTCATGAAGCTGGGAAGCTGGAAAACACAACATCCATTGCTAAGAACGATGGAAGTAGAAGTCACTGGTTCCTTGACGGTTCCACTGGGTCTCAGAACTGGCTCCTAGGTGCTTATCTCCAAGCTTCACTGCATGAGATAAATCCTATCTGATGAAGACGCTGTAAGTTGGGTTTCTGTCACTTACAGCTCAGCACATCCTAACCGATACAATACACGCCCTCCTGTATCATACGAGCCATAAGCTCTCCACTGCTTATTGCTCAACCACATCCCTATTGGTGGATAGCTGGGCTAGTTCTTATTTTTTTTGGCTCCTCTAAATACTTCAGTACTAAGCACACTTATGCACAAGTGCCCGTGGGCCCTCACATTTCGACAGCACTTGACAACCTGCAAAACTCTTTCACCTCCATTCTCTCATGAAGCCAGGGGAAAATGATTCAAGATAGGATGGCTCAGGGGCCCCATTAAAGGCAACGGGTTCTCTATAATGTCTTCTCTCTCCTTGAGGTTCCCGCCCAACCTCTTAAGGTCTGTTCAAAAAGCCAGCCAGCTTCAGTCACTAGCGGCTGCTGCGTCCAAGCGAGAAAGGAGAAACAATCACAAATCGTGATGTGCGAGGGACGCGCTGTCTGGGTTCCAAATCCCTGCAGATCAGTCCTACCGGAGGTGACCCTGTGAAGCCAGGAATTCTGTCTCTAACCACAGGGTGCAAAGAAGGAACGACAGCATAGGATGAAGGCATGCGCGAGGGCTCGCGAAGACCCGATGCTGCTTGGGGCACCTGGACCCCACTGGGGGACTGGACGAGAGCCTCAGAGATGACGGCCAGCGTTTGCCTGTGTTGAGGCGGCCTGGAGGGGCAGCGGGAGGTTGGGAAGGCATTAGGAGAGGTGGCGAAGACTGTGCCATCTTGAAAAGGCATTAGGAGAGGGCTGGTTCTTAACGACAGTTTAGGAAACCTGCTCCAGGGACCACCTGGAGTCAGACATCACCCCCTCTAACCTCTATGTTCCCTGGGGCACTTTCTATCCCCCATATCCTCATGCAGATGTGGCGGTCACAGGTGGGTGGCGGGGAGCCCTGAGGGGCCAAAGACATCTTCTTAGTTCTCGGATGGTGAGGATAAAACCACCACCCGCCATCGTGCGTTCTGGAAAGCTCGGTGCCCCTGCCCCTGACGTGAGTTTTGTGGATGGCGTCCAATTATTCTGGCTGTAAAGCGACCCCTGTATTCTCACTGGCTGCCCCTATAAAAGCAGAGATGTAGTGAGAGACTCATCTCCCAGGCAAGCGCTGTTGGATGCCTTCGTATCCAATCTGGAATGTCTTCAGTTTTGTGAATAGAACTCGCGTATGAGAGAACAGGGATTTGGCCTCTTGGTGTCAAAAATCACAAAGGTCATCTCTTACCCTTGACTGTGAAAACTACGAACCTGCGTTGATTAAGTTCTGGGCTCCCTGCTGGGCACGTGCGAGGGGCGTCAAGAGTATCTCTATTTCACAGATAAGGAAACTGAGGCTCGCAGAGGCGAGGGGACGTTGTGTTCAGGGTCACCCGGGGGAAAAGGGGGATTCTAAACTCTGAAGCAAATGTGCTCCAACTCCTGGAGGGAGCGGTGTCAGCCAAAAGAATCGTGGGGTCTCGGTTGGTGAGCAGCCCCTCCTCCCTCTGTTCAATTGCTTCTTTCATAAGGAGCTGCTGGAACGCCTCCGGGAGGACACATTCTTTTACTCTTGCTTATTCTCAAAGCTGCAGGCCAGGTTCTAAACTCAGGTCCAGGGGCCGAGGCCACCCCTTGAGGCTCTTCACGCCCTCGGCCCCCCGCCCAGGGAAAGGATTAGCAGGCAAAGTCCAACTTGATTGAAAAATAACTTCCCTGCAGGCTGCTTTCTGGCTTTGCGCCTCTTCCTTCCAGCCCTGGCTGCATCTGGCCCCAAGACCGGTGGACTCAGGGTGGTCCTTCCTTCTCCAAGGGGCCAGACGTTTCCAAAGGACAACAGAGGGGTGCTGAGCAGGCCTCCAAAGTCGGGCAGCAATGTATACACGGTTTTCAGAAGTTTAAAAGTGAACGCAGCCAACAGGAAGGGCCCGAGGCCTTCTGGTTCCACCCCGTGCCAGTTCTGCGCTGCTGGACAGGGCTCGTCCTCTCCCTGTCCCCACCTGTAAAGGGAGGGGACAATCCACAGCACTGTGGGGCCGGCGTGAAGAGGCAGTGTGATCTGGCATTTGCAGGATGCTTAGAACGTGACACGTGGCCGTGACGGCAGATGGGACGGCCCCAGCCCTGCGCCTGTACGCTCATCAGGCCAGTCCAAGCCAGTTCCTGCCATCATTTCTGAGTAGCACAGAATCTGGCCTTGGCCAAAGAGACGCCTGCCTTTTGCCCTTGGCTTCTGGGAGGGGACCTATGCCATCCAGTAGGCGTGTCTTTGTTTAGGGCAGGGGCTGACCATGCCCAATCTGAGTGTGGAGCTGGCCGTGCCAGAGAGATCCACAGTGGGACTTGGGGTAGGGCCTGTGGGATCAACTGATGGCTTGATCGATCGAATCATGCCTACATAGCAAAGCCCCAGTAAAAACTCCAGGCATAAATGGGGACCTGCTATATAGCACAGAGACCTCTACCCAATATTTTGTGATAACTGTGTTGAAAAAGAATCTGAAAGAGAATGGCCGTGTGTCCATGCAATATGACTGAATCCCTTTGCTGTCCAGCAGGGATTATCACAACGTTGTAAATCAACTCGACTTCAAGAAAACTTTAAAAAGGGAAACGCAACACACCAAAACAATAAAACCTCCAGGCACAGAAGCTCACTCGAGCTTCCGCGGCGAGTAATGTCTGCCCGCGGTCACACAGCAGGGCCAGGAGGGTGACACGAGGATCCCTCCTTTCAGGGAACCCCTCAGGTCTTTCTAATGCTTTACCAAACCTGAGAGTGGCTGGGGGAAACCGCTGGAACTGGCAGGCAGTGCCAGAAATGAAGGTGAACTCCAGGCCACAGCCCCGACCCAAACTCTGGGTGGTATTTCAGATCCACCGTGACCCCCCGGCCACCCAAACTGGAAACGACCAGGAGGAGTGTGTTTTGGATACAATCGCACGGGCATCTGGGTTCACACATCCGCAAAGTGAGCCAAGAACACAGGCTTCAGCTCCACCGCCTAAGCGCTGGGCACTCAGCCACGCAGCCTCTCGGGGGCGGAGGCCTCTGTGGGGATGAGCCAGGCCCACCTCCAGAAGGAGGTCCCCCTCACACGGCAAATGTCACTGTGTCCATTTTTTTTTCCCATCCCAATCACAAATACGGATCCGGGCTTGCCTACACGCTGGGAGATGGAGGGCAGTGTCGTCTGACTTGCCTGGACCTGTCACAGTAACCCGTGATTCTGGTTGACACCGCCCAGGCCCTGACGGACAGGCCCCCACGGCCGATGGAGGAGCCTGGGCATCTGCATGTGTGACATCCACTGCGGGCTGAAGTGCTCAGGGGGGCAGATGTGAGAACGGCCATCGAGATGGCAAGGGCCTGGGGTTCCGCCACGGACCCCACGGCTGCTGGCCACGTCGCCGGTGCCCAGTTTTCCCATCCTGGCAGTGCGGATGGTGGTCACAGCTGTCCTTTCCCCCTCAAGGTACAGCTGTGAGGATGCCAGGCTTGGGGTGGGCCTGGTACCGGGACCGGGAGCCACAGCCACCCCAGGAGAGGAGCAGCCCATACCAGACACCATGCGGCAGAAGAGCCGGTCCTGCTACAACGCTTGTTAGAAAACACAAATTAATGCCGATGCAATGGATGTGTCGGAAACAATCCGAGCACGGCATAAATGTGCACTTGGTGCTGCACAATTTCACCTTCAAGAAACCCTAGATGGGAGTTCCTGTCATGGCGCAGCACAAATTAATCCAATTAGGAACCATGAGGTTGCGGGTTCAATCCCTGGCCCGGCTCAGTGGATGAAGGATCCGGTGTTGCCAGGAGCTGTGGTGTAGGTGGCAGACGCAGGTTTAGGTTGCTGTAGCTGTGGTGTAAGCCGGCAGCTGTAGCTCTGATTCAACCCCCAGCCTGGGAACCTCCACAAACCCTAGATGTATAACACAAAGCTGCACCCAGCCAATCGGAGCTAAACGGAGCTCCACAGGATTACACAAAACACACACACACACACACACACACACGCACACATTTGAGTGTCTGCACACCTACACATCCACCAGCCACCCTGAGCTGCGGCGTGTATGACAGCCGCACCCATGCACCTCAAAGGCTAAAACCTGCTCTGGGCTGACTTGTGTCTCCCCCCAAATCCATATGTGGGAGTCCCAGCTCCCAGTACTTCAGAAGGGGAGTGTATTTGGAGACAGGGTCCTTCAAGAGGTGATTCAAAGAGGCCAGTAGGGTGGGCCCTGATCCCAGCTGACTGCTGTCCTGATAAGAACGGGCGGTTCGAACACACAGGGACCAGGGCAGCACGGGCACGGGGGGTGCGGAGGGGAGAGACCCTGGGAGGACGGAGCAGGAAGAGGCCTCACCAGACCGAGGCTCTCAGAAGGTACCCGGATCTCAGAAGTCCAGCCTCCAGACTGGTGAGAAATAAATCTCTGTGGTTTACAAGCCACCCAGTCTGCGGCATTCTGTCCTGGCAGCCCGCGCTTACTAACACCTGCCGCGAGCCCTATTTTCCCTGACCCCATTTTTTTTATTACTGTGAGGATTTTTAGGGGCACGTATGCCACGTTATAGCAGAACTGATGGCACTGGCGTTCCTGCTGTGGCACAGTGGGTTAAGAGTCTGACTAGAGTTGGCTCGGGTGGCTGTGGAGGCGTGGGTTTGATCCCTGGCCCTTCGCAAAGGGTTAAAGGATCTGGAGTTGCCCCAGTCGAAGCTCAGATTCGATCCCTGGCCCGGGAATTTTCTTATGCCAAGAGTATAGCCATAAAACAAACCAACAAACCACAACCAAAAACTGTACTATTCAAAGTGCTTCACTTAAATGAACTGTTTTAAGCTGAATTCTTTTAACCTTGGAGGGCAGACACTACGATTATCCCCATTTTATAAATGAGGAAACTGAGGCACAGGAAGGGTACGTAGCTTGCTTGAGTCCTGCAGCCGGGAGAGGGCACAACTGCCCAGGTGGTCAGGCTCCAGAGCCCAGGTCCCGGATCACAGGATAGATGGTGGTTACAGGAGTGACACAAGGGGAACAACGTCCCCAGACCCTCCCCCACCGAGTCCCCACCACGGAGCCCCCGCCACCCTCGCCTCTGCACTTGGTCAGGACTTCATGAAGCTCCCTCATCACTTTTAACCCAATTCTATTAACAAAAGAGCACAATCTGATTTGGTTCCTGTGTCGTCACAACAATGAATCTTGCCCGAGGAATCTGCCACAAGTGGTTTTGTGATTCAGCAGATAATTGCCCAGCTTAGCACTTAGAAGATGCTTTATGAGCTCAGTTGCTCCCTGGGAGAGGCTGGCCTCCTAGAACACCTCCCCCACGCCCCCAACCCCCCGCCTGCTGTGCCCACAAGAGGCACCTGCCATGCGCTCGCTGAGTACCCAATGAGGCCCCAACACCTCTCTTCCCCACCATCTCTTTTGGGGGCGGGGGGGGGGCAGGCCCATGGCATGGGCCAGGGATCAAACCTGCGCCCCTGCAGTAACCACAGCCATAGCAGTGAAAACACCTGACCCTTAACCCACTGAGCCACTAGGGAACTCCTTGACCATCTTTTAAATATTCCCTCAAGATAGAAATGACCAGGTGGCCCCTGCCTTGACATGCCTCCATTTACTCATTTAAAAGGGAAACTTGGAGTTCTTGCTGTGGCACAGTGGGTTAAGGACCTGGTGCTGCTGCAGCCGAGGTGGAAGTTGTTGCTCTGGCTCAGATTTGATCCCCAGCCCAGGAACTTCCATAGGCTGCGGGTATAGCAGGAAAAAGAAAAAAAAAAGTGAAACAACTGTGCACTGGATGCAGTAGGAGAGAAAAACTGCAGAATAAGGGGGCAGCCAGCACCCCACCAGGCACACAGGCCCAGGAAACCTCAGTGCCAGGAGGAGGGCTCTAGTGCTGGATGGAAGCACCACCCAGGGAACTCCCAGGCCAGGACTGAGTTAGAGCAGGAACTTGAAGGTCCAGGGTCCACAGAGAGGGAAGGGGGAGGGGAGGAACCCCCTGCAGGGGCCTGGAGTGTGACCCACAACTAAAAGCAGGTTCTGGACCTGTCAGCCCCCAGCTCCTTGGCAGGGAGAGGCGGAGCCAAAACAGGAGGGGAGGGAGGGGCGCTTGGTGCGAGAGCCTTGAATGCCACCCAAAGGGCTCCTTTGGGCCAAAGATACAAGGAGGCCCTTATTCATATGGATTCCTTGAATCAGAACATGTGATCCTGCATCCTGGGCTGCAGTCACTATGCACTTGAACTTGAGAAATACGCCGAGGCAGAGGCCCGAGTCAAACAGACGATTTATACTTCGTTCCTCCAATTAAACCATGGGCGAGGAGCAGCTGCCAGCTGTGTCTAGACGGGAGCGGTTTGTTCCTGGTTTTAGTCACGTTCCCCTTATCTTTGACAAGCGACAGATGTGAAGTCATTCTCTTGGATGGGACGGAGGCAACTGCAATTGCAGGTGTCGTCTATTCATTAACAAAGACCCAGCAGGAGCCACTGAAAATATTTTGCTAATAGAATAACTATGTGCTTAAGTGTTTAAAATATAGGAACGGCACCTCATTAATTCAAATTAATCTCTTCCAATTAACTGGTGTCACTTACTGAGTGGGCGGAGAGAAGGCAGCTAACGTTTCGGCAGCCGGGCGGCGGTTAAGACGGCTCGCAAACACCGTCTCGTCTAACCTTCGCAAGGGTGGAGACGGCCGATTCAAACTCTGTCTTTGCGACACTGCCCCTGGCTCCCTGCCCCGGCCACATGACTATGAGGGGCACAGAGCCACCCAGTTCTAATCCTGCCACGTCGCAGACCCCTGCCCCTCAGTCACAGATGGCTTCGAGGCCACGGGAGCCAGCCGAGCCAAGGAGCTACTTTCTGCCCTGGGGCCTCTGAACTTGGGGCTACAGAGGGCATCGGTGTGTCAAGTCCACACTGAAGCCATGGGCTCATGAAGGCCACATGTCTTGCTCCGTGGAGAAAGCTGGTCTAGAGAATGAGAGAGAACTAGTTAAGGAGTTCCCGTCGTGACTCAGTGGTTAACAAACTCGACTCCCATCCATGAGGACGCGGGTTCGACCCCTGGCTTCCCTCGGTGGGTTAAGGATCCAGCGTTGCCGTGAGCTGTGGTGTAGGTCGCAGATGCGGCTCAGATTCCGTGTTGCTGTGACTGTGGTGTTGGCCAGCAGCTATAGCGCCAATCGGACCCCTAGCCTGGGAACCTCCATATGCCAAGGGTGCAGCCCTAAAAAGACAGAAAGACAAAAAAAAAAAAAGAACTAGTTAAAATGCAGAAGGAATGAGACCTTTGGTGGTGGCTCAGTCCTGATTCCTGTACTCCCGGGGCTTGGCCTCATCCTCACCCTGCCTGTGGCTTGTCCGGTTCCTTTTCCTTGAAATCCATATGCAGGTCCATTCCCTTTCGTGCTCAGGTTGGTTCTGCTTAGCTTTCTGTCACTCGCCACCCGGGGTCCTCACAGGCAGGCATTATTATCATGCCTCACCAAGATGAAAATGAGGCTTGGGGGCTTGCGTGAGTCTCAGAACTAGAATCTGACCCACCCCCCCCCCAAAGCTCTTTCTTTGTTCCACGTAGCACTGGGTACACACAAGAGAAAGAACAGCCTCGTGCACACGTGTGTATGGCTGACTCCCTCTGCTGTACCCCTGAAACGATCACAACACTGTAAGTCACCTAGACTCCAATAAAATGTATTAAAAAACAGAACATAATAAAATAAAATAGGAAAAAGGTGGGGAGCAAGAAGAGGAAAAAGAAGAACTGCCTTCGTGCCTGACCCATGGGTCGCTCTGGGTGACAGGCAGGGCGCGCCGGAGTGAAGCCTCTGCAGGGTTGAGAAGGGTCCGTTCTGCTCCATCCTTGGCATCAACCCCCCCCCAGCCTCCCCCGCAGGGCCCAGGACACAGCCTTCTCCAAAGAGCCCGCTGCTGGGGGCTGCTCTGGCCCCGCATGGCCTTGGCTACGGGAGATGCTGGCTTCTTTCTTAGTTCCACCACCCAGCGACGTGGTCAAGAGGATTTTGTTAACCTCTCTGCGATGGGCTGAATTGTAATCCCTCAAAAATTCGTATGTGGAAGCCCTAACCCCTCTGGATGGCAGAGCTGACTGTCCAGAGATGGGTTCTTTGCAGAGAGAATGGAGGTAAAAACGAGGTCATCAGGATGGGCCTTAACCCAACAGGATGGCTGTCCCCACACACCCACAGAGCGAGGACCATGTGACGACACAAAGAGAGGGTGGCCTGCAACCGATCCCTCCCTCAGAGCCCTCGGGAGGAACCAACCTGGACGAGGGGACCTTGATCTTGGACTTCCGGTCCCAGAACTGTGAGCAAAACACTTCTGCTGTTCAAGCGCCAATCTGTGGTACCCCATCACCAGCACTAACAAGCACATAGGGACTTTGAGAATCATTCTCTCACCGCCGCCCCACCCCCATCCTGTGGGCACAACCTGTGGCCCAGGGTTTGAGGCATACTGTGACAAGAATTAACAAGCAGGCACCCAGGCAACAGTGCCACTGGCGAGCCTCCAATGGTGGCTCTTCTGGTTTTTTTTTTTTTTTTTTTTTGCTTTTTAGGGCTGCACCCGTGGCATATGGAGGTTCCCAGGCTAGGGATCAAATGGGAGCTATAGCTGCCAGCCTACACCGATGGATCCCTTCCCAATGAGTGAGCCCAGGGATCGAACCTGCATCCCCATGGATCCTAGTCAGGTTCGTTAACTGCTGAGCTGCGAAGGGAATTCCCTGATGGGGGCTCTTCTAAATGTTCGAAGAGCCACACTGCCCCAAGAGCCGCCGAAGAAGTTTCTCGGTCCTCTGCTGGGCCTTCAAGGAAGCCTGTTGAAAGGAGGGCCCGGGGCGCGATGGATATGGAGGCTGATGAGGGAGCAGAAGGAAGCCTGCTGTTTCCTTGGCCACAGCGCCAGAGCAGGGGCGAAGGGTCCCACCTTTCCTGAACAGCAGAGGGTCTCTATGTACCTGGGATGAAGAAGCTTCCAGGCCTGGGCCCATCCCCGGAGCAGAGGGAAGGGGGCATGCGGGGCTCACTGGACGCCCCCAAGAGGCCAGGATGGAGGGAGGAGGTGATGTCAGTGGGGAGGGGTGCGGGGGGGGCACATGGTACCCGTGGGGCCAGCTTTAGCAGGTGCTGGCCGGAGCTGCTGGCCTGGGGGCCTGTGCAAAGGACACCAAAAGGTGAACAGTGCTGGCAGCAAACAGCTCTGAGCAGCAGACAGGCAGCGCCAGCGAGCAGGCACCACAGCCCGGGTAACAGAGAGCGTTGTGCGTGTGTGTGTGTGTGTGTGTGTGTGTACAGAGTGTGTGTGTATTTGCGTGTGGCTGTGTGTGTGGTGTAGAGGCATGTGCGTCTGTGTGGGGGCATGATGTGTGCAAGGGCTGTGTGGTATGTGAGTACCCAGTGTGTGTATGGACAGGTGCGGGGGTTACGGGATGTGTGTGGGTTTGTATATAGCGTGTATATTTGTGTGTGTGCTGGGTGTGTAGTATGCGGTGTGGGAAGGTGGTGATGCGTGTGCCGTGCGTGTGTATGGTGTATGCGTGTATCTGTGCAGCACGGGTGTGTGTGGGGGGGGGTGCTGTGTGCAGTATACATGTGGTGGGTGTGGAGGGGACGGGCCCTGTGAGGGTGTTGTGTGTGTGTGGTGTGCGTGGTACATGCGACGTGTGTGCGTGCGTGTACACAGTGTGTGTGGTGTGTTTGCCGTGTCCAGGAGGGTATGTGAGTGATGTTTGGAGATGTCTGTTATAGCGTGTGTATTTGTGTGTGGTGTGTGTGTGTGGTGTGTGTATGGGGGGAGTGGTGTGTGTGTGTGTGTGTGTGGTTGTAACACAGGCTGGAGAACCTGGGCGCGGGCGGGACCCTGCCTCCCTGGCTCCCCGCACCCCAGGCTTGACCTCACAGCAGGAAGAAGGTACTTGGGGACACGCCTGGCGGGTGCAGAACGTGACACCAGAGGACACCCCCCCTCCCACCTCTGCCTGGGCCCTCCTGGGGTTTCGAGAAGCATTTAGGGGAAAACAAGAGGGTTGAGGTTCCCACAGAGCTGCTGGGAGCAGGTCAGAAAACCACGATCTTGCCCACCTCAGGGATCCTATTTTTAGGCCCAGCTGGTGGGGCTGGGAAAGGAGTTCACCTGTGAGCATTTCACCTGCTCCGGGCACGAGCTTCCTGTGGCCCTGGGGACGCCTTGCTCCTCTGAGCCCCCACCAGCCAGCTCATGGCAGACACCTGTCCTGAACTACGTGCATGTGTGGCTGAGCTAATTAAAGATGAAAGCACCACATCTGACCACAATCCACTGAGTGCCTGAACCCCCAAAGGTCCTTCCTAACTCAAGACCCCTCGATAGGCAGACAAGCAGCCTTGAGGACCCGGCCGAGCCACCTGTCCTTTTCCCCCTCACCCTGTCCTGCTATCCCCTGGCTGCTGCACATCTTTGTAGCTCCCTATCACGCCTGCTCAGCGTGCCTCCGGGCCTTTGCACTTGCTGTTTGTGCTTCCTGGCACCCGCTTCCTTTCCTTCTCCACCTACTCAGCACCTTCCCCTGTCCCGGGATGAGGAGGTGCCTCCTCTCTGCTCCCCATGACTGTGGCACCCAGGATTCTATGTCTTGTGCCTCCCTCATCATTCCGGCCTCACTGCCTCCCATGACTGCCCAGCACTCACTGAGCCCTCCTTCCCTTCCTTCTTGCCAACACACAGGCCAAATTGATGCATCAAATATTTGCGGAAGGAATCAAACACACGCTGCTATGAGGAGGGCCCAAAGAATGATCACAGACGCATCCCCAGCTTGCAAGGAGTTCGTGCGATTGTCACTCAGTAAGATAAACATCTGGAATAACTAATATCTTGCAGGCAATGTCATGCATCAAATCAATGGTGAATGTAATACACATTGTGGGGGGAATAAGGGGTAGCGGAAAGAACTTTGGAGGCTGGAGAAATCATCAGAGACTTCCTGGAAGAGGTGGCTTTGCGTTAGGTCTCGACCGACTACAGAAGTCAGTTTATTTCTATTAACGAAAGGTAATAAATACAGTTCATTCTCATTATGTTCTAGAAAGTCACTACGAACACGCAATGAGCCAAGATTAAATTATCCCTCCTCGGTGAGATATGAGTTTAGGTTCCTGCGAACTTCTGGTCACAGTTTGGTCAGTCAATCAATACTTATGTGAGTTTCTGTCTACAGACACCGTAGTTAGTGTTGCTGACTCGTTAACCATGGACTCGCGGCCAAGAGAGCTATAACTCACGCCTGCACACAGTTTCCCTGTTGTGCTCTCTGTCAGATGTCACATGATGACCTTCTTGACCTTCAGGAGTATGTGTGGGGACCCCAGAGACATTAGCAACAAAAAGCACAAGCGTGCGAACCCTAACCCTAAAGTAGATATTCAACTTTTTGCCACTCTGTACATGTCTGCAAATAACCATACAAGCACCACGAGCGTTGATTTGGGGGCCGCACATGGATAGCGAGTAGGCGAATGACAAATACGGAATCTGTGAATAACGAGCGTGGAGTGTTAGAGCATCCCTTTCCCCCTCCCACGTTTGAGGGTTGCCAGGGGCTTTGCAGTGGGATCCAGCAAAGCACATAACTGCGGTTGCGCAGGGTGGCTCTTCCACCCTTGGCCGTCTAGGCTGCCTGCAGGTGGGCTGGCGCCCCCATCCCTCCCCCGCAAGGAAGGCGCGCACCCCCAGGTGACGCTGGGACCCCACGGCCCATCTCCCATCCGCAGCAAGACCCTGAAGGCCATGACCGTCCTCTCACTGCCCGGGCCTCTGGAAGCATCCATCAGCCTCCTTCTGATAACGAATGAATCCTGACAACCTGTGAGTCTTTCCCTCATCCGGTGGCCTTGTTCGGGAATTTCTCCTCTGAGCAGCAGCTCGGCTCTGGGCCCAGGAGAAGTGGCATCAAAAGCCTGGGTGACAGGGGCTGGGGCTGGGCCAGCGTCCGTGCCTGGGTCCCCCGACATTCCAGGAAATCAGTGGAAACTCGCCACATGGCTCCCCACCTCCCAAGGTGTGTTCAGTCATCAGGTGTCGTCGCCTGTTCAAAATCATTAAAGCCAACCTCAGAGCCGGGATCCAGGGACTCTCTTGAAGGGGACATTTTTCCCTGGATCCGGCCCGTGGCTGACCCAGTTTTTAGTCCAGCTACCAAACAGGTAGCTTCTCTCCAGCTGTTCTCACCAGAAGAGCAACCCTCCCCCCATCCCAAAAGGACAAATCCATTCTGGTGACCAGCGGACAGCTCCGCAAGCTATGACCTGAGAAATAATCTAGAATAAGCAGGGAATCAGCCAAGAAAGACCCACTTATTAAATGCCTAATAAAAATAGAAAACCATTTCTTGAGTGCTTGCTGTCGGCCAGGCAGGCACTGGGCTGTGTGCTTTAGAGCTGTTACCTTGGTCTCACTAAACTTGAGGTGGAGGCTATTTTCCAGATTTTCTTGTTGTTTTCCGGATGAGGAAGGCAGGCTTAGGGGGTCAGGAGAGGTGCCCCAGGCCACACAGCTTGTCCTTCTGGGAGGCAGGATGGAAGGCTGGGGCTGGGTCTAGAGTCCAGCCCTTAACCAACACATCTAGGTGGGCTCAACCAACTGCCCCGTGGCGGCGAGGGTCCCTGGGGCCCGGTACCTAGGAGGCCTGAATGACCCAGATGTTGATGAGACAAGAGCGCAGCTGCAGCTGTAGCCATCCAGGGAAAGGGGACGCCCAGGAGGAGCGTGATCTGCTCACTTCATCCCAAATGCGGACTTTTAGCAATGAAGCCAGAAACAAATGTATTTGAAATGTGAAGACACATGTAGGATAATTGGCTATTTACCTTGGAAAAGAGGGGGACAGTGGTATGGACTAGATGTTTGTGTCCCCCCACCCCACTTCCCATGCTAAGACCCTAACACCCATGTGATGGGGTTAGGAGGTGGGGCCTTGAGGAAGTAAGTAGGTCATGAGGGTGGGGCCCTCATGAGTGAGGTTAGTGCCCTTATAAAAGGGACCCAGAGAGCTCTCTTTCCCCCCTTCCACCATGTGAGAACACAATGAAAAGATGGCAGTCTAGGACCCAGAAGAGGGGTCTCACCAGAACCCAACCCTGCTGGCACCCTGATCTCGGGCTTCCGGCCTCCGAACTATGGTACTTTGTTACAGCAGCCCGAACAGACTGAGAGAGACGAGCTTGGCAGAGCCCAGAGCAGGTGTCTGTGATAAAGTAGGGGGCCGGGCAAAGAAAAGAGACTTGGCCGGGTCACAGAAGCTAAGCCCTGATTTCCTGGAGGGCAGGGATCACGGCCACAGCCCCTCGGGAGGCCCGAATGAGTTAGTGTCTGTGAGGAACACGGATGGCTGGCCCAGCAAACATCCAGGAAGAAGGTTGCCACCGTCGTCCTTGTCACCGTCATCATTATGGCCTTGGATGCTCCACGTCCACACTGAACACTATTGTCCCCAAAGGGGCCTTTTGAAACAGAAGCCTGTGACTGACCGAGCGCCGGCCAGGCCGTTGGAAGCTTTGTATGTGGCTGTTGATGCACCTGCACCTTATTTTAATGCATCCTTCCCTGAGCCTGGTGTGCAGCAGTGGGAAACTGTGAGCTGGGAGGCCAGACTGGGACTCCAGGCTCCACCCTTCATTAAGCAGTTGTACAACCCTTGGGTCGGTCCGCTGAACACACTGTCTTTAAACCTGGAGAGAATCCTGAATCCACCGTCCTTGACCAGAGGAGGGGCTCGATAAATGGCCAGTACTTTTACGAGACCACGGAGGCTCAGAGAGGTTAAAGTTACACCCCTAGAAAATTCGGGAGGGAGGATTCACACCTAGGCTTCCGGCATCCAGGCACGTTACAGGTCAGCCCAGCATGTTGGTGAACACACTGAAATAAACCCAGTGTGATGGTTAATAGTATGTGTTGACTTGACTAAGCCATGCACCCATATATTGAGCCAAAAATCATTCAGGATGTTTTTAGGAAGGTGTTTTTGGGATGAGAGAAACATAAATCAGTAGACTTTGAATAAAGCCCATTGCTCTCCTCCATAACGTGGGTGAGCCACATCTAATCAGTTGAAGGCTCAGAACACAAATTGAGCTTCCCTGAGTAAGAAGGGAGTCTGCCAGCCTTTGGACTTGAACTGTGACTCTTCCTGGGTCTTCAGCCTGATGGCCCACCCTGCAGATTTTGGACTTGGAAGCCTCCATAACCATGTGAGTCAAACCGTTAAAATAAACCTCTCTCTCCATGGTTAAGCACCCTGTTGGTTCGGTTTTTCTGGGAACCCTGACGAAGACTCACATGTCCGAGCTGTGGCCCATGTGAGTGCGGGACAGAGGAGAGAGGCCCTTCCTGTGATCAGACCTCCTGACGGCAGACGTTCACAGTCGCCTCAGCCATGTCAATTTCTCATTTTCGCTTCCAGCAAATCCTATCTCGAGCAGCTGGCTGGGATCAGAAGGAACAGGTCATCCTTTTCATGCTCAGACATGGCACTGCTGAACATCTGCCGTCCAGTAGCCGGAAGCAGGCAGAAGGAGGGGGGCCACCCTGTGACACTCTCCAGCCTTAAGGAAAAATAGTTGAGTTTGAATATAATCAGATTTTCTCTATAGCAACAGCCCCACAGCACAGTTCTCTTGGCAGCTGCAAGCCATCTCCCGGTGAAACTCATCTCCCGCACAGGCCTGGGGAGATGCTGCCACCAACACCGGAGACAGCAGAGCCGTGCATGGGACGGGCACGTCTTTGGCTCTGGGTCTGGATGAAGCAGAGTAAGTGAGCAATACTAGAGTCTTTTGATTTGGGAGTTAGTTCCTAGGGGATCGAGTTAGTTCCTAGGGGATGCCCCCCCTCCAACTGGCAGATCTCCCCAAAGGTGGTCAGATGACCTGAGCCATGTCAGAACTGAAAGGGCTTTATCTCGGCCTGTGACTCATGATAAAAGCTGGCGCACTTTGTGGCGTTCCCTGGTGGCCTGGCAGTTAAGGATCCGGCATTGTCACTGCTGTGGCTTGGGTTCGGTTCCTGGCCTGGGAACTGCCGCATGCCACAGGCTCAGCTGAAAAAAAACAACAAAAAAAATATAGCCCTTAGTGATCATATGGCCTTTCAACTTGCCACAGAGCTTGTGCGCATGGTCTTGCTGGACCACGTGGCCTCTTGGCTCCTAAGAGCATCCCTCGCATCCCCCGGTTCCAGCTGCCTACCCACCAAGGTTTCAGGCTTCCCCTTCAAAGCGTGGAGACATTCTTGGGAGGCGACTGCATGTCCCGCTGGGGTCACATGACAGATTCTGGCCAATGGATGCGGGTGGGAACGTGTGTCACTTCCGGCCTGGCCACCCGCCCTCCCATGGGCTCCCACCTTCTCCTCTCCCACCCCACCTACCAGCTGGAGGGCAGTATGACTTTCCAGGAGTGAGAAAGGAACTAAATTAACTGCTGCTACAGTAAACCACTGCAACGGACAGGCTTATCTGCTACAGCAGCTGCTGTTCCCCTAACACGGGTTTCTATCTGATGAAGAAGAAACAAAACCCAAGGAGTAGGATGACTTGGCCGGGGTTGAACAGTTGGCCAGGAGGACGTGGCCAGGACTTAGGGGGTCAGTGGGGAACCCTCCCTCGATGACATGCCGCATCCCTTTGCCAAATCACATCCAGCTAACACTGTCTTTGTGGACCACGCCCCTCTCATCATCTATAATTAATTCTCCCTTATGTGTCAAATGCCTCACTCCTTTTTTTAAGATATAATTTAGATACTGTATATCTACTTAAAAGCACAGGTCAGTGGTTTTTAGGGTGTGTAGAGAGCTGTGTAAATGTCACCATGATCTAATTTCAAAACACTTTGCTCAAATAAACTCCTGTACCCATCAGAAGGCATTTTCATTCCCCTCCCTCTCCCCCAGCCCCAGGCCGTCTCTAATATACTTTGTTTCCCTTCGTTTGGGACAGTTCAGGGAGAGAGACTCATTTACTATGTGGCCTTTTGTGACTTGCTTCTCTCCCTCAGCATGATGTTTTTAAGGTTCCTCCATGCTGTAGCGTGACTCAGTGCTTCATTCCTTTTTTCTTGTTAACCATTGAGCACCGAGGTAGAGCTAATTTAAAACGGTTTGATTATCCCAACAATGTCAGTCAACTCTACTTCAACACAACTTTAAAAAATGTACAATGTTAGTTTAGGTGTAGAGCAAAGTGATTCAGTGATACATATACACAGTCATTCCTTTTCATTGCTGAATAATATTCCACAGTACAGATACACATTTTGTTTACCGATTCATCTTGGGTTGTGTCCAATTTTGAATAATTCTGCTATGAATATTCATGGACAGGTTTTTGTGTGGATATATGTTTTCATTTCTCTGGGGTATATATCTATGAGTGGAATTGCTGGATTATATGGAAACTGCTTGAAATTTTGAGGGACTGCCAGACTGTTTTCTAAAGGAGCTGCACCATTTTACATTCCCCCCAGCAGTGTACAAAGGTTTCAATTTCTCCACGTGCTTGTCATCACTTGTTATTGTCTCTTTGATTTTAGCCATCTAGCAGGCATGAAGTGGTATTTTGCTGCAACTTCCATTTCATTTCCCTAATGATGACTAATATGGAGCATCTTTTCATGTGCTTCTTGGCCACTTGCATCTCTTCTTTGGAGAAATGTCTATTCCAATCCTTTGCCCATTTTTTAAATTGGGTTGTCTTTTCATTATCGAGACACAAGAGTTCTTTATACATTCTGAAAGCCAAGTCGCTTATGAGATACACAAGTTGCAAATATTTTTTTCCCATTCTGCATTTTTTTCCCTTTACTTTGTTGATAGTGTCCTTTGAAGCATAAGGTTTTTTTTTGCTTTTTAGGGCCACACCTGTGGCATAAGTAAGTCCTCAGGCTAGGGGTTGAATCCGAGCTATAGTTGTCAGTGTATACCACAGTCACAGCAACACCAGATCCAAGCCTCGTCTGTAACCTTCCCGACAGCTCATGGCAACACCGGATCCTTAACCCATTGAGAGAGGCCAGGGATGGAACCCGCACCCTCATGGATACCAGTCAAGTTCGTCACTGCCGAGCCACAAAGGGAACACCTGCATAATGTTCTT
Source organism: Phacochoerus africanus (assembly GCF_016906955.1). Taxonomy (NCBI): domain Eukaryota; kingdom Metazoa; phylum Chordata; class Mammalia; order Artiodactyla; family Suidae; genus Phacochoerus; species Phacochoerus africanus. Next base: position 119,141,837 of record NC_062552.1, read on the forward strand.
AATGTTGATGAACCTGACTCATTTTCCTAAGGCATTCCCGATGAACCAAAATATTCTGAACGATCCGAGCCCACAATAGCAGCCATACTCTCCTGGCCCGTGTGCCAAGACCATATCCCTGGGAAGCACAAAGATGATGCCAAAGATATCGGGTTTTCATTCTCCTCTTACGTCATTTCAGAAGGATTTTCGACCTGGGCACGAAATCATTCCGAAGACACAAAGGACATCCACGCAATGAAATACTATGCAGCCACGAACATGATGATGCAGATCCACACAAAGTCAAAGAAACGTGGTGCAAGTGTCAGGAAGGAGGGCGGCACATCGAGCACAAATGTCCTTCTATTTCCCCCAATGGAAGCGTATTTTAATACAATAAAACCAACACAAGGTAAGTGTGCAGCTGCGTGAGTTTTCACCTGGCTATACACCTGTCCCACCACCGCCCAGATCAAGAGCATACAATAGTCAACCCCAGAAAGTTCTCTCTGCTCCTTCCCAATCCCTCTCCACACTGCCCTGGCCAGGGGTGGGGGCTCTATGTTGAGTCTCGTCCCCGCAGATAAACTTCACGAACACGGAATCACACAGCACGATCTTTCACGTCTGTCTCCTGCTAAGGGTTTCAAGACCCACTCCTGTGATTATGCGCAGACTATTATGTCAACAGTCTGATCTTCTATTATCTCTACTGCTGTCTATTATTCCATGTGTGACTACTGCACAACACGGGTCTGCTCTCTTGTTAATGGACATTCATTCTGTATTTACTTAGTTAATTTGCTTTTGTTTTTGTTTCTGTTTTGCTTTTTAGGGCTGCACCCTCGGCACATGGAAGTTCCCAGAAGTTCCCAGGCTAGGGGTTGAATCAGAGCTGTAGCTGCCGGCCTATACTACAGCTCACGGCAATGCTGGATCCTTTAACCCATGGAATGAGGCTGGGAATCGAACCCACATCCGAATGGGTACTAGTCGGATTCGTTTCCACTGTGCCACAACGGGAACTCTCCATCCTGTCTTCTTGTAAAGAAAAACATAAGTATGTGAATGGAGAAAAGTGTGGCACGAAAAAGGCCAAAATGTGAAAACGGGGAACGTCCTCAGGGAGAAGGAGGGACACAGCCCGTGGCAGCAGGAGGAAGACAGGAAGGAAGGGCAGGGGCCAGAGCTGTCTGCAAAGGGGAGACGGTGGAGCTGCTGGGGAAGGCGAGCCGAGGGCAGGCCAGGAAGACGAGGATGCGGGGGTGTAAGAGTAAGGCTCGCTGCTGTTACCGCCAATACCCAACCTCCAGGGGGGAACAGAACAGGGTGGGAGGAGGCTCCAGAATGCCCGCAGTCATCACCCAGCCGCACTCTCAACACATCCCTCCTGGCCACCTGCTAGGTGCCAGGCCCTGGGCTCGGGGGCCGGGCCTCTTGGCTATTTTAGCAGGACGCTCACTGGCCACTTGTGAGCTCCTTGATGTCTGCGGCAGCCTTTAACGTGTGCAGTCTGGTGACTGTCCATTCAAGCTCAGTACGACAACACGCCAGCCGCGCGTCCTGAGTTACTTTGTTCTTTCTTAATTTACCAGTCAAGTCAGGCTGGGTGACCAGCCCCGGGCCAAATACCAAGCAACCAGGTCGACCTGGGCCCTGGCTGCGTGAAGTTCATGATCAGAGGCCAAGGCAGACTAACGGATAAAACAACTGTAAGCTATTACAAGTGCTCCGAAGGGAAAAGACTGAGGTCGAGGGGGTGAAAATCCTCCCTCGCTTGTTCCAACGTGAGTTCGAATAGACACTCGCCTGGTTCAAAATTCACCAAGTGTAATAAAAGTGAATAATAATAAAATAATAAAAGGGAAGCCTCCCATCCCTCTCTCCAGCCAATTTCCCTCCTCTAAAGCAAATGATTTATTTGGCGGTGTGTGTGATGTCTTCCAGACGTATTTCAGCCCTTCAGACACAAAGCACATGTAACATCCCACTTCCAAGCGGTGTTCCACAGAGCCCTGCAGCATGGTGGGAGAAGGTTCCAGAAAGAGGGGCCAGCGTGTGAAAAGGCCCCTGGGCCACTCAGAAGGCTCCAAGGTGCAGACAGGACGGCGTGGGCGTGTGTCCAGGGACTGCTCTGAGGACATTCCCAGGGGACGCCCTCCCATCAGAGGTGGCACAGAGAACTCATCGGGAAGGCTCCTCACCGGGGCCTCGTCCTTACCAGCCAGGAGGAGGAGGAGGGGGCGGTTTACCAGACGGCAGTTCACGTCTACCTGGGAGCTGGACACGGCCAGCTCTGTCACCTGCTAGGGCCCAGCATCTCCAAGCTGAAGTTGGCTCACCCCTAAATAAATCATACTCCAGCCTGGAAAGGCTCAGTGGTGTCTGTGACCAACCGGCGACAAGCACGTGCTCGCCTGCACTCCGGACGCCCACGGCTGCGTCCAGGAAAGTCAATAACCTTGACTATCTGAGCCTGTCACCAGGGCAGGGTGGGTAAGTGCGAGGGGACATTTGACCCTTGGGTGTATAACTACTGCCCTCGCCTACCTGGGTCTCTGCTCCTGACTACAGCCCTCGGGCCGATAATCAAGATTCTAGCAGCTACGGATCTCTTGGTTTGGCAGAGCCACCCCTGCAATAAAAGGACTGCATGCCACCCTCGGAACCCCTTCCCCCACAGAAGCATCTTCCACGCCATCAAGTCCACACTCGGAAGAGCTCACGGGGCGCTCAGCTCGGCTGTCCCGTTGTGAACCCTTCACGGCCCCCCGGGCGGTCAAGAGAGAACCCGCGTCATTCAGGAGTCGTTTGACCTCCTTGTCTCTGAGTGTGTTCGTGGCTGAGGAGGACAAGGACGAGGTGTGCCTGTGACCTTCCGCCTCGTGATCTGGGCTCCGGCTCAGGGGCCAGCTTCACGCCACCCTTGACTGCCATCCTTTGAGGTCCCAGAGATTATTTTTCTTCCCGCCTTTGCAGGGCAGTCCCTGCCCCTGGTTTTTGGCTCCAGCTTGCTCCCCCCCGGACACGCAGAGCTCTCAGGTCTCTGCCCTCCCCCAGCCCTCTCCCCCTCCTCTGGCCTCTTCTTGCCCCCACTGCTCTGCTGGGAAACGCCTGTTTTCTTTCTTCTTCCTCCATCAGACCCGCACTGCACTAACCACCCCTTATAAACTTCTCCAGGCTATGTGGCATCCAGGACCATGAAATCAGCCGGTATTTTAATTGCCGCCCCTGCCCAAGCTTGGCCGTCACAGGCCGTGATTAGCTGTCATCACGCCATCACATCAGCAGATATACCCCCTGGGGAGCTCCCTGCATCTCCGGCCCCGTCTCTGCTCAGTAGCGGCTGCCAGATGTCATTTCCGATCAGATTCCTGGATACCTGGGCCCAGGGCCCCGGCCAGTGGTCAGGAGGGAGCCTCGTCCTGAGCCGCTGCCTCAGAAGGATGTCCCAAACCTTGTGTGGCTCCTTTTGGGGGAGACCCTGCCCGCCTTCTTCCTCCTGGGTGTGTCTCACAGTATTGTAGTAATACAGTCACTTGTTCATTCAACAAACCATTACTGTTCCCTCTATGGACCAGACAGTAGTCTAGGCCTTAGGGAAACGGTATAGGTGGGTATCTTGCAAACGATGAAGTCCCTGACACGTGACACTCCCAGTCTGGTCTGGAGAGGCCAACAGTCTACAGGATACATGTGCAAAATGTCTAGTCTGATAGCTGGGCGTAAGGGCCAAAGGGAAAAACGAAACATAAGAGCAGAAGGGGGTGGAGACTGTGGATGAGGGTGAATGGGTAGAAAGTGGCGGTATTTTACTTCTCCCAATTAAAACTGATTGATTTTTTTTTCTTTTCACTGCCACCCCTAAGGCACACGGAAGTTCCCAGCCTAGGGGCTGAATCGGAGCTGCCGCTGTGGCCCGCACCACAGCCACAGCAACGCCAGATCCAAGCTGCATCTGTGACCTTTGCCGAAGCTTGAGGCCATGCCGGATCCTTAACCCACCAAGCAACCAGGGATCAAACGCACATCCTCATAGAGACAACACTGGGTCCTTAACTCACTAAACCACAGTGGGAACTCCCCAATTAACATTTAAATCCATAGGTCTCAATCTGGCACAATTTTGCCCCCCAGGCGACATCTGGCAATTCCTAGACACTTTTTTGATCCTCACAACTGGGGGGAGATGCAACCAGCATCTGGCAGGCAGACACCAGACATCCTCTAATGCACAGCACAGCCCCTCGTGACATAGAATCATCCGTCCCAACGTGTCCACAGTTGAGAAACCCTGGCTAGGGAAGCCTTACGGAAAGGGTGACATTTGAGTAAAGACCCGAAGGAAACAGGTGTGATCCCACGCACACGTCCGTGAGCACAGATCCTGACGGAGGTCGGGCGCGCTGTGTCTATCTTTTCGGTGAGATTCGTCAGTATTATTCCTGTGTCAAGTTCAGTATCACTGACGCCTGTGGGATGTTTAGACACAGTGAAATAAAGGCAGGAATAAGAAGGTACTTGTTGTGGGAGGTGGAAGGACGGGTGGCAGCAGAGTCCACCAGTGCAGTAGAGGTGCGGGGGCTCACGCTGGGGCCGAGGTGTGACTGGTGGGACAGAGGCTGTGGCCAGCGGGACAGGAGGGGCACGGATCCTTCTACACCCGCCAAGAATGTCCCCATCCCTGCCTTAAAGCACCTCTGATTTAAAAAGACCTGGGAGGAGTTCCCGTCGTGGCGCAGTGGTTAACGAATCCGACTAGGAACCATGAGGTTGCGGGTTCGGTCCCTGCCCTTGATCAGTGGGTTGACGATCCGGCGTTGCCGTGAGCTGTGGTGTAGGTTGCAGACGCGGCTCGGATCCCGCGTTGCTGTGACTCTGGTGTAGGCCGGCGGCTACAGTTCCGATTCGACCCCTAGCCTGGGAACCTCCATATGCCGCGGGAGCGGCCCAAGAAATAGGAAATAGACAAAAAAATAAATTAAATAAAATAAAAATAAAAAGACCTGGGAGATAGAGCAACCAGGTGCCATGGGGGCCCCTGTGTGAATCCCGACTTGAACGACGACGACAGAAAGCAAAAGCGAAGCCATTCATTGAGAGACCTGGGGCGAGGTGAACGCTGATGCTCGCTGAAGACGTTAGAGGATTTTTGTTTGACTTTTCGGGCGTGATGCTGCTGCTGTAGTTATATCTAAAAAGTGCTGCTTTTAGAGTTCTATCCTAAAATATCTGTGGATAAAATCAGCCGAAGTTTCGGATTTGCTTCAAAAACAAAAACCAGGGCAGGTGCGGCAGGTGGGGGAGGTGAGCTGCGGGCACAGGTGACACACAAGCGGTCACAGCTTGACGACTGTCAAAGCTACAGAGGGTAGAGGGTACACTGACCTGCTCTTTCTCCTTTGGTGAATGCTCGAAGTATTCTATAATTACAATTTTAAATTCATTGGGGTTAAAATAAATAGTGACTCTATGAAAACGTTTTGGGCAAGTCAATCTCATCATTCGCTTTCTGGCCAAAGTGGGGGAGGGAATCTAGCCCAGGGTCCTGACCTGGAATTTCCCAGTGCCATGAATGCGGGGACACCCTAAGCATAACTCCATGTGCCCAGCACTGTGGTAGAGACAGGAAATGACAAGATGAACACGCGTCATCCCTGCCCTCCAGGAGCACATGGTCTAAAAGCCAGTAAGTCCAAACTAGCACCTCCGCACCGCCTTGACTGGGGGAAACCAAGGAAGGTTCCCTGAGGAGGTATCGCCTGGCGGAGCTAAGCTTTAAAGGATACTTGGGCAGTATCTGGGCAGAGCTCCGAGTCAGTCTGAAACTACCAGCATCCGCAGACCCTCTGATGCAGAAATCCCTTGGTCTTGCGAAGATGAAGCAGTCTCTCGGCTTAGAGATGCTCCATTAAGACCCATGGGAAGCAGGTGGCAGGTATTTCATGCTCACACACCAGCAATCCACTAAGTGGAACCAGAATTAAGACTATCACTGGGAAACATTTCTGAGATTTCTTTTTCTTTCTTTCTTTCTTTCTTTTTTTTTTTTTTTTAGGGCTGCACCCACAACATAGGGAAGTTCCTGGGCTAGGGTTTGAATCGGAGCTATAGCAGCCAGCCCACACCACAGCCATAGTAACACCAGATCCAAGCCGTGTCTGAAACCTGCACTGCAGCTCACAGCAACACCAGATCCTTAACCCACTGAGCGGGGCCAGGGATCGCACCTGCGTCCTCATGGGTACTAGTTAGGTTCATTACTGCTGAGCCTCAATGGGAACTCCTGAGATTTCTTATAATCTGCTTTGACCACAAATCTTGGCTTGAAAATAAGATGGCCCCATTCAATTTCATTCTAAGCTGAAATCTTTCTACCCACATATAGACATTTGGAAGCAAGTTTTAGAAATTCTGACTTCCGATTCTTGATGACCTTCTGTGACAACACATGGTTTTTCTTACACAGAGATGGGCTACTCCAACACTGGCAGATCAAGGGAGGGGGGGAAACGGGTAAGCATATGCTCCTGCAGCTCCCAATCTGCCAGAGAACTGTTCCACCCTTGTCTGCCATGGGCCACACCATCTGAACTTGGTTGCGGGTCCCTGGTCCTGGGTAGCAATTCTCCCCCCCAGCTGCATGAGGAGGTGAGAATATGTGAACCGGGTTCTGAAGGATGCATAGGAGTTCACTGGGTACAGGTGCTGGAGAAGAGAATATCCAGGGAACGGTGTGTGCAAAAAGCATGGGCAGTAGGGTTTTGCAGGGGCAGAGGCTGGGCAGAAGGCAAATGCCAGATTGTGAATGGTTTTCCTTGCCCTAAGAATGGGACTTCTACAGGACCCTGGGGAATGGCCGAGTCAGACTTAATTGGTAAGAGCATCACTTTGACAGCATATGGAGAAGAGGCTGGTTCTGGGGGGAAAAAAAAAGTCAAGAAGCCAGTTAGGAAGCTGTACTAGTCCAGGCCCGCATGATGGGGGCTTTGGACAAGAGCAGGAGCTGGGGGTGGGTCGGAAGGGTCAAATCTGAGGAAAGACCCCATGATTTGTTTAGAGTTGCCCCTGAGGCTACAGGGATGGGGGTGGGGTAGGCAGCTGAGTCCAGTACGAGGGCCAGAGCTAAGCAATCTGATTCCCAAGGCAGTTTCTGCCTTGACCCTGGAATTTTTTACATTCCTCCTGGTCAAGGGCAGCCAGCCGTATAGAAGGCCAGGACAGAGGGCTGGCAGGGAAAACCGGTGATTTCTAACAACTTCTCTGCTTCCTTTTAAGCTGAAAGTCCTCGGATCAGGGAGCCCACGCCCTTTTCATGCACAGAGAACAGAGGACGAGGGGGTGGGGGTGACCCACCCAAGGTCAACAGAGCAGAGCCTGGGGTCGGAGCAATTCTAGGGGCTTCAGCTCCAGGGTTGTCTTCTGCTGCTGGACAACGCTGGCATTCAGAATTTGATTTTGAGGATAAAAAATTAACCCTCAACCACCCATCCTTAGCTGGGGCCTGATATGATCCCATTAGAAACACCCCTACGGGTCAATGAATTCTCTCCAGGAAAAGAGCATGAAATTCGAGGGTGCGCAGGGTGTGTGTGTGAGAGAGAGAGCTGAGAGAGAGAGAGAGAATATGAAGCTGAGCCCAGAAAGCACGGCCCACGTCTGATTATTGGGGCTTCTAGGTAACAGTGATAGCTTCTTTCGTGCAGCTGACACAGAACTGGGTGGACTGAACGGTACAAGCCAGCTTCCTCCTCTGAAGACACAGGATAAGACCCACAAAGACCAACAAAGTTAAAGATGAATTATCATTGTTATTATTATTTTGTCTTTTTAGGGCTGCATCCGCAGCATATGGAGGTTCCCAGGCTAGGGGTTGAATCAGAGCTTAGCCACCGGCCAACAGTAGCTACAGTCTCCAGGCTACACCACAGCCACAGCAACGTGGGAGCCGAGCCATATCTTCGAGCTACACCATAGCTCACGGCAATGCTGGATCCTCAACCCACTGAGCGAGGCCGGGGATCGAACCCGCATCCTCATGGTTACTAGTCAAATTCATTTCCACTGAACGTGAACTAAGAATCTTTTTTTTTTTTTGGCTTTTTAGGGCAGCACCTGCAGCATGTGGAAATTCCCAGGCTGGGGTCGAACTGGAGCTACAGTCTCCAGCCTACACCACAGCCACAGCAACTCAGGATCTGAGCTGCATCTGCGACCTACACCACAGCTCACGGCAATGGCAGATCCTTAACCCACTGAGCGAGGCCAGGGATCGAACCCACAACCTCATGGTTCCTAGTTGGATTTGTTTCCACTGTGCCACAACAGGAACTCCAAGATTAACTGACGACCTGGGAAGGCCTTTCAGAGGGTGGCCTTTGAGCTGGGTATTAAACACAGAGAGATGGTGGAAGGGCTGGTGGAACGTCGGGAAGCGTGTACAGGTGACTGGATTAAGGCAGAGAGAATCTCTGGGATACGTGGCTGAGGTTCAGGGTCCGTGGCACTGACACAACCTCCATCCCTGCCTGTGGCAGACATCACTAATCAACCACCGCAATTTTCCCCACCAATCCCAGACCTGACCTCACGATCCTTCTGCACTGGGCCCTCAGGCAGCCACTGACAAGTGGTCCACATGGAACACACATGATAAAGTCCATGTGAGATCTGTCTGTGGGAGGAAGAGAAGAGGAGATGAGGCACCCTCGGTGCCAAATGCCAGGCTGAGAAATGTCTTCCTCTGGCTACTTGATCATGGATTGTTTTAGGTGTGACCATGATTTTCCGGCCACACTTTAAGAGCCCTTTGCTTCTCAAGAAACATACTAAAATATTTATGGGTGAAATGGCACCACGTCTGAGATTTCTCTCTCAAACAGTAAGTCCCAGAGAGCGAGGCGGGGGGTCGGGGAGGGGAGAGGGACCGTCCACACCGCAGAAGGTCATTGGCCTGTCATAACGAATGACCTACTGACACGCACACAGACAACAGAGTGCAAAAGGAAAGAAGCCCGACACAAAAAGGCCACGTGTCTGCTTCTATTTATATGAAATTTCCAGAACAGTCAAATCCATGGAGACAGAAAGTAGATTAGTGGCTGCCAGGAGGTGGGGGCGGGGGCGGGGAGTAACTGCTAAGGGGATAACGGGTACAGGGTCTCCTTTTCAAGTGATGAAGGTGTTTTGAAACAAGACAGACGGCTGGACAACGCTGTCAACATACTAAATGCCATTGAATCGTGAGCTTTAAAACGGTTAATTTCAGGCACTTTAGTTAAAAAAAAAAAATTATCCTCCAAAATAAAAAGGCTGCATTTCCAAATAAAAAAATGGTGATAAAATACAAGACCCAGGAGTTAAACACGTGAAGCTGCAGCGTCAAGGAAGAGGGAGCAGCAAGTCCGAAGGCTCAGGGCAGATCATTTGGGATGGCTGGGGACTCAGTCAGCACCCACTGTGTACCAGGCTCCGCTTGCCAGGTGACCTCACAGAAAGTCTGCACATGATTTTGGAGGCACACCTGCAACTTACAAGGTGCATCTCTAATTTGGGAGGAAGAGTCAGCAATTAGCAAAAACAGGCCAGTGGGCCCACGTAAGCCGCCTCCAGGGTCAAGTCCCCGGGGGGGCTCCTCCATCACTCGTCCCGGAATCCTAGTCCCCTCCTAAGCCAGCTCCTTGCACCTCCCCTCCGACACTCCTCGCCTGGGCATCTGCAGAAGCCATGAGCAGCTATTCCGACGGGCTGACTTTGCAAACCAGGACAGTCCCGTGGGTTTGAGCATCATGTCTGCGTCTCTACAAATACATAAAAACCTGTCTGCCCATGCCAGCCCTCTCTGTCCACAAACCCTCTGTCTGACAGGCAGTGACTCTGTAACCTCCGAGCCCAGCCCTGTGGTCAGCCTCCACCGAAGCCCAGAGCGCAAGCCAGTGGCCCAGGTATGCCGGACCTGCCTCAACCTGCCCGCCCTCCTTAGCACAGGTCGGGGCTCTGGGCATCTCCGGGGAGCCAGATGCATCAACAAGCAGTAGCTGGGTCCACATTTTTCCATGATTCGGAGAGCGATTGAGAGGAGGGGTCTGTGAGAGCCCCCGCTCCAGGGGTTGGAATGGTCAGCCCTGAGCGTGCGCCTGAGTCAGCCGGAGGCGGTCCACACTCGGGCCACTGGGTTGCAGAGGCGGCAGTCCCAGGTGGGGCTTGAGAACCTGCGTTTCCAACGAGTTCCCAGCAAAGCGAAGCTGCTGCCCAGGAAGCACACTTGGAGACCCACTGCTTCAAGGGCTCAGCAGGTGAGATTTCTATAACACTCCAGCAATACTCGAGCCCCTGAGAAACCCCGGGATTCGGGGTCTTTCATGGCATCCCGGAGCACACATCACCTGCCCTCACCCTTCTCCCTGGCCTGCTCTGCGGGGACAGAAGGGCTCCCAGCCAGCCCTCTGTATTTTCCTGTCTCCATCAACCCATAGTTCGAGAACACCAAGATTCTCAGTTTTGGAGCTCCCGCTATGGCTCAGTAGAAAAGAATTTGACTAGTAACCATGAGAATGTGGGTTTGATCCCTGGCCTCACTCAGTGGGTTAAGGATCCAGCACTGCCATGGGCCATGTGGTGTAGGTCGCAGACATGGCCCAGCTCCCACGTTGCTGTGGCTGTGGTGTAGGCTGGAGACTGTAGCTCCAATTCCACCTCAGCCTGGGAACTTCCATATGCCACAGGTGCTGCCCTAAAAAGCAAAAAAAAAAAAAAAAAGAAAAAAAAGAAGATTCTCAGTTCACGCTTAGGTACCACCCACTAGTTCTTAAGTCTTCCCTGTCCGTGAGTTCACAGGTTCGCAGGTCCTTTCAGACTGTGACTCATGACAGCTTTGATGCCGCTTTTGCAGCAGAGAACACAGCCCTGGGAAGGCAGTGACTAGCCTAAGATCTCACACCTAAAGAACCCTGAAGCCCAAGAGAGACCCCACCCTCTGGCTCTAAGCCCTGTGGGATTTCAACACCACCACAGCAGTGTCCCCGACAGAGGCCCTGAATTCTAAGACAAGGGACTCAGTCACACAAGCCCCCCACCCCCCCACCCCAAGAGTGGCCACAGCTATAACCCGGCTGGTTCAGGGAGCAAAGGGACCCATGAAGAGCATTAAATGAGGTTTGGGGATCCAAGGAGTCTTCTTGAAAAAGATAAGACTAGGAGGTTCCTGTTGCGGCTCAGCGGTAAGGAACCTGACTAGTATCCATGAGGATGTGGGTTCAATTCCTGGCCTTGCTCAGTGGGTTAAGGATCCAGCACTGCCATGAGCTGTGGTGCAGGTTGCAGACGCAACTCGGATCCTGCGTTGCTGTGGCTGTTGTGTAGGCTGGTAGCTGCAGCTCTGATTGGACTCCTAGCCCAGGAATTTCCCTATGCCACAGAAGCTGCCCTAAAAAGCAAAAAAAAAGAAAAGAAAAGAAAAGAAAAGAAAAGACTAAAGGAAATTAGCCAGAATGAAACAGCAGGGCTGGAGAGAACAGTGTTCTAGGCAGAGGGAATAGTAAATACAAAAGCTTAGAGGTAAGAGAGAGCAGGTGTGTTTGAACAACGGAAGCCAGAGCAGGTGGAGCCTAAGTTCTGCCAGGTGGCAAAGGACAAGGCCAAAGAGAGAGGCAGACTCTGCGCTCAAGGGTCTTAGAGACACACGCTGAGTCCGAGCTCATCTTCTCCATCGCGTCGGGAGCGAAAACAGTACTGCTCTGAAAGCTGTTTGGGCTCATCCGCAGAAACATGTCAAACCTTTGGATTTAGAAAGTCCATCTCTGAGTCCATCTCAGAAGAAACAAGCACCTCCATCCACCAAGAGACCTGCCCAGGAACGTTCTTGGCAGCACCAACCCTAAGGGCCCACCCTAGAAACAACCGAATCTTCCATCTGGAGGAAAACAGAGAAACTGCAGTACTTTCATCCAAACACTCGCAGCCAGGAAAAAGAAGGAAGGACTGCTTCCCACGGCCTGAGTGGATCCGCAGACAGAATACCCGGCAAAATGCCAGCTACACAAAGAACACACGACTGCACCACTGCACTTACATGAAGTTCAAGAACAAGCAATACTCATCGTGGTGACAGGACTTGGAACAGAGGCCACTGCTGGAGGCGGGTATTTACTGGGAAGGGGCAGGAGGGAAGCTGCTGGGACTCCAGAAGTTCCCTACATCTGGATCTGGTGGTGGTGACATAGGCTTAAGACACAGGTGCCCTGGACAGCTCGCTACAGGTATGTTACACTCAATAAAAAACCAATCGGAGTCCCCACTGTGGCTCAGCAGGTTAAGGAGCCCTCATTGTCTCTGCAACGGCTGGGGTCACTGTTGAGGCGTGGGTTTCATCCCGGGCCCAACACAATGGGTTAAGGATCCCGTGTTGCTATAGCTGTGGCATAGGTCACAGCTGGGCTGGATTCACTCTCTGGCCCAGGAACTTCCATGAGCAGTAGGTGCAGCAAAAAAACAAACAAACGAAAATCAAATGATATACTTACTATATATATATACCCCGCCTTTTTTTTTGTTGTTGTCTTTTTCGTGCCATACCTGTGGCATATGGAGGTTCCCAGGCTAGGGGCTGAATCAGAGCTATAGCCTCTGGCCTACGCCACAGCCATAGCAACACAGGATCCAAGCCACATCTGTGACCTACACCACAGCTCACGGCAATGCCAGATCCTTAACCCACTGAGCGAGGCCAGGGATTGAACCTGCGTCCTCATGGACACTAATACCAGACATTTGTTTCCGCTGAGCCACGACGGACACTCCTGGACCTTGATTTTTTTAATGTTAAAAATAAGAGGGTTGGGGTTCATGGTGAAGGCAGTGGGGAGCCATTCAAGGGTTCAAACGAGGGGAAGGAAGTAGTCAAAATGGGAGGAACCCCGCCCCAGATGCGCCCCCCACCAAGCCCCCCACCCCGATCCCAATGTTGGGATTCCCCCACCATCTAGACCTCTGTGCTGCTGCTGCCCCCTCTCCTTTCACCCAGTCCTCATCCTCTGAGAAGCCAGCCGTCCCCTGCTGAGACCCCATCGGGCCACAGCCAACCGGCCAGTCCCACCCACAGGAGAAACTGCCCAGGGGTGGCGGCACCACAGTAAAACCAGAGGGATGCCATTCTACCGCGGTCGGGCCTGGGCACGGTTATTTCACGTCCTCACGCGCAACCCTCACGGAATAAACGTCTCTGGGTGTGGAAGAAACGGAACCCAACAGCTGAGGTCTATGAAGTTCAAGGCAGAGCTTGCATTCTTTAGGGGACATCTTCCAAGGCGTCTTTAGGGCTTCAAAATAACACCTTCTTCAGAAAAGAAGAGCTACCTGTCCGCTTATTAAAGGGAAGTTGCCTCCAATGCAAGGCTGTTCTACTTGGACTCGTGGGGTCTCGAAAACGCCACTGAGCGGGGTCTGCTGGGCGGCCAAGGGCTCCGGGTGGATGGGCTGGTGCTGGCCCGGGGTGTCCTCGGAACATTCCAGGTCCTCAGGTACACCCCCACCCCCACGCTCAGTGTCCTGAGCCATCACTAGGAACCAGCTTCACTATGGAGACTTTCTCCCTAACAACCGTAGAGCCCCTCACGGCGGCAGAGCATCTCGTGTGTAACACAGGGCAGTGCGTGTCCCTCTTGGGGACCAGAGGGCAGCCCACTTTGCTGGTGTCCTTTGGCTGATCATACGTTGACCCTCTCACACGGTGTAGCTCCCCCCTCCAAGACAACCAGAGCCGAATCCCCAGAAGCTGTGAATGTCACCTCTACGTGGCCAAAGGGACTTTGCACAAAAAGATTGTGTTAAAGATCCTGAGATGGAGTTCCTGGGTTCTCTGGATGGGCCCAGGGTCTCATTACAAAGGTCCTTCTAAGGAGGGGGGTGGGCAGACAAACATCTGACCCTGAAGGCAGGAGAGAAGGCCACTGATGGAAGCAGAGCCAGGGACAGAAGATGAGATGCTGCCAGCTTTTTTCTTTTCTTCTCTTTTCTTTTTCTTTTTTCCCTTTTAGGGCTGCATTGGTGGCATATATAGAAGTTTCCAGGCTAGGGGTCAAATCAGAGCTGCAGCTGCTGGCCTACACCACAGCCACAGCCACAGCCACCCAGGATTTGAGTTGCCTCTGTGACCTACGCCGTAGCTTGGGGCAACACCGGACCCTTAACCCACTGAGCAAGACCAGGGATCGAAACGCCTCCTCACGGACACTATGTCTGGTTCTTAACCTGCTGAGCCACAGTGGGAACTCCGAGATGCTGCAGGCTTTGAGAACGAAGGAAGGGACCAGGAGCCAAGAAGCATAGGGGCTTCTAGAAGCTGAAAAACGCCAGACAACAGATTTTCTCCTGGAGCCTCTAGAAGGAAGAGAGCGCTGTAAGTCCCTGGGCAGTGAGGCCGCATCAGATGTCTGACCACCAGAATGTCAGATGATAAAGCTGTGTTCTTTGAAACCACGAAGTGTGTGGTCGTTTGAACAGTGGCCTTAGGAAACCCACACGCCTCCTTACGAGGCTGGGAGGTCCTGAATGTCGGATGGGCTTTGCGGGTCTCACAACGTCCCAGCCCCATCCAGGGGGATGGCGGCAGGTGTTCCACCAACACCAGTGGTGTGAACGGCATCTACGGTGAAGGTGAGAAGCATAGATCTTAACCCGGGTAAGATCCTTCTTAGCTGGGGGAGCTCGACCCAGCTAACCTCTGAGAGCCCCAGGCATCCAACAGGGTTTGTTTCTTCTGTGTTTGTTTTGTGTTGTCGGTATCGCTCTGACGCTAAGCGCTCAGGGTGGGGGCTGTGTTCAGTACAGGACCAATGAGCGCTGGCAATCCAGGAATAATGAGGCACAAAAGCCACGACTATTAAGGGCACGCAGTCCATTCGGCTGCAGAGAGATTATAGGGGAAAAAAAAAAACCAGCTTGGAAAAGCCGTAGCTGTCTGAAATGTTAGCTATACTTATTATCCTTATTCATATCCCCCCAGCTATCTGCGGGGCTCCGACCTGACCAAGCTCTTGTGTCGAATTCTTCATCTCCAAAACAATAGGAACACTTGCAATTAAGAGACCAGCAACTTAAAGCAATCTTGTGTGTACATACAGACTCCTACATCAAAAACCTCATGGTTACCAAAAACCAAAAATCTACAATAGATGCAGTTCAAACACAACACTGAAGATAGTCATCAAACCACAAGAGAACAAAAGGGAGGAAAAAAGGCCAAGAGATAAAGGGCCAGAGAAAATCGACAAAAACAAATCCACAATAATTAACCAAAGGCAATAAGAACATACATATCAATAACTACCTTAAATGTAAATGGACTAAATGCTCCAACCAAATGACATAGGCTGGCTGAACGGATACAAAAACAAGACCCGTATGTATGCTGTATAAAGAATGTGGTACCCAAGCACACCCACAATGGAATATTACTCAGCCATAAAAAGGAATAAAATAATGCCATTTGCAGCAACATGGCTGGGACCTAGAGATACTAAGTGAAGTTAGACAGTGAAAACCAAACATCACATGACATCACTTATATGTGGAATCTAAAAAAAAAAGATAAAAATGAATTTATTGCAGAACAGACTCACAGACTTTAAACAAACTTATGGTGACCAGAGGAGACAGGTGGGGTGGGGAAAGGGTGAACTGGGGATTTGAGATTGGCACGTGTACACTGTATATTGAATGCCTGGCCAGTGGGGACCTGCTGTCAGCACAGGGAACTCTATGCAATCAATATTCTGTGATAATCTATATGGGAAAAGAATCTGAAAAAGAATGGATGTGTGTATATGTGTAACTGAATCACTTTGTTGTACAGCAGAAATGATCACAATTTATAAATCAACTCTACTTCAATAAAATTTTCTAATATGGGGGAAAAAAAAACAACAGGAATACATTGAAAAAAGAAACCATCTCAGAGGAGCTCCCACTGTGGCTCAGCAATAATGAACGTAACTCGCATCCGTGAGGACGCAGGTTTGATCCCTGGCCTCACTCAGGGTGAGTTAAGGATCCAGCATTGCCGTGAGCTGTGGTGTAGGTCGCAGATGTGGCTCGGATCCCGTGTTGCTCTGGCCGTGGTGTAGGCCGGTAGCTGCAGCTCCAATTCAACCCCTAGCCTGGGAACCTCCGTGTGCCAGGGATGTGGCCCTAAAAAGCAAAAAAGAAAGGAAGGAAGGAGGAGAGAGAGAAAGAGAGGGAGGGAGGAAGGAATGAAGAAAAAGAATGAAAAAAGAAACACGAAACTACCTTGGAAAAGGCTTTAGCTGACTGGAGCGGAAATGGGGCTGCGACCGTGTCCCTGGTAACTGACGACAACACGCACTAGAGGAGCGGGAGGCGCGCTGCCTCCTGACCGTCTGGGACGCGGCGGGACTTGGCACGCCATCCAGGAAAGCACCTGTTGCGGGCGTGAAATGGGAGCCAAGCTGCCTGGTGATGGCTCTGTAAACAGAGCCCTCCTCCCGCCCATGCCCATCTGCATCCTCCGCTTCCCACAGCTCCTGCCCTTCTTGGAGCTAATAACTGGGGCTGCAAACTGCCGATGCCAAAAACAAAAACAAAAACAAAACCAGGCCTCTGCATCCTCCCTGGAAATGTCATTGGCCAGAGCGGCTGCCTCTCAGCCCCAGAGATGGAACCCCCTGGTTACAGGCACAGCCGGGGAAGGTCACTTCTGCAAACAAACAGCAACCCGTCCAGTACGCTGGTCTGGTAGCGGAGGGGAGGCTGGTCCTGGCAGACCCGTCCGGGGAGGGCAAAGCGCTGTCCCTCTCCTGCAAAGTCATCGCTCTCACGTCCTCTCGGGACATCTCCGCCCCGGAAAGAAATTCCTGTAGCCCGTGACCCAATATGTCTGCATCTCGGTCTTTGTCCTAAAGATGCTTAGAAACTGAGAGACTGAATGAGCTTCATCACGGCAGGATGCATCCAAACCAGTGAGAAGCTGGAGAAGCCCTGAAGGGAAACAGGGGCTGAAGAAATTATAGGGAGAACTCCACAGCCACAGAAATGATGTTTAGCCAACTTTTAAGACATGGGAAAATTCTGAAATCCTTATACAAAATGGAAAAGAAGAGGGTCCAGCAGTGTGTATATGCTTGGCTGGACTTGCCAATGGCGATAACAAGGACTTCGCCAGCACCTACTGTGTGCCTGGACTTGCCAATGGCGATAACAAGGACTTTGCCAGCACCTACTGTGTGCCTGGACTTGCCAAAGGCGATAACAAGGACTTCACCAGCACCTACTGTGTGCCTGGTGCTGTGGAGTGTGAGGTCTGACCTCAGGCCCATTTCACAGATGAAGGGATTGAGGCATGGAGAGAAAACGTTTTTTCTGTTTTAAGTTTTATTGAAGTAGAATTAATTTATAAAGTCGTGATAATTTCTGCTGCACAACAAAGTGACCAGTCATATGTAGCACACAGCCATTCTCTCTCAGATTCTTTTCCCACAGAAAAGACAGAGAATCACAGAAGAGAGTAAGTCTCCAGTTCAGTCATTATTCGGCCTGCAGGCAGTGCACTAAGACCAGGATGCAAGTCCAACAGACTGTGTGCTAAACCATTTATGCAAAAACCATCAACACATTTACAGGAAAAAAGGCCGAAAAAGCAAAAGTATCGAATTTTTTTCCTTTTTTTTTTTTTTTGCTTTTTAAGGCCAAAATTGTGGCATATGGAAGTTCCCAGGCTGGGGGGTCTAATTGGAGCTGCAGCTGCCGGCCTACACCACAGCCACAGCAACTCGGGATCTGAACCACATCGGCAACCTACACCACAGCTCACGGCCACACCGGATCCTTAACCCACTGAGTGGGGCCAGGGATCGAACCCGATTCCTCATGAATCCTAGTCACATTCGTTACTGCTGAGCCACACGGCAACTCCCTGGTATTGAAATGTTAATTGGAGTCATTTCTGGGTGGTACCATCTGAAATGATTTTTATTTTCTTCTATTTTGGGTCTCTTCCAAATTTTATGCAGTGGACCTGGGCTACTTTTAAAACCAGAAACTCTGCTATTTTTAAAAGCCTCCAGAGAGTTCATAACCTCGCCTAGAATGGTTTAAACAACAATACAAATGAAGACCAGTAATGCGACCTGCTCTCCCAGGACCCCCTCCCCCTCTGCGTATGGGTGAGAGCCTTAGGGTCTGACACATCATTTTCCTTCCCAGGAGATGATGATGCCCTCGACTTTAAAAAGCTCAGGTCGGAGATCCCATCGTGGCTCAGTGGTTAACAAATCCGACTAGGAACCATGAGGTTGCAGGTTTGATCCCTGCCCTTGCTCAGTGGGTTAAGGATCTGGCATTGCCGTGAGCTGTGGTGTAGGTCGCAGACCGGCTCGGATCTCGCGTTGCTGTGGCTCTGGCGTAGGCCAGTGGCTACAGCTCTGATTCGACCCCTAGCCTGGGAACCTCCATAAGCCATAGGAGTGGCCCAAGAAATTGCAAAAAATAAATATTTAAACAAATAAATAAAATAAAAAGCTTCAGGTCAAAGCCTGAGAACCTGAGAATGGCTGCCCTTGCGCACACTCAGGGGGCAGAGACGGACCCTCTGGGTTCCCAAGCTGGTGGCAGTGTCCTCACCCGCGTCCCACCCCCACCCTGGGAAAACCACCAGCTTTCCAAGGAGCCAGGCTCTGCTGGGAGCTGGAGAAAAGTCATCAAGGCTCACCCAGACGAGCTTGGGAGGGCAAGATAAGGTGCGGAGAGGTAAAGGACACCCATGGGGGCTTGGGGACAGGAGGCCCCAAGCCTGTGCATCTCCAAGGACATGGCTAATTCAATCCCAGGACACCCAACCAGCCACCAAATATGATCAGATGGAGGCAACCAAGGACCAGGCAAAGAAGTTGGTAAGTGACAGGGCAGAACGCGATTTTGCACACGGCCTTTCACGGCCGTGAGAACAAATAAAAATGTATTTAATACATTAGATAGACATTAGATAATTAGAAATTGAAAAAACCATAAAAATGACAATAATTATGTCAGATTAAAGGGGTGTGAAGATGCTTTTCTTTCTTTTCCTCTGTATTTTCTTTTTCTTTCTTTTTTTGTTGTTGTTGTTGTTGCTATTTCTTTGGGCCACTCCCGCGGCATATGGAGGTTCCCAGGCTAGGGGTCCAATCGGAGCTGTAGCCACCGGCCTACGCCAGAGCCACAGCAACGCGGGATCCGAGCCGCATCTGCAACCTACACCACAGCTCACGGCAACGCCGGATCGTTAACCCACTGAGCAAGGGCAGGGACCGAACCCACAACCTCATGGTTCCTAGTCAGATTCGTTAACCACTGCGCCACGACGGGAACTCCTCCTCTGTATTTTCTAAGCTTTCTCTAATTTATTTTTAAATCAAATCAAATCAACATCTATATTTTTAAAGCCCTCTGGGACGTCCTCCAAGCTCTGGGCTGCACGGTTCCCTCTGGATCATGACCAGGAATGGGAGCTGCTACGTGCCAGGCCCTGCGGGAGGGAGCCACACCCCACCTCCCTGCCAGCACAGCAGGGGAGAGCCAAGCTGGTGCGCTGCTCCCAGGAAGCCCTCTCTGGTTTGTGAAATGAACAAAGAAATCTGAGTTGAGGACACATCCGGGGCTGAGCCGTCCCTGCAAGGTTTAGAAGGGGGCCTGGGCTCCTTTCCTCCCTCCTCGGGGCCATCAGATGAACCAGGAGTCTCTAGAACCAGGCCTGCTGCTCCCAAGGGAGAGGAAGGAGGCGGCATAAAGGAAGGAAGAGGAAAAAAAATCCTTCCCACGAGTCTCTCATCTAAGACTTCAGCCAGAGCTTGTGGGAGGCCAGTGGGCAGGGATGCAGATGCTGTCCACACCCTCTGCGAACAGACCAATGGGATGCTGAGGAGGAGGAGGAGGCGGGGAGAGGGAGGAGGAAGAAGGGGCAGGGGAGGAGGAGGAAGGGGAGGAGAAGAGGGGGAGGACAGACAAGAGTCTGTCCCTGAAGGGCTGTGTCCCCCCCACCCCCGTCTCCAGGCAACAACCCCCCCACCCATTTCACCCCAAGCTGAAGAACCTACAATGAACAGGTAGGAGTCACTCCTATTTCTGGAGGTATTTGCTAAGCATCTACTATGTGCCAGGCACTACCTGAGGGCACAGTGATGAGCTAGATGCCCGGGCCCTGCTTGCCCTGGGGGACAGGCATTAATCAAGGAAACACAGGCATGGAATCCCCAACAGTGACTGTTGCCAGGAGATAGAACCCCGGGATGCCTCTGGAAGGAGAGGGCTGGGATGCTGGTCTGGGACGCACCTTGCACAGAGTCGGTGCTCAGGGCCCCACGGCCCCCGGCATCTGGGCACAAGGATCAGGTGGAGCAGAAAGCAGAAAGCCCCGCATCCACATTCCAGCTCCTCCCTCGCCTGTCCCTTCCCAGCAGTGCCATCCAGATCTACAGAACATGCAGAAAAGGACACTTAGGTTAAACTGTCTGATTGAAGATTAGAATCTAAGTCCCTGTGCTGTGCTGTTTTAGTTTCCATTTGCCCCCCGCCCCCCCGCCCCGCGCCCTGCCCCCAAATTCATGGCCGTCTTGGGAGGCTGACCCCTCCATAGGCTGCTGCACTGGGCACCCCTGTCCTCCGGCCACCTGCTGGGTTTAACCCCTGGAAGATGATGGCAGAACAAGTTTAGGGGGTGGGGAGGGGTTCGACATCCCAGCCCCCCTGCGCTCACCCTCCCCTCCCCAGCTGTGGTTTCAGCCCCCGCTGCATTCATCCTCCTGAGCCCACAGCTCCCCTTGGGGACGCCTCACCTCCACGGCTTTTGGGGGTTCCCACAGCTCCACCCCATCTCCTGGCCTGGAACCCCTCCCACTGCACCTCCCTGCCCTTCTCCTGCCCCCAACACCCCTGTAAACAATCCTTCGCCAAACCCTGCAGGCTCTCCCCTGTGAGTTTCCTGCTGGGCTCCCGGCTGATAAGGTCCCTGATAAGCTCAATGCATTTTGGCCCTGATTACAGGGTGGAGGACGCTGTCCCTGGGGAAATGTGCTCAGCCTGCAACGCCCACAAGCTGGTTAGTTCAGGCTAATCCGAGAGGTGGGGAGCTGGAAAGGGAGCAGAAGGCTTCAGAAAAATCAGTCCGCAGGTCAGAGCTATCGCCCCCTTCAACAAAGGTTTCACCTCCCATGCCAGGCAGTGTGCCCGGTACTAAAGATAGGAGCATAAGAGACAGCGTTTCCTCCTGGGGAAGGGCCCAGTGGAGGGGATCAGATGTACCCACGAGGGACTGGTGCACAGAGAACAGAACAAGGATGATAAAAGCCTGGGACTGCAAACAGGGAAACTGTTACTCTGCCCCCGGTGGTGTCAGGAGAGCCTTCTTAGAGGTTGGGCCTCTTTGGATGTGTAGGAGTTCACCGGCTGAAAGAGCTTGCAGGGCAGAGGGAAAAACGTAAGCAAAGACAAGGAGATAGGAGAGACCTGGTGGGGCAAAGGTCAGAGTTCTCACGACCACTGAGCCAGGAGAGGACCAGATCACTGAAAGAGAAGAGTGACCCGCACACAAATCCTACCCCAGGACCTTTGCACTTGCTGTGTCCTCTGCCCAAAGTTCTTTCCACTCAAATCTTTGCACAGCTGCTACTTCTCATTGTTCACCTCCTCAGAGGCTTCCCCTGACCCCAAATCCCCTGGCTGCTAACAAATCACCACCAATGTGCTGGCTTAAAACAACATGCATTTGTCTAATAGTTCTGGAGGACAGAGGTCTGAAATGAGTCTCACTGGGCCAGAATCAAGGTTCTATTCTTTCCCGAGGTTCTAGGGGAAAATCCATCGTCTTCTTCCAGCTAGTGGAGGCCACCCACCTTCCCCGGCTTGGGGCTGCCTCTCAAGGTCAAAGCCAGCAGGAGCTGGTCCAGTCCTCCTCAAGCTGCTTCGCTCCCACCTCCCTTTTATTTGTGATTACACTGGGCCCACCCAAATAATCCAGGATGACCTCCCACCTCAGATCCTTTACTTAATCGCATCTGCAAAGGCCTTTTTGTCACATGAAGGCTCGTATTTGCAGGTTCCAGGGGTGAGAACGTGGACCTCTTTGGGGGTGGGGGGGGCAATATTTTGGCTTCCACACTCCCCTCTCCCCTAGCCCTCATTCTCTTCCCTCTACCTTGACTTTCCTCGAAGATAACATCTGGATTTTGATTATTTGTGCATTTGTTTGTAGTTTTTCTCCCCTACTCGGATGTCTGAAGCTCCAGAGGAGTGGGATCTTGTCTGTCTTACCCACCTTGTGTTCCCAGGACCTAGAACAGTGTCTGGCACACAGCAGATGCTCAATAAAGACGTGCTGGGGGAAGGAGGGGAGGAGGGGGGGGAAGGAGGGAGGGAGGACAGGCGAGTAAGGTGGCCAAGCCTTCCACCCTGTCCCTGCCTCTGCCCCTGGGAGGCAGCAGTTTTGAAAGCCTCAGGCACTGAGTCCAGCCTCCTCAGGGAGCTGCCAAGTTCACGGTCCTAGAACAAGTTACTGTGCAACTGGAGATGGGTTCAGAGCCAGGGGTCACTGGGCAGAAGAAGCTGGCAGCTCAGGCCCAGGGTCAGTGTCTGAGCAGCCCTCCGGGTGAGACAGGACAGGACCCAGGTGGGTAGAGAGGGCAGGTGCCAAGGACAAGAGGGTACCAGGCCCACCAGTGGAGGGAACGGGGTAGGGGGGAGGCATCACAAGTCTGGAGCCCAGACGCTGGGAGCCTGGGCATCTGTGACACAGAAGGAGTGGCCCGCAGCCAGCAGGAAGCAGGGTCCTGGCCCCATCTGGACTAGAGGGAACTCCTGTCTGAGGGCCTGGGGCAGCGGCCTCCTGGACACTTTCAGCAAGAGCCCAATCTTTGCTTCACATTGGACTCCACCAGTTACATGGCTGGCCCTGGGTACAGTTCAGAGACACATGGACCATCAGAGATTTCTGAGATAATCCAGTCCTGGGACAGTACATCCTTCACGCATGGTAAATACTCCCAATCCAGCATCCAAGCAGACATTGCTAATCAAACCCAGCATGCCACTCCACAGAGCCCAGCCTTGGCCCCAAGCCTTACCTAGGCAGGCACGACCAGTGGATCAGAAGAGGCAGCAAAATCCAACCCTTTGTGTTTGGGGTGAGGAAAAACAGACCCAGGAAGAGACTTATCTACCCACAACTTTGCAGAGTGAGTAGCTCCTCTCTCTGGCTAAACTTTTCTAGGCAGCCTTTGTCAAACAATGAACTCTGAAAGCAGATTGCTGTAAAGCCAACTCCCCTTTTGTAATGTGAAGTATTCATGAGCTTTAATATGTTTCGGTTCCATCTAGTGGGTTAAAATGGAGACAGAAACTCCAGTTGGGTGGATGAGTCTGTGGGAAGGCAGGGCTGGCAAGAACGTTTGAGTGTCTCCCACGCATCAGGCAGAAGGCCGGAAGCTCATTCTGCAACAACTTTGCTTTTCTTATTAGTAAAACCCAACATATCGTTTGTAGAGAAATTAAGGAACACACATAAGTGGAAAGAGAAAAAGATCAGATGCCCACTGAAGGCTCAGCAGCCTGGGGTCCATCCGGGGTCTATTAAATGCAGCAAACAGCTCCTCCCCAAAAGGAACCGATAGCAATGTGACTGTCACTGGTGCGGCAATGAGGGGGCTAAGCCCCTGGTCTCACCTTGAGGACCTGGCTGACCACCTGGGTGCAGGGGTCCTGCCCAGAGGCGGGATAAAGGTCTTGCTCTGGACCCAGGGCAAAGGGCACCGCGGATCCTGACATGCAAGGGGGCTCGTCCGCAGAGCAGACCCCCAGCCTGAATGCAGTGGAGGCTACGGAGCCGGTGGAGGCCATGACCAGGACGGGTCCAGGGGAGGACAGGCTGCTGCCAAGAGATGCCAGGCGCCTCCCACATGGATACGCCCAGTCCTCTCAACCAGGTGTGGTGTTAGGTTCATGATATGATGGGGAAGGAGGGGACCAAATCAGAAGTTCAGCGAGGTACACGGCTGGCAAGTGGCAGGGCTGGGATTCACGCCCCTGGTAAACGTGTTGTCAATGACACGCCCTGACAAGCAGCAATTATTCTGAAGACAAACAGTTCAATGGAAAGTGGCATAGCCACCATGACGTCATCCAACCCACACCCACTCTCGCCATCATCGCCATCCTCACCCTCCACCTAGTGTGCCCTCCACCTGCACCTTCCCTCTACCCGGCTGCTTTTCTTCCAAGGGGCATCATTCTCAGAGTTTCCACAGCCCAGGGTAACACGCCTGCCCACCTTGCTCCGCCCACCTGCCCCATGTGCGGTCTGTCCCTGCATAAAGCCGTGGGCACACTGCCTGGGCTCAAATTCCTCCGCCTCTCGCTGGCCCTGTGACTTTAGCCAAGTCCCCAAGACTCTCAGTGCGTCAGGCTCTCCCCACTCCCAACATGGCAAGAGCATTCTTGCAGGTCCCTACAGAGTGAGGTTACTGGTGACACCAGTTTACCAGCAGCCTGGTCCAATCAGAGTGAACTGCTGAGGTTCACGGTTGAAAGATGGGATTCTGCAAAGTGGGTCCTCTCTTCGTGGTGTTCTCCGCTGTGCCCGCTCAGCCCAGATGTTAATAACCAGAAACCATTTCTAGAACCCACAGTGGGAGTAATAAAAGGGTTACCACAATGAAACCGTACCCCAGGATTTTATATATATAAAATCTTGCTTAATTTCCAAAACAAGAAGGGAAGAAGGAATTATTGTGCTCATTTTACAGATGGAAAAACTAAGACCTAAGGAGGTTAGAGATTGGTCCAAAAGCCCCACTCCAAAGACACAGCAAAACTCAGAGCTGTGGTGAGACCACTGGTCACCCCCCACCTCAAATGTCCCTTCTCTCTTTCTTTCATAAAAACAGACCTCCTGTTCTTAGGTGGGCACCGCAGACTCTATTTCCCAGGCTCCCCGGCAGTTAATTACAACCATGTGAGCAAGTGGTGGCCAGTGAGATATAAGCAGAAACGCCAAGAGATGGGTTCTTGAAACGTCCATTAATAGAGAGCTAGAATTCACCCCTGGACCCTTCTTTACTATCCCTTTCTCTATCCTGCTGCTGGAAACACTAATGTGATGGCTGGAGCTCTAGTAGCCATCTTAGATCATGAGGTCAAGAGCTACACAGGGGGATGACAGTGTGATAAGCTAGAGGGAGCCCGGGTCCCCCAGATTTTGTGGCTCACAGTTGCCATGACAGCTTTTGACTGCCTTCCTAGAAGTGTGTATCTGTCTACCACACGGTTATTTGCAGTTTTCTGTAACTCGCAGCCAAGTCTAATCAAGACAAATCCAGAGACACCCCCAGGTCTATCTCTCCTGGAGGCAGAGAAAGCAAAGGCAGGCCAGCTAGTGTGCTCCCAGGGAGGGCTCTGGGCTCGGTGCTTGTGGGGCCCAGAGTGGAAGAGTGGCTTTCAGACCCCTACCAGGAGCTCTCACTTTACTAGGCTTGAAAGATGTCTGTAAAGTCTCATTTACAAGGTGAATCTATGCCCGGGGCTCAGTGGGGTTCCTGTGGTTTTTATGAGGAAGAGATTTCGAAGACTGGTTTAGAAAGTGCTTACTTCTATCAATGGTTACAGGACCAAAAAAGGGCACTTTTGTGCTGCCCTGTTTAAATGGACCCACCAGAATCATGAAAAAAAAAAAAAACTGTGATGAGATTATTACGTTGCCATGATCTCTCTGTCTCTTTTTAAAGTCAGATTTATTGAAGGATAATTGTTTTTCTTTTATAGGGCTGCACCTGCAGCATATGGAAGTTCCCAGGCTAAGGGTCAAATCAGAGCTGCAGCTCCCGGCCCACACCACAGCCACAGCAACACAGGATCTGAGGCGTATCTGGGACCTACACCACAGCTCACAGCAACACCGGATCCTTAACCCACGGAACGAGGCCAAGGATTGAACCCACATCCTCACGGATACTAGTCAGGTTCTTAACCCACTGAGCCACAACGGGAACTCCTTAAGTATAATTTACATATAGTAAAATGCACCCTTTCTCATGTGCCATATGTGAGTTTTGATGAATAAAACCATGTAACCCCCACATTCAAGATAGAGTATTCTATCACCCCCCCCCAAAGTTCCTCTGTGTCCCATTAGAATGAACCCTATTCCCCCCATGCTTGGCCTGTGATATCCACAGGTCCATTTTTTTTGGCCACACCCCCATCCTGTGGAAGTTCCCTGGCCAGGGATCAAACCCTCAGCACAGCAGTATCCAAGCCACAGCAGTGACAACGCTGCATGCTTAACCCACTGAGACACCCAGGGACTGCAACCACAGTTCCATTTTAAAATTATGCTGAGTTTGTCTTTTCCAGAACGGCATTTACATGGAATCACATGCAGAGCACTTGGAATGCGTTTTCCTTCTCTTAGCGTGTTTTGGAGATCTGGCCGTGTCCCATGTCCCAGGGGCTCGTTCTCTCTCGTGGCTGAGCAGCGTTCCACTGTCGGGAGGCACCATCCCCTACATCCATTCACCCACCCGGGGACATGTGCACTGTGTCCAGTGTTTGGCTCTTGCAAGAAAGCTGCTACATATATTTGGCGCTTGCAAGAAAGGTGCTACACATATTCCTACATTGCTGTGGGCAGGGATATGTTTCCATTTCTCTAGGTGAATACCAAGGAGGGGAGTTGCTGGGTGGAAGGGGAGTGCATGTTTCACTTTACAAGAAGCTACCACACTCTGGCTGTGCCATGTTGCATTTCCACCAACAGGGCAGGAGCATGCAGGCTGCTCCACGGCCTGGCCAGCGCTTGCAGAGGACTGCTGACCAGGCACGGCGTTCCAGACAGTGCTGCATCTCAAGCCGCTCGTCGCCCAGCCCCAGCCCATCTGGCCACTGCCATCCCATCTGGCTCCCCACTGGCTCCAGATGCAGCCCCTCTCCTCTCCCACTTTCCACCCAACAAGTTTTTTTTTTTTTTTGGTCTTTTTGTCTTTTGTCTGTTGTTGTTGTTGCTATTTCTTGGGCCGCTCCCGCGGCACATGGAGTTCCCAGGCTAGGGGTTGAATCGGAGCTGTAGCCACCGGCCTATGCCAGAGCCACAGCAACGCGGGATCCGAGCCTCGTCTGCAACCTACACCACAGCTCACGGCAACGCCGGATCGTTAACCCACTGATCAAGGGCAGGGACCGAACCCGCAACCTCATGGTTCCTAGTCGGATTCGTTAACCACTGCGCCACGATGGGAACTCCCCTCCACCCAACAAGTTTTGCACCCCGGTTAATCACAAGGCACCCCGAGGAGCCTGTGTCCCCTCATGTCACTATGCATGGAAAGATCTGCCTGGGGTAAAATGCTGGATTCTGCTTGGCCTGCCCTGGGTCACCCACCACTGCTCCCCTTCAGCCATCACACCCTTTTCTAGGCCAGTGTGCCACCCTTGGAGACAAACGGGGGCAAGACAACAGAGACTGTTCAAGCAGCCACAGAGTCACCAATCCAGGGACCCCCAAGACAGGGGGGTCAGTTGTGCCAAGAGATGGTAACTCTGGTGAGATGGTAACTCTGGTGATGGGAACGTGACTCCCGTCCTGCTGGCACCACCTGCCCTCTCCCAACACACACGATCTGTGAGGAAGAGAGACGCTTTCCACCAGGCTAGGAAATCCTAGGCTTAAACGCTGGCTCGAGTGAAAGCCAGGAGGGCCCTTAACAGCGGAGCATACACTTCTGCTCAAGAAGGTATGTCTATACTCGCAAAAAGAGGGGCAGCAGAGTTGGGAGAAGCAAACATAAGATGGAGATGGCTGCACGTCAACAAGCATGTCTAACCTACCCCCTGGGGGTTTGGGTATGTCCTTCTCACTCTACTGAAGAGCAACGGAAGCTCAGAGATGCACCATCACCTGTTCAGGTCACACAGCCCGAGTGGCCAATATGGGATTCCATCCGGGTTTTCCTGACTCCAAGGTATCTTTGGAAGAAAAGTTATTTTACTGTTAATTTTTTAAAAAATTGAAGTAGAGTTGATTTATAATGTTGAGCCAATGGAAAGAAACTTATTTTAAAAGCTCCTATGGGAGTCCCCGTCGTGGCTCAGTGGTTAACGAATCTGACTAGGAACCAAGAGGTTGTGGGTTCGATCCCTGGCCTTGCTCAGTGGGTTAAGGATCCGGCGTTGACGTGAGCTGTGATATAGGTCACAGGCGCGGCTCGGATCCCGCGTTGCTGTGGCTGTGGCGTTAAGCTGGCAGCTACAGCTCCGATTAGACCCCTAGCCTGGGAACCTCCATGTGCCACAGGAATGGCCCTAGAAAAGGCAAAATGGCAAAAAGGCAAAAAAAAAAAAAAAAAGCTCCTATGTTACTGTCAGGTTCCAGGTATTTCGATGCCCCATAGAAAACCACTTCCAGTGCTTTGCAGCATTCATTCATGCAAATGTTGACTGAGTGACCTCTCTGTGCCAGACACTGTTCCTGACACTCGGGACCCATTAGCGAATGACTCAGATAAAATCCTGCCCTTGTCGTACTTCCCGTCTAAGCAGCCAGCAGGAGGGGGTGAGGAGACAGGCTGCCCAGGTCCTCCCTGTGGCTCCCCAGGTCCTTCTCCCAACCCAGGGAGGCTCATACAAGTCAGGAGGGCAGGGGGGCAACACAGAGCCCACAGAGAACATTCGGGCTCCTCCGTGCCCAGCCCACACGGGGATCCACATCAGGAGGGGAGGGGCTCTGGAGGAAGGCGCAGGCGCCAGGCCCTCATCCTGCCCTTCCACAGTCATTCCAGTGTCTGCTGGGCACTGGTTCTGTGCCAGACACTGGGGACCCGGGAGGACCGCAGCAGAGCCCCTGCCCCATGAGGATTCATAATGCCAAAGGGAGAGCCAGCAACACCCGCTAGCGGGCAGTGGGCTCTGCTGGGGCAGTGGAAGCAAGATGAGGGGAAATCAGAGCTCCCATCATGGCGCAGTGGAAATGAATCTGACTAGGAACCGGGAGGTGGCAGGTTCGATCCCTGGCCTTGCTCAGTGGCTGTGGTGTAGGCTGGCGGCTACAGCTCCAATTGGACCCCTAGCCTGGGAACCTCTATATGCTGTGGGTGTGACCCTAAAAGAGAGAGAGAGAGAGAGAGAGAGAGAGAGAGAGAGAGAGATGAGGGGAAATCAAGGAAGGCTGCCTGGTGGTGGTGAGTGGCAAAAGCAGACAGGTGGGGAATGGGGGGAGGGGCATCTCTCATCCAGGCTTCATCAGACCTTCCTACCACCGCTCTGTGAGGAAGGCAGGCCAGCCGTTTCTTTTTCTTTTTTCTTTTTTTGCTTTTCAGGGCTGCACCCACAGCAGGCTAGGGATCGAATCAGAGCTGCAACTGCCAGCCTGCACCACAGCCATTGCAACAAGGAATTCAAGCTGTGTCTGCAAACCTACACTGCAGCTCATGGGCAATCCCCTCACTCAGTGCCTGGCCCCTTGCAAGCGCCTGAAAGGGCGTCAGCCAGGAGGAATCCAAGGGGTGCCTGTGCGCCTGGCTCACTCACTGATCCCTCTCCTCAGGGGACCAGCAGCACCTGGGGACCTGCTGGGTATGCAAATTTTCCACCTGCGGAGGCGGAGCCCAACAGCTGTGGTTCAACAAATCCCCTGGAAGATGCTGATGAGCTCAGGGGGGCTCCTCAGCCTGCGCAGTGGACACTCGGCTGCTTGGTTCTCTGTGGTGCCAGCTGCCCTGTGCGTTGTGGGATGCCAAGCAGCATCTCTGAACTCCACTCACGAGATGCCAAGAGCATCCTTGCAGCTGTGCCCGGAAAGGTCTCAGACGTTGCCAAACGTCCCCCAGGGGCCGAATCACCCCACACTGAGATCCACCCACCTAAAGTTTAAGAACCTCTGTTCCCCAGAGCACCACGCCGACTCCTCCCCTCTGGGAGCTCACAGGGGAATTGGTTTTAGTAACAATAACCCCCTCCATTGGTGGGGTCAGCGGCTGGAGGCCAGGCCTCACTTCTTAAAGCAGCACCATTTTGCTGACGAGGATACAGGTTTCGAGGTTGGAGGACGCCCGGCCTCTGAGAGGCAGAGCCAGGATTCCGCACAGGCTGACCGGCTCTGGGCCGGGAAATCTTCATCCCACCCCGCCCCGCCTCCAGGCCCTCGCTGGTGGGATCAAACCTCAATGAGACAATGTCGGGTCCTTAACCTGCTGAACCACAATGGGAGCTCCCCATTTTAACTCTTTAACCCCAGAGCTTCTAGATCTAGGTCCCCTGAAGCCCAGACAAATGGCCCAGTGTGGCATCTACAGGCTCACTGGAGAGAGGATTATTCCAGGTGCGACTTGACCTATTTGCTCAGAGGCCTCTCAGTTCTCTGCACCAGGTGCAAGGTTAAAGCTGGACTCCAAGCTGCACCCCTGCCTCAAGGGTGCTGGGCAGGGCAGCACCACCCTCTCTGCCTCAGCACCAGCAAACCTGCAAGGGTGGCTCATTTAGCATCACCAACACGTTTGCTAAAGAAATGAGCTCAGGTGTGGTGGGGACAATGCCAACCACAGCTGCTCTCTGTTGCAAGAGTGACAAGTGTCTGCTACAAAAGGCTGAATAGGGGACAGGTACCCCACTAGGTGTGGGGCTTTCCAGACATCCTCTGTCAGAACAGCCCTGTGAGGAAGGCAAGATTCACCCACATTTGACAGATGAGGCATTACAGACTCAGGAAGGTGAAGCAACTTGTCCAGGGCGGCAGGTGACACTGCGGCAGGTGAATTTCTTTCCTGCGATGAAGTCAGAAGGGAGGCAGGAGTCAAGGGTAAGGCCCCCCCCCCTGGAGAGTCTCCATGACAACCAGGGGGCAAGGAAGTCAGAGGGGGCTTGGGGCTCAAAGACTGCACAGGAATGAGAGAGGCACAAGCACCCGAGTCTGCCAATTTAAGCATTAAAATGCCCCCCTGGATTCATAGTCTAACCTAGTCCTGATGAATGGAAGTAGCAGCCATACTGTAGCAAGTCCAATGACACAGGGAAATTCACTATAATAATATACTTTATTTAACCTACTATATCCAAGTATTTTCATTTCAACATGAAAGCAATTTTTTATTTTTTGTGTCTTAGGGCTGCCCCTCTGGCATATGGAGGTTCCCAGGCTAGGGGTCGAATCAGAGCTGCAGCTGCCGGCCTACACCACAGCCACAGCAATGTGGGATCCAAGCCGCGTCTGCAACCTACACCACAGCGCACGGGAATGCCGGATCCTTAACCCAATGAGTGAGGCCAGGGATCGAACCTTAGTCCTCATGTATGCTAGTCAGATTCCTTTCCGCTGAGCCACAATGGGAGCCCTGGAAGCAAAATATTTTAAAAACTATTAATGTTTTAGGTTCTTTTCCCAAAAGCCTTCAAATTTTGTGACATTTTACACATACAGCACCTCTCGAATTGTTCGAGACATGCCCTCAATAGGCACAGGGCACTGGTAGCTACTGCAAGGGTCAGCACAGAGGTCACCCCTGGGTCTATACTGTGGTTGGTGGGGTCCAGTAACGCCAGAGCCACCGGCCTGTTAATCATAGTGCCCGACTCAGTTTGAGAATAAGAGCAACTCTGCAGAAGGAGCACAGGTTTGGGAGCAAGAAATACGCAAAGCCACATTCTGACCCAACCACTAACCAGCTGTGTGACCATGAACCTCGCCCTTGACCTCTCTGAACCTCAATTCCCCATATGAAAAATGAGATAATTCCCCTGATCCAACAGTGAGTAGTGAGACTTAAATATAAAATACCCAACAGAGTTCTTGGCGCACAGTAGGTATTTAATAGAGGGGCATGATGGTGGTACAGGTGGTGAATACACTGCCACTATCATCTAGGTTCACCATCCCCGACCCAGAAAAATGATGCTTGAAGGGAGCAGCCTTTTCTGTCTTGAGGGCAGATCTGCCTGGACCAGAACAGCGCAGTAAAAGGAAATGACAGAGATGGGAGTGGGGAGAGGACAGGACACACCTGCTGGACCCCAGAACCACAGTACCTGCTGTGCCCAGGGCACCCCAACTCTGGGGACCAGTGTCAGAGCCACTCTGTGTTCTATTAGCGGCGAGGAGCGCCTCTTCAGAGCGGACTATTTCAAAGGAAGAGAATCAAAGATCTCTTGGTCCCTCTGATAATGGGCCAGCGCTCTGATCTATTGCTTTACTGGATGGAAACGTCCAGAAGCTCTGCCTGCCAACTCCAAAGATATGCCCATCTTCACCCAGGGCAGGGCTCAGGGCTCCATGTATGAGGTGCTCCAGATGAAATACAGCCACCAATGCAACCTCTGTCCCCTGCAGTCAGCAGAGCTGTGTTCATGGGCCATGTTGCTGCCCACCTCAGCCTCCGAGTGAGTTGTCCTCTCTGCAAAGAATATTCCTCTCCCCTTCCATCTGGCTAATTCCCATTTATCCTTCTCATTCCCACATAAATGTCACCTTGTCTGAAAGTCCTTCATGCCACCTGCGTCAGGGAGCCTTTGTTAGACGCTCTCACTACTGTCTGCCATTACAGTTGTCATTATATCCTGATGGGACCTTGGGGACTGACTCCCTGCCATGGACCAGAGACGAGGGCTATATCTCCCTGGTGCCCGGGAGGGCATCTGGCAGCAAGCAGACACTCAACAATGATCTGTTGCAAGCTGCAGTCACACGGAGTTAACCACCAGAAGGGCTCTGGTTGGTTTGACATGGAGAGAAAAAAAAAGGCAGTATCTTGGAAAACAGAAGTGGTAGCATCTGCACCTGATGCATTAAGTAACTGTCCATGGAATAATCAAAGGTCACGCGTTATTGCATCACTTTGCTGGGCTCTTCCAAGAACTGGAGAGGACTCGGTTATAATGGACACAATTCACAGAATGACCATTACATCAACTATTGATTTTCCAAGAACCTCAAAGCTGGAGCTTCGTCTCAAAGAGTCTTTTGAGTGATGGGCACAGGCGGTCACCACAACTCCTCTGTGTACAAGAGTGGAGATGGCTCTTTAGAAAAGCACGGCCTTACCCGTTCATGGGCATACATGGTGCCCTAGTTCTTTTTTTTTTTTCCTTTTTTTTTGTCTTTTGTGTTTTTGTCTTTTCTAGGGCCCCACCCGTGGCATATGGAGGCTCCCAGGCTAGGGGTCAAACGGGAGCTGTAGCCGCCGGCCTACACTACAGCCACAGCAACCCCAGATCCAAGCCACATCTGCGACCTACACCACAGCTCATGGCAACGCCGGATCCTTAACCCACTGAGCGAGGTCAGGGATCGAACCTGCAGCCCCATGGTTCCTAGTTGGATTCACTAACCACTGAGCCATGACGGGAACTCCGGTGCCCTAGTTCTCAAATGGGTGGTACCACTCCCTGGAGGTAGAAATGTGGAAGGAGACTTTGATGGTCACAGGATAACCATTCTCTGGATTCAACCAAGGATGCTAAACTTCCTGTAACTCAGGAAGCATCCCACCCATGGAGGACCCCCTGCTCCAAAACCCAACAGGATTCCCCCAATATCACACACTGCAGAGTGCTGGCTACAAGCCAGCCCAGGCCCTGTCCCCAGGGGGAGACGGCAGCAAGGGGAAAGTGGGTCCAAGAAGTCACTTGGTTACCAATGAGGATTCACTAATACAGCCCCCTTTCTGCCCTTTTCCCACCCAGGGTGGACCAGTCACCTTCTGGACCCTCCAGCACGTTCCTGCCTCTCCCTTTGACTTGTACCAACCTCTGCACTCACCTGGAAGGCCAACCTGTCAACCTCCACCAAACCATCCTCAATCCCACCCCATACAAGGTCTGCGACACAACAGCATCTTGCCGAATGGCTCAGCTCCAATCAGCTGACCCATCTCCAAGGGATGCCAGGCCTCCAGCTAGACAACGCACTTCCTGCTCGTCAGTTACCACCCTGGGGTCTCCACTACGTGACCCTTGAGAACAGACACCAAACCTGACCTCCAAATACTGACCGAGTGATCGAACCCCTCCTGCCATTTGGTTGAACCCCTACCAAGACATCAACCACCACTCCAACACGGTTCCTCTTGTACTTTCAACAAACAAAGAAACACGTATTCAAAACGTCCGATGAGTACTGGGAACTCAGCATTCGAAACTTCACAGTAGCCTCCAGACAAACCCCAGGAGGGCGTGGCTAAGATTAAAGTCACCTTAGAGGTAGAAGAGATCCAAACTCCACGGGGACAGGGAATGCAGCTGACATTCTACAGCTCAAAGCAGAGGACTCAAGATTCAAGTTCCCCCCCTGATTTCAAGCAACGTCTCCTTCTGCGGTAGACCAAGCAGGCTCTTCTTTCTCGGGTTTGTTCTTATCGATCAACTGTGTTTACGCGATAAAGGCTGCAGGATAAAGAGGTATCATTGCAGGGGTTTTGCAGGGTCGTGTATTGATTCGGTCTTAACTGGATTCTCCAAAGGGGGTGTTTCCCCAGAGCTCGTCCTCCCGGGTCACCCCACCCCCTCAAAAATCGAGACGATCAGGTAAAGTCAGCCTGGCAGCGTCTGATGGAGGCTCAGGCAGGATAATCTTTCATCTCTCCGTGAAGAATAGCTTTACTTTCAAAGCTTGGCACCAGCCCATCCTCCCCCGGGTGGCCTGTGGCTTTGGGCTTGGGAAGGTTTTATAAAAGCAGGCAGGGTTCCAACATCAAAACAATGTAGAAACCAAACAACCCGTCCCTTCAGCGGTTTCGTTTTTCTCTCCCAAGGAGCCAAAGCGACCCCTGGGCAGCAGAGGCTGTGGCTTGAAAACAAGGGCAGCGAAAACAAGCCCAGAAAGGTGAGTGCTGGGCGCGGGGTGGGGCTGGGGGGGGGGCAGTTAAAAGCCCACCTGCTGAGCTGAGAGGAACTTTCAGCCCAAACCTCAAACTGCTTGGGGTTTTGAGGGCTGGGAGGACCTTGGTGGCAGGTTCACGGGAGGAAGTCCTCCTGCCTCTACAGAGGCAGCCCGCCCAGATCCCTGACGCCCGGGACCTCGAGTCTCCAGCCCCAGGGAACCACAGCGTGTGGCTGGGAGAACAGGCATCAGGTGGCAGAAATCCCTCTGCCATTTCTCCCAGGTTCGATCCCAAGATGTGGTGTAGGTCACAGAGGAGGCTCAGATCCCCTGTTGCTGTGGCTGTGGTGTAGGCCGGCAGCCACAACTCCAATTCGACCCCTAGCCTGGGGCCTTCCATATGCCACAGGTGCAGCCCTTAAAAAGCAAATTAAAAAAAAAAAAAAAAAAACCTAAAAATAGAGTTACCATATGATCCAGCAATCCCACTGCTGAGCATATATCTGAAAAAGATGAAAACTCTAATTTGATAAGATACCTGCACCCCAGCGTTCACGGCTGCACTATTTATTACAGCCAAGACATGGAAGCAACCAAAATGTCCATTGACAGAGGGCTGGAAAAAGAAGATGTGGTACATATATACAGTGGAATACTACTCGGCCATAAAAAAGAATGAAAGAATGCCATTTGCAGCAACATGGATGGACCTAGAGATGATCATATTAAGTGAAGTAAGTCAGACAGAGATATATATCATATGATATCACTTATATGTGGAATCTCAAAAGATGATACAAATGAACTCATTTACAAATCAGAAACAGACTCACAGGCATAGAGAACAAACATATGTTTACCAAAGAGGAAAGGGTGGGGAGGGATAGAGTAGGAGGTTGGAATGAACAGATAAACACCACTATAGATAAAACACATAGATGACAGTATAGCACAGGGTATGATATTCAGTACATTTTCTTTACTTTTTTTCTTTTTTTTAGGGCCACACCCGCAGCATATGGAAGTTTCCAGGCTAGGGGTCAAATCGGAGCTGCAGCTGTGAGCCTACACCACAGCCACAGCACGGCCAGATCTGAGCGGCATCTACAACCTACACCATAGCTCACAGTAATGCCAGATCCTTAACCCCCTGAGCGAGGCCAGGGATCAAACCTGCATCCTCGTGGATACTGGTCGGGTTCTTATCCCGCTGAGTCACAACGGTAACTCCAATATTCAGTATCTTGCCCTAACTTCTAATGGAAAAGCATCTGAAGACGAATATGAATATACATGTACGTATGTATAAGTGAATCACTTTGCTGCATACCTGGAACTATCGTAATATTATAAATCAACTACACCTCGATTAAAAAAAAAAAAAAACGAATTCAAGAAGAATAAACTCAGTTTCCCACGGGCAAGTTCGCAGAAAACTCACCACCCAGGCCCTCTTTCTCAGGAAGGCTGTCTGCCTGTATTCAAGGGACAAAGCCACAGGAGGCAGATGTGTTCCAGGAGAGAGGTGAGGGGAACCACAGGTGAAGGGACAGAGGGCCCAGGGGGCAGCCAGGTCCCAGGTATGGAGGGCAGTGAGTCCAGACTGGAGACGGGTCGGAGGACTTTGCAGGGCTCGAGAAGGGGGAGCCGGGAGAATTTTCCCGATGCCTCCCAACAACACGAGGGCCTGTCTAGAACACGAGCAGAGCGTCTGAGGGGGCATGAGGAAACACGCACGCCCACGACAAAAGACAACTGCTCACTCCCAGGAAACCAGCCAGGACAGCAGCAAAGGGCAGCTGGTCGTGATTTACCCCACGACCACGTTCTGCAGCGTGCGGACCTCGTAGGAACAGTGAGTGTAAAGCCCAATTCCTGATCTTGCCAGAAGTAGGATGAAAAGACACTGGGCAGCTGGCAGCACAGGAAAGAGCTGAGGTTGAAAAGACATAAAGAGAAGACCTACATCCTTACCTTCCACAGTGAGAAGTCAGAGCTGAAAAATCAAGCTGAGGGACTCCACAGACGTGAAGAAAACGTCAAAAGCACCAGCTGGAAGGGTTTGCATGCAAGTGCCTCTGGGGAAGGGGGCAGTGAGAGGGAAACCACTGTTTTTCATATAAACCTCGGAGACGTCCGTTTCAAACGACTTGAAAAAACAATGGAAAGGGAAACAGACATTGATAAAGACAGGCGAACCCACTGAATATTCTAACAACTAAGAGAAGCTGGGGTGAGCGCCCTTTTTGCCAAAAAGATATGGTCAGGCAGAGACGTCTACGGCTAGTCAGTACTAAGAAGAGGCTAAAACTTAAAACCCAGTTCTTCCAGGAGTTCCCATTGCGGCTCAGCAGAAATGAACCCGACTAGCATCCACGAGGACACAGGTTCGATCCCTGGCTCGCTCGGTGGGTTAAGGATCCAGCGTTGCCATGAGCTGTGTGGTAGGTCGCAGATGCGGCTCGGATCTGATGTGGCTGTGGCTGTGGCTGTGGCTGTGGTGTAGGCCAGTGGCTGCAGCTCCGATTCGACTCCTAGCCTGGGAACCTCCATATGCTGCAGGTGCGGCCCTAAAAAGACAAAAAAAGACCAAAAAAACCCAAAAAACAACCCTGGAATCTACACTTTCCTTTAGAGTCTCCATTCATACATTCAGTAAACAGGAAGTGAGTACACACTGAGCCTGGGACAGGAGGCTAGACTCTGGGACCCAGTGGTGGGCAGGACAGGCCCCAGGAACTGACCCAGTGAGCTTTCTGGTCTACCAAGACAAACCAACGGTTGAAAAGCCACCACCAACAACAAATTCAAGTGCAGCTGTGCCCACCTTGTGCCGTCACAATCTATCAAGGGTAGCACTTGTCTGACTGACTTTTAGCCTCCCCCCCTGCCGGCCCAGCATGGGTCCTGCAGATCATGGCACCTTGTCCCCCCAGCTCCACCCCCGCCCAAGTGAGCCATCACATGGCACTATGTAGCACCTGCCACCATACTTCCGTGAACTCAACAGGCCATGACCCAGGCCTGCCAACACACTGCCACCCAGGTCCAAGGCCCTCAGCTCTGATTTGGAAGTTATCACTTTTTCCTTTGTTTTAGGTCAGAGTCAAGCTCAAAGGTTGGACCAGTTCTCCAAGGAAGAGCGGCACACACACACACATAGTCCCCCCGCACATGGAGGGAAACTGCACCCCTTGCACAGACCGGGTACAGCAAGCACTGGTGGGTACAGAGGGCCAGGGTCAATCTCAGACGTCTGCTCATGAGCTAGGGGGCCAGGTGAGGCTGCTAAACTCCTCTGGGCCTCAGTGGCTGCATCCCTAGAGTGGGGCTACAACACCAGCCTCAGAGGGTTCCAGGAGAATTAACACGACATCAGAGAGATAACTGTGCTTCAGCATCTGCCACCGTCATGAGACAACCAAGGCCGAGGATGACAGGCTGGCTTCCCGTGGCTGCCTCCAGTCACTCCCGCCAGACTTCAAGGTCACAGGGATTTCATCTTGCCAGCCTCTGGAAAGGGGATCCGGTCCCCACTCTCTCAGAGCTGCCCCTGGGAAGCACGAGTCAGGATTCACCGGTTAGGAATTTAGACTTAATTGTGTCCCAGTGTGACGAGGCTGGGACGGAGGTGACTCTAAACAGCTGAGTCACTCTGATAAGAAGCAATACCCAGGGCTGGCTAACAGCTGCCCAACAGCCCTCAGCCTGGTCCGGCTTCTTTCCTCGGTTCTAGACCACCTGCCCCCTCCACAGCCAGCAGGGCCTTGAGCCAGGGCTCACCAAGCCTCTCCCCCTCCTTCAAGTTCAAGTCCCATCAGGCTCCCCTTTTTCACCACTTCCGCCAACGTATTCCAGCTTCCCAGACTTGATCCTGTTCCTGGTTCCACTACTTATTAGCCCAATAGCTTGGTATCTGTGACACCCTTGCTCAGCCTTAGTTGGGGGGGGGAGTAGCTACTAATGCCCACCATGAAGGGCATTTGGAAGGGCATTTGGACCAGCAAGCGGTCCAGCCCCCATGCCCCCCGTCCCCCAGGATCACAACATCAGCGCCTTCTAACGGATGAAGACAACTCCTGGGAGTTCCCGTCGTGGCGCAGTGGTTAACGAATTCGACTAGGAACCATGAGGTTGCGGGTTCGGTCCCTGCCCTTGCTCAGTGGGTTAAGGATCCGGCGTTGCCGTGAGCTGTGGTGTAGGTTGCAGACGCGGCTCGGATCCCGCGTTGCTGTGGCTCTGGCGTAGGCTGGTGGCTACAGCTCCGACTGGACCCCTAGCCTGGGAACCTCCATATGCCACGGGAGCGGCCCAAGAAATAGCAAAAAAGACAAAAAATAAAAATAAATAAATAAATAAAATAAATAAATAAAGACAACTCCTGACCTCACTGATTTTTATAAAGCTTGCACTCCATCTTACACATTTCACCATAACCGTGCCCCACATTAGCTTCTGTCCCTCAAGCTGGGTCTTGGCTAAGTCGGCCTGGCAAGGAAGGGGCCAAGCTACAGCGCAGGGGAGCCTTTTCAGCTCCACTGCCATCTTCACGGTTCCAAAGGTCTGGGAAATTACTAGACCATGCGATTGCAATTCATCCTTCTTTTATAAAAATAAAGAGAAGGAGTTCCCGTTGTGGCACAGTGGTTAACAAATCCAACTAGGAACCATGAGGTTGCGGGTTCAATCCCTGGCCTCACTCAGTGGGTTAAGGATCCAGCGTTGCCATGAGCGGCAGTGTAGGTCGCAGACGTGGCACGGGTCCCCTGTGGTTGTGGCTGTGGTGTAGGCCGGCGGCTACAGCTCTGATTCGACCCTTAGCCTGGGAACTTCCATGTACCTCGAGTGTGGGCCCCCCCCCCCAAAAAAAAGCAGAAGTGTTGTGAAAACATGAAAGTGTTGTGATCAGTGATCACTGTTGGCTTCATAAACTTAACCCAGTGGGGAGGGTGGAGCCAGAGCAATGCAGGTTACAGGTTGACCTTCAAGCAAGCGGAGCGGGCAAGTTCAGGAAAACAGGTGAAATGATATCAAGCCCAGGATGCTGACACTCAGTCACGCTTCCACAGTGAGGCACCACGAGCAGTTTTCCTCCGTCTCTGGATTAATTACTGTTCCTCATAATTGTACGTTTAGGCTTGGACTTCTTGATGGAACACAGCCCCAAACCAGGACACGCATACCAGCCAGCCCGCTAATGGTGCACTCCCGTTTTTCTACATAGACTTTGCTGTTTCACATGAAAGAGAAGAAGGTTTATCCAAGATATCCAAGACTTGACTCTCTCAGGTTATCGGCATTTCCAGAGTTCATACAGCTCAACTCGAAAAGAACACAAGGATTTTTTTTTTTTTTTTTTTTTGCCATTTCTTGGGCTGCTCCCGAGGCATATGGAGGTTCACAGGGTAGGGGTCAAATGGGAGCTGTAGATGCCGGCCTACACTACAGCCACAGCAATGCCAGATCCAAGCCGCGTCTGCGACCTACACCACAGCTCACAGCAACGCCGGATCCTTAACCCACTGAGCAAGGCCAGGGATCGAACCCACAACCTCATCGTTCCTAGTCGGATTCGTTAACCACTGCGCCATGACGGGAACTCCAAGAACACAAGGCTTATACATTTAGAACGGATAAGCAGTGAGGTCCCCCTGTACAGCACAGGGAAGACTCCACGCAGTCTCTTGGGGTAGAAGGTGATGGAAGACAGTGTGAGAAAAAGAATGGATACACAGCTATGACCATTCAGCTATGCTGTACGGCAGGAATTGACACAACACTGTAAATCAACTATATGCTAATAAAAATAAAAGTTAAAGGCAAGTTCCCATCCTGGCTCAGCACAAACCCATCTGACTGGCATCCATAAGGATCAGGTTCGATCCCTGGCCTCCTCACTCAGTGGGTTAAGGATCCGGCGCTGCCGTGAGCTGTGGTGTAGGTCACAGATGCGGCTTGGACCCGGTGTTGCTGTAGTTGTGGTGTAGGCCAGCAGCTATAGCTCCGATTCGACCCTAGCCTGGGAACCTCCACATGCCAAGGATGTGGCCCTAAAAAGATTAAAAAGTAACGATAAAATAATAAATAAATTACATTTAAAATAAGACCGCAAGGATTAGAACAGAGCTGTCACTGCTGCCAGAGCCCGCTGAATCCCAGGGTCCACACAGCAGGGCATGTACCCAGAGGCCTGTGTCAGCCACACAGCCAGGATCACAGGGCATTGGCCTGGCTGGCCCATGGCATCATCTCCTTGCTATTCACAGTGCTGCATGGATCTCTGATCACACCAACACTGCATTCAGACTTTTGGACAAAGAATCTCAGCAGGCCCAGGCAGGTCCCCTCTTCTGTCCCCTCAAGTCCTGCCCTGCTGCCCTTGGCCACAGCCAAGTGGCGGCAGCCCTGTGGCCAGAGCCCCATTCTCCACGCTCCCAGCTCAGGCTCGGCGCCACCACCCTGGGGGCCATCACACATCCACGGAGCCTGCAGGGTAATTCAGGTGCGCAAACGGCCCAGGATGCATCTATTCCAGGAAAGAGGGGAAGGCCTGGGAGCCACTTGTTTGTGTTTTTTAATGGCTACACCCTCAGCCCATGGAAGATCCCTGGCTGGGATCAAACCCACACCACAGCAGCGACCTGAGCTGCTGCAATCAGGTTCTTAACCCACGGCACCACAGCCGGAACTCCTGGAAAGCCACACGTAACCCATTTGTGTATGAGTTTCCTGTTGCTTCTGTAACAAACTGCCACATCCTCAGAGGCTTAAAAACAACGCAAATTCATTATCTTACAGTTCTGGAGGCCAGAGGTCTGCAGTGGGTTTGACAGGCTGACATCTAAGTTATCAGCGGGGCTGTGTTCCTGCTGGAGACCCCAGGGAGGAACCCAGTTCCCGCTCTTCTCCAGCTCCAGAGGCTGCCTGCATCCTCGGCCCACGGCCCCTTCCTGCAGCGGCACCACCACGACCTCGGCATCCATGGACCCATCTCCCCTCTAACCCCCCCGGTGCCCTCTTAGAAGGATGCCTGTGATCAACTGGACGCACCTGGACAATCCAGGCTCGGCTCCGCACCTCCGCAAGATCCTGCACTTAGATCTGCCAAGTCCCTTGTGCCAGGTAAGGTAACACATTCCCAGGTTCTGGGGATTAGGATGTGGACACGTTTGGGGGGCCTATGGGGGGGGGTCCATCTTTCAGCCTACAACAGTCTGGCAAACAGTTCTGTGGACCTACTCTGAGAAAGGGGCTGGTGAGACAAAGATGCCCATGCTCCTCTGAGGACCTACTCAGGGTGGCAAGGAGTCTGGGCGAGGCAGCTCTGAATCCCCCCCAGGGCAGGCACAGCTCAGGGAGGCTGCTCTAGATGAGCTCTGGCCATCCCCGGCA
Organism: Phacochoerus africanus; assembly: GCF_016906955.1. NCBI lineage: Eukaryota > Metazoa > Chordata > Mammalia > Artiodactyla > Suidae > Phacochoerus > Phacochoerus africanus. Next base: position 119,184,045 of record NC_062552.1, read on the forward strand.
GAAGGAGCCATGCCGACAAAGGCACAGGGACCAGAAAAGATGGCCTGTGGGAGAAACAGGACGATGTCCGGGTGCAGTGGTCCATTCCAAAAAGGACAGAAGTGAGGGGCCCCGGGCACAAAGCAGGGTCCCCTCCCAAGGGCAAAGGGGAGTCCTGGTGGAGGGTGAACGTGGGAGGGAAGCACCTCTGGACTGCAGGGCGGAAGTGGGGCCAGAGGGGCTGGAGGCAGAAAAACAGTGGTCCTGGCACCTGGCAGGAAGAGTTCCAAGTACAGGCAAGAAAGGCAAGGTGGGGATGAGGCAGGCGCTGGGCGGACTGAGGGGCCAGGGCGGGGCCCGCGGAGGACCAACGCGTCAGGTCAAGTCCATGCCCCCCCCACCGCCCCAGTTCCAGCTACACAGCCTCAGATCGCTGCTTTTTAAGTATGTCATACTGTAGAAGATTAAAAATAGTTGAAAAGAGATATAAAAAGGGATATAAGTGTCGCAAAAGCTCCTGCCTATGTGGAGGGCCCCCCAGGAGGGGGAAGCAGGGGTGGGGCGTGACGTCATCAGAGCCCTAAATCCTTCCAATTAGATCCCCGGTGCTGCAGGCATGGCAGGTCCTGCTGGGAGACCCCAGAAGGGCTCCTGGGCCTCTGTGAATTCCCCAGATCCTGCCTGGCTTTTCCTCACCCTTGGGTTTTGGCCCATAACCTCCGAGCAGCAACGGATCACGGTGCTCAGGAAGGGCAAGAGGAAGAGCTACCTCTGGGACCCACCTTCCTGCACTGGCCCCCCCACCCTCCGGCTGTAATCCCACCAGAGAGCCCACCCCCCACCTCCCGCTATACTCCCCTACTCCCTGGTCCACACTGCCTGCCTTTGGGAAGACGGATGTTTCCCGTCCCCCCAACCCAGGCTCCCACGCTTAAGGCTGGATCAGGCCCCCCCCAAAGTCCTGGCAGCACCCACCCTAACCCCCTCAGTCCTAAAATGCTCAGCCCCATGATGCCCATGTCCCTTGTATACTGGGACTCCCAGAGTGTCCTGTTCATCCCTCTGTCCCAGCTCCCAGCATTTCAGGAAGACTCAGTAACTACTACTCAAACCAATGGCTGAGCTTCCCGGGGCGGGGGGGGGGGTCCATTTTTTTTGGCCACACCCATGGCCTGCAGAAGTTCCCCGGCCAGGGATCGAACCTGCACCACAGCAGCAACCCGAGCCACAGCAGTGACAATGCCAGATCCTTAGCCCAACTGAGCCACCCGGGAACTCCAGAGGTCCATTTCTAAAGCCGGTACAGGACCCACCCCAGGCGCGCCGGCCCTCTGCAGATAAGGCTGGGCCTGAGCCATGCTGCGGCCTTTCGCAAGCATCTCTTTCTTCTGTGCCCTGAGTCTGGGTTTAGAAAACAAGGCCCCAGCCACCCCACGGGAAGCCCTCTAGGATCCCACACTCTGAATGGGCCAGAAAGGAAAGACGTTTGGTTTTGTGGGTACCTCTCTGTCACAACTCCTCAACTGCCACCGTAAGGGCAAAAGCAGTCATGGACAATACACACGGGCACAGCTGTGTCCCAATAAAACTCTATTGCCCCAAACAGGCAGCCGGCTGGATCTGGCCTCCAGACCATAGCTTGTCTATCCCTGTCTGAAAAGAAAAAAAATCGATAGAAGAAAAGCAGACAGACCAGTAAGGGAAAACACTGCCGAAGACTCTTTAAAGCCACACTTGGGATTTTTGATGCTGCCTCTAATTCCTTCTGTGACTGACACAATCCACCACTGTTTAAAAAAATAAGAGGTGCGGGGGGCGGGGGGAGTAAGAAAAGGTTTCTATGGGAACCGGGAGTTTACTTTTAAACCGTTCAACCACCACAAAGACAATCACTGCATTTTTCTCCGGGCCCCTCTGAAGCCGGGCAGGCGTGACCTATGGCCTGTCGGGCGGGCCTCGGCCCAGTGCCTCAGCTGTTCCCGTCAAAAATGAAATGCCAGAGTGGCCCCTGGGTCCGGGAGGGCAGCTCATGTAATCCAGGCCTCTTGGGCAAAGGGCTGCTTCCCCAGAGCGCTGGATCTGGGTCAGAGGCCCCACCCCACCCCCAGGACTGCTCTGATGGAGTCAAGGCCAACCGCCACCAACGATGGCCACGAACAAAGGATTCCGGGGGGGAACCTCTTCCTGGGTCTGCAGCCAACTGGAATGGACAGAGGGCTTCCCGCTCACTGCTGACAATCGCCTCTGCGATGGGCTTCGGTTTCACCTGGCCCCGAACACCGCCCCCGCCCCCCGTGCCTTGGAACAGAAGTGCCTGGGTGGGAGTTCCCGCTGTGGCTCATGTTAACAAACGCGACTAGTATCCATGAGGATGTGGGTTTGATCCCTGGCCTTGCTCCGTAGGTTAAGGATCCGGCGCTGCCGGGAGCTGCGGTGTAGGTGGTAGATGCGGTGTAGGTGGTAGATGCGGCTCGGATCCGGCGTGGCTGGGGCTGTGGCGAAGCTGTAGCTCTGATTCGATCCCTAGCCTGGGAACCTCCACATGCCTCAAGTGCAGCCATAACAAGACAAAACGGAAAAAAAAAAAAAAAAGAATAAGCCCAGAATGTACACCACCCACCCACACGTGCTTTTACAGCAGAGCTTACCAGCTACGACTTTTCTACACGGGACCCTCAGTGGGAATGAGTCTCTTGCCCCTGACAGCGAAAGGGAATTCAGGATCGCAGCCAGCTGTGCCCAGCAGCGCCCAGAGCTGCACAATGGCCACCCACCCATGTGTGCCCAGAACTGGGACGGCCTGATGTGGGCATGCTCTGTCCAGGCCCCCGACGCCTCACACTACCTGCGGGGGCAGGGGGGGTGCCCACGTGAGCCCCTGAGAGTTCAATCCTCCCCTTTTGCAGAGGAAGAAACTGAGGCCCAGGTAGGGGAAGAAATTTCCTAGGATCCCACAGTAAGTGAGCAACACAGCCAGGACCCAGATGCAGGCCTTTGGCTGCCTGGTCCTGGCTGCAGCTTCCCCAGCCACACAAATGCTCTGCCTGGAGGGGCCCCTCCGAGAAGGGTCCACACCCAGAGGGAGGGATTTAGCCCGGGCTGGAACACTGCCCTTTGTGGGCAAAATCCAGAGTTACCCCGAAGCCGAAAGAAATGTTCTGAGGGCTGACTCATCCTTCAGAGCCAAGCCCACAGCCCTGGAGCAGGGCCCTTGCGGCAGCAAGTTCCGGGAGGATGTGACACCTCTGAGTTTGATTTTCTTTGGTTTTTCTGCAGAAACCCCCAGCACACTTGCTGTGTCCTCCAGGAGCCGAGGGCAGGAAGAAGGCAGAAGCAGGGAAGAGTCCCTCTCAGTTCCCTGACTTCTCTGGGTGCTGGAGAACTTTGGCCAAGGTCATGTCCCTGATTCCAGGGGGTCTAGAGGTTTGGCGCTAAGAACCTAAGGACCAGAGGGGAGGGTGCTTGCCACCAGGAGTGGAGGGGAGGCTGGTGTGGCATCCACCGCAGAGGGCTCACCGCCAGGCCAGGGGGCTTGGACTTGACCCTGTAAGCCGGTGCAGCCCAACCTTCCCCAGATCCCAGCATTCGTGGACCGTGATGCTGAGTGTCCTGGGGTGGACGGAGCTGCCCTGCACCCACAGCTTGGCTGTGGAGACCTGCTGAAAGCATCAGCAGGGACGGGTGGCGGATGGCTGGGTGACGGGTGGCTTGGGGAGGTGATGCAAGGCCCAGAGCCATAAACAGGTCACTATGGAGTCTCGGCAAGCATGCGGAGGCCCGGACTGGGGCCGGAGGCAGGAAGGAGTTAAGTGGCTGGCTGGCAAGGCTGATCTGGAGGGCCACGCGGGCACAGTCCTGCCCCAGCCTGCCTTCAGGCCGTGACGGCGACTTCGGGTCTTCAATGCTGTGTGACACAGAATTCACGCAGTCAAGTTTCTGCTCTGTTCTCAAGGTCTGGTTCCAATGCTTTCCCCCCACCCCGCCCCGGCCCCCTACCAACAGAGGCCCTCCCTGCTCTCAGCTCCTTGACCTGTTCAGCCTTGGCCCAAGATTTACAGAGCCAGCGCAATGGGAAATGTGGCTGAGTCTGACTCGGTGGGGTTCAAATCCCAGTTCCATTTACAAGCCCATGACCTTGGGCAAGTCATTCCAGCTCTCCACCTCTGAAGTAGCCTCAAAGGCTTGTGGAAAGCCCTGAGGGAAGAGGTTTGCGCTGTGCCTGCCCTGCAGGCTGCTCTGAGCTGGGCTGTCACTACCTGGGTTTGACAGTCAGGTCCCAAATCGCAGTTCTGACTGCTAAGCCTGGGCAGTACTGCTTCCTAGCAAATGCTGACTGACTGAGGGAGACGAGGGAGACGCTGGGGGGCGGTGGGGCAGGGGGGGTGGCCAGGTGCTGCTCAGGGACCCCCAGCCTGCAGGGCCCAGCTGGCAGCACTGGACACCAGTGCTCCCCCAGAGGTGCAGTGAGAAAGCCTATGTCTCCCTAGCCTCACCTAACTCCATCCACCTCCAGCTCTGGGTGCCAGGTCTTAGCCGAGTCGCTCCGGAACAATGTCGTCAAGGATCACAGAATCAGACCCAACCGGCGCCAGAGCAACAGGAGATGGCCCCGACCCGAATGGGCGTCTGTGCGGCCAGAAGCAGAAAATTCGAGCCAGGATCTGGCTGAGTGCCATGATGGCTTCATGCTCCTTAAAGGCAGGGACAAGAACCAACTCTTCATTCCCTGCTGCCTGCACAAGGCCCTACGCCTGGCACACGTCTGCTAAACTGAACAATAGGGGCTGTGAAGCTTGGGGGCGGCGGAGGCTTCCTACGTAAATGGGAGCATCTTCCAAATCCTGGCCCAATGCCTGGACCAAGAGTCAAGTGACCCCAGATTGGTCCGAGTGACCCCAGAGCCGGTGGAGCGTTTGGCTGGACCCTGAGGTCACATCCAAGAGGGAGAGGGGGCGGCCAAAGCAGCCTTGTCATCGGAAGGGCACCGGTGCCCTTGCTGCCCACAGGCTGGCAGAGCACTAGGGCACAGACCTTAACCAGCCGCCTCCAGCCTCAACTCTAGCCCATGCAGCTCCAAGGATGCAGAGGCCACCAGGTGGCAGCTGCCAACATCCTGCAATTCCAACTGCTCTCCGCAAAGGTCAGCAGCTTGGGCCGCCCCCGTTTCCTTGCCAAAAGGACCCTGTGAGGGTGGCAGAGGCAGCTTTGCCCAGAGGGACAGCCATGCTCTCCGCCAGAGTCCTTCATTTACAAGCCTTTTTATGAGCGTAGCTAGAGGACTTGGTGCATCCATGTGTCAGGTACAGGGAGTTGTCACAGCCTCCCCTGAGCGAGGCCGTGCTTTCTGCCCAGCTTGTCCCGACCTCCAGGGACAGGTCAGGAAAGCTGCATGCCAACATTCCCCAGGGTTCGGCCTGGAGACATCACAGTTAATTTGATGGTGACATCACAATTACATTTGCATGGATTCCAGAATTCCACAGTTCAGGGCCACAGACAAAAGCCTGATGGAGGCTGGGCGTCCTCGTCTGTCCCTGTAATGGCAGATTTGTGAAATCCCACTGTACCGGGCGTCCCATCACCACCACAACTGCTCCTCCTGGTGCTGAAGGAAGCACAGAGCTTGGAAAACAACCCCTCTGCCTGGACTCCTGCCTCCCTTGACTACCCCTGTGCGGAGGTCAGATGAATGAGGCCCCCCGCTTGTGTGTCATCCAGACGCATCCAGGGCTGGCTGACACCCACCAGCTCGTTCAGGCAGATGCTCTAATAGAAGCAAAGGCTGCCTTCCGGACCCGGCCCTTGGCTTGGACTTCCTGAGTCCCACAGAGACAAGGCGAGAAAAATGTCTATGGGGCAGCCCTGGAGACAGGGATGCTGAGAGAAAGATGCAGAGACGAGCTGGATTCCTGTCCCCACCTCCTCTCCCATCTCCCAGCTTCTCAGTGATGCTGGGCACAGCAGTACAGCCACCAACCAACAAGTCCACAGTGCACCCCCCCCCCCCCGCACGCCTCTCCCCCACGCCCGGGACTAACAGCTCCGAACACTTGCAACAGCCCTGGACTGCAGACAACCCAATGGCCCTCACTGAAGATCAGATCAACAAACCGCGTGTATCCATACGATGGCAGAGTCCTGGGCGAAAACAAGGAGCTACCGACTGCCTGGATCCAGGGCTGGGAGCCGAGACACACACAGATGCCAGGGACTAGGGAGCTTTACCAGGTAGCGAAAGCATGCCCAACCGCGTTGTCGGGATGCTGGCCCAACTCCCCAGATTGACGAAAAGAGACTGAGTCATAAACTTAAAACAGGTGAACTTTATGATATGTAAATATATGTCAATAAAGTGGTTTTAGCAAAACAAACAAACAAAAAGAACTACTGACACAAGCAAGAACACGGGTGACTCGTGCCAAGAGGATGTGGAGCAAAAAAAAAGGTCAGTTCCAAAGAGTAAACACACTCTTATACCTATTTAATTTTATATGACTTCTAGAGGCAAAATGTAGCAATAGAGATAAAAATAGTAGCTGCCTTGTTGCAAGGGGGTGAGTGGGAAAGGAGGCAGGGCATCCAAAGTGGGTACTAGGCGGGGGTTACACAGGTGTATCCATATGTAAATATACTGGGTTTGTACATTTTATATACATACACATAATCATAAATAATATACACAAAGTTAAAAGTATTGTTTCATTGGCAAAGCGCACTAATGCTCAAATTGTAATTGGCAATGGCCTAAAATTGAGGACAGTTCACTGGGAGCTGAGGGAGCACCCACTCTGTGAACTTCTACCCAACCCTCAAGGCCCATTTCAAATTGTCCCTATTTGGTGAAGGCGTCTCTCACTGTGCCAGGTGTAACTAACTGCTCATATTGTTGAACAGCCCTTCGCAAAAGTTGATGATCTTTACGCTGAGAGTTGAGGGGTGCAGGAAATTGTTGCACCAAGAATTGGTGCGTGTGTGCTTCTTAAACACCCATGGTTGCCTACGATAAACACACACACACACATACACACACCCTGACAACCCAAACCAGATGCCATCTCAGCAAAGATACTAACGCCCCCCGCCCCCAAAGAGGATGTCAGTTCGCTGGCAATAGGACCCAGGCTCCAGACTTAGTTCAAAAAGACCATTTTCAACATTGCCAGCTCAATCTTTTCTTTTTACACAAATCACAGCAGAAAAGTTCAGGCAAGCCCAGCGCAAGCTCCATTTCTTGTGTCCAGGGCACTGGGCTCCCCCTCCTCCCCACCACATGCCACCTCTGCCTGCGCTGTCCTTGCCCAACCTAGGGGTGGAGCTGGCCATGTGGACTCCCAGGAAACATTTTATCAGGCGTAAAGTTTAGACTGGACTGCCTGGTCATCCCCCAAGACTGCCCCCTGCCCCCTGGGGCCCGCTGCCCTCCAGAAGTGAAGCCACGGCACCTGCTTGGGAAGAAAGGGGGGACCTTACAGCCCCGTCACCTCTCTGTCCAGGCCTCCCAGCTCTCTCTAAGCTGCCCACCCCCCACCTGGAACCTCTAGAAACCCAAGCCTGCAGGGGAAGCAGCTGAAGAAATGTCCCTGCCAGTCTCTGTGGGTGAAGAGAGGGTGGAGGTGGACTCTGTGCACTTCTGCCCGCAGATGAAAAGAGAGAGGCTGGAAGTACACAGCCACGAAAAGTAGCTTTCTTTGGGTGGGTAGGTGCATGGGTTATGGGGAGATTGCGGGTGAATTTTCTCCTTTACTTTTGTGCTTGCTCAGTTTCCACAATAAACGAACTCTTCGGAAAGGTGAATGCACTTCATCAGTGGTGGGAGCCCCCTCAGCCCTTGCCAGACGTGCTGGCTCCCAAGTTTCTCTTTCACCTTGACCCAAGGTAGACGCAGGTCCCGGATGGGCGCCAGGCGGGCGGGGCTATCGCCCTCCCCGCCCCCCAGCCCCCCGAGAGCCCCGGGCCGGGGCAGGGGCAGCTCCCAGAACAAAGTGGCCGCCTGGCACCTGCCCCCCACCCCCGAGCCGCACCTCTGACCCCGTTCGCCCCGAGGCGCCGCCCCCCATTCAATTCCCCTGGCCCCCAGGGGTACTTAGGAAGTGTGCGAACACACACACACACACACACACACACACACACACACACGCAATCGCACTTTCTCCTCCCTGACCTGGGCCACCGCCCCCAAGAGTCCAAATACAAACTTCTCCAAACTTGCAGCTGTGGCTGGAGGGGGAGTCGGGACGATCCCTCCCCCCAGGGCAAATGGGACGCCCCTCACCTCCCCCACAACACACACACACACACACACACACACACACACACGTGCCGCCCCACCCCCTGGGCCACTGTTCCTCCGGCCCGGGCGGCAACGCCGGGTTTGGAGGCGGGTGTCTCGACCCCCCCTTCCCCGTGTAAGTGACAGGACGGGGTCAGGACCGGGCAGGGGGCGGCGCGGGTCGGAGCTGCCCGGTGGGGGAGGGGGAGCGGCCCTCGGGGGGGACCCCCGGGCGCCCCCCGAGCCGCGCTCCTCTCCCGGGAGGCTGGGGCGCCTTACCTTGCAGGTTCTGGACGCGGATGTCGCTGATCTGTCCGATGAGCTCCTCGCGCTGGAACCAGTCCCATTCGGGCGCAGCCATGAAGCGCGGGCGGGAGGGCCGGAGCGCCGGGGCCGGGCGCGGGCGGCGGGCGCGGAGAGCCGGGCGGGCGGGCGTGCGAGCGGCACGCACCCGGCGAGGGCGCCGCGGAGCCGGAGCAGCGCGGGCGCGGGCGGGGCGCGGGCGGGGCGGGCGCGCGGGCGGGCCGCCCCCGCCGCGGGCGGGCAGCGGGAGAGCGCGGGGCGGCGGGTGCGGGGCGCCCGGCTCGCGCTCACTCCCCCATCCGGGGGCGGGGGCCCCGGGGGGCGAGGGGAGGGGAGGGGAGGGGAGGGGCGGGGCGGGAGGCTGGGCTCCGGCCGGTTTCTTTGCTTTCTTTTTTTTTTTTTCCGGGGTGTTTGTTGCTTGGATTGTTTGGTTGCAAGCGGGTGGGTGATGAGGCGCGAGGTCCCAGATTGTGATGTCTCAGGGGGCGGTGGGGCGGGTGACGCAACCCGGGCTGAGCCCGCGGGTCCCCCGTACCTGGTCCCAGAGGACCGGCCCTCTCCCAGCCTTTACTCCCAGCGCTTCCGTGCCCCCCTCCCCGTCCCAGATGGGACAGACACACCACACCCTCTACCCCAGGTCCTCTCTCCCCGCACAGTTCGCACAGCTGGGGGAAGGCACCCCGCTGCGGAGGGGGAGGGGCCCGCGGTGTCCTTCAGTCCCCAGGACACCTAAGGGAGAGGGCCTGGGTAGGGAGCTAATATGTGTGGAGTCGGGGGCTTTCTCTTATCTGTCTCCAGATTGGGGGCCCATGGCAAGAAAGATTTCTTTCCTGGGTTTGGATATTGGGAACCTGTTCGGCGGGGACCCAGTCCGGAGATGACCCCCAGTTCTGGGGAGGAGAGAAAAAGCAGCTGACACCCTGGGGGAGTCAGCTGGGCCCCCAAAACTCCAAGTGACTCTCTCTGGGGCTTTACTGGAAATGAAAGATGAGTATGGGCCTTTCAGGTTGTGTGTGTGTGTGTATGTTTATTGTTTCTTTTGACTCTTGAGAGTTCCAGGATCTTATCTTGTGTGGGGCCCACGACTCAAACCTTAGGCAGAGTTCTTGCTTGGTTTTTCAAACACGGGAAAAGGGAGGCTTTGGAGTTCTGGAATGTGCCCAAGGCTGAGGAATGAGTTAGGGCCATTGAGGTCCCAGCCCCCAGCTCAGTACTCTGACCCTGTCCGGCCAACACACACACACACACACACACACACACACACACAGACAGGCAGGAAAATGGCTTATATATGAGATTTTTTTTTTTTTGTCTTTTTGCTATTTCTTGGGCCGCTGTCGCGGCATATGGAGGTTCCCAGGCTAGGGGTCAAATTGGAGCTGTAGCCACCGGCCTACGCCAGAACCACAGCAACACAGGATCCGAGCCACGTCTGCGACCTACACCACAGCTCACGGCAACGCCGGATCGTTAACCCACTGAGCAAGGGCAGGGACCAAACCCGCAACCTCATGGTTCCTAGTCGGATTCGTTAACCACTGCGCCACGATGGGAACTCCTATATGAGATATTCTAAGAAAGAAAAAAACAGGCAGGGCTCAGTAAGCATTTGTACATGTGGGTCATGTTGATTGTTGCCATGTTCATGGAACTAAAATACTAGAAACCCAGATGGGCTGCTCCCTAGTTAACAGTTAACAGTAGGGCCCCCACTGGTGGACAGACCCTACGCCCTTGAAGCGGGGCCCTAAGGTGAGTCTAGGCTCAGGTAAATTCCTGGGCACTGGGGACAGCCCACAAACAAGGACATAAGACAGTTACAAACAGAAGTGAGTTCGAGGAGAAAGTCCCCTTGGGGTAAGAAACTGGAAAGGGGGGAGTTCCTGTTGTGACACGGTGGAAACGAATCCAACTAGTATCCTTGAGGATGCCGGTTCAATCCCTGGCCTCGCTCCGTGGGTCAGGGATCAGGCATTGCTATGAGCTGTGGTGTAGGTCACAGAGGCAGCTCAGATCCTTTGTGGCTGTGGTGTAGGCGGGCAGCTGCAGCTCCCATGTGACTCCTAGCCCGGGGGACCCTCCATCATATGCCACGGGTACAGCCCTAAAAAGCAAAAACAAAAACAAAGAAAAGGAAGAAACTGGGATGCGGACAGGGATGGGGGAGGTCTCTGAAGACTGACCTTGGAGCTGAGGCTGGAAGATGAAGGAATCAGCGTTGGGACAGCAGTTGGGGTGGGGGGAGGTCAGTGGAGACGGCCCCGTGGCACAGCCAGGGACAGGGTGTGGCTGCCCTGTGGGCTCTCACTGCCTCGGGGAAGTTTATGAAGAGGATGGACGGGATTTACCTGTGGGGTTCGGGGTGCGGGGTGCGAGCTTGCTTTTTCTTTCTCTTTGTTCTCCTTTTGCCAAGTTTCCCACCATGAGCACATATTTTTACAATCAGTCGGAAAACCAACAATCTCTTTTTTTAACCTCTGAGGCCCTTTCCAGGAGTTGCCCCAGTTCTCCTCGACTGCAGGTCTCCATGGGGGGTGGGGGCATGGGTGTCCTGACTTGTGCCCCCCAGGCTGAGGCTGGTGCTGCCTTCTCCCTGATGTGATTTGAAAGAGCCCAGTCATTTCACACTCCAGGGAGCAGGGTCTGCTTCTGTGTCCTGCAAAGCAGGGTTGCTAGAAGCCAGGCATCACCTAATGTTGCCCCATCTGCTAGTCAGCTCCCGTTTTTACACTTCAATTTATTTTTCATAATCTTTATGGGGTGAAAGTCATTTTCTTTCCAAAGCAAAGAGCCCAGAGAATCAGCCTTCTTTTCCATCAAGATCTCAGGGAATAGGGAGTTTCCATCGTGGCTCAGTGGTTAATGAATCCTACTAGGAACCATGAGGTTGTGGGTTCGATCCCTGGCCTTGCTCAGTGGGTTCAGGATCCGGCATTGCAGTGAGCTGTGGTGTAGGTCCCAGACACAGCTCGGATCTGGCTTTGCTATGGCTCTGGCGTAGGCCGGCAGCTGCAGCTCTGATTAGACCCCTAGCCTGGGAACTTCCATATGCTACAGGTGCGGCCCTAGAAGAGACAAAAAGACACACACACACAAAGATCTCAGGGAATAGAAGGCTTTAAACAAGAGTGTGGATGTTAGCTGCAGAGACGGACTGCTTTTCATGATTCAAAGATATCTGTTCCTGTGACTGGGACGCTGCGTCTTTGGGGACCACAGCCTAGGCAGTGACAACTCCCTGGCAGAGAGGAGCCTCAGTCCCCGTGGATGGAGCACTAACCATCTACCAGAAGTTGGATCGCCAGCCCAAAGATCTTCTTTCTGCATCAGAGTGGAAAGAGGATTTTAGGTGGTTTTTAAAAGGGAGTAAGAAACTGAGCCAGCACAGGCATTGGGCTGGCCTTTAAAGTGCTTGAATATTCATTGAACTTAAGTATCGATATCACCCCTCTTTCCTTCAGGGGCTCTGGGCTCTGGCCCTCCCTGATTGACCCCTGTGCCACTGCCATCCTTCCCGGTTTTACACTTTTTGCTCAAGTGAGAATAAACTGCTGCAGGTCGTGGTCACGCCCACCCATCACCTCCAGGCCTTTGTTCATTCTGTTCCCTTTGAAGAGTCCTTTCCCTCCCCTGCTCCCCGCCCTCGCCTTTACCTGCCTTACTCCTGCCCCATCATGTCCACTTCAAGAGAACCTTCTCCAACACCCGCAGGCCCAGCTGAGTGCCCGTCTTATACAATTGCATCAGATTCAGGACAGAGTCATGACAGCCCGAGAAATCTGCTCTCCTGTTTCCACGTTGCGTTATAAGTTTGCTGATGGATCCTTCCCCCATTAACTGTGAACTACCTGAGAACAAGGCCGTCTCACTCATCTCTCTATCTGGGTACTCGGCACAGTGTCCGGCTCAGAGACAGATCTCAGTATTAAGTAGATAGATAAATAAATGCCTCTTATTATAGGCCTGAACTCACAAAGCAGGGACCAAATGGGCCCAAGTAAACTTCTAGGGAGCCAATCAAAAAATGTTTCCATATTAGCAATGCTGCTGGGCACCGGGTGAGTGCCAAGCTGTGGAATGTGCCTTCTTTCCTTGGGCCTGTCCAGCCTCCCAGATCTAGAGTCCTGGCTGGGAGCAGGGACATGTGACCTCCTGGGGGATTAGGTTATCTGCCCTCTTGCATGAATTACCCGTACTATTTTTCTTTTGCATTTTATTTTTAGGAAGGAAAGATACTCTGCCCGAAGGCTTGACTTCCGGGGAGTTTCCAGAAACTGATTTTTTAGAAATTACCCAATTCTGCTAGAATCCTTGTCACTGTTTAAAAGAGCTGCCAAAGGAAAGGAAAAGAATTGCAGAGCAGCCCTGGTCTGAACCTCAGAGGTCATCAAACCCAAGAGCCCTCCCCACATAAGGTCTGTGAAACATCTGGCGCAGGGATCTTCCTGCCTCTGCTTATGGGAATTGATGATTTCAGGCAGAAAATCTGGAAGGATGGGTTACCTCCCCCACCCCCACCCCCAACTGGGAAAGAACACGAGCCACGAAGAGGAGCCACAAAGATGACCGCAGAGTGCCCTCCCATCCACTTCCAGGAGAGGCAGGTGGTGGGGGCTTGCCGTGGTGGGAAGCTGTGTCCTCTGGTCCCTGCCATGGCCTCGTATGTGTGGCAGCCCTTTAGGGTCTGGACAGTCCTTTTTCAGCCGGAGCTGGTCTGGACTTCACGGTGACCTCGTTAGGCCAACTAGACAGGATCCTTTTTAGATGAGGCTGAGAACTGCTTAGTAACCTGTCCCAAATCAGAGTAAGGCAAAACCAGACTTCGTCCTAGAGCCCTCACTGCCCACCCACATCAGTCCCAGATACCTGTGCATCGTCATGTTTATATAACGTTTACAAAATCTTAGCTCCACTAAAATCATAGCGTTCATCAGCATATAAAAACTGTTAGGAATTTCATATTAAGTCCAATTAAGAGGTTGGGATGGATTCAAGCTGAATTAACCAAGAATAGACCAAGAATATCTCCAGGGCAGGGGGATCTGCATTATGATGTCATAAATATAGGTTATATACCTACACCCTGTGCCAGGTATAAATCCCCTGACCTCAGTTATTCTTTTTTTTTTTTTTTTAATGGGTGTACCCATGTCCTATGGAAGGTCCCAGGAGGGACTGAAGCAGAGTCATAGCTGCACAGCTGCAGCAATGCGGAATCCTTTAACCCACTGCACAGGACTGGGGATCGAACCCGTGTCTCCACAGTGACCCGAGCTGCTATAGTTGGATTCTTAACCCACTGCACCACAGCAGGAACTCCCTCATTTATTTTATTCTATCTTTCTTTCTTTGGGGGCCGCTTCTGTGGCATAGGGAAGTTCCCGGGCTAGGGGTTGAATTGGAGTTGTACCTGCCAGCCTATGCCACAACCACAGCAACACCAGATCCGAGCCATATCTGTGACCTACACCACACAGCTCACGGCAACAGGTCCTTAACCCACTGAGCGAAGCCAGGGATCGAACTCACATCCTCATGGACACTGGTTGGCTTCTTAACCCACTGAGCCACAATGGGAACTCCCTCCCTCATTCATTCATTTAACAAACATGGATTGAATACCCACCCATGGCCTGGCTTGGTAGGAGGATGCAACAGCTGAAAAGACCAAGGATCTACCTGCGAGGAGGCATCCAGGCTCAGGAGTTCTGACTTTGTCATAAGCTCAGAGAGGAGATTTTGCAGGATAAAAATGGGTCAGATTGTCCCTTTAGTTATATGTGGGACGGGATCAGAACTCGGAAGACCCTTCTGGTCGTGGTGACACAGGTGTGAGATGGGGCCGCCCACACCAGAGCAGCTGCCACGAAGATGGATTCTGCAGCTGTTCATAGAGCGGAATTGACAAAACCTGGTGCTGGCTGAGCGATGAGTGATTTTGCAGCACCTGTCCATGTGCTTCTGCTCTCGAACTTGTGCATGTCTCTTAAACCCACCTTACTGCGAATTTCTCAAGAATGCCAATCAAGAAGGGCTGCCTAATTTATCTTTGGATCACCAAAGCCCAATACCATGCTGGGCACATAGTAGGTGCTCAGTAAAGCTTAGTCGTGTGTATGAATAAATCAATTGTCTTTAACTTCACCAAACAGTAACTCTAAAAACTCTTTGAGCCCTGGACTCCTCAAGAGAGCCAGGATCCCTTTCATATCTTAGGAATGCCAGGTGTCTGCCTGTCTCCTCATTTTTTTCCTGCTAAATTTTCCCGGTTAATTGCCACCTGCCTCTAGGAAACTGCAGGAGATGGTGCCAAGGCTGGTGGCCAGAGAGAGATGCGGAGAAGCAGAAGGAATTCAGCTTCAAGCCAAAGGACAGACGAGGTGTGGTGTAGTGGACAATGGGCAGACAGTGGAAGTTCCTACTGTGTGACCTTGGGCAAGTTCTTAACCTCTCTGGGCTGTGGGATTTCATCTGTAAAATGGGGCCCGGAGTCCCTCCCTGGCAGGACTGCGGTGAGATCAAAGATATGCCTCCAGAGAAGAGATACGTCAGTAAGAGTCACATCGTTTCTCTGGCATAAAAATGAACTGCACTCAGAAGAAAAATTGCCCCTGAGTTTGGGAGATTACCCATAATGTAAAATATTAATGTATTCTCTGGAATTTTATGACTTTTTGGTATGTGGAGGTGTTGATGGATAGTTTAAAAAAAAAAATCCCGCTTCCCTTAGTAGACAGCCCCGGATGTCCCAATTTCCACAAATAAAACCCCTCATTTCTTCCAGGTTTGAATAATCAAAGCCTGCTTCCCTGGAGACAGCTCTGCTAAATTTTTTTTTTTTTTTTTGCAGGCATTAGAACGCTATTTAAGGCGTATGCATTTTCCAGTAAAGCCAATGATAAAAGCTTTCCCCCCCATGAAGTGTGAGATGCTGGCGATGTGAAGTGTGGGGGGAGACAGGATGCTGTGAGGGCCAATAAGCACCCCAGATGAGGTGTTTGCAACAGCATTGCAGAAATACAGCAAACTTGGTTTTTTTTAACATTTTGGAACCAAAAGCAAACTTGGTTGATGATCGTCCCAGGAAGGGGGGTTTCAAAGGCCAGACTTGATGCAAATACAATCCTGGGCCAGCCCCTCTGGAACCGACAGTCCCTGAACAGGCGAATCGACTTCCAGAAATGGATTGTCCATCTCATGTCTGCGATGCAGCGAATGTTTACCACGAACTCGCTCTTCTCCGAGGATTGGAATGAGCGCCTTGCAGGCTCTCTTTTAATCTTCTTAACAACCCTTTGAGGGGGGTATTATTAGTCTTTTTCTTTTCTGGCTGCACTCATGGCATTTGGAAGTTCCTGGGCCTGGGATCGAATTTGAGCCGTAGCTGCGACTGCCTTCTCAGCCACCTCCGAACCCACCAGGTTTGCACCCTTGCTGAGAGGGCCGGGTCCCCAGGCCCAGGAGGGAGGACAGTGGTGGAGGGACATTGCCAGGGATGGATTCCATCAGCTTTTGCTGCCTATCTGTGACCATCTTCAGAAGAGAGTTTTGGTATAAACTACCTGTCGATGAGTGTGGGTGCACTGGCGAACTTTACCCTACACCCCGGAGACAAGCCTGCAAATTACCATAGCGAGGAATCGTGCTCCCCTGCACAGCAAGCCTCCAATACAGTTTGCTGAATTGGTACCAGAGGATTTGGCTAATTAGAAGAGGATGGGTTGCAAACACTTTCTCAATTATCAGTATGCGAGGAATTTGTTTGGCGATCCAACACAGCACAGGCCCCTTCCTCTCTGCATGAACCAAGTTCAAGGATCCTGTGAGCCCAGGGGCCTGACAGTTTCAGAGGAGCGCATCACCTGCTGCATGGGAACTCAGATCACTGGCAACCTCGGACCCCACCTTCCCTCAGGGTCCAGCCTTCAGAAGAGGGTCAGACTTACCTTAAGGGCACTCTGCTCTGTAGGGGGCTCATCAGATGCCCCAAAGGACAGCAGGTGGTCCTCGCTCTGCGCGTATGAAGTACCAGGAACAGTTCTCCATGCTTTCTGTGTTACTTTGTTGGGGACTCACCATGGCGAGTGAATAAGGCATGGTACATCCAGACAATGGAATGATACTCAGCGCTGAGAAATGAACCATCATGCCGTGAATAGACATGGGGAAACGTAAATGCATATTACTAAGTGAAAGAAGCCCCTCTGAGACAGCTTCATACTGTGGGATTCCAACTAGGTGACATTCTGAAAAAGCCGGTGATGGAATCCGTAGGAAGAAGAGTGGTTGCCAAGGGCTGGGGAGAGGGAGAGATACATGGATGGAGCAAAGGAGATTTTTAGGGCCTGCAAAATACTTTGTAAGGACTGCACTAATGGAAGCGTGCCATTATACAGCAGTGCAAACCCATAGAACGTGCAACACCAAGAGCAAATCCTAATATAAAGTAGTCTCTTCGGATGATGATGATGGGTCCGTGTGGGTTCATTGATTACAACAATGACCCCACTCTGGGGGGAGGGCTGTTGATCATGGGGGGGGCCGAGGGGTGGGCAGGAAGCAAACGGGAAATCTTTGTTCTTTCTGCTCTGTTTAGCTGGGAATCTAGAACTGCTTTAAAAAAAAAGAAAAGTAATACAGTCAGGAGTTCCCGTTGTGGCTCAGTGGAAAGGAATCTGAATAGTATCCATGAGGATGTGGGTTCAAGCCCTGGCCTCACTCAGTGGGTTAAGGATCCAGTGTTGCCCAGAGCTGTGGTGTAGGTTGCAGACGCAGCTTGGATCCTGCGTTGCTTTGGCTCTGGCTGTGGTGTAGGCCGGTGGCTGCAGCTCCAATTCAACTCCTGGCTTGGGAAATTCATATGCCATAGATGCGGCCCTAAAAAGCAAAAAAAAAAAAAAAAAGTCTTCTTAAAAACTACAATTCACTATGATCTATGACCCCCTCCCCGTGTCACAAAGGAAGAAGTCAAGACACGAGTGGGTAAGACCCTTCCCCAAGGCTCACAGTCAGGAGGGGATGGAGCTGGGATTTGAACCCTGGCTGTGCTGTCTATCTGCCCAGCCTGAGCTGCAGACCATGACACTGGGGCAGCCTCCTTCCTCCAGCTGGGAACCTAAGGCCCATGGAAACGCAGGCTTAAGTGGCTGAGACTGGAAAAGACCAGTGTCCCTCCCTGGCTTCGTACCCCCCATGGCTCTGGTGCTGAAGACCAGCTCCTGCTCTTACCAGGCTCACCGTCCTTCCTCCCGTCCCCCCCCCCAGCTCACAGGCTTGCTCCCTGGACCACAACAGCCACTTTTCTATCCATCATCTTTGCTCACCTGACTCGCCCTCTGCAGCCCTCCCGCCCAGCAGCCACAGCCACAGCCCAGTAGGTTAATACTAGCTCAGGCCACCCTACCTCCGCCAAAACAGTGAGACTAGATAGCCTGTGCTCTTTGCGACAGGCTGGCCAGGGGTCTTCCCTCGCTTTGCCTCCCTTTGCTGTGTGACCTTGGGCAAATGATCTAACTTCTCTGAACCTCAGGGGTTTTTGTTGTTGTTGTTGTTTTTGTTTGTTTGTTTTTTAATCTACAAAGTAGGACAATGATGCTCACCTCATGGTCATTGTGTGGGTCAGAGAAAACCCACATCAAACACCCGACATAGCTTTGGCTACATAATAGGTATTCCAAAAATGGTACTTATTTTTAGGAAGCTTGTCCTGCCCCATTTCCCTGGAAGAATTGGACTCTATGCACATGTATCTCTGTACTTGCAACATCCACAGGCATTAACCTGCAATAAGAAAACTGCTCCTGGAGCTCCCCTTGGGGCTCAGCAGTAATGACCCTGACTAGCATCCAGGAGGATGCCGGTTCCACCTCTGGCCTTGCTCAGTGGGTTAAGGATCCAGCGTTGCCGTGAGCTGTGGAGTAGGTCGCAGACACGGCTTGGATCTGGTGTTGCTGTGACTGTGGAGAAGGCCGGCAGCTGTAGGTCTGATTCGACCCCTGGCCTGGGAACTTCCATATGCCGTGGGGGCAGTCCTTAAAAAAAAAGAAAAAAGCAAAAAAGAAAGAAACCCATTACCGTCTCACTGCTCTGGGTCTTTGTTTGCGCTTCTCACGAGCTGGCATGATTTTCCTGCGTATGTTCACCTTCTCTCTCCTCTGCGCCCCTGGTGCCACACCCCCGGAGGTGCAGGCGGGGATCCCATCTAACTTGTTCATCACTGGATTCCACTGCTTAGAATGCTGCCTGGCACTTGGCAGGTTAAAACTGCTTGGGGGATGAGTTCCCGCTGTGGCGCAGGGGGATGGGAGGCATCTCTGCAGCACCAGCAGGCAGCATCCATCCCCAGCCAACACAGTGGGTTAAGGGGTCTGGCGCAGCCACAGGCCTGTCATAGACAGCAACCGCAGCTCCAATCTGACCCTGGGCCCGGGAACTCCATATGCTGCAGGGCAGCCAGAAAAGAAACAGAAGAAGCTGGGTGGGGGAGTTCTTTGGTGGCTCAGCCGGTTAAGGATGTGGTGTTGTCACTGTGGTTTGGGTCACTCTTGTGGCAAGGGTTCCATCTCTGGCCTGGGAACTTCCACGTGCACCGGAAAAAAAAAAAAAAAAGCGGGGTTAGGGCAACTAATGGGTGACAGTGATGAGCGAATGAATGAGTGATTGAAGAAATGAATCCAGGCTCATCTCCTGCATGCGTCTTATTTCTGTATCCACCCTCAGGCCTTGGCCCCGTGACTAGCATGGGCGATCCCGTGTGCATATAGAATGACTCTTAGCAAATCTCTGTGCATTTGTAAAACACGACAAGATAACCAGTGCATCTGATCCACGTGAGCGAAGCCTTGCACGGGCCTCAAACAGGCCTGATGGGCACGGTGAGGCCATTCTCTTTGTCCGTTCCTCGCTTGCTAAACACCCTTCCACGCCTTCCCCGGGCCTCAGCAAATCTTTGGTAAAGAGATCGGCAGAGACCTTACAGCCCAAGAGGACTGGGCCTCCATTCGAATGGCCAACATCGCTTTCATTGCACGAGTTGCCATTCGCCTGCCCCCTAAGGAATTGGATCATTAGAAACGCACACGATTGGCCAACAGCTCCTGAGGGAATGTCCCAGGGCGGAGCCCAGCGGCTGGCAGAGGGGTGATCATACTTCTCAAAGTCTCTAGGGGACAGCTCAGGACCAGACACGTCGGTCACCCCACTCCCGGTCCACAGCCCTTCACAGATGAATAGGCCCTTCTGGCCACTGGGTAGCTTTGTCAAGAAGCTGGCAGGTCCCGTGAAGTGACAGAGGCTGCCACTGTCACTTCATGGGACTCCTTCCCACACACCTGTGCCTCACTTGGGGAAGGGAAGGACTGGGGAGACCCCCGAGGGAGAGGGTGATGTTGCCAGCACGTGGCCAAACTGTGGTCACACCTTTGCATTCGAATTGATATCCGACTAGATCAGCAGTGACGGGGCGATTGTTTCCTAAATGCTGCTGAGCACAGAGACGGCCCGGTGGGAAGGCAGAGTTCTTGCTGATTCTCCCCTGCGAGGCTCCGCAGCCGGAAAGGGTTTCCGGCAGCCCCTGCCTCTGAGGAGGGCCTGTTTCCTGTGGTTGGTTGACTTGCATCTGGAAACTGAGAGTTGTCTGCCCATAGCCTATAATTTCCTTTTGATTTTATGTGTCCTCTTGCCCCCAGAACCATTATTGCTCTTATTATTTTAAGAAAAACCGAAATTCAAGCTTCATACCTGGCAGGGAAGGGGGAGGGGGCGGTCGCATGCCAGCATCTGGAAGCTTGTTCACCTTCAGAATGACTTCAAGTGACTCCATGTAACACCCTTTCAGAGGCTGAGCAGAACCATCTGTAGGGCCCAGGGACCTCAAACTCATTGAGGAGCTCCACCCGAGGCCCTCCTGGGGGATGTGGTGGCTTCGGGAGGTGCCCCTGAGTCAGGCCCCTCCATCCGGAGGGGCCACGAAGCCTCTGACACTTTGGAGCCACCCAGACCTGAGTTGGATCCAGCAGTGGCCACCCACAAGGGAGGTATTTGGTGTCTCTGAGACTCAGTTCCCATCTGGAAAATGGGCCAGCTCTGAGGATTACATGGGAAGGCATATCTGTATGGCTCACCCCTTTCCTCCTGGAAGGAAAAATCTGGAAGGACTCTAAGGAGCAGCCGTGACCATCTAGCCCTTAGCCCATCCCATCCAACTGGGAATCACATGAGTCAGGGTCTCCGAATCTTGCCATCCCCCGGGGGTCTATGGTACGAAGAGCTGCTGGTTACCCTGCGCAGGGCACACTCAGCTACCCTGAATCAGCACCGCCTTCTGGCTAGAGGGGTACCAATGTCTCCATTTCACAGATGAGGAAGCTGAGCCTCCAGAAGGGGGGAGTGTAGCAGGCCCATGTGGATTGTTCTCTGACCAACATCGCTGCCCACTCCTCCTGATAATGGGAGCCTGACTTCTCTTGGAGCAACTGCCTCCACCCCATGGCGGACTGGCTGGCAGGTCATCAATCAAGGTGGCCAATCCTCTGGCCAAGGAGTGGGTCTAGGGCTCAGCTCAGCCCATCAAAGTCACGCTCTCTCTCTCTCACAATCCCTGGAGTTTCTATCTCAAGCACCGAAAATGGCTGAGGCTGCTGAGGCTGGGGGAGGAGAGTGAGGCAATGCTAAGGAGACCCTCTCGTTGGTTCCTGATGCTCAGAGCCCCACCCAGGTCCATCCCGACCCCGGGCAGCCTTTACCTGCCTTCAGAGAGTGGTCCTTCGCTTTCCTTTTAATACCGAAACCCTCTTGGGCCTGCCCTTTTCTGCACGAGTTAGCCACATGGGTTTCTGTTGCCTGCATCCCCTGAACTCTGGCTCACACAGGAAGTGACTCCCCAGGGTCCTGTGGTGGATGAGTGGCAGAGTTAAGACAAGGGCCCACATCACCAGGCTGCCAGGCGAGTGCTTTTTCCACTCTGCCCCATGGCTGACCTTCAGGGGACCCTGAGGAGGGGAGTGGGGGTGGGTGGAACAGCGTCAGCAAAGGCTGGTGACCTTAGCACACATGGCCTCACTGTCACGGAGCCACATGGAGGAAACGTGATGAAGCAGAGCATTGAAGACATCCAGTGGAGGCAGACTTGGGAAGGCCGAAAGCTCCCGTCCCCACATGCGTGGTGTGGCCACACACCCTCTTTTGCTGCTTTTCCATGGAATATCTTTATTGCTCCCCTCAGCAAACTAGTTTGCTATTCAAGTCCTTGAGTCATTACGTATTTTCCAAAGCAAACGTGGACACCTTCCCGAGACAGGTTTCCTTCCTTAACAGCGGGCCAATATTGACTAGGCTGTGACATTCTGAAGAATGTCCCCTCCCGGGCCTCCAGGTTGGGAGTCCCGCCCTGCCCGCCCATCCCTCTCTTCCTCCGCATGTAGCAGACCAGCCAAGGGCTGTGGCAGAGGCTTCCGAATCAGAGAAATTCATGTTCACATTCTCACCCTTTCACTTCATTCGCTTGCTGTGTGACGCCAGACAGTTGACTTGAAGCTGTGAGTCTCGGCTCTCTGATGTGCAGAAAGGGAGACTCACACCTCCCTTCCTGTAGAGTGGGGTGAGAATGATGCCTGGGACCCAGGAACCTGACCTGCGGTGTTTGCTTGACGCCCATTCCGTCCCCTGTGCCCCACCCTTTGGTTGGTGAAGCTGAACTCCTTCCAGCTGATGTATCCACCAGCCTGAGGCAGATGGAGGTCACAGGAGCTCCCCATACCCGCCTGTGGCTTCCACTGCGGATTGTCTACCCTGCAGCTGTCACCAGCCTTTTTCTTCCTTGCCCACCTCCTCCTCCAGCAGCTGGAAATTCTAGGTACTCCTTTTTCCAGACTCCTTTGCAGCTATCAGTGGTCACAAGACCCAGATTGGCCAATGGGATGACAGAAGTCTCTCTTTCTTCTCATTGGCTCCTGGGGGGCTTCAGGGAAATATTTATTTCCCAGAAAAAAAGATGCAAAGCTGTGGGTAAAAATCCTTTTCTTCTTAGCTGTGGGTGTCATCATGTGAAGATGCTAGGGGCAAAGCCCAGGCCAAGGCTGCCTTCCAAATTCTATATTTGGTGCTGTCACTCTGAAAGACCCCCATGCTTGGGGTCTCATGCGCTTGTTGCGACCTTAAAATTCTGAATAATTTTATATTTGAGTTTGTGCCTTGTAAGTGAAGTCTGATAGGACAATGGAGCATATACTGGAGGCCTTGGTTAGAGCCTTGGTTTGCTACCTAGTGCCTTCCCTGCTCCCTACCTCTTGCTGCTTCGGGTCCCAGCTGGGTCACCAAATGTCAGTCCACAGAGGAAAGGAACCCCGCCACCAGCATGCCCCATTGTACGGCAGGATCCCCTGCCACCTGTGGGCCCTCATGAGAAAGCAAGGTATGAAACAGTAAATAAAAACATCGTGACAGGTCATGAAAAAGGGTATGGAAGAAAGGAAAATGTTTTATATTTTGGTACCTTTTACAGTAGGTTTTTTTTTCTGATTTTAAAATAATAAGCCCTGCATTTTCATTGTCCTGGAACCCACGAACTATGTAGCTGACACTGGCTCAGACTGAAGCTTGGAGGCAGCAGAGACGAAGGAGAGAAAGGACCTGGATTCTTGATGTGCTGAGCTGTGAAACTAACATCCTGGTTGAGCTGTTAAACCGACAATCATTTTCATTGTTTTAGCCACTGTCAACAATAACCTGCACTGTTTTTAGTCATCTTGTTACTTGCAGCCCAAAGCAGCCTAACAAAGCCATTTTATTTTTGACTCTCACGGTGATGCATTCAACCTCCATTGCCCAGCTGACTGATAGCACAAGAAACAGAAGTGTATGTGTTTTGTGTTGACACTGAAGACTAAGGACTCCTCTCAGATCACAAAGCAGCAGTGAGCCTGGACCTTTTATGGGCAGCGGTGACAATTTCATGACTCATATTATAGCATCGTCTTGTATGATTCTGATCTCCGCATTATTTTGATCACTTCTCAGATATGAAATCCAAGCCCCAGAGAGGACAGGGAACTTGTTTAAGGCCAGGCAGCTCGTAGTCTTAGAGGCAGAGGTCAGATCAGGGAGGTTTCGTGGCTAGAATGATGATCTTTCTGTTACATCTAGCCATGAAAGAATAATTGCCCTTGTTCTATGTCACCATCCCTGGTACCTTCTGGAACTCTGAAAGGCACCCCACCCACTCCAGAGGTCACTCTCTGGCTGCCCATCTTCCTCAGGGCCTTCTCCCCAAAGCCACTGCCAAGATCAGAAGGCAGGGGGCGGGGAGGCGGGGGGCGCTGTGTGACACCAGCAGAGCCCTGTAGTTTGTTCAGGCTCCTGGACATTGTCAAGGTCCCCTTTGCTTTGTTCTCAAGGCCAAAGCGAGGCCTTCCTCAGGCACCACTTTTACAGCTATACCCTCTGGTCAGGACCCGGAGGGCAGAGAGCTGATGCCCACCTCCCTGCCAAGGGGCAGGCACAGCAATGGAGACAGAACCTGGAGCCCATGGTTATCTTCTTTGCTAGTCATTAGAGCTCAGCTTCTCTCCCTGTGTCTTTTTCCAGGACCCCCCACTTCCTATGTGCCCAGAGAACATTCTAGACTCCCCTGTGCTTGTCTCTGGGCCAGTAATCTGTGTGGAAGCCTGAGTTGTGGTAGGTGGGTGCCCTTGGGATTCTCTCTCCCCTCCCTCCAGTCCTGCTGGGACACTCTCACACTGTCAGAAATGCACTTCAGCATCAGTCTGGGGGAAGCCAGGCAGCCCCTTAATT
Organism: Phacochoerus africanus; assembly: GCF_016906955.1. Taxonomy (NCBI): domain Eukaryota; kingdom Metazoa; phylum Chordata; class Mammalia; order Artiodactyla; family Suidae; genus Phacochoerus; species Phacochoerus africanus. The sequence goes on from NC_062552.1 coordinate 119,208,385, forward strand.
GTAATAGCCATAACTGCAGCCAATTTGGGGTAATTGGTGGCATTTGCCAGGGAATTCCTGCCTGTCGCTGCAGCTCCTCTGTGCTGCCTTTGATCTCTACCAGTCTCCATGAGACACAAAATACCATTGTCATCTTCAATTATTCCAAGGGGCAGTGTGGCCTTGACTTTGCCACCAGACGTCCCCAGCCTGCCCCAGGCAGCAGCAGCCATGGAAGGAGGTGGGGCAGTGGGCAAGAGGAGTCCCTGGGGCCATTCCTGGGGGCTGGGCCCTCTGGAAACTCCACTGATATTATGTGCAAAGACGGGACTCCAGAGCCTAGGGCTGGGGGTAGAATGTTCTAGTAAATCATAAAAACACAGTTGCTGAGTACTCCTTGTGCCAGCACCTCTCTTTTCTCTAAATCTCTCAGCATCTTTTCTGCCAGAATTCATAATTATCCCTGAGTTGTAGGGAGGAAACAGTTGTAGAGCAGCACAGAGACATGGCAGGTGGGGGTGGGATGGTGCCAGAAGAGGCTCCAGCCCAGGTTTGCCTGGAGCTGGACTTCTTTCCCACGTGTTGCACAGCTCCTTAGGTCTGTAAGCTCTGTCACGCTATGAGCTCCCTAAGAACAGAAACTGGGCCTCATTCAAATCCATGCCCCCCCCCCCCGCCCCCCGCTGCCCACTCGCCCACTCTTACAGAGCTGGGCTCAGCTTAGTGTCGCCAAGCCCTGGGATCAACTCCTGGTTTTCTTTTTTCCATCACACTCTCTTCTCTGTGATCTCGTGTAGGCTCCTGGCTTTAATATATCAACTCTACCCTGAAAACACCCCCATTTATGTCTCATAGATCCAACTGCCTTCCTGATGTTTCCATTTGATGCTTAACAGCCATCTCACACTCCACACGTCCCAAGCTGACTTCCTTATTTTTCTTCCCAAACTGGTTCCCCCACAGCCTTCCAGATGTTACTATCTGGGTAGCGCCTAGGACCCCTTGTCGGTGCTACCTAGAGGAAAAAAAAAAAAATTCCATCATCCAACCATTTCTCCCCACATTCACTGCTTCCATCATCTCACCCTGAGATTATTGCAACTGCTTCCGGACCAGCCTCTGCGCATCTGTCCTAGTTCCCCCGCTGCAGACTAGGCTCAGCCCGGCAGCTGGATGGATCCGGTTAAGACCTCATTCAGATGTCCGTGTGCTCTGCTCCAACAGTCCTGTGGCTCCACATTCCGCCAGGGGGAGGTTCATGGAGGTCGTTGACATAACACCTGGCATCTATGAAAGAGGAGTGCCACCATCAGGGGAGTGACAATGGCCACAGCACAAGCCTTGGAAGCACGGGGCCGGGGGACTGGCTGGGGTGGGGATGGGGAGCCTTCCTGGAGGAGATGTCATTGGTGCTAAGCCTTGAACCCTGAATCTATCTCTGGTGCCGTCGAGGGGCTATGACTTGCAGATAGCAGAGCCCTCGGGGCGGCATGTTGGAGAGTGGCCAACAAGGGTGGATCCCATCACAGGGTCTGCCCCAGCTTGTGTGAGTACACATATGCACGTCCCCAAAGCTTTCGTGCATTTCCGCATGTGCTGGCACTGGACAGGTTCTCGGCTCACAGCACAAGGCTCAACCTTCTCACACTCCACCCTCAAGCAGCCTATGTTCCATCGGGGTAGACAGATAATGAACCGTAGGCAAACAGGAAGAGTCTTTGGGAGCGGCACAAGGACAACTCTTATTTACCTGCAATAATGCATACCTGCACCAATTCTCAGCCCCCACACTGAGCCACCAACCTGAGAGGCTTGAAGAGCCACAAAGAGGTCATGTGAGGATTTCTTTCTTCACTGCCTCTTCATTTTCCAGGCTGGTGAGCACGACCTGAACCCCCTGTTCTCATGAGTTTGTCCTTCCCCCACCCCCGCCCCCGCCATTGCCCACTGTTGCCCTCCGGGTTAAGGTGTGCTGGGCACACACCCAGAGACCTTTGCCCTGCAGTTGGGAAAGTTATTTGTCGAGAAACTTTTTGCATCTTTCTTTTCCTCTTGCTGCGGGCTTCTGCCTACATAACTCTGCAAACTGCAGTGCTGGTTTCCTGTAAAAGCCAAGGTAATTTTTATTCTCTCTTTTCCTTCAATGTCAAATCCCTCTAAGTATTTGTACGGCCACTTCCTCGTGTCTTTGTTGCAAATGTACATTTTTATAACTATGTCTCCACCTACGTTTATAGCCGTATGCGTGTGCTCTGCCCCCACCTTTACTTAAGCATTTCAAGAGGAGGTTGGAATCTGAAGCTACAAGTGAGAATTGTCTGATTAGCCAACTAAGACCTCAAAAATAATTCCCAGGGAGCAGGGCAAGTTCAAGGTGATGCTCCCACAAAATTGAATTCCCAGACTCAGGACCAGGAGGTGAGAATCAAAGGGCTGGCTGTGAAACTAGGAGCTCATCCAGTCCCGCCTGCTCTGGATACAGCGATGGAAACCACATGAGCTTCGGCCTCAGCAGGGCTGGGTTTCAAATCCTGGTTCGGCCAGTTTCCTTGGACCAGCTTTTTAACCCCCCGGCTATGGTTTCCTTGGTCAATAGAAACCACAATGATGAGTACCCAATGAGTTCTGAGGAGGGTTAGGTCATAAAGCCCATTGCCGGACACAGGGTTGGCACTCGATCCACTTTGTGGCCTGTGGTTGGACCCTGGAAAGATCAGGTGTGTGGGTGATGTTTGGAAATGCACAATGCTGCACTGATGAGTTTCTGTTTCCTGCCTGGGGCGTGTTCTCTTGCAGCGAGTCCCCTGGCCAGGCTCCAGGAAGGATGGGCTGAGAGTGTGGAGTCTTCTGGGCACTCACACACAATCACCATCATGATGGAACAGTTTTCCCAAGGGCTGATGTGACAGCGGGCAGACTTTGAAGATATATATATATATATATATATATATATATATATTTGCTTCAGTTTTTTTTTCTTCCCCTAATCTGATGGCTGGTCACTTTGCATGTCTGTGCCAGCCCTTGGTAAGTGGAGGAAAGAAAGTGGCATTTGGGTCAGTCAGTTTCTCCATATGCTAGAAACACTGTGGGTGGGAATAAGGGAAAGCGCACAGATTCCTCTGCTCCAGCTACACGTATTGACGGAGTTCCTACTAAGAGTTGAACACGGTTCCAGGTCCTGGGGACATAGCAACGAATGGGATGAAGATGCTGTCCTCATGGAACTTACAGTCTTTTATGGAAGGCTGAAGGAACAAATGCATAAGCAGTTCATAAAATGTTGAGGGGCTGGAGTTCCCACTGTAGCTCAGCAGGTTACGAACCCAACTAGTATCCATGAGGATGTGGGTATGATCCCTGGCCTTGCTCAGTGGGGTAAGGATCCAGGGTTGCCATGAGCTGTGGTGTAGGTAGCAGATGTAGCTTGGATTTGGCATTGCTGTGGCTGTGGGCTAGCCGGCAGCTACAGCTCTGACTCGACCCCCAACCTAGCAACTTTGGTATGCCGCAGGTGTGTCCCTAAAAAGAAAACAATTTTTGGATAACAATAAATGCTAGGAAGAAATATGAAGCAGGGCAAGAGGCTGGAGAGGAATGAGGGGATGGAGTGGTTTATTTTAGGTAGAGTGGTTATGGAAGTCTTCTCTGAAAGAATGGCATTTGAACAAAGACCAGAATAAGGATGTGAACAATGTGAGTATTTGGGGAACAAGTTTTCTGGCAGAAGGTAATAACCTTGAAATATTGTATTAGTCATCTAGTGCTACAATGAGGCTGCCTAACAAACATCCCCAGACTCAGTGGCTTAGTCAGTTATCTATTCTGGATGATACCTCTGCAGATCAACTAGTAGCTGGCTGATCTAGGGTGGCCTCAGCTCAACTTGGCTCCAAGGCACCTATCTGTGTCTCTCATCTTCTTTAGAGCAGGAGGCTAAGGAGGACATGTTCTCAAATTGGAGGCAGGAGAGCAATAGGGCAAGTGGGAAGAGGTGAGTTCTCTTAGGGTTAAGGCTTGAAACTGGCACACTGTGGCTTCTACCCATATTCCATGACCAAAGTACATCACATGCATGGTCAAGGTTAACGTCAACAAGGCAGAGAAACATACTAAATCTACTTTATCTCTAGTGGAAGCAACTGCGAAGTCACATGGCAAAGGGCATGGATAGAGAGAGGGTGAAGAATTGGGAACAGTAATGCCATTTACCACTAGTGGGAACTAGCTTTGTGAGTTTGAGTATCAGCCACCAGGTCAGTATGGCTAGAGTGAAGTGAATGAGGTGGAGAGAGGAAGAATTTGAGGTCGGTGACCTCGGTCTGGCCCATCATATACAGCCTTGATAAGACTTTGGAGTTCTGAGCATGATTGGAAGTCACTAGAGGATGGTTTTCTTCTAATTTTAATCAAAGTATATCATATACTATGAAGTATACATATGTTAAGAATACACAGTAGTGATAAGTTTTTTTTTTAATAAAGTGAAAGGTGGATTTGCCTATTTTTAAACTTCATATAAATGGAAATATACATTACATATTTCTTTGTGCCTATCTTCTTTTGACCAACATGTCTATAAGATTTATCCACATCCATACATGTAGTAATTAAATCCTTCCCCTATAACCACATATTTCTCCATTATATAACTATACCTTAATTTATTTATCCATTCTATTGTTGCTAATCACTTGGGTAGCTTCCAGTTTGGAGCTATTAAAAATAATCCTGCCAGAGTTCCTGTCATGGCTCAGCAGTTAACGAAACCAACTAGTGTCCATGAGGATGCAAGTTCAATCCCTGGCCTCACCCAGTTGGTTAAGGATCCAGTGGTGTCATGAGCTGTGGTTGTAGGTCACAGATGCAGCTTGGATCTGGCATTACTGTGGCTGTGGTGTAGGCCAGCAGCTACAGCTCCGATTTGACCCCTAGCCTGGGAACCTCCATATGCTGTGGGTGTGGCCCCAAAAAGAAAAAAAAATACTGCTAATAATATTTTTGTTCATTTTTTTGACACACATAAATAAGCATTTCTGTTAGGTATGTTCATATGTATATACGTATGATCAACTATAGTAGATACGGCCAAAACTCATTATTGGACATATGTATTACAAGTATATTCTTTTATTTTATGAATTGCCATTAGACTTCCAAAAATATCTTTCAGTGAATGGAAGTTCTTGGTTTAATGTAATTCCAATTATCAATTTCCTTTATGGTTAGTGCTTTATATATTAATTTAAAGACCACTTTGCCTAAACAATTTAGATAAAATTTTGCCTGCACAAAGATCATAAAGTTATTCTATGTTTTCTTCTAGAAACTTTATTGTTTTATTTTCAACTTTTAAAATGTACTGAAAATATTTAATGAACTCACACAAATCAATAAGAAAAAGACAAACAAACCTATTTTTAAAATGATTAACATTACTGTATAGGACCTTGACAAAAGAGGGCTTCCAAATGATCAGTAAACACATGAAAAGGTGTTTAACATCATTAATCATCAGGGAAATGTCAATTCAAACTATCTGAGATTCCACTACACATCCATCAGAATGACTAAAATTAAAACAGAAAATACCAAGTGTTTATGAGGACTTGCAGCAAACTGTTGGTGGGAATGCATATTAAATGCAACCACTTTAGAAAACTTTTTGTCAGTTTCTACTAAGACTGAACATATAATATATCCTATCAATAAGCACATAGGATGGCCCCAGGTTGAGAGTCAGCCCACAAAATGCTTGAGGATGTGAAAGATAGGAAAGAATAATAACCCATTTAAGATCAGAGGAGACTGAAAAGAAATGACAACAAAATGCAACATGAGGTTTCTCACGATCAGACTCTATCTCGATTTTGCTTCTTCTTTTAAAATCTTTATTTTTTTCTTGCTTTATTGCATTGGCCAGGGCATCCACCTGAGAGTTTAAGCATGATATGATTTATTGTTTTGAAAGAGCACTCTGACTGCTGTGTGGAGAACAAACAGGGCCGTGTGTGACAGCAAGGGGGACAGTTAGGAAACTCTTGCAATAATCCAGCATGAGATGATAGTGACATGGACCAGGGCTGGAACAGGCAGGAGACCAGTGGTCAGAGATATTTTAAAGACATCGCCAATAGAATTTGCCAACGTGGGTATAAGGAGGAAGAAAAAACTAAGAGTGACTATGTACGTTCTTGGCTTGCACATTTGGATAAACAATGCTGTCACTGACCGAGATGAGCAAGGCTAGGGAGACTTAACATGGTTAGAAGAGCAGTGGTAATCAAGAGTCGAAAGTCTGGCCATTACATTTAGACTGGATGGGCAATGGGGTCCTGCTGTATACAAAGGGAACGGTGTCCAATCTCTTGGAATAGAACATGATGGGTGGTCATATGAGAAAAATAATGCATATATATGTATAACTGGGTCACTTTGCTATATAGCAGAAATTGGCACAACACTGTAAACCAACTACACTTTAATTTTTTTAAAGTTTAAAAAGTGGGAAAAAAGTTAAAAAAAAAAAAAGTCCAAGCTTGAGACATCCAAGGTAAAGAGATGTCAAGTGGGCAGTTGGCTTTGTGAAGCTCAGAAGAGAGGACAGGGCTGGAGATAAATATTTCAGAGTCATCCTTGTAAAAAGCTATTTAATGCCTTGAGAATGGACAAGGTCACTAAGGGAGTGGTTATAAGAAGAGGAGAGGAAAAGAGCGGAGAGAAGAAAGGAGAGGGAAGGGGAAGAGGGGGGAGGAGGGGAAGTGGGGGGGAGAGAAGGGAGAGGACTAGAGGAGGACAGACTCTGGAATGAGAGGTCAGTTTAGTAGGAGGAAAACCAGGGAAGTGTGATGTCCCAGAAAGTGAAGGGAGAAAGCGTTTGGAGGAGGAGGAAATCATGATCAAACTTATTCAACACTGCCAGGAAGATGGGGGTGAAAATCAACCCTTGGATTTGGCAGACTGGGATCTGAGTGAGCCTGGGTACATGAATGTGCTTAATCATAAGGATTCATAAGCAGCTACTAGTACTCCACAGGGAGTGGGTCCTTCTTGCCTCTCGAATCCTGAAACTAGAGATTGTAATGAAAAGTAAAGGAACAACCATCACCACTTAAAGCACCAACGAATAGCCTCAGAACCCCCAGACTTGCCAGTGTCAGGGCACTGGGCTGCTCCACTTGAAGACCTGAAGAGAACCACACTCTTGCTCCCACATCTGGTCTATATTTCTAGGTAAATGAGTAGTGAAATCTAGAAGCAATTTTATGCAGAGAAAATCCCCAAGCTTTATTTTAGCTACCAAGTCCTCACTCTAATGCTCAGTAGGGGTGGTAACTTAGGGCGAAATTCACTGAGGACAATTTCACTTCTCCTAGCACACTGACTGATGGATGGATGGGTTGGGTTTTCATTCCCTGATGTATCCTATATTCCATATTGTAGATATATCCTGTATCCTATATTGAGTGCTCTATGTTCACTCATCACTCATTCATTTGACAGTCCTTGCTTAGTACAGGCCCCCTAGAGCTATGTAAATGCAGTAGTCATGATTCAAAATCCCGTGTGTGTGTGTACACATGGGGGCCATGAAAGCAGGTGAGGGCACACAGTGGTGGGATTAGTGCAGGATGGAAGCAGATAAGATGCATCAGAATGAGATGGGAGCTGAAAATGCCCTGGTAGCTCTGCAGGTTAAGGACCCAGCCTTGTCACTGCCATAGCTTGGTTCCACAGCTGTGGTGTGGCTTCCATCCCTGGCCTCGGGAACTTCCACATGCCGTGGGTGAAGTCAAAAACAAAAACCAAACAAAAAGACAAAGAATGAGAGGGGCCGCTTCCTCTGGGGAGGTTCAACAGGCTGCCATGTGGCCATGGGTGGACAAGGGCTTGGAGGAAGAGATTAATCCTTCTGACACAGAGTGGGAAGGGAGGGATGGGGGAGATGCATCAGCATAGGAACAGGCAAGAAACTGCAAGGCATTTGGAACTCTCTGACCATAGATGGAGAGAAGCCTCGCAAGAACTGGGCCCGGCCGGGTAACGAGAGTTCCTGATAATAACAATACTGGCTACCACTTACTCACTTAGTCAAACAACAACACTTATTGGTGACTGCTGTGTGCTAAGCGCTTTTGAATGGAGCGAACACTGTACCCAGCAGTGTTTAGGCGGAACTATTTGATTCTCTGTTTTTATCAAGGGCCTGAAATAATGGTTCCAGTGAAGAGACTCCCACGTTCTAGAGTGGCTTTCAGACCACCCAGGAGGAACTTGCCAAGGAGGTAGCCCACCACTGCTGATTTTCTGAGCTCTGGATGCTCCTCCGCTCCCAGAACAAAGAGGAAAACTCCGGCGGGGAGGAGTTCTCCAGGGAGGTGGTCCCTGGGCACCGAGCCCCCTCCCACCTCCGCACTCAGGCCCCTCCCACCTCCGCACTCCTGGTCCCTCCTCCAATCAGAGAGGCGTAGGTGGTGCTTTTCTCTCATCTGACATCCGTTGGGCGGGGCTTTAGGGAGCGCTCAGAGAGCCGGGCGTGCGTGTTGTAGACACAGAGGTCTGGTGTGTGACTCGCCCTTACAAAATCTCAAGGGTTTTGAGAGCCGGCTTGAAGTGGCTTTGGCAGCAGAAGAGGGGACAGTAGAACCGCACTTGGGTTGATTATGGGACAAAGGATGCAGAGGTGTTTTCCGGAGACCACAATGCCCCCAGCCCTCACCAAGGGAGGGAGAGTCTTTTACTTTGAATACAGTTAAAAGTTTTGGGGTTTTTGTGTGTGTGCCTTTTAGGGCCCCACCCAGGGCATATGGAGGTTCCCAGGCTAGGGGTCAAATCAGAGCTACAGCTGCTGGCCAACACCACAGCCACAGCAATGCCAAATCTGAGCCACATCTGTGACCTACACCACAGCTCATAGCAATGCCAGATCCTTAACCCACTGAGTGAGGCCAGGGATCGAACCCACATCCTCATGGTTCCTAGTCTGGTTCCCACTGAGCCACGATGGGAACTCCTCCAGTTAATTTTGATTATTATACTGAAGGATCTTGATATTTACCAAAATAAGACCAGGAGATCACTGAGATCACAAGACTGTTATCCAGGAGTGAGCAGATAGCCGAGAGAACTGGCCAAGATTCCATCCAGTGGCAGCAACGAGTCCCCCACGAACAGGTTGGAAGGAGGCTGTAGAAGGTGTGATGGGGTCGCTTAGTCATTTCACCTACGACCTTGGGACGGCACAGTTACAGGCCTTTCATGTCCAATGAGGCAGGACCTACTCTTATTTTACAGATGAGGAAGCCGAGGTGCCAGGGTCTTGAGAGGAGAGATTGGAGGTTTGGGGGTGGGTGGGGCTTGTGGCAGCTCCAGGATTTCAATATAAGACAGACAGCCGGGTCTCTAGGCAACGGGAAGAGAGGAGACACTTGTACTGGAGCTGCTCCCATGATAAGCAGGCCGTTTTCCTCCTGGATTGATGTCTATGCAGAGTGGCTTGGGAGGGAGGAGGCCTGTAGCCACTGGGGGTAGAGATAATGAAAGCCCCCCAAAAAGCCGGCTCTGGGCTCCCACTTGGTGAAACCCAGGGCAGAGCACCGTCCTGGGGTGGGTCTGGCTACTCTGACCTTACACTTGGGATGGGCGGGGGGTGTGGGGGGGGTGCTAGGAGGAATTCAGGAGATGACAAAGCTCGGAAATTTACCTTGGAGTGGGGTTGGAGAGAAGAGAGATTGCAGGAAGATGCCCAGATTTCTCTTTCAGAAAAGAAACAAGTTTCATGCAGGTGCAGAGAAAATGAGAAAACATCAAATCTCAGAGGAAAAAAAAAAAAGCAGCGAAATTAAGGAGGCATCTAGCAACAGGAGCCCCTGGGAAACAGGGGGCGGGGGGCAGGAACTGGAGAGACAGTGGGAAAACCTCGGCTCAGAGCTTCTACTCAGCACCCCCGCTTCTCATCAGCACCATCCCCCCCTCAAGGAACAAGCTGCCTTCCAGCTCCTTCTTGGTCTCGCTGCATCCTCCTGAGAAACACCGCTCTTGCCCTAGGTCATCCTTTAGATGTTTACACAGGTTTGAAGAGGAAACGAAAGGCCCATCCCTAGAAGCTCACCACCCCGAGGGCTGCTGGGTGCTCCTTTACAGCAGAAGGGGGAACCCCGCCCCTCCATCACGCCTGCTTGGCTGGGACTCCAGGAAATGACCTATAGATTCCAAGAGATAGCCCTCATTTGTTTAACATTTTACTGGCCCCACCTGGCTCCAGGGATATTTACAAGTATCCTTTATTTGGCCCAAAGCCCCAGCTAAGCCTCCGGCATGTGCCACAGTCCTGCACATCAGGCGCCCAGACTGGGGGACAAAGACTGGGGCAGGTCTGGAGTCCCAGTGGTGCACATTCCTGTGGGTCCTTGGACAAGTGTCTACTTCCCTGTAGCAAGCAGTTTTCGTTCTGTGAAGTGGGCATGCAGTTCTCACCCCGGGGTCTTAGGAGATGGTTGTGAAGATGGGTGGAAGGGCTTTCCTCGTGGGGAGGAGCACGTGGAGTAAAGATGTGGACATTATTCCAAATGGAGGAGTCCCTTCCTCGTAAGAGTTGATGGTGGCTCTCAGGTTTGTGGCTGGGTCCTGCACCAGATGTGGGTGTGGGACCAGAGCAAAGGAGGGAGGTGTTCTTGGGACCCTCCTGGCTAGCTGTCCTGGTCCCCAGGGGCCAGGGGAGAGATGTGGCTGGGTCAGCATGAGCCATGCTCAGGGCTGATCTGACCGGTGTCCCTGTGTGTGGTGCTGAGACCTTCAGCTCCCTCCATCCCTCCCCCCCCCCCCGGGGCAGGTGACACACGGGGAATGATCAGACACTTGCAGTTGCTAAGTAGCCGAGCAGAGATTTCCATTCCGCACCCTTTTGGGTCCCGGCTCCTTCCTCTACCCTCACTTTTCCAGCATCAACAGCACTCACACCCCCCCGCCCCCGATGTCAGGGATACCACCCCAGCAAGTGGACCCATGATGCTGGCAATCCAGAAGCATCTTGTTCGAGAATCAGCCTCTACCGGTATTTATATCAGACAACTGACAGTTCCTTTAAAACCTAAACCACCTTATAAGTCTTTTGGGTTAAAAAGCTTTCTAAATCCTATCACACGCACCTCTACTGCCTCAGTGGAATACAGACAATCCTCGAGTTTATAATAAACTTCACTTCCACTGCAGATACTGCATTGAAATAACATCAACTGAATTTGATCTCTTCATAGGCACGATATCATAATGATGGGCTATGTCCCTCACAAAGGATCCAAGGCTCACTTTTAATAAGAATGAACAGGAGTTCCCATTGTGGCTTAGCAGGTAAGAACCTGACATAGTGTCCTCAAAGATGCAGGTTTGATCCCTGGTCTCGCTCAGTGGGTTAAGGATTTGGCGTTCCTGCAAGCTGCTGTGCAGGTCGAAGCTGCAGCTCCAATTCGACCCCTGGTCAGGAACTTCCATATGCCACAGGTGCAGCAGTTGAAAGAAGAATGAGGAGTTCCCATCATGGCGCAGTGGAAATGAATCCAACTAGGAAGCATGAGGTTGGGTGTTCAATCCCTGGCCTTGCTCAGTGGGTTAAGGATCCGGTGTGGCCATGAGTGTGGTGTAGGTTGCAGACTCAGCTCGGATCTGGCGTTGCTGTGGCTGCAGTCTAGGCTGGCAGCTGTAGCTCTGATTTGACCCCTAGCTTGGGAACCTCTATATGCTGCGAGTGCAGCTCTAAAAAGCAAAAAAGAAGAAGAAGAAGAAGAATGAATAGTCATATTCAGTTAACTACTAATTAATGTAATTAGCTGTGGTATCTCCAATAGCTAGCATAGTGCCTAACAGTAGATGCTGAATTGCTGAATTAGTAAGGAAGTAAATTTATACTGGATGACAGCTATAAAATCAAACATGGTAATCAATAATGACATTAATCTACTATATCCCTCAGAGAGGGACTGGGGGCCAGGGACCCCAGAGACAAAAGATGTGCAGAGTCTGGAGAAGTTATCTGAAGCCTGTTAGCCAGAGAGAAAGGGAGCTATGTGTGAGAGCAGAATCAAGTAATTTCAGATTTTCTATTTCTTATTGATCAGTTCTAATAGGTTGCACTTTTTGAGCAATTATTCATTTCGTCTAAGTTGTCAAATTTACCAGCATAAAGTTATTCATGATTATCCATTTAACATTTTTGTTTGTTTTTTTGTTTTGTCTTTTGTCTTTTTAGGGTGGCACCTGCGGCATATGGAGGTTCCCAGGCTAGGGGTCCAGTCAGAGCTGTAGCCACCGGCCTACGCCACAGCCACAGCATTGCAGGATCCGAGCCGCGAGTCTTCGACCTACACCACAGCCCATGGCAACACCGGATCCTTAACCCACTGAGCGAGGCCAGGGATCAAACCCCCAACCTCATGGTTCCTAGTTGGACTCATTTCCACTGCATCACGACGGGAACTCCCATCTGTAACATCTATAACAATGCTCCCTTTTCATTCTCAATAGTGATAAATCATGGGTTTTTTTCCTCTCTTTTCTCTATCGATTGAGCTAGGGATTTATACGTTTCATTATTTTTTCAAAGAAACAACTTTTGGCTTCCAGCCTACACCAGGGCCACAGCAGTGCAGGATCCAATCTGCATCTGTGACTCACACCAGGGCTCACAGCAACACTGGATCCTTAACCCACTGAGTAAGGTCAGGGATCAACCCTGAGTCCTCCTAGATGCTAGTCAGATTTATTAACTGCTGAGCCACGACAGGAACTCCAAAGAAACAACTTTTGACTTTGCAGATTTTTAGTATTTATTTGCTGTCTATTTCATTGGTTTTGACTCATATTTAGAATTAAATTCCTGTTAGCTAAAACTTAATTTGCTCTTTTGCCCCCTAGATTGTGAACCGCAAAACATAGGTCAATGATTTTTAAATTTTTATTTTTTTTACAATGTAAGCATTTAAAGATGTGCATTTTCCCATAAGAAGTGTTTTTGTTGCCATGGCTGTGGTGTAGGCCAGTGGCTGCAGCTCCAATTAGACCCCTAGCCTGGGAACCTCCATATGCCCCAGGTATAGCCCCCCCCCAAAAAAAGAAGTCTTTATTTCCTTGTCTTTTTGCTTTTTAAGGGCACGCCCACAGCCTATGGAAGTTCCCAGGCTAGGGGTTGAATCAGAACTGCAGCTGCTGACCTACACCACAGTCACAGCAATGCCAGCTCCTTAACCCACTGAGTGAGGCCAGAGATCGAATCCTCATCCTCATGGATCCTAGTCAGGTCGTTAACCTCTGAGCCACCAAGGGAACTCCCTAGTTCCTTGTATTTTTGAATAAAGTTTTTACTGGGTATAGAATTCTAGGTTGGCAGTTATTTTTTTCCTGCACTTTTAAAGCTGTAATCCCATTGTTTTCCATCCTCTTGTTTCTACTGAGAAAGTATCTGTCATTCCTGTTGCTATTTCCCTGGGCTGAATGTATCCTTTTTTATTCTACATGCTGTTAAGATGTCCTCTTCATCTTCGGTTTTAGACGTTTGACCATGATGTGGATTTCTGCGTGTTCTTCCTGCTTGAGGTTTGTTGAGCTTTTTTGGATCTCCTGTTTGTTGCACATTTGGAAAGAAAAAAATGTGGCCGTTATCTCTTCTAGCAATTTTTTTTTTCTGCCCCCTTATCTCTCTCCTCTTATGAGACTCTATTTGAACATATGTTAACCTGCTGGATCTGTCCACTGATCATTGGTGCTCTTGTCATTGCTTATCCAATGTTAGTTTCTCAGTTTGGATGATTTCTATTGTTTCTTTAATAGAAACAATATGTTTTCTTTAAGTTCACCAGTCATTTCTTTGTCTGTGTCCATCCCATTTTAAGCTCATTCAATAAATTTTTACTAATGTATAATGGACATACAGTCAATTACACATATTTAAAGTGTAAACGTTGATGAAGATTTGACATATGTAACACCATAAAAAAATCACCACAGTTAAGATAATGGATTTACCCATTACCACCAAAACTCTTTATGCTTCTTTGAAATCTATCCCCTAGTCTCACTCTTCATCCCCAGGCAGCTACTGATCTGCTTTCGGTCACTATAGATGAGTTCAAATTTTTTAGAATTTTGTATATTGGAATTGTGCAGCATGCATTTTTTTTTTCCTTTCTGGATTTTTCCTTAGAGTGTAACTATTTTGCACTTCATCTATCCTATCACAAGTGTTCACATTCATTCCTTTTTATTGCTGAGTAGTATTCTGTTATAATCCACCTTTCTCTTATGTAGAGAACAGCTGTCAGTGTAAGGTACCTCTAGGTAATAAATTAGGATGTTTCTACGTATTAATACATACTGATCCAATTTACTTTTTGAAGCCATCAAAGATTCTATGCAGAACTGCAAACAATCATCCCTGTGTGTCCACCTTGTATTGTACACTGAGGATGAGTGTCTGAGAGAGTACCAAATAAAAGAAGCAGCAGGGTCGGAGTTCCCACCATGGTCCAGGGGTTAAGAATCCAACTGCAGCAGCTCAGGTGGCTGCAGAGGTGCAGGGTTGATCCCTGGCCCTGTGCAAGGGTTTAAAGATCTAGTCTAGTATTGCCACAGATGTAGTGCAGGTCATAGCTGTGGCTTGGATTCAGTCCCTGGTCTGGGAAGTTCCATATATGCACCTGTGGGAATAGAATAGGGTAGAATAGAACAGAATAGAAAAAACCAAACAAAATAAAATAGATCTGACAGGATTTACGGGCAGCTTTGGGGCCGTATGTGGATGATTTACCTGCACTAGGTGAGGTGTGGCCTCCAGCTGGTTGATTCAGCAAAAGAAACATCAGACTTCCCAGCTTCCAGCCTCCCAGCTGACTCTTCCTCACATCTGTCTCCTTCACCGCCCTTCCCCTGGAAACTAAACTGAAAATCAAGCAGGGCTAAGGAGTTGTTGCTCCTGGAGTGTTTTCAGGAATTACTACAGACTCTGTTCAAAGTACATAATGTTCTTAAACTGATAGGATAAAAGGATTAAAATCCTATATATCCTAGTTTTTTGTGTGTGTTTTTAGGGCCGCACCCATGGCATTGGAAGTTCCCAGACTAGGAGTTGAATCAGAGCTGTAGCTTCCAGCCCTCACAGCCTACGCCAAAGCCACAGCAACACGGGATCCAAGCCGGGATCCAAGCCGCATCTGCGACCTACACCAAAGCTCACAGTAATGCTGGATTCTTAACCCACTGAACAAGGCCAGGGATCACACCTGCATCGTCATGGATGCTAGTTAGATTTGTTTCTGCTGAGCCATGACGGGAAATCCCAAATCTTTTGCATTCTTGAATCCAGGCTTGGGAACTCTCTTGAGAAGAGAAGAGGCTGGCTGGGTGGAAAAGAGTTCAAACGTTCTAATACCTGGCAGATGTCTTCAAAGGCTGGCACACTGCCCACTCACATCTAGGGGTTCACTCATTTATTTCTTCATTCATTCATTCACGGACATTTATTCATTCAATTTTTGCTTCACTCACTAAACAAGTATTTCTCGCTCACCTATTATGTGCCAGACATTGAGCCACTCACTGGGGTTGCTAAGGTGAATGGGATGACCCAGTTTTGCCTGCCCGGTACCCACTCATCTTTCTTTTGTTTAGGAAATAGACCTATCCAAAGATATAGCCTTGGCGTGGCTGTCCTTCTGGGACCCAAGAGTTTTCCCCAGGAATTTGCATACTGAGCAGAGCAACGTGACAATGACAAAGGGTTGTTGTTCATTTATGACCCTGGCACCTTAAAAGACTCTCTATATGTCCCTGCTCCCCAGAGTGTCCTCACTCCCTTCTGAATCCAGCCTTAGATTTTCACTGGGATTCTTCAAGCTCTCCCGAATTCTCCTGATCAGCTCTGTTTTGGTACAAGGAAGCCAGCATCCATTTCGATTGTTAGCAACCCCAGAACCCTCACATCTTGCCTGCCTTCCAGGATCTCAGTCTAATGAGAGAGACAAGTAAACAAATTACTTGGATTCAGGATGCTCCAATGGTGATCCCACTGGGGGCTCTGGGAGAGGGGCCCTGATTAATTTCTTATCTTTGGTTCTCTTTAGGCAAAGAGCCCTGAAAGCCAGCTCTGGGTGTTCCAGTTATCCATTGCTATGTATAAAAAAACCATCCTCAGCTTTGCAGATGAAAATATTGATGCATGATTTGGTGATCTGACTGGGCTCAGCTGGTTGGTTCTTCTTAGGGCCTTTCATGCTGTTTGCATATCCACATTTGGCTGGGGTTGGGGTTATCTACAGACCTTACCTCACAGATGTCCAAAATGGCTTTCACAGCATGATGATATGCTGGTTGTCAGCTGGGAGAGCAGCGAGGGGACTCCAAAATGGGTTCCTCCTGCGGGGACTTCTTCCAGCCTGGTGGCTGGGTCTTGACACAGATCATTGCCAGATCAATCCAAGAGACCCCAGTGGATACTGCATGGCTTCTTATGACCTAAATCCCAGCCACATTCCACTGATTGAGCAAGTCGGTAAGGCCAGGCTAGAATCAAGGAGAGGGGAAGTAGACTCCATATCCTGATGGAAAAGTGGAAAAGTTGCACTACATAAGAGCATGTTGAGGAGTTCCCGTCGTGGCACAGTGGTTAATGAATCCAACTAGGAACCATGAGGTTGCGGGTTCGGTCCCTGGCCTTGCTCAGTGGGTTAAGGATCCGGCGTTGCTGTGAGCTGTGGTGTAGGTTGCAGATGTGGCTCGGATCCTGCGTTGCTGTGGCTCTGGCGTAGGCCAGTGGCTACAGCTTCGATTCGACCCCTAGCCTGGGAGCATCCATATGCTTCAGGAGTGGCCCAAAGAAAGAGCAAAAAAAAAAAAAAAAAAAAGACCAGAAAAAAAAAAAAAAAGAG
The DNA here is from genome assembly GCF_016906955.1 of Phacochoerus africanus. Classification (NCBI taxonomy): domain Eukaryota; kingdom Metazoa; phylum Chordata; class Mammalia; order Artiodactyla; family Suidae; genus Phacochoerus; species Phacochoerus africanus. The sequence goes on from NC_062552.1 coordinate 119,225,277, forward strand.
CATGTGGAATGGGAGATACTGTTGTGACCATCTTCGGAAAACAAGATCTATCTCACAGGGTGGTCCCCTAGAACATTCCCTGGGAAACAACACACCCCAAATACCTAACAGGTGCTTGCTGTTTGATCTTCAGTCTCTCCCAGATGTCAGATGGGACTCACTCATCACTTTGGAAATACCAGTCCTTGGAATCTCCGGGCAACATCGCGAAGCTTGGGAACCGTGCCAGGCCAAACTTGAAAGTCCTAGATCCAAGTTCTTCTTATACGGCACTCTCTCAATCCTGCTGTGAGGCAGGCAAGTGAGGAAACAAGCTCAGATCAATTACGTTTCCTCTTCCAGTCGCTTGCTGGGAGATTTGAACCCAGCTCTGTGAGCCTCCATGTCTGAATGGCTTCCCTAGGAGATGCTTTTGTGTTGCTATGGAAACTGAAAGGGTTAAGACTTGGAATTAAGACTCACCAGATATTGGCTTAGGGTGGGTGCTCCCTAAACACTGGTTGAATGAAAGAAGGATGGGTGAATTCACGGATGACGTAATGAACCCTCTGGCATTCTGTTCAGGATACTTTCTGGACCTTTGGAAACTCAATTACCTCTCTTATTATTCTTGTATTATGTGGTTTCTTGCAGTTCAGGAAGGTGAAGTGCGGGTTTGCTTGAGACTGAGATTGCCAGGACTGGGAGTGGGCCTCTGCTTTCTGTTCCTCTAGCCCCTGGTCAGCCTCTGTCTGTTTCTTTCTCCCAGCATCCTCCACCTGCTTTTCTCCATGGAACACACCGAGTCCCTCCAGGTACCAGGGCTACCCCCCTGCACTGAGTGTGGATGTGGCCACCATGTCTTGAACTATGCCATCTGTCTGTTTAGGCTGCTATGACGGCTGGAGGCAGACGTCATGCCTTATTCCGCCCTTATGTATCCGCAGTGCCTCGAACGGTGTCTGACCCACAAGACAATGGCCAGTAAGTGTTTATTTGATGGATAAACAAATACAGGGATGTTCCGAGTGAATGGCTCTGGAGTGCGCACAAGCGCTGTTCCAGCTCAGTGAAAAACGAACATTTGGCCTCAGCTGGGGGCTCATTCCGCTTTGGGCTCCAGGGTCATTTCAGTTCAAGGCTCCGGTAAGGAATGTGGGGTTTTGCCTGAGCCCGGGCAGGGCTGCTCTCTAAGGTCTGAGAGCAGCCAGCCAGCCGTGGGTGCCTCAATTAGGGGTGGAAAGGGGCCTTTCTTTGTGGAAGTCCCCACGGCCCAGGGCCTGGGGCCAATCCATGGGGTCACGAGGCTGCGGCGGAGGCCGTGGTGGAGGCCGTGGTAGAGGCTGCGGCAGAGCCAGCCTGCACTTTGCACACACTGCCCGCCCCAGGCGTGACCTTGATCTCAGACCCTCAGCGACTGCGTCTGACCTGGGACAATACACAATGCGGCTGGCACTGCCACAAGCGCCCCATTGAGCTGGCTCCGAGGACCCTGGAGGCGGGTGGAGAGGGTCGTTCAGTGAGGATTCTTTGTTGAGGAGAAAACGCCGTGGCCGCCCACATAAATATGCAAAGCCTCCCGAACTCTGGCCGTGGAAAGAAACCTACCCCGTCACCCCAGAACCAGAACCAGAATTGCCTACCAAGGAGAAGGAGGGCTGGAAAGAGGGGACAGATGCGGGCCAGGCCTCTGCCGGGGGCAGGACCACGCTGTGCGATCTGATTCCATGAGCCCGATCTGCAGTGCAGTGGCCTTGGCATCTGTTTTCATTGGGGGACTTGAGGCTCAGCGAGGCCACAGTGCTTGACCAAGGCCACATGAGGGTGGCTGATCCTCAGAAGGACCAGAAAGTCCCCCAACAACAGGAGTGCAGTGATGATGACCCTAGGAGCAAGGATGATGAAGATTCTGGAAGGATCCTTGGGTTTGTTCTGGAAAACGCGGTTGCTGTATTTCGAATGGGAGCTGGGGCAGGTGATGGAAAGAATGCAGGCTTTGGATCCCAACACTCCTAGGCTCAAATCCTGACCATGTTTGCTCTGGCTGTGTGACCCTGGGCAGTTGTCTAACCTCTCTGTGCTTGGTTTCTAATATTACCTACCTCGCAAGCTGCTTGTGAAGATTAAATGAGGTAATACATGCCCAGCCCATATACAGGGCAAGCATGTGGGTGCCTGGTCATGGTTTTGTCATTGCTATTGCCTGGATCCCATGGGGACCCTCGGAACTGTGGCATATGTGGGCCTCAACGTAGCTGGGTCGGCATCTCCCCCTCTGGACTTGAGTGTCCCCAATGGTAAAATGTTAGGTGGAAAACTGTATGGAGGTTCCTCAGAAAACTGAATATAGAACTAGCACATGATTCAGCAATCTCACTCCTGGGCATCCAGACAAAACTTTCATTCAAAAAGACGCATGCACCCCTGTGTTCACTGTAGCACTCTTCACAATAGCCAAGATATGGAAACAACCTAAATGTCCATTAACAGATGAATGGATGAAGACGATGTGATATATATACACAACGGAATACTACTCAGCCATAAAAAATAACAAAGTAATGCCATTTGCAGCAACATGGATGGAGAGACTCTCATACTAAGTGAAGTAAGTCAGAAAGAGAAAGATGAATACTACATAATATCATGTATATCTGGAATCTAATATATGACACAAATGAAACTCTCCACAGAAAAGAAACTCATGGACTTGGAGAACAGACTTGTGGTTGCCAAGGGCGGGGGGAGGGAGTGGAAGGGACTGGGAGTCTGGGTAACAGATGCATTGGTCGGTAGATAAGCCATGAGTTCCTGCTGTATAGCCCAGGGAACTATATCTAGTCACTTGAGATGGAACATGGTGGAGGATAACGTGAGAAAAAGAATGTATATATGATATATGACTGCAATGAAGTCCTGCTGTATAGCACAGGGAACTCTATTCAATCACTTGTGATAGAATATGGTAGGAGATAATGTAAGAAAAAGAATGTGTATTTATACATATACGTATAACTGGGTCACTTTGCTGTATGGCAGAAAATGACAGAACATCGTAAATCAACTATAATTTTAAAAATTAAAAAAAAAATAGGAGTTCCCATCGTGGCGCAGCGGTTAACGAATCTGACTAGGAACCATGAGGTTGCGGGTTTGATCCCTGCCCTTGCTCAGTGTTGCCGTGAGCTGTGGTGCCTCAGATCCTGTGTTGCTGTGGCTCTGGCGTAGGCCGGTGGCTACAGCTCCGATTTGACCCCTAGCCTGGGAACCTCCATATGCCACAGGAGTGGCCCAAGAAATGGCAAAAAGACCAAAAAAAAAAATGTTAGGAGACAGAAGAGCTGGACTAGAATGGGCTTCTCCCCCTCAGCATGAAGGGCATTTTAGTTCAAGTACAAAGGCCAGGACATTCTCTGTGGCGGGGGCTGTCCTGTGCTTTGCAGGAATTTGTAGGCATCTTGTAGGAGGTCCATGCACTAGATGCCCTGTGCACCCCTGGCTCCTGCCATTTGTGACAAGCAAGAATGTTCCCAGACAGGGCCAGATATTCCTCAAAGCAGAAGGTGCTCTGTCCTTTGCCTGTCCGAGCAGGTGGGGACAAGACAGCATCTACCTGTGCCCAACGCCCTGCCGGGGACCGCAGGTGGCAAGGTTACAGAGATGTCATCTTCAGATGGGAAACTATTCAATACACATTCACACGAGGAACAAATTCTTTAGGCCTTCCCCAAGTGGCTTCTCCAGTCCAGACCCTAAGGGGTCCCGAGGTCCCAGGTAAGGCATCACCCCTCCAGGAAGCTGCTGGGATGCTCCAGGCTAAGTTCCAGCCCCACCTCCAGGCTTCTAGACACCATCCCCCCGGTCTCCCAAAAACCCTTGGAGATGATTTTTGCAGAAGGAGGTTTGAAGCTCAGTCAGAGATGGGGCATGACTTGCCCGAGATTGTGCTGCCACTGAGAACCAGGTCTCTCTCAACCGGGGCCCAGAATCCAAATGACTCCATTTGGGGGCACTGTTGAAGGCATACTGGCCGCCCTAGCCAGTCAAGGAAAGCCTGGACCCCAGGAGAGAGGCAAGCAGGCTGGAAGGACAGGATGGGAGTCCAGACCTGGGATAGAGAGAACCCCAGTTCTGCTGCTCATTGACCGTGTAGCCTCTGAGCCTTGCCTTTTGTATCTGCAAAATGGGCCTAATTAGACCTTATCCAGAAGCTTCCTGTGGAGTTTGGATGAGGTAACACAGTAAAAGTATCTGCATACAGTAGGTGCTCAGCACACAGCGGTTGTAATGATGATTACTGCTGGCATCCCTGAGGACACAGGGGGGAGTTGTCACAGGGCTGCCTGGCCTGGGCGGGCAGCAAGCACCAGCTCCCGGAGCCTGCTGTAGGGCTGGAGACGGGCCTCCGCTCCTGGGCAGTGCCTGGGGCAAGGCGCACACTACTGGCAGGTGTTTGAACTCTGCCAGTGTGGAGGCCTCCGTGCCCCCTACTGGACAGTCTGCAGAGTTGGAGGTGGCACCCTGCCACCTTGGCACAGCTAGTGCCCCTGAAGGAGTGCCCCGGGCCAGGCTGGCACCTCCACCGGCCACTAGACAGATCCTTCTGGATAAGGAGTGGCTCACAAAGTTCTTCCTGAGCTGGTCCCTTGCCCGGGTGAATCCTTTTGTGTCAGCCAGAGGAGAGACATCCTGCCAAGGACTGCCTTTCTTGGTTCACCTCCGTTCAAAACGCTAACATCTCTTCTCTCGAGAACAAAATAGAGAGAAACTGGCACCCATTAGCTGAGCTATCTTTTGAAACATGCCCATGACTTTCTGACTATGTAGCAGACATTACTGAGTCCAAGCTGGTCATGTGACAGGCCAGTAAATGGAGAGACAGATTTCTGGGGCAAGGAAAATCCACTTTATTCAGAAAGCCAGCAGACCAAAAAGAGGGTGGACTCCTGTCTCAAAGCGCCATCTTGGCCTTCCCACCACGGCTCAGCAGTGACAAACCCAACTAGCATGCTAGAGGACGCAAGGTCGATCCCTGGCCTTGCGCAGTGGGTTAAGGATCTGGTGTTGCCGTGAGCTGTGGTGTAGGTCACAGATGCGACTCAGATCCCACGTTGCTGTGTAGGCTGGCAGCTGTAGCTCCAGTGAGCTGCTGAGTTGAAAGGGGTCAGGAGAGAAGACGAGGGATCCAGTGGTTTTGGCTTCCAGTGTCCTCGTTCCAAGCGCATCCCATCTGTTTCCCCGTGGATATTAGATTTGTTTCCACTGAGCCACGATGGGAGCTCCCCTCTCTGATTTCTCGATGACAGGATGGGTTTTGGTCACATCAGCCCATGGTTCCCAGGAGGTCCTGTCACTGCCCTGAGCTGGGGGAAGTCGGACTAGCCAGGCTCCGAGTCCCTCCAAGTCCCTCCAAGTCCCAAGACTGATGCTCTCCTCTCTGCACTCAGGGAAGGAATGTGGCTGCCCAGAACCCCCAGCCTGGCACCTCACCTGCCCCACCCTTCCCATCTCCTTTCCTCATCCCCCCCGCCCCCCGCAGGATTCTCGCCACAGGTAAAGGAGACCTGGTGTGTCAAGCCCCTGCCTTGCCGTCCATGCTCCATAAAAGCTCATTCTTTTCCTTCCCTCCTTGTCCCCTCCCTCGCTCCTCTATCCTCTGGTCCATCCTCTTAGCTCTAAGTTTGCCTCAACAACATAAATGAGAAACAGCTCCCCTCCCCCACCCCATCCCCGTGCTTATCAGTCTTTAGGCAAATTATTTTTCAAATTGTAGTAAATATTGGAGTTCCCCTTGTGGCTCAGCGGTAGTGAGCCCTGCTAATATCCATGAGGATGTGGGTTCAATCCCTGGCCTCGCTCGGTGGGTTAAGGATCCAGCATTGCCGTGAGCTGTGGTGCAGGTCACAGATGCAGCTCTGATCCTGTGTTGCTGTGGCTCTGGCGTAGGCCGACAGCTACAGCTCTGATTGGACCCCTAGCCTGGGAACCTCCATATGCTGCGGGTGCGGCCATTTAAAAAATAATTTTAAAAAAGTAAATATTACTTGCAGCTGTCTTACCCTTCGTCTAAATAGTTTTTTAAAAATCCCACTAAATGTTGGAATTTCCCCCCAGGAACGAAAAACCATAATTCATTCAACCAAAAGCAGTGTTTCAAAGGGGGTGGGAGGCATTTACTGCTGTCCCAATTGGAGGGAGGCCACTGGCATCCGGTGAGACCATGGGTGCGGTTATACAGCCTGCGGTGCCCAAGACCGCCTCCCAACAACAAAGAGCCATCTGGTCTCAAATGCCTGCAGTGCGGAAGCTGAGAAACCCTGGTCTAAATTAGTAGCCAGGAGCGACTCAGCTGGTCAGTGCTCTGGATCGCCCCCACTTCTGGGAGAAGCCGGGAGAGAAAATTTGCATCTGCCACAACCAGAAACAGGATGCCTGGGCGAGCGTCCCTCCCTGGTCCCGTTTCTGGACCCTGTGTGTAGCAGTTGGGCTTCGTCTCGGAGGCCGGCCACGTACGCTGCTTCTCTGCCCCCCTGCTGTGCGCCGCTGGCAGGATGCTCAACATCCCGGGTCCGAAGTAGCACCACATCTGTCAGTGGTTCCCACAGTGTGGGCTGATCCTGGAAGCCTGGAGGTGATGTTGATGGCACAGGAATTGTCTGTCGCTTCAAATAACACCAGACCGCAGCATGAACTAGCTTTTCTCTAGAGTTCTTTGATGGTGCAGTGGGGGAAGCATTCGGTGTTGTCGCCACGGTGGCTCAGGTCACTGCGGAGGCAGGTGTGAGTTCCACCCCTGGCCCCGGAACTTCTGCATGCTGCAGAGAAACAAAACAAAACAAAACGTTGCCTTTTTGAGGCCACTTTCAAAGCTCTGGGTGAGACAAGGACGGTCTCTGCTTGGTGCTGCTCTGTCCCGAATTCTTCTTTGACCTTTGCTTCTCTCCCTCTGGGTGAAGATCCCGACCAAACAGGCCCCAAGTCCAGAGCCATCGTCAGGCGAGGCCTCATCCGGCTGAAAGACAATAAGCTGGGCTTCCTGTCCTTAGGTGCTTTGTTATGGCTGAAGTCTCTTCACAGCAGTAAAGGTTCCTCTGAAGATGAGTTTTAGTTAACTCACCAAGTCGACTTAAAGGAAAGTCTTTAGTTAACAGTGGCACACGGAGTGTCCAGGGAGGTGGCGTGTCCAGGGAGGTGGCAGGGGTGGTGTGATGCTCGTCCTACAGCCGGAGGCTCAGCTTCCTCGTAGGCAAAGGGGCAGGGTGACCTGTCCCCTTTGGGGTGATGAGATGGGATGAAAATCTGGCAGCGCGGGGCAGGTGAAAGCCCCGGTCCCTCGTCACCACACACCTGTGACGACCTCTGTGCAGCTTGTCCTCTGTCTTGAGGAGGAGGGCCACGCTGTGTGCTGACCCCCTCGCCCGGGCTGGGGTATGGAAGGCCGCCAGCCTCACCTTTGTCCTCCCCTCCCCCATCGTGTCTCATTTAATCTCCTAATAGACCTGAACTGAATGTCTCATTGACTTAAGCTTTATAAAGAGGGCTGTGCAGTTTAGGGAGAGGCCATCTCAGGTTGAAGGTTGCATAACTGGTGAATGATACAGTCAGGATTCAGACCCAGTTCTCTTTGCGTTCAAAGCCTGTGCTTTTCCCATCACACCACCCACAGGGCGGGCTGCCCTCGATTCTGACCACCTGGGATCCTAGTGGGCAGACAGTGGGCAGAAGGTCAGGTCAAGGGACTGTACTGCCCCTTGACCTCTGTACGCGCACGTGGGGCGGGGCAGCCACTGCGAACTCCTGCCTATACTCCCCTCGGACGTTTCCTGCTAAGTTCAGCAGGCATGTTGCTGCTCTAGGGCTTGTGTCCTGGAAGAAACCATGGTTTGGGAACACTGGCTTCACATCCCAGCTTTCCACTTTCTTGCAGAAGGACCTTTATCTCTTTTTTCCTTTTATGGCTGCACCTGCAGCATATGGAAGTTCCCGGGCTAGAGGTGGAATCAGAGCTGCAGCCACCAGCCTACAGCACAGCTCACGGCAACACTGGATCTTTAACCCACTGAGCGAGGCCGGGGATAGAACCCACGTTCTCATGGGTACTAGTTGAGCGTGTAACCCACTGAGCCACAATAGGAACTCCCCTGAATGATCTCTTTGAATCCAGCTTCCTCGTCTGGAAAACAGGCACAAGTAACCGTCTCATACAGGCGATGCGAGATTTACCAAAGACCATACAACAGCCGATCCTCAATAAGTAATAGTTTGTTATTGATGATAAAATAAAATGCAAGTGCACATAAGGATAAAATACAAACGACCGTATCTAACAGCATTTGCACCACAACCAGAGCCATGTCAGCTTAATCAACTGCGTGGGACGTTGTGGGCTGGACTTTTTCTTCAGGGTAGTTAGAAGCAGAAATAATAGATGTGATTTGGATTAGCATCTGTTTTATTGGTACCTTCACCTAAGAACCAAAATGTGTGTGTGCATGTGTGTTATTTTGTTTGTCTTTCAACCTTACTACTTTCTAGAATCCCACTACAAGTGATCCATTTTGATTTCCAACGGCTACAAAGCAGCCGTCCGCTTTCTTTCCTTTTCCAGCCGGCGTGGAAGGAGTTTGCTGGTTTCTTCTGCAAAATAATCATAATCGCTCTTTTTCCTTTCTCTTCTGCTGAAGGGATCGCCCATATGAGGCTGCCTGTATGTTCTCTTCCAAGTCACCGTCCTCCACGGTGCCTCAGGTTTTTGGTCCAGTAAAACGGGCCTGATCCTTCTGGCTGCTTTCCACACGTCTCTGTGGGATGGGATGGTGAGCACGTGACTGCCCTGACCCTGTCATTCATCCAATACTTCCTTCCTTATACACGCTCTTAGGTGCCTCTTCCTTGCAGGGCGCTGAAGCTCCAAAGGTGCGTTGGAGGGTGTTGTGTCTTTGTGTAGTTTAAGTTAGGAGGGCCAGACACAGGGGAGCGTGGAATTGCAGCCCTGTGCAATATCATGATGGTCCCTTAGGTAGAAGGTGGTGAGAAAACTTTCTCACTGGAGGTGAGAAAACGAATCACTTAGAAGTCAGGCTGAACAGGGATGGAGAATAAGGCATCAGAGATGGGTCTTAAAATTCAAGTAGATGTCAGAGTTCCTGCTGTGGCTCAGCAGGTTAAGGACCCAACATAGGGTCCATGAGGATGTGGGTTCGATCCCTGGCCTTGCTCATTGGGTTAAGGATCAGGCCTTGCCGTGTGTCATAGGTCACAGATACAGCTCAGCTCTAGCACTGCCTTGGCTGTGGTGTTGGCTGGCAGCTGCAGCTCTGGGAACTTCCATATGCCGCAGGTGTGTGGCCATAGGGGGTAAAAAAATTCAAGCAAGCATATGTGTGTGTGTGTGTGTGTGTGTGTGTGTGCACGCGCGCGTAATTTGGGAACAAGAAAGAAATTAGGAGGGGATGGAGCTAGAGGTGAGTAATGGAATGGATTAGAATAGAATAAGCTGTTTTAGGTGTGACTCTGTGTGTGTGTTGGTTCCTGCTATAAAATATTCATACTGGAGTTCCCGTCATGGCTCAGTGGTTAACGAATCTGACTAGGAACCATGAGGTTGCAGGTTCAATCCCTGGCCTTAAGGATCCGGTGTGGCCTTGAGCTGTGGTGTAGGTTGCAGATGCGGCTCGGATCCCAAGTAGCTGTGGCTCTGGCATAGGCTGGTGGCTACAGCTCCGATTACACCCCTAGTCTGGGAACCTCCATATGCCACAAGAGCGGCCCAGGAAATGGCAAAAATCAAAAAAAAAAAAAGAATCTTACTTACGTACATAAGTTTTAAGTAAAATGAAAACTCTATCATCTGGATGGAAGTCTGGAGGACCTCCATCAGCAGGATGCTGGTAAATTTGTAACAACTGGCTTTCTAAGAAAAAGAGTATTCCTACATTTTTACCTACACAAGTATTTTACATTTTACTGATACAAAGGATGCGTAGCACACAATTTACACATAAGAAAATATATAATACTCTTTATCGTAAATTCCATGCAGCCAGTGGATTCCCATGGAATATTTTTGTTCGTGTTGGCTGAACTTTTGTATCTGTAACCAACCTGCAGTTGCCTTTCGGTCTTGATGGACCAAACAGATCATAAACAAGGGTTTGGTTGCTGTCCGGTTCAGCAAAGAAGGGGCTCACATCATCAATGGCAGAGTTCCGACAGGAATGTTGGTTGATAGTTTCATTTACCTTAATTAGTGAGACAGAAACGAAACAATGACGATGCATCAGAACTCTACGCATTCGTCGGTGGTGTAAGCCTGCGGCGAACATGGACGATGGTTTTCCGATTCCAGGACACCTTCTCAATTTTTCTCTGTTGTTCGCAATGCCACTGCTAGCTACCAGTGAAACATGCTTTTAAATTTAATCCTGTTAAGGAAAAATTGTGGAAGGTTTTTAAATGGGGAAAGAGATGACTGGACATTCTTTTTGCTTTTTCTTTCTTTAGGGCGGCACCTGCGGCACGTGGAGGTTCCCACGCTGGGGGTTGATCTGGAGCTGCAGCTGTCAGCCTGTGCCACAGCCACAACCACATCTGCAACCTATGCCCCAGCTTGTGGCACCACGCAATCCTTAACCCGCTGAGTGAGGCCAGGGATCACACCTCCATCGTCACAGACACTGTGTGGAGTTCTTAACCCGCTGAGCCAAAGCGGGAACTCCTGCATATGCTTTTAATGGAATTCTGTACCATTCAGGATTGTCTCATCACGCAGAGGTGTGTGCCTTTGTGTGTCTTTGTCTTTTACAAGTCAGCGGATATGTTAACGTGTAGAAAAAGGGTAGTAATGCAAATGTTTTAGGTCCATGGCTACGGAAATAAATTTTATCAGGTAGAAAATATGAGTCACTATCAGGCAAATCTTCATTTGAACCAGTAATCGTAACTTACTGCTTCTTCACTAATTGATGCATTAGGTAAAATCTTTGACTTGTTTTTTATTTTATTTTGCTTTTTTTTTTAGGGCCACATCTGTGGCATATGGAGGTTCCCGGCCCAGGGGTCGAATCAGAGCTGCAGGTGCAGGCCTCCACCGCAGCCACAGCAACGCCAGATCGGAGCCGTATCTACGACCTGCACCACAGCTCACCATGACGCTGGATCCTTAACCCACTGAACGAGGCCAGGGATCAAACCTGTGTCCTCGTGGATGCTAGTTGGATTCTTTTCCGCTGAGCCACAACGGGAACTCCCGGCTTGTTTTTATTTTGTATCTGGATGAGAGTCAATAGTCTAACTTTTTGGGAAAATCGTCATGGAACAATCTTTATTCTTAACCTTCTCTCCGTCCCTCTCTTTAGTCTAGATCATCAACAAAGCAATAATTTCCACCCTCGTTGTTAGCACTTGCTGACGGCCATGGTGTGAACGCTCCCACAGTGATGCTGTCCAGCTACGAATAGGAGCGACTTTACTGAATTGGAAGTTGGAAGATATGTGAGGAGCACGCCTGTTATAATAACCTCACCATACAGAGACAATAAACTAAACAAGCCCAAGAGCATTGCAAAATATGTGACGTAATCAGAAAAATGATATATATTTTTTTTGTCTTTTTGCTATTTCTTTGGGCTGCTTCCGTGGCATATGGAGGTTCCCAGGCTAGGGGTCGAATTAGAGCTGTAGCCACCGGCCTACGCCAGAGCCACAGCAACGCGGGATCCGAGCTGCGTCTGCAACCTACACCACAGCTCACGGCAACGCCGGATCGTTAACCCACTGAGCAAGGGCAGGGACTGAACCCGCAACCTCATGGTTCCTAGTCGGATTCGTTAACCACTGCGCCACGACAGGAACTCCAGAAAATGATATTTTGAGTGTTTGTCACCAACCTTGTAATGTAATTATAAGCCTATAAACTTAATTTTTATTGCATTCGATAATCTCAAAATTCCTAAAATTTAACAATGGGCTCTCATGAGATCCCTTTACACCAAAAAACATCCTCATAGAAACAAAGGGAACTGTGTGTGTGTGTGTGTGTGTTTAAGCAAAGCAACAATTCCAAGCAGTAAATGTAAGTGAAGGAACAGGGCAAAGGTCTATGAAGAGCTGGATCAGGATATAATCCTTGAATTTCCACCCGATGAGAGCCCAGGGCAGTGTCAGCCCAGGTCTTCACTTCACCTGCTGGGGAGGCTTCCCACGGTGACACTGCCAGGTGGATAACGTCTCACCTGTGCCCCCCTGAGCCGGTAGGACTCTCTTCTCCACAGCTGGGGGGTGGAGGGGGGCAGCTGCAAAATGGAAAGGGAAACAGTCCTGCCCCCGCCTGGGAGTTGGGAGACCTGGGCTCCAGCCCCGACCTCCTGTGGGGCCCGCTTCTCGCTGGGACTCAGTCCCTTCTCAGGGCAGTCAGTCCTGATCAGGACCCGGAGCCGGCAGGAAGCTCATGTGCGAGAAGCAGCCGATCCTAGGGTGGGGGGCAGAGGAATGGGATGAAAATGGGGGGACGTGCCCTGCCTATGAACATTCCAGTTCAAATGTCTAAACACACGCGAGTTCCCGCTGTGGCGCAGTAGAAATGAACCCTACTAGGATCCATGAAGATGTGAGCTTGATCCCTGGCCTTGCTCAGTAGGTTAAGGATCTGGCATTGCCGTGAGCTGTGGTATAGGTCGCAGACACGGCTGGGAGCTGGCATTGCTGTGGCTGTGGCATTGGCCAGAAGCTGCGGCTCCAATTCCACCCCTAGCCTGGGAACTTCCATGTGCTATGGGTGTAGCCATTTAAAAAATAGCAAAAATTTTAAAAAATTAAAACAACAACAACAACAACAACATGGAGTTCCCATTGTGGCTCAGAGAAACAAATCCTACCAGTATCCATGAGGATGTGGGTTTGATTGCCAGCCTGGCTCAGTGGGTTAAGGATCTGGCATTGCTATGAGCTGTGGTGTGGGTCACAGAGGCAGCTCGGATCTGGTGTTGCTGTGGCTGTGGCTGGCGGCTGTAGCTTTGATTAGACCCCTAGCCTGGGAACCTCCATATGCCACGGGAGTGGCTCTAAAAAGCAAAAAAAAAATTTTAAAACACATATCATGAGCTCTCTCTATATGTATGACTGGGTCACTTTGCTGTACAGCAGAGAATGGCACAGCAATGTAAAATCAACTATATTTTAATAACATTTAAAAAATAAAAAATAAAAATAGCATGTGCTGCTGACCAGCCAGACTTGGCCCGAAGGCTGCCTGTTTGAGACCTCTCAACTACAGTATTCCTAGGGCCAGGCTGGGTAGCAACCCGCCACCAGGTGAAGGCTCACCTGCCCCTCGTGCCCAGGCTTCACATCCACACTTGGGACCGGGCTGAGGAAGGGCTCAGGAGATGTTTGCTACATTGAGCAAAGTTGTAGGCTGGGCACTGAACACGTCATCTGGGGTATGTGCTCGGTGTGGGGAGCTTGCCAGCTGTGACCATTTTCAGAGGGAAAAGAAAACAAAAAAAAGCCTTTGCATTAGATAGTCCATTCTTCCGGGCTCCAGAAGATGCAAACCAGCTTTTCCCATTTCCCTCCAAATGAGTGTCTGTACCTATGGGAAGCCGAGAATGAAGCCGCTGGCTTGTATTTATTTCCTTTCACAGGGCTGAAGAAATAGATGAATTTAAGCTTCAGAGGACCCGGGATGACCAGTGCTCCCAGCCGGAGGGGCGTCTGGGCTGAGAGGGTGGAGGGAGCACAGATTTGCGCCTCCCAACCAGGACTCACGGGAGACCTCTGTTCTCGCGGGGGGCGGGGGGCCGCAGGAGACACAAATGCACCATGTACATGTGTTGCTTCTGTCTCTGCCGCCTCCTGTGGATGAATTTGCAAATCGAGTGCATTTAGGTTACAGCTGCACTTTATAGGACAAACAATCTTTCTCTTACAAAGAGTGACTAACCCCCTGTTAGGAGAACTTTTGAGGACTATCAAACTATTAATATAATATAATAAATATAATATAATATAATATAATATAATATAATATAATAACATAAGTTTTCTGCCTCATTACCAAAGACCCCTCTGCAGTCTCAAATGTCTTGTGCTAAATATGGACACCCATGCACACACAGGGTTGCCAGACAAAGCACACAACACCCTCTTCCATTTGGATTTCGGGTTAATAGTGGATAATTTTAGTCTAAGCATGTCCCAGGCAATACTAGGGAATACATATACCCAAAGAGCAGTCATTTATTGTCTACATGTCGAATGTACGTGGGCATCCTCTACACATGTACACATGTATTTAGTAAATCTGGCAATCCCATGTGCACACAAACACACACATTTGTGTATGTGACCCCTCCCACACACACCCCCACTCCGTGCACACAAATATGTGCCCACACACACTGGACTGGTATGTCCAGTGCCCGTGGATTCATGTGTGTACACGCGCACACACACACACACACACACACACACACACACACACACACACACTTCATCCTCCTCGGTCGCTGAGCGCAGCCGGGCCCCCAGGGTCTCCGAGGAGCTGAGTTCACCGCCGCGGGGTCCGCGAGGCCGGCTCCTCCCAACTCTCTCCGGAACCTGCAGTTGCTGGAAGGTCATTACTCCTGCTGGAAGTTCTCGTGGATTTTTACGGCTCTGGCCTGGTTTGGGAGGGGGTCTGGGCAGGGCTGGCGGCCTCCCCTCCTGCCCCCACCTTGGCCTCCTTCCCCAACGGGCTCTCCTTTCCTCTGTGGCCGGTGGGCCGGCTGGCGGGTGGGCCTTCTCCGACCAGCCTCTTCCGCTGCTCCCCAGCTGCCCGGATCCCAGTTTACGGCCCCAGGGCAGAGGCTCGGGGCCTGCAGGCTGGATGCTCTGAGGTTTTTATTGGCCTCTGCGTCAAGACAAGAGCCCTGGGGGTCCTTTGGGCCTTCCGGAGCTGCTTTATTGGAGCCGGCCTTCCAGACAACTTCCAGGGGAATCTGGTTTCTGTACTGGGCTCACACCCGCTTCCCCTGTGTTTGGCTTGGCAGCGCCGGCCCTGGCCCCTTCTGATCCCCAACTCATGTTAGGCCTTTGTGGATGAGGTGGTGTGGGTTAACGGCCTCCCCACTGCCCGGGAACACAGAGGGAGCTCTGAGGCTGCGATGGCAGGTGGAGCCCAAAGACCTCAGACCCCTCCAGGGCTCTGGGAAAATGCTCTGGACTCTGAAGCCATTAAAAGGCAAATAAAACCCACTCCAAACCATCTACACCTTGGGAACCCAAGCCAGCCCGTGAGGAGATTGAATGGCTGGGTCTCTGTTACTTCCAATCCCTGTGGGATCCAGAATAGGAAAAAGAGGCGGGTGGGATGACTGCTCTGCAAGGCGGGGTTGGATTTAAATTTAAGATCCCCCACAGGGAGTTCAGGTCAGGCTCCCTCAAGGCAACCGGGGGCTGGAGTGTCCTTAGCATCTGAGGCAGGGAAGGAAGTGCTATGGAAGAGAGCGCCAGGCCAGGAGACTTCTGGGTAGCCAGCCCTTTCTCCATCTAGTGACACCCCCAAAACGAATGAACCACCTCCAGCTTGCCCTAAGGTGGTCAAGGTTGGTATTAGGGACTGGATGGGACTCGATGGTATTCCTCAAAATTCATATGTTCAAGTCCCACCCGGAGGACCTCACCCCGAGACAGGGCTTTTCAAGAGGCGATTCCATTAAAAAGAGGCCACCAGGATGTGCCCTGATCTGATCTGCCTGGTGTCCTTGTGGGGAGAGGTAATCGGGACACAGACATACACCGGGAGCCTGTGCAAAGACGCAGGGAGAAGCCGGCTGTCTGCAAGCCCAGGAGCCCAAGGAAGCGGCCCTGTGACACCTCGGTCTTGGACTTGCAGCCTCCAGAACCGTGAGGAAGATGCATCTCTGTCATTTAAGCTGCCCCAGGAGACTAGGACAGGGGCCCAGGAGGAAGTCCTCAGGCAGACCCTTGTGTGGTGTACTTGACCAAAGGGAGGGGCAGCGTCTCAGCCCAGGGAGAGCGGGGACACTGGTCCCGGTGCCGGAGGTGGTGACTTTACCTGCCCGCCCCAGATTTGCAGTTCACCCTGGCTGTCCCTTGCTTTCATCACTCACTCCCTTGTAGTTAGGGTCCCTCAGAAAGGGACCCTGAGGGAGTTTCCGCTGTGGCTCAGTGGACATGAACCTGACTAGTGTCCATGAGGACGTGGGCTCAATCTCTGGCCTCGCTCAGCAGGATGAACTGCGGTGTAGGTTGAAGATGTGGCTGGGATCTGGCATTGCTATGGCTGTGGTGCAGGCCGGCAGCTGCAGCTCTGATTCAACCTCTAGCCTGGGAACCTCCATATGCCATGGGTGCGACCCTAAAAAGAAAAAAAAAAGAGGGGGACCCTGAGACTTGGGTGTAAATGGCTTATGGGGGGGGGGGTTCCAGGAAGCACGGGACGGGAGAGAAAAGCCTAATGTAGATGAGTTGGTGAGTGGTGGTTGCTGCGGGCGAGGGGGGGCGCAGTCCTGCTGGGGACCCTCTGAGATGCTATTTGGAGCACGCTTCAGAACCGTCCCAGCAAGGGGCAGGAAGCCAGGGTGTTTCCCCACCATTGGGAAAGGGGTTGAGGGGCAGGAAGGGTCTTCCCAGGGGTGCTGAGGGTGGGTGGGGTACCAAGGGCCTCCGCTGATCCATAGCACCCCCGGACTCCCGTGAGCTCACTGAGCCGAGGCCGCCGCTCATGCTGTTCAGGACACAGTGCGGACCTCTGGCCTCCTCACTCCCCGCTAGGACCCGTGTCTGCTCCCCCAGCACCAGCCTCGCCCGGGACCTTCTTGTTTCCACACTGAGCCCTTGGATCTGGGGACACACGGTTTCCCCAGGACAACCCTTGGTGCTCTCCCTTGGATGGGAGTCCCTTCTTGGGCTGGGAACCCTCCCACTTCCGGACACGCCCCATCACTCACCAGCCCCATGTGACACCTGGTGTCACCCTGAGGCTGTGACATTGCCCCAGGACCAGCCCCTCAGAGGTATAACGCTCTGCCCCCCTCCCTCCCATATGTGTTGAGCATCTGCCTTGCAGTGGATACTGAGTACCCGCTTTGTACCCAGCAAGATGCCAGAGGACACTAAGAGGGTAACTCAGGGTCTCTGCCTTTGAGGGGTTCTCGGTCTCATGGCAAGAGCCAGCTGTGCCCCTCCTTGCACTGAAAATATTGGCCAGCCCAGCCCGAACCACTCTACCTTCTGAAAATCAAGAGCCCCACTCTCGATTCAGTGGCCACTGGAGTCACGCGTGGGGGGTGGGAGCTGGTAGATGAATGTTCCGGCTTTGCTTTCTTCAGGCAGAGTTCTGTGAGTGGAAAACGGCCCCCACACTTACAGCAGCAGCCTGGACATGGGGTCGCGTGCTCGGGCTCCTTCCCCCCGCCTGTCTCACTCTCCCTACCACCCCCTCACCCCTGCATCCTGGGGTCACCTCCCAAAAAAACTGCCTTCACCCAAGTCCATGTCTCAGGCTCAGCCATTAGCAAATCCAAATTAAGACCCTGTCTCTCTGCCCAGTGCCAGGGTTGATGGATGGATGGCATGCTTTCCAGTGTATCTGCTTTGCAAGCTTATGCCGGGTATTAGGGGCCCCAGCTGTGGTCACGTGGCTCAGCTGCCTTCTTTAATCTGGCCATTTCAGTAATAAAGCTGATTTAAAAAAAAATATCTCCATCTGTCTGGTTCCTGAATCTACTTTTCAGTTGTTTCTGAGCACGAAGAGAAAAGAGGTATGATTAATTAGCATTCCTCCAAACCCCAATATTTATACAAATATGGTTTTCTTTGACTTTGTTATTTTATTTTATTTTATTTTATTTTATTTTATTTTATTTTATTTTATTTTATTTTATTGTCTTTTTAGGGCCACACCCACAGCATATGGAGGTTCCCAGGCTAGGGGTCATGTTATTTTATTTTAAATAATTCAATGAATTTTATTTTATTTATAGTTGCACAACCATCAACAAAACCTAATTTTAGAATATTTCCGTTCCAAACTTCCAGTCCACCCCACTGTTCCCCCCCCCCCCGCAGCTGCCCCTGTTGGTAACCCTAAGGTTTTTAATTGACTTTGTTATTTTAAATCAACTTTATGGATACATCCTTCCCATGCACTCAAGTGTATAGTTTGATGAATTTTGACAAATTACGTACCTGAGTGATGCCGACCCCACTCAGGATAGAGCCTGCTTCCATAGAAAGGACGTCTCTCCATACAACCTATATAGAGAACTCCTGTAACTCAATAATAAAGAAATCAGCCACCTGATTTTAACAACAGGCAAGAGACGTGAACAGCAATTTCACAAATGAAGATATAAATGTACAACAGAGAGGAAAGCCCACTGTATGTCCGCTGGACCAGTTGGAATTTTTAATTCTGAAAACGCAAAAGGCAGAAATGACAGGGAGGAAGCAGACGTCTCACAGATGGCTGGGCAAACCCTTTTGGAAAAGAGTTTGGGCATTTCTTGTAAAGTTAAACGTAAACCTACCACATGTGGCAACGATTCTACCCCTGGCTATTTGCTCAAGAGAAATGAAAACATAGCACTGCGTAAAGTCTTCCACAACAGAACACAACTTGGTAATCAAAAGGAAGGAATATTCATGAAAGAGGACGACCTTCTATGTAGTTCCGTACACACGAACCTGCTGTAGAGGCAGAACTATAGGCAGAACTATCCCAGAGAGAGTGAAATCCTTAGAAGTTGCCTGGCTGGGGTGGATGTGGATGTTTGACTGAAACAGGGCATAAAGGAATCTTCCAGTCTTCTTATCCAATCATCATAACCTCAGCAGGGATATGAACAAGCCAGAACATTTATTTATGAATGACATAGATTTATTAGCTGCTAAACATCCATCTTGAAGAGTTCCCTGGTGGCACAGAGGGCTAAGGATTGGGTGTTGTCACTGCTGTAGCGTGGGTTCGATTCCTGGCCCTGGAACTTCCCCATGCTGTGGGCGTGGACAAAGAATTCCAATTGATTATTTTTTTTCTTTGTTGTCAGCACTTTTTGTACTGTACCCTGTCTAAGAAATCTTTTCCTGCCCCAAGGTCAGAAAGATTTTCTTCTATGTTTTTAAGGAGATTTGTGGTTTTAGCTCTTACATTAGGGCTCTGATATAGTTGAGTGAATGTTTGCATATGTTCGCCTTCTCAGGGGACAGAGCTAGGATAGCTATGCTAGATACAAAAAATGTCCCAGGTGTTCGCACGGATGTTTCAAAGTCAAATCAAGAAGACAGGATTTTGTTTTGTGTTTTGTTTGACTTAACTTTTCTATCACACGTCTATCTTCTTTCTTTCGTATGGAGCCCTACTTATCAAAGACACAGGGGATGTTCGGATGAAAATATCCTGTAATTACTCATTTCCATTATCTCATCCTCTCCATAGTCATGACAACAATATTTGTACAACCACCACCAATGGTGATTATTGAAAGGAGTTGAAAATGTTTTTTACGGAAGCATCCCTTTTCTCTTCTCTTTGCTCTGTTGGTGCTGTGCTCTGTCTCTGAGGAGAACATATGGCCAATATCTCTACAATTAAGTGCTCACCACGGTCCCTCCGTTGATGTTGCTCTATTATTTGGATCATCTGAACCTCACTTTCAAGTACAAGGTATTTTCTAGCACCTTCTTATTTGAAAATCAGTGGTTTTTTTTGGAGTTCTCTTTGTGGCGCAGTGGAAACGAATCTGACTAGTATTCATGAGGGTGCAGGTTTGATCCCTGGGATCGCTCAGTGGAAGGATCTGACATTGCCACGAGCTGTGGCGTAGGTCACAGACGTGGCTCGGATCTGGCATTACTGTGGCTGTGGAGTTTGCTGGTGGCTGTACCTCCGATGTGACCCCTAGCCTGGGAACTTCCATATGCCTTGGGCATGGCCCTAAAAAAGCAAAAAAAAAAAAAGAAAAGAAAATCAGTTGTCTTGAATAGAAAATCTTTGACTTGGATTTCCCTTGTGGTACAGCAGGTTAGGGATCTGGTGCCGCTTCAGTGGCTTGGGTCACTGCTATGGCGAGGATTCAATCCCCAGCCTGGGAATTCTCGTACCTCCCAGGCACAGCCAAAATAAATAAATAAATAAATAAATAAAATAAAATCTTTGGCTTACAACTTCTCCTCTTATGTATCTTAACTGAAATATTACACCTTCTGGCATACATGGTTGGTATTAAAAAACTGACAGTAATCTGATTTTCTTTACCTCTTAAGTCACATGCTCTTTATGTCTAAGCTCCCAAAGGACTTTTTCTTTTCCCTTAAAGTCTGTGGGTTTAATAGACTATGTCTTGGTGTTGATTGCTCTTGATCAATGTTCTTAGGTACACGGTGTGATCTTTCATGAAGCCTTCTATCTTTTCTCTAAGGAAAGTGGACCTGAAGTATTGTTTTTAGTATTTCTTCTCTTTTCTTGCTTTGGTTTTCTTTTGGAGGGTCTCCTGTTATCCATATATTGCACCTTCTTTGCCTGTTTTCAGTATTTGTCACTGCCTATCTAAGCTTCTTTGTCTTTTTCTTATTTAAAAACTTGATCTGCTTTTAAGAGCTTCCCTTTCCCTATGTTGTTTGCTATTGTTTCTTCTATTTTTGTCTTCATTTCTAAAATATTTGTTCTTTTGTTTCTAATTTTTGAGTTCTGTCTACTCATTTTTTTCAGTTTTAGAAATATAATTTACACATTTTTATGTTTCTTAGATCATCTTAATAATGACTTTTCACTTTAAAAAAACGGTATGTTTCTGGAGTTCCCGTCGTGGCGCAGCAGTTAATGAATCCGACTAGGAACCATGAGGTTGCGGGTTTGATCCCTGCCCTTGCTCAGTGGGTTAAGGATCCAGCATTGCCGTGAGCTGTGGTGTAGGTGGCAGACACAGCTCGGATCCTGCATTGCTGTGGCTCTGGAGTAGGCTGGCGGCTATAGCTCTGATTAGATCCCTAGCCTGGGAACCTCCATATGCCATGGGAGTGGCCCTAGAAAAGGCATATATGGTATGTTTCAGTTTTGACATATTTTGTGAGCATGTCTGTCTTATTTATTTTTGGCCACACTCTCCACCCTGGGCCAGGGATGGAATCCGAGTGGCAGCTATGACCTGAGCCACTGCAGAGACAATTCTGGGTCCTTAACCCACTGTGCCACAGCAGGAACTCCAGTGAGTCTTTCTCGTATGCTTCATTGTTTGTAGGCATATTATTCTCTTTATCCCCTTTTTTCTGATACTACCTTGGTATAGGGTTTTTTTGTTTGTTTTGCTTTTTAGGGTGGCACCTGTGGCATATGGAGGTTCCCAGGCTGGGGGTCTAATCAGAGCTGTAGCCACCCGCCTTTGCCACAGCAGCATGGGATCTGAGCTACATCTGCGACCTACACCACAGCTCACGGCAACGATGGATCCTCAACCCACTGAGCAAGGCCAGGGATCGAACCTGCAACCTCATGGTTCCTAGTCGGATTCGTTTCCGCTGCGCCACGACGGGAACGCCCCAGATAATTTTTGATTGCCCACTTTAATGTGAATTTAGTTTCCATGAGCTTTTGCAAGGAGCCTCAGTTCTGCTAACTCTTCTCTCCTTTTCCGCTGTTTCATGGACCGTTTGACAATGTGGCGTCTACCTGACTCCGTTTCCTGACTCCGTTCCCCCCCCCCCCCGCCCCCGCATTCTTTCTTTCCCATCACTTTGATTGTTCTGACTCTACTCTGTTTTGATTCCCCATTTAGCAGTTTCTCCCCAGTGTGGGTCCCAATCCTGTGCTTTTTCTAATATGCAGCGAGAAATGGATAGACCTCGGTGAACTTTTCCTGGCAATTTCATAGAGAGAAGGTGAGAATGCCTACCTGTAACTGACAGAGAACAGTTGGGAGGGAACTGCTTCTCCGCGTGCACCGTTCCTCAGAGGAGAAGCGAGGAGTTTCCACTGTGGCTCAGTGCACTGAGAACCTGACGTAGGAGTTCCTGTCCTGGCTCAGGTGTAGTGAACCTGACAAGCATCCATGAGGACACCGGTTTGATCCCTGGCCTTGCTCAGTGGGTTAAGGATCCAGCATTGCTGTGAGCTGTGGCAGAGGCTGGCAGCTACAGCTCTGATTTGAACTAGCCCAGGAACTTCCATATGCTGCACTTGCAGCCCTGGAAAAGACAAAAAACAAACAAACAAACAAAAAAAAACCTGTCATAGTGTTGGTGAGGAGGCAGAGCCTGTCTGTAACCTCGCTCAGTGGGTTAAGGACCCAGCGTTGCTTCATGCTACACCCTAGGTTGCAGATGTGGCTCGGATCCAGTGCTGCTGTGGCTGTGGTATACCCTGGCACTGCAGCTCTGATTGGACCCCTAGCCTTGGAATTTCCATATTCTGCAGGTGCAGCCATAAACGAAAAAGAACAAATGAAAACAAAAAAGAAATGAGAAGACAACTAACACACGGAAGGAAGCATGTTCAGCCTAGGTAGGAGATGAGCAAGAATTGGACTTGGGCTTTCGCAGGAAACAGGCAACGCCAATACTTTCCTGTGGGTGGATGTCTGTTCCGAAGCCCAAACGTCCTGAACTTGAATTGTTTAGGGCTTCCCACTGACATAGGGAGCAAAGTGCACGGTGACTCTAAAAAGGGTGCCAAACTGATTATGATACTTCTCATTGTGGCTTAATTCATCTCTTGTGCAAATACTAGGCGAGCATCTGCTGTGGTCAGGCCTTGTGTCAGGGGCTGGGACTACGGCGACCGGCCAGGCAGATGGTGTCTGCTCAGGGGAATTCCGTCCTCCTGTTCATAAAACTGAAAATAAATATTTCCAAGCCTCTAAACTCACTTTTCTTCTTCTTTTTTTTTTTTTTTTTTTTTTTTGCTGTTGGGAATAATGACTCATGGGTTTGTTGAGAGCAGACACCTCATAGGAGGATATTTGCATTTCTTTCTTTTAAAATGAACAGACGAAAACAAACAAAACAAGACCGTATGTGATAGTCCTGTCTCCATTTCTGGTTTTCATTTTCTCCTTTGGGGCCCACATCAGATGCGCGTCTCTAAGGAAGTTTTATCAGCGGTGGAAGGGAAGTGGGGATTGTACACTGCGTGGAACACTCCCATCGGGAGCCCTTGTTGTGAGCGGGTAGTATCTTCTGCTTTGGAGCAGATGTTTCTATGATCTCCAACCGGCCCATCCGCCCGAGTCCCGCTTGTGTCATGAAATGCGATAAGAGACCAAAGGGTCTCCTTTATTGCTCAGGGGAACACAAAAACTTCACAAGGAAAACGTTTATTATCTGAGGATTTGTTGGCAGGATTTACAACTCTTGGGGACCAGGAGAGGGTCGTCAGAGTTCACTGTCTTAGTTTCTCTACCACTGGGGAAGCAGAGGACTCCAAAACAGGATTCATGTATTGAACTGGGTTCTCTGGGTGGTTTGTGTCCCGGGTCAGTTCAGCGCACCCAGCATCACTCAGCTCCATCCCAGGGCCAGGGACGAGACGGCATCCTCCGGAGCCAAGACTGCCCAGGTTTTAAAGGCAGGCCGGGGCGTGGGGGGAGAGGAAGTTGATGTTTCCCTGTCACTTTCACTGGGCCTGGCACGGGTCTTTGGTTTGTCTTTATGGCATCCCCAGGGGGTGGGGGGGGGACCACGGGTGGGGGAATGGGGGCTCCAAAGGGTGGTCCAAGGTCAAACACAGTGAAGACAGGATTGGATCAGGTCTGCTTGCATCTAGGGCTCTTGCCTAGAAGAGACAGAGGCAGGGGAGCTGAAGCCCCTTCTGTGTGTGTGTGTGTGTGTGTGTGTGTTTTGTCTTTTGTTCTTTTAGGGCTGCACCCTTGGCTTATGGAAGTTCTCAGGCTAGGGGTCTAATTGGAGTTGGCTGGATCAGAGCCGCGCCTGCAACCTACACAATAGCTCCCGGCAACGCCAGATCCTTAACCCACTGAGCGAGGCCAGGAGTCGAACCCGAAACCTCATGGTTCCTTGTTGGATTTCTTTCCGCTGCGCCACAACAGGAACTCCCTGTTTTATTTATTTATTTATTTATTTAATTTTAAGGGTTTTTTTTTTAGGTCCGCTCCCTCAGCATGTGGAAGTTCTCAGGCTAGAGGTGGAACCAGAGCTGTAGCCACCGGCCTACACCACAGCCACAGCAACGCAGGATCAAAGACGTGTCTGTGACCTACACCACAGATCATGGCAACACCAGATCCTTAACCCACTGAGTGGGCCCAAGCATTGAACCCAGGTCCTCATGGATACTAGTTGGGTTCATTACCGCTGAGCCATGGCAGGAACTCCCAATAGCCCCTTCTCAGGCTCAGCTGTTCGTGAAAACACTGGGGCCGAGGGAAAATCTTACCGCAGATCCGTGACCTCTGCTTTAAGGAGTCTGAACCATCCAGCGGTGTGGATGTGATTAAAAGACTGAAGGCTGGGGAGGCACAGAGAGAGTCAGGACCTGGTCCCAAGCATGGATGGCTCTGCAGCTAAAGGCAGAGACCTACTGCTTTTAAAGCCTCTGGGAGGAAGACTCAGTTTCCCTTTCTTGCTCCACCTGCCTCTGTCCCCAGATCCGGGCTTTTCAGAGCAGGGCTCTGTGTCCCCACCCTGCACCTCTCCCAGCTTCTTTGGCTTCACCTCAATGGGTCTGGTTCCGCCCTGGGCCGATGGGTGCCTGCTGGGAGGGAGGCTAGTCTGCCCCCTGCCTCTGCCCGTGCTTCTGAGGGTGCCAGGAGCACCAATGTCCCCTCCAGCCGGACTGCGAGTCTGGCTCTGTGCCCTCAGAGTCCGAGCCCAGCCTGTTGCTCTCTCTCCTGGGCTGTGGGGACAACCTCCTAACAGGCCCCGCCCACTATTTCCCACCTTGCCACACAACCCCCATAGCAGCGGGGGGTGCAGAGGTGGTGGCGGCGGGAGGGGGGGGGCGCTGGTCAATCCCCTGCCCTGGCTCAGGCCTGGAGTGCAGTCACCCCGACCTGCTCCCCGCAACCCTCAAGGGCCTGCGCCCTCTCCCACCAGCCTCCCCAAGAGCAAAGCCTGGAGGCCTGTCACGTGCCAGGTGCTGGGCCAGGCTCAGAGTGTTCATCCCTGAGCAGAACCAAGTCCCTGTCCTCCTGGGGTTGACAGTCTCGCGGGAAGAGAGTAGCAACAGATACACCTGTAAGTCAGGGGGCGACACGAGCGCTAGAAGAGACTCAGCAGGTTGGGGTCTTCTGTGAGATGGGGTGGGGTCAGAAGGCTCCCGGGACACGGGGGCAGTTGGGCAGGGGCCCCAGCGGAGAGAGGACATGAGGCTGGGGGAGCTGGGGACCTACGGCCTGAGGAGCAGCCTTTCGGCTCTTCCTTGCGTCTTCCAAGCCGCCCTCCCCTCCCCACCCAGGGCTCTGCACAGAGGCAGCCTCTGTCTGGTCCTTCGGTGGTCATTGTCCGGCCCCCAGCTGCGTTAGAGAAGACGCAGCTGTGCTCTGGCTCTGTCCCCAGAAAGCCAGCATCTCCCCCCACAGCACCTGAGATGGCAACAGGGTAAACGCCCAGCACTGGAGGACACAGAGAGCCTAGACTGGACGCCTCGCTGGATGATGAGGCAGGTGTTTCTGGAAAGCTCCCCCCCACCCCAACCCCAGGATTTGCACTAAACACCACCAGACCAGCCCATGGCTGAGCCCTCCTGGAGCACCCTGGACCTCTGGGGGCGCCCTGGTCCTGGCCGCCTCCCTGATTGACCCCTTCCTGTCCCCCAGCCCCTTGGGCTGGGCAGGACTTTCTTATGGTGAATGAGAAACTGGTTAAAGTCGAAATGAAGGTGTGTTGGTTTGCGGAACAGAAGTCCCTGAACGGGGCTGGCCTAGGGACCAAGATAATGTCACCGCATCAGGACTGTCTCTCTCTCACTTTGTCTCTCTCTGTCTCTGTCTGTCTCTCACACACACCTGTCTCTTCCACTGTGGGGGATCTAGTTTTTCCTACGCCAGGTGACTGGTTCTGCCCAGTGGGGGGTCGTGGCTGCAGAATGTTCGAGGTGAGCATTAGCCCAGCCGCCTCAAAGTAACGGAGCCCTTCTGCCACCTCCGTTTCTATCCAGAGGATCCCAGCTGCGGACTGGTCAGACTGGGTCCCCTGCATTTCTTGTAGCATCACCTGATGGTGACCAGAGAGGCCGGAGGTGCTGCTTGCCCGGGACGGGGCCATGTGCCCACCACCTTAGCTGGGGCTGGTTCCAGCTGCCCTAGAATCACATGCAGGGAGGACAGCAGGGCAGGGCAGGAAGAGCCTGTTTTAAGAAGACATGCAGGGAGATCCCACTGGGGGGCAGTGGGTTAAGGTTCTGACTGCAGCAGCTTGGGTTGCTGCAGAGGCACGGGTTTGATCCCCGGCTCTGCAGCAGTGGGTTCAAGGATCCGGCACTGCTGCAGCTGCAGCTCGGATTCAATCCCTGGCCTGGGGAGCTTCCATATGCTGTGGGCAGGGCCAGAAAATGAAAACAAAAAAAGAAGCAAGACACGGGGAGGGCTGCTGGGTGGATAAAAACAGCAGGTGATCCTGCTACCTCATCTGGCAGGACTGTGGGTTTTCAGCAATATTTATTTCCCTTCCTCTATCTGTACTTTTCTAGTCTGTCTGTATTTTCTCTGGCAGGTTCTTTTTCTATCTTATGGTCTAGCAATAGAAATGGTACCTTGCCTACCTCCACGAAAGGTGCCAGAATATAAATACAGAAATGCAGAAATACAACAGCAGACAGTGCGGATTGCATTTTTTTCCTTTTTCTTTTTCTTTTTTTTCCTTTTCCTTTCTTTTTAGGGCAGAACTTGTGACATATGGAAGTTTCCAGGCTAGGGATGGAATCGGAGCTGCAGCTGCAGGCCTACACCACAGCCATGGCAAGGCAGGATCTCTGATGCATTTGCAACCTGTGCCACAGCTTGCAGCAATGCTGGATCCTTAACTCCCTGAGTGACTCCAGGGATCGAACCTGCATCTTCATGGATACTAGTCGGGTTCTTAACCCTCTGAGCCACAATGGGAACTCCTGATTGGATTTCTTACGAGGGGGTCCCCCGGCCTCCCTCTAGGCTGGGCTGGGAATACATGAATCCCCTCACCTCTGTTTTCCTTTTCCTGAAGATTCTGTTCATATCGATTCGGCACCTACTAGATGCCCTGACTTTTCACATCTATACCTCCCCTGGGTCATAGCAGAGCGCCCAAGGCTGAGAAGTGACACCTTTGTCCTCATGTCCTAGGGCTGCTGTCCTAAAATGCCACAAACAGGATGGATTAAAATAATGGACTTGTGTCCTCCGAGAGCTCGGGAGGCCAGAGTTGGGTGTCTGCAGGGCTGGGAGGGAGGCTCTTGCTCCCTGCCTCTCTCCACGCCTCTGGGAGTTTCCAGCAACCGCTGGCGTTCCTTAGCTTGTCTCGGCTCCAAGACCTGCTGCATCATCTCATGGCTGTCTTTTTGTGTGTCCTCAAATTGTCACTTTATAAGGAAGCCAGGCACAGTGGATTAAGAGCCCATCCTACCCCAGCGTCAATTTATCCTACTGTCTTCAATGACTCTATTTCCAAAAAAGTCACATTCTGAGGCCCTGAGGGTTAGGACTCCAACACATATTGGGGGGGGGGGTGTGTATGTGTGTGTGTGTGTGTGTGTGCGCGCCCATGTGTGCATAATTTAACCCCTAAAAACTCCAACATATATCAGGGTATGTGTACGTGCACAGTTTAACCCCCCAAAACCATTGAGCAGTGAAGCCAGCCTCAAACCCAGGTCTGACCGCAGAGTTCAAGCTTTTTCTGCCCAAGCTGCTGATCACGACAGCTGGCATTTTCGGGGTATTGTCTTCAGGCGATGCCTTACTTTTCACCATTTTAAAATCCCAACAGCCCCACCAGGTGGGCATCGGGTCCATTTTTCAGTGAGGAAATGAAGGTGGCGAGGTTACATGCTCCAGGTTCCCCGTCTACTTAGGAGCAGTGCTGCGATTTGAGCTGGTTGGCCTGGTGGCCTGGCTCCACTCGGCTGAGATGAAAGGGCACAGTCTAAAGACTGATGGAGTGCCCTGGGGAGCCTGAGTGGATAAAGACCTGGGCTGCCTGCCAATGGTTGGGGAGGGGCTGGCACAGGGGGAAAAGAAATCTCGAAAGTCTTCCTGGAGGAAGTGACATTTTAACAGAGTCCAGAGAATGGATCCGATTCAGTTGCACAGAGATGGCAGGGCAGGGTGTTTTGGACAAGGCAATGGACAAATGTGAGCCCTAAAGGAAGGAAGTACGTGGGGAGGACAGAGGGGTAGATCTGTCTGGCCGGTCCGGAGCCCCAGTATTCCCAGGGGTATAAAGGGAAGCGGGATGCAAATGGAGTGTCCATGTTTACTCTCCAGGTCCTCCTTGTTAATGGACGTCCACGTCCAAAGCTGCTTTCCACCCAAAGTGGGGAATAGGGTCCCCCTTGGGGATCTGTAGGTTGAGGGCCAGATGTTGTCTCTGTGAGGATGTGGCTTTGATCCCTGACCTGGCTCAGTGGGTTAAGGATCCAGCATTGCCACAAGATGTCAGTTGGAAATGTGGCTCGGATCCCAGGTTGCTGTGGCAGTGGTGCAGGCCTCAGCTGCAGCTCTGATTCCACCCCTAGTCTGGGACCTTCCATATGCTGCGGGTGTGGCCAAAAAAAAAAAAAGAAAAAGAAAAGAAAAAGAAAAAGAAAAAGAGCAAAGAAAAGCAGGGAAGATCCCAAGAAGGCAGTGGAATCCCCAACAAACAGAACCAGCCAAGGGGGCCCCTGGGCCGATCCTCCCCAGTACCCACAGCAACCCCACCCAAGCCCAGAAACCAGAGAGCTGTGGTGACACCCACTCGGGCTCCATCGGCAGAAGGCCCAGCCGAGATCCGCTCTAATCCACCCGAGAGAAGAGATTTCCAGTGTGTTTATCCGGTTGCCATGGGTTTGCTTTCTGCGTCAGGCGCTCTGCCTGTCAGACATGACAATTGAATAATATTTTTATTTTTAGGCATGGGTCTTTTCATTGCACTGCCGGGTTCGCCCCCGCACCAGAACTCTGGGGAACTGGGCTCTGGCTGTCTGGGAAGTGAATGGCTGCAGCAGCAAGGGGGCGGGTGCTGTTCTGTCCGAGCTGGACACTGTGTCCCGGAGGGAGAAGATGTCACCCTGGGGGCCGGGGGCGGGGGTGGTGGTGGGCGGACATCTATTTTGTGCAGAGCCTGGTGATTGCAGCTGGTCTTAGCCAAGATCTGGGAGCAGTTGAGCCAATGTGGCAAGCTTGGCACTGGGTCGGGGGGGAGGGCAGGAGGGCGGGGGGACCCACAGAGTCTGTGGCATGTGATGAGGGTGACAGGGAGCAGGGAGCCATGGGGGCAAGTAGTCAGGATCCGCAGAGAACCATGGGATGCCCAAGGATGCAGTCATTGAGTGAAACCGGAAGGAGCTCTCGGGGCCTACTCGAAGCGGGGATTCAGAAGTCAGTCCCGGAGTTCCCTGGTGGGTCATTGGGTTAAGGATCCAGTGTTGTCACTGCTATGGTGAGGGTTCAGTCCCTGGCCTGCAAACTTCCCTTTTTTTCTTTGCACAGCTGCACCCACAGCATATGGAAACTCTTGGGCTAGGTGTCTAATCAGAGCTGTAGCCACTGGCCTACGTCTCAGCCAGAGAAGCACTAGATCCAAGGCACATCCGCCACCTACACCACAGCTTGCGTCAACACCGGATCCTTAACCCACTGAATGAGGCCAGAGATTGGACCCAAATCCTCACAGACACCATGTCAGGTTCTTTTTCGGCTGCCCTGAGGCATATGGAGTTCTCGGGCCAGGGATCAGACGCCAGCCACAACTGTGACATTCACTGCATCTGTGGCAATGTCAGATCCTCTAACCCACAGTGCTGGGCTTGAGCTGGAACCTGCAGAGACGCCACTGATCCAGTGGCACCATAATGGGAACTCCCTATGTTGGGTTCTTAACTGCTAAACGAACACGGGAACTCCTGGCCTGCAAATTTCTGCATGCTGTGGGCATGCCCCGCCCCTGCCCAAAAAAAGTAGTCATTTCCTCTTATTACGGACCAGATACAAGTCAAGCAGAAAGGAGCAGAATTCCTTGACCTGGGCACGGTCAACATTCAGGGCTGGATCCTTCTTCGCTGCAGGGGCTGTGCCGGGCACCCCAGGGTGTTTAGCTACACCCCTGCCCTCCGACCCACTAGATGGCCGTAATACTCATTTTCCGGTTGTGACAACAAAAAATATCTCCAGATAGATATTGTCACATGCTCCCAGGGCAAGGGGGTGGGGCAAAATCGTCTGGGGTTGAGGCTTAGAGGGACCTGGAGACTGAATAGTTGGGGATCAGGGGCCAAAGCCAGATGCTTGATTCCCTGAAACTTGCTGTCTGGGGAGCGGAGCGTGAGGAGCGGCCAATGGAGTGAAGAAGCCAGCCCTTTTCGCCGTAGATGGTGGGGGCTGTTTTCTCGAAGGGTCTTTCATAGCTAAGAGGTGAGAGTTTTAACATCAGAGCCATTAGTGGTGTCAGGAGATTATGGACAGTTACCTGGCCCATCTCCGTACCTGGAAGGGCTGAGGTTGATGACACAACAGTAAAAGGCTTCCTCTCCTTGGTGCGGGGACCATGGGAAGCTGGTCGTGGGGTGAGGGCACAGCCTCCTTCTGTCTGCGAGGATGGGGCCTCCGACCCAGCTGCTGTGCTTCTGTTAAGCCAGCTTTGCATTGAATCTGGACTCAAAAATTTTATGCAAAGAGTAGTCATTGTAGGTAATTAAATATTTATGCTTTTATTTAATACCAATTTCCATTTCTGTAAAGAAAGCTGATATCCTCAATCCTCTGACACTGCTCACCTCTGCCAGGAGCAGGCCCAGCTTCATGTCCAGGGCAGCATCTCTTACTAGTCCCCAGGGGGGACCCCCAGAATGGCCTGGGGCTGTGGGGAGCCAGCCCTTGACCGCAGGGCCGTGTGTGGTGACGGACTGAGAGCCTGTCTTTGATGGTCGTGACACTTGGGTTCAAGTTCTGTCTCCACCTCCGACTCACAAGCTTAATTTCTCTGAGCCTCACGTCCCTTGTCTGTAAAATGGGCATAAGGATCTCTGCCTTGTGGGGAGGCTCTGAAGCTGAAATGAGATAAGGAGGGTTAATGCCTCCCAGATGGCAGGGTGCACAAGAATCCAGGGAGCGAGGGTTAATATGCTGGTTCTCAGGGGCTGAGAAGTAAAACGAAGTTTGGGCTCTGGGGCACTTTTTTTTTTTTTTTTCTTTTTAGGGCCAGACGTGTGGCATATGGAAGTTCGAAGGCTAGGGGTCAAATCAGAGCTGCAGTTGCTGGCCTACCCCACAGCCACCGCCACGATAGATCTGAGCCTCATCCGTGACCTTGCAGCAATGCCAGATCCTTAACCCACTGAGTGAGGCCAGGGATCGAACCTACATCCTCATGGACACTGTGTCAGGTTCTTAACCCACTGAGCCACAAACAGGAACTCCACCCTGGGACATTCTGACAAGCTTCTGGGTGCTTCTCACCCAAGTACCTCAGTGAAAAACATTGATGTTTAAAAAGGACTTTGCACTGAGTCCAGCACGTAATAAGTCCTCAGTAGGTACCACTGGTAGCTGTTGTAATGATTCCTCTGTATCAGTTATCTGTCACAATGAAGGAGCGTGACAAACTATTCCCCAAATCTGACTGATCAAAGTGACAAACATTTATATAGTCGGTGAATATATGGGTTAGCGATTTAGACTGGGTTCAGCTGGGCGATTTCTCTGCTTTTTTTCCTGTCTTTTGTCTTTTTAGGGCCGCACCCGGGCCATATGGAGGTTCCCTACACCACAGCCACAGCAACACCAGATCTGAGCCACGTCACAGGTCCAAGGTCAGCTGACTGTTAACTGGAACCACGCAGAACCCTGACGATACTGGCTAGCCTGGCGGGTCCCCACGGAGATGGCAGATGTTCAGGCACCTCCAGACCTCGGCTATGGTCGTGTCTGCTGCCACCCAGTCACCTGGCCAAGTGGAGAACAAAGCATGGGCAGCAGTTCCTAACCTGGGAACCATAGGAGCTGCAGCCACCGGTCTACACCACAGCTCAGAGCAACACCAGATCCTTAACCCACTGAACGAGGCCAGGGATCAAACCTGAGTCCTCATGGATACTGGTTAGGTTTGTTACTGCTGAGCCACGATGGGAACTCCATGCATTGCATTTTTTTTTTCTTTTTTCTTTTTAGGGTCACACCCACGGCATATGGAGATTCCCAGGCTAGGGGTCTAATTGAGCTGTAGCAGTGAGCTGTGGTATAGGTGGAAGATGTGGCTCAGATCTGGTGTTGCCCAGTTACCTGTATCAATCCTTGTCCAATAGGGGTCTTAGGGGTGGGAATGGCCCCTAAGTGTTATGATGTCTTTGTCTTTCTCTTTCCTTAGACACTAAGTCACCCTCCCTCTCATCCCTTTTCTCTCAGTTGAGGAGAGGGTTAGAGATTAAGGTCCATGAGGGGGGAAGGCACATTTCCCATAGTAAACAAGGCCTGTGGGGAAGGCACACTTCCTATAATAAAACAAGGCCTGTGGGGAATCACGCTCTGGAGCTCTTGAACCACAATTGTGAGTAACAGCCACAGCAAAGGATGCAGGGAAGCCCATGCTCCTACCCTGACGACCCGAGCTAGTATTCTGTCTCACTCTGACACTGCGATTCAGTTTCCTATCGCTGCAAGCATCACCAACTACCAGGTACTTGGTGCCCTAAAATAAGACAGATTTACTGTCTTAATAGTTAGCATAATAATCTTACTAAAATTAATAAAAAGTCTGAAAACAGGGCTAAAGTCAAGATGTCAGCAGGGCTGTGTTCCTCCTGGGGGCCGTAGGAGAGAATTGATTCCTTGTTTTTTCTAGTTTCTAGAGGCCATGTGTATTCCTTGGCTTGTGGTCCCCTTCCAGCAACGGGGATAAAGGATGGAGAGATGGATGAATAGGTGGATGGATGGATGGATGGATGGATGGATGGATGGATGGATGGATAGATGGCTGGCTGAATGGGAAAATGGCATCTAGAAAGTCTTTTGTCTCCCCTAGGTCCATCTCCAAGGCTGAAACCGTTGCAAAGCCTCTCCTCCCCACCCCCATCCTTAGCGATGCCATTTATTTCTACTGTGTCAGCCTCAGTCGGCTTCCCACTCAGCTTTGTGAGCACCTATTCTCCTTCCAAACCCTCTCAAGAACCAGCCCTCTCCTGTTATGGGAAAATAAGATGCTGTTTAATCACCAGCTATGTCAGTCAAGGAACCTTAAACAAAAAGATTAGTTCTGCTTTTATTTGTCGGTACAATGGAGAGCATGAAATATTTAACAGCATCGTAATGCGGACCAGATGGGAAAGATACTGCCTTTCAGGGCCTCCGCGTCTCTCCCACCTTCCACCAGCAGCCAAAACGAGGCGGCCATTTAGGACAATTTATGGGCTGGAAGGCAGCCAAGGGACTGCTTGCCCAGGGGCCTCTGGTCCCCACCCTGCTCTGATATCCCTGCAGGGATATTCGCTGAAGAGGATCAAGTTACAATCCTCTGAGCACTAGAAACGCACAGTGGATCCGGATGGGAAGCCAGGTTCAAGTCCTCACTGGCTTGAGGCAGTTGTCAGTGTTCAGAGAGTGTTTTTCCACCAGTCCTGATTATGTCAGGGAGCTTCCACCCCCACACCCCAAAGCTTTCAAATCACTTGAAAAATCAGAGTAGATTTTAACTTCGTTCTGTGCTGTGCAACCTTGGGCAAGTGGATAACCTTTCTGAGCCTGTGTCTTCTGTCACAAAAATGAGAGAGAAGCCAGCTGGAAGAGAAACTTGAGTAAAATAATGTATGTAAAAGCCTGCTGATAGGCACACAGTAGGTGCTCAAATGGGTCTCAAGCCTAGTGGGTAGATGGCCGGGTTTAGAATGGTGGATCCATTGAGAAACGTGTCACACACACATGGTCTGTGGATCTGCATCCCTCAGAGAATTTTGGAAGTGTTTTTTGTTTTTTGGCTTTTTTTTTAACAGCAGAAATTTATTCTCCCCCAGTTCTGGATACTTAAAGTTCAAAATTAAGGTGTGAGCAGGGCCAGGCTCCTTCTGAGGTGCTGGGCAGAATCTTCCTTGCCTTCTTCTAGCATCTCATGGTAGTGGTTAATTCTTGGCATTTGTTGTAGAAGTTTTATTTATTTTATTTTTGCCTTTGGGGGCCCCACCGGGGGCATGTGGAGGTTCCCAGGTTAGGGGTTGAATCAGAGCTGCAGCTGCTGGCCTACACCACAGCCACAGCAACGTGGGATCCGAGCTGTGTCTGCGACCTACACCACAGCTCATGGCAACGCCAGATCCTTAACCCACTGAGCGAGGCCAGGGATCAAACCAGCAACTTCCTGGTTCCTAGTCAGATTCATTTCTGCTGTGCCACATGGGAATTCCTATTATAGAGGTTTTGAACTAAAAGGAATCTTTGGGGCTGTTTCAAACAAAGGATGCAAAGCAAAGGCCTGGGGCCACATGCAGCCTAAAGACCCACACACAGATTTCCTGGTGGCCTAGTGATCAAGGATCTGAGTCACTGCTGAGGCTCGGGTCACTGCTGTGTGGTGGGGGTTCCTGGCTCAGGAAGTTCCGCGGGCCTCAGGTGCAGCAGAAAAAACCAAAACAAACCAAAAAACAACCAACCAACCAACCTACACACATACACAGTTTGCCCAGGTGTTTTTTAAGTATCCGAATTAGCTGCTACTTAATTGTTCTTCTTTAACTTAATTAAAATCAGAAATCTTAAACTGTCAGAGTCAGGAACCCAAAGCTTGCATATCCACCTGGCAGCAACCCGAGAAGCTGCATACCCCAAAACTTCCTTTAGCGAACTTTTTACATTGTATTGAGCCTCTCACTTCCCATCTGGATTCTGTTTGCACGTGAGTTTATGAGCTCAGATTGAGGGCCATCTCTTTCCTTTCACAGATAAAGAAACTAAGGCCAGGAGTTCCTGCTGTGGTTCAGTGGGTTAAGACCCCGACATAGTGTCCTGGAGGATGTGGGTTCGATCCCTGGCCTTGCTCCATGGGTTAAGGATTCGGGGTAGCCACAAGCTGTGGCTGTGGCGTAGCCTGGCAGCTGCAGCTCTGATTTGACCCCTAGCCTGGGAACTTCTCTATGCCGCAGATGCGGCCGTAAAAAGAAAAGAAAACAAGAAACGAAGGCCATGGAACAGAGTGCAAACATAAGCCCCCTGCCACCCCCCACCCCCCACCCCCCACTCCCCCTTGGAGTTCTTGGCTTAATTAAACCCTCAGAGTCCTTCTTAACCCAGGGCTTTGGGCAGTCATTCAAATAACCTAGAGAGAGGTACCTCTGAGTTAAGAGATTTTGTTCTCGATTCTCCAATTCTGCCTTGTTCACCTGAAGGCCTCGTTCTTTCTTCCGCACCCAATAAACAGCCTGGGGGGTTCGACGCAGTAACTCCTTTGGCGTCTATTGTAAGAAGCAGATGAGGTCAGGTGGACAAAGGTACCCAAGCAAACTGTGAGTATCCCGCTCTCGTTTCCTCAAGCCTGGCCCGCGAGACCCGTCAGATAAAGGGCTCCCTTTCCAACTTCCCCCAACTCCTGGATAAATTCAGGTTTGACGCACACGTTAAACCGTCGCTGGTGGGAGGTATTTTGTGTTCGGCCCCCCGGGCCTTTGGTCAGGGTCAGACATGCCTTTCGGCAAAAGCATGGTTGTGAGAAGATGTTTCCTTAATTAAATGCAATCTCCTTCTTTATAGCCTCTGCATGACTGCCCCCCTCCCTGACCCCAACGGGCGGGCTTGCGGGTGTTCGGATGCTGGCTCCGCTGGCTCAGGGGCCCCCTGCTCCTGACCTTGCCCGCCAAAGCGCTCATTAACCCGCACAAGAGTGTTTTTCTTTTCAAGCCCATTTTTTTA
This sequence comes from Phacochoerus africanus, assembly GCF_016906955.1. Lineage (NCBI taxonomy): Eukaryota > Metazoa > Chordata > Mammalia > Artiodactyla > Suidae > Phacochoerus > Phacochoerus africanus. The sequence goes on from NC_062552.1 coordinate 119,261,273, forward strand.
AAAAAAAAAAGCGCGAGAAAAAAGTCCATTCTCTTTTCCTTACCCAGAGTAATCCTCAAATTATGCGCAATATCCGGAGCAGAGAAGTGGCCCCAGATTGAATTTTCTGGTTTCTTGAAGAGCTGACTTAATCGGGCTGAGAGTCAAGAAGGGCTCCCCCAGGATGTGGCCCAGAGGTGCGGTGGGGCTCCTGGTTAAACGACCAGGAACACAGTCACGGAGGCTGGAGAGCAAAGGCCACATTAACTCATGTCCATGAGGGTCTGGGCACCGGTGGTGTGGTCTACACCTCTGCGTGTGCTGCGGGTCTGCACGTGTATGTATCTGTTTGTGGTGTGTGCGTGCATTGTGTGCGTGTGTGTATGTGTGCCTCTAGGTGTGTTGTGTGTTTGGTGGGCACGTGGTATGTGCACGCACTGCCTGCAGGTGTGTGTGGCACGCACGTGCGAGTGTGTGCCTAGATCAAGGGTGTGTAGCGTGTGTGTCTGTGGGTGTGCACGCGTGCCTGCCTGGCTCAGCGTCCACGGCCCCGGCGTGCAGGATGAATCATGGGCTCCCTCCCAAGGGTCTTGGGCCCTGCCTGGAGCACGGCCCTCTCCACGTGAGCCGGTCCCACGGCGTGATGGTCATAGCATCCCGGATTTCACCCGGTTCTCACCGCGTGTTCCTTGTGCTGATGCCGACGAGGGTCTGAGGAGGGTGGATGCTGCTGTGGCCCATCTCCAAAGCAGTCCACACCCACACGCCTTGCTTTGTTTTTTCCGTGATGTTTCATCTTTTATAAAGGTTTATATTTTTATTAGCGTTTATCTGCCATATTCTGTTAATGTCTGCTGTACGGCAAAGGGACCCCGTCATGCATATCTATATCTATACAGCTTCTTTTTCTCACATTATCCTCCACCATGTTCCATCACAAGTGACTAGATACAGGTCCCCGTGCTGCACAGCAGGCAGGGTTTTTTCTCTTTTTGAAAGACGTACTGAAGGGTAGTTGATTTACGAGGTTGTGATGATTTCTGCTGCCCCACACAGTGAGTCAGTCACCGTGTACACACATCCGTTCTCCTGCAGATTCTTTTCCCACACAGATGATCACGGAATCGTGGGGGAGGGTTCTCTGTGCTCTAGAGCAGGTCCCCGTGGGCCAGTCGGTCCGTAGACCTCCGTGTGCCTGTGCCCGTCTCCCACCCCCACCAAACGCCTTACTTGGCAGTGAGGGGATCCGAGAGGCAGAGAGGGAAAGTAATTCACCAAGAGTCACAAAGTGAGTTAGTGGCCATCACTGGGGCGGGAAGCAATTTCTCCTGATGCCCAGTCCAATGGGCTTTCTTCCTGGTCCTCTCCGGGTCGAGGCGGGGGAGGAGGTCCGGGACCAGCCTGCCAGGGAGCTGCTCTTACAGAAGGACCAGGCTGGGATGCGTGTGTATGTGTGAACAGCTCAGATACAAGGAGTGGCTGGGTATGAAGCTGCACAGGTAACATCACGAGCGGGGTTAATAAATGCCTCCCTCCCAGGCCAAAAGGAAAGAAAATATTTTAGAACTTTATAGGCCAAGAGGCAAACTTGAAGATGTTACGTAGGTACATATATAACCATTTAAACATAGAACCATTTAAAGATTTTAAAATCACCATCCCCCCTTGGGCTAGACAAAAACGGGCGCAGCTGAATTTGACTCCCAGGCTAGCCCCTGTTTTGGTGGAAATGAGCCTCAAAACAGACAGACAAATCTGAATTTATGGAACCAGAAACTGGAGCAAAGACAACAGGGTCAGATCCTGTGGAAGAGAGATGAGAACAGGGAGCAAAGCACTGGCGGGCGGTGTGTGACAAGGTGCAAAACCATGGTCATAGGAGTTCCCGTCGTGGCACAGAGGAAATGAATCTGACCAGCATTCATGAGGACGCACGTTTGATCCCTGGCCTTGCTCAGTGGGTTAAGGATCTGGCACTGCTGTGAGCTGTGGTGTAGGTCACAGATGCAGCTTGGATCCCACATTGCTGTGGCTGTGGTGTAGGCTAGCAGCTGCAGCTCTGATTCAACCCCTAGCCTGGGAACCTCCCTATGCTGCAGGTATGGCCCCAAAAAGACAAAAGACAAAAAAATTAAAAAATAAAAAATAAAATTTGAATTTGGAATACTTTTAGAAAAGTTGCAAGGAGTTCCGGTGTGGCGCAGCAGACACGACTCTGACTAGTATCCGTGAGGTTGTGGGTTCAATCCCTGACCCCCGCTCAGTGGGTTAAGGATCCAGCGTTGCCCTGAGCTGTGGTGTCGGCTGCAGACACAGCTCAGATCTGGCATTGCTGTGGCTGTGGTGTAGGCCGGCAGCTGCAGCTCTGATTCGACCCGTAGCCTGGGAACCTCTATATGCCCTGGTTCGAGGCCCTAAAAACAATGAATAAATAAATAAAACAGAAAAGTTGCAGATATTGCACAAACTTCCCCATACACTCTTCACCCGATCTCTTCTAATGCTGGTGTCTCCCATCACCATGGGGCATTTGCAAAACCGAGGTATTACCACTGGCACGATTTTATCAGTGCGACTCCAGACGTCATTAGCATCTCATCCGGTTTCAGGCCGATGTCCCTTGCCTGCACCAGGATGCAATCCAGGATACCACGTTGCACTTAGCTTCCTTTTTACAAACCATTTTGCTTTTCTTTCTGTCATCCCATCACCTCATTCCGAAGCAAAAGAGCCTCAATGACTTGCAGATGCTTGAGGATGGGAAACACAGAGCCTCCAAGGGAGAAGGCTGTGTCGGAGGACAATTTGGAACAATTTCCCTTGAGGTCCGTTGGCAGAGCAGACCTCCTGTTAGAAACTGGCAGCAGAAACCCACAGGGAAGAGGAGGGGAAGCAGGGACCAGGACGCACGCCAGAGGGGCAACGGCGGCCCCAAAATCCCAACACTTGTCTCCTTTTGAGCCTCACTGGGGGAAGCAGGGGACAGAGAGGTCGCCGCAGGAGCGGTTGGAGGCAGCCTTGGTGAGACAGTGACAGAAAAGGCCAAGGCCAAGTAGCTGAATGACGTTCTCACCAAGGGGTTTCCACGGAAAAAGATGAATCTCTCCAATTAAACATGTCACGGCTGGGCTGGGAAGCCACAGATGAAAACAGAGGTAAGATAATTACTTCCATAGCACGGCAGGTTGGGGAGGGGACAGGGGGTGCACAGAGTCATAAAAATGAGTTAATCACCCAGCCAGGAGTGGGAGAAAGAGCTCTATAAAGATTGAGAATCTGTGTGTGTGTGTTTAATGTAACTTTCACAGTGGGCTGTGTTCCCCCAAAAGGTGCAAAATTAAAACGAGGGAAATTGAACCTAGTTTTCCCACTGAAACAGCGTTGCAATGCTGAGGTTTCTGACCCAAGGTTTAATGCCTCTGTTATAGAAATAAATCCACACACCATGCTTCCTAACTATAAATGGTGCCTGGTGCACTATTCCGTTATATGAATTGAGGCTTCTTAAAATCAGCGATGCTAGGACCAGTTCCATATTCACCTAAGGGACAGAGGACCCAGCAGGCAAAGCTCTGTCTTCCTTCACAGGATATGTTTTATTTTATTTGGACAACTAATTAGGAGGAAGGGGCCTCTGTGTTCTTGGCCGCACGATCCCAAATGTTTCATCGAGGGCTTGGAGTCTTACCTGGAGACTCAGGGGGTCCCCAGAGAGCCTGGTGGACTCTCCCAGTTTTATGCTCTTTATAGTGAACAAGCGTTGTTCTTGCTGGCGTGTGACAGTACAGTCATTCTGTCCTTTGTCACACCGGCTGTTCAGCAAGGCTGACCTGTCGACACCAAAGACCCCCTCCCATCAGAAGAGACATTTCCATCTTTTGATCTTTGCAGAGCTGCGCCACTGAGTCAAGAATTCAGAGAGAGATTTCCACAGTGTCACACACCAGGGGATGTGCCATGGAACCAGACCGCAGTTCTAGAACGTTCCAAGTCGTTCTCACTCACAGTTCTGGATGCTGCTTGGGTTAAGGCTGAGGCTAGAGCCTTGTCCTTTTAGCAGCAGGTTAGGAATGAGGGGTTACAAACACGTCGCTTCCCACCTGAGCCAGGCTTCTCTCGCCTCCTGAATGATGAGGATGTTTCCTTAAGATAACAGATTAGAGGAAGTATTACATGCATTATTTTTTAAAATGGCAGATTTTTTAAAATTTGGGAATAAATTATGCAAGAGGCAAAGTCTTTCTGGTTTTTTCCCTTGTTGTTGGGCGTTTTTTTTGGCTGCGCCCATGACATGCAGGAGTTCCCAGTCCAGAGACTTCTCATCATGGCTCAGTGGTAGTGAGCCTGACTAGGAACCATGAGGTTGCAGGTTCCATTCCTGGCCTTGCTCAGCAGGTTAAGGATCCTGCGTGGCTGTGGGTGTGGGTGTGGTGTAAGCCAGCAGCTGCATGCAGTTCCAATTCGACTCCTGGCCTGGGAACCTCCATGTTTCAGGTTTGGCCCTAAATTGCAAAAAAAAAAAAAAGAAGAAGAAGAAGAAGAAGAAGAAGAAGAAGAAGAAGTTCCCAGTCCAGGGATTGAACCTGCACCACAGTGGTGACAATATGGATCTTTTAACTGCTAGGCTACCAGGGAGCTCCAAAGCCTTTCTGTTTTGTTTTATTTTATTTTTTTAATTTATATACTTTTGCTTTTTAGGGCTGCACTTTCAGCACATGGAAGTTGCCAGGCTCAGGGTGGAAAGAGAGCTGCAGCCACAGCGACGGGGGATCCGAGCCACATCTGTGACCTACGCCACTGCTCACGGCAACACCAGATCCTTAGCCCACTGAGCGACACCAGGGATGGAACCCGAGTTGTCATGGATCCTAGTGGCTTTCAGGGCACTGTGGGTGAGGAAACCAGAGCCCCAACGGAAGGACTCTGTTAAACAGGTGCAGTGGGACTTTGACCCAGGGGCTTGGGAGCAAAGTGTGAGAAGGGTCTCCTGTCACCTCCCTGGTGCCTGGATCTGTTCGGGGCCATCTCTCTCCCCAGAATTCATTTTGGAATTTCCAAAATTTGCTTGGCCTGCCGCACAGACACAGTATCTATCCACAGTATCTGCGCGCGCGCGCGCACACACACACACACACACGCACACACACACACGCACACAAGCACACACATGCACACACTCCACCATGTCCTTGCCTGGCTCATCCTGCATTAACCAGACCAGGCACATGAGTATCTGCCCTCACCCCTGAGACTCACCCAGGAGGTCTGCGGAGATGCTGGCGACGTTTTCGAAGATGCTTTGATCCAATGCTCACATCGGATTGGGAGCTGCTATTGCTTTGAGGTCAACCCTCAAAAAATAAACCTCGTTCTGCCCACGAGTTCAAATTTAACGACTGGTCAGCCTTGGTCAGCTGGCTTTCTCTCCTTATAACCTCTTCAGACAACCCCTGCACTTCAGAAAAAGAAGGTGCAAACCACACAATTTTCATAGACCAAAATAGAGATTTTTTTATTTCCAAACATAAAGCAGATAACATCTTGGAAAACATAAAGCGAAGAGCAAACACGTCAAACCATCTCTGAGAACACGCCTGCTTCCAACGCGAACAAGAAGAAGGGGAAGGAAACATCCCGTGACTTTAAAAGGCAGCATCGAGAGGGTAGTGGACAGGCTGGAGCTCCTCCCTCCTGAGCAGAGACGGCGGGAAGGATGCGCTCGGCCGGTTTTGGACTTGATATGAACCCAGATAACACACACATGGTCCAAGACAGCTGTTTGGCTCCCACTCCGCTTGCCTTCCCAGAAAGCTTGATTTATGCCACACACGTGTTTCACAATCACAGACACTATGGCGGGAGTGGGATGGTCCCTGTGCCTACTGTTTACATAAAGAACATTTTACACAATGAGGTTAGTACGCTTTTGACACCAAACCCGCAGACATGGTATCGACACGCACTCACACCCACACCCTCCTCCATGCCCCCGCCCCCAGGCTCACCCGTGTGTTAACCAGACCAGTCCAGCCCCGGGAACAGCGGGTCAGGACGCGGTTAGTGTCGCCAAGGCTTTGAGGGAAAGATGGGGTGACTTGGCCTCTGTGGAGCTGACTGAAGGTGAAGCAGGAAGGTGGCTGCTGCCTCCACGTGGGGTCCTGGGGAGGCGAGGGGCCCTCTGGTTCCCAAGCCCACCCCCCCAGGGAGAGGAGATGAGAGAAACTAACAAATCCATCAGGCTGACCTGCTTTGGGATGACAGGGCTTATCTCCTCGACTTGAAATGGAGGAGAAGAGTAGTCATTTCTCCAGCGCTGGTGCCCTAAACCTGCTGCTTTTCCTGCTTCGGGCACCTTGGGTGCTGAGCAAATTCACCGAACTGTCACTGGTTTCCCTCCCCACCCTTTCCTTCCCCCCCTCTCTCCCGCCCTCCCTTCTGGGGCACTCGGCATGTATATTTTTTACATTAGCCAATCCACTTATTGGTTAAAAATATATTACGCACATCAAGAAACAAGCTATTTCTACCCTCACAATCCTCGCGTTGCCCATGTACACATTCAAATCTTGCCTTCAACGTTTTCTGGAGGAAAACATGGAATAAATATAAACGAAGAAATGAAACGAATAAAAGCTGACACTTCCTCAACGAAGTCCTACAAAATTCGACACAAAGGAGAATGTAGAGCTAGTAATTCCTCACTCACATACATTTAGACCATAAGGAAATAGGGAACCATCAAGACCATTTTATTAAATAGTGGTCGAGAGCAGGGAAATGGACAGCACCCGAGATGTATTTAACTGCGAGCTGTTAAATGATCCAACCCTGGGTCTTTAGCATATTTGAACATCATTGATTTCTGAAACACACAGACAGACAGAGAGAGAGGGAGAGAAATGGGCAAACCAGCTCCCCTGGGGCTAAGTCCTCCTCCACGAGCAGGTCCAGGTCATACGCTGGCCTGAGAAAGAGAGATGCTGGCCTGAGAAAGAGAGATGCTGGCCTGAGAAAGAGAGCACTTGTTTCTGAACCAGCCTGAGGGAGTTTCCAGTTGGCAGAGATCTCAGGGGTCAACAGACCTTCCCTTTGTGTGGGGAACAGCGGTGAGGGGTGGGGTGCGGAAACCAGTTGCTCCTATTAGAGGCATAAAAGCTGGAATCAGGAAATGTCCTGAGGTTCCCAGAGACCCCGGGCTGGTGGTGTCAGTTGTCCGCAAGCCCAGGGAGGGGAACAAGGGCTGCGCAGCTGTGCTAGCAGGTGGAGATAAGCATGTAGTGTAGGCACACACAGGCATGCACACACACGCGTGCACAAGAGTGCATACACACGCACGCACATACACCACATTCACACAAAACTTACTCTGTCCATTTTTTCCTCACCCATAGAACTTCTAGAACATGTAAGGCCACTACCTCTGGAGAGACAATGCCTCTTTTTTTCCCTCCAGTGAAGGCATCAGAACTGTTCCTGAGGCAGAAGTGTCACAAAGCCAACCCTGTCCTGCACAAGAGGTGGCGCTGCCTGTACACGAGGTGGCCTGTTTCTACTTTTTCCGGGGAAGGCAGGCACCTGCCTCTGTCCCCCAGCATGTCGCCTTGGTGGTTCCAACTCCCTGGGGGACTGGGCACCAGAAAGAATTCCCACAGGCCCTGCTGTGGGATGTCACCCCCACCCAGCTAACCAGCTGCCAAAGCAGCGGCAGCCCGCGGCCTGCCAGGGAAAGAAAAGAAGCTGGAGGTGAATTTCCGTGGAGACGCCTGGAGTCCATCACCCCTGGGTTCAAGTCCCAAACTGACCGCTTGCCCACTAGCTGGCTGCTAATGGGCAGGCTGCTAACCTTCCCCGTACTCTGGTTTCAGGGTCTAAAAACAAGACTGTGATGCCATGCGCTTTGGGAAGGAATCAGGGCCACCTGGTCGGTTCTCAATTTGTTTCTTCCCTAGCATTTCCATCAGGACAGGGCTGCCAGCCTTGCTCTGGTTGCTGAGCTCAGAAGTAAGGATTCCTGAAAGCAAGCCCAGGACCCTTCGGAGAAGCCGTGGTCCCTCTGTAAGATTACTCTCCCCTGTCTGCCCAAGGTGGTTGGGTACCAACCTGTAAGCAGCTGTGACGTTACCATGACAACCACTGGAGGATGCGGAATGGGCTGACTGTTCTTTAAGGCTCTGGGTGCTCTACCTTATGATCTGTTTTTAAACCGTAAGCTTTTGTCTTTTTAATTTCCTTTTAAAAATGAATTTCCCCCTTTTCTAATCTGACAGACAAAAAGCCTTTCTCTTGTAATTGAAACCAAGGGAGAAATGATGATTTAAGTCCTTTGAATCTCATCTTCTGCTGGAGGCGCCATGGGCTCTGCTAGCCTAATGCTTTTGAGGCCTCCACGGGCTGCTGAAAAATGGGAGACCAGCCTGGAAAAGCTCAGAGAGACTCTCTTTCCAGGATTTGCACCCAGGAGTAACTCATGTTCCAGAAGAAATTAAAGCAAATATACATTTCCTGGGCTGAATCCAAACACAAGAGTGTTAAAAAAATTTATCCTTGGGTCTACATGGTCAGGATGAGATGGGAGGCGGGGAGATGGGGGTGGGAGGGCTGCCCCCGCATATAGTCTGACCAAGAAAGGAACCTGATTTATTTGAAGTCTTGTAAGAAGGTGGGCCTTGTCTGGTTGTGGCACCTTGGGGAGGGGGAGGGACTCTGGGGAGGCAGTGGTGGAAGATCGTTCTGACCCCTCAATGATAAATGCCTCCAAGTTCAGATGATGGAACATGAGATCAAGACACAGAGGATCAGGATGGCTGCAGCAGAGACATCTAAGTGCCACCCCAATCCTTCCTTCTTGCTAAAAGATGCTCATTTTGTGGGGGGACAAGTTTCCAGACTCCTGGCAGATGGAGAGGAACCATGTGACACAGTTCTGACCAATGAGAGGTCAACACAAGTATCTGGGCGGAGTTTCTGGGAAAGCTGAAAAGTTGAGCCGGTTCACCCAGCCCATTCTCCTTCTTCCAACCTGGAACTCAGATGAAAAATCCGGAGGTAGAGCAAGCATCTTGGGCCATGAGGTAACCACAAGGAAAAGAAAAGAGAGCTGCAGAACCTTGGTCTTGACATTCTAGAGTTGAGAAAATGATGCTAACAACTGCTTGGCTCTCGACCTCTCAGGATAAGGGAAGAGCAATGCCCTGATTTGTTTAAGTCAAGGTTGGGGGGGGGGGGGTGGCTTCTGACACTTGTGGCTGAATCTAGGGGTTCTGCACCAGACAGATGTCCACCATCACCTTCTCCAAATATCTAATATTTCAGGCAGCCCTGAAGATGCTAGGGCTAATGTCCCCTTTACCAGCGGTTAGCGGGGAGGTGGCAGGGGGCTCCCCCAAGGTCCCCCATCTCTTATCAGCAGAGCTGCCTCTCCACCCTGCTCAGCCTGAGCAGTGTCACTCTGTCACCCACTGGGTGCAGAGATCTACTCCCGCCTCTGGAAGGAACACCCTGAATTCACCAAGTGAACAACAGCTGTTGGCACCTCAATTTCCTCACATGTAAAAGGGGCAAGAGGTTGGACCAAGACAGTATGTAAAAACACCGGTCATCGGGAGTTCCCGTCGTGGCGCAGTGGTTAACGAATCCGACTAGAAACCACGAGGTTGCGGGTTCGATCCCTGGCCTCACTCAGTGGGTTGAGGATCCAGCATTGCCGTGAGCTCTGGTGTAGGTCACAGACGTGGCTCAGATCTGGCGCTGCTGTGGCTGTGGTGTGGGCTGGTAACTACAGCTCCGATTCAACCCCTGGGAACCTCCATGTGCCGTGGGAGCGACCCAAGAAATGGCAAAAAAGACAAAAAAGATAAAAAAAACACCGGTCATGTAGCATGTGCTGCTCCATTTTGCTTTCCCTAAATGCCCTATGTGGTAATTCAGCCTATTTCCTGCCTTGGGGGGTTAGTTCGTGTCTCCCAGTCCTACACTGAGGGAAATGATTGGGGAACCCTAATTTTAGAATTTTTTTTTTTTAAAGGAAGAGGCCAGAATTTTCTGAGGGGGCTGGGATTGGGTACAAGGATGTCAAAGAGGTTTTTCTCACATGACAAATGTGATCGATTGGCAGTAGCTGCCTGGACCGACTTTGAGTGAGGACTGCGAGGTCCACTGGGGCTGGAGAGGGGGCGGGGAAGGGCTCGCTGCGCTCATCCGGGTCTGCCGCGGAGGCGGTCACGGGCGCGGATGCTGCCTAATTAGTGCTGGGCCTGCGCTTCCAGTTCATGGCCTCACCCCCTCTCCTCTGCTGCTGAGCCAGCCGGGTGACAATCCTACTGGGGTGAGGGAAGTTGGGGGGAGCCCCTGCTCCATTCGCTGAGTCCCCCTGAGCGCGGGAATTAGGGCATGATCGGGACCTGGGGACACAGGAGGCTCGCTGGGGGGTCACTGGCTGCCACCAGCGAGACACTCGGGTAACAGACTTCAAAGGATGCCACAGGCATCTCAGGATTTGCAGCAGGCAGGGACCTCCCTGCACCCCCACACTGCCCCAGGCACAGCCACTCTCGGGGCTCCCTTATGGACTTGGCGAGAGACACAGCGAAGGAGGGGGACCAGCAGCTTTTCCATCAGGCCCAGGGCATTTCTCTCTCCTCTCTGCCCTCTCCCCATCCCCTCTAGCTCTCTCTCTAGCTCTCTCTCCCTTCCTCTTTTTCTCTCTCTCTCTTCTGCCCCAACTCTCTTACTCTCTCCCCTCCTCTCTTTTCCCTTCCTCTGTCTCCGAGGCCCGCACACACACACACACACACACACACACACACACGCATGCATAGACATAGACTGGGACTGGGCAGTAATGGTTACACGTCTCACCACCTTCCCTGCTCTGGGGCCACAGAGGAAAAATAAACATAGCAAGGTCCCTCTGTGACCCCTTTCTCAAAAGGCACTTTAAAGCTCTTCCAGTTGGCGCTCGGGAAGCTAGAAAATCATAAAAATCATACCTGCCTGCACCCACGTTAAGCAAAAGAGATTACAGTTGAAAAGCACCGTCAGTGGTTGTTATGTCGCAACAGTATTTGCATGAAAGTATGAAAATATCAATTCTCTTTTTTAAAAAAAAAGTGATGCCAACAAGCTCTATGGCATCATTGTCAACGTTTAAAAAATATACGTAGACACTCCCACCTGGCAGCGCTACACCTGTTCCTTAATCCACTGAGTGAGGCCGGGGATCGAACCCGCATCCTCAGGGATACTAGTCAGGTTCTTAACCGACTGAGAGCCACAAGGAGAGCTCCAGCATTTTTTAAAAAGGAAAACTAGTGTCGATTTGGGGAAAATAAGATCCAGTTATGAAGCACTTAGGAACCGTTGCTAATTCCCTGGGGGGAGGAAGACAGTTCCAGCCTCAAAGCGCAAGCGGTCTGTGGGCCTGACTGCCACACCCCGGTCAACAGGGACCTGGGTCCCTTGTAGGTGCACAGGTGGGACATTCTTGGCCCAGAGGACCCACCTCTCTCCAAAGTCCCTTCCGGAGGAGGAGGGACAGACAGGCTCAGCTCCACGGCGGACCTCTCCTCTCTGCCTTGGACCCTCGAGCCCTGGTCCCTGATGCGGCAGATGCTCCCCTCTGTCCCTTCAACCTGAGTCTTAGATGATGAAAAAAAACTCAGCCAAAGAGCAACGGAGGTGACACATCTTGGTGGGCATGTCAGGCGGGTGCTGCACGGACTGCTTACCCTTGGGGATCAAAATCTTAACCATATGATTTCTCTCTGTCACATTCTCCCTGAACAGGGCAAACAACATACGGAGCTCAAGCTAACCATTTCCTGAAGACTCGGCATACCGACCTTGGATGTTCATCGCTGGTCCACGCTATCCGGGCCCCTTGCACTTGATGTCCCCATGTTCTGCGGTGCTCTGGGGTTCTTTTCCTCCCTAACCTCGCCCTATCACATGCCACTTTTCACTGCTGTCACTCAGCTTGCCCGGGATCCGCACCCTCTCCACTCTAATCCACGGCATCTAATTCATTGTCAATTTAAAGACGAGACGAGCATGGCTGTTCTCACTGTGCGTAAAGCAAGAGTTACTGGGCTCTGAGTGAGGGCCAGTGTTGTTCTTCCATGCTGACACCTCGGCGGCCTCTTCCAGAACATCTGGGTGGGGAGCTTGCCTCTTGGGTGGGAGGAGGTGGCTGTAAAAGCGACATGTTATTGCTCCTGCTTTCCAGGGCTGACTGCAGACCAAGGCCAAAAGGCTACAAGATCCCACTGGACAAGTACGCTGCTGGGAATCTTCCCAATGACAAATAGAGGTCATATATGAAATTATACAGACTGAGCATGTGCACACAGAGCATATAAAAATTCTGTGCCTTACCCCCTCATCACACAGGGTACACATTTAGTATAAACAGACTAAGAGGGTATTGTATAAAAGTAACATTCTTCTGAAGACCACAGATACAGTATTTACATGGATGCAGCTCCGCGGGCTCCGCTTGCCCTGTTTCCAGTTTCCCCCGCATCCTCTGGAGGAGCCCCGGGGCTGATGGAAGTTTGGAGAAGAATGTGGCCCGCGTGGTCCGGGGGGCTAAGTGGGTGGGGGGCCGTTGTAGCGGAGCATGAACCTGAAGGAGCGGGCGAAGTTGTTGGCCAGCGAGCAGCTGCGGTGCTCTTCCCCGACAGGGAGCAGGAAGAGCAGCAGGAGCAGCAGCAGCAGCAGCAGCTGCAGGGGGAGCGCCACGCAGCACACCTTCCGGCAGAAGGCGCCCAGCCCTCGCCCCGTGGAGTCTGCAGAACCAGAGAGGAGACGTGAGTGGGCTCAGGGGCTCGGCGTGCGAGGGGCAGAGTGACTCTGGCTGGCTCTCCACGCAAGCCTCAGCTTTCCCATCTGTGAAGTGGGACTGACGTCAATTCTGCCAGAAACAAGGATCTCTAGTTTTCTCAAACCCCTCAGGGTGTGAAAGGAAGGGGAACAAGTTACAGGCTTTGTTACCCCATAGATCTCTTCCTGGGTATAAGAGTCCTGGGTGTGAATCTTTTTTTTTTTTTTTTGTCTTTTCTGAGGCCGCTTCCCACGGCACATGGAGGTTCCCAGGCTAGGGGTCTAATTGGAGCTGCAGCCGCCGGCCTCCGCCAGAGCCACAGCATTGTGGGATCCGAGCTGCATCTGCGACCTACACCACAGCTCACGGCAACGATGGATCCTTCACCCACTGAGCAAGGCCAGGGATTGAACCCGCAACCTCATGGTTCCTAGTCAGATTTGTTACCCACTGTGCCACAAGTGGGAACTCCCTGGGTGTGAGTCTTAAGAAGGTCACTCAAGCTCTCTAAATGTCAGGTGTCTCTTTTATAAACAGGGGGAATAATGGTCCCTGCCTGCAACGTTGTCATGAGGATTCAGTGAGACAGAGCCTGGCACATAATTGATACCAAAAGCTGCTGTCATTATTATTGATATGCATCATTAATGCTGTCATCATCCGTGGTGCCTGTGTTTGGCCGAGGAGCCAATGGGGTGAAGCCACTCTCTGTAGGATTATGACTGAAGGTCTCAAAGTCAGAATCCTGCCTGGGCAGAACCATACAGCAGCACTGTGGGGCCATGGTTGGCCTCGGATAGCCGGTCCCCTCATCGGCCCCACCACATGCCCCAGTGCAAAGTACCCCCCTCTTTCCATGCCCCCTCACCCCTTACATAAGACACATTCTTGTGCTTGGGGAACCTGGTGCTAAACCATTTGAAGATGACCTGCTTTTTTTTTTTTTTTCCTTTTTAGGCTGGAACCTGTGGCATATGGAAGTTCCCAGGCTAGGGGCAAATCACAGCTACAGCTCCATCAGCCACATCAATGCAGATCCGAGCCGCATCTGCAACCTACACCACAGCTCACGGCAACGTCAGATCCTTTACCCACTGAGCGAGGTCAGGAACTGAACCCACATTCTCATGGATACTAGTTGGTACTGGTGAGCCAGCCATGGGAGCTCCAAAGATGACCTACTTCTGGATCAAGGTTTATAAGCAGGAGGGCAAGCTCCCTTGCTGCGATCTATTGAAAGTCAGCCCTCCACAAAAGGGTTTGAAAAAATAATAACAAAAGAAAACAAAAATTATTGTCACCATCTAAATCATGGTCATCATCACCATCATCACCATGATCAGCATCAGCATCAGCACCACCGTGAGCAGCAGCGTCATTATCATCACATGACCTTCATCACCATGATCAGCATCAGCGTCAGCACCACCGCGAGCAGCAGCGTCATTATCATCACATGACCATTATCACCATGATCAGCATCAGCCATCAGCACCACCGCGAGCAGCAGCGTCATTATCATCACCATGACCATTATCACCATGATCAGCATCAGCGTCAGCGTCAGCACCACCGTGAGCAGCAGCGTCATTATCATCACCATGACCATTATCACCATGATCAGCATCAGCATCAGCACCACCGCGAGCAGCAGCGTCATTATCATCACCATGACCATCATCACCATGATCAGCATCAGCATCAGCACCACCGCGAGCAGCAGCGTCATTATCATCACCATGACCATCATCACCATGATCAGCATCAGCATCAGCACCACCGCGAGCAGCAGCGTCACCACCATGATCACCAGCATCATCATGTCCACGTTCATCATCATGTTCTTCACCATCACTTTCTTAATCTCCACCTCCTCTTCCTTGTCCTCCTCCTCCTTGTTCCTCATGACCATCTTCATCATCAACACCCCCAATATCACCTGAAGGTCAGCCTCACAAGTCCAATTTCCTCATGAGCTTCTTTGCTGCAATGTCTACAAAAGAGGCTAAAGGACGTTTCCTAAATTCTAGAGGGACTGGCTGGGTTGCAGCTTCATGAGGTCCAAGATCTAGCCACTTAGTAAGGTAGAGGCTCCGCAGCGAAGATGCAGCATGGTTCAGGACAGGGACCTAGCTCTCAGGAACTTGGTCCACTAGACACCAATGCAAATTCTTTCACACACTAGCTGTATGACTTTGGGCAAGTCAGAAACCTCTCTGAGCCTCAGTTCCCTTCTCTGCTAAATGGGGATAAAACATCCACCCTCATCTGCCAGGTTGTGGTGTGGACTCTAAGCAAAGTACATTTATTCACAGATTAAAAAGTATATGTGCTCTTATTAGTAGTACAATTATTATAGAATATATCTACCAGCTCCCGGAGGAACCAAAAGTTCACCTTCCAGGGCACTGAGTCAAGTGATGATGATGATGACAACAACGACAATACCAATGATGGTGAGGATGATGATGATGAGAATGATGATGTTGAGGATATGATGAGGAGGAGGAGGATGGCAGTGAGGATGATGATGATGGTGAGGATGATGATGGGGATGATGATGATGATGGGTGAGGTATATGGTTGGGATGTGATGGTGAGGATATGATGATGATGGATGATGCTGATGGTGAGGATGATGATGGTGAGGATAATGATGATGATGGGGATGATGATGATGGTGAGGATGATGATGATGGTGATGATGGTGAGGATGATGATGGGGATGATGATGATGGTGAGGATGATGATGGTGAGGATAATGATGATGGTGAGGATGATGATGGGGATGATGATGGTGAGGATGATGATGATGGGGATGATGATGATGATGGTGAGGATGATGATGGTGAGGATGATGATGATGGTGAGGATGATGATGGTGAGGATGATGATGGGGATGATGATGATGATGGTGAGGATGATGATGGTGAGGATGATGATGGGGATGATGATGATGATGGTGAGGATGATGATGGGGATGATGATGATGGTGGTGAGGATGATGATGATGGTGAGGATAATGATGATGGTGAGGATGATGATGGGGATGATGATGGTGAGGATAATGATGATGGTGAGGATGATGATGGGGATGATGATGGTGAGGATGATGATGATGGGGATGATGATGATGATGATGGTGAGGATGATGATGGGGAGGATGATGATGGTGGTGAGGATGATGATGGGGATGATAATGATGATGGTGAGGATGATGATGATGGTGAGGATGATGATGATGGTGAGGATGATGATGATGGTGAGGATGATGATGGGGATGATAATGATGATGGTGAGGATGATGATGGTGGTGAGGATGATGATGGCAGGGATGATGGTGGCAGTGATGGTGGGGATGATAGTGATAGGAAGTGTGCAGGTGTTCCTGGGAAGTTCTGATCTGAGCACTTCAGTCTCTCTGCCTCTCCTTCCTGAATCATCTCACCCACTCTCCTGCCCTCTCCTCTAGATGGATTACACTTGACCCTATGCCTCTAGCTTCGAATGTTCACACTCATCAAAGTCCTTAGATGTGGACTGTGTAAAAACAGACTTCTTATAACCTACACAGTGGAGAATCACTCCTGCCTGCATTTGTTTCAGCAGTGGCTTTAGGATCGGAGCATGATAAAGCCATTTAAACAGCTGAAAGAGCACGAGAGCACAGAAAAGGCAGATCTTCATGCAGCTGCCGGGCTGAGTCAGAGCCGGCTGGTGCGTGCTCCTGCCCACCCACTCGGCTGCCTCGGTCTGTGGGGCTCTAACTTGACTCTTTGACCATTCATATTGACTTCACTCTACTCCACATCTCTGACCCATCCAGAGAGGGCAGACAGTGAGATACCTTGTAGGCTCATCCTGGCCTGGGTTCACGCCCAGCTGAAAGCCTGTCTTTAATGGGCTCCCCCGTGAGATCTGGTTCTAAGGGTCCTACTTCTGTTTGCTTCTCCATCCTCAGAGCCAACACTTTGCTTATTTAAGTGAGGAGTTGGGCCTCAACCACGATCCTCTGGGGACAATATCTCTGATGGTCCAAAGTGTTGACGGGGTGGTCTTTTTCAAGGACACCCGCTGCCTGCCCAGGGTCTGTTCGTTTAGAGCTCACATCCTCATTTGAGCCCTGAATTCTAGAATGCTGTTTAAATGTTTTTTTTGTTTCTGGGCGGCACCTGCTATATATGGAAGTTCTCTTGCTAGGGGTCAAATCGGAGCTGCAGCTGTCATCCTACACCACAGCACAGCAATGCAGGATCTAAACTCCATCTGCGACCCACGCTGCAGCCCACGGCAACACCAGATCTTTAACCCACTGAGTGAGGCCAGGGTTCAAATCAACATCTTCATGGATCCTAGTTGGTTTTTTGACCCCTGAGCCATGATGGGAACTCCTAAAATGCTCTTTAAAATAGAAGGTACATTTTACTAGGAGTTCCCGTCGTGGCGCAGTGGTTAACGAATCCGACTAGGAACCATGAGGTTGCGGGTTCCGTCTCTGCCCTTGCTCAGTGGATTAACGATCCGGCGTTGCCGTGAGCTGTGGTGTAGGTTGCAGACGTGACTCGGATCCCGAGTTGCTGTGGCTCTGGCGTAGGCCGGTGGCTACAGCTCCGATTCAACCCCTAGCCTGGGAACCTCCATATGCCACGGGAGCAGCCCAAGAAATAGCAACAACAACAACAAAAGACAAAAAAAAAAAAAATAGAAGGTACATTTTACTACAATTCTCAAATGATTAGAAAACACCCACATAAGCACACACACAAACACACCTGCACACACAAATAGGCATGAACTCCCTTCTAAGAAGCCAACAAAGAACTTTACAACGCAGCTCTTCCCACATCTGGGTGCTTCTCTGTGCCTCGGTTTCCCCAGAGAAAGTACTACGTGTGTTCTGCCTGATTAGAACTACCCAAAGAGAGAAGGGGCTGCCTCCGGAAGTGATAAGCTCCCCATCCCTTGGGGGGTGGACCAGAGGGCCCACAGCACATGGTGGGTGGGCGGGGGAGGGAACAGGTAATTAAATACCTGAGAGTCCTTCACTATCCCTCACCCCGGACCTGAGCCTCTAGGGTTTTGAGGAGTTCAGGCAAAGTGAGTTTATTGCAGGAATTGTGACTTCATCTTCTGGGTGAGAAGGGATGTGGGGGAAAGAAAAGGTTTGGAGTTCTGGGTTCTAACCTGGTCCTGTCACTTCCTAGCTGTGTGACCTAGGGCAGGTCACTCAGCCTCTCTGAGCTTCAGTGCTTTCATCTGTTGGGGAAAAGGGAGACTGACAGTTGCCTTCCAGAGTCCCAAGGATAAATGGTGCAGGCTACGCTCAACATCACAGCTGGTGCTCGGCAAATACTCCTTTCCTCCTCCAGCTGATGGGTACCAGGGCAGATGGGTAACTCCTCCCAGTCCCTCGAGCTTCCCCCTGCATCCAGATGCCAGGGATCAGATACCATCAACCTCCTCAGCCCCATCACAGAGGAAAACCCGTGCTCCCTAAATGCCATCTCTTGGCCCCTTAAAGGCCCTGCCACGCTCCTGCCACAGGGCCTTTGCACAGGATATCCTGTCTGCTAGAAGACCCATCTTTCTTCAGCGCATCTGGTTCAATCCTACTGATCACTCTAATCTCAGATTATGAGTCACTTCCTCAGGGGGCCCTTCCCTGTCTCTAGACCAAAAAAGCTGTATGACACATTCTCAGTAACCCAATACCTTTCCTTTGGGTTACTGATTTTCTTTTCTTTTCTTTTCTTTTTTTTTTTGGCCGCCCCAGTGTGGTTTATGGAATTCTGAGGCCTGAGATCAAATCCAGGCTGCATCTGTAAGCTACACTGAGGCTGGGGCTTCACAGGATCCTTTAACCTACCAGGCTGGGCTGGGGCTCAAACCTGCATCCTGGGTACTGCAGGGATGCCACAGATCCTGTTGTACCACAGTGGGAACTCCGGGTTACTGACTAAAGTCTGTGTTCCCCTGGCCTCCCTGGAGGCAGGGTCCACATTGGTTTGGTTCATTGCTGTATCCCAGCAATGCTCAAGAAATATTTGTTGAAAGAATGAAATTATGAATAAAAAGCCCGTTTCCCTTCCTGGGTATCTGGCCGCCTGCTCTCCTCTTGGTGCCTGTGGTGACCACGCAGACATTCGCTGATCTGTGAGCTGTCTGCTCGGTCCCCCTGGCTCCCCAGAACATCTGGGCTCCAGGCATTAACAAACGCAGTGAGCGATCATGCCCCAGCCCCGTGCTCAGCTCCCCCCCCTCCCGCCCCCCTGGCTGCTCACAGGCTGTCTGAGCTCCTGGCCAGCTCTGGGAGGTCCCCTGTGCCCATTTCTCAGAGGAAAAAACTGAACCCACAGGACATAACCAGCCCAAGGTCAGAAGGACAGACTCAAATTGCCAGCACAGCTCCACGACCAGGCTCCTTCCATCATCCCACGTGGTGTGTTTTCCCAGCCACAGTGACAAAAGCCTCTGCTGAAGCTGGTCCCACCCTGACCCAGGGCCTCCAGTGTGGAAGTCACGCTGCATCACCACTGGGGCTTTCAGGGTCTTTCCAGGAACTGATCGGGCCTCATTCTCAGCACAAAGATGCTTTCAGGTCAGTGCCAAGAGCTCAGGGTGATGGCCAGGGGCCAGCTTTTCTCTGGCAATTCATGATGGGCCACGTCAATGCTCCCCTCAACTCTCACTTGCAACTCGGACAGATGCTGAGCCAGGTGCTGGCTGGCTCCTTCTCCCAGGGTTTCCTCTAGAACCCCCAGCAGGGGGCGGTGTCTGGGGCCCGCTCCACTTCCCTGCCTGCTGCGGGAAGTCTCCTGGGCGGGGCCTGCCCACAATGCCTTGCGCACCTTCTTCACTAAGTTGTTGGTGCGAAAGCCTTCAGTTAGAGCCGGAGACGCTCTTCCCAGGAGCATCAGAGGCTGCGGACGGGCTCCCACCCGGGGACAGGATGGCAGCGCCTGGGGTGGGGTGGGGGCTGGGTTCATTTGATCTCCTCACTGGGGCAGCTCTACTTTTCCAGCCCCCTGGTTGGTTTCGGAGAGGCCAGGGCTGGGAGGATCTGAGCTGGCCTACAGGAGGTGGTGTGGTTTGTTGATGGGAAGAATCTTTGGATGAAACAAACGGAGTGGGGGGGGGGGGTGACCTTGTCATTCCTCTATCAAGGTCGGGGCCCTGCCCAGTAGCAGATGTGTGGGTACCAGGCTGCCGTGCCTTCCTTCCCTCGCCCTCAATCCATCCATGATCATTAAACAAACAAAAAAAAAAAAAAGAAAGAAAAAGAGGGAGAGAAATCTCAGTGTCCCGGGTGATAGAACATAAACCCCAATCCTCGCTGGAAGAACAACCCCGTTCCAGCGATGGGAAAAACTGAGTTTTAAAACCTGTGAAATATGGGCAAGTGCATAAAATGCCACCCTCGGGTCTCTCAGCATCTCGATCCATCGCTCAGGGGCCACAGCAGGGGACCCACGGGAGGACTTCGTTCTCCATCTCCCCACCCCCACCCCCCCGCAACTCCAGCGCGTGGCCCTGCCTAGGTCACCCCGGCAAATGCAAACATGGGCAAATCCGTTCCACTACACGGCTGTCTGACGCGGGACCACTTCTCTGCCCCAAGGCAGGAATTTCACAGCCCAATGGCAACTTGAAAAGCAATGATATTTCATGCGTCTGAAGGCTGCAGGCAGACGTATCCGGTGGCACTGAGCTGGCAAGTGTGTGGGCAGCTGCAAATTTAATAAATCTTAATTATCCTGTTTATATAAACAAGCAGGCTGAAGGCACTGACGTAGTTGGAGCCTTCAGTGGTTCGGTTCGCGGAGAGGAAAAAAAGCGTGGAGAGCCAACTGCTCATAAATAATTAGCTTTAGGGCAGGGATTTTTTTTTTTTCCCCTTCCCTTCAGACTAAAAATAATATATGGAATGTTTTTAAGTTGGCAAGATTACAGCCTCGGAAGACAGCACCTACTTTCTACCTGCTGGGCCTGCGTGTGTGTGTGTGTGTGTATGTGTGTGTGTGCAGGTGGGCACGCGTGTGCAGACCCAACATACGCATATGCATGCGCACACCTCACCTGGCGGAACGCCAGAACCACACCGTCGGGAGGATCCCCCATCCACCCCCGGAAGTGGCTTTACCCCCCGGCTCTGAGAGAGAGAAGCAGGGGCAGTGTCTGCAGACATCTCCAGGCTCCTCATTTTCATGGCAATTAAGAGCCTGCTTTGCATTAGTTTACAAGGAGAACTTGACTCTTAGTTTGGGGGACCCATATTGTCTTCATTGGAAAACTGTGGTTAAGTGACTCGCCAATGGATCACACACACTAATGGTGGATCCTGGATTCAAATCCAGAGCATAAAGCAGCGGTCCTCAAAGCCTGGTCCCCAAGCCAGAAGTGGCCACATCACCTTGGGAACTTACTGGAAATACAGATCCTAGGGCCACCCCAGACCTAAGGCATCTGAAACTCCGGGGGTGGGGACCAGAAACCTGTGCTTAATCAAACTGTCATATTAAGGAGCCCTGGAAGGCCTCTGCATAGTGGCCTCTGGGTGGCTTGCTTCCTCACAGGAGGCTGAGACCCATTAGCTCAAAAGCCAGCCCCAAACTCAAACTCTCACACCTCCATTTGTTTTCAATCCAAAGAAGCAGATTCTTTTTTTAAGCTATTTAGAGCCTGCCTGCTTTGCATACCCCCCGAAGCTGTGCCCAACATCTGCCATAGATAAGATCCACCTTGCAGCTGTAAAGACCACAGGCGCCTGCTGTCCTTGGGCGCTCTCTGACCAGAGCAACGCCAGCCCAGCTGGGCATGTGACCCTCTCTCTCCCATGTCCCCCCACCCCTTAGGCTCCATAGGCCCCATAGGCAGCATGTGCAGCCCACCTGGGCAATGATACATCTCAAGTAGCTAAACCAGTGCTTGGCACAAAGTCGGCACTCGGTAAGTATTTGTGGAATGAATGAATGAGACGATACTGAACATACGGCTGTGAACACTCCACGTTAACCGGCTCTCAGGCCCCCAGGAACCTGAGTCGCGCTGCAGGGCTGGTATCAGCCAGTCAGGTGTCCCCCTACTCAAAACCACCAGGGCACCCCCAGACATGACTCCCCGCTGGACTCTGGTCTGGGAGCTACAGGCCAGAGAGGGGCTTAAAGTGCGGGAACTGGAGGCAGCCTAGACACCTGGCCCTGGGCCCCCCAAGTGCCACCAGGAGTCGCAGCCTGGGCTGAGTGGGCCACCCTGCCCTTCCTGAGGTTCTCCCCTGTTTCTCAAGAGCCCCTTGTTTTTCTAAATGGGGGGGGGGCAGTGGACCAGGGCTTTCAGCTCTTCTCTAAAGAATGAATGGTAGGAGTTCCCATCATGGCTCAGCGGAAACGAATCTGACTAGCATCCATGAGGATGAAGGGTCGAACACTGGCCCCATTCAGTGGGTTAAGAATCTGGCTTTGCTGTGGCTGTTGTGTAGGCCATCAGCTACAGTTCCATTCGACCCCTAGCCTGAGAACCTCCATATGCCCTGGGTGTGGCCTTAAAAAGACAAAACAAAAACAAAAACAAAAACAAAAACATGAACAGTAGGAGTTCCCGTTGTGGTTCAGTGGAACTGAATCTGACTAGGATCCATGAGGGTGTGGGTTTGATCCCTGGCCTCACTCAGTGGATCAGGGATCTGGCATTGCCATGAGCTGTGGTGTAGGTCACAGATGTGGCTCAGATCTGGCATTGCTGTGGCTGTGGTGTAGGCCAGCAGCTGCAGCTTCAACCGGACCCCTAGCCTGGGAAGTCCACATGCTGCACCTGTGGCTCTAAATTAAAAAAGAAAAGAGAATGAATAGTTCACATGAGCTTCAAAATTTGTTCATGGTATAAAGTCAGCATTGATGGTTCCATTTTACAGATGGGGAAAGTAAGCCGCAGGAGTCAAAGCAACTTGCCCAAGACCTCACAGCTGGTGGATGCGGGGCTCAGAGCACAGCGCTGGCCTCCTGACTCTGGTTCTCCCCCACCCCCACTCCAGCCCTGGGACACCTCTTGTCCTGTAGATGGAGACACGAATATGAGCTGGAGACCAAGAAGTGTGGGTGTACAGAGGCCTTGGGGACCCGACCACAGCACAAGGGGGCTGGAGGCCCCGGGGCTCTTTGGAACAGAGCCTACCAGAGGCACACGTCATCAGGAACCAACACTCGGCAGGACAACCAGCGCGCTCTCAGAAAAGGTGGCACTGGGGATTCAGTTTCCACGAGGCTTTTGCAGAAGTGAAGAGAGCCGTCAGGCCCCGGGCATGCTTGTTCCAAGGCACAGTGAGGAAGGTAGGCATGGGCTGAGGACTCAGAGGCCAGGGCCCTCTCAGGAGTCCTGTGCCTTCCCTGAATATGTCCCTCCAATCTGGCCGTGTCTGGCTTTCCTCATGCATAACACTGCGGCAGTGACACCTCCTGGGTGTCAATGGAACGCCCTAACCACGATTTGGCAGACTCCTGGCACACAGTGAATGATCAACACACAGCATCTAGAGTAATAATTATTATTCCTAATTATTGCTGTGATTACTGCTGCTAGTGTCATTGCTTTGCCCTGCAAGCCCTGCTCGTCACAGAAGGCCGAAGTGGAAACGCCGGCTGGTGGAACACAACGGACACAGCCACCCCCTCCTCTGTGTCCCCCCTGAGCCCCCTATGCCGTCTACTACTCAGGTGGCCTGGAACCCTCCAGGGTGCCTGGGACAGTCCTGGTTTAGGCCTGTCATCACAGATAATTATTAACAGGGTCCTGGATATTATCCAGGATGCTCACGTCTCCCAGGTCCTGTCACAGCCAAGTACATTTTGTGTGTCCCCGGGAGTCAGGGCCCTGGGGCCCAGGACAGTGCAGCCCAGAGCCAACGCCTCATACACCTTCCTCGGACTTCACGGAACCTTCCAGAAAGCCCAGGGGTCCTGCCCCAGCGACGCAGCCACCCCCCCTCCCCCAGACGCCCTGCCCTCTAGCTGAGCGGAGCAGATGGCAGACGCCGTACCTTTTGGAATCCAGTCGGCTCCCCTGGAGAACTCCCCGTCTGTTATTTTAGGGAAGGAGAGGAAACGGGGAAAAAAACGAAGTTAAGTGAGTGAAACTTAAATCCCAACAGAGCCTGTAATGGAATATTCATTTTGTCAGGGGAGTGTTTCTTTAAAACTCCTGGTCATCTGGACAGGCTGAACCAGCAGGTGATTCAATTTAATGAGCTTTTTAACGCACTTTGGGCCCAGGTGGGATTCCGTCTGGGAAGGCCTGGGCCAAGGCCACGGGCGTGCCGACCTGGCTGGGGCTGGGCTGACACCTAGTGGCTGACTTGGCTGCTTCAGGGCCAGCAAAGCTGGAGCCCCAGAGCTTGCAGCTCCAGGAGGCCACCCCCCACCCACCCACCCCCTCCTTGGGTGAAACCGTGTGCCTCAGTGTCCCTATCAGTTTTCAGGCAATAATAACAGCACCTCCTTTATAAAGCTGTAATGAGGACATAGCATTTAATAAAGGCCATTATTAATGTGGCTGTTACCATTATTTTGTGTGAGACCCAGGGGCCCAAAGGGAGAAGGTGTTTCCTCAATGTCACGAAGCAGGTTAGTGGAGGAGGGGCCCTAGATTTTAGGGGTCCCAGCGTCCACTCCAGGGTTCCCACCACCGTGCTTCCAACACCAGGGTGTGTCTGAAGCTGGCTTTGCCCCTTACTAGCCCAGTGAACTTGGCTGAGTTTTTTAATTCCTCAGAGTCTCAGCTCCCATCTGCAGGCTGGAGAGGCAATTACTCTGGTCAAGGGCTGCAGGAAGCACTAAATGGCAGTGCTTCCACCACTGACCCACGCAGGCACCAGCAAGTTTTTTTTCTTTGTCTTTTTACAGCTGCACCTGCAGCATATGGAGGTTCCCAGGCTGGGCATTGAATTGGAGCTGCAACTGCCGGCCTACTTCACAGCCACTGCAATACCAGATCCAAGCTGCATCTGCCACCTACACTGCAGCTTGTGACAACACCAGATCTTAAACTCACTGAGTGAGGAGGCCAGGGATCAAACCCTCAGCCTCACAGAGACTATGCCGGGTCCATGACCCGCTGAACCACAACAGGAGCTCCTGGAAACACTAAATGGGACGATACACATTCAGGTTTCAGGTGGGAAGGTAGCAAACCTGTCCTGATTGGAGCTCCTGTCTCTCTGAGTGGCAGGAAGGCCAATGACAAATTGCAAGTCAAGTGCCCAGGACCCATGAGTCTCCATGTGCTCTGAGTGTGTCTCAGCCTGGTCTGCAGAGACACAGGGTGGAGTGGATGTGGGCGGAGCTGTGTCTCCCCCGGGGCCTGGTCCCCGTGCATCCTGGGCACCTACCAGCAGGAGGCTGGAGTCCTTGAGTTTGGACTTGTACAGCATCCACCGGTAGCGCAAATCCTCCAGCTCATCCAAAGCCCCCCTCGCTGGTCCAAGACGAAGGAGGTTTTCAAAGAGATGCTGACCTTCTGGGACCCGAGCTTCCAGCTCCTAGAGGGAAAAGACAGGCTCGAGTGTAACTTCCAAACGGCCAAGGTGGCCCCACCTGGTTGGTCAGGAGGAGCCAGTCAACTGTCACTTAAGAAGCAGCCCACAGATCACATAAAGTGAGAATCCTCTCCATGCAAATGGAAGCCAAGGCCAGGCAGCTGCTCTCTGGGATGTTAGAGAGTGGACTCCAGTGTGAAAGGGGAGCTGTGGTGTCCACCGCCACGGTCACTTCCAGCTCTGGCAGTCTAGAACCAAGTCCTCCCATTAGCATCATTACAAAGTTCCCATTGTGACTCAGCGGTAATGAGCCCAGCAAGTATCCATGAAGTTGTGGGTTCGATCCCTGGCCTCCGTCAGTGGGTTAAGGATCTGGCATTGCCATGAGCCGTGGTGTAGGTCACAGACATGGCTTGGATCCTGCGTTGCTGTGGCTGTGGTGTAGGCCGGCAGCTGCAGCTCTGATTGGACCCCTAGCCTGGGAACTTCCATATGCCATAGGTGCGGCCCTAAAAAGCAAAAAAAAAAAAAAAAAAGAGTTACCATCATTATAAAAGCTACTGTTGTTGAACATGTCTCTCTGTTGGCCTTTTTACTCCGGGCAGAGTGATGTTGCGACTGGATGGATTTTTCTATCAAAATACAGTAACTTGTTCCCTAAGATGGCATCGTGGCATCTTGTGTCCTCAGGACTCTTGGGAGGTAGTGATGTGGGGATGCGGGGATGTGGTCTGGGCTCTAAATCTAAGAGCCTGAGCTTAAGTTCTGGCCTGAGGTCCTGGCTCTCTCCCATCCTGCCAGCTTCATGATTCAGGCACAAGCTTAGCTTCTCAGACCCCCCTAGAATAGGGGGTTCCACCCGAGCAAGGGAGCTTCCTCTGGGGAACTAAGTCACCTCTGATGTGCCTCAAGCCGGGTGGTGGTGGCAGGAGATAAAAGGAGTGGCTGCCATAGGAGGTAGGACACAGGGAGGAAGGACTTTGGCCAACTAGGTAATGGGAATTAAAGCTCTCGCCGAGGACAAAATATTAGAAACATCTTTAAGGCTTCAAAGAGTGAACAAAAGAGTGAGGCCAAACCAGGGAAAGGTTAAGATCCAGAGAAGTAAGCCTGGTGTCCAGACCCACTTTTGCCCGTAGGGCATTTGCCAGTCTGCACCAAGCAGCTGTGAAACACATCAGCCTCGTGGGGCTTGGGAGACAAGGTCAAATTCTGGACCCTGCAGAGGTGAAGCCTCTGGAGAAGCATCTCCTCTGGCTGACACACCTCAAGGGGAATCAGAAGTCACCTCAGACCTTGTTTGGGGTTGCAGCCCAGCTCCAAGTCATTTCAGGGGTCCAGGAAGCCTCACGTTTTGAAATTGGATTCAGTGGTTCCAGAATGATAAAGCCCGGCTTGCCTGGCCATCACAAACAGCCCTCTCTGGAGAACAGATTACCCTAAATCTCCAATTACTCTTATACGTATTTGTCAAGGACAAAGTCCAGCACACACTCAAAGCAGTCACACCCAGATACAAGACACCAAGAACAAGAAGAGGCAGACACAATACTTGACATTCCTAAAATGATGTGAGAGGCAATTATTACACACCCTGTGATAACAACTATGTCTACTGTGTTCAAAGAATTAAAAGACAAGCCTAGGAGTTCCCGCTGTGGCACAGTAGGTTAAGGACCTGGCATTGCTGCAGCTGTGGTGTAGGTCACAGCTGAGGCTCAGATTGGATCCCCTGCCCAGGAACTTCCCATATGCCCTGGGTGCAGCCGAAAAAAAAAAAAAATGATAAACCTAAAAATTTCAGCAAGGACCCAGAAGCTATAAAAAGTGGCAGAGAAGATTTTTTTAAAAAACCGAGTAGAATTTCTAGAACAGATAAATACAATATGCAGAGTTAAGAACATAACACATACAATAGCAAATGCGACACAGCTAAATCGAGTGGAAGATTGGCTAGGAAAAAACTACCTAGAAGACAATATGAAAAGATAAGAGGATGAAAAAACATACAAGGCAGGGTAAAGCATGTATGAGAAGAAATAATGTATGTTTATTAAAAAAAAAATTTTTTTTCTTTTTAGGGCTGCACCCATGGCATATGGAGGTTCCCAGGCTAGGGATCCAATCAGAGATGTGGCTTCCGGCCTACACCACAGCCACAGCAACGCCAGATCCGAGACGTGTCTGCGACCCACACCACAGCTCACGGCAACGCTGGATCCTTAACCCGTTGATCGAGGCTAGGGATTGAACCTGCAACCTCCTGGATATCAGCTGGGTTCCTTAACTGCTGAGCCGTGATGGGAGCTCCGAGAAGAAATAACATATGTTTAAATGGCATCTCAAAAGGTGAGAAGAAAGGGAGAGGCCGTGTTTTGACAGAATTTTCCAGAAAGACCCTAGGCCACAGATGCAAGAATCCAGATGCTTGACTCTCAGGCCAGAAAAATAAAAAGAAATCCAAACCTCTAATGTATCACGGTAAAATCACAGACAAATAAGGAAAAAGGGAGGTAGGCTTGGACTTGATTGAGAAAGGCCACGTGTGATATAAACTTGGCAGGCTCACACTGTGCTGAAAGGGTTTCCACTGGGGGGAGGACAAAGCCATGTTTAGGATTCTGAAGGACCACTCTGGCTATAGCGTGAGCATTATTGAGATGAGGAGCCAACAGGTAGGAGGCGGGCCAGTGGGAGGCCATTGCCACAATCAAAGTCAAAATAGATAAAAGCCTAGATTAAGACAGTGGTAGTGGGGGAAACAGCCCACGAATATTCAGGAGGTGGAATCAAGAAAGGTTGGCTACTAATTAGGTGTGGGAGTTAGACTGTCCCCTCGTGGTAGCTAGATTATTCCCTCAACCTGCCACATCCACGCCCTTTGCAATGTGATCTTGCAATACTTCCCATCAAGCGGCAGAGTCTATTTTCTCTCCCCTTGAATCTGGGCTGATCTTGTGACTTTCTTTGTCCACCAGGAAGCAGGGGAAGTGATGCTGTGCCAGTTCCTAGTCTAAGACTGAAAAGCACTTTTTTTAAAAAAAGTTTTTTCATTATAGTTGATTTATAGTGTTTGTCAATTTCTGCTGGACAGCAAAGTGGCCCAGCTATACATATATATACATATTTCTTTTTCTCACATTATCCTCCATCATGCTCCATCACAAGTGACTAGACAGAGTTCCCTGTGCTATACAGCAGGATCTCATTGCTTATCCACTCCAAATGCAGTAGTTTGCATCTACGAACCCCAAACTCCCAGTCCACCCCTCCCCCTCCCCCTCCCCCTTGGCAGCTACAAGTCTGTTCTCCACGTCTATGAGTTTTGGGGGGTTTTTTTTGTACATAGTTCATTTGTGCTATATAGATTCCAGATACAAGTGACATTGAAAAGGTTTTTGAGGCATTCTCCCACTCCCTCTCTGACCCTTCCTCTGCTCCGAGAAGCCCCGGCTGTCGTGCAGGAGAATAAGAGATGTGTAGTCCAACTCATCTCAAATAGCCCACCAGCCCCCGGAAGCACAGCCACCCTGCTCATCTACAAACAAAGGAGCTCAGCTAAGGTCAGAAGCACTGCCCGGCTGACCTCAGCCTCAATTACTGAACTTCAGAATCAAGAGCTAAATAAACAGTTGTTCTTTTAAGCTATAAACGGATGGAATGGCTTGTTACACAGCAAGAGTCAAGTGATAAGCGAGTCATGATTAGCGGTAATATTTTCCAAAGTCGGTGAATATAGCAGTAGGCTGCATGGAGGGATCAAGGGTTCTTTGAAAATATTTTGGGCGAGTTCCATTGTGGAGCAGCGGAAATGAACCCAACTAGGAACCATGAAGTTGCAGGTTCCATCCCTGGTCTCGCTCAGTGGGTTAAGGATCCGGCATTGCCATGAGTTGTGGTGTAGGTCGCAGACACGGCTCAGATCCCATGTTGCTGTGGCTGTGGTGTAGGCCAGCAAAAATAGCTCCGATTAGACCCCTAGCCTGGGAACCTCCATATGCCGCGGGTGCAGCCCTAAAAAAAGACAAAAGACAAAAAAAAATTGGTGTGGAGTTCCCTCTGCAGTGCAGTGGGGTAAGAATACAATTGCAGTGGCTCTGGTTGTTTCAGAAGCAAGGATTTGACACCCAGCAGCATAGGTTTGACACCCAGCCTGGTGCAGTGGATTAAAGGATCCAGCGTTGCCATAGCTGCGGCATAGGTCGTGGCTGGGGCTTGGATTCAAACCCTGGCCAGGGGAACTTCCATATGCCACAGGTGCAGCTGTAAATAAATAAATAAATAATGAAATATTTGAGCCAAAATGTTTAAAAACCATTATTTATGCACAAACCAGGAGAGCTCACCAGCTATGCATATGCTCCCTTTCTGGGAGGGCTCCCTGGCAGCAGTGTATCTTTGGGGGCAAAACCCGGGGAAAAGGGCGTTTTTCCTTGGGAACAAACCTGCAACTTTGTTTCTCTGGTCCTCAAGTCCTCGGCGGTGGCAGCTTTCATGGCGATGATTCTAACCAGCTTGGAATTTTCCACCTGCAACCAGAGCTCAAAGTTCCTCAGGAGCTGGGAGAAATCTTCGCGGCTGCCTTCTCCCTCCCGGAGCAGCGGACGTGCCTGCAGGAGCGCAGAGTGCGACCAAAGACTCAGAGCTTCTGCAAACAGCCCCCTGGGTGGAGTCCAACCCAGCAGATGGGTGGGGATGAGGAGGCCCCAGTGGTGAAGAGAGGCAGCTGGGGTGGCGGGGTAGGGTGGGGGGGGTGGGGGTGGGGTTTGAGGACTGCACCTCTACTCAATGTGGCCATGGTTAGGGGGCCAGGGATGTCCCTCACTGTCATCTTCCTCCCTGGTCTCCTGGAGGCAGCCAGCATCATCCCTTACAGGGCACCTTCTGCCACTTCTGCCCCCTCCAGGCTACACGGCCAGAGTGCTCTGTCTCAAATGCAAGCCTAGGAGTTCCTGCTGTGGTTCAGCAGAAAAGAATCCGACTAGTATCCATGAGGATGTGGGTGCGATCCCTGGCCTCGCTCAGTGGGTTAAGGATCCGGCGTTGCCGTGACCTGTGGTGTAGGTCGCAGACATGGCTCGGATCCTGTGCTGCTGTGGCTGTGGCGAAAGCTAGTGGTTACAGCTCTGATTTGACCCCTGGCCTGAGAACCTCCATGTGCTGCAGGTGCAGCCCTAAAAAGACTAAATAAATACATACATACATAAATAAATAAATAAAATGCGAGTCCATTTAGGTGAGCCTCATTCATACACTGTGGCGTCTCACACTCCTGGATGTGACTCCAGGGTCTCGGGTTCTGGCTCTGCCTGGCTCCACAGCCCGTGTCACCCGCCCCATCCTCGGAGCCCACAGCGGCGACCCGGCCCCCGTCCCGGTGCTCTCGCCCCCAGGTCTTTGCACACACCCGTCCTCTCCTCTCCTCGACCCCCGCTCAGCCGTGGGCCTCCCCCTGATGGTTCACCTCTTCTGGGAGGGCCGCGTTACCCCGGGACCAGCTCACAGTGCTCAGCCACAGGCCGCCGTGGCACCTACTGCCACGAACTGCCCGTCCCGGAAACCCTGATTCTATTCCCTTGGTTCCCGGCTCCTTGGTCCTCAAAATGTGCCCTGAGGCCCAGCAGCGGAGATAATGTGGGGCCCTTAACCCACTGAGCCACAATGGGAACTCCCTGATTCTATTCTTTTAAAGCTAGTCAAGGGAAGGGATATATGATACTAGGTAGTTAGGTTAGTTCTTTTTACAAAATACAGCGTAGGGCACAAGCAAGTCCCATCTTGGGTGCTTTCCGTTTGCAATCCGGGGTGGCAGGAAGCTTCCAACCTTGACACCCTCCTCCCTTCAAGGAGAGCACGCAGGATTTCTGTGGGTGAGGCTGGTCTGTCCAAAGGATGCCTTCCCTGTGTGAACCCTGGGTCTGGGGTCTCTGGGACCCTCTGTCCGGTGGCACACGGAGCCCCAGTACCACAGCCGGGCAAGCTCCCCTGAGATGGGAGGTGGCCCAGTCCTGAGCTGAGCAAGGGGTCCCAGGCAGGGAGGCTACTTTGCTGGAGACACTTTCCAACCATCAACTGACTCGGGACCTGGTCCCTCCCCGGAAGCCCCACTGGACGACTCACCCGACGGTGATGTCGGGAAATGAGATCCGTGGGGGTGATGAGAAACCCAGTCTTTGGAATGTTGTTGGTGAAAATCATTTTCTTCCCTGAATCCACTTCCGTCCTCTGCAGCTGCTGGTTTCTGATGAGGCTGAGAAGACAAATCAGCCGAGTTCAACATGATGAAGTGATGAGGACTCCCAGGTCACGGGAGAAGTCACAGCAGGAGCTGACTTCTGCTCGGGACAGTCTGTGCCCGTCCTTTAGCTTCGTTGGAACATCCCAGGGCACCTGCATTTCCAGTTTCCTCCTCGGGACACACAGGACCACCATCGAGGTGTATAGACCCACCGACACAGGTGAGGCCCAAGCCCGAAGGGGCTGGAGGCTAACTCCCAAGCTGGGACATGTCCCTGCTCCTAGTGCACCTGCTACAATTGCCTGGAGATGCCTGGAGGCACTTGGCACCATACCTGGCACCACGCCTGGCACGCAGCAGAACCCCAGCCAGCCATCTCTTCTGGAGGCACGACTGAGCTCTCCCTGGATGGGAAGGGCAGGGGGGATTGTCTGGGACCAGGCTCAGAGCCAAGAGGTCATCTTACCTCAGCAGGCTTTCCTCCAGCAGCCTCAGGGCCCCCCACGACTCCGCCAGCTCCGCCAGCTCCTCCTGGACCATGGCGGCCCCCTCCGGAGAAGACTTCTCCATCACCAGCCGCCCGAGGGCTTCGATCAGGGGCAGCTGGGCCTCCTTCTCTGGGAGCTTGGCCAGCAGTCTCTGAAGGACACACGGACACACAGACACAATATGGTGTTAAGGAAGGGGGCCTCTGGTCCCCAGTAGGAGAGCACTAGCCCCCAGACCTGCTTTTGGGGGGTGCAGGGAGGGAATCTGCCCCCTGGGGGTGAGAAGAGCCACCTTACCTCGGCCTCAGCCTCTCGGGACTGAGCATCCCACGGACCCAGGTACCCCCGGTGGGCCTCCAGCTTCTGAGTGAGCACGGCGAGCCAGTGCCGCAGCTCCAGCAGCTGGTGGCTGAAGGTGCAATGCTCCCGTACGCTCTGCTGGCACCTGTCCACGAGGTCCTGCAGCAAGCACAGCCCCAGGGGCCCAGGCTGAGACCTTGGGCCACCCCACCCTGCAGAGCCCCCAGCTCTGCCCAAGCCCAGAGGCACCATGGTCCACCAGGACCTCACCCAGCTGGCCCTCCTTTCTGCACGGTGCCAGGAACTTAACCCTGAAAGACCAACTCGGGTATAAAGCGCCTCTCAGAAAGTACCAAGTCTGCACGAGGATGTGGGCAGTGGGAACTCCCGGCCACACCCCATGGGGTGTAAACTGGTACCACCACCTGGGAAGACTGAGGTTGGCATCTAATAAAACCGGATACAGGCATCCCTATGAATGAACCATTTCACCCCTGGGTGTAAACCAATAGATGCGAACACACCTTCACCAAAAGGCATGCGTGTGCTGTTGCCCACAAGAACTCCAAACTGGAAACGACCCAAGTGCCATCAGTAGTTGGATAAATGCACTATGATACTTGCACGTGATGGACTATTTCGCCACAGCAAGAATGAGCAATCTACATAGAATCTAGTGCGACGCTACAGAAGGATTTACAACCACACGTGGAGACCTAAGAGCTGGACACAAAATAAAACATTCTGCCTGATTCCATTGAAGTCACATATACAACAGGCAAATTCAATCAAGGCTGTGCCAAGTCGAAGGTCAGGGTTACCTTCAGGAGTGGGCAATAACTAGAAGGGGCACGAAGGGAGGTATTTTTCTGTGTCTCGGTGCTGGTAATGCAGACGTGTTGTTTTTAAAAACATATCAAGCTGCATACTTAGATGTTCACTTTTCTGTCTATGATTATACAGACGCTGGCTGACAGCACTGGATGCCAGGCCCACTTGGAGCTGGGGACTCTCCTGCACTCTCACTGCCACTGTCCTCTCCTATCCCTTGTGCACCAACATTGGACCCAGTGCTTAAATGGCCACTCCCTTGCTTGGTGGGGTACGTACCCCCTGGGGGTTGGGGGGGGTAGGAATATCACCTGGGCTGAGCTGAGCCGGAAGTGCTTATTAGAACTTATTAGACCTAGGCGTTCCCGTCGTGGCGCAGTGGTTAACGAATCTGACTGGGAACCATGAGGTTGCGGGTTCGGTCCCTGCCCTTGCTCAGTGGGTTAAGGATCCGGCGTTGCCGTGAGCTGTGGTGTAGGTGGCAGATGCAGCTCGGATCTCATGTTGCTGTAGCTCTGGTGCAGGCTGGAGGCTACAGCTCCGATCTGACCCCTAGCCTGGGAATCTCCATATGCCGCGGGAGCGGCCCAAGAAATAGCAAAAAAAAAAAAAGACAAAAAAAAGAACTTATTAGACCTAAAAAGCACTGAGCACCAACATAATAAAAGAGAGGCATACTTCTTTGAAGAAGTATTTAAACAATTAATACAGGAGTTTCCATTGTAGATCAGCAGGTCGCATCCATTAGGATACCTGACTAGTGTCCATTAGGATGCGGGTTCAATCCCTGGCCTCGCTCAGTGGGTTAAGGATCTGGCGTTGCCACAAGCTGCAGTGCAGGTCACAGCTGCGGCTCAGATCTGGCGTTGCTGTGGCTGTGGCGTGGACCTGCAACTGCTGCTCTGATTTGATCCCAACCCCAGGAACTTCCACACGCTGCAGGTGTGGGCCTAAGAGGGAGAAAAACCAAACCAAACCAACAAAACCAAAATAAAAAACGCCAGACCAATAACTAAAGAAGTATGAAAGAATTAGAATAGCACCATTTTGCCACCCTTACGATGCTCAGCTAATGCCGTTTCTAATTATTATAACGATCCCTGAGCTCACCACTTGCGCGTCCGCATGAAAACTGCTGTCTGCTGCTTCTGCGGGCTCTGTGGCCCCTGAGCAAGGGCAGTGATTCCTATTTCCTGACCTCCAGGGCCTCACCCTTGAGACCCCCTCGCTGCTAATTTATGAAATGGAATGAAATGTATTCATCTAGACCTAGTGCCTCATTCAAGACCAACGACACAGAACGGCCCCACATCCCAGAAGGTCGTCCCCTGTCCTGCCAACATCCGCAAAGGCAGAAACCTGTTTATCGTGACCAGAGCTTAGACTCTGACTCCAGTAATTTCATCACTAGAGGCATTTGTGGCTACCAAGCCCATTCTGACCACCTCCTAATGTCTCTGGCCATCTTAGAGCGCTTCTTTATTGAAAGGCATTATTTTATTTTTAAACTGAGGTATAGTTGATTTACAATGTTTTGCGTGTACAGCAAAGCAAGTCAGTTATCTATTTATCCATCTATCTGTATTCTTTTTTCAGATTCTTTTCTATTAGAGTTGTAATAACAATGCATTATTTTATTATAATTACTCTCCTTTTACTTCTCTTTTTGATGAGACAGAAAGCATTATATTAAATTTTAAAATTATGAATTTCAGGATGGCAAAGAGGATGTCAGGAATATTGGTTATTAATAGGGCATGGGAGTTCCCGTTGTAGCACAATGGTTGGCAAATCCGACTAGGAACCATGAGGTTGCGGGTTCGGTCCCTGCCCTTGCTCAGTGGGTTAACGATCCGGCGTTGTGGCTGTGAGCTGTGGTGTAGGTTGCAGGCGCGGCTCGGGTCCTGCGTTGCTGTGGCTCTGGCGTAGGCTGGTGGCTACAGCTCCGATTAGACCCCTAGCCTGGGAACCTCCATATGCCGTGGGAGTGGCCCAAGAAATAGCAAAAAGACAAAAAAAAAAAAATAGGGCATGCAAAAAAAAAAAAAAGACATTCCCATTGTGTGGCGCTGTGGAAATGAATCCAACCAGCATCCATGAGGATGTGGGTTCGATCCCTGGCCCCGCTCAATGGGGTCGGTGATCCGGTGTTGCCATGAGCTGTGGCATAGGTCGCAGACACGACTCAGATCTGGTGTTGCTGTGGCTGTGGTGTGGGCCAGCCAGTGGCTACAGCTCCGATTCAACCCCTAGCCTGGGAACGTCCATGCCATGGTGGGTGTGGTCCTAAAAAGCAATAAATAATTTTTTTAAATAAAAATAAAATAAAATAGGGCATGCAGGATCCGGAAGGGTGGCAAATTCTGCCTTTGATGAGTTTTCTTGAGGCGTGACTGCCTGAGAGCCAGCTTTGCACACCTGGGCCACTCATTACAAATCAGACCCAGGACGCCATTTGAATCAGTACTAGGGTGGGGCCTGGAGCGTACATTTCAGCTTGTCCTCAGGCCAGTCTGAAGGACCCATCCCTACCACATCCACATCCCACGACCATAGCGGCATCCATCCCGTGCAGACGCCAGAAAAGATCTAGGCGGCCACTAGAGGGCACTGCAGACACAGCCACCAGGACCCACCTTTCCACCTGGTACAGCAAACATGTGATGGGGCTCCTGCATGTACAGCCTGGTGGCTCTTTGGCCTCCTGGCACATGCGGAATTGTGTATTTAACATGTCGCTGATTTGTTGTCCTGCCCACTAGAACTTAAACTCCAGGAAAGCAGGAGCCTTGGCTGTCCTGCTCATGCTGCCTGCATCCTTAGGGCCCAGAGCACTGCCTGGCATACAGGAGGCACTCGATAATTGCTGAATGGATGAGGAAGGGAAGAAAAGAAGGGAGGAAGAAGAAGAAGGGTTGGAAGGAACAAAGGATGCAAAGAGGGACAGTGTCAGATTCCAGGAGCACAGACCCTCGGCCAGCTCCTCACCTCCAGGGACCTGTGCAGGGCCTGGTAGTCGGCAGAAAGCTGGTCCATTTTGTGCTGGTGGTTGGGGTTGTCCTGGATCAGAGACCGCGTGGCCTCCACCTGCGCCCCCAGGTCCAGCCCCTCCTCCTGCAGCCCCTGCAGTAGAGGAAGGAACGAGTGGGGAGGCTGGTGGGGGAGGGGTGGGGGAGGGGCTCGGAGTGGGAGAAACTACTTGGGAGGGTCCAGGGGTGGCGGGACCCCTCCGCTCCATCCACTGGACCACATGGCTGTCTGTCTGATGGGCCCACTCTCAGGACTGGCGAGAATCTTTAAAATGAGATGAAAATACTCTTGAGACACCACGGAAATAAGCTGCTTAAGACCAGAAGGTGTCTTTGGGGGACAGACTTGCGTCTGGACTCATACTTGAATGGTTATGAATGATCCTATTCCAGCTGTAGTTTTAAAGCCCCAAATGCACCACTTTTAATGTCTTTCAAAGAACACTCCCAGATTATGTATGAACCGTGCCTGGATTTTAAAAAGATAATTGTTTGAGTTCCCGCTGTGGCTCAGCAGGTTAAGAACCTGACTAGTATCCCTGAGGACGCGGGTTCGATCCCTGGCCTTGCTCAGTGGGTTAAGAATCTGGCATTGCTATGAGCTGTGGCCTAAGTCTCAGATGCAACTTGGATCCAGAGTTGCTGTGGCTGTGGCGTAGGCCAGCAGCTGCAGTTCTGATTCAGTCCCTAGCCTGGGAACCTCCATATGCCACGGGTGCAGCCCTAAAAATAAAAAATAAATATATAAAAAGATAATTGCTGTTTCACATACATTTTAAAAATCAGCAAGCTCCTTATCCAGCCAACAACGACTGGTGATGTATAGTTCCTGTGTTTTAAAACAGCTTTTTTTTTTTTTTTTTTTTGCTGCGCCCATGACAAGTGGAAGTTCCCAGGCCAGGGATCGACCTCATGCCAACATAACCCGCTACACCTCAAGAAAACTCTTAAAACAGTTATTTTTAATCCCCAAGTTGTTTATTTAACTGAAGGCTAAATTAGGACTCACTAGGAACACCTAGCAAAGCAACGCTGAAAACAAATATCCACGTTAGACTTTGGAACCATAGAGCAGGAAAAGCAGAGCTTATCATTTTTTTAGGCTCCAGGATCAGCTGTTTGGAGGTGCTAAAGGCCTCGCAGAAGCCGGGAACTAACAGGTACATCTATCAGCAGCGGTTCAGTTTAGCTAAAAGGTCAGATCTCAAGGAAGGTCTAGATTTCTGGCTGGGGCCGGCTCTGCTGGGTACCGTTACTGCAGGGGGCGGGGGCAGCTTCTAGGTGCACCTGAGCAGAGGTGACTCAGGCCCCACAGACCTCTTACCTGCAACCTTGAAAGCTGGGCCTGTTTTCCAGGAAGATCCCGCTGAAGCCCATTCTCGGCCTGGATCCTGATTCGGAGGTCCAAGAGCTTTTTCTGCAGGGGTTCAAAAGCCGCCCCGAAATCTTTGTGCTGAGCGAGCGAGCTCTGCGGGGACAGAACAGGCAGTAGGCTCATCAGTTTTCCTGCAGGGCTCCCTGTGATCCAGACTGGACTGACCTTCACAGACCTGCGGCTCTTTCACCAGCCTACCCCTGACCGGCTCAGAATCACTCGGGCATCACCCCCTCCAGGAAGCCTTCCTGGAGCCCTCAAGGGGGAGGGATGCCCCTCTTTAGAGTCACCCTGCTGTCCTCACCTGACAGTTGTTCTGCCTCTAGAACAGGGGCTGGCAAACTACATCTAGTACCACACACCCCAAGACCCAGCAGAGGCCTGTGTTTGTAAATAAAGTTTTATTGGCACATAGCCACACCCATGCACTTACAGTGGCTTTCATGCTGCAAGGGTAGAAGCTGCAACAGAGACCATCTGTCCTGCAAACCCTAAGATGTTTGCTAAATATTTGCTACGTATAGACTGGTTGAGGCCAAGGATGCGATGCTCTTCGTGGGTGCAGGGCCCCTGGTCAGCGTGTCCACAGGTCGCTGCCTTCATCAGCCTTATCACCACCAGATGCTCAGCAAACATTTGCTACGTAAAGGAATAAACTAGCCACAGTATCCTATGCGACGTCTTTGATTTCCTGTGGCCATTTAGTAGTGTGTCCCTAATAATACTGGCTTCCAGCTCTCCGGGGTTTAAAGTTTGCAAGTGTTTTTCTCTGTACGCCCCCCCCCAGCCCCGCCTTTTTTTTTTTTTTTTTGGCTACACTCAATGGCATACGGAAGTTCTGGGGCCAGAAATCAAGTGTCTGGATCCTTTAACTCACTGTGCCGGGCCGGAGATCAAACCCATGCCTCAGCAGCAACCCGAGCCACTGCAGAGACAATGCCAGATCCTTAACCCCCGGTGCACAGCGGTAACTCCTGGCTGCGTCTTCTTATCTGACAGCCCCCAGCTCTCTGGGGGAGACAGTCCGATTTGATCTGTGTAGAAGGGTGTTGGGGGACAGAGGCAGGAGGCAGACAGGCGAGAAGGCGGGGTGGTAATCCTACTCAGATTAGAGGGGAGGGGCCTGGGGTGGTGGGGACCAAGAGCCATGGCCAGGGCTGTGGCTGCCGGTGGAGCTGGGGCCAGAAGGCACAGCTGGCCCTCTCTGGAAGGCCAGGCCGAGGGCAGAGGGCCAGCCGGCCGTGCTCACCTGCAGTTTGCTCTTCCTCTGAAGGAGACGGTTGTGCAGCAAGTCCCTGTCCCTCACGGAGGTGGCCACCTGCTCCAGGAGGGCCGTGGCTCTCTCTTGGCCAAAGACACCGCCCAGCAGGTCTTTCTTCAGCTGCAGTATCGTCAGCTGCTCCTTCAGGCGGGAGCTTTCTGCCAGGGCCGCCTGCGGGCGACAAGGTCTCCGTCAACTGCAGAATACGGGGAAGGGGGAGGCGGGGCCAGAAGTGCACCTGTTCAGGCTGCACCTGCACAGGAGGCTGGGCCTTGGTGCTGGTTTCCAAGGAAGCAGCAAACATAAGGAGAAACAGGCTGGCAGGAATGCGGTGGGAGGCCCCGAAGGTCGGGGTCATTCCGATTCCTCTTTCATCCCCCACATCCATCTTATGACCAAAGCCCGAGCAAGAATTCTACCTCCTACGTGCCTCGGAAATCCATCCCGTCTCCATCCCACCGCCACTGACTGTGACACACCCCCAGCCTTGCTCACCTGGACCCCAGCTGCTCCTGACCGCCTGCTGGAACGAGCAAGGCCTCTTGACACCCTGACTTTGGATGTTTAGCTTCTAGAACTTTGGATTTTTTTGGCCTGCTTTTTGTTTGTTTGTTTTTCCTTTTTAGGGTGGCATGTGTGACATATGGAGGTTCCCGGGCTAAAGGTCAAATCAGAGCGGCAGCTGCCGGCCTACACCACAGCCACAGCAACACTGGATCCGAGACACATGTGTGATCTCAGCTACAGCTCACGGCAACGCTGGATCCTTAGCCCACTGAGTGAGGCCAGGGATCGAACCTGCATCCTCATGGATACTAGCCAAGTTCTAAACCCGCTGAGCCACAACAGGAACTCCCTAGCTTCGAGAATGTTGAAAGAATGAACGTCTGTTGCCAGGTTTGGGTGCTTTGTTACGGCGGCTCGCAGGAATGGGTACACCAGCTATGCCCAGCTTTTGGCTGGATGTTGCAGACCCAGAGGCCGCTCCGAGATTAGATGCCCGAGCTGAGTCAAGAAATGAGAAGGCTGGCAAGTGGCAGCTCCGGCCTGTGAAATCTGTCCTGCCCGGGTGATGCAAGATGCACTCCCAACCAGCCAACAGTGTTCACATGGGCACAAAGTCCTGGGCCCACGTGTTCCAACCCGCTGCTCCGTGATGTTCCCGAACAGAGTCCTGGGTCAAGTCCTAGAAAAACAGGAACTCCATCCTGCCTCAGGGAGGCCCTGGTTTGCCTTCTGCCCCAGAAAGGACAGGACGAAACAGAATGGTGACAAGGTAAGGAAAATCAGACAAGTTTTTTGTTTTTGTTTTTTGGGGTTTTTTTTTTTTTTTTTTTTTGCTTTTTAGAGCCGCACCTGCGGCATATAGAGGTTCCCAGGCTAGGGGTCTAATCGGAGCTACAACTGCCGGCCCACACCACAGCCACAGCAATGTCAGGATCCAAGCTGAGTCTGCAACCTACACCACAGCTCACGGCAATGCCGGATCCCTGACCCACTGAGCGAGGCTGGGGATCAAACCCGCATCCTCATGGATTCTAGTCAGATTCGTTTCCACTGCACCATGAAGGGAACTCCCCAGACAAGATTTTGACAGGAGGTCAAAGCCAGCCCTGTTACTTAATGGCTGTGTGACCTTGAGCCAGTGGCTTCCCCTCTGGGAGACTCGGTTTCCTCAATGGTCAAATGAGAATAATTATTCTGCTGCCCCCCAAAGCTGTTTCCAGGAGGCAAAGTGAAAATGGAGGAGAGCATTAGGTCTGGCCCTGGCTCTGCCTGCCTTGAGCAGCCTGACCTTGAACAAGCACCTTAACTTCTTCTGGTTCCTCATCAGTAAAATGAGGAAAAGGTAGAAATGGAAACAAAAATCCGTGAACACAGATTTTCAACATGTTAATTATGACCATGAAAACTGGAAACAATCTAGGAGTTCCCTCTGTGGCTCAGTGGAATTGAACCTGACTGGTATCCATGAGGATGCGGGTTCGATCCCTGACTTCACTCAGTGGGTTAAGGATCCAGCGTTGCAGACTCGGCTCTGATGTTGCTGTGGCTGTGGTGCAGGCCAGCAGCTGTAGCTCCGATTCCACCCCTAGCCTGGGAACCTTGATATGCCACAGGTACAGCCCTAAAAACTAAAGAAAGAAAGCAAGAAAAGAAGGAAGGAAGGAAAAGAAAAGAAAATTGGAAATGATCTAAACAATCTAATTGCAGATCTTTTAAAAAAATAATGTCATGGAGTTCCCGTCGTGGCGCAGTGGTTAACGAATCCGACTAGGAACCATGAGGTTGCGGGTTCGGTCCCTACCCTTGCTCAGTGGGTTAAGGATCCGGCGTTGCCGTGAGCTGTGGTGTAGGTTGCAGCAGCGGCTCGGATCCCGCGTTGCTGTGGCTCTGGCGTAGGCCAGTGGCTACAGCTCCGATTCGACCCCTAGCCTGGGAACCTCCATATGCCACGGGAGCGGCCCAAAAAATAGCAAAAAAAAAAAATAATAATAATAATAATGTCATGCCCCCAAACGGAATATTCTGCCACCATTTGAAGTGACAACTTTATTGACCCATTTTAAAAGATGCTGAGAGTTCCCGTCATGGCTCAGTGGTTAACGGACCTGACTAGCAACCATGAGGACGCGGGTTCAATTCCTGGCCTCGCTCAGTGGATTAAGGATCTGGCATTGCCATGAGCTGTGGTGCAGGTTGCAGAGCAGCTTGGATCTGGTGTTGCTGTGGCTGTGGTGTAGGCCGGCAGCTACAGTTCTGACTCAACCTCTAGCCTGGGAACCTTCATATGCCTTGGGTTTGGCCCTTACAAAAAAAAAAAAAAAAGGAAAGAAAGAAAGGAAAATTCTCTAAAAGATGCTGAGAAAAAGTTCCTATGTGTCAACTGAAAATATCAGAACATAGAGCTCTATGTCATGAGCCCAACTGCATAAAAACAGTAAGGAATCCATTAAAGCTTCTGCCCACAGGTGACCCTATGTCATGGGATTTTCATCAAATATAAAGGGTATATTTGGGGTTATCTGACCTACAACTGAGGTTTGTGCACACATGAAATTCACTCTGGGGAGCCCTGAGGAATATCTCAAAAAGAGAGACCATCATTCTTGGGAGCACAGGGGAGGTGAGCCCACAGCCCCCCGTGGAGGGAAAGATGAGGCCACGGCCTTTAAGAGCTATGGAGACAGAAACCAAACTCTTGTTCCCACATGAACCCCAAGTGGAAAAGCAAGGTTATCTTGAGCTCTTCCACAAAACGGAACCCCAACAAATGGAAGACATTGATGAAGCCTTCTTCACCAATGAAGTTCAGACCCTCCAGAATGCAGACACTGCTCTGTGGCTGAGTGCTCACGGGGGGCGGGGGGGTGTACCCCCGGTAACACTAAGCTGGACAGAAAAAGTGATGGAGAAAGCGCCCCAACATGTTAGCAGTGGGTCCTGTGGCTTGTGGGATGGGAAGTGCCTTTTGTTTCCTTCTTTTTTTTTTTTGTCTTTTTAGGGCTGCATCTGTGGCATATGGAGGCTCCCAGGCTAGGGGTCAAATCGGAGCTACAGCTGCCGGCCTACACCACAGCCACAGCAACGTGGGATCTGAGCTGCGTCTGTGACCTACACTGCAGCTTATGGCAACACCGGGTCCTTAACCCACTGAGTGAGGCCAGGGACTGAATTGCATCCTCATAGATACTATGTCGGAACCCACTGAGCCACAATGGGAACTCCTATTTTTCTCTTTCTTATTGTTTAATTCTTTATTCTGTAAAACCGTCCTGCCTTCGGCCCATTTGTCAGTTCTCCAAAAGGACTGTTCACTTCCTAAAGTATGAAATAAATTGTCTTCTCTAATCATTTCTTAACACAAAGTTGTGTCTATAATTGGTACAAGCCAGGGGTGGCAATCCCATCATCCTCAGCCAGGGACTAGTCCAGGGATGGTCACGTGACCTGGTCTGGCCAATAAGGTGTAAGGAGAATCTACTGGGGCTTCCGGGATGGAGGGTGTGCCTCCGTGTTGGAAATGGTGGGTAGAGAAAGCCCCTTTGTCCCCACGCCGTTCCTTCCTCAACAAACTCTTGTTCACGTAAAGACGCATGTTTGCAAAAGCGACAGCCATCTTCAGGCCATAAAGGAGCCTGGGTCCTGGATGATACTGCTGAGCTTTCAAGTCAGCTCTTGGACCACCTGAGAGACTCCGTGTCTTAAGCCACCACGGCTCAGGGTTTCTGTCGCTTGTCACATGCGTCCCAGTTGATACACAATAAAGGTGATGCCTGACATCCTGCTGTCAGCACCGCTCACGCCTCCACCAGACGAGTGCCTGCTGCGGGATCCTGAAGAGAAGGGGTGCGTGTGGGGGGGTCAGTGCAGAATCCTGGGGTCACACCTTCTACCAAGAACTGATGGGGTGACTTACTTTCGTCACCAATAACTACAAGTGCTGACATTTCCTGTGCACTTAGAACTCTCCAGGTGGTTCACTGAGCTCTCCCCTGATGGCTGGAGGACCAGTGACCTGCCTTTCCCTGCGGGGGTGACTGACACATCATGCCTGGCAGGTGCCCTCCAGCCCTCTAGACGGAACCCTGGTTACCTCAATCTGCGGCAGGAAGGTGTGGATGGAGGGCGGGTCTGGCAGGCTGGCGGTGACATCCAGGAGCCTCTGGGCCAGAGCCCTCCACAGCTGCAGGTCCTGCAGGGGCCGCTGGAGACGCTGCCACAGCTCCACATCCGCGGCATTGCATAGCCTGCTGCTCTTCGCCTTCAGCCTGCCAGCGCCGGGGAGGGGGAACCCGAGAGAGGGGAGAGAGGGTCAGTCCAGGGGTGAGGCCTTTGCCTGGAGCCCCAGAGAGCCTGGCTCGGGCTGCTCCCAGGGAGGGCACTCTCCTGGTCCACAGGCTGATGGAGTGTCCTGGTCCCCAGAGGCCTACACTTTCCGGATATAAGGACACTGAACGTAAGCCAGTCTCCAAACAGACTTGCAGCCCAGCTTCCGGACCAGGAAAGTCAAGCCTTGAAGAGGAATTGTGGAGACCCCACACTGCCACTGCCTGGCCCTGGCATCTCGCAGAGGCAAACAAAATCCTTTCTTAAGATACCATCCCTTGGAGTTCCCATTGTGGTGCAGCAGAAGAAACGAATCCAGCTAGTATCCATGAAGATGCGGGTTTGATCCCTGGCCTTGCTCAGTGGGTTGGGGACCCAGTCACAGAGGCAGCTTGGATCCCAGGTTGCTGTGGCTGTGGCTGTGGCTGTGCCCGGCAGCTATAGCTCTGGTTGGATTTGACCCCTAGCTGGGGAACTTCCATATGCCACGGGTGCAGCCCTAAAAATCAGAAAAGAAAAAAGAAAGAAAGAAAAAGATACCATCACTCCAGGCCCAAATCAATTCTACAAGTAACTTTGCAAATATAGTGTCCATTGCCCAGCCCCGGGAACCCTACTCAGGAACTTGTCATAACCTGTAATGGAAAAGAATCTGAGAAAGAATATGCAG
Organism: Phacochoerus africanus; assembly: GCF_016906955.1. NCBI lineage: Eukaryota > Metazoa > Chordata > Mammalia > Artiodactyla > Suidae > Phacochoerus > Phacochoerus africanus. The sequence goes on from NC_062552.1 coordinate 119,305,617, forward strand.
GTATGACTGAATCACTTTGCTGTGTGTCCCAACTAACTCGATCTTGTAAGTCAGCTATACTCCAGTTGTCCCCTGTCACAGATAACCAGCGCCTGGCAGCTTCACAAGGGCAACGGGGGCAAGGGAGAGCTCTACCACCCCATCCCACTGCCCACTTTGTGCACAGGTGATTCACCCCCCACCTAAGCCGGCCACCGACTCAGCATCCCCTGGGGGGACCCAGGCCCCTGCTCTGAATGTACAGATGGGGGATGAGAGACACCCAGCAAGGGGAGAGCTCCCTGGATCAAGCAGGGGGGTGAGAGGTATCACAGAGACATGGACAGCTGGGCTGGGTTCTGAGCACCTCTGAGCCTCGGCAGTAACAATAGTAGCGATTCAAAGGTACACGGTGCTCAATTCCACACAAGGGCGGATATTTGATCTGCTGGTCTTGGCTGAGCTAAGAAGCTGGAGGCCTGGCCTTCAGGAGTGGAGGCCGAGGGGAGGTGGCGGCTGGCTGAAGTCAGGCCCCGGTGCTGACATCAGCACCAGCAGCCTGCTGGGCAGGTGCCGGCCCATTGAAAAGCCGACCCTTGGACCATGACCTAGTGGGCCAGTGGCCCCTGCAAAGCCGCACGGGGAGACTTAATGGCAGTGAGTGTGAGGGCACTTAGCAAGGAAGAAAAGCAAAGTGCTGGCCTCGTTCTGGGAGCAAAATGCAGGATACTGTGAAAAGAGATCAATTCCATCCCTGTAAATCAACTATACTTCAATACAACTTCAAAAAATGAAAAAATGACACTTTTTTTTTGTCTTTTTGCCTTTTCTAGGGCTGCTCCCGTGGCATATGGAGGTTCCCAGGCTAAGGGTCAAATCAGAGCTGTAGACGCCGGCCTACGCCAGAGCCACAGCAACGCGGGATCCAAGCCGCGTCTGCGACCTGCACCACAGCTCAGGGCAACGCCAGATCCTTAACCCACTGAGTGAGGCCAGGGATCGAACCCGCAACCTCATGGTTCCTAGTCAGGTTCGTTAACCACTGCGCCACGACGGGAACTCCAAAAAAAAAAAGAAATTTTTGCTCTTGTGCACAGGTACAGGTACAAGGGTATTCATCGCAAAGCAATTTGTGTGAGTTCCTGATGTGGCTCAGTGGTAGTATCCATGAGGACATAGGTTCGATTCCTGGCCCTGCTTAGTGGGTTAAGAATTGGGAGTTGTAAGCTGCAGGGTAGGTCACAGCCTCAGCTCGAATCCAGCCAGCAGCTGCAGCTCTGATTAAATCCCTAGCCTGGGAACTTCCATATGCCTTGGGTGAGGCCCTAAAAAGACCAAAACAGAAAAAATCAATTTGAGCAAGGCTTGGCAATAACCCTCCACCAGAGGGAAATAAATAAAAGATGGGGCTTATCAATGGAACGAGATAATGTGCCAGTGTTCAAACAAATTAACTAGATCTAAACCATGGATGAATATTAAAAATATAATATTATATGAATCAAGAAGTTGTAGCATAAAAAAATTAAAAATAAAAAAATGTTTAATGAAAAAAAAAAAAGGGATCAGCGCCTGAGCCCAGAGAGGCCCTGGGACGACCCGGCGTTGAGAGGAGAAGAGTTATTTGTTAGCAGGTAGCAGGAGGCACAAGCCTCCTCTGGGGCTGGTGTCAGATGGGCAGAGGCCCCTGGGAGGGGAGTCTGGGGTCCGGGCCCGCCCAGTACCTCTGGAACTCCTGGATGGTGGCCACCACGCTGTCCGAGAGTGGCTGTGGGTCCTGGGGGAAAGCGATGAGCTTCTTCAGCTGGGCCTGCAGCCTGTCCACCCTCGGCTCCTCCGCGGCCAGAGCCGCCCGCATCACCTGCAGCAACAGAGCCCATCCCAGGGGGCCGGTGAGGTTCCATGCCCGGGCAGGCATGTGAGCTCAGCAGGATGAGCATGGCCCGTGGAGGTGGACCAGCCTGGGAGAAAGCTGTCACCCCAGGCGGGTCTGGGACCCCCTGCGCCCCGCCCCTGCTCTCCCCGCCCCGCTCCCTGACCCCACACAGGATGTTCACTCCAGATGAGCTGGGTTCCCTCTTTATCGTCACCTGCCCCATAGCGAGGCACTGACGGGTACCGAGTACCAGCTACTAGTCTCACGAATAACTACTATCTAGGAACGGTGACACCATGCTGAGTGCGCTGGAGTCTCATTGATGTAGCCCCACAGAGAACCTGGAAGGGAAGTCTCTGTGTCCCCGTTTTATACACAAGGAAACTCCGGCTAAGCATTTTCTTAAGGTTCCAGAGCTGGGAAGCGGTGACCCTGACATCAGAGCCAGGCCCTCTGGCTCTTAACTGCCTCTTCAGCACCAAAGGGAACACTAATTTAAAAGTGCTCTGTGGGAGTTCCCTTTGTGGCTCAGCGGGTTAAGAACCTAACTAGGATCCATGAGGATGAAGGTTCAATCCCTGGCCTCACTAAGCAGGTTAGGGATCTGGCGTTGCCACGATGCCCATCCATGGTGTATGCTGTGGATGCGGTTTGGATCTGGCATTGCTGTGGCTGTGGTATAGGCTGGCAGCTATGGCTCCGACTCAACCCCTTGCCTAGGAACTTCCATGTGCCACAGCTGAGGCCCACAAAATAAAAGAAACTAACAAAAGAAAATAAAACAGTGCTTTGTGGATCCCGTTCTTGTTGACAGGCTGAGAGGCTGTGTGCACCCAGCGCCCTGACCACATCCAGGCACTTTGGAGGCATCCCTTCCCTGCTATCCGGGGAGGTGGGGAATTTGATCTTGACTTTGACTCTTCCAGGGCCCACACTCCATAGGAGGCAGAGCGGGGAAGTGGAAATTGCCTGGAAACCCACCTCCAGCCCTTCCCAACAGCGCAGCCGGGGGCCAGTCCCTGGTGGCAAAATGGGGCCCCCCGCATTTAACAAGGCTCTGTGTACCAAGCAGAAGCACTTCTTACTATGGAAATGCTGGTTTAAGAACAAAAGTCTGTCTGTCTATAGCACAGAAACGGATCACAGACATGGAGAGCAGACGTGTGTGTGGTGGTCGAGGGGGACGAGGGACGGAGCGGGAAGCACGGGGAGTTTGGGGTTGGTCGATGCCAACGATTCCATTTACGCTGGATGGGCATGATGGGAAAAATAAAAATCATTAAAGTGAGAGAAAAATGGCTGGGCAATGGGGTCCTGCTGCTCAGCACACGGAACTATATTCGATCACTTGTGATAGAATGTGATGGAGGATGATACGGAAAAAGAACAGCTGTGTGTGTAAGACGGTCACTTTGCTGTGCGGCGGAAACGGGCACAACACTGTAAATCAGCTATACTTCAATTTAAAAAATAGAAAAGGGAGTTCCTGTTATGGCCCAGTGATAATGACCCCGATGAGTATCCATGAGGATGCAGGATCGATCCCTGGCCTCACTCAGTGGGTTAAGGATCCGGCGTTGCTGTGAGCTGTGGTGTAGGCTGTCGGCTATAGCTTTGATTCGACCCCTAGCCTGGGAACTTCCACATGCTGCAGATGCATAAAAAGACAATCAATCAACCAATCAATCAATCAATACATAGAAAGGCTAAGAAAAAAATAAAATGTATTTTCACATTACAGAAAAAAACAAAGAACAAAACTGTTCAGTAAGATCTGGAATTCCCTTTCACTGATTTCTGGTCAGTCCTATCTTGGTCTCTGGGTCGGAACTGACATCTCAATCGAGTGGACAGACAGCAGGGTTTGTGGTCAGTCTCCTGCCTCAGGAAAGCTTTCCTGGAACACAGCCAGGCCCCGTGCAGGTAGCTGCTGGGACAGGGGAGTGTTGGCAGGGCTCTCCAGACCTTGGCCCTAACCCACCCTGAGTCTACACCCTGTGACGTGTGTGTCTCTCCTGAACGCCTGGTAAAACCGTATAATGTCTAAGTGCTCTTGGCAGATGCTGTTCTAAGCACTTTTCGTTTTGTTTTGTTTCTTGTTTGTCTTTTTAGGGCCGAACCCGCGGCATATGGAGGTTCCCAGGCTAGAGGTCGAATCGGAGCTGTACCTGCCAGCCTACACCATAGCCACAACAACGTGGGATCCGCATCTGTGACCTATACCACAGCTCAGGGTAACACTGGATCCGTGACCCACTGAGCGAGGCCAGGGATCGAACCTGCATCCTCATGGATACGCGTCAGATTCATTTCCTCTGAGCCACAACAGGAACTCATGATGGTTTTCTATTTTTTCTAAGCACATTTTGTTGTCACACGCTCATAAGGAATGTAGGAGGTAGATCCTATTAGCATCTCTGCCCATGTCACATTCAGCTGAGGTTAAATAATTCTCGCAAAGCTGGTCAGGTAGTGTGGAGAGGAGCCAGGATTTGCAGCTGAGCAGCCTGATCCAGACGTCCCCGCCCTTCATCTCTGCACCACGCCACCCCGACCTTTGTCCTAAAGGACAAACAATTCCCTTGTGCCAAGTGGATCGCTGCAGGGGAATCTGAGCTCTTACAAGGCTCAGTGCTAAAGAGAGTGTGAGCTTTATTTCTGCTGACACCCAAATATTTCTGCGTGTGGGTCGAATCAGATCCACAGCCACTGGCCTACGCCGCAGCAGCAGCAATGCCAGGTCCAAGCCACATCTTCAACTTACACCTCAGCTTGCAGCAACGCCAGATCATTAAACTCACTGAGTGAGGCCAGGGATCGAACCCACATCCTCATGGATACTAGTTGTGTTCCTAACCTGCTGAGCTGCAACAGGAACTCCCCAATCCAACTCTTTTTTTTTTTTTTTTGCTTTTTGCTTTTATAGGGCCACATGTGCAGCATTTGGAGGTTCCCAGGCTAGGGGTCGAATCAGAGCTTTGCTGCTGATACACCAGAGCCACAGCAACACGGTATCTGAATCTCATCTGTGACCTACACCACAGCTCACAGCAATGCCAGATCTCTAACCCCCTAACCCACTGAGCAAAGCCAGGGATTGAACTTACTTCCTCATGAATACTAGTTGGGTTCATTACTGCTGAGCCACAATGGGAACTCCCAATCTACCTCTTGATTACCTACCATCTCAAGGTATGGTCCTGGGAGTGTTAGGGAGGGAAAAAAAAAAATCTCTCCAGGCCTCAGTTTCCCAATCCAGAAGATGGGTACAAACACCCCACTTGTCTACAATACTCAGGGAACCTAGATTATCAAAATCCAGGAAAACCAGATCGAGTGTGCTTGAGACTTAGCGTGGTCCTCCCACTACCCGGAGGAGCTCCAAGCTGGATGCCGAGGCACACGCAGAACCTGGACTGGGTCTTCGCTTCTCCGAGCTCTGCTCACCGAGTAGAGTCTCCAGCGGGCCACCAGCTCGTCCTCAGTGCTGGCCTTGGTCTCGGGCTCCAGGTCCTCCTCTGCCAGCCTCTGAAGGTCCTTCCTGAACTCTGCCAGCTCGGCCTCCAGCTGCCTCCTCTGCTGCTCATAGGCTCCGTTGGACTTGAGCAGACCCTGCAGGCGCCCCTCCTCCTCCTCCTGGAGCACACGCAGCTTCTCCAGAACGTTCCGCATCTCCTCCAGTTCTCTGGTGATCTTCTCCGCACCCAAAGGAGAGGTGTTCTGGATGACGCCCACAGCCTGCTCCTCCAGCCTCTTCAAAGACTCCTTACCCCTGGGAAAATCGCTGGCGATGTCCTAAAGCGGGCGGGGAGCATGAGGACAAAGAGAAGAATTTTGCTGAATGTCCAGGGCCCCTGGGACCATCACGCCAAACACCAACTCCTAGATTCCTGGGCTAAAGTCAGGAATCCAGCAGTTTCCAAGGAATGAACGGTCTGCCTCTATAACACTGACTCACAGTGCAAGAGGTAACTCCCCAGGTCTTTTATGAGCCATTTGATGAAGTCAGGGGGTGGGGGGGAGTCCCTATTGGGTGGTTCTCTGTCTTTAACGCTCTCTGACATCTGTTAATCTTCCTTTTTTACAAAGAGGAGGCAGGCAGCCTCCGGCTTGGAGCCTTCTGCTAGCAAAAGCGTGGAGCCAAAGATAAGGTGATTCCAGGTTAGGGCTATTCTAAGAAAGGGGGCTGTGACCATTCCATGCATGAACAGATACCCCGTGTTTCAGAGTTCACTTTATTCCACTTGGCTTCATTCCATCTATGTCTGTGGTCATCTACTAATTGCAAATGAGACAGGTATTCCATGTAAGACAAACATATAAATGTTTTTTTTTAAAATAAACGCCCTGGAGTTCCCGTCGTGGCGCAGTGGTTAACGAATCCGACTAGGAACCATGAGGTTGCGGGTTCGGTCCCTGCCCTTGCTCAGTGGGTTAACACGATCCGGCGTTGCCGTGAGCTGTGGTGTAGGTTGCAGACGCGGCTCGGATCCTGCGTTGCTGTGGCTCTGGCTTAAGCCGGTGGCTGTAGCTCCGATTTGACCCCTAGCCTGGGAACTCCATGTGCCGCGGGAGCGGCCCAAGAAGTGGCAAAAAAAAAAAAAGACCAAAATGAATAAATAAATAAATAAATAAAATAAAATAAACGCCTAGCATCATGAGAGAGTAGTGTGCTGTGTATCACTAGCTTAGGAAAAGATCAGCTCGCTTTGCTTTCAGGAAAGACTCGCATTAATAATACGTTTCCCCACTTACTGAAAGAAATCAAAGAGGATTTTCGCTTTTGCAAGAAAAGGTAATCGCTTCCCCACTTTACACTATTTCAGCTCATAAACGTGTTCATTATAAAAACCTTCTCCTTTCGGACAGGGAGACAAAACTTACAAGTCATATAAGGTATTTTGTGGTCATCGGTCACTGTTTTTTTTTTTTTAAGACAGTCAGTTTAAATACAAATATTACATAAATGGTCCAGGTGCTGTACAGCTGTGGCATACATTATAAAGAGGTCCTTGGATTATGGGAGATAACTGACCCACTCACTTGACAGAGGCAGACAGAAGCTCGATCAAGGTCACAGCAAGTCAGGAAGGCCAGAGTGGCCCCCGCGTCTCCCCGCTGCAGGTCTGGTGCCCGCAGTGGGTCCCTTATCCTCACATACGGACCCTGGGGCCACACAGCTCTTTGTCATTGTGGGGCTGTCCTGGGCCTTAGAGGATGTACGGCAGCATCTGTGGCCTCCATCCACCCGATGCCAGGAGCATCCCCACCCCCATCTGAAACATCTCCAGATGTTGCCAAATGTCCCCCTTTTGAGACCCACTGGTCTAGACCAAGCTGCAGTGGCCTTGGGTTTCCAGATGCCTTGGGGGCTCAGAGATTTCCACAAAGCAGAGGTTTTCCCAGGCATTCGACACCAGATCCCACGCTCCTCCCCACACAGGGTCTGGGCCTCGAGGTCGGGGATGTGGGCCTGTCCCAGGGCCTCCCAGCCCCATCCTTTTAAATAAACCCTGACCGAGACCCACCACACGTGAGCACTCCCTCTGCAGACCCCTCTGGCAGAGGCTGGCGGGGCGTTACCTGCAGCGCCGAGAGACGGTCCTTGGTGCTCAGCTGGCTCTTGTGCCCCACGCAGCTGCTCACCCTCTCCACCACTGCCTTCAGCCACAGCTGGAACTCGTCCACGCTCGCCTGGAAATGCGCGTGCTCCCGGGTCACCCGCTCCAGCAGGTTCACTCTGTCCTGTGGGAGGCGAGGTGCGTCACCAGCCATGAAGGTCCCCAGCCTGGGCTGGCCCTGGCCTCCCAGGCCGGACTCTGTGTGTGTGTGTGCGCACGCGCGCAGTGGGTGGAAGACGCAACCAACCCTCAGCACTTTCAAGGAGACGAAGATCCCAGATGCCCTTTTCCACCTTATTAGCAATTAACCAAGAGGCTCTTGGCTTTGGAGACCAAAGTGTGTCAGCTCTGGGCCTGTCAAGCATACAGCTGGGGTTTTTTCCTGCCATGTCCTGGAAATGGCACTTAGGACCCGGACCTGGTGACAATTCCGCAACACTATCATTTGACCGCTTACCCAGACGCCGGCACTGCTCCAGGAAGTTCAGGTGCCTCATCATCCCACTGAAGCCTCCCGCCCAGCCACCGAGTGGCACCATTATTATCCGAGTTTGATAGACGGAGACACCGAGGTGTAGAGCGGTGAGGTGACTAGTCCGAGGTCAACCGGCTAAGAAAGCACCAAGATTTCAAACCCAGGAGGCCAAGCTGGGCCGACACAGCTCCGTTCCATTACAGCTGTGTCCACAGGGTGCCAGGAAACGGCAGGCTGCCCCCATCTCCTCGTGAGTGACACGATTTGCTGCAGGAGCTGGAATCGCCCCTATATTCAGACAATCCCACTGAAGTTTGAAACACACGGGGGCAAGGTGGTATCCTGAGGGTGGGTGACATTTGGGGAATTACAGTGTCCCTGCTACAAGCCCTACTGTGTGCCTGGAGATTCTGATTTTCAAAACACACCTCTGATCACAGCACCAGCGCTTTAAACCCTTGCAGGGCTCCCCACTGCTCACAGGCCCAGGTCCAAGCATCGCAGGCCCAGGTCCAAGCATTGCAGCGGTCAAGGATAGGACCCCACAACACAGCTCTGTGGACCATTGGTCAAGATCCTGGGCTTTCGAGGCTGCTGAATCCTGGCTCCCCTCAAGCATTTAATTACACCTCTGTGCCTGAGTCTCCCCATCTTGATGGTGTGGCTGCAAACAGCACCTGCCTCATGGGATTAAATGAGTCAGAGCTCACAACCCCAGACCATTACTAGTAAGTGCTTCATAACTCGTAATTGTCACCTGCTGTCCCCTGTGCTCTTGTCACACCCAGTCAAGTGAGCGCGTGCCCACCTGGCAATGCTCATCCCCAGGCCCCACCTCCTCTGAAGCTTTGTCCACAGCCCATAGTTTCATCTATTGCATTATAACCTGCAGGGACCAAGTGCTCCCTATGGACAAAGGGGCTGATTTCTCAGGGATGTGCTTCCTGAATGGCTGAAAGCGAGTGAGGGCCAGCGGAGGGGTCTTTCTGAGGAGAGTCAAGAAAAAGGAAAGAGGGGAGTTCCCATTGTGGCTCAGCAGGTTAAGGACCCAACTAGTATCTCTGACGGTGTGGATTTTTATTGCTGTGGATGTGCGGTAGGTCAGCAGCTGTGGCTCCAGTTGGAACCCCCAGCCCGGGAACTTCTGTATCCTGCAGGTTCTGCCATAAAAAGGAAAAAAAAAAAAAAGAAAAGGGAAAGAGGGGAGTTTGCTGTTGGCTCAGCGGGTTAAGGATCTGGCATTGTCACTGCAGCAGTTTGGGTCACGGCTTGTGGCGTGCGTTTTATCCCTGGCCGGGGAACTTTCAAATGCTGTGAGCATGGCTGAAATAAAAAAACAAATGAGAGGAGTTCCTATTGTGGCACAGCAGAAACAAATCCAACTAGGATCCATGAGGATGCGGATTCAATCCCTGGCCTTGCTCAGTGCACTGCAGATCCAGCATTGCTGTGAGCTGTGGTGTAGGTCACAGACACAGCTCGGATCCCTCTTTGCCATGGCTGTGGCGTAGGCCAGCAGCTGCAGCTCCGATTCAACCCCTAGCCTGGGGACTCCCACATGTGGGGTATGGCCCTAAAAAGCCAAAAAAAAAGGAAAGTGGTGATTTCCATTTAACAAGCACCTTCTATGTGCCTGGAAATGCACAAGCATTATCTTATTTAGTATCTACGCAAAGATCCCAAACCTCTCCTATTATGCAAATGTCCAAATCGAAGTTGGGAGGTCACTTAACTCTTGCAGGGCCTTACAGACAAGATCTAAACTTGACAAGTTTCAGATGCTAAAATTACTGCTCAGGCCGAGGGAGTGACAGACTGTTGGTGTCACATGGTAGAGGACCTGGGCTTTGCCTGCCACGTGGTTTCTGTTGCAACTTCTCAATCACTTACATTTTACTTATGTTGTAGCACGTAAGGATTCTTGGGGGAGTTCCCTGGTGGTCTAGTGGTTAGGACTCAGTGCTTTCATACCCATGGCCTGGTTCAATCCCTGGTCTGGAAACTGAGCTTCCCCCATCAAAACGCTGTACCCTGTGGCCAAGAAGAAGAGTTGTATTCCAATAAAATAAATCATGGATACTGAAATTTGAATTTCCTATTATTTTCACATGTCGTGAAATATTCTGCTTTTAACTTTTTCCCCCAATCATTGAAAAACGTAAGAACTATGTCTAGTTTGCAGGTCATAAAAAAGCCAGGAGTTGGGCTGGATTGACCCCATGGGCCGTGGTTTGCTGACCTCAGCTCTCAGCCACGGAGTCAGGCCATGTCCAGGAGGGCCCTGACCTTCTACGAAGCTAAGTCAACACTTCTCAACTGGAAGGGGCAGACAGACAGACACGGGGATGTGATAAACCTCCCTGGCTATTTATACGTGCCCTCCCCTCCCCGGACAAACGCCTCACCAAGTCTATAAGGACTAATTCATTTAAAGCTTTGCAACAACCATTACAAGGAGGAGACGTTATCTCCATTTTCGAGATGGGGAAACCAAGGCACAGGACCCAGACCTGCAGTGAAGAGCCGAGAATCCTCTCGCTCATGGGAGTGAGGCTCCGAGGGTCAACTGCGGGGCACGGCGGACAGAACACGTGAGGCGGCTCGAATCCAGAAAGTGGGCCGAGCGACAGGGACCATCTCCCTCACGTTCCCCTGGCTGGCTCGCCCTCCCCCCTGCAGGATCATTTGCATCCATCAACATCCTCCCCGAGCTTCCTCCATCCACGGGAAGATTAGCTGATGAAACAAAGTGGGTCAAGAATAATAAGCAGAGAACAGAGGCTGGGGCCCCTGGTTGACACTGATGGTGATACGTGTGGGAGCGAAGCAAACTCTCCAACGAAAGCGCCGGCTGGCGGCTCCGCGCGTGTGAAGGATGAGGTGCCAGCACTCGGGGAAATCCAGAGTAAATAACAGCCTCCGTGAGTGTGAGCAGGCGCCGGGAGAGGGACGACGCCCAGCAGGGCAGGCATCCAGTGCGCTCTGTGCCAGGCATAACGCGATCACAGAACGCAGTGCAGCCGGGGGACCACATCGCAGGAGTATGGGTGACGAGTGGGCCAGGGCTCCACCTCCTCGCCTTAGCACAAACAATTAAACGGTCTGTGCTGGCAGAGTTGTCAGGAATGTCAAAACCCAACCAATTAACAAGGGCGGCGTGGGTTTGTGTCTCCGCAAAGGGCTGCGGGAAGGGCTCTGACTCCTGGCCAAGATGCCCGACAAACCACGGGAAGCAGGGAAGAGGAAGATGCTATGTGCCTGGCCCTTCAGAACACAGACTCATTAGATGAAAAACAAACAAGCGGGCCCCTCCTACTGGCAACCAGCCCACTCTATTCTGGACTTTGAATTGCTTTCAGCCGACAGTGTGCTATTGCTCAACCCAGGCCTGGCCATTTGCCTGGCATCAGAATCTCCCTCCAGGCGGTGGCCACAAGGCCCGTCCAGAGGTGGCCCCCACTCTGCTTCTGTGGTCCTGTCCCCATGGACACCAGAGGCTTTGCTAATTAACATATTGGAAGTCAAAACCGATTATTTTTTTTTTTTTAGGGCCGCACCTGTGGCATATGGAAGTTTCCAGGCTAGGGGTCAAATCAGGGTGGCAGCTAGGCAGGCCCACAGCCATGGCAACACTGGATCGGAGCCGCATCTTCAACGTATAGCATAGCTTGCTGCAATGCTGGATCCTTAGGCCACTGAGAAAGGCCAGGGATCGAACTCGCATCCTTGTGGATCCTAGCTGGGTTCTTAACCCACTGAGCCACAACAGAAATTCCCAAAACTGGATCTTTAGAGGTGAAAGTATGGACTTCCCCTATAGGGGAAGTGATGAACTGGGCTCTCCTTGGTGAAAGCTGAGGTATGACTACACATAACGTTTTCCACAGGCTGAGGGGCACCCCCCAGGCCCCCCCCCCACCTTCTCCTGCCAAAGCCCTAACCCTCCATGTGATGGAATTTGGAGGCGGGGCCTTTGGGAGGTAATTGGGGTGACAAGAGGTCATGAGGGTGGAGGGTCACAATGGGATCAGTACCCCGATAAGGACAGACACCAGACAGCTCTCTGGCCCTTTCTCTTAACTGTGTGGGGACACAGCAAGAAGAAGGCAGCCCTCTGCAAGCCAAGAAGAGGCCTCTCATGGAGAGCCGAGCCGGCTGGCACCCTGAGCTCAGACCTCCAGCCTCCCAGAAGTGTGAGAAATGAGTTTCACCCAGTCTAGGGCATTCTGTCCACTTGGAAAGAGACTAAGACCACAGCCCTGGGCCCTCCCCACCCTGTGAACAGGCCTGGACCTCTAGGGAGGCTTGCAGGGCCCTGAGATATTCCCTAGGGAAGGAGGATTTCAGATGCCTGCCCCAGGGGGGCTTTCTCAGCTGCCTTGCCTTGGACACAAGGCGAGGCTTCATCAAATGCACACAGCAGGCGATTGGGAGGCAGGTGGGGGCTACTGGACGTGCAGCGTCCTCCACCTGCTTAGGATGGAGCCTGTGTGTTTGCCTTTCCTCTGGGGCTGGGAGGCCCCGGACGGGGTATGCCCGGGAGGCTCATGCCTAGGGCTCTATCCTAGTTTACTAATCAGGACGCTTGCTAAGGGCAATGTAAAAGTCCCTCTCGGGAGATTCTGTCCTCTGAAGGTCACGGCTCTGTCCAGAATGTGATGGAAGCTATGGCTGTTCTCTCCAGCAAAATGCACATCCACATAACAGTCTGAATAGCACTTCAGAGACTCCAGGGGCCTCCCTTGGCCACTCCCCACCTCCCGCCTCTCCATCTTCTCCAGCCAGCTCTGGGAGAGGCCAGAAAGAGCCCTGCGATTGCCACCCCCCACCCCCCAACCAAGAGCTGAGAGGCTCCCTGTGATCCAGCAGAGCTCCCATCCCAGCAGCCAGGAAGAGAAAGCCAAGCTTCTGCAAGCTTTGGTCACCAGCAAAAAGGGCCGAAACGAACTGACTTCTCTCTTAGGGTTCAGTCATCCCGCAAACCCCGGTTTCCACGTGGCGGTCAGAACTGACAGCTCATCTGGCAACTGCAAGGGCTCTGCCAGGGTAGCAGCTTCCCCCCGACAACCATACTCACAGGCAGAGCCCGCACGCTTCTGCCCCAAGGACACTGCCAGCTGGGCTTTGCCTCGGAAAAACCTTGGAGGCAACGCTCCCCCTTATCCAGGGGCTTGAAACGTTCCGTGTACTGCTGCCTCCACTTTCTCAGCCTGACAGGCAGGAGCTCCGGCAGCCCCCCTCTCCCCATGGGCACAGGTGCAAAGACTCACTCACCCAGGACCTGGGGCACAACCAAGGGCACAGCCCACGTAGGGAGCCACCTAGAATTTCTGGTGGGCCAGTGGTATCCAATCCTTAGGTTATTTTTTTAATGATAAAGAAGATGTGGTACACATGGAAACAACCTACATGTCCATCGACAGATGATTGGATGAAGAAGATGTACATACACACAATGGAATACTACTCGGCCATAAAAAAGAACAAACTAATGCCGTCTGCAGCAACATGGATGGAACTAGAGACTCTCATACTAAGTGAAGTCAGTCAGAAAGAGAAAGACAAATACCATATGATATCACTTACATCTGCAATCTAATATATGACACAAAGGAATCTTTCCACAGAAAAGAAACTCATGGACTTGAACAGACCTGTGGTTGCCAAGAGGGAGGGGGAGGGAGTGGGATGGATTGCGAATTTGGGGTTAATAGATGAAAACTATTGCCTTTGGAATGGATAAGCAATGAGATCCTGCTGTGTAGCACTGGGAACCATATCTAGTCACTTATGATGGAGCATGATAATGTGAGAAAAAAGAATGTATACATGTATGTGTGATGGGGTCACCTTGCTGTACAGTAGAAAATAGACAACACTGTAAACCAGCTATAGTGGAAAAAATAAAAATCAATATTTACATGAAAAAAAGATGTGGTACAGATATGTGATGCAATATTTAGCCATAAAAAAGAATGAAAACATTCTCAGCAACACATATGGACCTAGAGATGACCATGCTAGGTGAAGGAAGTCAAACATCGTATGATATCACTTACATGTGAAATCTAGTAAAAGTGATACAAAAACTTATAAAACAGAAACAAACAGATTTCAAAATCAGAATTATGCTTACCTAAGGGGAAACGTGGGGGGGGGGATAAATTAGGAAGTTGGGATTAACATATATGCGCGACTATATGTAAAATAGGTAACTATGGAGTTCCCGCTGTGGCACAGCAGAAACAAATCCGACTAGGAACCATGAGGTTGTGGGTTCGATCCCTGGCCTCGCTCAGAGGGTTAAGGATCTGGCATTGCCGTGAGCTGTGGTGTAGGTTGCAGATTTGGTTCAGATCCTGTGTTGCTGTGGCTGTGGTGCAGGCCGGCAGCTATAGCTCTGATTCGACCCCTAGCCTGGGAACCTCCATATGTCGCAGGTGTGGCCCTAAAAAGCAAACAAAACAAAACAAAACAACAACAACAACAAAACAAAGATAACTAACAAGGTGTAGTACAGGGAAATCTACTCAATACTCTAATAACCTAGCTAGGAAAAGGATCTGAGAAAGAATGGATATATATGTATGTATAACCAAACCACTTTGCTATACACCTGAAACTAACACATTATAAGTCAATTATACGCCAATAAAATCTTTAAAAAATAAAAATAAAAAAAATAAAAAAGGGAGTTCCCGTTGCAGCTCAGAGGTAATGAACCCGACTAGTATCCATGAGGACGGGGGTTCCATCCCTGGCCTCGCTCAGTGGGTTAAGGATCTGGCATTGCTGTGAGCTGTGGTGTAGGTCACAGCGACTTCAATCCTGTGTTCCTGTGGCTGTGGTGTCCGCTGGCAGTTGCAGCTCTGATTGAACCCCTAGCCTGGGAACTTCCATGTGCCTCAGGTGCAGCCCTAAAAAGACAAAAAGAAAAAAGAAAAAAGGCCCAGTCACACTTTCTCTATTTACCATATAAGAAAACTGGAAGGATCAAATGAGGTCAGACAGGAAGGGACTTAGAAAAGACAGCAGTCGCCCGCAGGAGTTGTGATCTCTAGGATTTTTGGATCTAGGGAGGGGAGGGTCCCTTTTCATTGATGAGCATCTCAGGCGACCATTTCTCATCTGGGTCAGAAGGAGTGCTCCCAGGCACGCCCTGTCCACACACATGCGCGTATGAGGATACACACACACACACACACACACACACACACACTTTCCATTTCCTGCACCAGGCACTCTCTGCTGATTGACACAAGCACCTGTTTCCTGTAAAGTCACCATAAGGAGGCCAGGGTGCAGGCCCCTCCCCTGCCTGGGTTGGCGGGGCAGGCCCGGAGAAAGAATTGCTGTTAGGCGGACTCTAGACCCTTGGACTTGGTGAGGGCAGCCGACTGGCTACCTCTGCAGGAGCCCAGCTCCTCCCCTCAGCCTGTCCTCAGGTCCCGGTGAGCCTCCAAGCTGCAGGGTGGGGTCCCCATTCACTCAGCAAGCTCCCAGCACCTGCTGTGTGTCAGAGGCCCTTGTTGTGGCTATTTATTCTGTTACTGAGAGCGGAAGTCATCCTTTATCTCGGGAACACGCTCACCAGTCTTCAAGGAACTCACCTGTGAGCTCATTTAGACTTCACAACCTGGCTACAGGCAAGGCGGAGCCGCCCCGAGGCCACACAGCTGGCAAGCTGCAGAGCCTGGTTGGAACCCAGGTTCCTTCCCGTGCGTTCTCTCCCTGCAAATGGATTCCCAGATCTCTGCTTATTAGGGAATGACCTCCCTTAACTTGGGAGTTCCCTGGTGGCCTAGTGCGTTAAGGATCTGGTGTTGTCACTGCTGTGGCTTGGGTCCCTGCTGTGGCTCAAGTTTTAAACCTGGCTCGGGAACTTCTGCGTGCTCAGGGCGTGGCCAAAAAAAGAAGACTGTTTCCTTTTTATTTTTCTTTTCTTTTTTTCTTTTTAGGACCTCACCTGCAGCATGTGGAAATTCCCAGGCTAGGGGTCAAATCGGAGCTGCAGCTGCTAGCCTGCACCACAGCCACAGCAACGCCAGGTCCAAGCCACAGCTGTGACCTACACCACAGCTCATGGCAATGCCAGATCCTTAACCCACTGAGCGAGGCCGGGGATTGAACCCGCATCCTCATGGATACTAGTTGGGTTCTTAACCTGCTGAGTCACAAGGGGAACTCCAAGAACCACTTCTCTTAACCTGAAGGACTCAGGAGGCTTCCAGCTCCAGCAAGATGGAAGGAGACTAGATAGCCTGCCTATCCGTCCACCGCAGTCAGCAGAAACGCTAGATGAAATGATACAAGCATTGCTTAAATGCAGACCCATGCAGACACCAAGGAAAGGGATAATTCATGGACCAGATGCAAAGATGCTACAGAAAGCAGGTTGCTAAACTCAAATGTGTGCTTGACGTCTTCTTGGGTTTAATGCTTCGGCGGGGGGGAGAAGGTAAGACTACTCTGGGCCCAAGGGGGCAGAGACCACAGCAAAAAGGCAGAAATCCTCGGGGGGCTCCCCCTCTATCAAAGGGTAAACTAGAGAAAAAGCCCTTCCCACCAGCACAATACAAGAAAGGTATGTGTTTCCGCCAGGGCTCTGGCTAAAAAACCAAATGAAGAAACAGTCACCTTTCAGAGCCTGGAGCCAGGAGTCTCTTGAATAATTTTGGCTTGGGGTTCAAGTGTAGAAAATCCGTTTAATTTAGGAACCCCTAAGACCATCTAGTAACATGGAAATAGGAATCCCAAGGGTAAATTCCCCAGGAAATCCTGGCTGAAGCCGACGCAAGTACGCTGAGGCCGGGCTCAGCCATGGGTTCCGCAGGTAAAGCCCCTCTCAGGATAAATAAGTCCACAGCTCAGGACCACGAAGCCCCGAGGAAACAATTCACGTCAGAAGACCCAAGAGACACAGCACCAGGCGTGGAGCCCTGGCTGCCGGAGCGGTCTGATGGCTGCAAAATGTGTGTGCTTAGAATGATTACAGGGAGAATCCATATCTGAGTGGGGTACGAAGGTGACGGGAAAAAGGACACCGAAAAGAAGGATGAAGAACAAAATACAAACCCAAACAGAATTTCTCGAAACCACACTGAACTTAAAATCTCAATGAACTGTTTAAATCCAGGCAAGAATGAGGTGAGAGCTGGAGATAAAGGATGGGGAGGGGGCTTGGGGGAAGGGCAGGAGGGAGCAGAGGAGGAGGACTAAAGGGGCAGGAGGAGGGAGGGAAGGAAGAAGGGGGGGTGTCAGGTGGAAGCGAACCTCACAGTCCATCAGTCAGTCAACACACACATGTATTAAGTACCCAAACATATCAAGCCTGAGCAACCCTGGCCTTATGGCTGGTAGATGACAGGTCAATGGGTGGATGGATATGGAGGGGTAGGTGGATGGGTCGGTGGAAGATGGCTGGATGGGTAGTTATATAATGCTTGGGTGGGTGAAGAGATGGGACAGGTAGGTAGTGAGTGAGTGGGTAGGTGGGTGAAGGGGTAGACGGTGGGTGGGTAGCTGAGACTGGAGAAACGGATGGGTCCATGGGTGGGTGAAGAGTCCATGGGCGGGTTGATGAGTAGGGGAATGAAGAGATGGATGGGAAGGTGACTAAGCGGTTGGGTAGAGGAGTCGGAGATTTGGTTGGGTTGGTGGGGGAGGGTAGATGAATGAGTGAGTAAACAGATGACAAGGAGGCTGGGTGGACCGAGAGGAGGCTGGGGACTCGGATGACGGCGTGGTGAGTGGGTAGACAGTGAATGGGAGATGTGGTCATTCACTGGGGAGATAGAGGTGCGAGTGGGTAGATGAATAGGAGGGTGGGGTCACGGAAGGAGGGCGGTGGCGAGTGGGTGTTGGGTGGTGGACAGTAGCTCTCACCGTGGAGATGGATGGATGGAGGGTAGGGAGCAAACGATGGCTGGATGGGTAGAGAAATGGATGGATGGGTGAAGACAGAGCCCCTCGCCCTCACCCACCTGGGCTTTGGCCTTCACTGCGTCGTACTCAGCCTTCATCCTCTTCTGGGCATCTTCGTCCACACTGGGGTCCCCGATCCTGTTGAGCAGGGAGGCCGCCTCCTCCAGCAGCCGGTCCAGGAGCACAGCCTGGTTGTCCACGTTGTGGAGCAGCACCTGGGCGTGGCTCAGCTGCCACTGTTTCTCCTTCAGGCCCAGCTGCAGCTCCACGGGGGGCTCGAGCGCCACCGTCATCTTCTGGAACCAGCGGTAGAACTCGTCCCGGGCCAGCAGGTACTCGCTCCAGTGCAGCCACACCCACTCGATACGGCTGCGCAGAGAGCACGGCCGTGAGCATCCCCCACCTGGCTGGGGTGCCGGGAGACTGTGCCGCTGCCCCCTCCCCACCGAGGGGGGCACTATGACATCCTCTCTGGTCCTCACCCCAGTCCTTCTAGACAAGACCCTCCTGTCTTTGGTAAACAAGCCCCAGGGGGCTAAAGATCAGGGTGGCTCAGCTTCCAGACCTGCTCTGAGGACCACCAGCCTGCTGATGCCCTGAGCCTCTAGGACCCCAAATTCTAGCCCCAAACTCCCATCATTGATGCTCGATGCCCCTTGTCGTTTCTCTCTGGTGTTGGGACTCGGCACACAGCCAGCCTGGGTCTTAGGACAGGGTCACATGAGCCGTCACGAGAAGACTGCCACAGGGAGTGTCTCATCATTTGCAGAGTGCAATGGTCTGTGGGCTTGTCCCTGCTCTGTGGGGACTGAGGGCTGGGGGCCTGTGCCTGGGTTCCAGGCCGGCCTCCTTGCCTGCCTCAGTTTCCCCATCTGCATGTAACACAGAGATGGCCCTCTTCATCCAGCCAACTTCAAGCCAGTCTTTTTGGAATTCCAAGCCAAAGAGTTTGCCGAGTAGAAAGCCACCAGGCCACTCAAAAATCTGGTTCTCTAAAGATGGAAAGAATGGAGTTCCCGTTATGGCTCAGAGGGTTACAAACTCGACTGGTATCCCTGAGGATGTGGGCTTGATCCCTGGCCTTGCTCAGTGGGTTAAGGATCTGGGTGTTGCTTGGGCTGTGGCGCAGGCCCACAGCAGCAGCTCTGATTCAACCCCTAGCCTGGGAACTTCCATATGCTGCAGATGCAGCCCTAAAACCAAAAAAAAAAAAAAAGGAAAAAAAAGAAAAAAAAAAGAAAGAAAGAAAGAAAGAAAGAAAAATGGAAAGGATGCCACAGCTCTCCCCGCCATCCACCTGACAACCTTCAAAAAACACCTGATTATACCCATTGTCCAGATGAGGTGCCTGAGGCTCAGAGAGGTCAAGTAACTTTCCTAAGGCCACGCAGCAAGGAACCAGCAGAGAAGAGGCAATCCTAGGTCAGTCTAAGCCCCCGCCCCTCCTGGCTCCCTGGTACAAGCAGAGACTCTGGACGAAAGTGCTGGCAAGGCAACGGGCCTTCTTACGCCAGACCCATTGGGCCGTTCTGCTGGTGGATGCGCACAGGGTGAGTCTCCCAAGAATCAATTGTTGGCAAAACACGATGGGCTCCCACTGTATCATCCTCATTAAGCTTGACTGTAATGAGAACGCAGCAGGCAGGGCTGGCCCACATCCCAAGAACATCCTGTTCTGAGCAATCCCAGGCCCGGAGAAACGTCCCAAAGGCAGAGGCCCCGGGCCAGCGCGGTGGCAGGCATGGAGTCAGCAGCCGCGGCAGACGGAGCCTGGCCAGGTCCCGGGCCGCCCTACCTGTGACAGTGGGTCATGTAAGTGACCGTCTCCTCCCACTGGGCCTTGACGTCCCTCAGCCGGGCCAGGATCCGGGGCTTCTGGTCCTCATGGCAGCGCGCCAGCAGGGCTTCGGCCGCCCGCAGCACCACGTCCACCTTCACGCGGCCCTCCGGCTCCAGCTGGCATATTTTCTGTCGTGGACACAAAAGCCAGTTTCCGGGGATGAGACAGCAGCAAACAGGCAGGGCCTGGGGAGGACTGTGGCAGGCCGTGGCATTGCCATAACCGGCAGTGTAGGTCACAGATGCAGCATGGATCTGGTATGGCTGTGGCTGTGGCAGTGGCATAGGTCAG
This sequence comes from Phacochoerus africanus, assembly GCF_016906955.1. Taxonomy (NCBI): domain Eukaryota; kingdom Metazoa; phylum Chordata; class Mammalia; order Artiodactyla; family Suidae; genus Phacochoerus; species Phacochoerus africanus. Next base: position 119,325,623 of record NC_062552.1, read on the forward strand.
TGGCTGCAGCTCTGATTCAACCCCCAGCCTGGGAACGTCCATGTGCTACAAGAGCGGCTATTAAAAAAAAAACAAAAAAAGACCAAGTCCTAGGGAATGCGGCATGTCTCTGACCACAGAGGGGCCCGGAAACCAGTTAGGAAGCAGACTGGCTGAGGCCGCAAGTGTAGAGCCGAGGAGGAGTCTGGGAGCCAGAGGGCAAAGAGACACAACGCTGGGACCTGGGAGGCCAGCGCCTGGAGGCCCGGGGCACGGGCTGGGAAAGCCCCAGGCCCATGTCCCTGGGTTGAAACCATGAGAAACAATCCTCTCTCCTGGGCAGCTCTGCCAGTGTGCCCTGCATGTCACCAAGTGTGCAGTAAGTCCTCAGTCCTCCTTCCCTCCTTGCACGGCAGCGACTAGCACTTTCCCTCGGGAGCAAAGCTAAGCTTTAGCGGACATGGGACACCCTCTCCAGGTGCCACGGCATAGTGGGGATTTGAACCCAGGCTTGCGGCTCGGGACTCCAAGCTTTCAGCCTCTGTGAGTCCTGCTGCCCTGGAGCAACGCTCTCTCCAGCCTCCCCGCACAGAAGGCTTCCACCTCTGGAAGGGACCCTGAGCCCCCACAGCCCCTTGGCACACCCAGGCCAGGGGCTCTTCCTGCATGTCATAGCTGGCACATGAGATGGCAGGGGGACACAGGACTTTTTCCCAGGCACACAGCTATTCAGCTTCAGAGGTGGGTGGAAACTCACATCTGATCACTCTGGAAAATAAGCCCCCAGAAACGTGCATCGCTCTCGAGGTGGAAGGACCTTAAAGGAGACACCAGACCCCACCCCCCGGGGCAGGGGTACCCCAGACCCGCAGGTGGAAGGGATAGTAGCTGCTCCCTTTCACCAGATAGCAGGAGGGAAGTTTTTTCTTTTCTTTTCTTTTCTTTTTCGGCCGTTCCCGTGTCAGGGATCAGATCCAAAGTGCTGTGGCCATGCCGGATCCTTGAACCCACTGTGCCAAACAGGGATTGAACCTGCACCCTGGCGCTGCAGAGATGCCACGATCCTGTGGTGCCACAGCAGGATCTCCAGGAAATGTTTTCTTATTGTCGAATTGATTATGAAGCATCAAAGCCCACAGGAAGCTAGCGTGCTGAGCCCCGTGGGCCAGCAGGGTGGTGGGGCACCCAGGACAGGGCGCTCTCTACCCAGGCTCCAAGCCAAGCCCTTGGGGACTCACTTGATGGAAGTCCTCTCTCAGCTTCCAGCTGGTTCACCTTGGCCTCGATAACAGCTCTTCTTAAGGACCACCCTGGCCTTGGCCTAAGACAGACCCGCCGCGAGGGGGTAAGGAGCTGCCAGCAAACGGTTCAAGGCCCAAAGGGATTAACACCCTAAGACAGCAACTGTCCTGCCGTACAGGGCTGTGATGACCCCAGGCAGAGAAGTCAGGAGCTGGGAGTGGGGAGGGAGTCAGGAAAGACACGTGGACAAGGGGGCGTTCCATTTCACGTGCACACCCAGACCCGAACCAAAGGGCATTCCAAATAGAGGCAACAGGAGTTTCCGTTGTGGCGCAGTGGAAACGAATCCGACTAGGAACCATGAGGTTGCGGGTTCGATCCCAGGCCTCGCTCAGTGGGTTAAGGATCAGGCATTGCCGGGAGCTATGGTGTAGGTCGTAGATGCGGTTCAGATCCTGTGTGACTGTGGCTGTGGTGCAGGCCGGCAGCTATAGCTCCGATTTGACCCCTAGCCTGGGAACTTCCATATGCCGCGGATACAGCCCTACAAAGCAAAATAAAAAATAAACAAATTAACAAATAGAGGCAAGAGCATGCACAAAGGCTTGGTGAAAGAAAATCTCTGAGGTTTTCTGCCCGCAGGAGAGGATGTGGCCCCGGAGGTGCGATGGGGAGGAAGCCGAGGCTGGAGAGCACGGGCGCAGAGATAGGCAGCGGAGGACTTGCAATGCCAGCTGAAGCTCTAGGTTTTCTCTGGGGGCCACTGGGGAGCCATGGAAGATTTTAGAGGAGGAGAATAACGAGATCCAAGTTAGGGATGCGCATCATCCTTGAGCCTGTGGCTGCTGGATTACAGGCATGCTTGTCCCCATAATGCCCTGAACCTGAGCCTAGGGTGTGCCTCACCCCCTTCACTGCCCGGACAAGGTCAGTTCCTGGAATTCTGGCCCGTCCCTGTGTCTAGGGATCCATTTCACTATTGAAAAGTGAGGACAATACCCCACAGTCCACAGCGCTTTTGTGAAATTATTATTATTATTTTTGTCTTTTCTTGGGCTGCACCCAAGGCATATGGAGGTTCCCAGCCTAGGGGTCTAATCAGAGCTGCAGCTGCCAGCCTATACCACAGCCACAGCAACGTGGGATCTGAGCCGAGTCTGCGACCTACACCACAGCTCACAGCAACGCCGGATCCTCAACCCACTGAGCGAGGCCAGGAATTGAACCCACAACCTCATGGTTCCTAGTCGGATTCGTTAACCACTGTGCAAGGACAGAAGCATGAAAGCTGCTAGTGCAGCCTTGAGAACATAATAGGTGCTGAATGACCGTCGGATCCCTCCTCCCAGGGACGGCAGAGGCTTGGTAAATGACCATTGGTGACAACAGTAATGACAATGGGACAAAGGTCGTCTGACAGCCAGAGGGGCTTTCGCGGTCAACTCCTCTCCCCGCCGGCCTTGCCCCTTCCCTTCGACTCGGACCTTCCAAATCTCCAACCCGTCATCCCCTCTGTTACAGAAGAGGGGTTCCACCTCCTTGGCTTGAGGTTCCAGGCTGTCACCTCTGACCCTTGCCCACCCTTCTGGCCCTGTCCCCTGCTTCTGCCTCAAGGTCAATGGTACCCCAACACCAACCTCGTTGGGGGACCCCAATGCTAGCCCCATACCCACCTCGTCGGGATGTCCACCTCCAGTGCCCTTCCTATGCTGTTCCTTCTCCCTCCCCATCCCCCTAGCACCCCCTCAAGCTCGCTAACTCCTCATTCAAACCTCCGCAGTAAAGTCACTTGTTCCCAGAGGCTTCTGATCCCTTAGGCCGGGGCACGTGACCTCCTTGGGGCTCCCAGACTGCCCCGGTTCTCTGCTCACTTCACTCCCCAGATGAGCAGCCTCTGACTGGGCCACTCAAGAGCAGCCCCGGCTCCCTTCTGCCGTGATGGGCCCCTGGGCCGGGCTCTAACCAGCGGCATCAAGCATCATGGTTGTTATAACAGACAAGTGGTCCCGGCTGGGACGAGCTCGGATGGCGCCGCACCAGGAGGAGGGCCGAGTGGGGATGGGGGACGTCTCCCCCTGGGGGATGCGGGCCTGCCCTCACCTACCTGGGAGGGGGACCCCGAGGGCAGGGACCAGGCACCATCACCTGACTTCCCAAGGCCCAGGTTCAAGGGCGGGCACAGGGGAGGCAGATGGAAAATGTGACTTAAATGGAGGGGCTCAGACCCACAGGGTCCGGCCAATAAAGCACTGAGGACTATCTGAGGGCAAATGCGATGGCAGGAAATGCCATAAAACGCTGGAGGGGAGTGGGGGTGGGCGGGGGGAGGGGACCAGAGAGGCCGCTATGGTCACTGCCAATGCGGGTCATTTATATCCGCCGTACAGGCTGCACAGGGCTTTCCCTGCCCCAGCACCCATCGGCAACAAAGCCACCCCCTACTGAGCACCTGCTGTGGTTCCCAGACCCCTCAAGTCAGCACCCTGAGAAAATCAGCATCACCAGCTCTAGAAGGGAAGCGAAAGGAGAGCCAGCAGGGTCATAGGGCCAGAAAAAAGCAGAGCTGGGATTTGAACCCAGGACATCCAGACTCCAAAGCCTGTCCTCTCTGCAGTCCAGTGAGTGGTTCTACTGAATGGAATGTCGAAGAAACTGGAACACCCCGTTCCCTGACCCTGGCAGGCGCATTTTACAGAAACACACGATGTTTCAGGGAAGCAGAAAGCTCATCTGATAGGAGTCGGGAGACCGGAATTGCTGGGTGGAATCTCCTACTCAGAGACCTTTTCAACTTGGAGAAGTCACGGGGCCGATCCAAGCCACAGTCTCCCCATTTCAAATGCAGAGCCTGGGTCCCCCTTCAAAATGTTTAAACCATTACCCCAAAAGGTGATATGCATTCTTAATGCTAACTGTCCACTCCCCAAAAGAGCAGTAGTCTTGTCTTGTCTTTTTTTTTCTTTCTTTCTTCCTTTCTTTCTCTCTCTCTCTCTCTCTCTTTCTCTCTCTTTCCCTTCCTTCCTTTCGTTTTTTTTTTTTTTTTTTGGCTTTTTAGGGCCACACTCTCAGCATATGGAGGTTCCCAGGCTAGACATCGCATTGGAGCTGCACCTGCCGGCCTACACCACAGCCATAGCAACGCTGGATCCTTAACCCAATGAGCGAGGCCAGGGATCGAACCCACATCCTTATGGATACTAGTCAGGTTTGTTAACAAGTGAGCCACGACAGGAACTCCAACATTTTCAATAAAATTAAAAAAAAAAAATGACAAAACAGCTCAAAAAAAAAATGAACAAAAGAAAGAAAACACACAGGAAAGTGGCTTTGGGGTCAGCTCTGTTTCCAGCCTGTCAGGGGCTCAGCTTGTGCAGTGGGGGGTAAGGCCCCCCTTAAAGTAAAGCAAGGTGATTGCTAGGTGATAAATCAGAATCGTGGACTGTCCTAATAGATGTGACTCTAGAGACGTGAAGTCAATTGCTTTACCTACAGACGGGACACTGAGGCCCAGAGAGGGACAGGGATGTGGCCAAGGTCACACAGCACTTTAGCATCAGCACCGAGACTATAAGCCAGGTCTCTGACTCTCAGTCCAGTGCTCTCCCCGCCTTGCCCCTGGCCTGGAACCAATGCCCTCGGATGGGGGCACCACGAGGCTGGGCCAGGCACTTCCAGTCAGGATAGCACCACATGCTCTGAGCCGCTGCCTTGCGCCAGATGGCGGGTAGAGCCAGAGTCCAGTCCTGGAAAAGCCAAGGCAGGGACCTCAGCCACAGAGAAGCAGAGAAGGGGCAGGAAGCAGGGCCTGAGCGGGCTGGGGGTGGGGACCGACCTGTCTGCAGGTCCCGTCTGACTCTGATGGAGAGTCAGAGGGCGCGTTCTAGATCCTTAGTATGACAATGCGGTCCTAGGACTGGCAGCAAATGGCCTTGTTGTGAGCGAGTCAGAAATGTCCCATCTCTGGTCCACCCCCCCTCCTGGATCAGAATCTGCATTTAAACCTGAGATTCGAACACATCCAATTTTGGGAAACACTGGTCCAATCCACTTAACAGTTAGGAAACTTGAGGCCTGAGAGGAAGGGACACGGCCAAGGCCATGGGGCATCCAAGGCCGCGGTCTCCGCATACCTCGGTCTCCCGAAGTCTGGCCTCCAGGGCTGCGCGGGGTCCCTGGGTGTTGTCATTGACCTGCAGCCGCTCCTGCACAGCCTTCATCCACTCCCGGGCATCCTCCACGCTCCTGTCGAAGCCCTCCTGGGGCTGCTGAGTCATGGCACCTGCGGGGGCTGAAGACAGGACCACATGAGATCAGGTAGACAGTGGAGCATGAGGGGGAGGGACTGAGAGAGGCCCCAGGCCCACTGATGGGGCTGCGAGGGTGGGGAAGCCTGAGAAGTCCAGCCCCACCCCCAAAACCCGCCTGATGCTCAGATGTTCCGTGCCACAGCCAGAGGCGATTGTGTTTGTCGGAGAGCCAAAGGACTGGGAACGGGCAGAGAAGGAAAACAGGTCTGCCCTCTGCAGGGGCTGAGCAGGGAGAGCCGGCCCGGGGTGCTGGCTTGGCCAAGGTTCACCTTGTCTCAGCTTCCCTGCTCCCCTCCAATGCTACCCTGGCACATGGGGGCAGCTCTCTTCTGTGTCTTTGGTTTGCAATCCCTCCAAAAGCGGTTCCTAAGACACACACAATCTGAGATGTCTCTGACAGGTATACAATCTTGATCTGAATGGATCAAAAAGCCTCAACTTAAGAAAGACAATTGTTTTTAGGGCCACACCCACGGGCATGTAGAGGTTCCCAGGCTAGGGGTCAAATCGGAGCCACAGCTGCTGGCCACAGCCACAGCCATGCCAGGTCCCAGCTGCATCTCCGACCACATACCACAGCTCATGACAATGCCAGACCCTTAACTCACCAACCCAAGCCAGGGATCGAACCTGCATCCTCATGGGTACCAGTTGGATTTGTTTCCCCTGCGCCACAGCGGACACTCCAAGAAACACAATTTTTGGCCATCAGCCCGGCTGACACCAGCCCCTGAACTTCACCTAAAGTTAGTCCCATCTCAGGCTGGGGACGGTCCTGCCAGCCTGGTGTCTTGTCACTACTTCTCCACCAACTGGAGTCCACGGCCATTACTGCTAAGTGTTCCCACTGAACTACGTGCCACCTGCCTCCTGCAGCCAATGACAATCAACTGACTTGGCCTCTACGATGGGACCACCTGCTTCCTGGCACAGGTCCCCCAGCTAAACCAAGCCCTTTGCTCCCTCGCCCCCTCCTCCCTCACCCTTACCTTCTAGCTGCAGGTGCAAAGTCTCAGGTTTTCTCCTGTAACTTTCTTAAAATCCTCTTAAGCCCAGGAAAAACTCTTCTGTGTTTCAGTTCTAGTTGTCTGCTTATGGCAACTATAACTGACTTTGGATTAAAGTTATTTATATCTGCATCTTAAGTGAAGGGATTGCGTCTGGCTTAGCCTCCAATCTCCCATAATGCCTTGCACAGGGTAAGCCCTCCACCAATACCGAAATAGCCCAGAATTGGTATAAAGTTTCATGCACCCAAACCAAGCACAGCCTTGGTTAAAATGGCAAAACAAAACAAAACCAGAACCTGGGAGTTCCCTTGTGGTGCATCAGGTTAAGAATCCGGTGTTGTCACTGCAGCAGCTCGGGTTGCTGCTATGGTACAGGTTTGATCCCTGGCCCACGAACTTTCATATGATGCAGGTACAACCAAAAAAAAAAATGCCCCAATTAAAATAACAAAACAAAACTAAAACCCAGAGATGCCCAATAATAAGAAATTAGTTAAGAATCAGGAGTTCCCGTAGTGGCGCAGTGGTTAACGAATCCGACTAGGAACCATGAGGTTGCGGGTTCGGTCCCTGGCCCTGCTCAGTGGGTTAAGGATCTGGCGTTGCCGTGAGCTATGGTATAGGTTACAGACGCAGCTCAGATCCTGCGTTGCCGTGGCTCTGGCGTAGGCCGGTGGATACAGCTCAGGATTCGACCCCTAGCCTGGGAACCTCTATATGCTGCGGGAGCGGCCCAAGAAATAGCAAAAAGACAAAAAAAAAAAAAAAAGAATCACACATGCTTCTGGTTCAATCCTGGGTTTTGCCACCAAAAAAAAAAAAAAAAAAGAACCACACACACTTGCTCTTGGGAATGTCATGCAGTCAACAAAAAGGGTTGAGAGGAATTTGTGATGTGCTTAGACCATAAAGATAATACCGAAAATGCAACAAAATTTACATTTAGTAGTCACAGCTCTATAGCTAATAAAAACAAAACACAAATGACCACAAAAAAACTAAAATCCTCGAAAAAGGCTGGGAAGTCTTGCCACTGCGATGCCCAAGTGATTGAGCTGGAGAGAGGGGTGTGGACAGGTGGCTGGAGCACCACCCCTGTGGCCTCAGGCCTCTCTTTTCCTGGCATGATACCCTTGGAGTCCCCTTGGTTAAGGACCATTGTCTGGTTAATGAAATCACAGTTGGAGTTATTTCCATTTCCTTCTTTTTCCTCTTAGGCACTTTGTGAATTTCCCAGAAAGGGCAATCATCACTTAAAAAAACAACAAAAAAAAAAACAGGAAAAAACCAACCAATTTCTTAACATTGGCTGAATCTTTTTTGGCCTTTCTTTCTCAGTCCTCAGGTGGGAATCTGGGCCACGCTCTCACCTCCCCAGGCCCCACCCAGGACAGCTCTGCCCTCAGAATGTAGGACTTCGGGGTAAGGATGTCACCAGCAAGAGAAAGGGGCTGGGTGACCCAGGGTGGGCTTCTCTCTGAGACCGGGGCTTGCAGCTCAGAGCTCAGGCTCCCAGCGCGCTGTTTTCCTTCCAGAGCTGTTTTGATGGCCCCTGAAGCCACGCCTCCTGCCTTTGAATGCTTCGTTTGAAAAGCACATGAGCATTTGCAAGCGTTTAAATTGATTCCTTGTGGCTTTAATTTCTTGTCTAGTGTGTGACTTGACTGGTTTCCAAAAGCTCGGCTTTTATTTTTTAACAAAGCCATGAATGGGAGGTGCAGAAAACCGGCGCGCAGGGTTGCAGATGACACGACGCCGAAGCTCTAAGCACCACAAGGCAGCGAGCTTGCGGAGAACCTTCTTCCAGCTGGCAGTGCCCAGGGCCTGGGTTTTGGACCCAGAGGTATGTTGATGGAACACTGGAGTCCAGCGGGGCAGGGCGCAACTCGGGAGGGCTTCAGACCCACGGGTCGGCCTCGGTTCGGGGACCTCTAACCTCAGAGCTGGGGTCACTAACTGTGAGCTTGGCGACTGGGGGCTCTTGGCTGGTTCTGCCAAACCACTTCTTTCCCATTCACTGAAATACACAGGAATGAAGCTCGGCCTCATGCTACAACCACAGTGGCAAATAAGCAGATACCACCCTTGTCTTAAAAACCTCCTAGAAGAGTTCCCATTGTGGCCCAGCGTTAACAAAATCCACTAGTATCCAGGAGGTCTCAGGTTCGATCCCTGGCCTCGCGTAGCAGGTTAAGGATCCGGCATTGCTGTGAGTGTTGTGTAGGTCGCAGACGTTGCTCAGATTTGGTGTGGCTGTGGCTGGGGTGTAGGCCGGCAGCTGCAGCTCCAATTCGACCCCTAGTCTGGGAGCTTCCATATGCCACAGGGGGGGCCCTAAAAAGACCAAAAAAAAAAAAAAAATGAAAACAGAAAGAAAGGAGCTCCTAAAGCAAAGCTGCCCAACAAACACGTGTATGGGCTGCAGGTGGAGGCGCTGCAGGCCAGAGTGGGGGTGTTTGAGGGGAGGGGGTGGTTGCTTAGCTTTTCCCGTGGACCCCCTCCAAACAAAGGCTTTAAATGCAGAGAGTGACGTGTGAGGACTGCAAAGGACACCAATCCCATTAAAACACAGGCATCGCTGAAAGAGAGGGGACAAGTGTGTACAGGACAACTCAATCTCCGTGTCGTGCACTAGAAATCATCACATTCTTGTAAATCAACTAAATTTCAATAAAACTTTAAAAAACAACAAAAAAAAATAGGTATCAACACACAACAAATCAAACTCATGCTACACACACACACTTCCTCGTGAACACAAGAAATCACAAGATCTAATGCAATGGGCCTCACAACTACCAGAATTTTGAAACAGTGACGGGCATAAGCCACATTTCACGGTATTTAAATGGCAAGGTGACATAAAATGTATGTGACATGGAGTTCCTGTCTTGGCTCAGGGGAAATGAATCCGACTAGCATCCGTCTGGATGCAGATTCAATCCCAAGTTGCTGTGGCTCTGTCGTAGGCCAGTGGCTATAGCTCTGATTTGACCTGGGAACCTCTTTATGCCATGGATGCAGCCCTAAAAAGACCAAAAAAAAAAAAATGTATGTGACAACCTTATAGCCACTGCCAACGGCAGAGAGGGCTTGGTTTTGGTTTTGGTTTGACCTCCTGCAAAACTGAAGAAATTGACATCAGTTAGAGATTGGTAGCAACCCTATCTGAAGCCCCCTGTCAGTCCCTGGACCTGGATAAGAATCCTGTATTGAGCCTCAAACAGCCAGAGGAAAGGAGAGTCTGTTTCCTTACACGAGTTTAAAAGCTTAAAGTTAGGGAACTATATCCAGTCACTTGTGATAGAATATGACAGAGGCTAATGTGAGAAAAAGAATATATGTGTACACGTGGGAGTTCCCTTCATGGCTCAGTGGTTAACGAATCCAACTAGGAACCATGAGGTTGTGGGTTCGATCCCTGGCCTTGCTCAGTGGGTTAAGGATCTGGTGTTGCCATGAGCTGTGGTGTAGGTTGCAGATGCGGCTCAGATCTGGTGTGGCTGTGGCTGTGGCGTAGGTCAGAGGCTACAACTCCAATTAGACCCCTAGCCTGGGAACTTCCATATGCTGCAGGTGCTGCCCCCCCCCCCAAAAAAAGCAGCTCAAGAAAAGCCCACTCACAATCGGCTCATGGACCAGGAAGACACCCCCTTAGCATCCCTTGCCAGGAGCCTCGTGGGCTTCCCTCTATGTCCTCAGTGACTCCAGGAGCCCTCTGGCCCTTTTCCCATCCCTCCTCCAGGCAGCCGGGGGGGCTTTCTAAACACAAGTTGAGCCGGCCGTGGCCCTACTGACAAGGCCTGTGGTGGCACAGTCTCCTGAATGGCCCCTAAGCCCCATCATGACTCTGTTTCCAGCCTTGCATTCCCCTGCACCGCCTCACACCCAGTCCCACGGCAGACACACAGATCTTAGCACGCAGCCCCATCTCTGATGCAGCCAAGACTGCGACCTCTGTCCCTCTCTGCAAGAACCAAGCCCCTCCCCAGAGCATCTGTGACCACCAAGTCCATTTTCTGGGTAGGCCCGCCTCCCCTCTTCTGCCTTTCCACTGCTGTACCCAGGGCTGGTGAGTCAGGTCACCAGCCCTTCATTAATGCCCATGGAAGGAACAAATAAGCCAAGGACACAACCTGCAGTGTGGGGTCGAGCCAGGTGGGCAGCCTTCCACAATGTGGCAGGGAAAGTAGGAGATAGAGCCCCTGGCTTGGAATCTGCACATTCATTCTGAGCATGATCCTCTGCCCCGCCCCCCACCCCCGGCCTCAGTTTCCCCATCTGCACACGGTGAGTGTTGAACAGAGGGTCTCTCAGGGCCTTTGAGGTTGTGACTTGAGAGGGTCCTCAGTACTGAGATATCTGAGAGCCCCACCAATCCCAGCCCCAAGCTGGGCCTAGGGACCTGCCTCTGCCCTCAGACTGTCAGCCTAGCCCAGGCCCTGGCCCCCTTCTCTCCCCACGGTGCCCTCCTGGGCCAGCTCAGAGCAGCCATTCCCGCATCGCGGCCCCCCCAAGGCAGACTGAGATCAGTGGCCCCCCAGACCCCATGTAATCTCCAAAGGAGAGGGTCCTGGGAGGTTTTAGATCAGCAGGAGGTATACTTCTTTTGTAAAGGGTGGAGGAATAAATAGCTTTAGACTTTATAGGCCACATACCATCTCTGTTGCATATTCTTTTTAAATTTTACAGCCCTTAAAGGGGTTCCCTGGTTTCTCAGTGGGTTAAGAATCCAGCTAGTATCCAAGGGGATGTGGGTTTGACTCCAGGCCTCGTTCAGTGGGTAAAGGATCTGGAGTTGCTGCCAGCGGTGGTGTAGGTTTCGGATGTAGCTCAGCTCTGGCATTGCTATGGCCATGGCATAGGCCTGTGGCTTTGGCTCCAATTCCACCCCCTAGCCTGAGAACTCCTATATGCCACAGGTGTGGGCCTCAAAAGAAAAAAAAAGGATCCAGCATTGTCACTGCTGTGGCTTGGGTTTGATCCCTGGCCTGAGAATTTCCCCGTGTATGCGTGCAGCCAAAATAATAATAATAATAATAAGATCAATGTCACATTCACTGACTGTACTGAAACAGACCGCTAGTCGGGTGTGGCCTATGGGCTGTAGTTAATTGGCCCCAGTTTTAGATGGTCCAAGCCTACAACTAGCACTGCACGGTGGCCAGCAGGCAAGGCTCGCTGTCTAAGTGACCCACAGACATGGGTCCTGGATTGGATGGCCGTTGAGGCCAGAAGGACCTATAACTGGTGGTCTGGGGTCCACTATTCACTAGCTGTGTGACACCTGACCATCTCCTCTGGAAACAGGCTGGGCGCCCATAATAAAATATCACAGGCTGGGTGGGCTTATAAGTGGCAGAAATTTCCTTCTCACAGTTCTGGAGGCTGGGGGTTGAGATCCGGGTGCCAACATGGTCAGATGACCCTTTTCCTGACTGCAGATTTCTCATTGTATTTTTTTTCCTTTTCTTTCTTTTTAGGGCCACACTTGCAGCATATGGAAGTTCCCAGCCTATGCCACAGCCATAGCAATGATCCGATCCATGTCTGCAACCTACACTGTAGCTTACGGCCATGCCAGATCCTTAACCCACTGAGCGAGGCCAGGGATCGAACCCGAGTCTTCTTGGATACTAGTCAGGTTGTTACCACTGAGCCATGATGGGAAGTCCTCTCCTTGTATCTTCGCGTGGAGGAAGGGGTTAGGAAGCCCTGGGGGGTGTCCTTAATCTCATTCACGAGTGCTCTGCCCTCATGTTCGAATCACCTCCCAAACGCCCTAACTCCTAACAGCATCACAGTGGGACTCAGGATTCCAGCATGTGAATGTGGGGTTGGGGGGCGGGACATAAGCTCAGCCACAGCATGGGAATGACACCTAGACGACCAATGAGAAACCTCCCACCCGGCACCCGGAACACACTCCACACTTGGAAGCAGTTCTTCTTTAACCCAAATTCCTCTGGTGTCAGGGGGAGGACTTTCCTTCCTAGGAACCTGCATCCAGATAGTGGCTCTTGCCCCGTCCCCAGGCTGGGTTTGGCGTAGGAATAGGAGTTACGGGCTGGAGTTAAGGCATCTGAGCGTCTCAACAGCTTTATTCTCTGAGGATTCAGGTGGACCAGGTAGGGCTCTGGCCAGTGGGGCTCCGTGTCCAGTGAGGGGGGCCAAAGAGAGCTTTGAGAGAGGGGAGCACAGGCTGAGTTGGGGGGGCTTTGCATACTGAGGGTACCGGGGAGGTTCTGGACACACTTGGGGGATGGGGAGGCTGGAGCAGAGGATGGGGTAGGCAACAGGGGAAGCCAGGGTGGGCAGTAAGAGCCAGATCAGAGCCCCAGAGCCACGTCCAGGAGGCTGGACGGGTCCTGATCGGTAGCCAATATGGGCTCAGGTGGCGGTGTGACAAGACTGTTTCTGAGATTCAGCCCAGTTGCCCTGGCTGGGATTTGTGCAGAATGGAAGGCCTTGCTGGTGGGGGCAGGGGTGTGTGTGTGGAGGGGTGCAGGGGGGTGGGGTGGGGGAAGGGTCAGTCCAGAGACTGAGTTTGCAGCTGCATGAAGGCAGGACCATGAAGGGAGGCTGTGGGAACGGGCGTGGCCAGCCTGCCCCTCTGCGTCGGAGGTGGGTATTCAGTGGCAAGTTTGTTTGTCCATTGGTTGAATGGACATAGGATTTTAAAAATGGAAGGATTAAAAAAAACACAACTACGATTTTTGTTTTGTTTTTGTTCTTGCTTTTTAGGGCCATACTTGTGGCATATGGAAGTTCTCAGGCTAGGGGCTGAATCGGAGCTGCAGCTGCCAGCCTATGCCATGGCCACAGCCACGTGAGATCTGAGCCTTGTCTGCAACCTACATCACAGCTCACAGCAACGCTGGATCCCTAACCCACTGAGGAGGGCCAGGGATTGAGCCTACATCCTCATGGATCCTAGTTGGATTCGTTTCTGCTGTGCCATAACGGGAACTTCCTGGAACTACACGTTTTCCAAACATTTCGGAAAAAAAAAAAAAAAGTGCCCAGGCATTCTTTTAAAATCTGTTTCCATTTCCAGCTTCTTGGGAAGCAGCCCTGGGGTGTGGCAGTGGGCAGTAAGGGAACAGGGCTCCGGGTGTGTCTCTGGACTGTTCCCAAGGAACCAGAGAAAGGATGTAGGCCCTTTCTGGCTCTGGCTGCCCCTGGTCGGCCGGGGGAGACATTTAGAAAGGAAACAGCCTTGGTTTTCAGCCTCCTGTGTGGTTATCGCAAATGACAGCTGGAAGAGAAGTGATCTTTTTTCGCTGATGACAGACTAGCTGGGTCAGGGCAAACGTAGGAGGAAAGAAGCAGACTTGAGACGGAGCATGTGCTCCGATGGGTCCTGTGTCCAAAGCCAGCAGCCTGGAGACTGACATGCCCACGGGAAGCAGACAAAACCCATGGGCACAGAGGGGACATGGCTTCCCCAGAAATGAACTATGAGGCTGCCCTGGGGGGAGGCCCAAAAGCTTCCAGAATCTGAGCTCCAGGCCTGAGCCACAGCATCAAAAGGGGAGAGTTAGAGTCCTAGGGACAGCTCAGGGTAAAATGCTATAAAGAAGTGTGCAGTGGACAGAGGGGACTAGGAAACATGATACAAAGTTAAAAAAAAAAAAAAAAAAAAGGCAGCAAGCAGCCAGGGAAGGGGACTGACATTCCCACAAGGATGAAAGGCCTACGTCACGCTAAGCACGTGTCTACAGGTTACCCATTCTGGGCATCCCCTACCTGAAAGGTAGGTCACGTAGGAGGCAGCAGAGCTCAGGTAGCAGGAACCCCCCTCTTCGGGCTGAGAGCTGTGGCTGATGAGCGGGGCAGTGGGGGAGACATGTGGGGGGACTTCAGAAGAGCTTCCTCCACCCCCCCCAGCACCTTCCTCTTAGAATCTGAGGGGACTTGTCGGGCACCTGCTCAGGATGAGTTGCCCCAGGTGCTCAGTAGTCAGGGCCACCGTCACCGTCCCCAGTTGCAGACAAGACCACTGAGGCAGAGTTCCCGTTGTGGCTCAGTGGGTTAAGAGTCTGACTAGTATCTGAGAGGATGTGGTTAAGGAGCCGGTGTTGCCACGAGCTGTGGTGTAGGTCGAAGACACAGCTTGGATCCTGCGTGGATGTGGCTGTGGTGTAGGCTGGCAGCTGTAGCTCCAAATTGACCCCTGGCCCGGAAACTTCCATATGCCGTATGTGCGGCCCTACAAAGACAAACAAACAAACAAAAAAACCCCAAAGACCACTGAGGCTGGAGTAACCTGTTCAGGGCATGGGGCCACTCTGGGGTTTGAACCTTGTTCTGCTGGATTCCAAAGCCGGCATGCCTATCTCACTGGACCACACTGCCTCCAAAGCCGAGTCCGACTCCACTGCACGTGGGTGCATCTGGCAGAACTACTCAGTGATTCTAACTGGACGGGTCCACGCAGGCAGAGTGAATCCACTCCAAGTCCAACTGCGAACCAGAGGGACCCAGCTCCACGTGGGCGAAGGAGCAGAGAAGCTGCCAGGAGACTAAAGGGGGCACAGAGATCAGACACTTCGACCCCGAGGCTGGACGGAGCAAAGGAGGAGGCGATGGGAGCCTCTGAGCAGCACAAGCTAGAGCCCCGAAGGAGGCATAACCCCTGCTGGGCGAAGAGGCTGTCGCTGGAGAAATCCCAGGGCCAGCAGAGGGGATCCTGGGTGATGCAGCCCGCAGGAGCTGACCCTCCTGTGACCCAGGGGACAGGACGGAAGGAGATTCCCCAGGGGAGGACCACACAGACTGCCCATCTGGAGTTGGCAACAGACACCAGGGCTGTCTTTGCTCCGGGCAGCCTGAACAATGGGCCAAGCTGCAACTTGGTCTGGTGGGGGAAGGAGGGGGTGCCAGCCTTGCAGGACAGAGGACAAGGTACTGGCACCAACAAAAGTGCCTGACACTGACCACCTGCCTGGTCAGCCTCCAGTGGAAGCAAACCCTGTGTCCTGGGGGCTGTAGGACTACAGCCCTCCGCCTCCTCCCTCCTTGCTGGGCCGTCGAGGCTGCAGCTGCAGGGTGGAGTCCCTGCTGCTTGGCTCTGCAGGGCCACTGATGGGGGTAGATACTCCATAAGGAGCAGGCTGGGAAAGCCTCCTGCCTCAGGCCCTCCAGCACCACCACGGCAATTAAAATAATTCTCTGGGATGGTGCAAATACCATGTGCTATTTGGTGATTCACGTGCTCCAAGAATTCTGCCTGGGACCTAACCAAGTCCCATTAGGGGACATGCCTAAAACATGAAACCAAACCCCTCCCTAGCAAAGGGAGGGGCCAAGTCGGGTTGGCAGTGACCTCCGTGGGGCAGTATCACACGCCTTAGTGCCATTTTACAGAGATGGAAACAGACTCAGTGAAGTGAAGAGCCTGCCAGAAAGTGGTGGATCCAGGATTGACAAATTGTCACAGCCCACATGTATCTGACGTTCTGTACGTACCTGACTCTGTGATGAAGGACTTACAATTATAACTCATTTATCCTAGAAAGACCAATGAGATACTTATCCCTGCTTTATAGTTGAGAAAACAGGACCAATGATACTAAGAATACTGACCAAAATCAGACAGATTTAAGTATCAGGTAGTTTTTTGTTTGTTTCTTTTCGGTTTTTTTCTTACGGCCACACCTGTGATACATGGAAGCTCCCGGTCTAGGCGTGGAATCGGAGCTTCCAGCCTACACTACAGCCACAGCAACACTGGATCTGATCCACATCTGGGACCTACGCTGCAGCTGCGGCAACGCCAGATCCTTAACCCACTGAGAGAGGCAAGGGATCAAACCCACATCCTCACGGACACTATGTTGGGTCCTTAACCTACAAGCCACAGAGCTTTTTTTCTCAAACACCACAGTGCCACCTGACTTCTGTGCCCCTGCCTGTGCCCCCCAGAGCCCCACTGAGAGCGGTCCCCTCGATGTGGGAACCTGGGGCAGCCGTCTTCGGCGAGCATCCAAGCTCCAGAAAGGTGGCTGCAGGCTGTAAATCTGGGCCTCAGCCCAAGAATAGAAAATTGGAGACGATGAACTGAGGCCCCAGCTTCCAGGAGCCTCGGTCCAACAGTGTCCAGCCATTCTGGCCCTGTGCCAACCCAGCTGCCCCCCAGGGAATTTTGCTCTGGAGCCCAGAAGCCTTCAAGATCCAGACACCAGTAAACCCCAGCTCCCACGGCAGGCCCCTGTGAGCAGTTACAGCTCTGTGCCCCTGCTCCGCCAACCTGGCTGGGGGGAATCCTGCCACAAACTGACCCAGCACCCTGGCACAGGGTACATCCCCTTTCCTGTGACACGCTTGCCTTTCCCGTGACTCATTTGTGCCCCGCCACACACAGTTTCCACCCTGCTCGTTCCCACCGCGCTCATACACCCAACAGAATTTCAGGAACTGAGCCGGCAGCTGGTTTTAATCCCAAAGCCTATTCCAAGTGCATTCTGGGAACATTCTTGTTCACTTATTAACTGCAGACAATGTTGCAAAGGGGCCTGGCTCAGAGCATCTTCAAGCACCAGGAGGACCCTGGGTGATTCTCTCTTCTCTGGCATTCACAAGAGGGTGGTTCTGAGGGCAAAGTGTGTCAAAAGCAGGGACCAAAACGCCCATCAGCATCTTAATAGTTCATTGGACCAGGAACCCTCAAACCATCTTATTTAATCTTACAACCACCCTCTAAGGTAGCTGAATCTAGAGTTGGGGACAATTATTGGGTTTCATCCCATCAGAGGTAACCACAGGCTTGCAGAGATTAAGGGACCAAACCAAAGCCACACAGACTGCAGGGCGCCCCAGCCCACTTGTTAGTCCACAGGCTTGTAAGTGTGTAAACAAGAAACCCCACTTAGTACCAGTGTTGTGGGGTCCACTTTACAATTCCAGCCACAAAAGGGACAGGGCGTGACTTCTTTCAAGACAAGTGCCCTGAGAGTGACTCTCAAATAGCTCTGCCATCACTGAAAAATTTGTACTTGGTAGTGAAAACCCACTGCTCTCTGGCTGCCTCACTGCTTTCCCCAGAGAGCTGACTATAAAACAGCATTTCTGGTTCAAGGGGATCCACGGAGTCTTGGGAGCTTCTGAGACAAGGGGTTCGATTCCCGCTCCAGCCCAACACAGTGGGTTAGGGATCCGGCATTGCCGCAGCTGCAGATCAGGTCACTAAGGTGGCTCCGACCTGATCCCTGGCCCGGGAGCTCCATAGGCCGCGGGGCGGCCAAAAAATGACAAAAAAAAAAAAAATTAACTGAACACATAGTCTCCATCAAAAGGCTCAATGTGGAAGACGCTAGATTTCCTCCCTGGAAAGACGAGGATTTCTACTCAGGAAACGCTGGCTTTTTTTGCAAAGCACAGTCAGGTATGAATGCCTTGGGAGAAGGGAGGATACACGGGACAACTAGGAGAGAATGAGGGGTGGGACGCAGGTACAGGAGGAGAAGGCCAGCTGCTCCATGGAACAGGCATCCCTGAGGCAGGGCAGGTGTCTCCATGGGGTGGGGCCTCAACTCCTCGGGCCCAAATGTGATTGGTTCAAGCTGCCAGGAGGGCAGCCAATCAGAGGCCACAAAGGGGGAGGGCTCACTGCAGGAGTCCTGAGGCGCTTCCTTCCTGGAGTCCCGGGCTGTAGTCCCAGCGGGTTGCTGGCAGGGTGGTCGGATTGGAGGTAGGGGAGTGGGACTGGCCGTCAGCTGTGGGTCAGAGAGCAGTGGGCAGGGCGTCAGGGGACTCGTCCAGGCCTGGCTGGTGGACCGCGGGTGTGAAGCTGGGCAGGCCAATCAACGATGCCCAGCCGACCTGATCCAGAAACTGTAGGCCCCTGTTGGTTTTTCCCACTGCGGGTCGTGGCCCAAGCCCACGCCTCGGCAGTGGAAACACCAGCCACACTCCCAAACACCTTGTAGATGAAATCTGCAAGGTTCCGGTCCCCACCAGAGAGAATTCCATTTGTCCTGCTCCAGCCTCCAAGACCCCTCCTTGGCCAATGAGGTAGAACTTCCAGGATGGGATGTTGGCCCCTTGTCCCTGTGTCTCCCCTCCTCTTCCTTCCCCAGTGACCCGTGGCAGCATCGTCTGTGACAGCATGATAGTGGCAGATGTCCCCACGCCTCGCCCTCCAGGCCTCTCTCTTATTGGCTCTGGGAATCAGAGGCACATGCCAGGCCCCCAGCCCTTCACATTTTCTCTTCAGGTAGGTATTTTCCCCAGAGGAGTGATCCAGCAGTCACCCCTGAACCCACCAGACCGCCCCTACCTGCCTCAGCAACTCCCATGAAACCAGCACCTCCTCCCTGGACTGACAGCACCTCTGCCCAAGCAGCAGGTTCAACCACCATGACCATGCACACCTCCTGTGGCCTTTGCACCTGAAAAACGTATGAACACACCTTTTTTAAAAGAAAATTATGGCTACACAACAATATATTTTCAGAACCCTTATGATTAGGAAGGACTTCAGAAAGGGGTGCTTTCTACGAGGTAGAAATGTCTTTCAATTCAAAAGCACTTCATCATGGAGCTTCCGTCATGGCTCAGTGGTTAATGAACCCAACTAGTATCCGTGAGGACACTAGTTCGATCCCTGGCCTTGACCAGTGGGTTAAGGATGCGGTGTTGCCATGAGGGTGTGGGTCACAGACGTGGCTCGGATCCTGCATTGCTATGGCTGTGGTGTAGGCTGGCAGCTGCAGTTCCGATTGGACCCCTAGCCTGGGAACCTCCATATGCCATGGGTACAGCCCTAAAAAGACAAAAAAAAAAAAAAAAGCACTGCATCAAAATATAGGGGTGGAGTTCCCATTGTGGCACAGGGGGTTAAAGACCTAGTGTTGCCTCAGTGGTGGCATAGGTCACAGCTGCAGCTTGAATTCGACCCCTGGCCTGAGAACTTCCATATGCTGTGGGTTTGGCCAAATGTGTGTGTGTGTGTATGTGTACACACACACACATATATGCTTTGATTTAATTACATGACAAATTTCAAAATTCCTCCCAGAAGTCCTAGTCCCTAGAGAAATCTTCCTCATATCCCAGTCTGAGAAACCCTGGCCTAGAGGATGAGACCAGCATTCCTTGGGGACCGTCAAGGATGAGGCTCCCATCTAACCTCCCGGCCCTGACTCACCAGGGTGCTCCTGGTCCCCATGTGCCAACTGTACCACACTGCAAAGTGTCTAGAAGCTTAGGGTCTGAGTGCTGCCTCCCCGGCTCAGTTCCGCCTGGTAGGTCCCCCTGCCCCCCCCCCACCTCCTTCTAGACTCTTCCCTGTTCTTTGGAGGTTCAGTTCACAGCCAGCCACTCAGAAGGAAAACCTTTCCAGCTTCCTCCTCTACTCCCAAAGAAATGACCTCTCCCATCCTTGGGTCCCCAAGGGCCCTGGGCCACTTACTCCATATTCCCTAAACCCTCTGAATTTTCCCAGGTTCTCTTCCCAACAACCCTAGGACATAGGTACTATTATCAGTTTCCTCTCAGGAGAAAACTGGGGTTTAGGAGGTGAGGAAAAATGAGTAGTCACAGATCCCAAGGTTTGACCTCCCTGTTCATGGTTTACTGTTAAACAGTATGTTTGCACAAGCAAATTCTCTGAAAAGGGCAGTGTCAGCTTCAGCGTATTGATTGGAGAGGGGGTGGCCTTTATTTTCAGTGGCTTTATTGGGGGTACAAATTGATAAACAATAAACACATTTCAACTGCACAATTTGATGTTTTAACATATATACTCCTAAAGCCATCACCCCAATCAAGATAACATACCCATCACCCCAAAAGTTTTCTGATCCCATTTCTAATCCCTCCCTCCTACCCACACCTGCCCTAGTTAAACTCTGATGTGCTTATTGTCACTTATTGTCATTTGCATTTTCTGGAGGTTTCTACATAAATGGGATAATATGGTGTGTGTGTGTGTGTGTGTGTGTATTTTTTTTTTTTTTGGTGGGGTCCTGGCTTCTGTCACACAACATAATTACTTTGAGACTCACCCATGTCATTGCCTGAATAAATGGTTTATCCCTTTTCGTTGTTGAGTAACATTCCATAGCACGTGGAGGCCAGTGGTTGGTCATCCACTCACCTGCTGATGGACAGTTTTTGGCTATTAGAAACCAAGCTTCTGGAGTTCCTGTAGTGGTTCAGCGGAAATGAATCTGACTAGTATCCATGAGGACACAGGTTCGATCCCTGGCCTCGCTCAGTGGGTTAAGGATCTGGCGTTGCCGTTGCCGTGAGCTGTGGTGTAGGCCAGCAGCTACAGCTCCAAATCGACCCCTAGCCTGGGAACCTCCATATGCCACAAGTGTGGCCCTAAAAAGCATAAAAAGAAAAAAAAACTGCTCTAAACACTAATTTATAGACATAGATGCTTTATTTCTCTTGCAAAAATACCTAGGAGTGGAGTGGCTGGATCAGATGGTAGGTGTATGTTTACATTTTTAAGAAACTGCCAAACCGAAGCTGCCACACCTCTTTTCATTCTGACCAGCAATGGGTGAGCATTCCCATTCCCGCAGACCCCTCTGTGGTCAGTCTTTTTAATGTTTTCCCTCCGCATTTGTACTTTAGGACAATTATTAGATGGCACTCAGCCCTTGCCAGGCACCTCCTCCTTTAGGGCTACGGTGTTGCCCAGCATTGAGCCTGTTGGCTGGAGACTAAGGGAGCAAGAAGCTGAGTGATGGCAAGACACTGGGCCAATAGGAACCTACTCCAATTTCAAGGGCACTGCCAGCAGACTTCTTGAACCATCAGTCAGGAGTGTGTAAAAACAGGAGTTCCCGTCATGGCTCAGCAGTTAACAAATCTGACTAGCATCCCTGAGGATGCAGGTTCGATCCCTGGCCTTGCTCTTGGGGTTAAGAATCCGATGTTGCCATGAGCTGTAATGTAGGTCACAGACATGGCTCGAATCCTGCGCTGCTGTGGCTGTGGTGTAGGCCCGCAGGTACAGCTCCAATTAGACCCCTAGCCTGGGAACCTCCATATGCCGCGGGTACAGCCCTGGGAAAAAAAAAAAAAAAAGAGGGGGTAAAAACAGATAAACCAAAGGAGTCCCTGACACGTGGGTGGAGCTCTCTGAGCTCCCAAAGTGTGGTTCCATGAGGCCCTTAGGCCATGCTCCTGCAGGGCCCTGGTTCAGAGGGGGCCCGGATATCTGCTCAACAACTCGTGTGGCTGCTGCCAGGTCTCCTAGCATCAGGAAAGGAAATCAACAATTCTGAGTCAGCGGTTGCCACGGAGCCCTCAGACGGCTCCTCTCATTTGAGTATGAACTGCATCCAGACTGGTCCTTGCCCGTTGTGATCACTGCTAGCTTGATCAAGGTACCCGGGACAGGTACTGACACATAGTAGGTGCTCGCAAACAGAAAGACTCATATTTTCCCTCAATGGCACTTTGTAGGTACTTTATACTTGTTAGTTTGGTTCCTTTTTTTTTAAGTTTTTATTTTAAAATTTTTATTTTAGTTGATTCGTAATAGTTCTGTTCTCTTTTATGAAAAGGAAGACGTGTGGAGCCAGAAAGAGCATCTCTCTAGCCTTATTTGGCCCTTGATACACACATGCTGCAGGTGCAGGGAAACTTGAGGAAGGCGGGGATGGGGGCGGGGCGGTTGACATCAGCACAGACTCTGTTAACCCCCAAAGCAGAGCCTTCCTTCAGGCAGAGGGTTGGGGCCGGAGCGTGCCCCAGAATGTGCTGAAGGAGGATGGATGCCAGTGCAGGCTCTGCTATGAACTGGCTCTCAAACTCCAATCTCCTTGGTCCAGTGAGAGCAAGAATTACCACCTGACTTGCATGGCCTCTGAGATGGAGGGGCCTTACATTAGAAGGTTGTTTTGAAGAGAAGGGGCACATCTGATTCACCTCCAGACTTTTTTTTTTTTTTCTTTAAACAGAATGGCTGTCAGGAAGCCCTGCCTCATTCAAATGCACAGAACTACAAAGATCCCCCGGCAACCTAACGGCTAATTGCATCATGTTACAACGTGTAATAGCCATGGGCTATAATAACCAATTGTGGAGCAGCCCTAACACACTGGAGTGAGTGCTACACTCCTCCGAGCTACAATTCCAACCTGTAATAACCAGAGACCTTCACAAGAGCCGGTTCTTTGTGCCAGGCTATCCTCTAAAGCACTTCATAGTGCTTTAGAAACAAATACCCTGGGCAGGGGAGTTGCCTGATGGTCTGGTGGTTAAGATTCGGCGCTTTTACTACTGCAGCCCGGGTTCAATCCGTGGCCTGGGCACTGAGATCCCACATCAAGCCGCAGCAGGCCACGGCCAAGAAAAACAAAAAAAAAAAGAGACACAAATATCCTACCAGGTGGGTGTTATAATCAGCCTCGTATTATAGAGAAGGAAGCAAAACACAGAGAGGTTAAGTAACTTTGCCCAAAGAATGCAAAGCTGGGATGGAATGCGGGAAGGCTGGCTCCAGAGCCCTCCCTTCATGCACGGTGTTTTACCTGGAGACAGGTGATGAGCAGCCACCTGGTCAGCACATTAGGGCTGGTTGGATGTGAGTCAGAAAGAGCTGGCGCTGGATGGCAGATGCAAGAGCTGTCAGTTCTCTGCGGGGGCTCGATTATGCAGCTCAACGTACCATCCTCCCAATACCACCCAGAGCAAGGGTTCACATCTGGGCCAGGCCTGTGGTCCTATCAGCAAAGCTGAGTTTTGCCATCCGCCCCCTTGCACCTGCAGCCCTTGGTAGCCAGGGCCACCCAGCACACCCCAACGGGCTCCATGATTGTTGCTGATGTGTTTGTCTTGCCATTAGACTGTTGCTCTCAAGGGCAGGGGCTGTGTCTCATCTGCTCTTTTACCCAGGCCTGGAGCCAGCTGGCCTGGAGAAGGACAGCAGCGAGGCTACAACATAGGTGAACTTTGAAAATATGATGCTAAGTGAAAGAAGCCAATCACAAAGGACCACGTTTTATATGATTCTGCTTAAATGGAACGTGTAGAACAGGCAGATCTGTAGAGACAGAAAGTAAATCTATTGAGGTAGCCTAGGACTGGGGGGTGGGGGGCAGGGGCCGTGGGAGGATCGGGCATTGTGCAGGCTTTGGGGGCAGTAATTAAAATGTGCTAAACATATTGTGGTCTTTGAAAAACTTACGGTTTCCAAAGGAGATAGTCTGGGGGTGGGGGACACGCTGGGGTTGTGGGATGGAAATCCTATAAAACTGGATTGTGATGGTCATTGTTCCACTATAAATGTAATACATTCATTGAGTAATAAAAAAAATAAAGTTATGGGTAGTTATAACAACATGAAAAAGTAAAAAATATCATGGTACAACTATAAATGTAATACATTCATTGGGTAATAAAAAAATAAAGTTATGGGTAGTTATAACAACATGAAAAAGTAAGAAATATCATTGTATAACTACAAATGTAATACATTCATTGAGTAATAAAAAATAATAAAATAAAATAAAATATGAAAAAAAATTTTAATGAAAAATTTTACTGAAGGAAAAAAAGAGAAAAAAAGAAAAATGATGGTGGTGATGTTTGTGCAACCCTGTGAATACACTAAAAGGCATTTTGAATTGTACACTTTCAACAGGTGAACTGCATATTGTGACTTATATCTCAATAGAGCTATTTTTTAAAAAAAGAAACAAAATCCCCAAACCAAGAGAGTCATTCAAACAGACCTATAGAAACAGCCATCCCTGTGAGAAACAAATACTCCCCCTGAGAAGCTCAGCACTTCATTTCAACAGCACTTGCTAAGTTAATTGTAAAATTATTTTTTACACTTGAGCAACAGGCCGTAATATTCATTTCCATTTCCCAGATGAGGACACGGAGATGGGGGAGTTTTGTGCTATGCCCAAGGTCCAAGTAGTTAAGAGATAAGGAGTCAAGTCCAAGACCATTGGACTTTTAACATCTGGACCTGCCCAGGGCTGAGCCAGGTGCAGGCTGCGGGCTACGAAGACGGTCTGCGTGGCCACAGACCCTGACTGAGGCTGTTACGTGCGCATACGGAGCGGCACAGGAGAAGCTCTCGGAGCCTTGAGAATTGAGCAATGATTCTGATTAGGGATCCAACGAGAGGTTCAGTGCCAAGGTTAACAGGCTGGCTGAGACGTGCAGGGTGAGCACGGTCTGGATAAGAAGACAAGAGGGAAAGGGCATAAGAAGCTGCTGGACCAGCAGGCGCAAGAGCTGGCAGGTGGACAAGAGCAAGGCCAAGTTCAGGCTGCAGCCTGGGCTTGGGAATCGTTAAAGGAAACTGTGTCAGAGAGGCAAGAGGGGAGCCTGAGCAGCACAGGATTCAAAGGGGCGGGTTGACTTAACTCTGTGGGTGCCAGGGAGCCAGCGGGGGTCTGTGAGCAAGGGAGTGGCATGCCCTGGTCAGCGACAGCCCCACAAGCAAAGAGGGCAGTGTCTGACCAATTGTCTGGAACTAACACGGAGCTGTAAAGGCTTCTAGCGACCTGGCCCCTTTGGTCATAGAACGCCTTGTAAAGTGCCGTTTAATCCCAAGGCATCCTTTTTATTGGAAACCTGCACTTCAACAAACAAACCAGAGTTCACGTCCAGGGAGTTTTCTCAACAGCTGACTAAACATGCAAACATCTGATGAGCTGTGGGGAGCAGCCTCCATTCCTCCCCACGGTGTCTGCACTGGCAGCTGTGCCCCGCCGCGCATGGCGCCAACGATTGGTGGGTAAGGAGGGTTCTGCTGGCTCCTAGCCTGTCCCCACCCCCATCATCTGTGATGCTATGATTGCCCTGGGTGGGAGTCAAGGTCATCATGAGTCTTGACCTCTAGCTGTCAAAGGAGGCCCCTGCGGGTTGGGAAAATGTCACCCAAAGTTCCCACGTAGGAGGCTACCTGCTGTGTGGCAGGTGCTGGGTAGGTGTGGTTCATTCATTATCCACCAGCCATCAAGGCAGGAGCGACGCTGCCACCTTACAGATGGGGAAACTGAGGCTCAGAGGAGCCGGCTCTCCTGCCCAGGTCAGACAGCTACTGTCTAAGCAAGCCCAGGACTGTCTGGTTCCGGCGCCCGTGCCATGCTGCAGAACGGCAGCTAAATGAGGAAGTGAGTCAGGAAAGCAAAAGGAGGGGGTTCCTTTCTGAGTCAGAACAGGATGTCCCATCCCACACCCGACTGATGCAGAGGCCGGGGTGGGGGTGAACCCCAGAGGGTCAGACTGAGGAGGCACCCAACTCAGCCCAGCCCAGCCCAGGCCTCTGCAGGTAGTGCGCCTGAAATGGGGGACCAGCCGAGGGACAAGCCCAGCACAGGGTGACTACATGGGCCTGGTGACACCAGGCCTCTCGAGGTACAGCTCGAAATGAATCAGGCCACATGGGGACACCAAGCCCAGCTGCGGGGCCCTGGCCCGGGGTTTCCAGGAACTGACAGCTGAGAAAAACCCAGTTCAGTCTCATTTCTGTGTCTCTCTCTCACCATCACCCACCAGGCCAGGCGAAGATGAAGGATGCGCCTTCCCTGGACCTGAGGGAACAGGCCCGTCTCATCTTCTGAGAGGCAGCTACCGGCCTACGCCACAGCCACAGCAATGCCAGATCTGAGCCGCATCTGCGACCCACACCACAGCTCAAGGCAAGGCCAGCTCCTTAACCCGCTGAGAGATGCCAGGGATCAAACCCACATCATCATGGATACTAGTCGGGTGTGTTATCGCTGAGCCACAAAGGGAAGTCCCATCCCATCTTCTTTTTTTTTTTTTTGAGCTCTTTGTGGTTTTTTTTTTTTTTTTTTGGTCTTTTGTTGTTGTAGTTGTTGTTGTTGCTGTTGCTATTTCTTGGGCCGCTCCCGCGGCATATGGAGGTTCCCAGGCCAGGGGTCTAATCGGAGCTGTAGCCGCCAGCCTACGCCAGAGCCACAGCAACGCGGGATCCGAGCCGCCGCTGCAACCTACACCACAGCTAACGGCAACGCCGGATCGTTAACCCACTGAGCAAGGGTAGGGACCGAACCCGCAACCTCATGGTTCCTAGTCGGATTCGTTAACCACTGCGCCACGACGGGAACTTCCCATCCCATCTTCTAACCCGGAACCACACCGACTTCCCTCTGCTGCAGGGCTTGGGAGACACTTATTTCATCTAATGACAGATCTTGTTTCCGTGCCCACTCTACACCAGACGCTGTGGTCCCAGAGGTGAACAGAACCGACCAGATCCCGTGCCCTTGGCTGACCTGACAGCTCAGGCTCCCTTTCCTCTGCTGGAAGATGGACACAGCATCCAGCGTCTATTCAACACCCCTGCTCTCCCTCCCACCCCCAGTCTCTACACGGCATCATCTCTCGACCTGAGACCCTCTGAAATCCCCCATGTGCAGCACTCGCTAAATTCATTTTTCAAAATGTCCCTGTGAGCCAGGGACATTAACCTGTCCCCCTACCCCCACCGACAATGTGTGGGACCCCTGGGTTGGGCTTCGCGGAGCTCCATGAGCTCCCTGAAATCTCGTGCAGCATTTTGTGTGTATGCGTGCTCCTCTGGGGAGGCCTGTAGGTCGCATCCGGTTCCCAAAGCCCCCCTGACCAGGGCTACACGAAACCCACGATGTGAATGATGCCCATTTCTCATTGTGAACGACCCAGAATAGCCCCTGGGATGGAGGCCACCAATCACCCTGCACCATTTCCCTTCTGCTGGACACTTATGTCACATTTTGGTTGTTGTTTTTCTCAATCCCACTAGAACATTTGCAAATGTATCACGCAAGCTCCGTCTCCCGCCGGCTGCAAAGCAGAGCCCCTGATGGACGCTTGTTATTATTCCGCCTAAATGGTATTTTTCTGACCAAGAGACATCCTTTTTCTCTTTAGCATCAGCAGCTGGCCTTCTTTTCAGGGCTGTTTTCCACAAAGAAACCAAGTGTGTGGTCACGTGGCCTAGCTGCTGGGCTTGTAAACCAGAGACCAACCAAATCTGGGTGCTGTGGGCGGTCGGTCAGGCCGGGCTGGGCTGGGCAGGGTGGGACTCACTCCTGGTGAGTCACTGTGCTGGACGCCCATCCACAGGCACACGCAGTCACAGCCACAAAGGCCTGCCTCTTCTAGGATTCTTCCCAACAGCTGCTCAGAGCACACGGACCCTGGAGCCAGCCAGGCGAGCAGACTCAGATGCAACTTGGCTGCTGAAAAACCAGGCAGCCTTTGCCAAGGGAAACGAACGCCTCTGACTTCTCTTTCTGTAAAATGGGAGTAATAATAGTAATAGTACAGTAACAATAGTAATAATAGCAATGTAGTAACATACTACACTATTTTACTATTACTATATTACTATTCACTCTTACTATGTTACTATTGTACTCTTACTAGTAAAGCAATCTGATCTAAGTAGGTTACATTGCTAGACGGTGCTGGTAAGCAGTCAGCGTTATCTCAGGGTTTTACATAAATATAAATTTGCACGTGACGTTCTACTGAGAAAAAAAAAAACGCCATTTAACTGTGCAGCAAAAAGGAAATGGTTAAGGTAAGTTGGTGACATCCATTCCGTAGACTCTCCTTGGCCATTTACACGAAGAAACAGGATATTCACACTATGGAATAATGCTGTGTCTGCAGGGAAAAAAGATCACGCTGTACACTCCTTCCAAGTGTCAAGAAATAGAGACACGCTGGGCTTCCTGTGTGGCTCACAAGAAATAGAATCACCCTAAGTGTCCACGCGCAGAGGAACAGATAAAGAAGATGTGGTACACACACACACACCCCACACACACACACACCCCACACACAAACACTGTTATATACTCAGCGATAAAAAGAGGTAAATAATGCTATTTGCAGCAACATGAAGTGAAGAAAGTCAGATGATATCACTTACATGTGGGATCTAAAATATGATACAAATGAACTTATTTACAAAACAGAAAAGATGCACAGACATAGAAAATGAATTTACAGTTACCAAAAGGGGAAGGGGTGCGGGGAGGGGTAATTTAGGAGTTTGGAATTCGTAGAAACAAATCACTAAACATAAAATAGAGAAAAACAAAGACCTACTAGTATATAGCACAGGGAACTATATTCAATATCTCGTAATAAACTATAATGGAAAAGAACATGAAAAAGAACATGGAGATATAATGCCTAACTAATTCACCTTGCTGTACACCAGAAACTAACACAACACTGAAAATCAACTATACTCCAATTACAAAAAAAACAATCATGCGCAAAACTCTTTGCCCTCTAGACCAGGGGTTGACACTTTTTTCCGGAATGAGTCAGATAGTAAATATTTTAGGTTTGGCACGCCCACTGGTGCCTGTCACAGCTCTTCAAATCTGCAGTTGTAGCGCGAAGACAGCCACAGCCAGTATGTAAATGATGAGCCTGGCAGTGTTCCAGGAAAAGCTTGTTTACAAAATTGTGTGGCGTTTTGGACAGCGGGCTGCAGCTGCCAATCTGTCCTGTGAAAACTACAAAAACTGGGTCAAAAAAGATAAAGATTGAAAGGAACATTGGAAAAAGTAAAAAGTTTTCTTGGAGCATTGGAATCACATATATATATTTTTTTCTTTTCTTTTCTTTTCTTTTCCTTTCTTTTCCTTTCTTTTCTTTTTAGGGCTGCACCTACAGCACACGGAAGTTCCCAGGCTAGAGGTCGAATCAGCATTGCAGCTGCCAGCTGACATCACAGACACAGCAAAGCAGGATCGGAGCCGTGTCTGCGACCTCCACTGCAGCTTATGGCAACACAGGATCCTTAACCCACTGAGCAAGGCCAAGGATCAAACCCGCATCCTCATGGATACTAGTCAGGCTCTTAACCCACTAAGCCACAGTGGGAACTCCCATAGGTACATTTCTTAAATGTCAGTTTCTTTAAGGTGGTAGTGGCAATTAAAAAAAAAATTAGAGGACTTTAAAGCTGCATACATTCCAATAACAAATGAAGAGATTTCACAGTTCCATTAGATTTTAAAATTAGGAAGCCCAGCTTTCACATTATGCTCTAAAAAAAAGGTAGTCTGTGAAGTATAGCCAGTGTGGGACTGAATCTGGCTTCTCCATCAAATAGCTATGTGACCCTGAGCAAGTGTATTAACCTCTCTGTTCCTCAGTTTCCTTGTTTGTAAAGTGAGGATACCAATGGCACCAGGAAGCATGCAAGGGCCTGGCAGGGAGCCTGGCGTACACCAGGCCCTTGATACAAAGATGGGCCTCTCAGACCCACTGAAGCCAGATCTTGCTGACCCAGGGTCTGTGTCATGGCTGGAATAAGACAGACTAGAAAACCCAGCACACTTTACTTCCCAGCTTAAAAAAAAAAAAAAAAAAAAGTGCTCCCGTGGTTTTCAGGTTTGGTTTATAAAAGGACACAGAACTACTCTTATTAAATAAATGAATCCCAGCAGTGAGAGCAGTCTAAGACAGGCAGGGTTTGTTCCAAATGGGAGTGTGGGGAGCAAGTGAGTTTCCGGCGCTGCGCTTGCTGAACCGCTGGGGAGACCCACGGCCCCGCAGAGCCAAATCCACGCCCGGGTCCAGGGTCGCAGGCACCAGCGAGCTTCAACTTGCCTCCAGTCTTGCAGGAGGCAGAGACCAGAGTCCTCTCTCTTTGGCAGAAAGGGGCAGTTAGGTTCAGAGTCAAAGGTCCATCTGACTCAATCCCTCCACAGCTCCATGGCCTGCCCCTGAGAAAGTCCACAAAGCGTACTGGGCAGTGGCCGTCCTTCTCCATCCACCTCTGCAGGTTTACCTCCCACCTCTTCCCACCTCTTCTTCCTGAGCCAGACCTCCCCAGGGCTCCCAGTACACACCAAGTGGCTTCTCCCCTCAATGCTCTTCTTTGCCTGCCTGCATTCACTCATCAGTGCTAGCATCACTGCCTCCAGGAAGCCCTCCAGGATTTTTCAGGGGGTAATGGCTAGGAACTAACATCTTTAAGCACCTACTAGGTGTCAGTTCCTGTATTAGGTGCTTACACACACTACCTCATTGAGGTCTCCCTTCTCCAGTTAAAATAGGAATGATTGCCTTTTTTTTTTTTTTTCCTGTCTTTTAGGGCTGCACCCATAGCATATAAAGATTCTCAGGCTAGGGGTCAAATCAGAGCAGTAGCTGCTGGCCTATACCACAGCCACAGCAACTGGGGATCCGAGCCGCTTCTGTGATCTACGCCACAGCTTGCGGCAATGCCGGATTCCTAATTCACTGAGCAAGGCCAGAGATCGAACCTGTATCCTCAATGGATACTAGTCAGATTTGTTTCCACTGAGCCACGAAGGGAACTCCGGCCTTCTTTTTATAGGTGAAGAAGTCAAGGTCCAAAGTGGTTACGTGACCTGCCTGACTTGTCTCCCAACAGTCCCCCGGCCGAGTCCAAAGGGCGCCCCTGGCAGAGTCCAAGGGGCGCAAAACCATCTCCCTTCTGCCAAAGCTTCAAGTAGCGTCCACCGAGCTACCCAAGAGCCCATCCTCTGAGTCACAGAAGGCCCTGCCTTGTATCTGGAGGCCTCAGAGCACCCCTAAGGCCTCCCCCCTGGAGCCTTCGCCTCCTTGGAGTCCAAGGTCAATGGTTAACAGGCCGTGTAAATTATAATTAGCACATGCCCGTTCCTGCCAGGGCTTCGAGACGCCAGGTTTACGATGTGCCTGTGTGAAGCCAAGGGCACCAGCCTGGGGACTGACTTGTTCCTGGCTCTCCAGGGGTGGCAACATGACGGTGTCACCAGCAGGGGTGAGCCATGTCCTTTACAGATGCAGAGGTGCCTCCCCGAGCCCCCTGGGCCTCAGCACCAGGGGCCACCTGCATTCAGGCAGCAAAGAGAAGCCGTGTGGGGCTCTGGGGAGCAGCATGTTTTCTGGGCACAGGGCACCCGGCCCTGCTGGATGCTACCCCATCCCTCCCCAAAGGGCCTGTGTCTGGGGGTGAGCTCCCCGTCAGTCACAGTGGACAATACCCCACTGTTGTGTGCAGCCTAGAAGCTGACCAAGCACTGTCACCCTCCTTCTCCCCCTTGACCTAATGGCAGGGGGGCGTATCCCTTTCCCCCTGGAGGGACCTGGGCTCCCCAGCCATCACTTAGTGGAGCCCGAGCCCTCCTGCTACTGCCTGGAAAGGTCACCCACCCACTGGGGAACAGGGGCAGCCAGCACGTGAGCCCCATTCTTTGCAATCTGGTCCCAGGGGGCCAGGGGCACAGACATACTCTGGGCCTCCCACACCAGGCACCAACACCATGTGACCTTCAAAAATGTGATTTCTGCCTTCTCTTGCACAATACTGGCTTTAATGGATTTCCTCGCAGGGACTTTGCACGACAGGCAAATGCCACCCTCCCCAAGTTGGCCACACTCAACAGCGGGGCTGCCACCACCCAGGGGAAGGTATGTGCTGGCTGCGTCCAGGGGAAGGGAGCCACATGTGCTGGGCCTGAATCACTTCCCCTCCAGGGAGCTGTGGCCTCCGCCTCAGCCTGCCAGCACCTGGCAAGGACTCGGACGCCTGCCTTCTCCTTTGCATCGCCTTCAGCGCACTGGACCTTCTGATACAGTCTGTTGACTTATTGCTTGTTCATTGGATCTAGATGCTTCTAGAACCATCTAGAATGTAAGTTCTATCAGAGCAAAGATTTTGTTAGTCATATCCACTGCTCCTGCCCCTGTCCCTAGGACAGTGCCTGGCCTGCAGCAGGCCCTCGGCCAGAAGTTGGCGAGTGAATGAATCTTTGCTCTACGTAGTCAGCGCCATTCATCTGCTCAAGAAAGCTTTACGGCACCTCCAGGCGCCAAGGGCAGCAGAGCAAATACTAAGCTGGGGGCAGGGGGCAGAAGCATGAACAGAGCAAGCCCATCAGGGAGTTAAGGTTTGGCTCAGAGGGGACACGTGTGGTCAGGGACTGTCAAGGGAGGGAAGGGCATGTAGGAGAGGGAACAGCATGTACAAAGTAGCAAAGAATGAACCAGCACCTGAGTAATTTGGCAGAGGCCCTCAACCCTCATTCCTTCATCCTCCAGCGTTTACTAAATGTTCTGTGCTTGGGGACAGGAGCTGGCCCGAGGATAGGGTGGTTTCTGCCATCCTGTGCTCACAGACTTGGGGGACAGCAGAGTCACGGATTCTTCGTGCAATCAAGTCTGAGGGGACACTGAGCCTCAAGCGGCCCCCTCTTACAGGTCCATCATGACCCAGCCTGCCCAGTGCCACAGCTGGGGTGGCAGGACTCTGCTTGACTAGGGTGACCAACTGGTCCCGATTTGCCTGGGGCTTTCCCATTTTAGCCCCCAAATCCCACGTCCCAGGAGACCCCTTCATCTTGGTCACACTTACTTCCACCTTCCTCTCCCCTCTGCACAACCCTCCCTGCCTTCTGATCCCCCCCACCACCACCCAATCTCTGAGCCACTCACCTGCGGGGCTGGGCTTCCAGGAGCCCTCTGTGTCAGGGGGCGGGGAGGTGGGGGCAGCTTTTTCTCAGGTAACAGAGAGGGAGACGCTCCAGGTTATAAAGGGCACAGTGATGGGTGAGTCTACAGGCTGCGTGCCCTCCCTTCTCTGATAAAGTCTTCGGACAAGCACAGGGGCTGCAGCAAACACCAGCTCAGCCCACTGTCCCGGCTGGCAATCAGCCATGGAAGCTGCGCAGGCTCCCGATCCCTTGTCTGAGCTTTATCTCCCGAGGCCTCCCTGAGCCAAGGTCAGGCTTCCTCCCCAGCCTCCCTTTGTGCATTCAGAGCAGGCCCCTTGCAGGCCACCAAAAGATGAGGGCTGGGCTCAAGCAGCAGGCAGCCAATGGTGACCTTTTCATTTCCATGGGACAGAGAGAAAACCAAGGCATAAAACTGGGCAGGAACTCACTACTTATTTCCCAAGACCCTCATGATTCCATTCTTCAAAAGCAGCAGCCTTGAATCCTATCTTCTAGAACCTTCCTCACTAGCCCTGGAGAGACTCACACCACAGATGCTCTCTCCCAAGAGGACTCAGAAAGTCTTGCCTGGGTGCCTGTTTTCAGGCTGAGGCTCCTAATTCAGAACTCCAGGCAAGGCAACCAAGTTCCTGCTAAGATAGTCACAGAAACCCCTCAGCCTGGTACCTCCCCAAGGTGCCGAGGGCTGTGAGGTCCCCCAGATATTGCTGGTCTCCCTCTGAATCTGAGCCTGGCTTTTCAGGGAAAGATGCGGAGCTCCCTGGTGGTCTGGTGGTTAAGGAGCCAGCATTGTCACTGCAGTGGCATGGGTTCGATCCATTGTCTGAGAACTTCTGCATGCTGCAGGCACAGCCAAATAAATAAATAAATAAAGTGGAAGATGCTAATGATTAAGTTACCTCCCTCCACAAGTCCCCAGAGAAACTGTGTTTCTTCTCCACTCTTGCCACCTGCAAGAGCATCAACTAGAAAAGGCGAGGTCTTTTATCACGGTCTTCTAACTCTACCATTTATTATTAGCTTGTGTCCTTGGACAAGCTTGGTAATTTCTCTGGGTTGCCTTCTCCATAAAATGCTAGATAAGATCTACTGTGCAGGGCTGATGGATAAAGGGAGAAGGCATCTCCAGCCACCTATACCCTTGAACTCTATGGAAGTGAGAGGGAATGACTAATAACCCTCGGGAAGGGTGTGCTATGTGCCAGGTCTGACTTAAGTTTCGCATTGCTTGTTTAATGACATGGTCAATTACAGATAAACAAAATGAGGCTCAGAGAAGCTAAATCACCTGTCCAAGGTGCCCCAGCCAGCCCAGAACCAGTGTTCTCCCCAGTTTCCGCCCCTCTTCACCACCAAACCCAACATTTGCTGATAAGTGAACTAAGTAATGAACACCAGGCTTTCTTTGAAACAGCAGGCACAAGATTGAGAACTGTCTCAGAACTCCATTTTTTTGGCCGCACCCACAGCATGTGTAAATTCCCAGATCAGGGATCAAACCCGTACCACAGCAGTAACCAGAGTCGCAGCAGTGACAACGCTGGATCCTTAACCCACTGAGCCACCAGGGAACTCCAGAATTCCATTTTTAAGAACCAACATGATTTAAACAGTGTCACCTCTGCAAGGCTTACCCTCTGCCACAGAGAACGCTCTGGAACAGGGGATTGCAAAACCACAGTCCCCTGCCTGTTTCTGCACAGCTCTCTAACTAAGAGTGATGTTTACATTTTTAAATGGTTGGGAACAACTCAAAAGAAGAGTTATCTTTCATGACAGGTGAACATTACACGAAAGACAAATTCCACTGTCCCCAAGTAGTTTTATCGGAACATAGGCAGCCCATTCATTTCCAGAGTCTACAGCTGCTTTCTGGGTACAACGGGAGAAATGAATGACAGAGACAGAGACCATATGGCCCCTGAAACCAAGAATATTTGCCATCTGTCCCTTTACAGAAGAAGTTTGCTGACCTCTGTTCTATCAGCTCAAGGGAAACAGCTCATCCCAGCCCTACCTATCAGCACAGCATTCGTCCAGGTCTGGGAATCCAGAAGATTCCCTACTATTCTTTCAGCAAAAGCACGCAGTCCCTGATATCCAGAATGGGCTGACCAGGCCACATTTTCTAAAGGCTGAGAGCTGTGGAGTTCCCATTGTGGCTCATTGGTAATGAACCTGACTAGTATGCATGAAGACATGGGTTGGATCCCTGGCTTTGCTCAGTGGGCTAAGGTTCTGGTGTTGCCGTGAGCTGTGGTGTGCGTCACAGACCTGGCTCAGACCTGGCGTTGCTGTGTCTGTGGCTGTGGTATAGGCCGGCAGCTGTAGCTCTGATTGGACCCCTAGCCTGGGAACCTCCATATGCTGCAGGTGCGGCCCTAATAAGACAAAATAAATCATTAAAGGCTGAGAGCTGTGTCTTCGTCAGGGTTTTCCCTCTGGAGTCCCCCTTCCTTAGAGGCCCAGGTGGTGGCTGCCATTAAGGCGAGGTCTTCCAGCGCCATCAGGGATGTTGGTGGAGCCACCTGCCCACAGCCTCCACGATGGTACTGGCATCTTGGCTGGATGCTGGATTGGGTTCCACCCTCACCAGGGGGGCCGTGGTGCCAATCCCAAGAAGACAGCTCCAGTTCAAAGGTAACAGGAACCTCACAGTCACTCCCCAAGAAGGCACCCAGGCCAGCTCTCCAGGAATAATAGATGGGTGCCCACAGGGATACAGGCAAAAAAAAAAAGCCAGCCAGTCTCAGGCAGGGTTTGTTCACCTGAAGTTCTGTTTCTGTTCCTCTTCTGGGGAGTTTAAGCTCTGGGGGCGGGGGTGGGGGGGCCTTACTCCATCTGGGAAGTCAAGCCAGCACGGCAGGGTGCTACACCAGGATGGCAAGCCCCTCACTTCCCTCCGTGACCTGATCTGCTGGGGTGCCAGCGGGGGGTGCCAGGGCTCTGTAGACACTGAGATGGTCATGGAGCAGCGCCCTCTGGGACAGGCCACCCCTCCCCCCGTGTCCTCCACCTGCCTCTTGTCTCTAGAAGAACTTTAGCCAAAGAATAAAATTAATCAGAGAAGTGAAAGAAATGCAGACACAAAGAAAAGCAGTCTAACATACAAAATAATAAGAGTTAGCCATTAAACAAAGTCCAGGACCTTAAAGTTCCTTCTCAAGGGTTACAGATAATATTCTGAGCCAAATCCCTTGAGCTTTTTTAAGATACTGAAACCCCTACCAGGCGGAAAAAGTGAACTCTATGATGACCAGATGGTAGCCATGACATAAGCTGCCACAATTCTGGGAACGGAGTTCAAGAAAATGGGAACGAATGGATCCTGGAACTAAAGATTAACTGTACTTACAAAGATGGTGCTGCCCAGACCATCACAGGGCAGATTTCAAGATGACTGTGGGCGCTGTCTGTGCTGTGCAGCACAGAGGCACCCCAACCCCAGCCCAGGCACACCTGAAACTCCCCTTTAAAAGCTCCTGCCCCTGCAGAAGATCTAAACAGACAATTCTCCGAAGAAGACATACAGATGGCCAAAAAACACATGAAAAGATGTTCAACATCACTCATCATTGGAGAAATGCACATCAAAACCACCATGAGGTACCACCTACACCAGCCAGAACGGCCATCATCCAAAAGTCTACAAACAATAAGTGCCGGAGAGGGTGTGGAGGAAAGGGAACCCCATTACACTGTTGGTGGGAATGTAAATTGGTGCAACCACTGTGGAAAACAGTATGGAGATTCCTCAGAAAACTAAAACTAGAACTACCATTTGACCCAGCAATCCCACTCCTGGGCATCTATCCAGGGAAAACCACGACTCGCAAAGACACATGTACTCCACTGTTCACTGCAGCTCTATGTGCAATAGCCAAGACATGGAAACAACCGAAATGGCCATCAACAGAGGAGTGGATCAAGAAGATGTGGTACATATACATAATGGAATATGACTCAGCCATTAAAAGGAAAGATATACGGGCATTTGTAGCAACATGGATGGACCTAGAAATTATCATGCTAAGTGAAGTCAGTCAGACAATGAGACACCAACATCAAATGCTATTACTTACCTGTGGAATCTAAAAAAAGGACACAATGAACTTCTTTGCAGAACAGATACTGACTCACAGATTTTCAAAAACTTATGGTTTCCAAATGAGACAGGTTGGGGGTGGGGGGATGCGCTGAGGGTTTGGGATGGAAATGCTGTAAAATTTGGTTGTGATGATTGTTGTACACCTATAAATGTAATAAAATTCATTAAGTAATTTAAAAAAAAAAAAAAGGCAGGGAGTTCCCGTCGTGGCGCAGTAGTTAACAAATCCGACTAGGAACCATGAGGTTGTGGGTTCGATCCCTGGCCTTGCTCAGTGGGTTAAGGATCCGGCATTGCCATGAGCTGTGGTGTAGGTTGCAGATGCAGCTTGGATCCCGTGTTGCTGTGGCTCTGGCGTAGGCTGGTGGCTACAGCTCTGATTGGACCCCTAGCCTGGGAACCTCCATGTCATAGGAGCAGCCCTAGAAAAGGCAAAAAAAAAAGACAAAAAAAGAAGGCAGATGGGCAAATTAGGAAAATACCAAATCTTCTGGCATCTTGATCTTGGACTTCCTAGCCTCTAAAAATGTGAGAAGTAAATGTTTGTTGCTTAAGCAAAAAAAAAAAAAAAAAGAAGTCTAAGATCTAACTGTCCTTTGCACAGGGAGACAGGTGACACTTTGCTCTGTGGCCTAAACTAGCAATTAACAACCCCTTCTTTCCAGGCTCTCCCAGCGGGGGCTTGAGGTTCATGACACGTGTTCACACATCCCCAGCGGGGGGAGGAGGTTAGCGCATGTCCCCCACGTTACAGAGAAGGGAACCGAAGTCCAGAAAGACAAAGTCAAAGGGTGCTTCCTGGGGCCCTTACAGCATCCTGAGCTTTGCTGTCTCTAAGCCATCATGCCTGGGATGGGACAGTCTGTGCAAAGCACCCAAATCCCCCACCAGACTCCCCCCACTCAAAGCAGGGACAGGACAAGTCCAGCTCAGTCAGCCCTGTCGAAGGAATACAGTTGCCCAAGGAGTGAAGCTTTCAGCGCAGAAGGGCCCAGATCCCAGCCGCAAGCATGTGCTGCTATGGCTCTGGCAGCAAATCGGCTCCAGCCGGGAGCTGCTTCCTGCAGGAACAAGTGGGGCGGCGGGGGGGTGGGAGGGGGAAGGCCTCCCCTCCTCATCAGGGGAGCACACCCACAAGCAGAGACCCAAGCCTTCAAGTGGCTTTTACCCCGAAGGCAGCGGGAACCAGAGACATTACACGGTGGAATTTTTAAAGAATCCATTTTCTAAAATTATTTCCAAGCAAAGTTGAGCACGAAAGCAACAAACAGATAAACAGGCAAATTATGGAAACCAGCTCCATCACTGCCCGATGCCGGGTAAAGGAATTTACCCTGGCAACCCCAGCTGGCTCATGCCCAACCTACAACGCCGGCTTGTGGTCACTAAGCTCTCGATGAGCAAGCCGCAGGTGGGGCTCCTTGGGTCCAAAGTGGAAAAGGGTGTGGGCAGGGCAGGGCCCTCTGGGGTGGCCCCAGAAGCCTCTGGCCACACAGAGAGGGTTTCCTTTGAGGACTGACCTGTGAGAGCTTTCGGGGGCTGCAGAGAAAGAACTAGAAGCCTGGTACGGAGACCTGAGTGCTTGGTCCGGCTCAGGGCACTTGCCGCACTGAAGGCGGAGGCAGGCTGCTGGTTACCTGCATGAACTCTGTTCAGGACACCGGAGTTCAGTTCCTCACTCCGCGGTTAACTAGCCGAGGACAGGTTTGCTAACCTCACTGTAAATGGAAGTAACAGAGCCCATGTCACCAAGTCGCTGCGAAGATAAAGGGAGGAAAGGCAGGGAGCCTTCAGGACCTGCGGGACAGATGCTAGCTGACATGGTACCCAAGGAATCTTCCATGGCAGCCTGATCTGGCAGTGTAGACACTGATACATTCCTTTGCTCATCCATTCATTCCTTCACGCTGTAAATACAGGTTGAGCAGCTCCTAGGGCCAGGATGCTCTGGGGACAGGGAAAGAAATCTCACCCTGATGGAGTTTGTGTTCTAGCCGAGGAGATGGGTGATACAGTCAATGGTAAATAACTCAGATAAGCTCAGGTGAGGATAGGTGCTAGAGGGACAATGAGATGGGGAGATAGGACAGGGCGTGGTGGCCAGGTGGGGGCTTGGGGCTTAATCCTTAGAGCAAGGAGGAGCCAGATAAGCGGGAAAGGACCAGCTTAAGTGACCTGGCCCCTCCTGGTGGGGGACGTGTTCAGACAAGAGCAGCCAGACTGAAGGTCCCCAAACACCTACAGTGAGGCTGAAGTTCTGGGAGGAGAGGAAACATCCAGACTTCCAGGCACCTTAGAGATCTCCTAATTCCAACCTCCCATTTTAAAGGGCAGGAAAGGGAGACCAGCCGGCGGGCGAAGGTCAAAAGAGTCTGTGGAACGAAGCAAGGACTCCTCCCATCATTGTCGAAAGGCCTTCTCTTCGCACCAAGAGGCTACTCCAGTGAGTCAGCCTGCTGCGTTATTTTCGCAAATGTCACTCGGGAGGGGCTCAGCCCTTTCCAGATCTCAAATAAGACTTTTGACCTAGAGTTCAACCAGAGACAGCAGCCCACCCTGTTCCATCCGAGCTGTGCTGACGACCG
Organism: Phacochoerus africanus; assembly: GCF_016906955.1. Classification (NCBI taxonomy): domain Eukaryota; kingdom Metazoa; phylum Chordata; class Mammalia; order Artiodactyla; family Suidae; genus Phacochoerus; species Phacochoerus africanus. The sequence continues at coordinate 119,365,283 of NC_062552.1, forward strand.
GGTGGACTAACCCAGTAACCCAGCCCAGCACCGCCCCCCATCTTCCTCGAGCAACCACCCCAGATTGTGTTACACCCCAGACTTTTAGGGAAGGTTGTTGGAGGGGAACGGGTACTGGCCCAGGGGCCAGAAGACACTGTCTCAGGTCCCAGATGGGCTCCAAGTCACCTAAGAGACTTGGGCCAGTCTTTTCTGTCTGTGCAGACTCAGTTTACCCCAAAGGTAAAATGACAGGCTCCAATGAGAGCATCTCTGCAGCTCCAATTCGACCCCTAGCCCGGGAACGTCCATATGCTGAAGGTGCAGCCATTAAAAAAAAAAAAAAAAAAAAAAAAGGAAGAAATATTTTGGAGTGATGGTTGGTTCTCACATTCTCTTACTCTCCTCTTCAACCATCATTCCAAAATATTTTTCTTACTTTTTCTTTAACAGCTGCACCTGCGGCATATGGAGGTTCCCAGGCTAGGGGTCGAATCAGAGCTGCAGATGCCATCCTATACCACAGCACACAGCCACACCAGATCCAAGCTGCCTCTGTGCCCTACACTGCAGGTGTGGCAACACCGGATCCTGAACCCACTGAGCGAGGCCAGGGATCGAACCCACATCCTCATGGATACTAGTTGGGGTTCTTAACCTACAGAGCCACGAGGGGAACTCCTGAACTCTTGAACATTGCACACACCATCTCTCCAGGCACATACAGCAAGGGCGTGTTTCCTAGTCCCTGAAGGCTCCCTTACTTGTATAAAATTCTCTCTCACTGGGTCCTCCCATCAGCTTGGCCCTATGGGGAGGTATCACCAGCCCCATCAGACAAATGAAGTGGCTTCACAGTGCTGCCTCTGGCCCCAGGCCACAGAGCAGGGCTGCCCCTGGCCCCAGGGCCCCAACACCCAACTGAGCATAGGCACAGGGGCACAATGGCTCCCTCCCTCCGTGCCCACCGAGCCTGAGAAAACCACCGCCTAAAGTGACAGTCCTGGGACACCCACCCTTTGGGTCCTGTTGGATGGGAAGACAGCTTTGCAGAGGATAGGACACCTTTGATTTGGGCAAAGGGAAGGTGGCCAGGAGTCAGAGTGAGCCCTGCAGGCACCAGGGCCAAAAATGGGCTGGGCTCACCCCCATTCTCAGTGCCCTGCAGTCCTTGTCACCAACAGAGCAAGCCCCGTGGCGAGGGGGGAAGCCTGGCGCTTAGAGCCCTCAGCATTCAGAGCTTCCAGGATGTGACAGCCCACCAGGCTGGGCCACCAAGGGCTTGGCTTCTGGGGAGGGAAGGCTGTGCCCACACACCGCACACTTAAGACCGTTGTCGTCTCTCAGTTCTCCCTCTGGGTGAAACTCCTGCCCCACCACTTACGCGCCATGGGATTTGGGGCGAGAGGGTTAGCCCCTCTGAACCTGCTGCCCCATCTAAAAATGAAATGGGGAGCACCGCATCCGTGACACTAGCTTGCTTTGCTAACTTATAAATCTATCGCGCATGCCCTGCGGAGGAGGAGGAGTCAGAGGAGCCCCAGGAGGGCTTCCAGGAGGAAGGGAGGGTCTAGGTACTGCTTGTCTATCTCCTTTGATGATGTTTCTATCATGCAAGTTCTGGAAGTGCGTGGTCCTGGCATGTTGTAGTTCCCTTCTGCTACTTTTTTTTTTTTTCATTTTGGCCACACCCACCACATGAGGAAGTTCCCCAGGCGGGGGATCAAACCCATGCCACAGCTGTAACCAGAGCCACAGCAGTGACAACCCAGATCCTCACCTCCCTGCGCCACCAGGGAACTCCCTCTTCGGATTTTTTTAAAAAATTAAAATGATTCCATTTAGTCTCAGGGGTACCACCACTTCCCCGCCTGTTCCGAGGAAGAGGGAGCCCGGCCCTTGCAATTGTAGTAGCACAGGTGTGGTGGGCGGTGTCCTCAGAGTCACACAGGTGTGGCGGCACAGGGCAGACAGTTTTCTCTAACTCTGCACGTCATGTTTCCTCGACTGTAAAACCACAGGATTGGTCCCGGGGATCTGGGATTCCTCCCAGCTCAGACAGGTCCATATTCTCTGATTCAGAAGCATAAATCATGAGCCCAGGACTTTAAAAAATCCTGTTGATAATCTGAGATGGTAGCGTGTGAAAGTCATTTTCTCATTGTATGACTTCAGAAGAGGGAGATGATTTCTCCTGAATGAGAAACCACGTGTCTGTTACACAACAGGATTTGTGTCTGTTTTATTTTTTAAATCCAGCCAGATTAGCATTTGAATCTGTGGGAAGAGTATGATTTTCTAAGAGAGCTTTGTGAGCATGCTCTGTATGATCTTCCAATTGTATTAGTATGTCAGAGTTAATGTGTCCATATAATGGGATGCACATTGTATTACATTATACGTATTATATTTATGTGTTATATACATTGGACATATACGTATTTCTTATTTATAAGAAATGAAGTATAAAAGTATTTTAGGAGTTCCCTGGTGGCTCAACGAGTTCAGCATCCAGTGTTGTCATTTCACTGCTGTGGCGCAGGTTTGATCCCTGGCCCGACGACTTTCACGTGCCACGGGAGAGGCCAAAAAACACCAATATTTTTTTTATTTTTTGGCCGCCCCAAGGTATATGGAGTTCCCAGGTGAGGGATCAGATGGAAGCCACGACTATAACCTACACAGCAGCTGTGGCAACCCTGGATCCTAAACCCACGGAGTGAGGCCAGGGATCAAATCTGCATCCTCAGAGACACCATGTTGGGTTCTTAACCTACTGAGTCACAATGGGACCTCCAATGCTGGATCCTTTAAAGCAGCATGCCAGGCAGGGATAGAACCTGCATCCTGGCGCTGCAGAGATGCCACTGATCCCATTACGCCACAGTGGGAACTAAAAACTCTTTTCAAATGATGCCCATGGAGCCTATGACCCCACAGAGAGTGCAGCAGGCTGATCCTATACCCTCTCACTTATCAAAGATAACCACCCTGATTTTGCATTATTGTTCCCTTGGTTTTTTTTTTTTAAACCTGCTCAAATTTGTGAACCAGGATCTATGTCTGGAGGTGTGCATGAAACATACCTGTACTCACAATTTACAAGGTGACCTCCCTTGCAATGCCGCCCCCCCTCGCCGCCCCCCTCCCCCCCCCAACCCCAGCCATGACCCTCTGAATCCCAATCTCCTCTCCCCAAAACCTGAGATGATACTGGACTTTTACGTAAGGTAATCACCTTCTTACTTTTTGCCATCATTTTATATCTCAGGTGCATATCACTAAACAACGTGCTGTTCCTATGCTTGTGTTTTTGAGCTTCCTCATTTCCTGAGCGGCTCTCTGCCTTTCCCCTGAGTCTTTCAAAGTATTTCAGGGAAGGTGGGATTCCTTTTGCCAAATCTGGAGCCTAGAAATCCAGGCAAGAGGTGGTGCAGGCCACACTACATTGTCACAATTACACTAGGAGGATTGGTAATGAGAAAAACCATGCTGGCGCCTCTTTCTGGTGTGGCCCCGGCCCATGCTGGGCGTTCTGCTGAGCACTGTCCCTCGACCAGTCACAGCAACCCTCCAGGGAGGTGCGGGGCCTCTAAACTCTGTTTTAGAGATGACAAAGTCGGGGCTTCAGCTTCCTAGCTGCTCATTCCCAGAGGTTTCATCTCTAAGACTTTCTTTCTTTTTTCTTTTTACAGCCACACCCATGGCATATGGAAGTTCCCGGACTAGGGGTTGCATTGGAGCCGTAGCTACCAGCCTACGCCGCAGCAACCCCAGATCCGAGCAGTGTGTGCAACCTATGCCACAGCTTGTAGCAACGTCAGGTCCTTAACCCACTAAGGACCCAACGTCAGGTCCCCCATCCCTAAATCCTGAAGCCAAGATTCCTTGAGGGACGGGCAGGAGTGGGGAGGGTCGGCAGACACGTCCCTGACTCCCAGGTTCCTCTCCTGGTGACCCAGTTGGGCTACTTTTAGATGTTAAAGGGGGAAAAAATGCTTGGACTCCACTTCTTCCAGCAAATGCCGACATCTAATGATGACTGGGTCCTGCCTCGCCAGTACTGTTCTCCGATAATTAACATATAACACAGTCCTTGAGTCGTCTGAGAGGCTCTGTAGTGGCGTGAAGAGCATCGCCAAATGCCCTGGGTCCATGTCCTAACTCCACGACTCCCGGCCTCTGAATCGCTCTCCTCCATTGTACCCAGGCCGACAGTGGCAGCCTTGCCTAAGGTCACCTAGGAGGTGAGAGACAGGGGATGCTCCACCGCAGGCCCCTCTCAAAATCTCTCACCTGGGGTCAAGGACCAGCCTTCAGTCCCAGAAAGAGCCCAGAGCGAGAGGATGCAAAGCCACCCACCATTTGACAGGCATGGGGACATCAAGGCTGGGGGCAGGGATGGGGAGGCAGAACTGAGAGAGAGGACACTCAGGTGTCCCAACCAGACCCCGTCACCCCAAACTGTGACAGCTGCTCCCACATGCTGAGCCTGACACCGCACAGAGTGCGGTTGATGGGCCGTCCCACGTCATTCTCAGGGCAAGTCCTAGGGTCGTCACCTTTCCGGGGGAAGGAAACTGAAGCTCTGAAAGGCGACGTGACTTTTCCTTGATCTCACAGCTGGGAAGAGGCTGTATGGCACGGCTGGTCTGACCTGGCCACCCCCATCTCTAACGGCTGAGCAACACTGGAGGGCCCCATGCCTGCTGGACTCCCGGGGGCTCCTGGGTGCTTTGGAGGTTGTGCTGGAACTGCCCACTCCAGCCTCCCCAGAATGGAGGTCACCCCACCATCAAGCCAAGGTCCCCCAACAGCCCTACCCCATCACATGGCAGAGTGGCCACCCAGGCAGGACAAGTCCGAGGCTGCAGGAGAATGTGCTTGGTTCCCACGGAGACAGAAGGGAACTCAAACTTCCCCCTGAAGAGTGCCTCAGGGGTAGAGGCCAGCCCGCATCCTGGGGCAGAAACCTGAGCCCGATCCTCACCACTCCCCTCTATGCCACCAGCAAATCCTCAAGTCCCCTCCCCAGGACCCCTAGCAAGAGAGGAATGAGTTCCTAAAATAAGCCTCCCTGGCCCACACCCACTCCAGCTGCCCTCTGAGGGGCCTCTCAGCCATAAAGGACGCCCCGGGGCCAGCAGGCTTGGCACAGCTGTGGCGTCTGCCCGAGCGCGGTCCTGCCCGAGGAATGTGCAGACCCACACGTGTCCGAGGGCCCGCTGGGGCGCAGTTTCAGCAACAGTGCAAAACAGCCCGTAGGCACAGCCCTCTGCCTCCCCGCTCCTGACCCCTGATAGCGGTTGGCAGTCCCAGTGGAGCAAGAGGCACAGCTGAACCCTTCAGGAGTCAAGTTCAGTTCTTGGCTGTGTGGCTCTGGGCAAAACACTCCCTCTCTCTGGACCTGTTTCCCCGCTGCTGCAGATGAAGGAGGCTGTCCTGTCAAGCTCAGAAGGGCAGCGATTTTGCGACATGCTCCCTTCTCCCCACTGTCCCCTCTTGCCCTCGTTCATGTGAGATGAGGGATGCCCGCTGGACGCATCAGGCTCCCCGACTGGCAGCCCTTGGCTGTACCCTTCACTAGTGCCATAAGGAAGCTGGGAGAGGGCCCAGGGCAGCCTTGGGCCAGAGCTTCAGGGCCAAAGTAGTAAAATCGTAACATTCATTATCACCCAGCCCAGTGGAGTCCCCTGTCTTAAGAGCCCTGAAGCGGAGGTCAGTGGGTTTTGAGAGCACTCACTGCTCCTGGGTTGACCAACGGCCAGGTCCACCAGCTCCACTGTTTGCAGTCAAGTTCTGAAGTTTATAAGGGGAGTCAGCATCCATAGGGGGCCCCCTCAGGCCCCGCAGGAGAATTTCGGCCTCACTACCACGACCTTTAGAGACGTGGATGAGGCTCAGAGAGGGCGAGAAGCTTGCCCAAGGCTGCACAGCCAGAGATGGGTTCTAAATGAAACTGACGCTGCCTGCGGATGCGACTTCCTCTTCCTACTGAGAGCTCTGAGCCCTCAGGCACTACCGAGCGAGCTCGTGGTCGCCGGGAGGGGGTACTCCTGCCGGTGTTTACTGCCCCGGCCGGGGACACGCGGCGGCGCGAGCCTGCATGACTGACTGGTCCGCTCGTCCCAGGAGGAGGCAGAGCGAAGACTCGAGGCGGTGCCCGTTAGGGACGCGCTGCCCGGGGCTTATGGGCTTTTTCTTGGGGACTGTACCCGCAGGGCTGGGGAGCGGAAAGGCTCGGGGATTTTGCACACTGCAAGGAACTGTTGGGTTTAAACTAAAAATACCCGCCCGCCCGCCCGCAGCTGTCACTCCAGGGCCCCCGCCCCCGGCGCGCCTCCCCAGGTCCCCTTGACTTTCGGCGACTCCGATCCCTGGGGGACGTGCCAGGGCTGGGCGGGGGACTGAGGACCCGACCCTCCCAGCCCCCGGCCCGGCCACCCAGCCCCGGCACCCAGCCCCGAGCCACTTACCCGGCCGGGAGCGTGCGGGAGCGCGGCGCCGCGGGCAGTGCTGGCCGAGCCGCCCTCCTCCTCCCTGCGTCCCGGGCGGCTCCGGAGCGGGGCGGGGCCGGGGCGGGGCCCGGACACTCGCCCCCGCCCCGCCCAGTCCCCTCCGGACCCGCCGCGGGAGCCGCCCCTGGCCCCGCCACCTCGGCGGGTGGGAGAAGGACGATCCTGGCTCTGCCCTCTTGGCAAAGGGCCGAGGAGCCCGGCCTCAGCCCGGTGGGCACCCCATCGCGGACCCCCTCCCCCGGGGCAGGGGGGGAGCGCTGTCGTGGGGGCTCCGCACCCTCACCCCTGTCACCCCTGGCCCCGGGCCCACAACTGCCCTCTCCGCTCAGTAGCTTCCCCGAGCCTCGGCCCCCCCCCGCGCCTGCCTCGGCCCGGGTCTCATCCTCGGGGATGGCACGTTGCTGCCTCTACTCAGGGGGAAGTTGAATCTGGGGAGTTCCTCTGTGTGTCCCGCCTTGGGGAGGGGGCTAGGGGCCTGGCGGGTCTTGCTCTCTCAGAGCCCAAGTGGGGATAAAAGAAGGGGCACCCTTCCCGGAGGCGCGAAATCCAAGGAGGAAGTGACACCTATCAGCCAGCCTGAGAGTGGAGGCGCCCCATCCGGCCCCTCCCACCCCACAGTCCCCGGAGCCACCACGCAAGGCATCTTCGGGCCCCAGGCTTGGATGGGAGACCCCCAGGATGCCAAGCGGAGGACATGGGGGCGGAGGGTGAGTCACGAGGAATGTGGGTCCCACCTATAATCAACCGCCCACCAACCCAAGGGCCAAGAATGTGCCTGCCCTCCTCGTCCCCGCGCGCCCCGCCCCCCAGCGGACACTTCCTCCCACGCGTCCTCAACCCCTGATCGGGGGATTCCACCAACTCTTTAACCTTACAGCTGAAAATTTAAATGTGACCTGCCTCTGCCTTTGTCCTCCCAGCCCATTCAGGCCTCGGACTACCCGCCACCACAGCGCTGAGCTTTGCCCGCGTAATTACAGGTTTGCATGATGGGTTCCGCCTCCTTTGGATGGGGCTGGGAGCCTCACGAAGGCTACAACTTGCAGAACTCTGTACCACGTGGACTCCGCTCTTCACAATTTAGCTGTGGTTACGCCCATTTTGCAGATAAGGAGTGAAGCAGCTGCTCCAAATCTCCAGCAACCCGGAGGGTGTTTTCCTCTTTGGTTCCTTAGTGAGGCTGGCAGTTTGATGAATAAATCCGCGTAGAAATGAGTGTCCAAAGAGAGATTAAATTGGAAGTGCCTGTTGTGGCGCAGTGGAAACGAATCTGACTAGTATCCAAGAGGATGGCCCTGGCCTTGCTCATTGCATGAACTGTGGTGTGGGCGGCAGACTCAGCTCCGATCTCGCATTGCTGTGGCTGTGGTGTAAACTGGCAGCCATAGCTCCGATTCAGATTCAGCCCCCTAGCCTGGGAACTTCCATATGCAGCAGGTGCGGCCCTTAAAAAAAAAAAAGACCAAAAAAAATGAGATATTAAATTGTAAAATAGGACCACGTAGTAATTGTGTGTGTGTGTGTGTGTGTGTGTGTGTGTGTTTTCCATACAGGGAGCAAGGTAGAAGGATACCAAAGCTTAGAATTAACACTGTGGGTAGACCTAGCCTGGGTTAAAGAGCTCAGTGTCAGCCACACCTCCTAACTTGAACCAATTTAGTAAGTTATAATTATTCACAGATGCAGAGGTGATACTCAAAAGGGCCTCTTTCATCCTTGCCTTTTGATTGTTCTAGGTGTCCAGTTATATTTCTCATTATCATCCTGACTCTAGCAGGGGTACTGCTGCAGGCTTTGGGGTTTCAACCGTTTAGCTGAGGGTACGGACAGCCATCAACAATGACAATAATTCCGGGCATTCGGAGAATGCACTTTGCTTCTCCAAATGTCTTCCTGAGTATCTCCTCTTAAGTCTCTGCAGCGATGCTCCAGGTAGTTAACAACAGTTTGCGTTCTCTTATGACCGGAAATTAAAGCAGCAACAGGTCAGGTGGCTTGCAGGTCAGGTGACTTGCAGGAGCGTCACACCTGCTGGCCTGTCTCCGGAGAGGCTGGCGGCTCTCAAGTCAGTCTTCTGCAGTGAGAGATGGTTTGTTTGGTGCAGTGGGGCGTGAAGAGCTCACGCTCAGGTGCCAAACTGCCCAAGCTTTTGACTTTCAGCTCATTGCTCATTTCCTCTTCTGTTAAATGGGTCTAATAACAGCGACGTCTCTAGAGTGGTTTTGTGCCTGGTATTGTGAGCACCCAGCTCATGTGAACTGTTCTGGGGCTAGTCGGCCTGGCTAAGAGCTCCCTTGCACACAGTCCTTCAGTCCTGTATCACAGATGTCCTGAGCACCTACTATGCGCTAGAGCCCCCCCCCCCCGGAGGTCACAGGGCAATGATCCTGTGCCCGAGGGGCTGAGGCCTCTCTCTACAGAGCACCTGTCATCACTGAGACTCCCCATCCCAGACCCAGCTCTGCTGCTTGACTGAGGGAACTTCGGCAAGCCGTGTAACCTCTTGGCACCTTGATTTTCTCATCCATTAAACGGGGAGAGCAATAATATTTCATAAGTGAGACTATATGGGATAAAAATGTTTTATCAACTGCAAAATACCACGCAGATATTATTAGTTTTCTTGTCATTACCAGCTTGAGCTTTACAGGGCAGAGTACTTTTCAAAACACACTCCCATTGCTTCCCCTAAGCCTGACATAAAAAACAGGGCCTGGAGTTCCCCTCGTGTTGCAGCAGAAACAAATCTGACTAGGAACCATGAGGTTTCGGGTTCGATGCCTGGCTTCACTCAGTGGGTCAAGGATCTGGTGTTGCCATGATCTGTGGTGTAGGTCGAAGATGCGGCTTGGATCCTGCGTTGCTGTGGCTGTGGTGTAGGCCGGCAGCTGTAGCTCTGATTAGAGCCCTAGCCTGGGAATCTCCACATGCTACGAGTATGGCTCTAAAAAGCAAAAAAATAAAAAATAAATAACAATAAAAATAACGGCTTTAAAAAGCAAAAAACAAACAAACAAAAAAACAGGACCTTACTTTTTTTCTGTTTTTTTGTGGGGTTTTTTTTTTCCCCTTTTCTTTTTGTCTTTTTAAGGCAGCACCAGTGGCATATGGAGGTTCCCAGGCTAGGGGTCAAACTGGAGCTGTAGCTGCCAGCCTACACCACAGTCACAGCAACACTGGATATGGGCTGGGTCTGCAGCCTACAAGGCAGCTCATGGCAGCACCAGATCCTTAACCCACTGAGCAAGGCCAGGGATCGAACCTGCATCCTCTTGGATACTAGTTGGGTTCTTAACCTACTGAGCCACAATGGGAACTGCAGGACCTTATTTTTCATTAATTATGTGGCAGCTGTTTGCAACTCCAACCTAGTTCACATGGAAGGGAAGAGAGTTGAATAAGCAATGCAGGAGGAAGGGGGAGTTTGTCCGGAGGGAGGCTACGAAAACTTCAGTTCGTCTTCAGCGATGCCCACTGCTACAGAAAGGAGTGGAAATGAAAGCTTATCCGGAAAGAAAGTTCTGGCAAAGGAAGCCGGGAGAGCCCCTCTGTCATCTCTGGAACTGAGCACAGGAAACCCGCCCCCCCCCCCCCGCCTCCCTTTCAGAAGTGGCCCAGAGAGGGAACCACAAGGAGGCCCTAAAATGATGCCATTTGGAAATTCTGACTCATTTGGCAGTGGGGGTTGTTTGCTCAACGTCCAAAAGGTCTCCCAAAGAGGGAAATTTGTATGTTCTTTCCCCATGTCTCTTCCCAGGGCAGCATCTCCATCACCCTGGGGGGAAGCAGGGGCCAGTTCTATCAGCCTGCAGAAGTACGGCTTCAAGTCTGTTTCATGTTTGCCTGGGCCAGCTCGCTTCAACGATGATCCTGTGCGAGTCTTATTTTGTATGATTTTTAGTTGTTGGTCTGTGTGTTCAGTCTCTGCAGAAAGATCCCAGCAAAAGCTGGAATGCCTCTTCTGGCTTATCCACTCCCATCCCTGGGTGTGAATGGGTAAACTGAGGCCAGGGGGCAGGAAGAAGGGGCCCTGCCCAGGGTCCCAGGATGGTAATTGGTGTTCTGGAAATTGATTTTCCCATTTCTCCATCCCTCGCCTGGCTTTCGCCTTAGGGATGACTTACATGAGTGCTCATGGCTAAGCGCAGATGCAAAGCTTGCACTGGGGTTGCTGTTTTCCGTTTTCCGGAAATGGAGCTCAATGGAGCTGTCCTGATCTGGGCGTGGAGGGCTGGTTCTCACCTCGACTCTGCTCTCAGCTGCTGCTTTCTTTGTTTCCTCTTTTGCCAGTCCTCAGGGTGTTAGTCTGTCCTTTGACCCTCTGGTTCCACTGTGAGCTCGGAGGGTGAGGGATCCACCAGCCCGCTTGGTTAAGGGCTCTGGAGTCGGTCGCCTTCTCCCCGGGGCAGCTGCCGCCCAGTAACTGAGCAGAGGCACCCCCTCTGGATGGCAGAGGCACCCCCGCTGGATGGCAGAGGCACCCCCTCTGGATGGCAGAGGCACCCCCGCTGGATGGCAGAGTCCTGTCAAGCACCAGGCATGGGAACTGGAGTGATTCGAGCGAGTCCTGTAGATGCACGAACAGTGCTGCTTTTAGTAAATTGAAATATAACACGTGTGGGAAGCGCAGGACTGGAACCTGGGGTGACTGGGATCTAGCCCTCATTAGTGCTGCTGATGAGCTGTGGAACTGTGGGTCACTTCTGAGTCTCTGAATCTGTGAAATGAGAAAATTGGAAAAGGCCATCTCTACGTTACCCTCCCAGTTACCGCTCCCCATCCAATAAAACGCTATGCGAATTTGGCAGTGTTAGATAATAACATCATTTAGCATGACTAAACCCTACTGTGTGCGTTCCCACTGTGGCTCAGAGGGTTAAGAGCCAGACTAGTATCCATGAGGATGTGGGTTCGATCCCTGGCCTCACTTGGTGGGTTAAGGATCCGATGTTGCCATGAGCTGCAGCGTAGGTCACAAATGCCACTCGGATCTGGTGTTGCTGTGGCTGTGGCGTAGGACAGCAGCCGTAACTCACACTCAACCCCTAGCCTGGGAACTTCCATATGCTGCAGGTACAGCCCTAAAAAAACCCACAAACAAACAAACAAAGAACACTATTGTGACTATACTGCAGGAAGTAAGTACAAACAGAAATCAAAATGTTAAGGTACCATCAACAAACTTTATTCCTAAAAAATAAAATCCTTTAAAAGAGCCTGGCTGTATTTCTCCATCTACTGTCTCTGCTTCTGCTTAAGGAGCAGCCTTAGTGGTTTTTTTAAATTACATGAGGTAGTTGTAGATTACGTAGTTGTAATAAATCACTCGGAGAGATCCCTGGACCTTTGACCCGGTTTCCTCCAATGGTCACGTCTTGCACAAGTAGCTAGGGCAATGTCACAACTAGGATATTGACACTGTTGCCATCGGATGCAGAACATCTCCAAACCCCCGCCCCTGCTTGCCGCTCCCTCCTGCTGCTCCTCCCTCCAGCCCTCACCCCCTCCTTAACCCCTGACACCAATTAATCTGTTCTCATTTCTATAATTTTGCCATTTCAAGGCTGTTATATATATGAATGGAATCATAAAGTGTGTCACCTTTGGGGATTGGCTATTTTCACTCAGTATTGTTCACTGGTGATTCATGCAGGTCGTTGCTGTATCAGGAGTTGATACTTCTTTATTGCTGAGTAGTTTTCCATAGTGTAGCGAGATCATAGTTTATCTAACCATTTACCTGGTGAAGGACGTCAAGGTTGTTTCCAGTTTGGGGCTATTTATTTCTATTTAAAATTTTTTTTTTAAATTTTTTTCACCCTTCTCTTTTTTACTTTATAATTGTTTAACACTTTTTATTACTCAATGAATTTATTGTTGTACAATGATCGTCACCATCCAGTTTTATAGGATTTCCATCCCACACCCCCAGTGCATCCCCCCTATTTATTTTTATTTTTATGGCCATGCCTCTGGTGTATGGAAGTTCCTGCCCAGGTGTCGAATCGGGACCGCAGCTGCAGCCTATACCCCAGCCACAGCAACACCGGATCCGAGTTGCATCTGCCACCTACTCCACAGCTTATGGCCACAGCAGCTCCTTAACCCACTAAGCCAGTTCAGGGATGGAACCAGCATCCTCACAGAGACAACGCTAAGTCCTTAACCTGCTGAGCCACAACGGGAACTCCTGGGGCTTTGAATAAAGCGGCTGTAAACATTTAGTACAGGTTTCTGTGTCAATGAAAGTCTTCACACGTTAGGTGTTAACTGCTAGTTACAGTACCCCTATACTAACCAGCACCAGATTTTTTTGATATTTATTTATAGGGATGAACACACTCCGAGGATGTCGAAATGTCTACTAAGTTGCCCAGGACCGGGCTGTGAGTTGTGGAAATCTAACAGAAGCAAACCACGTGGTTCCTGCCCTCGGGAATTTACATTTGAAATAACAAGACAGCACTCCATGTCATCTGATGCTAGACTGCTCAGTGTAGAATTGGCTCTTGGAGGAATCCAGAAATCGGGGAGAGGAGTGAGGGCTGCAGGGCTTGGGAGGAGCTGTTGTGGATAAGATGAGATGTGAGTTACATCCTGAATGATGGAGAAGAATAATGATATTTAACATTTATTAAGGGGTTACTTTATGCCAAGCACAGTCCCAAGCTTTATCTATAGTGACACATGTAGTCCTCATCAGAGAAGCTATTATTATCTAATGTTACAAATAAGGGAACAGAGAGGCCAATGACTACCTATCATCACACAGCTGTCATGTGACTGCCCTGAGGGCACTCTGGTTTCAGCCCTCACTCGTATGTATGTGTATACGTATGTGTGTATGTATGTATTCATTCATTCTTTTTAGGGCCGCATCTGCAGCATATGTAAATTACCAGGCTAGGGGTCAAATTGGAGCTGTAGTGGCTGGACTAAGCCACAGCCACAGCAACTTGGGATCTAAGCCGTGTCTGCGACCTTCATCACAGCTCATGGCAATGCTGGATCCTTAACCCACTAAGACCAGGGATCGAACCCACGTTCTCATGAATCCTAGTTGGGTTTGCTGCTGCTAAGCCACGGTAGGAACTCCTGAGTCTTCACTCTCAATCACTGTGCACTCTGTCACCCTGGTAACAATAGCGGAGGACCATTTTCTGGCCGTGATTAAATTCCCATCTGTTTCTTAGGTTATATTTTTACACGGAGGCTCCCTGAACCCCACATGTTACCAGCTCTGGCTTCATGTATGCGATGAATTCCTTATGGGTCAAGGTTATTGTTGAGAAATTAAAGTACTCTGCAGAGAACAGCACCAGCCTTAGTAACAGGTGAGATGTCTGTGTGTAACGTGGGTACTGAAAGAGGAAAAGGACTGGCCTGGAAGTCTGTCTTGTGTGTGTGTGTGTGTGTGTGTGTGTGTGTGTGTGTGTGTGTGTGTGTAAACAGCAGGGCTTAGCCCCTTGCGTATGCTGATTGCCTGTGCATGCAGTCAGGAAAACATCAGAGGTGCAGCTTTATAAATACTGCGAAACACGCAGGGTTGGCTGAGCCCGATTCGGATTATAACTGTGGTTTTGTCTTCTCCGAACTGCTCTGTACCGGGAAAGTCACAGCTTCGCTCCGCGATTTCCTTGGTCGCTGAACACGTGTGATGTGCGATTACTCTTCTGTCAGAACTTGATGGCTACTCAGCCTTCCAGCTTCATTGCTTTGGCTTAAACTACAGCATACTAGGAACTTGGCTTGTTTGTTTGATTTTGTTTTGAAACCTAAATGCAGCCTTGATAACGTCAGTGTTTTCCGTCTTGGTGGAGGAGGCGGGCAGAGTGAAAAACTCCTGGGACAGAAATCTGACCTCTGACGTGGTACCTCCGAGGCTCTGCATTCACCCCCCCTCCCATGGCTGGGCGGGGCGGGGCGGGGCGGGGCGGGACGGGGGCGCGGGGGTTGGGGGGTGGGCGGCATCTCCCCACCTGTGTCCCCACATCTGGAAAAAAGGGGCCAGGTCATGCCCTTACCTCCTGTAGGAGCTGTTGTGAGGATCACAGAGAATAAGGACCGACCACAAGAATGTTCGGTGCAAACGTGCGCTGTTACGGGAAATGCGATCCTCCAGGGACCATGCATGCCAACGAAAGTGCATGACGGAGACCCACTCAGGAAAAGGCTGTGGGTAAGGCAGAGGTCTCCGCTCAGGAGGAAGAGCAATCTTTCCTTGTTTCTGCTCCCTGGAGGCATGTTTTCGCAGTGTTCTCTCCTTGCTTTTGGTCGGCTCGGCTGTTCTGAACAAGTGATAATCTTAGAAGGGCAGCGTGATAGGCAGTGCGCCCAGAAAGGCGAGGGGAATGGGGAAGCCTCTGATCCTGGCCAGCAGACACTCAGAGGCCAGGCTGAGTGAGGGCAGCGGGACCCAGAAGGGCTTTTCTTATCCCCACCTCCCATCACCATGCACACTGCCCGCTGGACTCTGCTCAGGGGAAGCCCACTCTTGTGGTGCAACTGGCTCCGCCTGCTACTGGAGTGACAGCAGCTTATGTCAAACAGGTCAGACCTGCTGCAGCGCCAGATCTTTTAACCCACTGCACCAGGTGGGGGGTCGAACCTGCACCTCCTCAGCGACCTGAGCTGCTGCAGTCTGATTCTTAACCCATAGCACCACAGCAGGAACCCCTGAAACCTGTTGCTCGACAACTCTTGACGGCCCTGAGATGTTTCCCCAGCAGAAAAGGCCATGCGACTGCAGGGGCCTCTTTCCATCAAAGCTTAGAATCTTGTTGCAAACAACTGGCACCAGACACATGCTTTCCAAACAGACTGCCGCAAGCCTTGCACTGCAAGAGCCCTGGCACCTGGCCTGGAATCGTAAAGAACTTTAATCTTCAGTTTCTTCTTTGATGCTGTTGAGTTAGAGTGCAGAGAAAAACCTCAAGTGCCACCAGATGCGCCTCCTGGCTTTTCAAAAGCCATACTCAACAGATATTAGCAGCCCCCATAAACAGGCAGCACGTACTTCCTGTGTACTTGGGTATTTAAAAGGTCCTTGCTGGCACTACGCCAGTGGGATTAGGCTTCTGCAATCAAGGCTGTTTCATCATCCAGGCTGAAATGTTTGATTTTGTCACTGATGAATCTGGGCAAAGGACTGGACCCTGTGTACTCAGTTCACAGACTCTCAGGTGGCCTAAAACACAGGTGCACACACACACACACAGCAGCCAAAAGGAGTTCCCTTGTGGTGTATCAGATTAAGGATCTGGTGGGAGTTTCTGTCGTGGTGCAGCAGAAAGAAATCCGACTGGGAACCATGAGGTTGCGGGTTCAATCCCTGGCATCGCTCAAGGGGTTAAGGATCTGGTGTTGCCATGAGCTGTGGTGTAGGTCGCAGATGTGGCTTACATCCCGAGTTGCTGTGGCTGTGGTGTAGGCTGGCAGCTATAGCTCTGATTAGACCCCTAGCCTGGGAACCTCCACATGCCATGGGCGCGGCCCTAAAAAAGCAAAAAAAAAAAAAAAAGGGATCTGGTATTGTCACTGCAGCAGTCTGGGTAGCTGCTATAGCACAGGTTTGATCTCTGGGCTGGGCATGTCCACATGCCACAAGCATGGCAGAAAAAAATTTAAATTAAATCGAATTCAATAACAGCAGAAGGCACTTTATAAATGCACTGGCCTGGCTCCTTCATGTTCCAGAGATGATGAGAGGGTCAGAGAGCTGCCAAAAGTCAGGAAATGCCTGGATGGCTTCAGCCCACAGCCAGTTACCTCCACTGCCAAACCCAGGGGACACTTGGGCTCCTAACAGCCCCGCCGGGGCCCCTCTCCTGGAGGCGCTTGCTGCTCCCCCTGCCTCCTTTCCAGTTTTCATGCCTGTCCTTCCTGAGCTGCATTCGGCGCCCAGCTTCCTTGCTCCGCCTGCCCAAGTCTCCTTGCTCATCAGGCCCAGATGTGCAGGAGCAAAGTCATCTGGATCCCTCCCCCGCATGTTTCAGATATAACCTACTGATTTAGACAGATGCCCTTCAGGCTCCTCAGACTCAGAATGACTGCAAGGAATAGGTGACTCTCCCCTTCAATCCTCCTGCCTCGCCTGTGGTCTCGGCCTCAGCAAGCATGTGCCCCAGCTGCTAAGCCAGAAACGGAGGGGGAGCCTGAGTCCCTCCCTCTTCTCCCAGGTCCCCTCCCCACATGGGCCGGTCACCTGATGCTGTCTGTCCTACCCTCAGAGTGTCAAATGTGCATGCCCTTTGCACTGGTGCCCTTCACTCACGGGACACAGGCCAGAGCCCTGGCGTGGTATTTGACGCGGTCTCCTGGCTGGGCTCCCCCTCCCCCGCCCCCATCAGTGCCACCTCCAATTCATCAACGTGCCTACCAGGCCCAACGCTCAGGAACTCTGCAGCTTCTGGGGACCTTCTCTCATCCTGAAGATGAAATCCTACGGCCCTCGGCTGCATTCACTTGCCTGTGTTTCTATTAGACAAACACCCTGGGAGTTCATGTCATGGCTCAGCAGAAACAAATCCGACTAGCATCCATGAGGACACAAGTTTGATCCCTGGCCTCGCTCAGTGGGCTAAAGATCCGGCCATGCCATGAGCTGTGGTGTAGGTCCCAGACACAGCTCTGATCCTATGTTGCTGTGGCTGTGGTATAGGCCAGCAGCTACAGCTCCGATTTCACCCCTAGCCCGGGAACCTCCATATGCCACGGGTGTGGCCATTTAAAGAAAAAAAAGGAAAGAAAAAGAAAAACACTCCGTCTCACCCCCTCCCCCGCCCCAGGATGCCTGGGCCTTTGTGCCTCTGCAGTGTTGTTTCCTCTCCCTGGAATGTCCTTCCCTTTTATTTATTTATTTTTTTTCTTTTTAAAAATTAAAATTTTTTTTTTTTTTGGTTTTTAGGGCTGCACCCACGGCATATGGAGATTCCCAGGCTAGGGGTGAAATTGGAGCTGTAGCCACCGGCCTTCACCACAACCACAGCAATATAGGATCCGAGCTGAGTCTGCGACCTACACCACAGCTCACGGCAACGCCGGATCCTTAACCCACTGAGCAAGGCCAGGGATCGAACCCGCAACCTCATGGTTCCTAATTGGATTTGTTAACCACTGCACCACGACGGGAACTCCTAGGCCAATATAGTTCACCACCTAAATTTATTAACTGTTTCTAAGGTGCTCATCATGCATTAATATGAGCTACATGACAGGAGTGGAATAAAACCCTGCTTATCAGGCATAACAAGGGAAAAAAGTATTCCTCGGAAGTTTATTTTTTAACATTACCCACTTCGGCCATATTTTGGTTGGCAATCTAATAACCCTGACTTCTTAACCCAAGCACGTGGAATATCATTTCCTTTTCTTGGTGACTGGGAATTGTTACACAGGGTTCTAGGGCTCACAGAGTTGTGACCTGTGAGAGCTCTTCGCTACTGCTCATGTCAAATGCTCCCAGAATGCAGCTCTAAAAAGAAAAAAAGAAAAATCCCAGAATATCTGCTTCACAATTTTTAAAATCTCCTACTAACCTGTTAGTCATTGCGTCGTCCTGCTTTTCTGTTGGCCTTTTAAATTTATTGCTTCTAATATGTTTTCTAATATTAGTAAACTAAACAAGGAAACCATTCCCTAAAGTAAGAACAGGCTTGGATGCGAACTGAGTCTCCCTAGAATCCGGCCAGCTGATTCCTTCCCAGGCCCTGAATGCAGGGACAGTACAGCACTGACTGGCTCTAGGTGCCCCTGCTTCCTAAGTAAGATGGACGAGCGCCCCCTACCTACCTCACGGGGTAAGGCGGACTCCTTAGGAAATACTCCAAGTTTCTCAAAAGACCTAAGATTTTGAAAGTTTTTTTTTTTTTTGGCTTTTTAGGGCTACCGCCCTACACCACAGCCACAGCCACACGGGATCCAAGCCTTTGACCTAGGCAGCAGCATGGGGCAACACCAGAACCTTTAACCCACTCAACGAGGCCAGGGACAGAACCCGCATCCTCATGGATACTAGTCGGGTTCTTAACCCACTGAGCCACAATGAGAACTCCTGACAGTGAGATTTTAAAAAATGCTTGTGAAGGTAATAAAACTTAGGAACCCAAAGTGCTCAGATCTGTCAAAAAGATACTATCACCAAAGAGGGAGTGAACAGAGAATTTAATTTAGGGACTAAAATGCCTGAGAACTCTTATTCTCGGGCTAATGCAGGTTTAAAATGAATTATTCGTGTACGCATGCATGGCAATATTCCAGGGGTAAACGTGTGGGAGCAGAGGAATAGAGCAGAGAAGGATTCATCTCCACTCCACAGCTGTTATACAAAGACATCTTGAAAGAGGCGTTTTGCAGATATTACAAGTACAGTTTTCATAAATTCAGGAAGGGGAAGAAGTGAGGGGTGGAAAATTCCAAGGAAAATCCCAGAGATATCCTAACTATTTAGTGATGCTTAGGACTAGAAGCCTGGCCCCACACCTCTACATTCTAAATCCCAGAGCAGAATCAGCTCTGGTGTGGCAGCCAGCCTCTTCCTAAATTCTTCTTCGGGACTGCATGTTAACCTGCATCTCCCACAGTCTGTTCTAGACTGAACTAACCCAAGTTAGAGCGTATCATTTGGCTTCCTCTTGCCCGGGAGAGCAGGACCTTTGTGATAGAGTGGAAGGGGGCCCAAAGGAGGCCTCCCTCCCGGCCTCTAGGCTGAGCCCACGTGATGAGAGTAACGGAGATTAGCCGAACTGAGGCCACTCCTGTGGCTGGAGAAGTATTTATAAAACCAGCTGTCTTGGCAGAGAGAGGTAGCAGAGATCCCACAGCCATTTCTATCTTTGCATTACGGACTGGCAAAAAGTCTCTCAATTCTCTCCAAGGGCTGGGCATTGTCTTGTTCTCTCTGTTACATCATTTTTAGGGACTCAAATTAACTCCAGGGTCGCAGTGATGCCCTAAAATTACTGAGTAGCTATGGGCATCGTGGAGAAAGGTCTCAGGTTCCAGCTCAGGTTGATGGAAATCTGGGTGTCAAAGGCTATTTTAGCTCAGGAATGTTTGGCGGCTCAACCCCTCCTGCAACCCAAGCAGCCGCTTTTCTCTTAAAATGACACTTACCTAGTGCTCTGGCCAGTTAGGACCCAGACATCTCTGGGGGTGCGTCCCTATGTACATTAGCCACACCCACTTGTCAGAACCCAGCATGGGAGTTCCTTTGCAGCTCAGTGAGTTATGAACCCGACTCGTCCCCTTGAGGATGTAGGTTCAATCCCTGGCCTCACTCAGTGGGTTAAGGATCCAACGTTGCTGAAAGCAGGGGCATAGGTCATGGATGCAGCTCCGATCCAGTGTTGCTACGGCTGTGGTATAGGCAGGCAGCTGCAGCTCCAATTCAACCCCCAGCCTGGGTGTGCCACAGGTGTGGCCCTAAAAAGAAAGAAAGAAACAAACAAAAAAACAAAAACAAAACACAGCATGGATTTTGGGGCTGAAGCTAGGGTATGAAAACACGGACCAGCTGAGAGTTCGAATAAGGCTCAACAACCCGCTCTCTTCGTTTAGGGCTGATACATAGGAGGAAACAATCTCAAATGCCCAAGGCCTCGACTATGGGTTCCATGGTGAATTTGCTTTCGGAGGAGTGGGTAGAAAGGAGAAATTTTTCTAAATATAGTGAAGCTGTCTCTATAAATAAACAGAGGGAAGAAAAACATTTTTAGAATGTCCCAGTCAGCATGTGTACGTGGGATGATTTGTTTGGAGTCTAACTACATTTTATGATCCAAGTCTCAGGATTCTCATAAATTTCTGTGTACTTCCCACCCCCACCTCCCCATCAATGTCCTCATGAGAGAGATCACAACTTTTGCTACACGTCTGCGATAGAATTTCTAATGAGAAGACTCAAACCTCACATGCCAAATCATCTATCTGAGTTGGGCGCTTTGAGAGAAATATTTTGTACTGTTTCCTTGACTCTTTAAATCGCTGATGTTTGGTGCCAATACTTGATGAGTGGTTTTTTAAATCAAAGACAGAAAGGAATATGTTCAACATTTGACATTTTTGGTTGTTTTATTAAAACCTTAAATTTAGGTCTGTTGTTTCTATTTGGGGGGTTTAGATACCTGAGCTGCTTTCCTGGCCTTGATCAGGGTGTCAAAGCCATCTCACTTAGCTCCTTGAAAGAGCCCTGAGATGCCGTCCATATCCCTGCATTCCAGACACACGTACTATACTTGACTGGACACAGCAACTCTACTGTCGGTTTGGACAACACAGCCTTTGATTCTCTGGCCCAATGATCATGCTTAAACTTTAATGACGGCTGTATTCTCAATTTAACAAAATGTCTAACAATACTTGCATGACTCCCCATGACTAGCTTAAAGGATCTAGCCCAAGACTAGCTCTACAACTCTGGATCCTCAGATTTTTTGTCCTTTCGCCTTTTCTAGGGCTACGCCACGGCATATGGAGGTTCCCAGACTAGTGGTTCAGTCAGAGCTGTAGCCACCGGCCTACACCACAGCCCACAGCAACACCAGATCTGAGTCACATCTGCGACCTACACCACAGCTCATGGCAACGCCGGATCCTCAACCCACTGAGCAAGGCCTTATGGTTCCTAGTTGGATTCGTTAACCACTGAGCCACCACGGAACTCCTGGATCCTCAGATCTTAAGCTTGCAAATACTCTTCCCTATTCCAGTTGACACAAGAGCAGAATTAGACAGTTTAGGGTAGGCAATGAACAATTCAGGCTTTCAAGAACAAATTGTCAGTATTTATTTTTTTAAAAATTACTATATAATACAAGTAAAAGCGTGGTGATTTTGCAAATAATATAGTTTCTGCTGTTAAGAGCACCAGATACCAGACTTCTGAAATAAGCGTTAAGCTTCAGCATCACATCACTTCCTGTATATTTCTGTTCAGGTTTGTTCCTCTGATTTACCTGGAATCCAGGAATCTGGGGGATGAAAAAACAATAGGATTCTTTAAGAAGCTGGTCAATTTTGGGTCCTACATTAGAAAACTACTACACATCAATAACATCGATGGGGATAAAATACGTATGTCACCGAGGAGCACTTCTGAGTAACGTCTTCAGTTTATTTTCAGTTTACTGAACTCGAGTTTCCTGCTAAATGCGTATTTGGAGAACTCACTGGCTGAGAGCACATGTACTAATTTTCCGATGTTTAAATGGGAGTGCCTCCGAAGCAGATCACCTCCAGCAACAACTTATAAACTACTTTAAATTTAAAAAAAATAATGTGAGGGGCGGGAGAGGGATGGAGTGGGAATTTGAGATTAGCAGCTGCTAACTAGTCTGCATAGAATGGATAAACAACAACGTCCTGCTATATAGCACAGGCAACTATATTCAATATCCTGTGATAAGCCATAATGGAAAAGAATATATATGTATAAATGAATCACTTTGATGTACAGCAGAAATTAACACAACATTGTAAATCAACTACATTTCAGTAACAAAAAAAAATTTTTTTTTTTTTGGTCTTTTTAGGGCCGAATCCGCAGTATATGGAGGTTCCAGGCTAGGGATCGAATCCTAGCTGTAGCCCCTGGCCTACACCACAGCTACAGCAACACCAGTTCCGAGCTGGTCTGCGACCTACACCACAGCTCTCATGGCAACCGGGATTCCTTAGCCCACTGAGCAAGGCCAGGGATCAAAACTGCATCGTCATGGATGCTAGGGAGATTCGTTTCCGCTTAGTCACAACAGAAACTCCTAAAATAATTTTTTAAACAAGTAATTTGTAGCAGTACTTAGTGTCCAACAGAAACCACTCCATCTGTTAAACAATATCTGACTGCAAAAAGCTGCTCTTACTGTCGGTTGATAGATAATGGCACTGGCACAGCCATTATCACCGTGGCAACAGTACCCAGGAACTATCAGAGGAAAATTGCACATCGTACTGCTGGCTCTTGAGCAGTTATGCCTCAGCTTCCTCTGAGTCTGCTTTCTCTGCAAGTCTGGTGTGCTCTAGGGTACCACCAACCCAGGGCGGCTCCAAGACTACAGATCACTTGGCGATTTCGCTGAGCCCCGCTCTCCCGGGAATCGTTCTTTCCACCAACATGTGCACCCGCCACGTTCCAAGCACTGTTCTACGTACTGAGAATACAGCAGTGAATGAAGTCGAGGGTCCGGGAGAGAAGTCAACAAACAAGTTAGCAAACACGTGTCAAGGTGTAATAAGTACAATGGAGACTAGAGAAAGCAGTGGGCCTAAGGAAATTGCCTTTCCCTCCTCTGCACCCCACATTGCTTTGTACCTGCTTCTCATTCCTCAAGCTTTGGGCACAGGTCTCTCTGGAGGTCCCGCACCGGCCCCGTGCCTTGCACGCCACAGCTGCGCAGAAAACGTTTATCGAACGAGCCAATTCCCTTCTTAGCTCCCCGTTCAACAAACCCTTCCTGGGCCTAGGCCCAGGGGCTTAAGTAGGCCGGAAAGTCAGCGAAGCCCCGATCACACAGACGAGAGCGCTTTACAGTATTTTAAAATAAAAGCTGTTTTAGTGAAGTAATCGCGGCCCATGGGCGGAAACCAGGCCTCTGCTCTCACATGGGCGGCGGGACCGCGAGAGGCTCCGAGACACAGGGCCAGGTCGGACGCGGTAGCCCTCGGCAGGCCTGGCCGCCAGAGCCCGGCTTGGTCCACGCTCCCGCCGCGAACGGCTGCGGCATTACAGACGCTCCGGGCCGCTCTCCTAGACCCAGACCTACTCCAGCGCCGCTACCACCCTTACGGCAAGAACCAGGCACCTACCAACCGCGCTGCCGTAGCAACGCAACCAGCCAGCCACTGCACCGGAACCGGAACCTCCATCTGGCAGTGACCCCCTTCCCCGACTTCCTCGGAACGGCGAAACCCCGCCCAGTGCGTCCCACTCACCCCGGAGTATCCCAGCAGGCCCGCCGGCTCTTGGTGGGGAAGCCGTCTTCCCGCTGGTTTCGCCTCTCCTAGCCTCAAGCGTGACCTTGATGGACATCCACTCTCTCCAATCAACTGATAGAGAGTTGCCGACCGCCAATGGTAAGGCGTCAAGCTAAGGACCGCCTCCAAGCTATCGGGGCGGGACAAGTAATATGATTGGTAGAACCCAGTAATTGCCGGCCAGCGTTGTCCAATCATGCAGAGCTATTCGGAGCCGGTCCAATGAGGGTCTCCGGGGGACGGGGTGGGCCGCCGCTGGCCAGGCCCCAGCGAGGCTCCTGCTGTCTAAGTCAGGTCCCGAGCAGTCCAGGGCTCCCGCGAGCGTACGGGGATGAGCGCGTCCCTGGGCCGGGCGGCGGCGGCGGCTCTGCTCCGCTGGGGGCGCGGCGTAGGCGGTGGTCTGTGGGTCCCGGGCGTGCGGGCGGCGAGCTCGGGCGGGAGCGGCTCAGCGGAGCATCTGGACACGCTGGTGAAGAAGGACAAGGTGGTGGTCTTCCTCAAGGGGACGCCAGAGCAGCCCCAGTGTGGCTTCAGCAACGCCGTGGTGCAGATCCTGCGGCTGCACGGCGTCCGCGACTACGCGGCCTACAACGTGCTGGACGACCCCCAGCTCCGGCAAGGTCAGGGCCGGCGGGGGCGGGGCTGGGGGGGGCGACAGGCCGAGGCCTCTCTGCGGGGAGGAGGGTCTCTCCGCCAAGGTCTCTGCGGAGGTTCAAACGGGGTTAGGGCGCGGGCTTCCACTCCGCGTTGGAGGGTCTGGAGTGGGGGCGTGATCACCTTGAACCGGGTCTTGAGGATTTGGGGCCCTGGGCCAACCTGGGCAATAGGGTAAGTCCTTACTTAGCTGTTCCCCCGAACCTCACTCTGAGCAGAAATAGGCATTCGGGGGCGTTCTCTGGGGCTGAGTCCAAGGATCGTGGTCAGCAGCCTCACTCCTCGCTCTGCAGAGCTGGGAAGATGGGACAAAGAGGGATACAGGGAGAACCACTAAGGGGACACTTTGAAGGCGTGACCTGTCTCGTGGATAAGTGTCCTGTTGATGGTGGAGGGAGGGCCGAGGTTGAGGCCAGGGGTGTTGGAGGCTGGTCTGCTGTGCCTCGAGGCTCGCGGTGTCAGGGACCGGCCTCTTTTGTTGCTGCAAGGAGGGGCTTGACACAGCTTTTGGACTGGTCTTAGCCGGGTTCTGGCGTTGTGGGAGAAAAAGATAGGAAATTCGTTTTTAGGAACTCGAGATGGGGGAAAGCTGGGGGCTAGGGCTTGGAGAGGCTTGTAGGGATGGGACGGAGGGATGACTTTTGGGCCCCGGCTAACTCAGGTTTGGGAGCTCCAGGAGCCCAGGGCCAGGCAGATGGAGGAGGGTCTGGGCCTTTTCCCTGGTCCTAGGGCAAGGTGGAGGGCCTTGGCAGCTAATTAGCGTCTTTCCTGCTGAACTCCAAGCTAAGACCCTTCCCTGCATTCTTCTGTTTATCTGAGTGAAGGCGGAGAAAGAGGAAGAGGCCAGAACCCCTGGGTCTCCCCTTGGCTAGGGTTGATGGCGTTGCTGGAGAAATGGGGAGATGATGCTTGTACCCTCTGAAGGGTGGCATTTACGTTAGACTTTCAGTGTCTGAGTTCCAGCATCGCCCTCGTCTCTGGCTCTTGACAGTATTCTGGAGGGAGTTTGAAGGCACCAGGTTCTCTGGTGTTCTACAAGGAGAATTCTGCTTTTGAAGTTGTCTATCGTAGTCACTCTGACATCGAGGAGCCAGGCCGGTGTCACGGAGAAGCTTTGGGCCAGAGTCCTTCTGCGGCCAGTCAGCCGCAGAGCAAGTCACACAAGTGCATTTTCCTTCTCAGTAGTAGGAGGAGGATGAAACCACACTTGACAACGTTTTTGCGAGGGAAAAAGAGAAAGAAAACCTTTTTCTTTCGAAAGTGCCTGTCATCTTTCCTGGCACACAGAAGACACCCATTAAATGGTCTCTGTTTTATTATTAGCACTTTATGTTTTGAAAAGTTCACCCCCTCCCCCCCAGGTTATCTGATCCTTAGAGAGCTCTTGGTTTTGGTGGTTGGAAAAGAGGAGCGGAGAAGGCAGCTTAGCGTTCCCACGTATATGTCATTACAGTGTATTGTGCTTAGGATCCTCTGTCTTCTTGAAATGCTCCCAGTTGCGGGCTTTTTTTCAAAGACAGGGTGATCTGCAGTCTTCAGCCGGCCTTGGCTTCCCTGCTTGAAAGATTAGATAGGAGAAACTACTCTGCAATCTCCCTGCCGGGACCATGCCTGAGGCCCCTTGCAAATTGCCACTCTGGCCCATAGTAAAAAGTTGTGTCGTTGGTATTTTGCTGACAGTAAAGTCTTGAGTGTCTTTGGTGTGTGAATTGCCATTCTGATTCACAGACCCAGAGATGGTCTGACTTTATCATACACCTGAAACATTGTCAGTCAACTACCCTTCACTTTAGAAAGGTTAAAAAATACACCCAGAGATGGGCTACGCTGGCATACGGGCAGTAAACTGAAAATAGGGGCAGGAATGGAGGAGTGTTAACTGAGAGCCCTTGCACGTCTGGCTTCTGGTCTTCTGTTCTTAAGCGTTCAAGCAACAGACTTTCATCCTTAAATTTCTTGACCGCCGGGTTGCTCAGATTGTTCCTTTGCTTAGTACACGTGTTGCACATAGACTGAACCTAACACGAGTCTTCCGTTGCTTAGAAAGTGTACATTCGTGTACGTATTAACCTCCAGACTGGGGCGGGGTGGTGTAAGCGTGTGGCCGCAGAAGGGCTGGTTTCGCCGGGGTGAGGCTTTCAACCATTAGGATGCCTCGCCTTGCCCTCTGCGCCGTGGAGACCAGCAGGCTGTCTGATGCTTGCTCTTGCCAACTAAAGATACGTCCTTGTGCCCTTCCCAGCCCAAGGTCACTTCTAGTAACAGGAGAGGCATGTCTGCAAAATCGTCTTTCCTGTTTTCTTGTGCCAGGGGAGGCTGAGCTCTACAAAGGGCCCAAGTCAGCGGAAGACCTGCTGACACCATCTCCTAGTTGTGGGTGCTGGGTTCGAGGTGTGTGATGCGGAGGGGTCTCAGCCTGAGATCGCAGAACAAAGGTGACTGTGAGGCCGCTTCGTGTGTTTCGTGTGTTTCGGCCTTCCTCAAGTTTTTTTTTTTTTTCTTTTTTGAAAAATCCGAGGAGGTCCCGTTGTGGCTCAGCGGTAAGCGAGCCTGACTAGTATCCATGAGGACGCAGGTTCAGTCTCTGGCCTCCGATCAGTGGGTTAAAGGATCCGGTGTTGCCATGCGTTGTGGTGTAGGTCGCAGATGCGGCTCGGATCTGACATTGTTGTGGCTGTGGTGTAGGCCGGCAGTTGCAGCTCTGCTTT
The DNA here is from genome assembly GCF_016906955.1 of Phacochoerus africanus. Taxonomy (NCBI): domain Eukaryota; kingdom Metazoa; phylum Chordata; class Mammalia; order Artiodactyla; family Suidae; genus Phacochoerus; species Phacochoerus africanus. The sequence continues at coordinate 119,392,113 of NC_062552.1, forward strand.
GACCCCTAGCCTGGGAACTTCCATAAGCCAAACGTGCAGCCCTAAAAAGCAAACAAAACAGAACAAAAATATGGAGCACACACAGAAGACAGAATCGGAAGGGACAGGGTCCCGGTGGATGGATGTCACTATATCCCGCTCCCCTCTTTACAAATAATTAGCCCTAACCCTAACCTTTATTTTCAGTTGCAAAAGTTACACCTGCTCATTGAAGAAACTTGGAAAACACTGAAAAATATGAAGAAAATGAAAGTACCTGTAATTCCATATACATCCATAAACCATTATTAACATTCGGATTTAGTTTCTAACAGTTTTTTGGTTTTTTGTTTAGCAGCGTTGCCATCACGTGTAGCTGTATAGCATTTTGCCCTCCTGAGAGCCGGGAGCACGTCTTCTGTGACTCCCTGAACGCCGTGTGTATTGCTTATGCAAAGCAAGTTCTCACTTGAGTGTTTTAAATGAATAACTGCTTTTTTGTTTATCATTTTCTCATAAACTCTCCTGTGCTCTTAAAAATACTATACACTCCTGGAGTTCCTGCTGTGGCTCAGTGATAGCGAACCTGACTAGTATCCATGAGAACTCGGGTTCGATCCCTGGCTTCACTCAGTGGGTTGGGGATCCGGCATTGCATGAGCTGTGGTGTAGATTGAAGATGTGGCTCAGATCTGGCATTGCTGTGGCTGTGGTGTAGGCCGGCAGCTGTAGCTCTGATTCGACCCCTAGCCTGGGAACTTCCATATGCCGTGGGTGCAGCCCTAAAAAAAAAAAAAAAAAAAAAAAAACCACCCTCGAATTTCTTCCTACTTAGGTCACCATTGTCTTCTTTGCGAGTAGTATCTGTTGAATGAATAATTGTCGTCATTCAACCATGGTTGAATAGTTATTTGGCACTTGAAAATATGCCCCCTGGATGCAGACTTCAGCCCTCCGTGTGCTAGTCTGGTGACACTGGTTAAGTTATTTAATCTCTTTTAGCATTTTTTTCGTCTGTAAAGTAGGGGTAATTACGCATACTTTGTCGGATCTTTGTAAAGATGAAACGTGACTAGATATGTAAAACGTTTAGAGTATGAAACCCAGGAGCCCTTGCTCAGGGAGTGTGGTATTTTGATTACCGCCTGGCATACTCGATGGGCGCTTTTCCTGCATTCTTTCCCTCTGCTCTCCTGGCTGCGGATCTCGTGAAAAGTATTCCTGTGGAGGAGTTCCCGACTTGGCGCAGTGGAAATGAGTCCAACTAAGAACCATGAGGTTGTGGGTTCGATCCCTGCCCTCACGCAGCGGGTCAAGGATCCAGCGTGGCCGTGAGCTGTGGTGTAGGTCGCATATAAGGCTCGGATCTGGTGCTGCTGTGGCTGTGGTGTAGGCCGGCAGCTAGAGCTCCTGTTAGACCCCTAGGCTGGGAACCTCCAAATGCCACAGGCGCAGCCCTAAAAAGACAAAAAAAAAAGCATTACTGTGGCAGGCAGAGGACCCTGAGCATCCACCTTGCATCCGGCACTGGGGCAGCTTCCCAATCTCACCAGTTAGGTCTTACTTATTAACCTTTCGTGATAAATCCGTGAGGCATAGAGTTACTCCCATTTTACAGGAAGGGAGATTGAGGCCCAGCGATGAGGAGATTTGCCTGTGGCTGTATTTACAAGCCAGCCGGCCACAGTCTGCTGACCTCAGTGAGGCCTTGTTCACTCCCGCCACCACGCTTTACTTCTCTTTTGAGGGTCTGCCCTGGTCCATGCTTTTTGCTTATCTCAGGCTGTCCTAACCTCATTGCCTCACGTGAGGGAAGATGAAGAAATATGTAAGTCCAGGAAGCGGTGATGGGACCTGCCCCAGGGACCGAGCCTGGTAATTGGCAGAGCTGGAATTAATTTGCATTAGACTCTGAAGCTCCTGTGGAGTGAAAATCTGCCAGGAAGAAAGGGAACTGTCATCCCAGTGCCCTTATGATCAGCGGTCCAAACCGGGGACGAAGTTCAGGGTTCTGAATTGTGGCGAGTTTTGAAAAGTGCCTCTTGAAAGGTCTGGGAGGCTCCTGGTTTTTTTTTTTTTGGTCTTTTCTTGGGCTGCTCCCGCGGCATAGGGAGGTTCCCAGGCTAGGGGTCAAACTGGAGCTATAGCCGCCCGCCTACACCAGGGCCACAGCAACGCAGGATCTGAGCCGCGTCTGCGACCTACACCACAGCTGACGGCAACGCCGGATCCTTAACCCACTGAGTGAGGTCAGGGATCGAACCCGCAACCTCATGGTTCCTAGTCGGATTCGTTAACCACTGAGCCACGATGGGAACTCCGAGGTTGCTGCTTTTAGGTCTCCTGCTTAGCATAGAGCCAGGCACATAATAAAGACTCAATAAATTGTCGTTCTCTGTATTCATTTTCCTATTCAGGAAGCACTGATTTCGCAACTCAAGTCGAGAACCCTCTGTTTGCTTGTTGAGGTTCTAACTTCTTTCCTGGTCTGAACCTATTAAATCTCTTCCCCTAAAAAAAAAAAAAAAAGAAGGAAAGAAAAGAAAGAAAGTTCTGGGAGGGACTTTTCCAGAACGTTTTCTCCGCTCTGGCTTAATACTTTGGCACATCGAGTCTTTTTGAAGGAGCAGCAAGTGTATGTAGAAGCGATTTTGTAAGACAGCCTCCGGACTCCCAGACCCAGTGTCACCCTGTTACATAACTTCACAGTCAACGTTTTCTGTCCCAAATCGAATCAGTTTGTCATCTGTAAAACAGGTTATCATTAAAATCCAATTTTGGTATGATTTTCTAGTTTGCAAGAGATGCTCTGATTCTGGGTTATTCCATGTGATAGTTGCAAAAACTTTCACTGGTTTTGAAAATTTAAAGCGTGAGGAAAATTAGCCATGTTTAAACAATTGATGGTGCATTGATAATTTGTTTTAGTTTTCAACTTAGGAAGAGTAGTCTTTTATAATTGGAAGTTTCTCAGCCTCACTCTCTAGGAAGCAACTGAGTAGGTCCTTAAATATTTAAATGTGTAATCAGCCATTTAAACATGAAAGATGGCACCCTTTTTATGAAAGATGCCCAAAGCAAGTAAGTTGAATTTTGATGAACTGTCAGCTAGTAGGTACCTTGGATGCTGTCACAGGCCAAGGGGTTTGGAAGGAGTCAGTCTCCCCTGCACGTGACTGTGGGTGTTGGATGCTCAGATGGTTGGAAAGCCCTCTGGGTTTGGTCGCTTTGGTGGTAAAGATGGGCCCCCTTCCTTCCCTTACAGTCGGGATATATGTTCTATGACAATGAGACAAGCCTAAAGCTTTTTTCTTTTTTTTTTTTTTGGCTTTTTAGGGCCATACTCACAGCATATGGAGGTTCCCAGGCTAAGGGTCTAATCAGAGCTACAGCTGCCAGCCTACACCACAGCCACAGCAACATGGGTTCTGAGCTGTGTCTGCGACCTACACCACAGCTCACAGCAATGCTGGATCCTTAACCCACTGAGCGAGGCCAGGGATCAAACCTACAACCTCATGGTTCCCAGTAGGATTTGTTTCCGCTGCACCACGATGATAATGCTTTGAGTGTGGCACCATGAAAGGGAGTGATGAAAGCAAATCATTCTTCCTCTCGGCAAAGATTTTATTTAAAAAAATTATACTTTTAGGATTAAGCATACTTTTGGGGGGGGAAGTACCCCCTCTGCATATGGAGGTCCCAGGCTAGGGGTTGAATTGGAGCTGTAGCTACACCACAGCCCCAGCAACTCATCTGTGACCTACACCACAGCTCACGGCAATGCCGGATCCCTAACGCACAGAGCAAAGCCAGGGATCAAATCTACATCCTCATGAATAAACATACCTCGGGTGGCAAATTTGTTTTCGTTTTTGGAGTGTTTTTCAAAAGTCATAGGCATTCACCAAACGAATGCCTTATTAACCGGTTAATAAAAAAAAATCCCGGATAGAATATCATGAACATAAATGGTTCACGTACAAAAATATAAAAGATGTTTAAGAAAATTCAGGAGGTGTGAAAGAAGTTCGTATTTACCGTAAACATTTTTTTAACCCCCACCCCCACTCCACTCCTGCATCATGAAGGTAAAAAAAGATTTGTACCTGGAACCACACAGAAAGTTCTGATAGATTTTTTATGTTTGAGGATAGAGTTGTTGTTGTTGTTTAATTCAGAACACACAATTTATATGCGAAGTAATTGTTTCTATAGTACCAAATCAGAGGGATGAAAAACCTGAATTTCATCAGGGTGCAAGTACACCTGGGTATTTGGTACTGTGAAGACATCCAGACGGTTCCTCGAATTTGCCCTCTTTTCGTTTTCTCCGAACCTCCTCCGGCTGATTTGTTGTTGTTTAAGAGAAAGCCAGAGTGGCTTAGAAGTGCACTTTTCAGAGTCTGTAATCATGTAACCATTTCTTCATCAGTGAAAACTGTCTGCAGAAGAAAGATAAAGCCGTCTGCTGGGGGCCCGTTTATGCTGCCACTTAGAGCAGAGTCGCTGGTTTTTAGAAGGCAGTGACTCTTAAAAGCGGGAAACACATTGTATCTTGGGACTGTTATTTGTGATGTGACTCAGTTTGGTGAAACTGATGATGATGAGGGATGGGGCATGGAGGAAAAGGTTTTGTATTTTTAGTTTGTTTACATAAAAACCACCATTTGAGCAGTTTTTTGTTTTTTTTTTTTAAACTTGCTCAATACTGTGTTTTGCTTGAAGAGTCTGTTGACTTTTCTGTTTTGGTTGTGTGTTTAAAAAAGTACACTTCAGTTCAACCTTCAAGAAGAAAAGGAGGTAGAAGGCCGAGGAGGACTTTAGAAAAGAATGATCTTTTATGTCTTAAGTTGAAACCACGTTTCTTGTATGTGGTATTTATTTTTTGGCTTCGGTGTACAGCGGCTTGAGTGGGATCCGAGTTTCTGGCCAGGGCAGGCTGTAAGAGTGAAGGTGGCCAGACCTAAGCACTAGGCCCCCAGGGAACTCCCCAGCCACATTTCTTATTTGTTTGTTTGTTTGTTTAGTTATTTCTATTTTTAGAGCTGCACCCACGGCATATGGAAGGTCCCAGGCTAGGGGTCAAATCGGAGCTGCAAGCTGCCAGCCTACACCACAGCCACAGCAATGCAGGATCCAAGCCGCTTCTACCTCCTGGACCACAGCTCACGGCAGCGCCAGATCCTTAACCCACTGAGCAGGGCCAGGGATTGAACCCATGTCCTCATGAATACTAGTCGGATGTGTAGCCCATTGAGCCGCAACGGGAACTCCCCAGCCACATTTCTTTCATAACCCTCGTCCTCCTGGCCCAGGACCAAACAGGGTAATCGCATGGCTGCACCATCCCAGAATGTGCCTCACCACGGTGTTCTTAGCCCTTGGCACCTAGGACCCGTCACGGGTGTGCTGGTTGCTGGTTGGCGTCTTGTCTGCTGTGTACTCTTAGTGCAGGGAGTGGTTCTCACCTGCCCCTGGCCCAGGACACGGGCCTTCGGGGGCTGGACGAAGGCCCTTTCTCATTTAACTCAGTCCTGTGAGTTCTGTGCTGAGCCAAACCATCTGTCCCATGGGGAGTCCATCTGCATGACTGAATGGACAAGGGCTACGGTCCGTAGCCACAGGAAAGGGATTTTTCTTTGGGTAAAAGAATTATTAAAGGTGAAAACCCATGATGAGTGTCCGCAACTGGTGGCCTTTGCCAGCCAAGACAGGCACAGAGAACCTCAGGTGGGGGCTGCCCGATCTGCCAGTGAGCTCCTGTGATGGGTCCAGTGGAACAGGAGCTGTGGCCTTCCTTTTGTTTTTTGTTTTGCTCTGCTGAAAACATGGCCAGCAGGTGCATGGAGAATATAAAATATAACCTTGTATAGCTTGTGTGACTCACACGAACCCATCACGTTCTTTGCCAGGGTCGCGTGTGTGTCGGGTGTCTTATGAGAGCCTTACTTACCTGATGCTCAGATGAACCTCGTGAGATGACGGTGGAAACAGAGGGTGAGGCCTCCCAGTTTGTACCCGGAAGAGCCAGGGTTTCAACAGGGGTTCCATTTGACTCTAAAGCTCATGCTCAGGTTTGGGGAGCAAGGCAGACGAGCTCTTCAAAAGCTTGGGAGTGTTTTGCCCTGCAAGGTCAGCGTTGGCCATCGCAGTGACACCTCTGTGTTCTTCCCTCGTAGGCATTAAAGACTATTCCAACTGGCCCACCATCCCGCAAGTGTACCTCAACGGCGAGTTCGTGGGGGGCTGTGACATTCTTCTGCAGATGCACCAGAACGGGGACCTGGTGGAAGAGCTGAAAAAGCTGGGGATCCGCTCCGCCCTTTTAGATGAAAAGACAGACCAAGACTCGAAGTGAGGGTGGCCCCGGGCGAGGGAGCCCCTGGGGTCAGAGACTCACTGCCAGAAAAGCCTTACCGATTTGGGTGTCCCCCTTCAGACAGCTGCTTTGCACTGATTCTTCCAGTTTGTAAGCAGCCCAGTGATTTTAGGGTGTCTGGGGTTTGGGGCAAAGAATAACTTCTTGTGAACGTAATTGTAACCACTGCACTGTAATTAATCACCAACACTGGCGGTGTTAGGAGATTGCTGTAGACACAATTCCTTCTTGTGTTGTCCTGTGTTCTGTGCCTGATTCCGAATCATTGTTACCATTCACGAGTCTTCTGCAGATGTGTCAGTCCACAGAGATAATAGATCCCTCTCCTCTGATTTTTTGTAACTTGTTCTGTAAGAAAATGATGGACAAGGAAGAACATATGATAACCGGGCTGTTGTTTTTTAAATAAACCAATCCAGGGATACCGTGCGGGAGGTGTCAGTCTGAACAGCCGTAAGTCTGCGTCTTGGTCGGGGCAGAGGCTCCTTTAACGAAATACCTCCGACTGAATGGCTTGTAGCAGATATTTCTCACGGTTCTGGAAGCTACAAGTCCAGGATCACAGCTCTAGGGAGTTCCCATTGGGGCTCAGCAGTAACAAACCTGACTAGTATCCATGAGGACAAGTTTGATCACTGGGTCAAGGATCTGGCATTGCCGTGAGCCATGGTGTAGGTCGCAGATGTGGCTTGGATCTCAACGTGCTGTGGCTGTGGTATAGGCCGGCGGCTACAGCTCTGATTCGACCCCTAGCCTGGGAACCTCCACATGCCACGGGTGAGGTGTATGGAGCGGGTCTGCTCCTGGTTCCCAGATGGCTGTGATGTTCTCACCGTGTCTCACAGAAGGGCTTTGGGGTCCCTTTTATAAAGGCCCCTATCCCGTTTATAAGCGCCCTCCAAAGGCTCCAGCTCTTACAACCACCACTTTGGGTGTTACGTGTCAATACTGGAATTTTGAGGGGACAGATACTCAGTCTCAGCAGCCTGTAAAGTGATTTTTTTATACTCTTCTGTTAAATTTGCCACAAAAATTGCCATCGAGCCGTGCCCTCACTGCTCCAGGGGAGGTGAGTGTCGAGAAGGCCGAGTGGGGTGGACCGTCGGGTCGGAGGCTCGGGGGCTGGAGGTGAAGCCCTGTGCTTGTCAGCGGCGCTGCGGTCGGAGAGCGAGCAGCCACTGCTCGCCCTGCAGAGAACGGCTCGCAGGAGTATTTTATTCCTTAGAAATGGGGCCTTTATAAAAACAGACTTGGTGGGGGGGTCCTAGCCGAGACGTTGCGTGTACGGTGTCTGCCAACAAACCCTTCTCCACCTGGGCTGGAGGGAAGCTTTCGGCCAGCGCGGGGGAAGAAAGCCCATCCTGTCACCAGGTGCCTTTGGGTCCCCAGAAGCCTCCCCTCGTCTCCAGGGCCTTAAACAGGGCATCTGTTTAGAAGCACACCTTAACAGTGGCAGAGTGGGAGGAAGCTGCATATTTTTTAATGAAAAGAGCAAAAATGACAAGGAGAGAAGGATGGCTTATTTTTCCAGAGCCATTTTGGAAGCTTGTTCTGTGTCAATTCTTCTTTTTATTTTATTTTTTGTCTTTTTAGGGCTGTACCCATGGCATATGGAGGTTCCCAGGCTAGGGGTCGAATTGGAGATGTAGCCGCCGGCCTACACCACAGCCACAGCAATGCTGGATCCAAGCCAGGTCTGTGACGTACACCACCACTCATGGCAACGCCGGATCCTTAACCCACTGCATGAGGCCAAGGATCGAACCTGCGACCTCATGGATGCGCGTGAAATTCGTTTCTGCTGCACCACGACGGGAACTCCCTGTGTTGTGTATCGAGTCTGTATGACTCTTCGAAAAGCTCTGAAAACAGGTGTGTTTGGGTGAAGCTTGGTGAGGTAAGGATTGCCTGGCCTGGAGTTTTGAAGCTTGCAGCTCCTGATGCCGCCCTGCCTTCGGTGTTGTGGGTCCCCAGGGGGAAGGAAGGGCACATCGAAGCCCCACCGCTCTTCCCTGAGGACTGTTCTGTCGGGGAAGGGGGGGAGGGGACTGCCACAGAGCTGAGGGAAAGGCGAAGCAGGTTATTGTCAGAAAAATGGTTTTGTGTTACATGCATTACCCGCCCCCGTCAGTACCTTCTGTGTCTGCTCTAAGCCGGGAGCTCACACAGCCTTGGAGCAGGGTGGGGCTCGTTTGCTGGAAGCAGTTTGCTTTACAGATAAAGCAAGGGCCCTGGAAGGAAGCCCGTTCTCTGAGCTGTCTCTGCCGCCACGTGGTGGCCAGGCCAATGTGGTGACCTTGCCCCTGGGAGAGAATGCCGTCAACAAATGGCTTTTTACTGTCCCTGGACGAGGACCAGGGGCACACACGGGAGCCTGCAGAATTGGCCTCACGTCTGGTGTGTAGCAGGGTCCTTGTCCCTAATTCTGCTCCTTTTGGTTTTTCCTGAAATCTGCCCTTAGGGTTCATCTACAAAATGAAACAGTGAGGGATTTATTTGCAGGGTAGCATCAGTGAAGGAAGCGTCCCTGGAATATTAGCATTCGGGCAGAGCTGCCAAGTGAATCATTCAACTCAGACGCCTATGAAGCAGAGTGAGAGCGTGTATCAGTCACCAGAGAGCTTAAAAGTTTAAGGCGTCCCTGAGCTCTACATAAACAGGGATGTTCTTTCCAGAAGTTAATTGATACCTTTTTTTTTTCCCCCTCTATGCTTGGCAAGTCTCTGCCAAGTGGGACTTTGGAGATGCTCTCTGATGCCAGTCTGAATGATTTTAATGATCTGTATAATTAGAATTCGATGTGATAATTAGAACAGTGACACCATCTTTCCTTGTGCAAACAGCCATGTCACACCTCGTCTATTTAAAAATGCAAGGTCTGCTTCACAGCTGTCCACTGGGGGACGTGGACTTGATTTGACTTATTAGAGTTTTGTCACAACTTCAGAGTCACTGTTACTAAATAGACCCTTTCAAAACGGATGAGGCTGTTTTAGAAAATGAAACATTTGTATGAATTGAGGTAGTCTTTGTCTCAAAAGCTGGTAGTTACATAAATGTCATTAAACTTCATTTAAGCTATGAGGTTTGAAGATATTCTAGAGCAGAAGGTAAGTTTTAAGAGGTCTTGGGTTGGAGTTCCTGGTATGGTTCAGAGGGATAAGAACCCAGCTAGTATCCATGAGGTTGTGGGTTCGATCTCTGGCCTCGCTCAGTGGGTTAAAAGATCCAGTGTTGCTGCAAGCTTCAGTGTAGGTCACAGATGGGGCTCGGACCCAGCATGACTGTGGCTGTGGCCAGCAGCTGCAGCTCCGATTCAACCCCTAGCCTGAGAACTTCCATATGCCTTGGGCGGGGCCCTTAAAAGGACCGAAAAAAAGGAAAAGAGGTCTTAGGTTTCTTGTTCTTGGCCCTACTGAACTGACTTGCGGACTTGCATAGAATCTGGGACCTGAAGCTTTGCTGTAATTAAAGCCACAACAGCTAGCTTGAGAGACAATATTTATAAATGCATTAAAGAGCTTAGATAGTAACAAAAACTGTATCTGTATCTTGAAAAGCTGGGTCCCTTGTTATTTGTGACAAGAGAGATTGCGCTAAGGGATCAGAGGAGCAATCTTTGTCTTGGCAAAGTTGGAGTAAATTTAAACCAGAGGCGAGGAAGCTTCCCAATTTGTTCCTGAGAGTCACTGACAGGCAAAAATAGATCTTGGTGGATGGTTGCACAAAAAAGGGCTGACCTGATAGCTATTAAAAAAAAAAAAAAGATTTCTGGGAGTTCCCTTGTGGTGCAGTGGGTTAAGGATCAGGTGTTGCCACAGCTGTGGCACAGGCTGCCACTGTGGCTTAGATTCCATCCCTGACCAGGAACCTCTATGTGCTATGAGTGCAACCAAAAAAAAAAAAAAGTGGTTAGTGAATCTCAAAAATGGTGGGTTTTTGCTTTTTAGGGCCACACCCCATGGCATATGGAAGTTCCCAGGCTAGGGGTCTAATCAGAGCTACAGCTGCCAGCCTACGGCACAGCCACAGCAACATGGGATCCAAGCCGTGTCTGAAACCTACACCACAGCTCATAGCAATGCCAGATCCCCAAACCAGTGAGTGAGGGCAGGGTTTGAACGTGCATCCTCATGGATACTAGTCGGATTTGTTTCCACTGCGCCACAGCTGAGAACTCCCTCAAAAATAGTTTTAAGTGATATCTAAGAATTCTAGGATCCCTAATTGGAGGGAGAGGGGAGGACAGTGAAAGGAAGAAGAGCTGGCTTCAAGTCCAGGTGCCCAGACGCCCACAAAGTGTCCGAAATGGACGTGTAGGAAGTCACAGCCTGTCCCGGTTCCTGAGAATAGCATCACCGCGGGTCTTAAAGCCGCGTGGGCCAAGCACAGTTGAGCCGGGAGCAGATCCAGCCTGAGCCGAAGAAGTCACCTTGCTTCAAAGGTCTCTTCTCTGGAGTTGTCTTGTGGCACAGTGGGTTGAGAATCTGGCAATCCGGTGTTGTCACTGCAGTGGCTGGGGGTACTCCTGTGGCCTTTTCACCCCCACTTACAAACCCCTTGGGGTTGGGTGGCTGCCTCTGCCCCAGAAGGCCCTCCTGACTTCCCTCTCTGCCCCTTGGCCCATTTCTCGGTCTATCACTCCAGGAGGTAATTGCTCCTTCTCTAGGCTTCACTCAAGGATCCCCTGTAGCTAGCTAGCATATATAGTGCCCAGAAAAATATGTAAAAAATGAGCAAAGAATTCTCTCTTGCTGTGGATGAGTCCCAAGAAGCGTTAAGTCGTTCAGTTTACCAGGCTGGTAGCACAGGGCAGCCGCTAGGAGCTTGGGTTTGGATCAAGCTTCCCGAATCCCCATCCCTGCTCTTCTCATGTGTGCACTGGGCTCAGACACGTTAATAACCCCCTTCCCTACTCTGCCGAACTGGGCAGTGGCGAGTGTCAGGCTTGCTGTGCGACGAGAGACTCCAGGTCAAGAGCCTATCCCACCATGAGCTCCCGGAATAGTTTAACCTCCATGGGTACCTTGGACTAGATCTGAACTTCATTGCAGCAGATTATTCACCAGCATTGTTAGATTTTAGGGAGTAGAGATAGGTCCATATATATATATTTTTTTTGTCTTTTTTTGTCTTCTTAGGGCCACACCCACAGCATATGGATGTTCCCAGGCTACAGGTCCAATCAGAGCTGCAGCCGATGGCCTGTGCCACAGCCACAGCAACACCAGATCCGAGCCTCGTCTTCGACCTACACCACAGCTCTCAGGGCAATGCCAGATCCTTCGCCCACTGAGCAAGGCCAGGGAGCGAACCCTCGTCCTCATGGATGCTAGTCAGGTTCGTTAACTGCTGAGCCACAGTGGGAACTCCAAGGTCCATATTTATTGAAGGGTCACTGTTTGGTTGTCCCCAAGAGCATGGAGACTCATCTTTGACTATAAATGATAGCACTGAATACTTGTGATGATCTCAGCAGAGGGTACCAATTACTTACCTGCTTTTGGAGCTGGGCTGGAGGTGGGGATGAAGGATCAGAGAGAAAGAATTCCCTGTAAATTACTTTCCTAAGACTCTAGTTTGACCCGAGGGGGAGGAGGGAAGGACGTGGGATGGACGGGGAGCTTGGGGTTAGTAGGTGCAAACTTACATTTAGGCTGGATCAGCAATGAGGTCCTGCTGTCCAGCACAGGGAACTATACCCAATCTCTTAGACAGACCGTGATAGAAAATATTTTCTTCTGACTGAATCACTTTGCTGTACAGGAGAAATTGACAGAACACTGTAAATCAACTACAATGGAAAAAATAGTTAAAAAAAAGAGATAATGTTAAAATATGGCACAGATAACCGATCTACAGAAGAGAGACAGACTCAGGGACATAGAGAGCAGACTTGTGGTTGCCAAGGGGGTTGGGGAGGGAATGGGGTGGATGGGAGTTTGGGGTTGGTAGATGCAAACTATGACATTTAGGCTGGATCAGCAATGAGGTCCTGCTGTCCAGCACAGGGAACTATACCCAATCTCTTGGGACAGACCATGATAGGAGACAATATAAGAAAGAACATATATATATATATGACTCTAGTACTTTGCTGTACAGCAGAAAGTGGCAAAACATTGTAAACTAACTATACTTCCATAAAACTTTACAAAATGAAAAAAAAAAAAAGACTCTAGTTTGACTTACTGCCACAGACTGTTAATTTTTTTTCTAATATGACTTCTATTTCATACAGTGGGATGTCTTCACTGCTAGATTAGAATAGGTTTTACTGTGTGTGGAGATATGCTTGAAAGAACACGGTGTAACCTTGAGTTAATTCTGATTCATCAGGAACAAGGATTGTGATACTGGCTCCTGCTGTACCTCAGTAATGATTTTCGCAGGGGTTTTATTTTATTTATTTATTTCTAGTCTTTTTGCCTTTTCTAGGGCCGTTCCCTCGGCACATGGAGGTTCCCAGGCTAGGGGTCGAATCGGAGCCATAGCCTCCGGCCTACACCGCAGCCACAGCAACACCAGATCTGAGCCGTGTCTGGGACCTACACCACAGCTCATGGCAACACCAGATCCTTAGCCCACTGACGAGGCCTGGGATGATACCTGCATCCTCATGGATGCTAGTTGGATTCGTTTCCACTGAGCCACGACGGGAATTCCACCTTATTACTCTTGGTCTCTCCTCAGGTCTTCCCCGGGTTAGAGTCTCTGTTCCTCAGGTCCTGTGTCCTTGTCTTTTTTAGTTTATCCCTTTGCGCTGCTGGAGCACATCCTGCAAAGTCTTCCTTAAAGAAGATGCATAGAAGGCCTCTTTTGGAGACCACCTTGTCTGAGAAGATTTTATTATGGGAGTTCCTGTCATGGCACAGCGGAAACAAATCCAACTAGGAGCCATGAGGTTGTGGGTTCGATCCCTGGCCTCACTCAGTGGGTTAAGGATCTGGTGGCTTTGTGGTGAGCTGTGGTGTAGGTCGCAGACGCAGCTCGGATCCCACATTTCTGTGGCTCTGGCGTAGGCCGGCAGCTGTAGCTCCAGTTAGACCCCTAGCCTGAAAACTTCCACATGCCACGGGTGCGGCCCTAAAAAGACAAAAAATAAAATAAAACCAAAAAACATTGTATTATGCCTGTGTGCCAGATTTGGTAGTTTGTCTAGGTCAAAAGAGATTTTCCCTCCAAATTTTGATGGCATTGCTTCATTGCCATCCAGCTTCTGGTTCAGCTGGAGGAAGTCTGATGCTATTCTTTTTTTTTTTTTTTTTTTGCCTGCATCATGCAGCAGCTTAATGTAGGATCCGAGCTCCCACACCAGGCATGGAACTCAGGACGCAGCGGTAAAAGTTCTGCGTTTTAGACCAACAGGTGGCCCTAGACCCCCAGGGACCTGATGCTATTTTGATTCCTGATTTTTTTTTTTACCTTTTTAGGAAAAATCCTCTTTTTGGATATTTTCTTTATCCCTGGTGAATGTGCCTTCGTGTGAATCTTTTCCCCCGCTGTTCACTGGCGTTCAATCTAGAGAGTCTTGCTTTTCAGTTCTGAGACGAATTCTCACTACTTCTTTGGGCATCCCCCTACCTGGTTTTTCCAGTTTCATGTTCTCATTCCTATTTGCCAGATGTTGCATCTGCTAGAATGACCCATAGTTTTCTTATCTTTTCTCTACTATTTTCAAATTCCTTATCTTTTCATTCTACCCTGGGAGATTTCCCTGACTCTCTTTTTTCTGTCTCTCCCATGAATGTTTGCTGTCTGTTTGTCCTGGTTCAGGCACTGGCCCAAGTGTTGGGGATGGAGCTGGGAAAATGCAGAATGTGTTTCTCTGTTCTCACAAGGCTCTTCTTCCAGCAGGAGAGAGAGAGAAACACCAACTAATTAATGGATCACAAATTGGTTAGTGGGCTAAGAGCTAAGAAGAAAACAAATCAGCGTAAGGGTGTAGAAAGGGGTCTTTTTTTGATTGGGTCCTTAGGGGAAGGCCTCTCTTCTGAGGTAACCCTAGAGTTGAGGTCTTCCACCCTTTAATTCTGTTCCCTGTGAATCAAATTTATTTCCAGAGTTCCCGCTGTGGTGCAGTGGAAATGAATCTGACTAGTATCCTTGAGGATGTGGGTTCGATCCTTGGCCTTGCTCAGTGGATTAGGGATCTAGCATTATACGGTGAGCTATGGTGTAGGTCGCAGATGCAACTCAGATCCTGCATTGCTGTGGCTGTGGTGTAGGGCAGCAGCTGCAGCTCCAGTTGGACCCCTAGTCTGGGAACTTCCATATGCTGCGGGTGCAGCCCTGAAAAGCAAAAAAAATAAAAAATAAATAAAAATAAAAAATTTGTTTCTAAGAGCTCTTTTAAAATTAAAGTGTATCTTCTTAACCATTCTTAAATAGATCAGCATTCTTAAATAGATCCGCATATCCAGAATTCTTTTCATGTGATAAAACTGAAACTGTCCACCCAACAAACAAGTCCCCAGTCCCCCGCCCTCCGCCCTGGCAGCCGCCCGTCTACCTTCTGTCTCTATGAACTTGACCGCTCTTGGTAGCTCACACAAGTGGAATTATATACTGTTTGTCCTTTGGTGACTGGTTCATTTCACACAGAATAACGTCCTTGAAGCCTGTGTCACCCTTTTTTAAGGCTGAGTGATATTACATAGTGTGTCTGTATGACGTTTGTTTGTTTATTTATCCACGAATGGACACTTTGGTTGCTTCCATTTCTTGTGAAAAATGCTGCTACGGACATGGGTGTGTAAGATACACTCTTTGAGATCCTGCTTTCACTTCTTTATATACCCAGCAGTGGAATTGCTGTATTTTACGGTAATTTTGTTTGATTTTTTGAGGAACTGCCACACTGTTTTTCACAGTGTCTGCACTATTTTTTTTTCTTTTGCTTTTTTTAGGGCCAAACCTGAGGCATATGGAGGTTCCCAGGCTAGGGGTCACAGTGGAGCTGCAGCTGCCGGCCTGCACCACAGCCACAGCAACGCCAGATCCTTAACCCACTGAGCGAGGCCAAGAATCGAACCCAAAACCTCATGGTTCCTGGTCGGATCCTTTTTCCACTGTGCCATGAGGGGAACTCCTGTCTGCCCTATTTTGCCTTCCCATCCCCCACACAGTGCACAATTTCCCCACATCCTTGCCAACACTTGTTATTTTCTGGGCTTTTGTTTTCTTTTGTTTTTGTTTTTAGCCATCCTAATGAGTTTGAATTAATCCTTTTTATAGATACTTATGCTACCTTTATCCTTCATGGATGTAGTACCTGAACTCTGAGAATGTTACTTACAGCTTTAGAAAAAAACTTTTTCATGAGTTTTATTTTTTCCATTATAGTTAGTTTACAATGTCTGTCAATTTCTATTGTACAGCAAAGTGACCTAGTCTCTCTCTCTCTCTCTCACACACACACATTCTTTTCCTTACATTATCATCCATCATGTTCCATCATAAATGACTAGATATAGTTCCCTGTGTTATACAGGGAAAAGAAACTCATGGATTTGGAGAACAGATGTGTGGTTGCCAAGGGGGAGGGGGAGGGAGTGGGATGGACTGGCAGTCTGGGGTGAATAGATGCAAACTATTGCATTGGAGTGGATAAGCAGCTTTTTGGGGGGGTCTTTTTAGGGCCGCACTCATGGCACATGGAGGTTCCCAGGCTAGGGGTCGAATCAGAGCTGTAGCCTCTGGCCTACACCACAGCCACAGCAACACAGGATCCAAGCCACATCTGTGACCTACACCATAGCTCTTGGCAATGCCAGATGTTGGATCCTTAACCCACTGAGCAAGGCCAGGGATTGAACATGCGTCCTCATGGATGCTGCTCAGATTCATTTCCCTGGAGCTATGTCGGGAACTCCTTTTTTTTTTTTTTTAACTGCTCTCTCTTTTAAAACATTTCTGCCCTCTCTGGGTATCCAGGTTTCTTCTTCATCTGTCTGTTCAGGCCTCTCTTTTGTGTTGGACACTCATGGATACTAGTTGAGTTCGTTTCTACTGAGCCACAATGGGAACTCCCAACATTTTTTTTCTTTTTATGGCTGCACCCATGGCATGTGGAAGTTCCTGGCTAGGGGTCGAACTGGAGCTGCACCCGAGGCCTACGCCACAGTGGATCCAAGCTGCATCTGCACCCTCCGCAGCTTGCATGGCAATGCCAGATCCTTAACCCACTGAGCGAGGCCAGGGATTGAACCCACATCCTCACGGAGACTGCGTCAGCTTCTTAACCCGCCGAGCCATAACAGAAACCCCAGCAAATGTCAACATCTGAATGCCTCTTCCCTGAGGCCATTCAGTGTCTCCCGAGAATCTTCCATCCCACCAGGAGGTCTGAGCCTGTCATCCTTGGGAGCAGAAGTCTGGCGGCTTGCTCACTGAGTGCACACTTCCACCGGCCTCTCTGGTTTTCAGCCCCAGGACTTTCACCCCCTACACTGGACCCCTTGTTCCCCAGTCCCCAGGGAGGGAGGTGGGGCCCCCCTGGGTGGGGAGTGGAGGGGAGGGGTTCCTGCAGTCTCCTGCTTCACACCCTCACCCTCCAGCTGCACCTGCTGTTAGCCCGGGCAGCCCATCCCAGGGTGTGGTGCCTGGAGCTCCACCTCCCCATGCACTTCCCAGCCCCTCAAAGGTGGCCGATTTCTCTCTTTCTCCTTGTCCTTGTGCCTTCATATCACTTATCATTTTTATCTATTTTATATCTTTTAAAAATTCCTTTGTTTTCCTTTTAGTTTTGAACAAAATTTTCTCAAAACTCTTTCAGGTCATAAAAACAATGTGTGGGCCTTCAGAAAACACAGAGGACTAGGAAGAAGGAAAAAGAGGCCGGTCTTCCCACTCACGGAGGAGAAATACTTTCCACAAGGCACATTTCCTTCTGCTTATTATTCTTCGAGGCATTTTGCATATTTTGAATCAGGCAGTGAAGAAAATTTTAGAGTCTGCTTTTTCTTTTTTTTAATTACTCAATGAATTTATTACATTTCTAGTTGTAATAATTGTAACCATTCCAATCCAATTAGTCTGCTTTTTCTGCTTAGACTATTACAGTATAAGCATTTCCCATGTTATGAAACTGGAAATGTTTTTAATGGCTATGACAACAATTGATCTTGTCCTTGCTTACTTTTCTATTGTGTAACTGCTGGGCCGCTTTCAATTAGAAGTTTAATACCATACCAGAGATTTTTGTGCACACACTTTAACTTTTTCTACTGGGAGAGGTTTTGCCATATAGAGTAATGTAGAAGTTTGATTCCCCCCAAAATATGTCACATCCTGATGCCTGGAATTTGTGAATGTGACCTCATCTGGAAAAGGGACTTGGCAGATGTAACTGGGGACCTCAAGATGGGGGAGATTATCCTGGGTTATCTGGCGGAGTCCTTAATCCAATGACAAGTGTCCTTACCTGAGACCGGGACGCAGACAGAGAGGAGAAGGTGACGTCAAGAAAGAGGCGGAGACTGGCCTGATGCAGCCACAAGCCAAGGGATCCAGCAAATGCCAGAAGCTGGAGAAGCAAAGGACAGACCCTCCCCCAGAGCTGCGGGGTCAGCCCTTCCCACACTCTGAGCGCAGACTTCCAGCCTCCAGAACCGTGAGAGAATACATTTCTATTGTTTTATTTATTTATTTATTTTGTAATTTTTGCTTTTGAGGGCCGCACCAGGCTAGGGCGCGAATTGGAGCTACAGCTGCCTGCCTACACCACAACCACAGCAATGCCAGATCCGAGCCGGGTCTGCAACCTACACCACGGCTCACGGCAACGCTGGATCCTTCACCCACTGAGCAAGGCCAGGGATTGAACCTGCAAGCTCATGGTTCCTAGTCGGATTCGTTTCCACCGCACCACAATGGGAACTCCCCATTTCTGCTTTTTTAAGCCACTGGGTTTATGTTGCTTTGTCATGGTGGCCCCAGGATACAGGTAGAGTCTAAGAAATGATGAGAGATGAAAAATATGAAAATTCACAGGTTGTCAAATGAAGCCTAAAAAAGCAGTTTACACCCCCACTCCTGTCCTAACACACTGGTCTTTGCTTTGGTGTTTTTCTTTCTCAGCCTTTACTGAGTGCCCGCCACAGCACAGCAGTTGGACGCTTCCTGAGGGCTGGTGCCTCTGCTTCGGTCCCTGTCGTGACCCAAGGGCCGACACTCACACCCGACATGGACGTACCTTTGACTCTTACAGGACGGATGGATTGGTGACGGGGTACAACTCTGAGGAAGACTTAGCTCCTGCAAAGTCTCGTGAGAGCCATGGTCGAGCACCAGGAGATCCTGGCGGGAGAACAGAATCTTCACGGATGCCCGGGAGGCGCAGAGCAGCGGGTCCCCGGGGCTGGGGTCATTGAAGAGGTGGTGCTTGCGCAGAATCTTGGCTGACAGTGACCTTGGTGGCCGGCAGCCAGCACCAGACAGCCCTCCTTGGCAGGTCATCTTTGCTGCCCCTGAGTCTCATCAAGGCCAGACTCTGGTGATGCTAGTGCCAGGCGGTGGAGGTGGGCCCGTCTGAGTGGCCGGGGTCCCCGTGGGGTCTAGCGTTGTGCTCAGCAATGAGTGCACCTGCAAGCTCTGTACTTTGGCCCCGAGTGTGTGGCAGGCCCAGGTGGGTACACACGCACACACACACATATGCACACACGCACATGCAGGCGGTATTCTCTTGCAGCCAGAGACGCTGCTGAGCTCCTGGCAGCCCCTCTTAGATGCTGTACCCACACCCCCAAGGGAGGACAGTGCCATCGCGGCAGTGGGTGGATGGGTCCCCTCCTCCAAGGATGTGGATGGAGCCTGAACACACAGCTCCACACTCAGGCCCCCCAAGTGCTGGATAAAGATGGAGCGTGTCAGGGGCTGCTGGGCACTCTGTCCCCACCTGCTCCTGTTTGAGGTGACTCGCACTGCCCCAGGCACGGGGACATGTAGCAGGCCACCGGGGGTCCCAGATTTAGGCAGCAGCTTCCTGCCAGATGGGCTTGTCTCCATCTCCTCCGGGATCTCCCGGCTGGGGTCTGTGGGGCTGGGCTCTGTGTGGGGCAGGACATTAACCACATGGTGTAGCGGCCACCGGGGTGTCTCAGGCCCCATCACGGCTGCCCCAGGCGGGGGAGGGCATTTCAGTGCAAAAGGCAGCCTGCAGCGAGGCCGGAAGGGAGCGTCCATTTGATGACTGGTGTGTAGCCTGCAGAGATCCAGGGGCACGGGAGGGGTGGGGTGAAGCGGGGTGTGTGTGTGGCTGGGGGGAGCGGGATGTGGAGCCTGGAGGGGTCCCAGGGGCAGACGTTTCACTGGGAATGGAGCGGAGTGCTCGGAAGCCCCAGGCGGATGGTCTCATTGAAACCGGACGCTCACCTGGGCATCAGCACAGCTGTTCTGTGGACGGAGACCATTTCGGGGAGCTGAGAAAGTCGAGAGTGAGTTCCTGCTGTGGCTCAATGGGATCAGCAGCATCTCTGAAGCACTGGGAGGAAGGTTGGATTCCCCAGCCGGGCACAGTGGGTTAAGCATCCAGTGTTGCTTGGATCTGATCCCTGGCCCCAGAACTCCATAAGCCGTCTCCCGCTGTTTCTGGGGCGAGTATTTGCGATTGAAGGGCAGCTGGAAGGGACGGACTGATGGATGGGAGGGCTGTGGGGAGCCCGCTGGGTTAACCTTCCCTCTCTGGGCTAATATCCCTCGGTCGTTCTGTGCCCAGAACCAGCCTCAGCATAAATAGAGCTGCCTGGGAGCTCCAGGAGGGCACGGGCGGCACAGGACGGGCATAGAGCCTGAGGGCAGATGGCTCCCCTTCAGCATATGCACCTGCTAGGCTCTGCAAGTGACCTTGGGATTGGAGCATCGATTCGCTGTCTGTCACACCAACTGTCTCTTCTGCCTCCCATAAACAGCACAGCCACCCATGCTGTTTAGTCACCTTCTGTCTTCCTGAATGAATGAAAAAAGGGGAGCCTTTGAACTTGGCGTGTGGGGTATGTGGGAAAGCCTTGGAGTGCTCAAAACTCTGCTCATCTCAACGGAAGGACTGGCCTTTGAACGGCTGAGCCTCCTGCCCGAGAGTGAGGTCTCTGAACAACCCAGGCCCTGGCCACCCTAGGTCCGTTGACCTCTGGGGGCTGGGGGCTGAATAGCTAGATAGGAGGCACCCCCCCAACTGCCTCCAATAAAGACCCTGGACACCACGACCTGGACAAGCTTCTCTGTGGCATCACTTGGCACATGTCACATCCATGTGGGAAAGTTAATTGCGGTTGGTGTGGCTCCATGGGGGAGGGGCAGCTGGGAGGTCTGCCAGTCTCTCCTGGACTCTGTGCACCTTCTATCTTTTTTTTTGGAGAGGGGGTGGCACACCCATGGCACAGGAAGTTCCCAGACTGGGAGTCATACTGGAGCTGCAGCTACAGGCCTGTGCCACAGCCATGCTGGATCTGAGCTGATCTGCAACCCACGCCGCAGCTTGCAGTAATGCTGGATCCTTAACCCACAGAGAGGTCAGGGATCAAACCCACATCCTCATGGATGCTAGTCAGGTTCTTATGGCACTGAGCCACAACGGTGACTCCAGCACCTTTTATCTTTGCTTTAAAATAGTCTGTACTGGGGAGTTCCTGTAGTGGTGCAGTGGTTACCAAATCTGACTAGGAACCATGAGGTTGCGGGTTCGGTCCCTGGCCTTGCTCAGTGGGTTGAGGATCCGGTGTTGTCGTGAGCTGTGGTGTAGGTCGCGGACACGGCTGGGATCCCGCGTTGCTGTGGCTCTGGCGTAGGCTGGCAGCTGTAGCTCCAATTCGACCCCTAGCCTGGGAACCTCCATATGCCATGGGAGCAGCCCAAGAAATGGCAAAAAGACCAAAAAAAAAAAAAAGTCTGTACCCTTTCCCTGTAATAAACCATGGGACAACTTTTCTGAGTCCTGTGATTCCTTCTGAGGGGGTCTCGGGGACCCCAAACACAGGAAGGGGGTGAACTCAACCTGGATAGACCCTGGAACCCCTACATTTTTCTCTAAGAGTGACCCCCCTTTTTTTTTGCTTTTTAGGGCCGCACCTGCAGCATATGGAGGTTCCCAGGCTAGGGGTCTAATCGGAGCTGTAGCTGCCAGTCTACACTACAGCCATGGCAATGCTGGATCCAAGCCGAGTCTTCAACCTACACCATAGCTCATGGTAATGCTGGATCCTTACTTAACCCACTGAGCAAGGCCTGGGATCGAACCTGCATCCTCAGGGATACTAATTGGGTTTGTTACTGCTGAGCCACATCGGGAGCTCCAAAAGTCACTTGCATTTTCATCTGTTTGTGTAATCCCATTTACCTTCCCAGACTTTTCTCAAGTGTTTACTGAGGTTAGCAGAGTAGATCAGCAGAGATCCCGGTGTAAAGCGGGGACCCGAGCTGAATCCAGGCAAGAATGAAGAGGTGAACTCCCCTAGCGGGTTGAGTCCAATGCAGAATCACCTTGGTTCTAAATATAAATGGAGCCACCTTTTCCCATGGTTCTCCGTGAAAGGACTTTTTTTCTTTTGGCTGAGACTACAGCATGGGGACGTCCCCTGGCCAGGGATGGAACCCATGTGACCTGAGCCACAGCAGTGATGGTGCCAGATCCTTAACCCACTGAGCCACTAAGGAAATTCAAGAAGACTTTTTAAAAAATGTTTTGATGGTTTTAACACAAAAACTGGTACAGATGTACATAACCATAAAAAACAAACTTATGGTTACCAAAGGGGAAAACAGCATCAGAAGGGTAAATTAGAAGAGGTTGGGATTAACATATATGCACTACTACATAGAAAACAGGAAACTACCAAGGACCTACTTTACAGCACAGGGAACTCTACTCAGTATTTTGTAATAACCTATAAGGGCAAAGAATCTGAAAAAAAGAGGAGTTCCTGTCATGGCCCAGTGGTTAACGGATACAACTAGGAACCAGGAGGTTGAGGGTTCGATCCCTGGCTTCGCTCAGTGGGTTAAAGATCCGGCGTTACCATGAGCTGTGGTGTACGTTGCAGACCAGGCTCGGATCTGGCATCGCTGTGGCTGTGGTGTAGGCCGGCAGCTACAGCTCTGATTTGATCCCTAGCCTGGGAACCTCCATATGCCGTAGGAGCGGCTCTAGAAAAGGCAAAAAGAAGGAAAAAAAAAAGGATCTGAGAAAAATAGATATATATGTGTGTATAACTGCATCATTTCATGATTCCCCACTTTGAACAAGCTCCGGTGTTGCTGCTGTTGCAAGGACAGCAGAATGAGAAGCAAGTTCTAAGAGCCCATTTCTTTAATCTTTATTTACATGGTCTGAGATGGAGCAGGATTTATTTTATTTTATTAATTTTATTGACAGAACTTGCAGCATATGGAAATTACTGGGCCAGGGACTGAATCTGAGCTGCAGCTGCAACCCAGGTCCTTAACCCACTGTGCTGGGCTGGGGATTGAACCCAAGCCTCAGCAGTGACCAGAGCTGCTGCAGAGACAAAGTCAGGTTCTCAACCCACTGTGCCACATGGGGAACTCCACGAAGCACTTTTGAGTCTATGTGTGAGCACCTCTGTGAGAATTTTGTCTTAAGCATATTCAGACCCTTTCCCACTCCCCCAGGTTTTAACCGTGGTCTCTATGACATAATCACCTACTGTTTTGCTCTTTGACGTGATGTTCAAAGACTTGTTTATAATGACGTTCAGCAGTCCAGCGGGACTGTAGATTGCATCTGGCTTCAATGCTCTGGCCAAACCTGCCTGCAGTGAGGTCATTTCAGGCTCCTGTGGCTTCCCCAGCTAGAACGCAGTGACTCAAGTATTGGTTGGAGTGCCCTGCAGTGTGAGAATCTGGGAAAACGTCAACTAACAGAAAGGATGCTTTTTTATTTTTTTAAAGAGATAATTTGGGGAAAAATCAATCTCACCAACTCAGGACTTTGGCTTATAGAACTCAGCTGGGAGAAGTGGTCATCGTGCCCCAGACACAGTGGTTTCCTTTGGTCCCTCACACTTGTCAGGCGTGTTCCCAGCCTCCGCCCTCGCTGTTCTTTCTGCTGAAAAAATTCTTCCTGGAGTTCCCGTCGTGGTGCAGTGGTTAACAAATCCCACTAGGAACCAAGAGGTTGCGGGTTCGATCCCTGGCCTTGCTCAGTGGGTTAAGGATCCGGCATTGCCATGAGCTGTGGTGTAGGTCGCAGATGTGGCTCGGATCTGGCGTTGCTGTGGGCTGTGGTGTAGGCCGGCGGCTACAGCTCCGATTCGACCTCTAGCCTGAGAACCTCCATATGCTTCTGGAGCAGCCCTAGAAATAGGCAAAAAGACAAAAAAAAAAAAATTCTTCCTTCCTGAGTGGCCACCTTCTTCTCATGATTCAGAAGGTGTTGGTTCAGAAAAGCCATTTCTACCTCCCTGGCCGGAGAGCAAGTCCTACTTCCTCACCAGAACCCCACTCAGGATCTTTCATCCTTTGTCCTATTCATGACATTCGTTAACACTGAAAACTAGCTTATGTCTGTATGTACGCATGCGTGCATGTAGATGTCTGTGTGTACATAGGGTGTGGGTGTGTGAGTGTGAGTGTGTGATGGTACCCTTTGCCAAATGCAGCCTCCAAAAGGAGAGAAACTATGTCTGTCTTATTTTATTGGGTGTTCAATAGATATTTATGAATAACTAATGAAAGGTTGTTTTGAGTTTTGTCTTATATGCTAAGTGGGTAAAGCCCTTGCATGATCTCAAATTTAACTACAAATAGTAAAACATCAAGGGAGCATTTTATGTCTTTGAGATGCTAGTTTTCCAATGCTTTTGTTCTATGGTCACATAAAGTGTCACACCACAGAGATACAGCAGATGGCGCTGATTCTCCAGGACTGAGCCCTGCCACTTGAGGGTGGCCTCTGCCTGGCTCCTGGTCCTGCCACACACTGTGTGGGCTTAGCCAGACTGGGACCTAATCTTCCCTGAGGAATCTTCTATGTGAAAATCAAATTAGGCGGATTTATATAGGTTCCCAGGTAGAGCCCTGCTTCCCCTACATTCCCCATTTCCCTTCACTGATAGGGGTCTTGCATCTTCCCCTGGCCCTTCAGGGGTTCAAGGGGCGTTTATTTTGGGACCACACAGCCCAAGCATATGGGAAACGCCTGGTATGTTTCAGGTTCATTTCACCCCCCCATGGAAATGCCTCTTTTAACAGGCTAGAAATGGGTGGTTTCTTTTTCTCAACTGGAGGTCTGTTCAGGGGACAGGATGGGGACGGGGGAATTTAAAGACAGAAGACCAGGATCAGAATCTTGGCTCCCATTTACCTTGGAGAAGAGTCTTCAGCTCTCTGAGCCTCGTGTCTTCTTCTGTAAAATGGAGGTAATCAGAGCACCTTCTGTGGAAGAAGAGATCAGACACAAGTAATAATAAACATGTTAACTCACTGCTCTAGAAATTCCCTGGGGGCCTAATGGTTAAAGGATCTGGCGGTGTCCCTGTTTTGGCTCCTGTCACTGCTGTGGTGCAGGTTCAATCCCTGGCCCAGAAACTTCCATGTGCTGTGGGGTGTGGTCAAAAAAATTGTACTTTTTTACGAGGCAACCTAACACTAAATTGATTTCCATGTAGCAAAAGCAACGATAAGATCTATATATGAGACAGAAGAGGGGGGAAGGGAGCGACACCAAGCTTCTGGAGGGGGCCGACTCTCTTCTCATTAGGTGAGATGCTGAGTGGCTGGCATTGCAGAGGCGCTAGGTGGGTATCTGCCCTTCGTCCACAGGTGGGCCACCCAGGAAATCAGTTTGAGTTGTCTGTGGGTCTCCAAAAAACTTGGGGGGTTAACTGCCATATTCAGGATGGGCTGTGCTGTGACTGCCCTCAGGGTCACTGGCCCACCCCTCTCTCCCGTGTTCCAAGTTGGCACCATTTCCTATACCAGGAGTGCCTGTGTCCTTCCTTCAGGGTGGCCATGAGGCTCAAAGAACAGGCGTGACCTTGTGCTGGAAAATGTGACGTTCACGCACCTGTTACGTGACACGATGATGAGGGTCGTTGTCTGAATCCACTGTCCAACCAACTCCAGACAGACACCCTTTGCCTCCCTCCGCCTTCCCATCCAAACAGGAGCTGTTGGTGCCTGCCCCAGTCACCCCTCTGGAGCTGGTGCCCTCTCTCACCCCCCTCCCATGTGCCCCGTGACCTCACTCGCTCTGCCTGTCCATCCTCCAGGCTTAGAACCACAAGCCCTTTGCAGCCACTTCTGGGGCCTCCTGGCTCCGCCCCTCTGGCCACGCCCCCTGTCACTCTCAGGCTCCTCCCCGCTTCCCCACCTCCACCTCTTCCCTTTGTTTTGCAGGCTCCCTATTCCGTCGTCCTTTGGTCTGAGAAATGCCATCCTTGTCTCCGAAGTTCACTCGCTCCCCATGAACCTTGGGCCACGGCAGTAAGCAGAGCCACAGCAGTGACAGTGCCAGATCCTTAAACTGCTGAGCCACCAGGGAACTTCACAAATGTCCCTTCTTATCAGCCACCAAGTCCCCTCATGGATGCCTCATGGGGATGAGCCACCTGGGTGTGTTCCTCAGGCCTTCCAAGGAGCCCCAGCAGAAGCCTGAAGGCAGAGGTTATTGCAGGTCCCAGAGGGCCAC
Source organism: Phacochoerus africanus (assembly GCF_016906955.1). NCBI lineage: Eukaryota > Metazoa > Chordata > Mammalia > Artiodactyla > Suidae > Phacochoerus > Phacochoerus africanus. Next base: position 119,418,119 of record NC_062552.1, read on the forward strand.
TCAGCCCTGGTCAGGCCCCTGGAATCACGTCGGCCCCTCAAACATGGAGATGCCTGCACTGGCTTCTCTCTGCTCCCTCTCCCTGCTGTGTGTTCTAGAATCTGTTTCTACGTGATGCGGCAGTGCCCCTCTGTTCTTGCTTTCTTTTCTTTCTTTTTTGTTTTATTGAGGTACAGTCGATTTGCAATATTATGTAAGTTTTAGGTGTACGACAGAGTGATTCATGATTTTCAAAGGTTATATTTCACTTATAGTTACTATAAGATATTGGCTATTTCTTGGTGCTGTACCAGATACCCTTGGTTTTTATTTATTTTATACATAACAGAGCGCACCTCTTAATCCTCTACCCTTATCTTACACCCCCGCCATTGGTAACAACTAGTTTGTATCTGTGAGTCTGCTTGTTTCTTATTGTCACTAGTTTGTTTTATTTCACTTTTATTTTTATTTATGTTTTTGGCCACACCTGCAGCATGTAGAAGTTCCCGGGCCAGGGATAGAACTCGAGCCACAGTGGACAATGCCGAGTCCTTAACCACTAGGCCACCAGGGAATTCCCTTGTTTTATGATTTAGATTCCACATACAGGTGCTACCATACAGTATTTATCTTTGTCTGTCTGACTTATTCACTATGCCTAATAGCCTCCAAGTCCATCCATATTATTGCCAATGACAATATTTCAGTCTTTATTGTGGCTGAGCAGTATTCCTTTGTGTGTGTGTGTGTGTGTGTGTGTGAATGATGTGGGGAGTGTGTGTATATATACATATATATACACACACACACATATATATTATGTATATATACATAATACTATATATACACACATACATATATATTGATCTGTCGATGGACACTTGGGTTGCTTGCATATCTTGGCGACTTGGTCTTTTCTTGCCTTCTTATCTCCACTGAAACATAAGCCAAGCTCCTGCTTCATCCTTCAAACTCCTCCAGGAGATGCAGGCCCATCTTGAACCAGGCCTACCTTGCTCCTTGCTAGTCTGTTCCTGCACCACAGCTCAGAAAAGCCTTATGGGCTCTGACAGTCTAGACCAGAGGTCTGCAACTATGGCCCAGGGGCCAAATCCAGCCTGCTGCTGGTTTCTGTATACAAGTAAGTTGATCCTTTTCATCAGTTTAAGAACATTCTCCCCTGTTGTCTCTTCAATCTCTTCAAATATTACTTCTGCTCCTGTCTACTTTTTGGTCCTCTGGCTACATATATGTTAGACCATTTGATCATATTCCACACATCTCTTTGATGCTGTTCTTTCTCTTTTTTTTTGTCTTTTTGCCATTTCTTGGGCTGCTCCCAAGGCATATAGAGGTTCCCAGGCTAGTGGTCGAATCGGAGCTGTAGCCACCGGCCTACGCCAGAGTCACAGCAGCACAGGATCCGAGCCGCCTCTGCAACCTACACCACAGCTCATGGCAACACCGGATCCTTAACTCACTGAGCAAGGCCAGGGATCGAACCCACAATCTCATGGTTCCTAGTCGGATTCCTTAACCACTGAGCCACGAAGGGAACTCCAGATGCTGTTCTTTCTACTCTTTTATTTTCCTTATTCCTCATTTTGGATATTTTCTTTTGTTTTCCTTTTTTTTTTTTGGCTATTTCTTGGGCCGCTCCCGCGGCATATGGAGGTTCCCAGGCTAGGGGTCGAATTGGAGATGCAGCCACCAGCCTACGCCAGAGCCACAGCAACGCAGAATCCGAGCCGCGTCTGCAACCTACACCACAGCTCACGGCAACGCCGGATCGTTAACCCACTGAGCAAGGGCAGGGACCGAACCCGCAACCTCATGGTTCCTAGTCGGATTCGTTAACCACTGCGCCACGACGGGAACTCCTCATTTTGGATATTTTCTATTGACCTGTTTTCAAATTCACTAGCTCTGTGTTCTGCTGGGTCCTGTCTGCTGTTAAACCCATTCAACATGTTCTAAAAATTTTTTTTTCCCTTTTGTTTAGGGCCACAACCATGGCATATGGAGGTTTCCAGGCTAGGGATCAATTTGGAACTACAGCTGCCTACCTACAACACAGCCACAGAAACTTGGAATCCAAGCCACATCTGTGACCTATACCATAGCTCAGGGCAACACCAGATCCCCGACCCACTGAGGCCAGGGATCGAACCCACATCCTCATGGATACTAGTCAAATTTGTGCCACAATGGGAACTCCTGTTCTCAATTTTAGATAATGTGTTTCTTAGTTTTAGAATGCTATTTAGTTTTTTTCATAGATTCCAAATTCTTTTTTTTTTTCTTTTTTTGGCTGCCCTATGACATATGGAGTTCCCAGGCCAAGGATCAGATCCAAGCTGCAGTTGTGACCTAAGATGCAGCTGTAGCAACACTGGATCCTTAACCCACTGTGCCAGGCTCAGATGCAACTGGCATCCCAGTGCTCCCAAGATACCACCAATCTTGCTGTGCCACAGTGGGAACTCCATAGATCTTCCAAATTCCTGATTAAAATCCCCCATTTTCATCTTTTGTGCATCATTTCCTTTTTTTTTTAAGTGTATTAATTATAATTACTTAAAAATTCTTGTTGGCTAACTGAAGTTTATGTCATCTATGGGTCTGCTTCTATTGGCTATTTTTTTCTTCTGGTTACAAGTAATGTTTTCTTCCTCTTTGATGGCGTGTGTGTGTGTGTGTGTGTGTGTGTGTGTGTGCTGGTCCTTTTGTAGAAAAGAGCCACCAAAATTACACATGCTGTCATTTCCCACCAGAAGGCCTTCCTCTATCCTTGGCAGTTGAGTAGGATTGTAGCTGGTATGCAGTTTAGTTAGAATTGGTTAACCTCTGGTTGATACCTGGTCTTTGAGCACAGCTCTCCTGGAACCTGCAGGTTCTCTGTCCCCTCAGATCTATGAACAGCTCTGCCCTCTCCAGAACTTTAGCTCACCTTGTCCTTTTGTTGATTCCACAGTTTTCTAATAGCCTTAAAATATACATTTTGTGGTTGTCTCATTTTCCCCCAAATTGTTGCAGCAGGAACCTAGGCTTCTATGACTAACTTACATTTTCTACAGAAGCTGAAATTGGAAGAATCATTTTTGTTGTTGTTGTTCATTGCTATTTTCTCAGCATCTTGCAGAATATTTAGCACATGTTAGATGCTCAATAATTACTTGTTGAATTGAACTGAATTTTTTTGAGTTTTGGGGCCTGTGAAATATCTTCATTCAAGTTCACATGGCACAGAAGATTATTCCCAGCGGTGCATGTGGCCCTAAAAAGACAAAAGTAAATAAATAAAATGGGTTAATCACATTCTCTACCTTATGCAGCTACTGTGAGGATGAAATGAGTTAATATCACGTACAAGTAACAGCAACGTATCTCTCTCATCTTTCATGTTTTTCTTTTTTTTCCCTTTTCCAAACTTTTCTTGGATATTCTTTCTCGCTTCTTCTTGCTGACGCACTTTATTTATTTATTTATTTTTAAATTTATTTTCTCCTTTTTTTATTACTCAAATGAATTTATCACATCTGTAGCTGTATAATGATCATAACAATCTGATTTCACAGGATTTCCATCCCACAGCCCAAGCACATCCCCCACCCCCAAACTGTCTCCTCCAGAGACCGTAAGTTTTTCAATGTCTGTGAGTCAGCATCTGTTCTGCAAAGAAGTTCAGTCTGTCCTTTTTTCAGATTCCACATGGCTGACGCACTTTAGAATCATTTTGTCAACAGATTCCCTTTCAAACATTTGCTCACCTGCCCAGATTCAAAGCATTGAAAAATAGCAGCAATTCTAGCCCTTCCCCAGCTCTGCGAGACATAGATTCCTCCTGGCAGAAAGGTTTTCTCATCCAGTTCCTGGGAGCCGGTGTCCCTGGCCTCACCTCCATGGGCAGCTTTATTTGTCCTTTCAGTTGGTTGTGCAAAGAGCTTGGGCTGATGGTCAAATTCAAGTTGCACTGCTTGTCAGCTGTGTGACCTTGGGCAAGTGGGTCAAGTTCTTGTTGCCTCATCAAAGGGCAGAGACCTATTTCCCTCTGGGCTGTTGTAGGGTCACATGAGGTGGTCAATATCAGGAGCCCAGGCCTGGGGGGACTACCCTTTTTCTGCTTCCTTTTGAGCACCCACTCTGTGCTCCGGCGTTGTCCAAATAATGTTATCCAGCCTTTGTCTATCTCTGGGTAGACGAATGTGAGTTTGATTTATCACATTTGATTATTCTCTCCTTTGCTACAGACAGGCAACTAGCCCACTTGGTTCCCCAGAGAGCTGACCTCATGTAGACTCCTCTCCATGGACCAAGGCCAAGGCTCAGGGCCAGGCATGGAGACTGGCCGGGAGCAGATACAGGACAGGGGTGAGGCTGGGCAAGGTGTCTCTTGGCTGCCCCAGCTGGCACCCCTGTGCACGCTGGCCTTGGGGGACGAGGGGGTGAGCCTCCCACTGGCAATGGCAGGGCGGGAGCAGTACCCTGAGCAGGAGCCTGGCCCACCCCGGCCCAGCAGCCCCATCCCAACAGCCCATCCTAGCAGCTCTCGGAAATGACCTTAATTCGATGGCAGGGAGAACTGCTGACACATACGGTGACATCCCTCTGGGCAGGTGCAAAGGCAGAGAGCTTTTCTCTTTTCTCAGGGCTTAATATTTCTCTCCTGAGTGCAGGACCCAAACCCTGGAGGCAGAAAAGCATGTGTCCCAGCTTCCTGGACATTTAGATTTAGATTCCGATTTCAAGAGGTCCAGTCCTTCCGTTTGTCTTTAACTATTTCTCAATAAATATAGACATGGTTTGTTCCTCCAAAGACGGTCTGAGCAGTGCAGAGGTCGGCAGACTCTCTCTGTGAAGGGCCAGGGAGGAAACACTTTAATGTGGGGGTCAGGGGGCTGCTGTCGCCAGAGATAGCAATGAACAGATGTGACCGTGTTCCCATAAAGCTTTATTTGAGGACACTGCAATTTGAATTTTATTCTATTTTTTATTTTTTTGGTCACACCCACAGCATGTGGAAATTCCCAGGCCGGGGAATCACACCTGAGTCACAGCGGTGACAACGCTGAATCCTTAACCACTGGGCCACCAGGGAACTCCTGGAATGTGAATTTTAGAACATTTTTACTTGTCATGAAATATTATTCTTAAAATTTTTTCCCCACATTAGAAAAAGTGAAAACTGGAGTTCCCATTGCAGCTGAGCAGGTTAAGAACTTGACTAGTATCCATGAAGATGCGGGTGTGATCCCTGGCCTCACACAGTGGGTTACAGTTCACGGCAACACCAGATCTGTAGCATAGGTCAAAGATGTGGCTTGGATGTGGCATCATCATGGATGTGGTGTAGGCTGACAGCTGCAGCTCTGATTTGACCCCCAGCCTGGGGCTTCCATGCTGCAGGTGCAGCCCTAAAAGAAAAAAAAAAGGGAAGAAAGAAAGAAAAGAAAAGAAAAAGAAAGAAAATGTGAAAAGCATTCTTAGCTTGGCGTCGTCTCCTTCTCAGGGGCGTCTCTACTTCCACCCACAATACACAACTGCCTGCTTCTCCCTAGCGGTCACTCACTGTCCCCAGGATGGAGCGCCTTCCCTGGCACTCAAGGCCTTTCAGGTCCAGCCCTGCAGCCTTTTCACCTCCCTGTCTGGCTCTCTCCTCCAGCCACACTGACCCCCTTCAGCTCCTGTATAGGAAGGATCTTCTCCCGCCTCTAGGCCTTCCCCAGGGGCTGGTCCCTCAGCCCCAGTGCTCTTGAAATAGAGTTTTAACTAAAGAACACCCCCCTCCGCCCCTTGGCTAAGAAGGCAGCTGCAAGCCTTTCCAGCTATGCTAGTCACTATACCACCCTTCTTGTAATAATGTAACAACTGTGTCCCTATGTCCAAGCCAGCAGCCCTGCTAATCATGTACCCAGCATTGCTTATCAGTTCCGCTTCTGTAACCTTGCTTGCTCAGTTTCTTAGGGAGGAACACTGCTGCTTGGGGATTGGGGAAGTCCGGGATGCTTACATGGGAAAATCAAGACCTTGTAGTGTATAAAAGTTACTGAGAACAAAGACCTGGTGCTCAGACTCTGGAGGTGACTCCTCTGGGCCCGCGCCGGTGCTGAATAAACCTTGCTTTTCCATATCTCCGAGTGCTGTTTGTCTCCTTCCACTGCCACGGTTTTTGGCCTGTCCCCCTCCCCCAACCCAGATTTCATCAGCAAGTCCCTTTCTCGAAGGCTTCTTCCTCATTCCCGGTTGGGTTAGGCCCCACCACGCATCTCCAGACGTCCCTGGACCTCCTTCCCACAACTGACACCCTTGGAATTGTTTCCTTACTACCCTGCCCTGCACAAGAATAGAGGCCTGTTGAGGGCAAAGCTACGTCTGTCATGCTCCTAGCTGAGGGGTACACAGCAGGGCCTCACCGTTCCCTGGAAGAAAGGCCATTTCCCTGGTGTTCCCTCCTTGGCCCTTGCCTTCTCCCTCTCCCCTCTTCCTGGGCCATCTTGCCCACCTCCAGGCTTCCATATCATCCACCGCAGAGGTTTTCACACGTTCATGGCATTGAAACCACCCGGAGCTGGCTCAACACAGCTTTCTGAGGCCCATTCTCATCAATTCGGGCTTGTTAGGGCGGGTGTGGACCCCAGATATCTGCTTTTATCCACCGACCACCCTGACACCTCCCTGCCCCACCCCGCACATTCGAAACCAAGAGAAGCTAATGCACAGCGTTCATGGAGCAGGTTTTGAGAAATGTTCATCTGTGATAAGCTGATATTAGGCAGAATGAATGAATGAACGAATGAATGAATTAGGGTTCTGCTACGTTTCATCCAAGGACAGAGCTCTATGTGTTTCAGTGGAAATTTGGGTCTTAGTTCTCCCAGAAACTCCCTTGGAGAGGATGGGCAGCTCTATGCCCTGTTCCTTCATTTATTACACAAATACTGTATCTGCTGAGCACCCAGTAAGGACAAGACATCGTGCTAAGTACGGGCAGGCAATGGTGCGTCAAAACAGACAGGGTATCGGCCTTGGTGCAGTCTATGTCTATGGAGAGAGAATAATCAGAGTCAGACACGTGCTTAGTTAGAATGTTAACACGTGCTATGATGAACGGGAAGTGAGGGCGAGGGTTCTCGTCATCTGCTCTCAGACCCACCACGCTGGCCCTTCCCGGTGGTGGTCATTTGCCTCCAGAGAGGGCCACTGTCAATTCCCTTCCTCCTTGTACTCAAACGACGCTACCCATGGGGCGGCGGAGCACATGTCTCTGTCTGATGGAATGTGGGCTAGCTTGTGACTGCTTTGATCTGGAGATTAAAGAATGCAGGGGCAGCGATGGTCAGGGCTAGATCAGAAGTTGTCTTGGATCTTCCCTTGTTTTTTTTGTTTTTTTTGGAAAAGCTTTCTCTTGGGACACCGCTTCTTGGAATCCAGCCATTATACTGCGAGAAGCCCAAGGCTCCTAGAGTGGCCACATGATTCACAGGCCAGCTGCCTTTTTTTTTTTTTTTGTCTTTTTAAGGCGGCACCCTCAGCATATGAAAGTTTCCAGCCTAGGGGTTGAACTGGAGCTGCAGCTGCCGGCCTACACCACAGCCACGTCTGCTGCCTACACCACAGCTCATGGCAACACTGGATCCTTACCTCACTGAGTGAGGCCAGGGATTGAACATGCGTCCTCATGGATACTAGTGGGTTCCTTACTGATGAGCCACAATGGGAACTCCAACCCAGTTGCCATTTGACGCTAACTCTGTGAGAGCCCCCAAGTGAGCTCAGCCGGATGAGACACAATGCATTTGTTTTAAGCTGTTAAGGGCTGGGTTGTTTCTTATAAAGAAGCAGATAAGCCGAGAAGAGATTAGTACTGAGAAATGAGGTGCTGATCTATTTGGGGCTGCATGGCAGATGGGAGCTGGAAGGATTTCAAACAAGGAGACTCTCAATGAAGGTTTGAAGGACAGCAAAGAAATTGTTGTTGGAGACTGGAGGAAAATAGACGTGATTTATATACTAGCAGGACACTTAGTAGATGCTTGCCTGTGTCAACTTGGAACTTAAGAATTGAACCTGATGAACTTGTGGGTCTGGATAAAGAGGCTTCCGGGTGGAATGCGAATGGTGCCAGCTGGCTCCTTTTAGCTGCATGTAAGATATGGATAGAGAGAGATGAGCTAAAAGAAAAAGGGACTGTTTGGTTTTCAAACAGAATTTTGAGGAAATATAGAGAAGTCAGGGCAATCCTTTCAAACGACAAGATGTTTTCAAAGTAAGAAATGATCTTATGGCAAAGGTCAAATCCAGGCACGCCCAGTAAAATGTGACCCCTCCAGGTAAAATGAAGTCCGGGGTGCAGTGATAAGACCCTTTCTTAAGATATCAGGAGGATTTGAGGGTGTGCTTCACAGACCTTCTCTGCTAGACTTGAGGGTTTCTAATACTCTTAGGGGGCTCCTTTTATGCCATTTCTGCTCCTCAGAAATCTAAAAGATTAGATTAGAATCTAAAAGACATCGTCCCATAGCAGCCTTATGGGCAGTCCAAAATATGGAAGAGTATATCCTAGAAAGAAATGGGTATTTTATAATTTGATAATAGGAAACCCACAAGAATTTTAGAGGAAATGTACCAACTTAGACTGTAGGGACAGAGACAGTTCAAAATGACAAACACCTTTTTTGGGTCTGAACATAGTATGGGCAGGAGAGAGGCTGAGAAACTATTTGACTGTGCACACGGGCCATTTCTTGGGAAAAGGAAGGATGACCCAGAGAGCAGAGCTAAGAACCCAGAGTCATGGAGATGCACTCCCAGGGAGTAGGACTGGGCTTTAATCAAGGAACGAGTGATGTGCAGCAAGATGCATTTCAGAATTGCTATGGACCAGGGGCTCCTGGGTGCCTCTCAGTCTCCTGACTTCTTATTTTCCCCACCCCCAATTCCCCTCTATCCTTTTTTTTTTTTGTCTTTTCTAGGGCCACTTCTGCAGCATATGGAGGTTCCCAGGCTAGGGGTTGAATCGGAGCTGAAGCCGCCCGCCTACGCCAGAGCCACAGCCACAGTAACACCAGATCCAAGCCGCATCTGTGACCTACACCACAGCTCACAGCAACGCCGGATCCTTAACCCACTGAGCAAGCCAGGGACCGAACCTGCAACCTCATGGTTCCTAGTCAGATTCTATCCCTTCTCGATAGGGAGTGTTAGTGCATTTATCCCATGCCTGTCTCACGCTAGGTGGAGAGGGGCTATGAATGGGACATAATTTTCTTTTTAATTTTCAGGTCTTCAGATTGTGAGGAACTATGCTTGAGGAGCTGCATGTCTTAGGCTCCTTGGTCTGCTGTAACAAAATATCACAGATTGGGGGGGGCTTATAAACAACAGAAATGTATTTCTCACAGTTATGGAGGTTGGGAAGTCCAAGACCAAGACCCCAGCATGATCATATTCTGGAGAAGGCCTTCTTACTTGTTCATAGCTAGCACCTCCTCACTATGTCCTTACAGAGAAGAAGAGCAGAAGGAGCTCTCTGGCGCCTCTTTTTTTTTTTGGCTGTGCCCATGGCTTGCAGAAGTTCCCAGGCCGGAGATCCAACTCATGCCACAGCAGTGACCTGAGCCACTGCAGTGACAATGCTGGATCCTTAAACTTGCTATGCACAAGGGAACTCCACTGGAGCCTCTTTTATAAGGCACTAATCCCTTCCACCTAGGCGCCTCCCGAGTGCCCCATCCAAATACTATCATCTTTGGGAGTTAAAATTTCAACACATGAATTTTGGAGGGCTACAAACATTTAGATCATAGCAAGCTTCATCCACGCCTGAACCTGATTTATATGATGTGGCCCTGAACCTTCAGCCTGAATTTAATTCTATAATAGGATGAAAGTTTGGGTGTCTTGGCAGAGGATGAATATATTTTGTATGTGGAAGGAATGTGACTTGTTGTGGCTATAGAATGAATAGCAGTAGCTTGCCCCTGGTGGCCACTATTAATTCTTTTCCTCCTGTACACTCATGATTATTTTCCCATTGATCAGTAAAGTCCATTCTTTTAACCTCTCACGTCTAACTTGCGCTTTGACCAAAGGATTCAGCACAGATGATTCCAAGTCTAGATCATAAGAAGCCTTACACCTGCTGCACGGGTCTCCTGGAAAACTTGCTTTGGCTGTACTCTCATTGAGAATCTAGCCCTCATACTGCGAGATATCCCCAATCCCATGGAAAGGACACAGTCAGAGTTCTGCTAGATAGTTCCAGCTGAGCTCCCAGCTGACAGCCAGCATCAAAGAGCAGCCTTGTAAGTGCGCCGTCTTGGATGTCTATCCTAGTTAAGCCTTCAGACAACTGCAGCCCAGCTATCATCCGACTAAACCTGCATGAGATACCACTAAGGCAAACATCCCAGCTGAGGCCAATCGACCCCAGAACCATGAGTGATAATAACAGATTTAAGTCACTAAACTTTGGGGTGGTTTGATGTAACAACAGATTACTGGATCAAGATGATGAATCCAGGGAGTTCCCGTCGTGGCGCAGTGGTTGGCGAATCCGACTAGGAACCATGAGGTTTCAGGTTCAGTCCCTGCCCTTGCTCAGTGGGTTAAGGATCCGGCGTTGCCGTGAGCTGTGGTGTAGGTTGCAGACGCGGCTCGGATCCTGCGTTGCTGTGGCTCTGGCGTAGGCCGGTGGCTACAGCTCCGATTCAACCCCTAGCCTGGGAACCTCCATATGCCTTGGGGGCGGCCCAAAGAAATAGCAAAAAGACAAAAAAAAAAAGATGATGAATCCAATTTCCTAGTCTCCCTTGCCATCTGGGTTCTTGGCAGTCTGGACCAATGGGAGGCGCTGGTGGGAGACTAGAAGATGGAAGGAAGGGAGAAGATGGGGTATTTTTTTCCCCTCTCTCTTGCACTGAGTGGCATCTCCTGCAATGGCTAGAGAGTTCTCTATATTTCCTCAAAATTCGGTTTGAAAACCAAACAATTCCTTTTTTCGTTTAGCTCATCCGTCTATCTATATCCATAGCTTCCTTGCCTCTAACTCTTCTCAGAGACCTTCCCTCTGTGGTCCCAGCTCTCAGGTGGCAGCCTTCACTACATTAAAGCTCTGGCCAAACCGCCCCAGCTTCTGGCTTGTGGTAAATATCTATTATCCCACTGGCACCAAATGTGGTTGCAGCTCCCTACTGCGTCGCCAGTTCCCACATTTAAATTCCTTCTGTTTGAAACAGAAGGGTCTCTGTTTTTTTAGCTGGACCTTTAGATTTACAGCGTGGAAGAGGAAAACACGATCCAGCTTAGCAGGTCAGAAAGGATTCCCTGGAAAGAAATCTGATAAATGGGTAAGATCCTGGACATTGGAGATAAGTGAGAGCAAATGGTGCAAAGGGGAAGGCGGTGGACTTGTGAGAGCTACTGGGAACAAATAAGCATGTGCTGTGTCTCAAAGAAACTGGGAGGGCAGTTCCCGTCGTGGCTGAGCGGAAACCAACCTGACTAGCATCCATGAGGCTGCAGGTTCGATCCCTGGCCTCGCTCAGTGGGTTAAAGATCAGACATTGCTGTGAGCTGTGGTGGAGGTCACAGACTTGGCTCGGATCTGGCATTGCTGTGGCTGTGGTGTAGGCTGGTGGCTATAGCTCTGATTCGACCCCTAGTCTGGGAACCTCCATATACCATGGGTGTGGCCCTAAAAAGACAAAAAGAAAGAAAGAAACTGGGAGGCATGGGGTGAGGTTGCAGAAGTTGGTTGGGCCAAATCAGGGGTTCTCAGTCCTTGGTTCCTGTGAGAATCAATTCACCCCAGAGTGATTGAATCAGAATCTCTAAGGATCGGGCCAGCAGGATTATTATTTCTTTTTATGGCTGCACTGACACATACGGAAGTTCCCAGGCTAGGGGTCAAATGGGAGCTGCAGCAGCCAGCCTATGCCACAGCCACAGCAATGCAGGATCTAAGCCATGTCTGTGACCTACGCCATGACTCACGGCAATGCCGGATCCTTAACCTACTGAGTAAGGCCAGGGATCGAACCCACATCCTCATGGATACTAGTTGGGCTTGTTACTGCTAAAACACAATGGGAACTACAGCAGGATTATTATTATTATTTTTGTCTTTTTAGGGCCACATCCTTGGCATATGGAGGTTCCCAGGCTAGGGGTCGAATCAGAGCTATAGCCACCAGCTTACACCACAGCCACAGCAATGCCAGATCCGAGCCAAGCCTGTGACCTCCACCATAGCTCACGGCAATGCTGGATTCTTAACCCACTGCAAGAGGCCAGGGATCAAACCCGAGTCCTCATGGATGCTAGTCAGGTTCATTAACCATTGAGCCATGACGGGAACTCTCCCCAGCAGGATTATTAATATGCAGTCAAGGCTGAGAACCAGTGGGCAGACCATGCAAGGCCTTGTAAGGTGTGGTCCTATCTTGGCCAATAGGAAGAGCCAGAGGGTGGTGGACCCTCCAGGTGTTGAGTGAGGAAATGATTAGAGAGACCCAGAGTGGAGGCAGGAGGATCTGTCTGGGCCACTGTGAGAGCCCCGGGAGGACAGAGGGATTCTTGGCTTGCAGATGGTGAGCCTGCACAGAGGCAGAGGGTTCAGCACTGGCTGGCCTAGGTTTTCTTTTCTTTCCTTTCCTTTCCTTTCTCTCTTTCTCTGCTTCTTTCTTTCCCTTCCTTCCTTCCTTTGTTTATTGTTTTGGGGGTGTACGGCAGCATATGGAAGTTCCTAGGCTAGGGGTCCAATCGGGGCTACGGCTGCTGGCTTCTGCCACAGCCACAGCCACACAGGATCCCAGGCATGTCTGCGACCTACACCACAGCTCACGGCAATGCTGGATCCTTTACCCACTGAACAAGGCCAGGGATTGAACCTACGTCCTCATGGATACTTGTTGGGTTTGTTACCCACTGAGCCACAACAGGAAATCCTGGCCTAGGTTTTCTGAATTGGCCTCACTCTGGTCATTATGTCTTGTCATCTTGAAATCCGAGCAGGGCCCCTGGGGTTCCTGGGCACAAAAACCTTTGTCTCCCATTTCTTGTTTTTAGGGAATAAGCTTCAGGCTCCAAGACCTTCGCTGAGGTCCAAAGGGCAGGTTCAGAGAGTCGCTCTTCAGGGAAGGGAGGGGATGTAGAGATCAGGGAGGAGCCGTGGAGAGATAATAGCACAGCCTTGGGGTAGGATCCTGGTTCTCCCTCAAGGGATACACAGGACAATATCTTTGAGCTCTTCTGCAGAATTAACCCTCCCAGCAATTGAAAGAGGTTAGTTACTCGGAGCATTCTTCCTTCCAGAAAGAGGACCCCCAGAACCAGTCCCAGGGCCACTAAACACCCCCTTTGAAGAATGCAACCTTGGGAGTTTCCGTCGTGGCTCAGTGGTTAACGAATCCGACTAGGGACCCTGAGGTTGCGGGTTCGATCCTTGGCCTTGCTCAGTGGGTTAAGGATCTTGCGTTGCCGTGAGCTATGGTATAGGCCGCAGATGTGGCTCGGATCTGGCATTGCTGTGGTTCTGGCGAAGGCCGGTGGCTACTGCTCTGATTAGACCCCTAGCCTGGGAACCTCCATGTGCTGCGGGAGCGGCCCTAGAAAAGTCAAAAAAGATAATAAATAATAAAAAAAGAATACAGGCTTGCACCTCCCCCGATCCTTATCTGTGGCCCTGTTTTCCATGCCCAAAGTACAAGACCACCTCCTATTCTCTCCGAAGGAGGGTGCAGTCTTTAAGGCGTTAGCTGCCTGTGGCTTCCTTTGCCTGGCAAAGCAATAAAAGCTATTTGTTTCTCCTTCATCCAAAATTTGGTCCTGAGTTTCTCCTCGGCACCAGTGGACAAAGTTTCAGCAGCAATCTTGCTCTGCATTTTCCTCTCCCTATTGGTTCCTTGTAGGTGGGGCTCTGCATTTACGTCCATCAGCTCCAGACAGCTTCCTTCTATGGGCCCTCCCTGGGGCCACCACGCCTCCTCCTGGGCAGAGGATGCAGCTATCCTAAAGCCCCCCCAGAGAGCTGACTTTGGCAGAACTTGGGGAACCCAACTCCTTAAGGACCTGTCATCTTAAAATAGCTTGAATTTTGATTGTATTTTGGTAGCTTCGATCAGAAATGTGAAGGACATGGAATTAGAACCTTTGGCCAGAGAAGAACCTCAGCGTTTTTAAAGCCCTTGGACATGGCTTCTTCCAAACCCTGAATTTCACAATCAGAAGAGATGCTTCCAAGAGTCCAAGACTCAGGCCCAGCAAAGACTTCTTACTTCCTTGGACTTCTCTTCACATCTTGCTGTCCTGGGGACTGGAGACCGTGAATTTGCAAATACTCTGCCTGAAGTTCATTCTCAAGCTCTGGCGACCTCACCCCCACTCCTAGGGCCAGAAATGTCTTAAGAGGATCCAAAGGATAATCTTTTTGTAAATTTAAAGCAGTGGGTTTTCTTTTCTCTTTCAATCCATTTTCCCTGTAGCGGTTCCCTCCAGGGGAGCCCGGAGGCTTATTGCTTCAAGGCAGGAACCGGTTTTGAAAGCACTGAGGAGGGAGAGAGAGAAAGAGGCTGCGTTAGCCTTCTTTTATCTCTGTCTTTAGCATATCAAGGGCGAGGCCCAGAGGCTCTCAGATTTGGTCTGCATGGGAGGGTCCTGGGAGGGTGAGAAGTAAAAGCCCGGAAAGCAGCTGGCCCCTGGGGGCCTGGAAGATTGTGGGAGAGAGAAAGAAGGCGGTGTGAGAGGCTGGAAGGCAAAGGAGGCAGAAGCCTGCTTTCTGATTTTAATGGCCCGGGCCTCGGCTGGCTGGAAGGTGCCAAGAGGGTTAGCTATGGGGCAACCTGAGTTTGCCCTTTCTCCTGAGTGGCACCAAGGCTGAATGGACAAGAGGGCTGGTCCTGGTTAAGGTGACACTCAGATGTGACTTTCAAGCCAGTGGGCTGACTGGCAGAGGCCAGCCAGGAGTGATGCAGGGTCATTTTTGGACAGTGAACAAACCCCCAAACCAGACCAGGGGTAACCCTGGTCCTTAGAAGCTTTGCTGTTAGAGCCCCTCGGAAACCCACACATGCCAGGGGCACAGCCACGGGCTCAGGAAAGGTCTAGGTCTTTATCCTCCTGTCTCAGTCCGCTTGGCCTCTTATAACAAGATCCCATAGACTGAGTGGCTTATAAACAACCATTTCTCCCAGTTCTGGAGGCTGACAGTTCAAGATAAGGTGTTGACAGGTTCAGTGTTTGGTGACAGCCAACTTCCTTCCTCTTGCTGTGTCCTTGCATAGAGGTGATCTCGGAGGGCCAGCAGTGAGTGATGGCTTGAAGCTCCATCTCTGTTCAGGAATTGAACCTGGGCGGCCTGGGTGAAAACCAGGAACCCTAGCCGAGAGACAAGCTAGAGGCTAGATGTGGAATTGCCCAGATTCTTATCTCCCCCTCCCCCCCTCCCGGGTTGAAAGCAAGAATGTTTCAAGGAGGCAAAGGCTGTAAAAACAAGTACAAAGGTTATTGTTAGAAACGCGATACAGCACGTGGGGAGCACAGGGAGAAGGAGTCTGTTTATCTAAGGCTGAAATAAAGCAGGAATACACACCCAAAGGAGGGCCAGGGCGTGGGCGTGCTCCTGAATAAGGCCTGTGCCAGAGAGGTGGTTTTGTTTTTGTCTGTTTAAGGCTGCACCTGCAGCATATGGAAGTTCCCAGGCTTGGGGGGGTGGGGGGGTGGCTGGGTGGTGGTCTGATCAGAGCTACTAAATGCCAGCCCTACGCTGCAGGCACAGCAACACCAGATCTGAGCCACATCCGCGACCTACACCAAATCACGGCAACGTTGCGCCAGATCCTTTAACCCGCTGAGCGAGGCCAGGTATCGAACCTGCGTCCTCATGGATACGCGTCGGGCTTGTTACTGCTGAGCCACAGTGGGAACGCCCCCAGAGAGGTATTTTAAACCATTTAGATGGGGCAGTTCTTCAGGATCTCTGTCTTCCTTTGACCGATTATCTTGTTCTACCTTCCACACCCGACCAGACTCAGGACCCTCCCGTCTGTGTGTGCATATTTTGGCCAGATGAATTCCAAAGCAAGGCCTTGTGGGGAAGGTTATCTAGGCTTATTATGGCCTGGGGTCCCCTCCATTTCTGACCCAGGGGAGGGGGGGGTCCTCCCTGATCCAGAGGTTGGGAAGTTCATGACCTCTTGATTTTTGGCCCAAGCAGGGCTTAGCCCCTCTTTCGATCCTGTCATTATCATTGCTGAGCAAGTTCACAGAAGACAAGTCTCAATTATTTGCTTTGTGATGGTTATTTCTATCTTGAAGTATAGACAAGAGGTAGGTTGTGAATATCTATCCCGGAGCCCACCCGTCTCCTGCCTCAGCGCCAGGGGCCAGAGACTTCTCTGGGGCCATGTTTGTAAGGATGCTAATTCTGCTCATGAGGGTTCTGCCTCTTAACCCCCACCTCCAAAACCCATCACACTGAGGATTATGTTTCAACATGAGAATTTGGAGGGGGGATGTTCCCGTCTTGGCTCAGTGGTTAACCAACCCAACTAGTATCCATGAGGACCCAGGTTCGATCCCTGGCCTCGCTCAGTGGGTTAAGGGTCCGGTGTTTCTTTGAGCTGTGGTGTAGGTCACAGATGCGGCTTGGATCCCGTGTTGCTGTGGCTGTGGTGTAGGCTGGTGGCTACAGCTTCGATTTGACCCCTAGACTGGGAACTTCCATATGCCGAGGGTTCTGCCCTAAAAAGACAAAAGACAATGAAATAAAATCGAATAGAATAAAAAGAATTTGGAGGGGGGCACAGATGTCCACAGACGTACTCACCCCTACATCTCAGCGTGTGGAGGCTCCTCTGCCCCACTTACCAGACATGGGTTTCTGGAGAGGGCAGAGGGGGGTAAACAAAGAACGTTGCCCACTATTCCAGTTCTCCAAGGACAAAGTCATTCGCCACGGCAGTCAGTGGAATTCAGGATGAAGCATCTGTGTTTTGGATATATAGCTAAAATGCATACCTAGAAGAGATTTTGATGACCCCAGAGTCTTGCATTTTCTCATATATGGAAAAGCACTAAAATCATTATGTGGGATATCTGATCCTTGTGACTAGAAGGGAAACTTTCACCCAAATCTTGACTGCATGAATCCCCTTGCCAATATCCAATACTGATTCTTTCTCTGTCCCTTCATAGCAGTTCCTCCAAGCTATCTGAGAGGCTATCTCCCAGGCTACAGTTCTCAGGGAAATCCTGAATTAAGGTCAATGCACAGAGTTCTCATTGTGGTTCAGCTGTAACGAACCTGACTAATATCTGCGAAGATGCAGGTTCGATCCCCAGCCTTGCTCAGTGGGTTAAGGATCCTGGATTAAATACATAAATAAACCAACAAATAAATAAAGGAAACAACCTCAAGGCACATCTCTTACATTGTGCATTAATTATTATTATTTTTTTCAGTCATCAGAAGGAAGAGGCCAGCTAAGAGACAAGGTAACTAAGATTGAGATGCTAATTGAAGGCTCAGATCTGTGACTCCGATAAATCAGATCCAAATATTTTTGTCTGCTAACCAGGGGGTGGGCCTCAGAAGAAACACCACATTTACTCCACAGTGAAATTATTCCCCCCGCCTCCGGCCCCAGCCCCCCGCACGGCCTGATCACAGTACAAATTAAATTTGTGACCTTGACTCCTTAGCTACTAAAGAGTACTGGAATATGGCACCTCCAGAAATGCCTCTTCTACGTAAGAAATTTTTGTGAGCTGATTGTTTTTGAAAACAACAGACAGAGGAGAAGCTCTGAAAACTGAGTAGAAATACCCTTTTGTAAGGGACATTTCTTTTTTTGTCTTTTTGTTTGTTTTGTTCTTTCTTTTTTGTAAGGGACATTTCTTTTTTTGTTTGTTTTGTTTGGTTTTTTCTCTCTTTCTTTCTTTTCATAAGGGACATTTCTGTCTGCGAAGGAAATCTCCATTTGTAAGAGTGTCTCCTTCTCTGTACCAGGAAGCGGAGGATGATTCTAATGCATAAGGAACTCTTCCTTTCCCATGGCTGCTACACAACACAAATTTATTATCTTAGGGTTCTGGAAGTCAGATGTCTGAAACCAGTTTGCTGTGCTAAAATCAAGGTGTCATCAGAGCTGCATTTTTTTCTGGAAGCTCAAGGGAGGAATCCATTTCCTTACCTTTTCTGCTCCTAGCGACAACCTCTATCCCTTGACTTAAGGCCCCGCCACTCTGACCCACCTCTGCCTCTGTCCTCTGACCCCGACCCTGCTGCCTCCCTCCTACAAAGACCCTTGTTTATAGTGAGCTCGCCCCGAGACTCTAGGATAATCTCCCCATCTTGTAACCCAGCAGGACCCCGGAGCTTCCCGCCCCCCCCCCCCCCCCCCCGGGGCACAAGCCTTTCTGGGTCCTCCTTTTTTTTTTAGGGCCACACCCGTGGCATATGGAAGTTCCCAGGCTCAGGGTCGAATGGGAGCGACAGCTGCTGGCCTGCACCACAGCCACAGCATCGCCAGATCCAAGCCGCATTTTTGACTCACACCACAGCTCACCGCACCACTGGGTCCCGGATCCAATGAGCGAGGCCACGGATCGAACCCACATCCTCATGGATACGAGTTGGATTCGTTTCTGCTGAGCCACGATGGGAATTCCTGTGTCCTCCATTTCCTGTTTTTAGGGAATCAGCTTCAGCATCCATGACCCTCCCCCCACCCCCGCCCCCAGCCTCCCCAAGTTCCAAAGGGCAGCTGCTCCTCAGGGAAGGGAGGGGATGCAGAGACTGGGGAGGAGCCGTCAAGGGACAATTGTGCAGCCTTGGGACAGGGTCCTGGGTCCCCCTCAAGGAATATACAGAACAGTATCTGTGAGCCTTTCTGCAGAACTGAAACCTCCAACAAATGGAAGAACTACTTGATGAAGCTTCTTCATTCTGGGAAGGAGGAGGACCACCAGAACCAGTCCTGGGGCCACGAACCACCAGCTTTGAGAAAACGTGCAAGCTTGCCTCTCCCCTGATCCTTACCTGTGGCCCTATGTTCCACTCCCCAAACTATAAAACAACCTCCTAATCTCTCCCAAGGGGGTGGGGGGTACAGTCTTTAAGGCATTAGCTTCTGTGGCTTCCTTTGCCTGGCAAAGCAATAAAGTTATCTTTTTTTCTTTCACCCAAAACTCTGCCTCCACACTTCTGTTTGGCAACGGCCAACGGAGACCAAATTTTGGCAACAATCTCAAGATCTTCATTTTCATCCCATCGTTGTAGGAAGGTGGGCCCCTTCCAAGGCCCGAGAACGAGCTCTTGTCTAACCCTCAGAAATGAGTTGTCCCAGGAGACACTCGTGCTGACAACGCAAGAAATTTCATTGGGAAGGGAGAGCTGCAGGGGGAGGGAACCCAGGAGAACCGCCCTGCCCTGTGGCTCGCAGTCTCCAGATTTATGGGAATCGTTTATGGGAATTGTTTATGGGAATGGGGTTCGTTTGCGGTTGTCTCTGGCCCGTCGTCTTGCTCTGCCCATTCTTGATCTGGCTCAGAGTCCTATCTGGTGGCAGGTGCCCCTCTCAGCCCAGATGGATTCCAGCGCCAAGGATCCTGGGAGCTTGGTTGTCTCCGCCCCCTCTCGGCCCCTCCCAGATTCTCCCAGTGAGTCTTCAGGGCAGCACCTTGGTCCTTATCAGGGCGTCCTGTTGTGACACAGCTCATGCAAATGGCTGTTATTGTGCCTGGCCAAGGTGGGCCAGGGGGTGTTGTTTTGTTTTTTGTTTTCTTGCTTTGGAAAATAACATATCCCTGGGTTCCGGGGATTACGACGTGGACAACTTTGGAGGGGGGGGGGTTTGAGCATTACTCTTCCTGTCACGTGTCATAAATTTCCTTTTTTTTTTTTTCTGGTCTTTAGGGCTGT
Organism: Phacochoerus africanus; assembly: GCF_016906955.1. NCBI lineage: Eukaryota > Metazoa > Chordata > Mammalia > Artiodactyla > Suidae > Phacochoerus > Phacochoerus africanus. Next base: position 119,438,022 of record NC_062552.1, read on the forward strand.
ACCCAGGGCATATGGAGGTTCACAGGCTAGGGGTCCAATTGGAGCTATAGCCGCCGGCCTACACCACAGCCACAGCAATGCCTGATCTGAGCTTCGTCTTCCGAATGACACCACAGCTCACCCACTGAGCGAGGCCAGGGATCAAACCCATGTCCTCATGGATGCTAGTGAGATTCGTTCCTGCTGAGCCACGAAGGGAACTTTCTATAATTTCTTTAAAAATGCTCCGCTATTGCTTAAGGGATTTGCTTCTGAGAGGCTCACCCATACCCCACAAGCTTTGACCAGCACAAGCAATGGCAAATGCCGCTGGCCACGAGGATTGTAAGATGCATCCTGATCTCGGAGATGTTGGCATGTGAAGACAAATGCCTGCCTGTGAACTGAAGATGCTGGGTCTGCCTCCCATTGGTGCCTCGATGCTGTGCTTCGTTCAGCCTTCCTCTGTGTGTCTGAGCTCTGCCTAAGTGTCAGCAACTGCCTTGTCTATTGGGTTTGCAGAGATAAGACACACAGCCTCTGTTCTTGGTGGTGATGAAACTGAAACACCACTGACTCGATCGAAGCCTAAATCCAGATTGGGACTTGAACCCGCATTTTTTTCCACTTGTTTGTTTTAATGAGAATCACTCACCTGGTGTCTGGACTCACTGGAGCTCAGATTCTTTGTGTCTCTGCGTGGAAGGAATTCAGCGAGAGACAAAGGGATAGGCAAGAAATAGATTTATTAAGATAGGATGTTTGTGAGAGATGCAAGCGGGCAGGCGAGGAAGCTCTGCCACCAGGATTAGGTGGGCAAAGTGGTATAATCCAAGGGGAGTGGGGGCTTGGAAAAGACGGGCTTCTTCCTCGTTCTTCGGTAGCTCCTTCGTAAGAGAGCATCTGACCCTATGCAGGCAAAGGATGAGTGTCGTGGTGCTTCTTCAAATCAGCAGAAGGGGGTGACATCTGCTCAATATGTTGAATCATCTCAGGTTTTCATCTAACGAGGGTCTCCAATGTTGGAAGGTCATCTTTCCCTTAAATTCCTGCCCTCCGTCCTAAGGATCCGTATCTTGCTCAACTTGAATGCAGGGCCTCGTTTTCTCTTTCTCTTAATGAACGGAGGCATAGCTCATGCTTTTTTTTATAGTCTTATTAATTCCAGGATGTTCCTTCCAATAGCTTTCTTTTTTTTCTTTCTTTCTTTCTTTTTTTCTTTTCTTTTTTTTTTTTTAAGGCCACGCTCCTGGCATATGGATGTTCCCAGGCTAGGGGTTGAATCAGATCTTCAGCCACGGCCATGCTAGATCTGAGCTGCATCTTTTTTTTTGTCTTTTTTTTTTTTGTCTTTTCTAGGCATATGGAGGTTCCCAGGCTAGGGGTCGAATCGGAGCTGTAGCCACTAGCCTACGCCAGAGCCACAGCAACGCGGGATCCGAGCCACATCTGCAACCTACACCACAGCTCACGGCAATGCCGGATCGTTAACCCACTGAGCAAGGGCAGGGACCGAACCCGCAACCTCATGGTTCCTAGTCGGATTTGTTAACCACTGCGCCACGACGGGAACTCCCTGAGCTGCATCTTTGACCTACACCACAGCTCACAGCAAAGCCAGATCCTTTAACCCCCTCTGCGAGGCTTGGGATCAAATCCATGCCCTCATGGATATTAGCTGGATTCGTTACCCCTGAGCCGCAGCAGGAATCCCTCTGCTGGCTTTCTTGAGCCATTATGAACTTACAGCGATCTCCCAAATTTCCCCAGGGCTCCCTCTCTATCCACGGCCCCTACTGGGACTTCTACAGCTCCCTGGGTAACTCTCCTATTCCATCCCTACCAGTGGTGGAGTCTGTCTACCTTCCAGTGACAGAAAGAGAGGTGAAAGTCAAAATAGGAGTGATTCAGCAAAGAGGAGAGAAGAGAATGGCAATCAAATTTCCTTATTCCTGAGGGGGTGCTCAGTTGGGAGGGGCTCTGCCAATATCCATCGTGGCAGGCGATGCCAGAGGCTGGGATCTATACCCGGCAAGCTGGCAGCAGAACCCAGAGTTTAGCCACTAAACAGCTGAGAAATAACACCCTGCCTGCCATATCCGTAAACAAAGTCATCAGTGAATGCAGCCGCCTGCAAGGCTGAGCTGGTGAGCTCTGAAGGAACTCCGGAAGGAAACCAAAGAACACCTGCCAACGAGCAGCCACCAGACGGCAGCCACTCCCTAGGGTGAGCTCTGAGGATGTAAAAACACAGAATGCCAGCCCAGAGAGCTGAGGGGCAGATCAAAGGAAGGATTTCAGTGAGCCAAGACTCGTGCCTATTCCCATAGATAGAAAAGCGCTAGGGAATTCCCTCTGGGGTGCAGTGTAAATGAATCCCACCAGGAACCATGAGGTTTCAGGTTCGACCCCTGGCCTCACTCAGCGGGTTAAGGATCTGGTGTAGGTTGCAGATGCAGCTCAGATCTGGCACTGCTGTGGCTTTGGCATAGGTCAGCAGCTGTAGCTTTGATTCCATCATTAGCCTGGGAACCTCCATAAGCCACAGGTGAGGCCCTAAAAAAAGGCACACACACACACACAAATTCCTTAATGAGAGATCTAGGTTTTTTTTTTTTTTTTTTTTTTTAATTAGCAGTGACCTTGTGTTCCTACTCCCTGCCCTTTTTTGCAAAACTCCTACATATCCTGGCTCCCCCTCCCCCTCCTCCCGGGAGTAATATCTCAGCGCTATCTGAAATGCTGCATTTGGGCTGCAGTCTTCATTTTGCCCTACATAAAACTTAACTCACAACTCTCACGTTGTGCAATTTTTTTGAAGTCGACACAGCCATCCTGCTTGGTGGAGCCAAGGTGGAGGAGATTCTTGCAAATACAAAGTGACCTCTGTGGTTCCACGTGAGCTTCAAAATCTTCTGTGCGTCTATTTGCTATTGCTGACAACAGTTCAACTTGATTTCTTTTCGTTTTTCTTCTTTTGTCTTTTTAGGGCCATACCTGCAGCATATGGAAGTTCCCAGGCTAGGGGGCGAAACAGAACTGCAGCTGCTGGTCTACACAAGCCACTGCAATGCCAGATCCTTAGCCCACCGAGTGAACTGAACCGCGTCCTCATGGATACCAGTCAGGTTCATTACTGCTGAGCCACAACAGGAACTCCCTTTATTGCTAATAAATAATAGTACCCTTAATGGGCTGACCCAACATCAACAGTCTGCTGACCAGAGCAATCCCTGCTAACCTTGCGTATTCCTGATCTGTGTTTGTTTTGTATATTTGAGGGGCTCAAATTAGCAGTGGTTCACCAAATCCTGCTTTGAGCCTGGCATGGTGACCTATGCTGGGGTCAGGACAGCCTCCAGGCTACTAAACACCTGTCCCTTCTCAGGCTTGGGGGCCAGATTGACTCCCAAATTCAACTTCTGTAGCTATGTAATATCTATACAGAGCTATGTAATATCTTTATAAGCATATGACAGCTACAGAAATTTATTTTTTTGTCTTTTTAGGGTCGCACCTGTGGTATATGGAGATTCCCAGGCTTGGGGTTGAACGGGAGCTGTAGCTGCTGGTATACAGCACTGCCCCAGCAATGCCAGATCTGAGCCGCGTCTGACGTGACCAACAATGCTGGATCCTTAAGCCACTGAGCGAGGCCAGGGATCGAACCTGCATCCTCATGGATCCTAGTCAGATTTGTTTCCACTGAGCCATGATGGGAACTCCTAACTATAGCAATATTGAGTCACTATGTATACAAAATGCTGTAGGTCAATTTTACTTTAAAAGAAAACAAACAAGCAAACAAACAAGATAATAGGAAAATCAGATTTGTGGTTATGGGGGTGGGGGAGGTAAAAATTGGTTAGTCAAAAGGTACAAAACTCCCAGTTAAAGATAAATAAATACTAGGGAAAGGAGTTCCTGCCAGCGGGTTAGGGACTTGACCTTGTCTCTGTGAGGATGTGGGTTCGATCCCTGGCCTCGCTCAGTGCATTAAGGATCTGCGGTGTAGGTAGCAGAGGCAGCTCAGGTCTGGTGTTGCCGTGGCTGTGGTGAAGGCTGGCAGCTGCAGCTCTGAGTTGACCCTTAGCCTGGGAACTTCCATTTGCCACAGGTCTGGACACAAAAAAAACAAAACAAACCAAAAAAATAGGGATGGATGCACGTGATAAATATAATTAACACTGATGTATGTTACACACAAAAGTTGTTAGGAGTATAAATCCTAAGAGTTCTCATCATGAAGTTTTTTTGTTCTAGTTCTTTCATTTTATATTTATACGAGAGGCTGGATGTTCACTAAAATTATGGTGATTATTTCATGATGTGTGTAAGTCAAACCATTATGCTGGACACCTGAAACACACAGAGCTGTGTGTCGGTTATATCACAATACAACTGGAAGAAGAAGGAAAAAAAGATCCCAAGCAGAACCAGCCTCTTGGTTGAAGCAGCAGCATCTGGGCCATCTCCCTTCGTGCAACCACAAACAGTGGGCACAGCTCATCTTAGAGTCAAGTCAGGAGCCCAGCGCGTGGCTTCCCTTGCTGAGCCCATCTGAGGCCAAGCCCAGCCTCCGCTCCAGAATGCAAATACCGTTTCAAAGTTTCAGAAGCCTTGTCTATCTTGCTGCAAAGATTCCTTTAAAGACCGCTTTCCTTGGGGCGTCCCGCTATGCTGTGGGCGTCCACGTGTCCGAACTTGTGGGGAATGCAAGACATGACAGGAACAAGAGGTCTGGTTATTTACCCTGGGCCAGCACGCGATGCAGGGCTGAGGGTCTTTCTCATTTAAAGCTCTCGGTGTCCCCCAGTTGTGTCCTTTCCCAGCCTGTTATACAGATCCCACTGCAACTGGGGTCCGGGCCCCCAGACTCACATCTCAAGCTGCCTCCTCTCTTCCTGGACCCCTCACACCTTCCCTCTCAAGGAGTTTTAAGATCCATTCCTCACCCGGGAAGGGGAGAGGGAAGCTGGGCCAGAGGTTCATACCCAGTCCTTCTCCCCAGATTTCCAGGGCCTGCTGTGTGCCAGCCTCCAAGCAATGCATATAGGATATTAGAGCAAACAAAACAAAATACATCTCGCATTGTCTGAGCTCAGAGTGAAGAGTGAGTCGGTGAGGTACAGCAAAGATGACACAGTGAGTGGAGGGCCGAGAGGTGGCCTCATGGGCTGTGGTGATGAGTGGCGAACAGGGAGGTGGCAGGTCTTAATGAAAACATAGGGACGGGTTCCTGTCGTGGCCCAGCAAGTTAGGAACCTGACTAATATCCATGCGGATACAAGTTTGATCCCTGGCCACACTCAGTGGGTTAAGGATCTGGCGTTGCCAAAAGCTGCAGACGTGTTGTAGCTGTGGTGTAGGTTGGCAGCTGCGGCTCTGATGCGACCCGTGGCCTGGGAACTTTCATGTGTGGCAGCTGAGGCCCTAAAAAGCAAAACAAATAGGCAAACAAAATGAAGACACAGGAGCCAAGTGCATAGAAAAGGAGCAAAGCCAGGGCAGAGGAGCCAAAGGAGCCTTGGTCTCAGACCTGCCTCGCGTCTGCTGAGAGTCCTGGTGTGTCCCAGTGGAAGGCTGCTTACACGGATGACATCTCAGGTGGAGCGAGGCAATGAGGATGGTTCGCAACCTGTGGCTTCCAGAGGTCAGGCCCGCCTGCCTCAGTGGATGGTTTCACAAATCTAGAGAACGGGTTCCCACCAAGGAAGATTGAGCGCCTGGTTCTGGCGTCGGCCTTTCTCTGGAAGGGGCATAGCGTCCGGCTTCACCGCCCACAGCTCTTGTCACTGGGACTGGAGTTTGGTCCCACCAGCATCCTCCCAGAACCTGCTGCAGGCTTAAAACATCTGTGGGTGCGACCTCATTGCAGCACGATTTACAACAGCCAAGACACGGAAGCAACCTAAATGTTCATTGAAAAAGGAATGGTTAAAGAAGACATGGTACATACATACAATGGAATATTATTCAGCCGTAAAAAATGATATAATGCCATTTGCAGCAACATGGATGGACCTAGAGATTCTCATACGAAGTAACTCAGACAAATATATGAGATCACTTATATGTGGAACCTAAACGCAAATGATACAAATGAACTTATTTATAGAACAGAAACAGGAGCGCCTGTCATGGCTCAGTGGAAACGAATCTGTCTAGCATCCGTGCAATTGCAGTTCGATCCCTGGCCTCGATCAGTGGGTTAAGGATCCGGTGTTGCTGTGAGCTGTGGTGTAGATCACAGATGCGGCTCGGATCCCGAGTTGCTGTGGCTGTAGTTGTAGGCCAGCAGCTGCAGCTCCGATTTGACCCCTAGCCTGGGAACTTCCATATGCCGTGGGTGTGGCCCTAAAAAAAAAAAAAAAAAAAAAAAAGACGAAAGAGAAACAGACTCACAGACTTTGAAAACAAATTTATGGTTACCAAAGGGGAAAAAATGGGGGGGATGGGGGTGGGGAGAGAGATAAATTAAGAGTTTGGAATTAACATATACACACTACTATGTATAAAATAATCAATAAAGACCTTCCATATAGCATAGGGAACTCTATTCAACATTCTGTAATAACCCATATGGGAAAAGAGTTTGAAAAAGAAAGAATATGTGTATATGTATAGCCGAATCACTTTGCTGTCCACTTAAAACTAATGCCACATTGTAAATCAACTATACACCAATAAAATCATATAATAAATAAATAAAATCTGTGGGGGCAGGAAGAGCTGGCTGGTCTCCCAAGGCAATTTAAATGTTGGTGGATTGAAATCCTGGGCTGCCCCAGTCTGCTAACAAGAGAAATAAATGACCTCTGAGAAACCAGTTAGAGCTCTCTAATGGCAACCCGGGCTGAGCCCCCAATCAAAAAAGCCCACACATGGCTTAAGAGTTTGACATTGGAAAAAAAAAAAAAATGGAGTTCTCGTTGTGGCACAGTGGTTACTGAATCTGACTAGGAACCATGAGGTTGCATGTTCAATTCCTGGCCTCGCTCAGTGGGTTAAGGATCCGGTGTTGCTGTGAGTTGTGGTGTAGGCCGCAGACGCGGCTTGGATCCCCTGTTGCTGTGGCTGTGGTGTAGGCCAGCAGCTGTAGCTCCAATTCAACCCTAGCCTGGGAACCTCCACATGCCACGGGTGTGGCCCTAGAAAAGACAAAAAAAGACAAAAAAAAAGAGAGTTTGACATCGAATTTACTCCCCTGGGTTGATGGAACAAATATTGGTAGAGGACCCCTGCCCTGCCCCCGGCCACCAGCAAGCTGAGCCCTGTATCCCCCGAAGGAGGGGGCCTGCGGACCGTGGGTGGGTGGGCAGGTGAGCACAGACAGTAGGTAACAAGTGGCCCTGAACATTCTTCAATCAAGCGTGCTGGTAATCAGGCTGATGGCTTGATCCCCTTTTGTTGGTTTCCTGTTTCCAGCTTCTCCGTTGGTTCCGAAGACAAGAGCAGGCAGCAGAGTATCCGTATTTCGTACCCACCCCCCCACTTCCATCTTCACCCATATTAGTCCATGAGCTCCTTGGAGACAAGGCTCATGGCTTATTTTTCTCTGCCTTTGCATTGTCCTGCCCCTGGTATTTAAGGTCTGAGTCCCTCCCAGAGCTTGTTACAGTGGGATGATGCCGCAGAGGGCCGGAAGCGATCCTGTCTGGGCTGGTGAGGCTGCCCCCAGGGAGGGGGAGCTGGGGTCCCCTCAGCACAAGGACTGCTGGATGCCCAGAGTCCTCGCTGATATTAGCAAGTGTGGGCCTTTTCTCTCCAAAACCAAAAAGATTCCTGGAGCTCCTTTTTTGCCAGGTCTGCTGGAGGACCAGAAGCCAGGAGGCTGCTTTGTCAGGCAGCCTGCTTCCACAGTGAACAGCTTTGACTGTTAGAGTTCATTCCGAGTCTAAGCTGCAACCTGCCTTGAATAAGTTTCTCCCCGCCCTTTGGTTCTGACTCTGCCTTCTGGAACCACATGGATCAGATCTCAGTTCTGTCCCCATGAGTCTCCTTGAAATCAGCCGAGTCAGCTCGCGTGTCCTGACCCAGCTGTTTGCTGTCTTGCGCTTGGGTACAGAGCTGGGCTCATGTCAGAGCTTGAAAGTGGCCTTTTAAAGTACAGCTTTCAGACACAACTTGTCAGTTGCTTAAAGTCCAAGGAATACAGTGGTAGGAACACAGGAAATCTTTCATGCTCCAGAATTCAACACCACTGCAAATGCTTGGAGAACTTATCCCGGACCAGGCTCTGTGCCAGGTCCTGGATCCGAGAAGAAAGAGCAGACCTTCGGGTTGACCTTGCCTAGAAGCAACCTCGAGCCTTGATGAGGAAGGAACAGCTGCTTTTGTTGGCTGGGTTTATAGCAGGGCCCAGTTTAACTTACCTTCCCCATTAGACTTGCCCTGAAAACAAAACCCATCACCTGGCTGTTTGCACAGAGCTGGTGATTAAGCCGCCTTCCTCTCTGCAGAGCAAGTGTGTGCTTTCAAGCTCTGTTCAAGAAGCAAAAAGGACGGCTCAGCGCTGAGTCTGAGATATCCAACCCGATTCAGGGAGCACATGTGGAGGCCTGCAGGACCCAGACACAACTCCAGCCTGAGGGACTCCGCTGCTCATTCATTTACAAACATCGGGTTAGGGTGTGGTCAGGAGAAAAACACAGTAAGTCTAATTCCAAGTCAGATGGGAGAGTTGCCGGAAGAGACATAGAAATCCACTCTGGTGCAGGTTGGAGGAAGGGAGCTGGCCCCTGAAACTGGAAGAACCAAAAACCTCCTGGAGGGGTCCCCATTGTGGCTCAGCGTGTTAACAACCTGACTAGTACCCATGAAGATGCGAGTTCGATCCTTGGCCTTGCTAAGTGGGTTAAAGATCTGGTGTTGCTGTATGGTAGGTCGCAGATGGGACTCAGATCTGGTGTTGTTGCTGTGGCTGTGGCATAGCTGGCAGCTGCAGCTCTGATTCAGCCCCTAGCCTGGGAAATTCCATATGCCGCAGGTGCAGCCCTAAAAAGAAAAGAAAACAAAAACACAAAAAAACTAAAACTAAAAAGCCTCCTGGAGGAGGTGGCATCAGCTCTAGGCCTGGACAGACTGTGATAGGCAGAGACGGGGGTGGGGGATGAAGTGTTCCCTGCAGGAAAGAGTCACTATGTCCCCACTGCTGTTGGTTTTATTTAATACCAACATTGGAAATGGATTTGGAAATGCTTATTCTGTAAACAGCCTATGAACAGGCACCATACTGCCCATGCTGGCATAGCTGCCAGGGTTGCAATGAAATGTCCCTACCAGGTTATAGGTTCACAGTGTAGTGGGAGGAACTATAAGACGGAATTAGCAGGCCTGGTGACAAGTGCAGCAGCCAAATGGGAGCCTCTATTGTGTCCCTGTCCATGACCATGGATGACCCTTCTCTCCTGGATCGAAGACCAAACCCCCAGCTCATGCTCTGGATCCTGCCCCTCTGGCTTTTTCAAGAACTTCCTTGGGAGTTCCCATTGTGGCTCAGCAGGTTAAGAACGCAACTAGTATCCATGAGGCTTCAGTTCAATCCTTGGGCTCCCTCCGTGGGTTAAGGATCGGGCGTTGCCGTGAGCTACAGCCAAGGTCTCAGATGCATCTCGGATCTGGCACTGCTGTGGCTGGGGTGTCGGCTGGCAGCCGCAGCTCTGATTTGACCCCTAGCCTGGGAACTTTCATATGCAGCAGCTGTGGCTCTAAAAAGAAAAAAAAAAAAAAAGACCCCCCACATACAGTATTCTGTGTCTCCCTGAATTCCTAAACTTCTCCATCTCAGCTGGTTAATCCCATCAAGTGAGAAACCCACTCTAATGTCATAAAAACAAAGAAGTTCTCCCTTGACGCCACCCAGGCCATCCAAGACCGTCTCCCACCTCCGCACCTGCTCAGTGTAGGACTTCTCCTTCGGGGGGCCTGGGTCTCTGTCCGCCCCCATCCCCCAAGCCCCGCACAGCTCCCCATCTTCAGCGCCCTCCCAGCAGTTTCCGCTCACCACCATTCCCGAGTTTGCTCTTGACAAGGACAGTGGTGACCTCTCATCGCCAAATCTGATAATGATTTCTCCGTCCTCATGCTTTTCTGTATCTCGCTGGCAAGTGTCCCTTCTCCATCCTTGAGTTTCTCCCTTCTTGCAGCTTCCATGCTTTCCTGCTTTTCTTCATCGTTGGCTCCTTTCGCTCTCCTTAGACAGCTCCTCCTCTGCTTGACTTCCGGGGCGACTCCCTCCTGGGTCCCCTCTCCCCTTCGCCCTCCCTTGGGAGCCTACCCATTCTCATGGTGTTCTGTCTCCTCCTTTATATGCTAAGCCCTTCCAATCTCTATGTCTTGCTTGACCTCTCTTTGAACGTTAGACATGCCATCCAGCTGTGAAAATGACAGGGGCACATGCAAGTCCAAGGGCACTTCAGATTTTACAAGTCCCCAACGGAGCTTGGACTCCCATGGTCACCTCCAGACCAGCTCCTCCTCCATCCTCCCTGGATCTGAAGCCAATGCTTGGGAGTTCTTCTTCCCTCACCCACCTCTCACACCCAACCCCTGGGCAAGTCCGAGAGGCTTTACCTTTAGCAGCTTTCCTCAGGCGACAAGTTTCTTTCACCTACCTCCTCCAACCCCGACATTCCAAGCCTCTAAGGTGTTCTGGTGGTATCTGCACCAGCATACAGACTGCTCGTCTAAAAACATAAAGTAAATCACATCACACCCTTCCTTCGCTCCCCCATGGAACGCTTTCTGAATATTACTCAGCCGTAAAAAAGAAGGAAATAATGCCATTTGCAGCAACAGGGGCGGACCCAGAGATGATCATACTGAGAAAGACAAATAACATATAATAACACATATTTGGAAGCTAATAAAAATGATACGAAATAACTCATTTATAAAGCAGAAACAAACTCACAGATTTTGAAATCAAACTTAGGGTTCACGAAAGGAAAAGTGGGGCAGGGGAGGGATAAATTGGGAGGATGGGATTCCCAGGTACACACTCCTATATATAAAATAGATAACTAACAAGGATTTCCCGTAGTGCACAGGGAGGTCTACTCAAGGTTCCGTAATAATCTACTGGGAAAAAAGAATGGATATATGTGTACATATAACTGATTCACTTTGCTGTACACCTGAGACCACGGCGGCATTGTAAATCAGCTATACACGAATAAAATTAAAACAAAACAAACCTGAAAGCCTTCCAGTGGCTTCCCAATACATGGAGAACGTATTTCAGCCCCCAGGGCCTGGTGTCTGGACCCTTTGCGGTCTGAGACTGGCTCGCTTGTGTCCTCATCATACACTCACCCCACCACCCACCTCCCAGGAGCGCCCCGGTGTTCTTGCTCTCCCTGCATCCTGTCCAGAGCGCTTTCCAGCCTCCGGGTCTTTGGCAGCTCTGGGCCTTGGCCCTGGAAGGAGCACACACCTGCTCCCTCCCCTCAGTTCGCTGACCCATGACCACGTTGTGACTCTCTCCATTCTCTGTAGGACGGTGACTCCCCTGATCTCTCTCTGTTGCTTGTTTATTTGCTTGTTTATTCTCCACTACGGTTTCCGTAAGAACGCAGAGTTTGCCAATTGTGTCCCAGCTGAATTCGCAGCGTCTTGAGCAGCCCCTGGCCCATGATGGGCGTGCAGTAAGCGTATGTTGAATGAGTAAGTGAATAATGTAATGAGGGGCCTTGCAAACGCGCCTCTGAAAACCTTTGTGGTAAAAATCTACAAGCATAGCGACAGAAATCCTCCTGCCTGCGTCTGTGCCCTTGGATACACACTGATTTGGGGACGGTCACTGGGGCTGGTGAAAATGTGACTTGGAAAGTGTCCCTAGAAAAATGCTGTAGTGGCCCTAGAAAAATGCAAAAATGCAAAAAGACCAAAAAAAAAAAAAAGAAAAGAAAAAGAAAAAAAAAGAAAAGAGAAAAGTGTCAGCTAAGCTCCCCGTGAGAACGTGTCGGGCTCAAGTTGGCTGTCGGAGGGATCCTGTGTCTCCCCCTGGGGTGTGGGTCCAGGCGTGGGACTCACCTCAGTGCAGGCGTGGAGATGGATTCCCGGACACAGCGGCCCAGCGCTGGGGGAGATCAGCTGCCTGTGGCTGGAGGTCTGGGAGGTGCTTTCTCCTGGCCGTCCCACCTGCCTTGGCCACCCAGTCACCAGCCTACCTGCAAGTGATAAGCCACCAAGAACAGCTTGGCCAGCTCCCAGAGTTGTGAGCGAAACACCATGTGTGAGCCAGTAAGCTTTGGGCTGATGTGTTCCCAGCACGAGCTAACCGATAGCATCTCTGATTATTCCCTAGGGTTTGATGCCCCGGTACCCTAAAAGCTCTTAGTACCTATTGCCAAACTGAATTCAGAAAAGCTGTGTCCGGACATAGAGAACAGACGTAGTTGCCAAGGGGTGGGGGAGGGAAAGGCTGCGATTTGGGGATTAGCAGATGCAAACTAGTATATACAGGATGGATAAAACAAGGTGCTACTGGAGTTCCCATCTCGGCTCAGCTGAAATGAAGCTTACGAGTATCCCTGAGGATGTGGGTTCGATCCTTGGCCTTGCTAGGTGGGTTAAGGATCCGGCAGTGCCATGAGCTGTAGTATAGATGGCAGATATAGCTTGGATCCCGCATTGCTGTGGCTGTGGTGTAGGCTCTAGCTGTAGCTCCTATTCGACCCCTAGCCTGGGAACTTCCATATGCCACGGTGCAGCCCTAAAAAGACAAACTAAAACAAACAAAAAACAAACAAACAAATAAACCCAAAAAAGATCCTGCAATACAGCACAGGGAGCTATATTCAATATCCTGTGATAAGCCATAATGCAAAAGAATATGAAAAAGTATATATATACATAATTGAATGACTTGCTGTAGAGCAGAAATTGTACAACACTGTAAATCAACCATACTTAAATAAAATAAATTTTTAAAAAAGAAAGGCTATGTCCCCTTACATCCCTTGGATATAAGATATACATATGATACATCAGATATAGTGGGAGGGACGAAGAGTTTGGGGTTAGGAGATGCAAACTATTCCACTGAGAATGCACAAGCAATGAGCTCCTGCTGCACAGCACAGGGAACTATACCCGGTCTCTTGGGTAGAACGTGGTGGATGATAACATGAAAAAAGGAATGTATGTATGTGTATGACTGGGCCACTTTGTTGTAGAGCAGAAATGGGCACAATACTGTAAATCAACTACACTTTAATAAAAATAAAAACTGTGTATATATACATAAGGAGTTCCTGTCAGGCTCAGTTGTTAACGCATCCGACTAGGAACCATGAGGTTTTGGGTTCCATCCCTGTCCTCGCTCAGTGGGTTAAGGATCCGGCATCGCTGTGAGCTGTGGTGTAGGCTGGAGGCTACAACTCTGATTAGACCCCTAGCCTGGAAACCTCCATATGCCACGGGAGAGGCCCTAGAAAAAGGCAAAAAGACAAAAAAAAAAAATATATATATATACACACACACACACATAAGATATAGACTTCTCAGAGTTCCCATTGTGGTTCAGTGGGCTAAGAAACTGACAGGATGTGGGCTCTATCCCTTGCCTCGCTCAGTGGGTTAAGGATCCAGCATTGCCACAAGCTGTGACATGGGTTGCAGATGCTGCTCAAATCTGGCGTGGCTGCGGCTGTGGCATTGCCGTGGCTGTGGTGTAGGCCAGCAGGTGTAGCTCTGATTTAACCCCTGGCCTGGGAATGTCCATATGCTGCAGGTGCGGCCCTACAGAGAAAAAGGATAGAAACTTCTCATTTCACCCCTTGTCACTCTAGGTATTCTCATTCGTAAAAGTATTGGCGAGCCTCGTGTGTGAAAAAGGGCACATGGTTGTGGCTCCTTTGGGATTTCTGTGTCAATTCCAGGGGTCAACCCTTCTCTTGTATTTATTGGCCATTGGTGATATGTCTCTTCGGATCCCTTTGAAAACCAAAGTTATAGGAATAACCCCCGTGTCTTGCGTCCTTCCTGTGGGGGGTGGGGAGGGTACAGCCCAGAACCCAGAACCCTTCTCCTGGCTTCCACCAGCCTTCCAGGCCGTCCTTCACCTCGGTGGCAATTATCAGCCAATTATCTCCCCAGCGTCCCCACAATACTTGGCCGCTTAATCCCGTGGCTGGAGGGCAGCCTGAGGACATCTTTACAGCCTCGCGCCTCTCTGCTGCATTAAGTCCCAGCCACAGCCACAATGGGGACTGCCCCCTGCTAATGGGTGGGGACTGGGCAGGGTGGCTGCCGCCCGAGGGGGAGAGTCACGCTGTCAGGCCAGGAGGTTTGAGGTGCCCCCAGCTCGTGCGGTTGAAGGAACCCAAGCTCAGAGCCGGGGAGAGGCCATCGAAGGCTGCCGGGGGGGACAGGGCAGCTCTGGGGGCCCTCCTGGGTAGTGGGCCCTGACGCGGTCGGAATTGGGACACACGAGGATGCGTGCAGGTGGACTTCAAAGACCTTAAACTGAAAAATATGTATCTTCTTAATGTTTTTATTTTTTTGTTGCTTTTTAGGGCCACACCGGGCCTACAGAAGATCCCAGGCTAGGGGTCGAATCCGAGGTGCAGCTACAGGCCTACACCACAGCCACAGCCATGCAGGATCCGAGCTGCCTCTGTGACCTACACCACAGCTCACGGCAACGCCGGATCCCTAACTCACTGAGCGAGGCCCGGGGATCGGACCCACATCTTCATGGATACTGGTAGGGTTCCTTACCATTGAACCACAACCAGAGCTTCTTAAAACATTTTTCATACCATTTGGAAAGGTTGTTTTCCACGTACAGCTATTAGAAAATATTGGCTATAGTCCCTGCGTTGTACGGTACATCCTTACAGCCTTGGAGCAGCGCCTTGCAGCCTTAGACCCATCCTCCCATCCCCACCCCAGATTGCCCTGCCCCACTGATAACCACAAGTTTGTTCTCTCTGTCTGGGAGTCTGCCGATGTTTAGTTCTATTTAGCGAACATATATTTTTGTTATATTCACTAGTTTGTTGTCTTTTTTAAAGTCCACCTGTAAGTGTCATCAGAATATTTCTCTTCCTCCGTCTGACTTCCTTCGCTTAGCATAAGGCCCCCCATGTCCATCCGCATTGTTGCAAATGGAAAAATGTGTTTTTAAATGGCTGATTGGTAGTCCAGTGTGTGCGTGTCGTAGCAAATATATAAACTCCATTTTATTTTATTTTATTTTATTTTATTTTTTTGTCTTTTTGTCTTTTTAGGGCTGCACCCTCGGCATATGGAGGTTCCCAGGCTAGGGGTTGAATCAGAGCTGTAGCTGCTGGCCTACACCACAGCCATGGCAACACTGGATCCTTAACCCACTGAGCGAGGCCAGGGATCAAACCCGCGTCCTCATGGATCCTAGTCGGGTTCATTAACCACTGAGCCACCACGGGCAGGAACTCCTTAAGCTACATCTTCTTCATCTATTCATCTGTTCCTGGACCCTTAAAGGTTGTCCCTATCTTGGCAATCATAAGCAATGCTGCTATGAATGTTAGGGTGCATATAGCTTTTTGAATTAGTGTTTTTGTTTTTCTTATATATACCCAGGGGTGGAATTGCTGGGTCACACGGTAGTTCTATTTCGGTTTTTGGAGCAACCTCCGTACCGTTTTCTGCGGTGGCTACCCCATTGCATATGCCTACCAACAGTGTAGGAGAATTCCCTTTTCCTCACGTCTTGGCCAGTACTGGTTATGTGCATTCTTTTGATGACTGCCATTCTGACAGGTGTGAGATGATATCTCCTTGTGTTTTGATCTGCTTTTCCCTGAGGATTAGCGGTTTGGGGCATCTTTTCGTATGCCTGTTGGCCATCTGCATTTCCTCTTTGGAAGAAGGTCTGTTTGGTTTTTCTGCCCATTTAAAACAACTTTATTTTTATTTTTTCATTAAAATTTTTAAATTAAAGTATAGTTGATTTCCAATGTTACGTCCATTTCTGTTACACAGAAAAGTGACCTAGTCATACATATATATATTCTTTTCTCGTACTATCTTCCATCATGTTCTGTCATAAGAGATTGGATATAGTTCCCTGTGCTGTACACTAGCCCTCATTGCTCATCCATTCTTTTTTTTTTTTTTTTAAGGGCCACACCTTCGGCATATGGAAATTCCCAGGCCAGGGGTTGATTTGGAGCTGCAGCTGCCTGCTCACAGCACAGCCACAGCAACACCAGATCTGAGCTGCATCTGCAACCTACACCACAGGTTACGGCAACGACAGATCCTTAACCCACTGATCGAGGCCAGGGATCAAACCCACATCCTCACAGATACTAGTTTCCGCTGCACCCACAACAGAAACTCCCCCTGGAACATTTTAATTTTGCCATCTTATGCTCTGGCACCTATTATGTGTCATGCACACAGCATACAATCTTATTAAATCCGCAGGAGAACGTAGAGACCTGGGAAGAACCATCCTGCCTGCACAGGCTTAGAGGGGCCAAGGAGCTCAGCAAGTCACACTGAGAAGCCGCAGGAGCAGGAAACAATAGGGCTCCAAGCCTCTCTACTGCAGGGCCAGACCCCCCATCAGACACATTCAGTCCCGCTGTGACACCAGGCCCTCACACAGAGGCTGGGAGGAGGCAGGGCAGGGGGCTGCAGTGGGAGATTTCTAAGTGAACTCCACATGGCCGTGTGCAACCGAGCACTGTCCCCCCACGTTCTCACCTCCCAATCACACTGCCTCTGTGGTCAGACCTTGCACTTGGACCCAAATCTCTAAAGATCAAAGAAATCGCAAAGTGATTCCTGCCCGTTATTTCAAGGTATGTACAAACAAAACCTCGCTTGTTCAAGGAAAAAGCAAGTCCCTGAGTGCATGGGACCAGCCCGGGTTCTGATGCTGATTCTGCCTCTTAGCTGTGTAATTCCTGCCTCCTTTTCCCCATTTGTGTGGCGGGGCCCCAACACATGCCTCTGTTATGAGTTAGTGATGCTTGTAAAATGCTGGGCACAGAATAGATGCTCTTAATGTCACATGTCACTTCCTATGCTCTTCCTTTTGAGCAGTGTCTATTTCAAGTTTTCCAACTGCTCAGATTTTCTCTCGAATGATTTCTTAGACAATCTAGATATGGGACAAGCAAGCAAATACAGTCTCTAAGAATAATAAATTATCTAGTGTGCGGCTACTTTTTTACCAATCTTGCATAAAGCTATTTATATGTGTTATGTTGTTTGGCATTTATAGGAACCCAGTGTGTGTGTGTGTGTGTGTGTGTGTGTGTGTGTGTGTGTGAGAGAGTGCATGTGTGTGAGGGGAAACAGAATGGGTGGGGGTTGGGAGATTGACTAGCCCTTGGCCCCAGTGAGTAGCCCAGATTGAAGCGCAGAATGTTCTAATTTCTCCACCTGATACTTGGAGTGATTTGAAGCAATGTCAGTAGAACTTGGGAAGAACAGCTGAAGGGCCTTGGAGAGCATTTAGAAAGAAGTTGGGGATGGAGATTATAAAAGACCATGCGGCCACAAAGCAAGAAATTTGTGTTTCTTGTTCTAAATGAATATTATCCTGGGACTCGAAGGAAAGTACAGACAATGCTGCTTCCACAGAAACATTTGAGATAAAAGATGGCTCTCTGAAAACAGGGAATTGGTGCACCACTTTTCAAAAAAGAAAAAAAAATGTGTGTTTTTCCAATTATAGATGCACCAGCTTAGGTTTTGATCCCAGGGAAGTTCTAGAATATATCCCAAAACACCTTGATGAGGAGGCAGTGAAGTCAAGGATTCAAAATGAGTTCATCAAGAATAAAAATCAGGGGGAGTTCCCGTGGTGGCGCAGTGGTTAACGAATCCGACTAGGAACCATGAGGTTGGGGGTTCGGTCCCTGGCCTTGCTCAGTGGGTTAAGGATCTGGCATTGCTGTGAGCTGTGGTGTAGGTTGCAGATGCGGCTTGGATCCTGCATGGCTGTGGCTCTGGCATAGGCCAGTGGTTACAGCTCTGATTAGACCCCTAGCCTGGGAACCTCCATATGCCGCAGGAGTGGCCCAAGAAAAGGCAAAAAGACAAAAAAAAGACAAAAAAAATAAAAACCATGTTGGACTAACTTCACTTCCTTCCTTGATGGAGTTTCAATAAGGAAATCAAGTCATGGGTTCCTTTGCATACCTCTGTATTTGTTAGCCGTTGCTGTGTAACAAATTATGCCAAACTTTAGTGACTTAAAACTGCCATCAACATTTATTATCAACTCTCAGTTTTTGTGGGTCAGAAATTTGGAAGTGACGTAGTTGGGAATTTCTCATGAGGTTACAGTCAAGATTGCAATTAGGGCTGCAGTTCGTCAAAGGCTTGACTGGGGCTGGAGGCTCCACTTCCGAGGGGCTCATGCATGGTTGGTAAACAGGTACTGAATGTTGGTGGAAGGTTTCTCTTTACATGGGTCTCGGGCCACCTGAGTGTCCTCACAACATGGCCCTTACCTGCACCTGCCTGTGAGTCCTTAGAGCAGTCTTCAGTGCCCCCTCTTCCCTGTCCTTGGGGGGTGATGCAATCCTGAGGTGTTATATACACTGTCCCCCAGAGATGCCCAGTGGAACTGATCCTCAGCTGCCCACCATGTCAACTACTGGTTACTGCACCCAGTATAGGCTGCCTTCCCTCCCTTCCCTCTCTCATACCTCCTCTCCCCAACTAGCGCCTCCAGGGTCACCTCCCTCCTGCACTCAAATCCTCATCTCAGATCCACTTCAGGGCAGGCAGCCAAGATGGCCCTTGGGGTAGGATGTGGTGGCCCCCAGAGCTACGTCACTCGCCCAGGGTGCATGGGGATCCAACCTGCTCTCAGAACTGAACACTGCATCTCTACCAGCATCTCTGAATGAGCCTACTGGGATGAGAGTGTAGGCAGGACCGAGAAGGCAGCCCAGGACCTTCTTTTGGGAAACTCTAACAGTGAGAGGTCAAGCTGGGAGACAGAGCCAGCAGAAGAGAGCAGGAAAGTGAAGCAGCAAGGACACCAGATGCTAGGATGTGAAGCCAAGGGAAGGATGGGTTTTAGGAAGGAGCGTCGACAGGTGTCACTACTGAGAAGTGGAGGAAGACGTGCCCATTCGATTTCATGCCATGAAGGTCAAAGGCAATCCCATGAGACCAGTGTCAGGGGCGCTGAGGATGGAAGACCACTCCCCGTGGTTCAAAAAGACCATGAGGAGAGAAGGAGGCAGTGATCATAGGAATGGGCTCCAGAACTCTCCTAACAAAGGGAAACAAAGACAGGTGGGAGATGGAGGAGCATTTGGGTCAAGGGAGATGGCTTTGTTTCTTGGTTTGAAAATGGAAGCTGCCAGAGCCGTGTGTGTGTGTGTGTGTGTGTGTGTGTGTGTCCACGTGTGCATATGCATGCACACACCTTCGCATATGACTTCACCTCCTGGAACTCAGGTGGCTTATCTGTGAAATGGGGACATGGTGTCTGTGGTGGCATGCCCCAGCCTCTCAGGGGAATCAAGGAGTTTCACTGTGGTCTGAGGAGGACACACAGGAGGGGGCAAGCTGGGAGCAGGGGTGGGGGAGCCGTGTAGCCCTGGTGGGAGCACATGCACTTTCCTGGCCACTCTGTGGGTGGCCTGGCTCTCTTGAGCATTGTCTTTTGGGCTCTCTCTCAGCCTTTCTCCCCTCTCCTCCCCTTCATGGGTGTGGGAAAGGAGACCTGGGGCACATACCTCACACATCGTGCCGAATACACCCTCTTCCCCCATCTAGTCCTTTGCCCTGTAAGCCTTGGGTGGGCAGGAAGCCCCTACTGCTGAGCCCCGTTCTCAAAAAGACCCAAGAACCTCGAAGACTGAAGCAGCCTTCTCACTTCCCTTGTCATGATCTTGGACTTGGGCCTGGGTGGCAAAACACAGAGGCATCTTTTGACACATGGGCTGTAGATCAATACTGTCTGGTGACCTGCAGTACTGCTGGGTGGTTTCAGGAGTGGTATCGCCTACATCAGAAACACCCCAGAGCTACAGGGAAAGAGAAGCAGCCCGAACTCTCACGAAAGTTCGGGGGAGAAGACAGAGCATTGGAAGCAGAAGAAGGCAGTGAAGTGGAGACTCTTCTCGTAGATGCATTTGTCAAAGGAGAGGTGACGACTGAGAGAGAAGGCCAAGCCATGCAGAGGGGGGTCAGGGGGTCTTAGCAATGCCGGACCCATCCTCCAGATGGGGGTACATGGGTCTGAGCTTCTCCATGACCATCTGCTGGTTCCCATCATGACGCAGTGGTTAACGAATCCAACTAGGAACCATGAGGTTGTGGGTTCGATCCCTGGGCCCTCTTAGTGGGTTAAGGATCTGGCGTTGCCATGAGCTGTGGTGTAGGTCGCAGACGCGGCTCGGAGATCCTGCGTTGCTGTGGCTGTGGCATAGGCTGGCAGCTACAGCTCCATTTATACCCCTAGCCTGAGAATCTCCATATGCTCTGAGTGAGGCCCTAGAAAAGACAAAGAGACAAACAAAACAAAACAAAACACAGATGAGATGACGTCTGGATCGGAAGTCTTTTGACAAGTGTTCCTCTGCAACGTGACCTACTCTTACCCTTAGAAATTGTACCCACAGGTGTCGCTTCTACATTAAGCTCACACTCTGTGTTGCGATGAAGTTCACTCAAAGCCCTGCAAGGCCACAGGTCAGCTGCCCGTTTCACTGAAAGGCTCATGAAAGGCATGGGCTGGTCTTGCGCCACCTGGAGGCCAAGTGCTGGTCTGACACCTGAGCCCAGACCTGACGCCAGAGCCCCGGGCCTCTCTCCGTCTTCGGATCTTCAGTTCCCTGTCCTCCTCACCACAGAGTCCAGTGGGCAGACGTGTGCTTCTCTTCACTCCACACCAACCCATCCTTAAAGTCACACCAGCCACAGCGGCAGACAACTTCCACATCCCAGCAGCTCGGCACAATTTAAAAGTTACTTCTCATCCCCAAAGGCCCAAACAAGCATTTCTGATCCACTGGCATCTCTCCTTCATGCATGTTTCAGGACCCCAGGGCCCTTCACTCTTTTTTTTTTTTTCTTCCTTTTTTTAGGGTGGCACCTGAGGCGTATGGAAATTCTCAGGCTAGGCGTAGAATCGGAACTGCAGCTGCCAGCCTCCACCACAGCCACAGCAACGCGAGATCCGAGCCACGTCTGTGACCTACACTGCAGCTCATGGCAGCACTGGATCCTTAATCCACTGAGTGAGGCCAGGGACTGAGCCTGAGGCCTCATGGGTACTAGTCGGGTTTGTAACCCGCTGAGCCTCAACAGGAACTCCAGGGTCCTCCATTCTCGCAGCTCTGTGAGCCTCCCCTGATGGCATCAGGGGGAAAGGGGGAGAGAGCAGGGAGGGTGGTTGTTCCGGGGGGTGAGGCATGGTGGGGGGGGGGCAGGATTTATGGACATGGCCTGGAAACATTCCTCTCACATTCTGAACTTGGTCCCATCTCACCTACGGGTCTGGGAAGGGTCATCCAGCTGTGCCAGGAGAAGGCGAACCCGTTTTGGCCAAGAGGAAGCCTGCCTCTGCCACGCCTGCCTTGGCAAGGCAATAACGTGTTGAGCTGTGCCGCATGAATGCGAAGCTTGCTGCCTGCCCCAGGGTGGAAAGGGGGCACCAGATTCTCTTACAAATCTGGGCCAAAACAAAAGGAAAGGTACATGACAGTGGGCACTAGAGTGGGGCGGGCCTCAGAGCCGCCTCGTTTAACCAGGAGCCTCCCCGGGATCCCAGGATGCTGATGACGCTGACATCCATGCCAAGGCTGGGAGGCTTTGAGCACTGCATCCCCAGGGCCTCAAGGCACCTGACCTTCAGTCGATGTAAGGAACAAAGAACTGAAGTCAAGGTGTACTCGAGGAGTTCCCATCGTCGTGCAGTGGAAACGAATCCGACTAGGAACCATGAGGTTTCGGGTTTGATCTCTGGCCTCACTCAGTGGGCTAAGGATCTGGCGTTGCCATGGGCTGTGGTGTAGGTCGCAGATGTGGCTCGGATCTGGTGTTGCTGTGGCCGTGTTGTAGGCCGGCAGCTGTAGCTCTGATTAGACCCCTAGCTCGGGAACGTCCCTATGCCGTGGGTGCGGCTCTAAAAATGAAAAGAAAAAGAAAAAAAAAAAGATGTATTCGACACACGAATCAGGCATGCACTTAGCGATGCACTTCTAGGTCACATGGAGGCGTGGCCCCTTCGGAGGCTGAAGTGGGATGGGGGCGGCAGAGGGAGTCCCCATGCCCATCATTGATGCCAGGGGGTAAAGACACAAACAGACCCGAGACCCACTCACAGTAGCTCAGATGGTTCCAAACGTTGCTTCTGCTCAGATGTGAACTGATTCCTCTGATTTGAAGCTCAGAGGCCAGCTTTGCTTACAAGCCAGAAAAAGTTCTCTTCTTCTCATGAAATGCTGCTCACTCTGGGCACGTCCGACGGGGTGCTGTACAGTCTTAAGGACAGGTTCTAGAATGCAATGGACTCTATTCTGCTAGGACAGGGTCAAAGCCAGTTCAAAAGCAGCTTGCAGGCTGTTTTGTACAGCTCTCGAACTAAGAATGGTTTCCACATTAAAAAAAAAAGAAGTGTAATTTATCACTCTAACCGTTTTTAAGTGCACAGTCCAGTAGTGTTAAGTTTATTCACATTGTCGAGCAACCAATCTCCAGAACTTTATCTGGCAAAACTGAAAGCCTGGGCTTAATAAATGATTCTCCATCTTCCCCCAGCCCCTGACCACCGCCAGTCTGCTTACTGCTCTATGACTTTGACTATCGTAGATACTTCACATAAGGGGAATCATACAGTCTTTTTTTTTGTGGCTGGGTTATTTCACGTACTATAATGTCCTTAAGGTCCATCCATTCTGTAACATGTATCAGACTTTCCTTCCTTTTTTTTTTTTTGTCTTTTTGTCATTTCTTGGGCCGCTCCTGTGGCATATGGAGGTTCCCAGGCTAGGGGTCCAATCGGAGCTGCAGCCGCCAGCCTACGCCACAGCCACAGCAATGCAGGATCTGAGCCTCGTCTGCAACCTACACCATAGCTCACGGCAACGCCGGATAATTAACCCACTGAGCAAGGGCAGGGACCGAACTCGAAAGCTCATGTCTCCTGGTCAGATTCGTTAACCACTGCACCACGACGGGAGCTCCCCATTTTTTTTTTTAATATTTTTAGGGCCGAACCTGCGGGGTATGGAGGTTCCCAGGCTGGGAGTCGGGGCAGGAATTGGAGCTGAAGCTGCTGGCCTACACCACAGCTATAGCAATGCCAGGTCCAAGCCACATCTGCGACCTATACCACAGCTCACAGCAATGATCGATCCTTAACCCACTGAGCGAGGCCAGGGATTGAACCCGCAACCTCACGGTTCCTAGTCGGATTTGTTAACCACTGAGCCGCGTTGGAAACTCCCTTTTTTGTGTGTGTGTGATTTTTTTGATGGTAGCCTTCCTTATGGGTGTGAGGTGATATCTCTTGGTTTTGATGTGCGTTTCTCTAATCATTAGTGTTCCTGAGCATCTTATCATATGCCCTTTGGCCACTTGTATATCATCTCTGAAAAAATGTCTCAGGTCCTTTATTTTTAAATTGGGTTTACTTATTTGTTATTGAGAGTTTAACATTTTAAAGGTTTAATAAAGAAGGTTTAGCAGTTCCTGTTGTGGCTCAGCGGTAACGAACCCAACTAGTGTCCAAGAGGATGCGGGTTCCATCCCTGGTCTCACTCGTGGGTTAAGGATTCTGTGTTGCCCTTTTCTGTGAGCTGTGGTGTAGGTCGCAAACTCAGCTCAGATCCCGTGTTGCTGTGGCTGTGGGGGAGGCCAACGGCTGCAGCGCCAATACAACCCCTAGCCTGAGAACCTCCATATGCCACAGGTGCGGCCGTAAAAAGCAGAAGAAAAAAAAAAAGATTTCGTGACTTCTGAAAATTTTATGCAATGCAAACTTTAATGTCTGTAATTTAAATTTCATGAGCACACAGCCATGTTCATTTGTTTACCTTTAGTCTGTGGTTGCCTTTGTGCTACAGCAGCAGAGGTAAGTATTTGCGACAAAGACTGTATGTTCTGCACGTCCTGAATGTTTTACTATCTCATCTTTTACAGAAAATGTTTGCTCTTCATGGCCAGTGGGGGGCAGCAGAGAGCCGACATGCTGGAGAATCCCTGCTGGTTCGGCAGCCTGACCACAGGATGGATTCTGCTCTTGGAAACCACCAAAATGGGTCTGAAACTGATCTGAGAGAGAGTAGAATCTTCCGGGCGCCCCCTGCCTCCTGCTTTCCCCTCTCTCCTTTGTGTGGAGGCCAAACTTCTTTTCCCAACAGGCACATCTGGCCGCACCACTTCCGCCTTGACTCTCCTCATTGGTTTTCTCTGGTCTGTGGGGATCAAGTTCAAGCTCCATCAGTCTGGTTCCCAAGGCCCTGTCTCTCTCTGCCTTTATTTCTTGGCTCTATAGCTTGGTTCCATCCCCGTGAGCTGACTCTGAACCTCACTCTCCAGCAAGGCAGATGCCATGCTCCCCCCTGCCTCTTGTGGCATTTTCTGGCCTTTGGATCTTTGCTCACATCCTCTGATGGCTGTTCTCACCCTCATCCCTGGCCCCTCCACCTCTTTCACCCTGATAACTGCCTCTAGCTTTCAGGCTCAGATAAGCTCCACCTCCTCCAGGAAGTCTTCCATGACACCTACTTCCTCCCCAGGCACAGCTAGGTACTCTCTTCTGGCTCCTTTGTTCTCAGCATCTCCCTTCCTAGTACCTCTAACATGGCCACAGCTGAGAAAAGGATCTCTTCTGGTGACTGGGGGATTCCTAACACCTATGAGAGGATCTGGCACATAGCAGCCAGTCAGCAAAAGTTTATCTTTTTTTTTTTGTCTTTTCAAGGGCCTCACCCACAGCACATGGAGATTCTCGGGCTAGGGGTGGAACCAGAGCTGTAACTGCTGGCCTACACTAGAGCCACAGCAACGTGGGATCTGAGCCACACCTGCGACCTACACCACAGCTCACAGAAATGCTGGATCCTTAACCCACTGAGCAAGGCCAGGGATCAAACCCGCAATCTCATGGTTCCTAACTGGATTCATTAACCATTGAGCCATGATGCAAACTCCAGCAAAAATTTAGAATGAATGAATGAATGAGAGAAAGAATGGATGAGCATATAATCCCATCAAGATAAGAGTGAGATTGCTATAGGTTCAAAACCTGCTTTAGGAATTCCTCTCATGGCTCAGCAGAAATGAATCTGACTAGTATCCATGAGGATGCAGTTTCGATCCCTGTCCTCGCTCAATGGGTTTGGGATCTGGTGTTGCCGTGAGCTGTGGTGTAGGTTGCAGACACGGCTTGGATCTTATGTTGCTGTGGCTCTGGCGTAGGCTGGCAGCTACAGCTCCGGTTCCGCCCCTAGCCTGGGAATCTCCACGTGCTCTGGGTGAGGCCCTAAAAAGCAAAGCAAAACAAAACAAAACAAAAACAAAAACAACCAAACCTGCTTTATTGCAAATCCCTGCAGATTTGGTATTTATTTATTTATTTATTTATCTTTTTAAGGCCAGACCTGTGGCACATGGAGATTCCCAGGCTAGGAGTCGAATCAGAGTTACAGCTGCCGGCTTACACCACAGCCACAACACCACCAGATCCGAGCCTCCCCTGCCATCTACACCACAGCTCACAGCAACGCTGGACCCTTAGCCCACTGAGTGAGGCCAGGGATTGAACCTGCGTCCTTATGAACACTGGTCAGATTCGTTTCTGCTGAGCCACATCAGGAACTCCAAATCCCTGCAGATTTGTGAGCTGAACTGATTAAGAAGCATCCCTTCTGCCGCATGAAAATTTCCCCCAGAGAGGTTGATGGCCTGAGGCCCTCCCTGCCCCTTTGCCGTACCAGTCTCAGGTCAGGCGCATTTGGCTTGGGGACCCCAGTGGACACTCCCAACATGGTCCTCTGGAGCTGAGCAAGCTGCTGATGGATGTTCTGTGGCACTGCAAACACCCCTTCTCTAGAGCAGGAGGAAGCGGGGGCTCAGAGGCAGAATAAACTTAGTAGCTCCTCCTCTTATCCCATCCCCCTCCTTGGACCAGGTCCACCAGCCCGGGGTGGCAGGTCAGAGCCAGAAGAACCCTGGAGTTGGCATCAGATGCCATGAGTCTGTGGCTGAGCTCTTCTGGGTGTGGCTCTGTGACTTCGGGGTATTGCTTGCCCTCTCTGAGTCTTGGCTGTGACCTCCTGGGATTACTGGAGGAAGAGCACCCGAAGAATGTCTTTCTACAGTGTTGGTGGTTCTGCAGATATGCAGGTGGCTCCTGGGCAGGCCATACAAGATGCAGCCATGCTTAAAGCCTCTTTAGCAGCCGCCCAGAACCATTTAAAGGAAGAGAATCTTCAAAATACCTGCCAGGTTCTCTGGTGCATCTGTAGACCTAGAGTCTTGCAGAATGCTGCCCGCACAGCTCAGCTCAGAGGCCTCCAACTCATTTTAGAATTCACGGGAGGAATTACTCACTATACACAGAGACTCCTCCTGTCAGATGTGATTGGTAAATATCATTTATAAAAGGAAGTCAATTGAAACTTTCCCCACTGACTCAGGCCTCCGTGCCCCTGCCCTCATCACCCCCCACCACCCAGCAGGATGTCACTCATTATAAAGAGGCGTGTGCCTTTTGGGATTAAGCCTTTGTGAATTCTCCTTTCTTCTGTTAATTAGAGAAGATCTGGGTTTCGTAGAAATCTTTTTATTTTTTATTTTTTTGCTTTTTAGGGCCGAACTTGAGGCATATGGATGTTCCCAGTCTAGGGGTCCAATCTGAGCGGCTGCTGCTGGTCTACACCACAGCCACAGCAACACGGGATCCGAGCCGCATGTAACTGGGACCTACACCACAGCTCATGGCAACGCCAGATCCCCGACCCACTGAGCGAGGCCAGGGGTCGAACCCACATCCTCATGGATACTAGTTGGATTCATTTCCCTTGCGCCACAACGGGAGCTTTGGTTCTTTAGTTCTTCATTCTTTTATTCATTTGTCTATTCAACAAACGGATGCAATCTGCTCATCTCTTTCAAGTTTGTGCTTGAACCTCACCTTCTCTGTGAGTTTCCCAACCATCTGTTTAATTAAAGCTGCAACCTGGTCTCCCCCCAACCTGGTCTCCCCCAACCTGGTCTCCCCCCAACCTGGTCTCCCCCCAACCTAGTCTCCTCCCAGACTGGTCTCCCCTGAGCCCTGCTGGTTCTCTTTGCCCTGCTGTCTCTTCCCCCAGCCCCCATCACCCCTCACAGACAAAACTGTGTACTTACTTATTATGTTCATTGTTTATTTTGTCTCCCTGATTAGATGTTAAGTCCCCTGATGATAGGGGCCTTTGGCTACTTTATTCACACATGGATCCAAATGCTGGGATGGTGCCTGGCAAATAGCAGGGCATCAATGAGTAGGGTTTTTTGGTTCTTTTTTCTTTCTTTTCTTTTTTTTTTTAATGGCTACACCTTCATAGATGGAACTTCCCAGGCCTGGGACTGAATCTGAGCTGAAGCTGGGACATACGGCATGACTGTAGCAACGCTGGATCCTTTAACCCACTGCAACCAGCTGGGGATGGAACCTGTCGGATTCTTAATGGTCTTTTTTTTTTTTTTTGTCTTTTTGCCATTTCTTGGGCTGCTCCTGAGGCATATGGAGGTTCCCAGGCTAGGGGTCTAGTCGGAGCTGTAGCTGCCAGCCTACACCACAGCCACAGCAACGCGGGATCCGAGCTGCGTCTGTGACCTACATCACAGTTCACGGCAACACCGGATCCTTAACCCACCGAGCAAGGCCAGGGATTGAACCCGAGTCCTCATGGGTACTAGCCGGATTTGTTAACTGCTGAGCCATGACAGGAACTCCCCAATAAGTAATTTTTAATGAATAAATGACAAGCTATAGACTTGTAGGAGAAGATCTGGGCTTTCTGCCTAAGATGGATAAGAGAGTGATACAGGCTGATGGAAGGAAGTTCTATTTATTGAGTACTCTCTGTGGTCCTAACCTTTCTATGAGGGATTGCTGTCACTTCATCTTCACAAACAACCCTACAAATTAAGTGACTGTTCTGTTTTCATATAAGAAAGTGACTGTCTAGAGAAATCAGGCTCTTTGCCTGACGTTACACAGCAGCTGGGAGGTGGATTCAGGTTGCAAACCCAGGCTGGTCTTCCTCTAAACCCGCGTGTGTTGGAGCACACACAGAGGAGCAAGTGCCCTGGGGCTTCAGGAAGGCTTCCTGGAGGAGGGGGCAATCTCACCACCTTGAAGACAGAACCCAGTATAGACAAGCAAGGATGAGGTGCTGGGACTGTTCCTTGTGATGGAGAAAAGACTGAGTTGCCAGGAGTTCCCGCCGTGGCGCAGTGGTTAAGGAATCCGACTAGGAACCATGAGGTTGCAGGTTCGGTCCCTGCCCTTGCTCAGTGGGTTAACGATCCGGCGTTGCCGTGAGCTGTGGTGTAGGTTGCAGACGCGGCTCGGATCCCGCGTTGCTGTGGCTCTGGCGTAGGGCGGTGGCTACAGCTCCCATTCGACCCCTAGCCTGGGACCCTCCATATGCCGCAGGAGCGGCCCAAGAAATAGCAAAAAGATTAAAAAAAAAAAAAAAGACTGAGTTGCCAGCCTGGAGAGGGGCTATTCAGGGAGGGGGCAGTGACCAGAGCCCAGGCCACACAAGGAGGACGGTCGTGGCCAAGAAAATTGGAAGGGTGGAGTGGGGTCAGGCCCCAGGTTCAAAGCTACCATTTTAATTTCTAATTTGCCGAGCTTTCGTCTCTGCTACTGAAAGATGTGTCATGCTCTTTCAGGTCCTTCATATAGTCAGAAATCAGCATTTCTCTGCTTTGTGTCCCGCCCAGTGAGGCAGATCTAAGATGTCCTGAAACAAGCTAGAATTACCTTTGAGTCTTCTGGGCCAGAGAGGTTATAAAAAGCCCATTCAGCTTAAAAGTCCAGCTGTTGCCAAACCATTTTTTAAAAAGCCTCCAATGGTCGTGAGTGCCTTCTATGAGCTAGACATTTTGCATCTATTATGTATGATTTAAGGACTCTGGGGCAGGCAGCACGATGAGTGTTGTAAAGATGAGGAGATCGAGGTTCAAAGAGATTAAGTTCCTTTTCTAAAGCCGTGGGCCCCGGGGAGACAGAGGGAAAAGTCGAAGTCTGCGGTCTTACCTGACACTTCTGCCCCTGAAAAAAAAAATGCATGCTGTATCCTTGGAAAAGCTGCTTTAGCAGCTGCCAACAGAGTGTCTACTGCAAAGAAACATTCATTTCAGATCACCCTGCCTCATCCTTTCAGGGAACCGTGGAAATGGTCCCCAGGAGCTCAACTTGATCCATTGAACCGTGGGCCTCCTGCAGGGCTGAGCAGATGAAGGGAGCCGGGAATCTGGGCTCCTATCAGCCTCTATTTGATGGGGCCATCCTGGGAAAACAAATGCTGAGGGAAGCATTACTTACAAGACCAGAAATGTGCACCCAGCTTGCCCTGCCAAAGTCAGAGAGCCCTCTCATCCTTCACGCATCCAACTGGTGTTCATCCACTGGGCTAAGTTCTAGGGGCATAACGATGAATAAGGCACACTGCTGGTACCTTCTAGGAGTGCCCAGCGGAGGAGGGAGAACAGGTGAGTGAAAAGGTCATTGTGGTACAGTTGTGCCCAGACAGGGAAGTGCTGGTGAAAGATGCTCCCAGGGAAGAAATAAAAATTTTAGAAAATTGGAACGTTGAATGGTCCCCCGAACAGCCCTGGTTCTGATCCATTGCTCCACATGGCTCACGCAGGATGGGGTGAATTCTCCCACCTCCACTTTGAGAAGAGTGCTGCGTTCCCGGATCACTTTACTTCCATCCATATGTGAGCTGTTCCTCACACACGATGTACACTAAGGGTTTGGGGACCACCTCATCCTAAGAGGCTCCCAACCACAGACTGTTGTTCCTCAGGGTTTTTTTTTTTTTTTCCTTGTGGATTTCCAGTCTTATAGCATCGTGGTCAGCAAAGATGCTTGATATGATTTCAATTTTCTTAAATTTGCCGAGGCTTGATCTGTGACCCAGAATATGTTCTATCTGAGAGAATGTTCCCTGTGCGCTTGAGAAGAATGTGTATTCTGATGCTTTTGGATGGAATATTCTATAAATATCTATGAGGTCCATCTGTTCTAAATACTGCATATTGTTCTGGTTGAGGGGTTCAGTAAATGATACCTCTCTATCCCACTGAGTTCAGCAGATGGAGAACAAGATAGCACTTTTAAGCATTAGGTCAGAAGATATAGTGGGTTTTTTTTGTTTTTTTTTTGTTTTTTGTTTTTTGTTTTTGCCTTTTCTAGGGCCGCTCCTGTGGCATATGGAGGTTCCCAGCCTGGGGGTTGAATCGGATCTGCAGCCGCCGGTCTACGCCAGAGCCACAGCAACGCAGGATCTGACCCATGTCTGCAACCTACACCACAGCTCACAGCAACGCCGGATCCTTGACCCACTGAGCAAGGCCAGGGATTGAACCTGCAACCTCACGGTTCCTAGTCAGATTCATTAACCACTGTGCCACGACGGGAACTCCTATTTTTAAAATTTTTGTTGTATAACAAATAATCCCCCCTCAAAACTCAGTGGCTGAGGACCAAAAAAAAAAAAAACCGAAACCAAAAATAAATTTATTATTTCTAACTCATGGGCCTGTGACTACTGGGGCAGCTCTGCTTCAGGCTGCAGGGAGAGTTCACCTTTGCCCTGTGAGTTTCTGATTCTGGGACCATAGGAACTGCGGGTGTGCTCTTCTCATGACAGGTGGCAGAAGTATGCAAGGGACCAGCAGAAACATGTGATGCCTCTTTTTTTTTAATTACTAAATGAATTTATTACATTTATAGTTGTACAATGATCATCACAATGTGATGCCTCTTAAAGTCTTAGCATGGAACTGACACTTTCATCCATTTTCCACCGGCCAAAGCAAAGCATGAGGCCAAGGTCAGCATCAGAGGGGGGCGAGTCGATCCAAGAACCGGAAGGAAATTACTCTCCTTCACCTGTGACGTGGCTCGGGCGCGTGAAAACAGAGGAGGTATAGAATCCTTTATCACGGGGTTCCACGCATGCCCATCGGCGCAGCATCCCCACCCAGAGAAGGGCAGCCCCAAACAACACTTCCTGCGGGAACCTGGGTCCCTGAGGAGGAGAAGGAGGGAGGAAGGAGGGGCTGAGCTGGGCACACCCACCTCCCCTTCCCCTCATCAGAATTTAAGGTGCGATAATAGGTTGGCAGGAGGCCAGGAGTGCTACCCGAATTGATGTCCCCCAGAGTGGAAACAGTGAGTGGAAACTAGGTTCCCTCCTGGTACATAGATGAGCATCCTGGGCCCCTGGCCTCCTGCAGTCCGCTGATGTCAGCGTACACTCTCTTGGCCAGGATGGTTCCCTGCAAATGGCTATTATTTTTTGAAGGAAAGGCTGTGTTCATTTATTCACTCAACCCCCATCCGTTGAAAATCTATCATGTGCCACCTGCTCTGTCAGAG
Source organism: Phacochoerus africanus (assembly GCF_016906955.1). Taxonomy (NCBI): domain Eukaryota; kingdom Metazoa; phylum Chordata; class Mammalia; order Artiodactyla; family Suidae; genus Phacochoerus; species Phacochoerus africanus. The sequence continues at coordinate 119,469,586 of NC_062552.1, forward strand.
ATGTTTAAGATGGTAGGAGTTCCCATCGTGGCGCAGGGGAAACAAATCCGACGAGGAAGCATGAGGTTGAGGGTTCGATCCCTGTCCTCGCTCAGTGGGTTAAGGATCCAGTGTTGCCGTGAGCTGTGGTGTAGGTCACAGATGCAGCTCGGATCTGATACTGCTGTGGCTCTGGCGTAGGTCGGCAGCTGTAGCTCCAGTTAGACCCCTAGCCTGGGAACCTCCATGTGCTGCGGGTGTGGCCCTAAAAAGATAGAAAGATTAAAAAAAAAATTTGTAGGTCTCAGACACCCTGGCCTTAGGATGTTCCATTTCTCCTCATTTCAAATATATTGAAATACACTCACCCTATATAACATTTTTCTTTTTGTCCAAGAAGTTTTGAAAGGCTTTTAGATCACTGGCTGTGAGTCATTCAGTGTGATCCTCTATGATTTCTCAGCAACCATTATGCATGTGAGGGATTTTGCAGTTTTTCAATTGAAATGACATTTTCTGCACATTAAGTGGAACAATTAAGGAAGCTGACGTAATGCTATGGCCAATAGACAAACATTAATTAACTGAAATTTGCACTCTGCCCCCCCCCCCACAACCCCAGCTCTTGAAAACTTAGCTGTTCCTAGACACTGGGCTTATTTATCCTTTAAGGACTGGAGAGTGTGAGCATGCCCAGGAGGCTGCGGGAGACGGTGGGGTCTGATCTTCAGGAAACTCTCGGTTTAGACGGTGAAATGGAGATGGAGCAATATAAATGATGATGGCAGGGAGACAAGGAATTCTAGTGAAACTGACAGCACAAATGACCCGAACCCAGCCTGAACCCAGATTGGGACTTGAACCCACGTTCCGGGACTTGAATCCAGCCTACACTCAGAGTGGGGCTTAAACCCATGTTTTTAAAATTAGAATCACTCACCCAGTGTCTGGATTTACTGAGGTTCAGGTTCTCAGTGCCTCCGTGCAGAAGGAATTCAGCCAGAGACGAAGTGATAGGCAAGGAATAGATTTATGAAGACAAGACGCTTGAGAGATGCAAGGGGGCAGGCGAGGAGGCTCTGCCCCGAGGCTCGGGTGGGCAAAGGTTTATAACCCAAGGGGAGTCAGGGCCCGGAAAGACTGCCTCTGCTTTCTTCAAGTAGTGCATTGTAGTAGCTCCTCCTGGATAGCCAGTAAGAGAATGTCTGACCCTATAAGGTCAAACTGGGACTATCAGGGTGCATATTCAAATCAGGAGAAGGGTGTGCTCCTTGTCTGAACCTGAATGCAGGCCTCACCCCAGCCCCAACCCAATGACCTGAGGCATCTCTGTGCCTCCGCTAGTCAAGCAAGGCTGCCTCGTTCTGATGGCCTTGCTGAGCAGTTATTAACGTACAGGCATCTCCCGATGTCCCCTAGGTTCCCACTCTCTCTGGTCCCTTAGCGGGACTTCTCCAACTACCCGTGTACTTCTCCTCCTCCATCCCTATCACTCGGTCTGTGTCCAGGGTGTAGTGGGCACGAGAAAAGGAAGGAGGCAGCCAGGGCAAAGCTTCCCGGAGGCAAAGAAGCTTGGCTGTGACCCGGAGAGGAAGGAGGTCCTGCAAAGATGACAAGAGAGGAAGCGGGGCTTGGGGGAAGCGGGTGCAGAAGGGAGATTGAGAATGGAATGGCAGTCTGAAGAGAGGAGAGGAGGACCAATGAGAAAGCCTGAGAGGGCATGTTGGGGAGATTATTACGGCTGGAGCACCGACTGGGAGGAGGAGAGCAAGCGGGCGGCCGTGGCTTCCTGGCCAGGCCTCATCAATCTGCTGACCTGGCATCATGTTAGGACGAATGTCTAACTTCCGAGAGCTGGAGTTTTTCTTCTGTTAAAGTGCCCCTGCACTTTCTGGTGGGTTTTGGTAAAACTTTTTTTGATGGGTTCATATTCTGCCATTGCTTTTTTTTTTTTTTTTGCTTTTTAGGGCCGCACCAGTGGCATATGGAGGTTCCCAGGCTAGGGGGCGAATCGGAGCTACAGCTGCTGGTCTACACCACAGCCACAGCAATGCCAGATCTGAGCCGTGTCTGAGACCTACACCACAACTCTTGGCAACGCCGGATCCTTAGCCCACTGATCGAGGACAGGGATCGAACCTTTAACCTCATGGTTCCTAGTTGGATTTGTTTCCACTGTGCCACGATGGGAACTCTTGCCATTGCTTTCTTTTCCCATTTTTTTACATTATAAAAATCCCTTATCCTAAGGCACAAAAGGCCAGCTGCAGGGCTGGTTTTACTCTCTCCATCTCTAGGTAAACCCACCGGGGCCGGGATGCTTGCCCAGGCAGCCCAGTCCTTCAGAGCTCTTCTCTCTCCTCTAGAGCTGTTCATTTCTTGACATTTTTATCCCATTATCTTTTCCCTTCACAATTGGAAATAGGAATCTGTATTTGTTTCTCAGGGCTGCTGTAACAAATTACCGTGAACTGAGGGGCTTAAAGCAACAGAAAGCAGTTCAGAAAGCCAGAGTCCCAACGTCAAGGCATCAGCAGGGCCACGCTCCCTCTGAAGCCTCAGGAGGTATTCTTTCTCGCCTTTTCCCCTCGCTTCCCGTGGCTCCTGGTGATGCGTGACATTCCTCATCTTGTCGCTGCGTCATCGTCATTCTGCCCCCATCGTCGCATGGCCTTCTTCCTCTGTGCATGTCTCTGCAACTCCTCTTTTTGCCTCTTCACCAGCCATGGATTTTTGGCTCCACTCTCATCGAGGATAACCTCATCTTAACTAATTACTTCTGCAAAATCTTATTCCAAAAAAGGTCACATCTGAGGTTCTGGGTAGACATGAATTTTGAGGGACACTATTCAACCCCCTCCAGCATCCTTAATTTGCGCTTTGGCTTGGTCAGTCCTGTCTTTAGTGGCTCCGATGTGGATTTCATCTTTGCAGCTGCATCCCGGTGTCCCCGCAGGCTTTCATTCCGCCCCCCCCCTCATCTCTTCATCCCAGCTTGCCATCCCAGAATCTCAGACTCACCTGCGGCTCCTTGACCCGGTTCCAGAGAGGCCACATCTTCTTCTGAGACACCTGAAGATGATTCCTACCTGTTTACTCCTGCTTAAGGGAGAAAATAATTGACAGAGCAATTCCCCTCTCCGGCGATTTCTTTGCAATGTGACCTTTCTCTGCTGCTGCGTATTTTCCCTTGGTCCTCGCCTTCCCCACTCTATGGACCCATTCTTTTTTTTTTTTTTTTTTGCTCAGCTGATGACTACGCCACAGCCACAGCAATGCCAGATCCGAGACACATCTGCAAGCTACGCTGCAGCTTGCAGCACTGACGGATCCTTAACCCGCTGAGGGAGGCCAGGGATCAAACCGGCATCCTCATGGTTGGGTTCATAACCCTCAGAGCCACAAAGGGAGCTCCTTATAGACCCATACTTTACAGAGACAGATTCCATCTACACAGACCTGCCTGTGTCCACAGTGGATGGTGTGGACTGCCTTCGGCAGAGTGTGGGGAGAGCGAAAGCTGCAGGAAGGGGGTACCCAACTCCTCACCCCATCTCTGATATCCAGCCAGCCTCCAGGGGATGCTCTCAGACCTCGTCTTCTTAGCTCTACAGGGAGCAACCTTTGCACTTAGGATCGTGGCTCCCTTTCAGCCTAATCAGAATCATTCAGGGATCTCTCCCCAGTTACAGACGCCTGGATTGCCTCCGTAAGGAGACCGAGTTAGGAAGTCTGGGGAGGGGCTGGGCAATCGGTGTTTGTAACAATTCCCCACGAGATGCTAACACCCAGCCAGGATTGGGGACCACGCTACACCACAATGACTTGCCCAGGAGTGTTTTCCCCGTGGGGCTGAGAGCTCAGAATAATGATAGCTCGTCCTTACCCAGCCCGTTCCTCCGCTGGGCGCTGCCTAAGCACATGCTGTATATTTACTTCTTACCCCAGCCCTGTCAGATAAGTACTACAATTATCCCCATTTTATGGATGGGGAAATTGGGGCACAGAGAGGTTCCCATAGATAATAAAAGGTAGAGCCAGAATCTGAGTGTTTAGTCCCAATATCACTCGGCTTCCCTCTCCATGACGGCAGAGCCTGTGTCTGACTTGCTCATCCTGGAAGTTTCTGTCCCTTCGAGGCAACAGCGGGGCCTCCATAAATGATTGTTGTGTGAATGAGTTTTCCTTCCCCGGAAGAAGACTGATCCTATAACAGGCTTGTAGGACTGAGGATGGTGGGCAGAGCATCTTCAATGTGGCACTACTGGGAGCCACAGGGGTAGGGGTGGCAGGGTGGGTGGGATTCCAAAGAGAAGTCTTGACTAGGGACAGGTGGAGGGTGAGCCAACGGCCATGTTCCAGAAGGACACTGAGAGCCACACACTTGCAGAACCTGGAGAAATGGGGCGAAGGACAGTGGGTGGACAGAGATAGCATGTGAGCTGGTTGGCCAAAGAGTGGAAGCCAGGGGTAGCCTTTGTGATTCCCTGGGCAGGGCGGGGCCCGTTGCTTGACCTCAACAGCTAGAGCTGAACAGAACAAGCCATGTGCCTTTGGACAAATGCCTGAAACTTTCCAAGCTGCAGTTTCCTTGTCTGAACATGCAATTAATGATATCCATTACTTCCTATCTTATCTCATTAAAATGAGCACTTAGATGGCTTCTTTTTAAAAATATTTACATTATAGTTGATTAGCCATGTCTTATCAATTTCTGCTGTACAGCAAAGTGACCCAGTTATACATACATATATACGTCGTTTTTCTCACATTATCCTCCATCATGTTCCATCATAAGTGATTAGAAATAGTTCCCTGTTGGAGTTGCCGCTGTGGCGCAGCACAAACGAATCCGACTAGGAACCATGAGATTTCAGGTTCAATCCCTGGCTTTGCTCAGTGGGTTAAGGATCTGGCGTTACCATGAGCTGTGGTGTAGGTCGCAGACGCGGCTCCGATCTGGCATTGCTGTGACTGTGGTATAGGCCAGCAGTTGTAGTAGCTCTGATTCAACCTCTAGCCTGGGAACCTCCATAAGCCTTGGGTGTAGCCCTAGAAAGACCAAAAATAAAATAAATAAAATAAAATAAAATAGAGAAATAAAATAATAAAAATTTCGTTGGAGTATAGGTGACTTCTGATGTTGTGTTAGTTTCAGGTGTACAGCGATCCATTCTTTCTCAGATTCTTTTCCCATATGGGTTATTACAGAACACCGAATAGAGTTCCCTGTGCTGTGCAGTTAAGTCCTTGTTCCCGTAAGATGGACCTCAATGTTTATTGATTTTAAGTGCTAGCAACTAAGGCACCAAGAGAAATGCTTTGCCAGGAGATAGAGTCTGTTTTCCAGCCACTGAAAACCTAGGGAGTCAATTACAGTTAATTTAATTACCGTGAAGACATTAGTGTGGGAATCTAGGCCTCGCTCTCTTTTCTTATGGTGAGAATGTCCACAAAGAATGAACTCTGCCAAGAAAAACTCGGGAACAAAATCAGACCTCTAGTAAGTTGGAGACAGGCAGCTCCCCTCTGCCCACCTCCTCCTCCTTCTCCCGGAGGCGGGACCCGGGGCTGCAGCCCTTTATCATCTGTCGGACGGGTTTTCCTGGGTCCTCTGACCTAGTTTTCCTCATTTTTTAAACTGTAGTTATAGTTACAATGACCATTTGTTTCTTTCTTTCTTTTCTTTCTTTTTTTTTTTTTGCTTTTTAAGGGCACACCTGTGGCATGGGAAGGTTCCCAGGCCAGGGGTCAAATCAGAGCTGTAGCTTCCAGCCTACACTGCAACTTACGGCGATGCAGGATACTTAACCTACTGACCGAGGCCAGGGGTCCAAGCCCCGTCCTCATGGATACTAGTTGGGCTTGAGTCACAATGGGAACTTCCAGACCATTTGTTTCGTTTCGTTTTGTTTCGTTTCATTTCTTTTCTTTTCTTTTCTCGTCTTTTGTCTTTTTAGGGCCATGCCCACGACATATGGAGGTTCCCAGGCTAGGGGTCAAATCAGAGCTGCAGCTGCCGGCCTGCACCACAGCCACAGAAATGCCAGATCTGAGCCGTGCCTGCTGCGACCTACACCTTAGCTCATGGCAACGCAGGATCCTTAACCCACTTGGTAGGGCCAGGGATTGAACCCATGTCCTCATGGACACTAGTTGGGTTTGTTTCCCCTGAGCTGCGATGGGAACTTCCAGACCACTTGTTTCTTGAAGTGACTTCAATGCAGAGAGAACCCTGGGCTGCAAAGCCCCCAGTTACTTAAACATATGAAGGTGGGGTTCTGTGACTTGGGAAGCTATCTCAGTACCAAAGGTGATCATTCTTTCCTACCTCCGGAAATGATGGGTTCATCACCTCCCCACCTCCCCCTGCAAGAATACGGATCCATCTGTCTAACTTCACCAGGGGCCTGTCAGCAATATTTCACTTTCCAGGTGGTTCCAAAAACTCCACGTCATTCCTGGTGCTATCTTTTTTCTTTTTTTTTCTTTTCAGGGCCGTACCTTCAGCATAGGGAAGCTCCCAGGGTAGGGGTCCAGTCAGGGCTACAGCTGCCGACCTGTACCAAAGCCACAGCAAAGCGGGATCCGAGTCACATCTTTGACCTACGCTGCAACTTGAGGCAATGCTGGATCCTTAATCCACTGACTGAGGCCAGGGATCGAATCTGCATCCTCATGGGTACTAGCTGGGTTCTTAACTTGCTGAGCCACAACAGGAACTCCCTGGTACTGTCTTTATTATTGCCCAAGATTCCTGTTTCCTCCATGGTCCGTGGGGATGGGCACCACTTCTCAGTGATGCCTGGACCTCACAGCGTTCTGGGGAGGGCAGCATTTTTATGTATCTCACCTGCTTCTTCCTGCCTGCTCTACTGTCTGCCCTTGAATTTTCTTCCCCTAAGCCCTATCCATTCTTTTTTTTTTCTTTTCTTTTTAGGGCCACATCCATGGCATATGGAAGTTCCCAAGCTAGGGGTTGAATTAGAGCTGTAGCAGTCTACACCACAGCCATAGCAACTCGGGATCTGAGCCACATCTGTGGCCCACACCACAGCTCATGGCAATGCTAGACCCTTAACCCACTGAGCGAGGCCAGGGATTGAACCCACATCCTTGTGGATACTAGTGGGATTTGTTTCTGATGAGCCATGACGGGAACTCCTGTCCCGCCCTATCCATTCTTGAAGACAATGCAACCATCCCTCCGACAGGAAATGAATGCACGCTATTCAGGTATTCCCTAGTGTTGGTCTGAATTTTTGGAGGGCAAGGAGCTCCCTCCCTGCGGTGGAGTTGAATGTTCTTCAAGGTCAGAGGGTCAGGCTGTCCTTCTCTTGCAGAAGAACACGGCGGAGTAGAAACAGCCAATGGTGCAGGGAAGAAGGCGTGGCCTGTGTAGCGGGGTTTGAATCTGCCCAGGTGACGTCACAAGTAAGGTTGGATAAGTGATTGATAGATTCCCAGGAGGGTGGAGACCAGACCCCCCTCCACCCCCCAAATGTGGCTGTTCCCCTTGGGGACCTGCTGCAGACACCCTCTCCCAGAATGTGGAGGCTCAGGCTGGGCAGCAAGAGACAATGGCCTGTGGAAAACAACCGCCTGCATAGATGAACCACCTACGAGCACTAACTGCCCTCTGTCATGGGACCCCCTACCCCTCCCTTGCCTTCCCCTCCTCCTCCTTCATTGTTGCTGCCACACGTTCCCGCCAGGAACTCCAGCCACAGACCCTTTGTGCGTCTAGCACCTCCCTGCAGTCAGGGCTCGTGCCATCTTGAGCTCATCCCATGCCCCTCCGATGCCTTAATAGATCTCTCTTGCTTTACCAGCTTGGCCTTGCGTGTTTCTCCTTCGGCAAACCTAACAGTGATCAAGCCTGTCTGAGTGGGGTTTCTCCTCTCTAAGCCAAATATCATAATCCCCGTGAGCGGAAGGCAATGAGATAGTCTGTGTCAGGTGTCTGACACCATGACAGGAAGAGCGGGGACACCAGGTGTACTGAGTCCTCCATGTCCCTCCGGTGGGACAGGCTGATGCCCTCAGGGAAATGTCTGTGGAGGGAGGGGAGGAAGAAAAGGAGAGAAAGATGGCAGAGGCGCAAGAAGGAAGGGATGGAGTGGTGAGGAAGGAAGGGGAGGCAGGGGAGGGATGGAAGCAGAGAAGGAGGTGATGGGAGTTCCCACTGTGGTTCTGTGGGTTAAGGACCTGACAGTGTCTCTGTGAGCATGTGGGTTCTATCCCTGGCCCCTCTCTGTGAAGTAAGAATCTCGCACTGCCTTAAGCTGGGGCAGAGTTTGCAGCTGCAGCTCTGATTCGACCCCCGGCCCAGGAACTTCAAATGCCCCAGTGTGGCCAAAAGAAAGAAAGGTAGGTGCTGGAAGGTAGGACCATCAGACATCCAGGCAGCTTCTATTGGACCCTGGGGCCCTGGCCTGCAGGGCTCAGCAGGGCTCAGCCTGGCCGGCAGCTCAGGCCAGGCTGTCAGTGGCATGCAGACGAGGCTGGCACAGCCCAAGAGGAACAGCGCTGTCTCTCCGTAGACAGGAGTCTTGTTCTGAGCTGCTCTGGGTAGAGCTCAGGCAGGCAGGCAGTTTGGACAGAGGCCAGAGGGGGGTCCCTCCTCATAGCTTTGAGGGAAGAGCCCTTGCGGTCCAGAAGCTACAGGTAACCCAGAGCAAAGGCCACTCAGTCTTAAAGGGCCAGGTCTGTTAGGCCAGGACTGCCTCCCCAGAGACAGGGCTGCGCTCCTTAGGGCTCAAAAGTACATTTGTCTCATCCATGCTTACATACTCATTGAATGCCTACTGTTTGCTGTGGAGGTACCAGCAATAAACCCACTGTCGCAGACTTGAAAGAGCTCCTGGTGGGCCACTGTGGCTCAGTGGTTTACAAACCAGATTAGTATCCATGAGGATGAGGGTTCGATCCCTGGCCTTGCTCAGTGGGTTAAGGATCCAGCATTGCCATGAACTGTGGTGTAGGTCGCAGACACGGCTCAGATCCCGAGTTGCTGTGGCTGTGGTGTAGGCCAGCAGCTGCATCTCTGATTCGACCCCTAGCCTGGGAACCTCCATATGCCACAGGTGCGGCCATGAAAAGAAAAAAATAAAGTAAAACCAACAATGTTACAACTTTATGAGGCCACTCTGCTGTCACACCTTTTTCTTTGCCCTTTCTGTCTTATCTCCCTCTTCTACTTTTAAGAACTCTTATTATATTGGATGCGCCTGGATAATCCAAGATAAACTTCCTATATGCTGGTTAGCATCATTAATCCCGTCTGCAAACTTAATTCCCCTTTGCCACATAACCAACATATGCCCAGGCTTTAGAGATTAGGGTTTGGGCATCTTTGTGGAGCGATTGCTTTTGCCTCCCACAGAAATGGATCCTCCAGCCTCGGCCTAGCCTTCAGATGAGAACAGCCTCTTCCAACATCCTGACTGCAAACCTTGTGAAAAACTCTGAGTCTTAATACCTCACCTAAGATGCTTCCTAATTCTTTTTTTTCTATTTATTGTTTGTCTTTTCAGGGCCACACCTGTGGCATATGGAGGTTCCCAGGCTAGGGGTTGAATCGGAGCTGTAGCTGCAGGCCTGCACCACAACCACAGCAATGCAGGATCCAAGCCACACCTGCTACCTACTCCACGGATCACAGCAATGACAGATCCTTAACCCACTGAGCAAGGCCAGGGACTGAACCTACATCCTCGTGGATGCTAGTTGGGTTCATTAACTGCTGTACCATGATGGGAACTTCCAGATGCTTCCCAATTCTTGACCCACAGAGACAGTAAGATGACACATGTTTGCTGTGTTAGGGCACTATGTTTTGGATCTGTTATGCAGGCACAGCTGTCTATTACAGGAAGGTTACTTTTTCAGACTTTCTCATTTATAAAAATGGGGATAGTTTCTGCCTTGCAGAACTACTGCAATGATTGAGTTAATATTTGGAAATCTTGGCATGGAGCAGATGCTCCATGAATGTTAGCTTTTTTTTTTCTTAGTTTCTCTCTTCCTTTCCATAGGGCAGCCTGGAGCGGAGACAACATCTAAGCAGGGATTTGGCATATGGCATCCCACTGACCCACCTCCAGCAGTGTTTGTCATGCAGATTCAATGTCAGGGCAAGGGCCCACGCTCGACTTCAAATCAGACCGTCTCTCCTAAACTTCTGCTCAGAAGTTCTGATGATCAGTTTTGCCCTTGAAGCACTTCTGGGAATCTTATTTTTTTTTTATTTATTTTTATTTTTAACCAAGTCTTTGAGTTGTTTTTTATTATATACATACTAACTTATGGTAAACACTGGGTTTGTTTCTAGCCTCCCTTCCGGTCCATCCAGCTGTGCCCTGTCTCTGCCCCAGGGCTGCACTGCAAGTGGAGGGCCGAATCATGGCCTGGGAATCTTAGAAGCACCAGGGCATAGAGGTGAAAAACCACGAATAGATGCCACTTAGAATATTCACCTTCCAAACAAGAAGCCTGTGTGTCACACAAACTGTGTGTCCCTCTTAGAGGTGTGGCATGGCATGAGGGTGTGTTTTGGAACTTTGTTCTGTAGGAGTTCTCATCAATAACTCCCCAGACACAACCTCTCGAGGTGATTAAAATGATCTTTTGGTTTCCTTTGAGGCTTGACAAGTTAAGGTACAAATACACGACCGGGAGTGGAAATGTTTACAATATTGAATGCCCCTATGAAAAAAATGGTTCCTTTTCCCCCAAAAGGTGATTGTAAATTTCGGAGAGACATGTCAGGAGGGGTCTGAGAGTGTGGGCATGGATTTGTCGGCATGAAGAAAATAAATGTGCCATCTTAAGTACTTTTAAGAGATGTAGCACTGTCAGGCGGAGGGATTTGCCTGTTGAAAATGTCCATGGTGTAGCCAGATACAGGGGCCATCCAGGCTCTCAGGGGGAGGTCGCAGATGGGAAGACAGAGGCAGACCCAGGAAAAGTGGGCTGGGATGGAGGGGGACCCGAGGCCTGGGAGCAGGAGAAGATGCCCGCGTGACAGGCTTAGCACAGTGGGGGAGATACTCTAGGACTGGTCAGTGGAGAGAAAGGAAAGAAGACACTGGGGTTTGATGGACAGAGGGGCGCTGAGGGGTGATCGGATAGTGAAGGTGCTTTCAGACAGAGCAAGGAGGTGGCCTTCCTTCTGTGGGATCAGCGGAGGCATGGGGTCAGGGTTGGGTTTATAGGGATCTCGTCTGGCAGCCTGTGGGGCCCAGACCGAGGGGAGAGGCAGGGAGGTGGGCGAAGCTCTGGAGTAAAGTCTGGGCGGGGGGGAGCCCGCTGGCTCCTGATTCGTTGTGGCAGCCTAGAGCCAGGGAACCACGCAGAGTGCCCTGGGCAAAGCCTGTCCCCAGAAACCCCCTGGTCGTGTTGCGGGGGGGTGGGTGGGGGGGGAAGAACTGGGGCCTCTGCATTGTGCTGCTGGGCGGAACCCCTTGAGGTGGCAGAGAGAGAAGGGACAGGCCGGGGTGGGCCGTGGCTGGGACAAGCCCCCATCCCTTTTCATCCTTGGGGGTGGCAGCGATGAGGAACCCACTGTGGAGCTGGCAGCAGTGCCCGGGAGGTCGAGCTGGGGTGGGAAGCAGGGGGAGGTGGGCAGAGGTCTGGGATGGGGGTAAAGCCTCCCCAACAGAGCCAGGGTCTCAGGAAGGTCAAAGACATGGGAGCCACACAAGGCGGGGGAGTTGGAGGTGCCAGAAGGAGTATCAAGGGCAGGTCCTACAGTCTCAGCCTTGCCATTTTGACCCTGACGATGTTATGATTCTGCCGCTTTGACCTCACCGTGCGGCAAGATTCCAGTTGAACTTGAAAGAAATAATGACTCCCAGAGAAAACCCACTCAGGCCGAAGCCATGATAGAGCAAACAGGGGACCATCGAATCCAAGCTTTGCTGTACAATCGCAGCGACAAGCCACGGTGGGCCCCGCAGCAGCTCTGGGCACAAGTAATTCCTAAGAAAATACTCCCTGAAACTACTGGTGGCAAGTGGGCAAGACTGGACACAGTACCTGCTACAGGGGAAATTGTCGAAGGACTTAAGACAAAGGATTTCATGCCCCCAGTAGTTCTCGACCCCCAAAGTCATTATTCGTATCGTTTTTATTCCAAAGCGCCTGCGGAGAACCCTGAGAAATGCCACTCCCAGGTCACAACTAGAGGCCAGCCTGGACACGGGGCCAAAATGGCAGGGTCCCGGGGTCCTGAGTTCCCAGAAGAGCCTGGGGTTTGGTTGGGGAACAGATACGGCCGTGGGAGGGGACATGTGGGGGAGCAGAGCAGCGAAAATGGGAAAACGGCTGTTGTTCTTTTTCAAGGCGGGAGGAGGTCCCTCCACCCGCAAATGACCTGTGCTTCCTGGCTCTGCCTGTGATGCGGACGCAAAGCGCCTGGGCGGGTGGTCAGGAGCCTTGCGTCCCTTCACTTATAAACAGGAGACCACAGAGGAAGCAGGGCCTGGAAAACTCTGGAGAATCTTTATACCTTTCTCTCTCTTTCTTTTCTTTTCTTTTCTTTCTCTCTCTCTCTCTCTCTCTTCCTTCCTTCCTTCCTTCCTTCCTTCCTTCCTTCCTTCCTTCCTTCCTTCCTTCCTTCCTTCCTTCCTTCCTTCCTTCCTTCCTTTCTTTCTTTCTTTCTTTCTTTCTTTCTTTCTTTCTTTCTTTCTTTCTTTCCTTCTTTCTCTCTCTCTCTCTCTCTCTCTCTCTCTCTCTCTCTCTCTCTCTATCTCTTTCTTTTTTTCCTTTCTTCCTTCTTTCTTTTTTTGTATTTTTACGGCCACACCTGTGGGACATGGACATTCCCAGGCTAGGGATCAAATTGGAGCTGGAGCTGCATCTGCCAGCCTAGACCACAGCCATGGCAACACCAGATCCTTAACCCACTAAGTGAGGCCAGGGATTGAACTCGCATCCTCATGGACACTAGTTGGGTTCATTACCATGGAACCACAGTGGGCACGCTCATCCCTTCTCTTTCTTAGAGGTCGGGAAACTGAGGCCTGAGAGGGTCACTTGCCCAGGATCACGGAGAGGCTGAGGGTGAGCCATAGAGCCGGGACTACCTCCCAGTCCCAGGCACGTCCAGGCCCCTGATCCACCCTCCCTTACCGGGCCTCTGCTAGTGCCCCCTGCAGGGCCTGGGACATGAACCAGATGCCTTGAAAACCTAAGGCCTTATTATTAGAAAGCCCATCTCTGTGGGTCCCTCCCTGTCTTGGGAGGAGGATGTGGCCTCTGTGTGGCAGGTGGCATGGCCTGTGCTTCACCTGATGTGAAAAGGGAGCCCCTGGGAGCAGCAGAGAGGCAGGCGCTGCAAACTTTTAATCTCTTAATGGCCCTGGGATGGTAGGCGCCCCGGGGCGAGCATTGTGGGTTCTGAACTTAAATGGAAAAGCGAGAGAAACCAAAAGCATTCTAGGGCATTTGAAAGGCGAGCCCAGTGCCAAGCCAGCTTTCAGAGTGCACCAATTATAAAAGAGGGGAAAGGGAGGAGCCGAGAGGAGGCAGCCGGTGCTGAGCCTAGAATAGCCATTAATCACCCTGGGAGGAGGCGCTGGCAGTGAGAGAGGCAGCTGAAGTGGGGGTGGGGGGGGGGGCTCAGGGCTGACCCAGCTGCAGGGGCCCCCAGACTCACCCACGGGCTGGGTTGTATGGATGCCGTTTACAGATGAGGAAACTGAGGCTCAGGGATATTCAAGCCTCACTTCTCTGTGTGGCCTGCGGCCCAGAGAAAGGTGGGCATTACTCGTCATTGGCCTGTGGATGCCCGGGACGCGGGTCTTGTGGCAGGAGCCTCGCCACGGAGGAGATGCAACATTTGCGAGAAATGCAAGATATCAGGTCTTGCGCCAGACCTGCTGAGTCAGATGTGCATTTAAAGATGCTTCATTTGAAGGACTTGCCCAAGGTCGTCTCGCTGGGGAGGGACAGCATCATGTCGGGAACCCAGGTCTGTCTGACTCCAAAGTAAGGATGTTTTCCGTTTACGTGGCTTTGCTCTGCAAAGAGTGCCCAGAGAGAATTTTAAACAATGCGAACTCGGTGTTCATCTGCTGCTTAAAATCCTCCCCTGACTCCCCACCACCTTCAGACCCAGCCCTAGCCCCCCAATATAACACTCAAGGTCACAAGGGGGAGGGTAACTGATCCAAGGTCCTGCAGCCAGACTCACTCCCCTGCCCCCGCCTGGGGCAAGAGGCTCTCTGGGAATGGGGCAGCCAGTGAGGGGCTCCCCGCCGCTATGCACTGTGACCTTGACTCCCCAGCAACAGGCTTGCAGAGAGAGACCACATCTGCATCCGACTGAGGAGGCGTGGACGGCACCTGCTCTGAGGGACCCCATCAGCAACAGCGGCTACGGTTTTTGAGACCTTTTCCTATACCTTCATCCATTTCTTGGGTTTGGGGTTTTTTTTGTTTGTTTATTTGTTTGTTTTTCTTGTTATGGCTGCACCTGCAGCATATGGAAATTCCTAGGTTAGGTGTTGAATTGGAGCTTCAGCTGAGACCTACGCCATAGCCACAGCAATACTGGATCCAAGCCACATCTGTGACCTACACCACAGCTTGCGGCAATGCATCCTCACAGACTCTGTCCGGTCCTTAACCCATTGAGCCATAATGGGAACTCCCATTCCTTGGGTTTTTGTAGTGTTTTAATAATAGCCATTCTCTGGGAAAATCTTTACTTTTCTGTACCATTCAGAGGTTTCTTAGGGAAGGAAAAAATGCTGATTTAAGAGAGAGATTATCTGGAGTTCTCGACATGGCTCAGTGGATAATGAACCCGACTAGGATCCATGAGGATGCAGGTTCGATCCCTGGCCTCGCTCAGTGGGTTAAGGATCCAGCATTGCTGTGAGCTGTGGTGTACAACACAGACGTAGCTCGGATCCTGTATTGCTGTGGCTGCGGCGTAGACTGGCAGCTGTAGCTCTGATTGGACCCCTGGCCAGGGAACCTCCATATCCTGTGGGTGCGGCCCTAAAAATAAGAGAGAAAGAGAGAGAGAAAGATTATCTGTGCAAAACAAAATTCATCTTGTGGGTGTCAGAGATGCTTTCATGGGCAGCTAAGATTCCTGGTACTAATTAGCAGGCAAATAGACCCCACACTCAGGGAACAATGAAGAGCACTCCCCCGCCCCATGGCTCTGTGGGTCCTTGCCAACCGTAGGATCCTGGCAGCCTCCAACCTTCTCTTTCCATCTCTCCATGCCCCGGACACGCACTGCTTTCAAACTTCATTCTATTTTGTTTTCGGCTCCGGGAATGTGACAAACTCCCATTTCGGTACCACAGGGCTGAGCCCTTGGGTAAGAGCTGCTCCAGTTCAGACATCTTCCCCGGATGGAGAGGAAAGCAAACAAGTACCTGCTGGCCCCGTTTGGGGCCTCCAGCCCCACAAGCACCTTCTGCTCTCCGGGGAGACTCCCTCTTGGGGATGAGACTTTCTTTTCTTTATTTTTAGCTGCACTTGCGGCATGCAGAAGTTCCCTGGCCAGGGATCGAACCTATGCCACTGCAGTAACCAGAGGCACTGCAGTGACAATGCTGGATCCTTAACCCCCTGAGCCACTAGGGAACTCTGCGACTTTCTTTTAAATTCGTGGAGGCTGCTTGAAACAGAATTTAGACCATGGAGTTCCCATCGTGGCTCCGTGGTTAACGAATCCGACTAGGAACCATGAGGTTGCGGGTTTGATCCCTGGCCTCGCTCAGTGGGTTAAGGATCCAGCGTTGCTCTGAGCTGTGGTGTGGGTCGCAGACGCAGCTCGGATCCTGTGTTGCTGTGGCTCTGGTATAGACCGGTGTCTACAGCTCCGATTGGACCCCTAGCCTAGGAACCTCCATATGCCACGGGTACAGCCCTAGAAAAAGGCAAAAAGACGGGAAAAAAAAAAGAATTTAGACCAGGCTGATGCCACTTTATCATGGGCGGTGTTAAGACTGAGGCACCATCGGGAATGTGAAGCAGCATGATGGGTGCCAGGGGACCATCATTTTACAGGATTAGCGGGTCACTCTCAGGCCTCTCTTGAGAAGAGTCAGCCCACAGAAGAGGCCTAGGGCCAGCTCCCTGGGACAGCGAGGTTTCCCTAAACATATGCCGCTGTCACTGTTGACTTATCCACCTCTCCTCAACCCCTGGGGTCTCACCTGCTTGTAGACTAGAGCCTTGCATACAGTAGGTGCTCGGTAAGCAATTTTTTTTTGTCTTTTGTCTTTTGTTGTTGTTGCTGTTGTTGTTGTTGTTGTTGTTGCTATTTCTTGGGCCGCTCCCACGGCATATGGAGGTTCCCAGGCTAGGGGTCGAATCGGAGCTGTAGCCACCGGCCTACACCAGAGCCACAGCAACGCGGGATCCGAGCTGCGTCTGCAACCTACACCACAGCTCACGGCAACGCCGGATCCTTAACCCACTGAGCAAGGGCAGGGACCGAACCCGCATCGGTAAGCAATTTTGGATCATTGAATGCAATGACCAGTGGACCGAGAGGTGCGTTTCTCTAGTGTCTGCAAGGATGACGCCCACCCTTCTCTGTGTGGTCTCATCTGCAGAGGGAAGAGGTGTGACTTGTTTCTGGCCAAGCCCAGGGAAGCTGAAGAGGCGTGAACACTTGCTCACATTTTGCTAATGGCTTGTGAGTTTATTTCTTTTTCTTTTTTTTTTTTTTCTGTTTTGTCTTTTTAGGGCCACACCCAGGCTAGGGGTGGAATTGGAGCCGAAGCTGCCTCCCTACACCACAGCCACAGCAACGCCAGATCCGAGCCACATCTGTGACCTACACCGCTGCTCATGGCAACGCTGAATCCCTGACCCACTGAACGAGGCCAGGGATCAAACCTGTGTTCTCATGGTTCCTAGTCGGGTTTGTTACTGCTGAACCATGACGGAAACTCCCTGGGTATTTCTTTCTTATGGAAAGATCCACTCTAATTTAGGTAAAAAAGACCTTCATCTTAGCTTTTGCCTTCAGAACTAAAAACAATAATCTCTTAATGAACACTTACGGGAAAGTCTAAGCAATCGTGGCAAAGACCTAATTACTGCCTGTTTCCTGCCC
Organism: Phacochoerus africanus; assembly: GCF_016906955.1. NCBI lineage: Eukaryota > Metazoa > Chordata > Mammalia > Artiodactyla > Suidae > Phacochoerus > Phacochoerus africanus. The sequence goes on from NC_062552.1 coordinate 119,486,657, forward strand.
TGATGGAGCAGCTGTGGTGGCGCCACCACCAGGAAGTGCGAGAAAGTAACAAGGACCCATAAAGGTACAGACAGCTGTTCCAGCCACTGGAAGGCAGAAGTGGGATTTCGTCTTCTCTGCTGTTGGGTGGCTTCTTAGAAGAAACCATTGATTCAGAGACGTGTTTGCATTAGTTGTGAAAATCAAATTCATATAGCCTGCATCATAGATGCCTTTATGGGCTTATAAGATCGAAACTGAACTGAACTGAACTGAACTGTTATTTGGAGACTTCATGGTATTATGAACGGTCATGTTAATGCAATGATGACCCAGTAGAGTTAAGTGTTTAGCATTTTCCAGATGTGGCGACCGAAGCTTGGAGAGGCTGAGTCCCCTCTTAGGTTCTAGCTTGCAAGGGGCAGAGCAGGAATTTGAACCTGGCAGAACCATATGCTTTTCAGAAGAGGATGAGGTCACCCTTCCAGTTTGACTCAGAAGACTCAACAAGATAGCGTGAAAGACTTAGTGTTTACAAGACTTAGTGTTTACGAAGTTTCGTTAAGGAAGGCTTTGACCCCTTGGCAGGAAGCCGGCGCCCCCGGGCGGGGGATAGATTGGAGGAACTCCAGGGAAATGAGACCACAGCGACAAGGCTGGAAAGCGTGAAGCATTTTAGATAACCTATGAAAATAATAAATAGTGTTATTAATATTAATGCTGAATAATAAATGGTACTATTAATCTTAATGCTGGCTGCCATGTCTGGGAGCAATTTATGTCCCCAGAAGGTCCCGTGTGCCTTCTTCCATGCTCACACATGTTCTGAGAGGTAGGCGTTACTCCCCACATACAGGTGTGTGACTGAGACCCAGGGAGCAACTCGCTTGGGGTAGGATCCCACACACAGGTACTAAGTGGCGAGCTTGGATGCCTGCCAGCCCCTCCACTGGCACAAAAGGGGGTCCCTGGGGAGCAGCCCCATTATTTTCCGCTGTTCCCTCCCTCCGTTTCCAACTCAGAGACAAAACTGACTTTTAAAGACAAACAGGGCAGTGATCCTTCTGCTGAAGACATCTTGTTTTCCTCAGGGATGTCTTTAGCATGTGGCCCTGCGGAGAGATGGAGGGTGACAAGATGCCCAGCACACGGCCACAGACTTGCCAGACCCAGGTCCTCTCTGCCCAGGATGTTCAGCGGACACGCACACTGAGGGGTGGTCTTGGCTGGGGCTGCAACGGGGATGTAGGCTTGGCCCAAGTGGGGGGCTGGCTTTTGCAACGCAGATACCTGTTTGTCATGTGTGAGTCCTACACACAAATATACACGTGTGTACACACACACACGGGTGCTCACATATTTTTATTTTATTTTTTATTTTTATTTTTGTCTCTTTTTTTGGGGGGGGGGTGGCTGAAACCATGGCATATGGAAGTTCCCATTCCAGGGGTCAAATCAGAGCCGTAGCTGCCAGCCTACACCACAGCCCGAGCAGTGCCGGATCTGAGCTGGGTCTTCGACCCGCAGCGGTGTGGAAAGTAACATCTTTTCCATCAAAGGAAATCTTGGCGACTCCATTTTGCTCCTGTTCCCCTCCTGAGACCGCCCCCCCTCCTTCCCTCTTCTCCCAGTAACAATTTGCTTCAAATTAGCCAACCAGGAAGAATGTGCGCCCTGCCCTGACCCCTGGGAAGGGGACAGGAACATCACCTGGGCTGGAGATCAATAGGGGACGGTCCCTTGTTCGGCGCGCGCGTTTTCTGGAGCACCCACGCCCTTCTGCAGAAGTAAAGAGCCTTGTCGAGATCTCCCCCTGTTCATGTGTCTCATTTTTCCACACCGACGATCTGAGCCACGTCCCCAACAACAGCTCATGGCAACGCTGGATCCTTAACCCACTGAGTGAGGCCAGGGATTGAACCCTCTTCCTCACGGATACTAGTCGGGTTCGCCACCACTGAGGCAGGGAGAGGAGCAAATTGTAACAAGTGGTCTGGTTGTGAGTCTTCTGGAAAAGTCAGGAAAGGGAATTTCCTGGTGAGCCCTGGGTCTCACTCTTGGTGCAGACTGGGAACAATCTTTCCCCTTTGGCCCTAGTCACTCCTCAAAGCTTTTTGTTTGTTTGTTTAAGAGAAAAGAAAGGAAAGTCATGGAATTGCACTGTTTTTCAATCTGCTACCATGGCTGTTGGTCACTGAATGCCAAGCGCTGGCATTTTCAATTTCTCACCAAGGGAGAAATTGAAAAACAAATGAGGCAAAGGCCAGTCCTCGAGGCCCTAGAGCAGGGGCCAACTAACCACGGCCCCCCAGGCCAAATCTGGCCCACTGCCTGTTTTTGTCAATAAAGTTTTATTGGAACGCAGCCATGCCCATTCATTTACACATCCTCTGGGGTTGCTTTTGTGCTCTAAGGGCCAAGCTGAGTAGTTGCTACAGAGACAGTATGGTCCCCAAAGCCTGAAATATTTATCTGTTCCTTTACCAAAAAGGTTTTTGTATCCCAGCCCCGGAGGACTGTGTTGGAGAGAAAATGCATGCACCCCAAAGACAATGACCTTGACCAGACAGCCTGTGCCGGTGCCCTGTGAGCATCATGGATGGTAAGAGGCTTCAGAGTGCCGAGGAGGGGCGTGTGTAGACCCTGGTGATCTGGGAAGGCTGCTCGGCGGAGGCGGGATGTGGGTTTTGAAGGGTGAATAAGTGCATAGGGTGGGGATTGCTGTGGGATGGCCCAGGGCCTGCAGATGTGGGCCTTGGGGTGAGAAAAAGCAGAGAGGTGAGTACGAAGCCCTGGCAGTGAGCATTTGTGGGTTGGAGCCATTCGGCATCCATGTACTCCACTCTCAGCTAAAATCCCGATTCTCTTTGAAGGATCCCCACAACTCAGCTCTGATAGAAGAGACTTTACCCTGTTCCCAGGTGCATGTGACCCAGGCCCAGCCAATCAGGCATCAGTCCCCCCTCTGATAACAGCCACAGGCTCAAGGATGAGCCTGTGGCCCAATTCTGGCCACAGAGACAAAGGGCTCCAACCCCAGATTTGTGTTGTCCCCTGCTCTTTTGTGAACAAGAGAAGACATGACTGTAGCAGCCACCTTGCTGTCATGAAAGCAGAATCCCTGAGAAGGAAGTCAGAGATGGAAGCCAACAGGATGAAGGCAGAGTAAAGGAGGAAAGAATCCAGGACTGTCAACAGGATTTGAACCCTGAACCAGCTAGGCCTGAAGCCGACTCTAACCCTGGAGTTTCAATTTTCCAAACAAACATATTTTCATGTTTGCATATGGCCATTTGGATTGGGCTTTATGTCACTTACAAACAGAAGAGCTAAAACAGATTCAGCATATTTGGGGATTCTAGATTTGTTTTGTTTTGCTTTGCTTTTGTGGGTTGAGGGGAGCCAGCTCAAATCAAGCTCTGAATTGAGAACCTGAAGTCAGCCTCCTGGTGGTGATTTTGGTGAGGCTCCCCAGTTGGGTGGGGTTTTGAGACTTGTCTGAGATTAGGTGAAAGGCCCGCTGGGAAAACAAGAAATGGGCCCAGGGTGGCTGTGGGTGGACAGACCTCATGCTAACTTCTGATGGAACTTTCCCGGGGTAGCGGAACTTGTGGGAAGGACACAGCAGCACAGAGGTCCTAGGTGCGAGTTCTAGTCTCAGGTTCAGCCTGAGATTCCCTCCCAGTCTGACTGCAGGGGGAGAGGGGTCCCCTTAGATGGGGATATTCTGGTTCCCCCAAGAGTATTAGTGTATTAGTGCTTTCCTAAATGGCCCTTCTGGTTTCTTAACGTCACTCCTTTGGGCTACGTGAATGCATGTCTAATGATAGCTGGAAAAATATATTTTTCAAGCACTCAGCACTGAGAATTAGACTCCAGACTGTGAAACCCTGACCAAGGAGGCCTCTTGGGAGACAGCCTGTCAGGCCTTTCCCCAAGTAATGGGCCCCAGAGCTCATCAGCAGGCTTAGCTTCTTACACCGAATTTATTGAGCACCTCCTATTGTGGATGAAATATTTGTGTCTCTCACCCCAAAATTCCCATGTTGAAATTCTAACCCCTATGGCAATGGTGTTAGGGCTTTAGGGGGTGATTAGGTCATGAGTGGGGTTAGGGTCCTTATAACGTGACGTGTGAGGCTCTCTCTTTCTCTCTTTGTTTCTGATGCCTGAGGACAGGGCAAGAAAATGACCCTCTGCATCCAGAAGAGGGTCCTCACCAGAAGCCAACCACACTGGCCCCTGATCTTGGACTTCCGGCCTCTAGGACTGTGAGAAGTAAATTCCTGTTGTTTATAAGCTGCCAGGTCTGCTATCTCTCATAATAGCAGCCTGAGCCAAGGTAGACCCCTACCAGGGCGTTTTGCAAAATTGGCCCACTGTGGAGGGTCCCAAGGGGGGAGGGCTGCCCGTGGGGGAGACCAGGTGGGATGCAGGGCAAGGAAGTGGAAGAATGAGGGTCTGGCGTTGGAATCACCCAGAAGGACTTTCTGTGATGGCCCAGCGCCCTAAGCCTCATTTTGACGTGACCTGTCCTGACTTGGAAGATCAATGGCCCGAAGTGTGTTGCAAGGAAAGTGGGAGGTGAAATATGGCCGCAGCCTTCAAGCTGGATTTCTATTTCCACAGCAAAACCAAGCCCTGGGACGGCGGCTCATAAATCATTCTGTGCATGGCTGGAGCCATTCCTCCCTCGCAGTTACCTGCGCGAGAAGATGGGCAGTGGAGGGACCATATTGGGATGGTCCTGAGCCTGATGGCCGATGGTTCAGGGTCTGCCCTCCATCTTCGGGGCTGATGGATGGGAACCAGACTCCGCTTCCACAGTGCTCGTGCTCCACTCACTGAGACCCCGGCAGCATTGACCTCGCAGGTAAGCCTAGAGACTCCAAACCCTTTAATGTATTTATGCCCAGGAGTGCGGTTGCCAGCAATGGTATAGTAACTCTATCCTTCATTTTCTGAGGAGCCGCCAAACTCTTTTCCATAATGGTTATACCAACTTACTTTCCCCCTGAAAGGCACCTGCACCCCTGTGTTCATAGCAGCACTATTCACAAGAGCTAAGACATGGAAACAAACTAAATATCCACCTACAGATGAAAGGATTAAGAAGATGTGGTACATATATACAGTGGAATACTACTCAGCCATAAAAAAGGATGAAAGAGTGCCATTTGCAGCAACATGGATGGACCTAGAGATGATCATCCTAAGTGAAGTGAGTCAGACAGAGAGAGATAAATACCGTACCGTGAGTCAGACAGAGAGAGATAAATCTGGTATGTGGAATCTAAAAAATGACGCAAAAGAATCTATCTACAAAACAGACAGACTCACAGACATAGAGAACAGACTTGTGGTTGCCAAGGGGCAGGGGATTGAGGGAACAGACTTGTGGTTGCCAAGGGGCAGGGGATGGAATGAGAGGTTGGGTTAGCAGATGTAAGCTATTATACAAGCAGGGGATGATGGACAAGTCCTACTGTATAGCAGAGAACTATATTCAATGTCCTGTTAAACCACAAAGAAAAAGAATATAGAAAGGGTATATACATACATACATACATACATACATACATACATATATATATATATATATGAATCACTTTGCTGTATAGCAGACGTTAACACAACATTGTAAGTCAACTATACTTCAATACAAAAATTCATTAAAAATAAGAAGATGGTACCCTCGGCAAATGAATGAGGAAGGGGATTTCTGGGGACCCTCGGGTCAGGCCTAGGCTTTGTTAACACAGGCATCACCAAGGAGTCGCCGCCCCTCCTCTAAGCCCCTTCCTCACTGTCCTGAGCCAGACCGATTGCCTCCAACTGGCCCCTGCTTCTTCTCCTGCCCCTCCAATTCCTCCTCCAGGTGGCAGCCAGTGTGACCCACTGAAGATATGACTCTGATGCTGATAGCCCTTGAAGCCCTCTCTTTAGAAGCCCCCACAGGAGCTGGCCTCTGCGGCCCCCCTATCCACTGGCCTCCAGCACCCTGAGCCTCACTGGCCATGTCACTTGCTCTTGAGCTGATTACACCTGTTTCTGCCAGGGACCTTGCAATCAGTGTTCCCTGCTGCCAATGCTCTTCCCTAGACTTCACGAGCCTGGGTCTCTTTCCTTTCATCATCTCAGCTTTCTGGTCCCCCTTCAGAGAAGACATTTCTCACTAGGCTGCCTCCCGCCGCCCCCCCCCCCCCCCCCCCCCCCCCCGCCACTCTCTATCCCATCATCTAGAGTCTTCTCAGACTGGCCACCATCCCAAACTCCCCAGTTTATGAGTCCATCCTCTGAGCCTCACCAGAGTGAGAGTAAACTTCATGAGAGCTGGAGTCTGCTTGCCACTGTGTTTGTAGCCCCTGCCATAGTACCTGGAACACAGCAGTCACCCAAGTGCGCGTTGAATGAATAAATGAATGAGTGAGTAAGTGGATGAATGGTGAATTAGTCGTAGGTGTGGGACAGGCAGCAAAAGCCACTGGAGAGCTGCAGGATCACTGGGGTCCTCAAGAGGTGGTGGCATTCGTGTTCAGACAGGGTTTAACCAGACCCGCTAGGAGACAAGGGCTTAATGGGTTGTAATAACTCACTTTCTCTGTTTCAGAGTTTACCCATGATTGTCCCCTGGATGCTCTGATGAGCTTGTGAGCACCGGAGTTGCCTCCCTGGGAAGGACGGCAGCCTCCTTCCTCATTTGGAAAGGAGTGGCCTTACGCTCTGTTTTCCCTTGGAAGTTGCTTGTTGATTTCCTGGTTGACTGTAATCACAGTAACGCCAATTCCCCGGGGCCACGCACCAGCCTTTGCCTTCCCTAAATCCCCCCATCAGCCCTGTCAAGACAGGTGTGATGACATCATTTTTCAGGTAAGAAACCATCTCAGAGGGTGGAGTCACATCGTCAAAGCCACATGGCTGAGGTCAAGCCCAAGGCTTCCTCCCACCCACTGACGGGTCCCCCTTGGATGTGCAGAAAACACCCCCAAGCAGATTTCTGTGGACTATACACCCCTCCCCCACGGTCTAGCAGTTTTTATCCTAGGAAATGAGAATATTTATGTGTGATCTGGGTTTTGATGAACCCAGCCTCAGCCCAGGAGGCAAACTCCTGCTCCTTTGTCCCAGCTGAGGGAGCTGGTCGGAGCCCCGTACTGACTCTTGATGCTCTGGACCCTGGGACAAAAGCTAGAATTTAAGTCCCCCCCACTCCCCACTTCGCATCACCTTAATGATGTGTAGGAAGTGCGCCCTTAATAGTCACTAATATTGGGGGCATTTATGTTGTTCTTTATGTCTTTTCAGAACCTCTGATGGGCTCGACTAAAACATGTAGCTAAATGTAATCTGTAGAAATGTGTCAGAGAATTTTTGTGAGAAAACTAATAAGGAGAAAAATACAGGAGCGACATTTCAGAAAGCTCAGGCTCGGTGAAAAAGTTCTCAGGCTTGACACCAAAAGCATGATCCACAGAAACAGAGAAAATTGGGCCTCATTAAAATAAAAACCTTTTTTCTCTGCAAAAGACACTGTGAAGGGGATGAATGGACAAATTAAGAATGGGAGGAAATAGGAGTTCCCTGGTGGCCTAGCAGTTAAGGATCCGGCTTTGTCCCTGCGAGTGCAGGTTTGATTCTTGCCCACAGGTGTGGCCAAAAAAAAAAAAAAAAAGAATAGGAGAAAATACTGGCACATTACACAGATGAGAAAGGATGTCTAGAGTATATAAAGAATGCTCAAAACTCAGCAGTAGAAAAAGTCAAATACCATTAAAATCACTCTTCCTATTCATCATTAAGGTGCTGTGAAGTGGGGGGGGGCTTAAATTCCAGTTAAAAAATGGGCAAGAGACATAGACATTTCACCAAAGAAATATACAGAAATAGGTATATGTTTGTATGTACACAGAAATACACAAATTTACAGATGGTAAATAAGCACATGACAAGATGTTCACAGCATTAATTGTTAGGGAGTCACAAATTAAAACCATAACAAGATGCTACCACACAGTTATCACAGTGGCTGAAATAAAGAGTCGTGACACCCTCGGTGCTGGTGAGAATGATGGGATGGCCCCTCCTTCACTGGTGGAAATGTGAAATGGTACAGCCACTCTGGAAAAGAGTTTGGCAGTTTCTTGAAAACGAAACACGCAACGACGGTATGACCCAGAAATGAAAACTTGCATGTACACAAAACCTGTACACAAAAGTTCATAGCAGCTTTTATTTATCTGTTTGTTTATTTATTGATTTAATTTTTCTTTTGGCCACACTGAGGCACATGCAAGTTTCTGGGCCAAGGGGTTGAACTGGAGCTGCAGCTGAAGCCTACACAGCAGCCACGGCAATATTGGAGCCAAGCCACATCTGTGACCTACGCTGCGACTTGCGGCAACGAAGGATCCTTAACTCGCTGAGCTTTATTCCTAACAGTCAGAAACTGGAAACAATTCAAATTCTCTTCAAGAGGCGAATGGTTAAACTAACAGGGCATCCATACCATGGGATACTATTTCTCCATAACGGAGAATGAATAAGTAAAACACAAACTTGGATGAATTTCCAGAGAATTATGCAGTGTGAAAAAAGTCAACCTCAAAAGATTACATACTAGGAATTCCCATGGTGGCTCAGTGGAAATGAATCCTCAGTAACCATGAGGATGCAGGTTCGATCCCTGGCCTTACTCAGTGGGTTAAGGATCCAGCGTTGCTGTGAGCTGTGCTGTAGGTCACAGACTTGGCTCGGATCTGGTATTACTGTGGCTGTGGTGTAGACCAGCAGCTGTAGCTCCAAATTGACCCATAGCCTGGGAACCTCCATGTGCCACAGGTGCAACCCTAAAAAGAAAAAAAAAAGATTACATACCGAATAATTCTATTTTATAGCATTCTTGAACTAACAAAATTAGATATCTAGATTTGAAGGCTTGTGATGAAAATTTCAAGTTGCTTTCCAAAGGACGTGATCTAGCATTCACCCCTACTTCATCAACAGAAGGACGAGTGTTTCTTGGTTGATTTTTAAGTATTTGCTGCCTGGGAGATTCTTCTGAAAATGGTGGCATCAAAATAGACCAGTCAAAGGAGATCCAGAGAGATTCCTACTTTCTGCCAACATCTAGAAACCATCCAGATAAAGACAAGGATGATGAAACTGCCCCTATTGTTAAAATAGAAAAACGGGGCATTCCCGTCGTGGCTCAGCAGTAATGAACCCGACTGGTATCCATGAGGACGAGGGTTTGATCCCTGGTCTCGCTCAGTGGGTTAAGGATCTGGCATTGCTCTGAGCTGTGGTGCAGGTTGCAGACCTGGCTCATATCCTGCATTGCTGTGGCTGTGGTGTAGGCTGGCAGCTGTAGCTCCGATTCAACCCCTAGCCTGGGAACTTCCATATGCCACAGGTGGGGGTCTAAAAACCAAAAAAAGGAAAAAGAAAAAGAAAAAAGAAAATTGGACTTTTTGGCCTTAGGCTTGCATCTCTGAGAGGCAGGAGGGAAGCAGGCTGCCGGTGTTAGAAGGTGCTGTGGTAGTCTTTTCTGGCTCCACTGAAAGGCCTCCGTGAGTGGGTGCTCACACATGCACATGTGTGTACACACATGCACGCACACACATGTGCACAGTGCATACATGTACAGAGCAACGCACGTGTGCACACATGCATGAACACACACAACACCAGCATGCACATACACTTATGTGTGCACACATGCGTGCAAGTATGCACACACGCACACGTGCACATAACAATGTATACGTTTGCGCACACATGCACACATATACATAGAACACACATGTGCATACAGGCACAATGCACATGCATAAGCACACATGTGCCTGCACATACACGTGTGTGTACACATGCATACACATATGCACACAAGTGCACATATAGGTACACACATGCACACATGTACACGCACAATTTCACTCACACACACATGTGCACACGCACATGCACCTTGCTTGCAGGCGTCTCCTCTCAGGGCCGCCCTGACCAAGCCTTCCTTGCCACGTTAAAATGAGCACCAGCTTTGGAATAGCTAATAGACTGCGGTACTTCTAGATAAAAATAGAATGCATCTTCTGCCCAGGCACCTGGTGGGCAGGCTCCCAGCCTCCTTCTTTCCCAGATTTCCACGTTACTGCTTTTTGGTGCCCAAAGACAGTCCCCTGCTCCGGGATTCCAGCCTCAGCTCTGCTGGAAGGGCAGGCCCTTCTCAGCTCAACTCCCATCACCCCGGAGCCAGGAGAAGCCTGGTCCTTCCAGGTCTCTCCTTGCTGTGATCCTGCTGCCTCCAGCGGGCACATCTCCTCCCCACCCGTCAGACGAGGCCCCAGTCAGGGTCTGACCATCCCAGCATGAATGTCAGCGGTCAGTCCAGCTGCTCACAGGGGGGACACGGCAGTACCCGGTATCCGCGGGTACTGCCCTCTCTTCCTCCAGCCCTGGGCTTCTGGATGCCTGAGCCACACGGAGACTAAGGAGCAGCTCTTCTGAAGGTGAAAGTCATCTTCTCCGTGGGGCTCTGGTAGGAATAAGAAACAGCACTGTTCCAGCAGCCTGTTGGAGTTCCCGTTGTGGCTCAGCAGTAATGAACCTGACTAGTGTCCATGAGGATGTGGGTTCGATCCCTGGCCTCCCTCAGTGGGTCAGTACCTGGCATTGCCATGAGCTGTGGTAAAGGCCGCAGGCATGGCTCGGACCTGGTGTGGCTGAGGCTGTGGTGTAGACCGGCAGCTGTAGCTCTGATTCGACCCCTAGCCTGGGAATTTCTATATGTCACAGGTGCGGCCCTCAAAAAGCAAAAATAAAATAAAATAAGCCTGTTGCTGGCCTAGGTTTGTGTCTCCAAATCATTCAGAGACCTCAGGAGCACAAAGGGAGCCTGAGGGCACGACAGCAGATGCAGGCAAAGCCGGTTGGAAAGGCTGAGAGCAGGTGATTGTCTGCGATCTGCTTCCTTCTTCCCCGCGCTCCCTGCCTGCCTCCTCCACGCCTCCATTCCAGCCTGAAGGTCCGCTGGGTGGTTGGGAGGCCTTGCGTTTACCCAGGAGTTCCCTCTCTGCCAGCTATAGCTTGCTCATTCAGTGGCTGCTGTTGCACAGCCCCCAATCCTCCTACGGTAAAGAAAACAGCAACCACAGGCAACGGGACCCAAAGGAGTCAGCCCTCAGGTACATCCTGCAACGTTGCCTTTTGTTTCCTTCCAGCCACCGCCTCCTCAGGTTTTTAAAACCCAGTAGAGCTCATACTACAATCAGCTTAAAAAAATCTTTTGTTCTGGGAGTTCCCGTTGTGGCTCAGCCGAAATGAATCTGACTAGCATCCAGGAGGATGCAGGTTTAATCCCTGGCCTCGCTCAGTAGGTTAAGGATCTGGCATTGCTGTGAACTGTGGTGTAGGTTGCAGATGTGGCTTGGATCTGGCATTGCTGTGAGCTGTGGTGTAGGCCAGCAGCTACAGCTCTGATTTGACTCCTAGCCTGGGAACTTTCATATGCCCACTGGTGCAGCCCTAAAATAAAGAAAGAAATAAAATAAAGAAATAAAAGTTTGCCTTTTGCCAAACTCTTCCCTTGAATTTCCTGAAGGCAAATGCTCAACAGTCCGGCAGCCCCCTGCCTAAGTCGGCTCCTCAGGGGGCATCTGGGAAGGAGCCTGACCCCTAGCCAGCTGTGAGAGTTTCCTACGGCCAGGGTAACAAATTACAGCTACTGGCTCCTTCAAAACCATGGGTTTATTGTCTTAGGTCTGGAAGTCAGAGGTAGAAAATGGATTTCAAAGGGTTTAAGCCAACATAGGGCCATGTTCCCCCGGAGGTCTCTGGGGAAGAGTCCACTTCTTTCCCTTTTCCAGCTTTTAGTGCTGTGTTCTGAGGCTCATGGTGCCTCCTTCATGTTCAAGACCAGCAACTTGGCATCTCCAAATCCCCCCCTGCCTCCATTATCCGTAGTCAGGTCTCCCTCTTATAAGGACACTTACGATCGCATTTAGGGGCCACCTGGATAATCCAGGATAATATTTCCATCTCAAGATCCCAAACTTCATTATATCTTCAAGGTTCATTTTGCCCTGAGGTCAGGGTAAGACTCACATGTCCTGGGCACTAGATCCTGGCTATTTCTGGGTGTATCACTCAGCCACCCATCAGCCCTGGGTTCCAGTCTGGAACCATGAGGCTGGCAAGTGTGACCTCAGCCAGCAGCTCTCAGTCCCTCTTGACTGCATCCCCTGTGTTTGTGGCTGGAGTGACTGTCCCCTTGCAGACTATCCTGCCAGATTGCAGGCTACTGCAGGGCAAGGCCACTGACCTGACCTCATCTCCCTTCACCTTCACATCTAGGAAAGGGCTTTGAGCCTTGTGAGTAGATGCTGTATTTGTTAAATAAATAAATGATCATATGATTGATAGGAAGAGCAGATGCAGAGAATAAAAAAGACAGTGGCTAGGGCTCCAGAGTTTTTAGTCTAAAAGCCAGCTGGACACTAGCCAGTGGCTGAGAGATGCGTGAGAAAGCTGTTGGCACTTGTGAGGGCTGACCGACTAGGTCAGGGCTGCACTGGACAAGTTGTTCCATGCCCACACCTGCAGCCAGCGCGGTGGCAATAAGTGGGAGCTGTTGCAGCTCCTCCAGCTGAACTAACCTCCAGATGTGCTTTAACCTACAATTCTCACGCTCCGCATCTCTCGGGGTGGTTCTAACCCGGAACTATGCAGGAAAGGGAATTCTGGGAAATAAGCGACAACAGCACAAATCCACCAGAATCGTTGTCCTCCCTGGTTTCAGGCTGGAGAAAGGAACCACCTCAGGGCTCCTCTGAGTCCCCATGGCCACACTGCTGGACCTCAAGACTTCTGTTTGCTGCATCTCCGGGGCTTTACTGCGGTTGAAACAAATCATTATTCTATATTTGCTTAAAACCACTCCATTCTTATTTGCAAAACAAATATTTGTCTGGAAAAAAAAAATGCCTTTTGTCATGTTCTGTAGGCTCCTGTGGGGCAGGTTGAGTTGATTCCAGCTGAACGTGGGAGGTTTGTGAATAACGAGTCACCAGGAAGGTGGAGTGGACTCCACCGCCTCTGACAAATTGTGTTTTCCACTTAAAGTAAACAAACATGTTTTTCTACCACCATCGTTTTGACAAATGTGGTTTCCAGTCTCAGGTTAGAAGTCAACAGCCCTTGGGGCCACGACATCAAGCCCTTCCCTGTTACTGGAAAGTGCTTTGTCCCTCTTGGCAAGTAGACGGGGACACTTGATTCTGTGATGACACAAGACACAGAACAAGTGGAAACGAACTTAAAGCTTAGGCTCCCAGTGAGGCTGGCTTTGCTTTTCTGTCTCACAAGATGTAAGCCCAGCGCAGGGCGGTCACCCAGCCACCTGTGCCAATCATCCCCCGTCCTTTCCAAGTTTTTAATGATGCTCCCAGCCGAGGTCTGTATCAGTTCCAGCCAAGAATGAGTTATAGCAGAGGCGGCATCTAATTTTCTGTTTCCATTCGAGTTACTTTACTCTCACGTGCTTGCCGGCTCCACCTGTCCATTTAGGCAGATGCCTGTCTGCCTTCCATTATGGCCGTATAACAAGAAAGACAACAGTCAAACTAAAAATACGCCAGGATCTTTACGATTCATTGGAGCATCTGCTAAGTGCTTTTATCACTCAGGCGCTCCTTCTAATGATTCAAATGAAGTGGTAGCCTTATTCCCCTTATACAAATGACAAATTCAAGATCAGAATGGTTAAGGATTTGTTCAACAGTAACTTGGCATTTAGGCATCAGAGGTGGAGTTAGGACTCGGGACCGCTTCTCTCCCCAGACACAACCAGCCCTTCCACACTCCCCTGACACGTTTGTGACTGCAGATGGAGAAGAAAGACTCTCCTAGACCCAGGTGAGCTGAGCGGGGAGGAGGCTTAATGAGAAGCCCCTTTACAGAGGAGAACACTGAAGCCCAGATAAGGATTGCCATGTCCAAGGTCACATAGACAGGTGACATCTGAGCAGCCCTGGCTTTTCTGCTTCAGTGCCCTTTCTGTATCCACTCTGCTCATTTTCTATTTTTGTTTTCTTTTTAGGGCTGTACCTGCGGCATATGCGTGTCCCTGGGCCAGGGATCACATTGAAGCTGCAGCTGCCGGGCTACACCGTAGCCACAGCAACACTGGATCCCAGCCGAATCTGCAAACTACACTGCTGCGTGTGGCAACGCGGGATCCTTAACTCACTGAGCAAGGCCAGGTGTCGAACCTGTATCCTCATGGATACTCATGGGATTCATTTTCTCTGTGCCACAGCAGGAACGCCCAGAGCCAGATTTGAATTCAGGTCCTGCCTGACTCCACATTCACACGGGGGATGGGGCTCTGAGTGACACCCAGAGGGAGACTGGGCTGAGGGGCCCTGGTGAACACATGGGGTGGTAAGACCTGGAGAGGTGAGGTGCCTGAGGTCCCCAGAATGTCCCCACTAGGCCACCCCTCCAGACCCAGCAGATGATCTCCCCAGATGTGGAGCTTCCTGCAGGTGAAGGGAAAGAGAATAGACTCTGCTCGAAGCAACACCCTACTCAGGGAAGCGCCTCCTGGGGTCCCTGGCTATGTGGGCAAAGCTCAGGCTTCCACCTCTAGGTCTCCCCCTAGCGGCGAGGGAGTTACTGTCATACGCCTGGGATGGTGGGTAGATTCAGTTCAGCTCTGCAGTCCCTTCCCTGGCAGTCCCCTCCAGTGCACAGAGCCAGCAGGATGCAGGGAGGCAGGGCTAAAACCTAAGGGGCCCCTCTTACCACACCTCTGCTATCGCGCCCCCGTGTGGCCTGGAACTGGGCCCAGGCACTTCACCTGCTGTCTCTTTTAACCTCAGAGCAACCTTGCCAGGGAGGCCTTACTACTGTCCTTGTGATCCAGACGAGGAAACTGAGTTGGACCTGCGGCTCAGAGAGGTTGAGTGACTCACCCATGGTCACACAGCTAGAGAATGGCGGGACCAAGGTCCGAGTTGGTTCTGCTTTCACCGGTGCCACGCACGCTCTTGCGCTCTGATCCTAACGACTGTGTTTGATCTATTTGATCAGAGAGAATTGGAGAATTCTCCAAAGATTTTCACTTTCTGTCATCTCTCTAAAGCTCAGGCTCAGACGGGGGAGTGACTTGGCCGAGGTCCACTGTGAATCAGGGACAGGCCTCCAGACCTCTGCTCTGTCCCGCGTCCAACTCCCATCAGTCATTCCCTGACCAGAGAGACCCCACAGCCCTGTTCCCCCCCTCCCCCGCCTGCCCCCCGCCCCCCGCCCCCCGCCCCCCGCGTTGCCTTGCCTGCACAGCAGTTCCGGAAGGGCGTGGCGACTCTGGTTAACCCAAGCCTTGCCGGGAACCTCCCAGGTGCCGAACCCACCTGTGATGCTGGGAGGCGGGGTGTGGCCCTAGATGGGCCTTGGCCCGTGTTTCCCCTTCTGAGACTTGCTTTCCTCAGCTACCAAGGGGGCGGTGCCAGTTCCCTTTTCTTGGGTTTGGTGACGATATAATGAGATAATGGATATAAAACATTTAGATCTGAGTCTGGCCTGTAAGAAGCGCTGGATAGATGGACAGTGTAATATTATTGCAGAGTGTGACATGACTACATGATCTGGAACAATGTGTGTATAAAATTGCTAGCTAGATTGTTAGCCACGCTCAGCCCCTCATTTTTGACCTGGCTCATAACCGATGGGGGATACACGCTGATCAAGACAGCTCTCAGGAAGTTCCCGCTGTGTCACAACGGGATTGGCTGTGTCTCTGGAGCACCGGGGCACAGGTTCAATCCCCGGCCCAGCCCAGCACGGTGATTAAGGATCTGATGTAGCCACAGCTGTGGCTCAGATGAGATCCCTAGCCCAGGAATGACATGTGCCATGGGGTGGCCAAAAAAAAAAAAGTTCTCTGTTTTACAGAGGGGACTGAGAAGCCCCAAGGTCTGACCCAGGGGTCTGCAGGCTCCAGGTCCAGCACTCCCACTGCTGTCTGGGCAGCACAGGCCCCATTTTGGGGGTGACAGGCAGGAGCACACCTGTCTACTCCCTTGGCATCTTGGCACAGCCCTGCTGGCTCTGCTCTCCCAGAACAGGGTGGCGGACTTGAAGGCTGGGAGAGGAGAGGGATTATCTGAGGCCTGTGTGGCAAGCTGTCCGATGCCTGGGGGCTCTGGGCTGGGCCAGGGAGAGGACCCGGTTCACACCCAGGAGCCCGTGAGCCATCTTGGAGATGCCCCTGCTGGGTAGCATGCTCAGGGCTGCTGGTTGAGGCCAACCACCTCCTCTCATCCTGTTGGGGTTCACCTAGAACCTGCGACCTCATTCCAGGGACAAGAGACCCCTGGGGACCCCAGGTCACTCTTCCTCTCAATCTGCTCATTCAGAGTTTTTTTGGGGGTGGGAGGGTCATAAAACTTTGATTGTTTAATACTTTAATTTGCTAATACTTGGATAATTTAATGTATTCCCCCCTTTTGTTTTCTTTTTACAGCTGCACCTGCAGCATATGGAAGTTCTTGGGCCTGGAGCCAAATCAGAGCTGCAGGCGAGGCCGGAGCCATTGCCACAGCAACACCAGATCTGAGCCACATCTGCGACCTACACAGCAGCTTGCGCAGTGCTGGGTCTGTAACCCACCGAGCGAGGCCAGGGATCAAACTGG
Organism: Phacochoerus africanus; assembly: GCF_016906955.1. Taxonomy (NCBI): domain Eukaryota; kingdom Metazoa; phylum Chordata; class Mammalia; order Artiodactyla; family Suidae; genus Phacochoerus; species Phacochoerus africanus. The sequence continues at coordinate 119,503,332 of NC_062552.1, forward strand.
AATCCTCACAGATATAATGTTGTGTCTGGAACTGGCTGAGCCACAATGGGAACTCCCCTTTCCTTGTTTAATACAAAGAGATAAATCTTTTTCAAAATATGGAGACACAGTATACATAAGAAGGTAAGAGAAATCAGGGAGTTCCCATCATGGCTCAGCAGAAAAGAATCTGACTAGTATCCATGAGGACGTAGGTTCGATCCCTGGCCTCAATTAGTGGGTTAAGGATCCAGCGTTGCCATTAGTTGTGGTGTAGGTCGCAACTCGGCTTGGATCTGGCATTGCTGTGGCTGTGGTGTAGGCCAGTGGCTACAGCTCTGATTTAACCCATAGCCTGGGAACTTCCATATGCTGTGGGTGTGGCCCTAAAAAGACAAAAAAAGAGAAAAAGAAAAAAAGAAAAGAAAAATCATAACATACAACCATAGAGCAAAGAGTTGAACAAACATTTTTAAAAATATGTAAGAGTAAAGATGACGTGAAACATTTTTAATGTTTGGAGAATTTTATAATCCACCTGTTGTTGTTAATGATTCTATTCCATCCGTAAAGTCTCTCCAATAGGCTCTAAGTGCTGTGATGACAGATCATCACAGGAATGAATGAATGATCATTTGCGTTATGTATAAGCTATACATCATGTCACCTTTGCCCTGTATTCTGTGGGTTAGAAGTCATAGGACATGCCACTCTCAAGGGGAGGGGACACAGCTAGGGTGGGAACATTGGGAGACAGGGATCAATTTAGAAACTGCCCCCCACACTGTTCGACCCGTATTTCAGTTACATTGTGATCCTAACAACGCCCTGAACCCTGCCATTCTGCCTTCGCACATGCTGTTCCCTCTGCCTGGAACTCCGCCCTCTCCACCTTTGCTCCCCTGAGGCCTCTGCTAAGATATTCTTTTCTTTGAGCTCTTGCCCGCAGCGCCCAAACCAGTCTTACTTTCTTCTATCATAGCATTTATCACCCGGCATTGGAATGTTCCCATTAACTTCTCAATTCTGCGCTGGAATTTTTCAATTAACTTATCAATCCCCTCCCCCCACCCCCATCACCACCGGTGTCGAATCGACTCAGGATCTGGACATCCAATAAACACTTGCTGAATGAATGAGTGAATGAATGAGTGAATGAATGACCAGGCCCCAGCTTGGAACATATGATCCCCGGCTCCCTGTTCTGGGTCCCGTCCTGTCCTGCCCAGGCGCTGTCTGCTTGGTCCTCTCCCGGGAGCCCCTGTGTCATCTCCACAACTAGGCTGGTTCCCCCGACTTTGAAGTACTTCCCCCACCCCGCAGTTCTTAGATGTACTTTCCTGCATCTCTCTTGCTGTTCGGAGCCTCCCTCCCCACCACCTCCTTTAAACGAGGTAGCCCAGCCAGACATCGGAAGCTCATTATTAAACCGGGAGCTGCCTTCTATTATCCCAGAGACCCCAGATGGAAAATATTAGCTTCTGTCTCCACTGAGGACTGACATGGTAAAGGCTATAAGCGGTTGGAGCCATTAGCTGTCACGGAGAGGAAGAAAAGTGTTTCATCTGCAGAGTAATCGTTTCCCGTGTTGTCCGGAGATGACGGATTTACATCCCAGACAGTGTCACACGGGTCGAGGAGCAGCTGCTGTTGCAGAAACTAGGCACGTATTTCTTTCCCCTCCTTCCTTCTTCTCCTTCTTGGAGGTAGTCAGAAGAGAAGGTGGGAGGTGATGGGGAAGAGAGAGGGGCTCTGAAATGTCCAGACTGGGAGGAGGGGAGTCCAGAAGTTTCTAGAACGGTGATGGAGACTGGGCTCAGTGGCTTGGGAAGATGCCCGGGAGGCTGCCTGCCCCTCCCTCTGCCCCCCCCCCACTTCAATCCACCAGCCCGTCTTACCACCTTGACCTCCAAAAAGGGACCAGAATGCAGCCCCTCCTCCTTTCCAGCCCAGACCACACTCCTCTCACCGGGACTCCTGCAACTGTCTCCCAAGAGTCTGTGGGTCCTGCTCTCAAACCCTACAGTCCATTGCTTACACAGCAGCCAGGCTGAGCCTCTTGGATGAGTCCACAGCCAACCCCTGCTTCTCCTTGGCTTCCCATAGCTTTTGGAATGAAACCTTGGCCTTCAGGGACTTGTAGGACCTGCCGCTAAGGCTCACCTCCTAATCTCATCTGAATCCACTCTCCCCTTCTTCAGGCCAAACGTTCTGGTCCTCGAACACCCAGGTTGGCCCTGCCCTTGGCATCTTCAGCCCGTCTGTCTGCCTCCAGGGAAGATGCTTCCCCAGGTCATAGAGGCGCTTCTTCCCAACAGTCTGTCTCTGCTTGAACAACCTCTGGGGAGCGAGTGTCGTGGACCACGGGGTCTGATGTCGTTCCCTCCGCTTCCCCATGTACCCGTTCATTACATGTTTTATTTCCCCATAACTCTTCCAGAATTCTATAACACCATTCAGAATTATATCAGTTGCCTATTTAATTTATTTTTTCTTTTTAGGGCTGCACCTGTGGCGTATGGAAGTTCCCAGGCTAGGAGGTGTTGAATCAGAGCTGCAGCTGCTGGCCTACACCAGAGCCACAGCAACACAAGACCTGAGCTGCGTCTACAACCTACGCTAAAGCTCACAGCAACGCCAGATCATTAACCCACTGAGTGAGGTCAGGGATGGAACCCACATCCTCATGGTTACAAGTCGGGTCCTTAACCTGCTGAATCACAATGGGAACTCCCATCAGTTGCCTTTTGCTTATCATGTGCCGCCCGCTCTAGCGATGGACAGTGATGGAGAGATGCATGGGTTTCATTCACCAATGGCCTTGCAGCACCCAGGGCCATGCCCAGCACCAAGCAGGGGCCCCTAAAATCTTTGTTGAGTGAATTCATGGAAGCTAGGCGATAGAAAGTTAAGGGAGGGGACCAGCAAAGAGGTAAATTTGGCACTTAAGCAGGAGGGGGACTACCGCTGTCTGAGAACAGCCAACTTAGCGGGATTCAGTAAAAATAGTAACAGTAACAATTGCTATGACTGAGTTCTGGGCTGGGCTTTAGGTTCTGAAACTGTCCGGAGCACTTTTATCCATAGCGGCTGGTTACAAACCAATGGGACAGGGAGAATCAGCAGAGAAAGCTGCTCCCTCATCCCCCTGAAGGCAGGTAGACGTATGTATAGCATTGGAGAACCTGGGACCCAGAGTAAGAGGAGAGGCAATTAAAAACAATACAACACAGATCAAATGCGGAAGGCTAACCTCTTAAGCGATTTTGTGTCTCCCCAGAAACCTCCATTTGCCATGCTTTGTATGCCTTGGGCCATAATGTAAAATGTATTTCACAAAGCTTCCAGTCTATACAGTACACAGGGTGCTGATTTATAGTTTACGTATTTATTTATTTTTCTATTTACAGCCATTCCCGTGGCATATGCAAGGTTCCTGGGCTAGGGGTTGAATTGGATATGCAGCTGCAGGCCTATACCATAGCCATAGCAACATCAGGTCCAAACTGCACATGCAACCTACGACACAGTTTGTGGCTATGCTGGATCCTTAATCCACCAAACGAGGCCAGGGATTGAACCCACATCCTCACGGACACTATATTGGGTTCTTAACTTGCTAAGCCAGAATGGGAATTCTTGATGTACACTTTAAAAAGCAATAAAGGAGCTCCTATTGTGATGCAGCAGAAACAAATCCAACTAGTAACCATGAGGTTGCGGGTTGCATCCCTGGCCTCACTCAGTGGGTTAAGGATCTGGCGTTGCTGTGAGCTGTGGTGTAGGTTGCAGACACAGCTCAGATCCCGAGTTGCTGTGGCTGTGATGTAGATTGGCGGCTACAGCTTGGATTTGACCCCTAGCCTGGGAATCTCCATATGCCATGGTGTGGCCCTAAAAAGCAAAAAAAAACCCAAAAAACAAAAAACAAAACAAAACAAAACAAAAAAAACAAAAAAAAAGAAGAAGAAGCAATAAAGACAAATGCTATAAATGCCATATTCAGTAGAGAAATCCCTAACATTCCTAGACTTTGTCTGTCAGGAAACTTAAAGAGAATGAACACCTAGAAGAAAATCTTAGTGGAGTAAAATGCAATCTGAATGGAGATTTGCATTTAGTCCAAAGAGCTCAGCTGACAAGTCTTGTAACCCAGAAGGTCCACAGATACTTCCAAGCAGAGACAACTTTTGGCACTGGATAAACCAAGGTCCAAGTAATGGCTTCCCAGGTTTTTTTTTTTTTTTTTTTAAACTACAGTTCACTCTTTTCCTAAAGGAAAAAGTCTGTTTCTGATTTAGTTCCCTTCTCAAAGCAGCATGGGTGGGGAGTTTCCAATATTAAGTTTCCATGTGACCACTCATCAAGAATAAGCCTCGTCAGGGAGCTCCTGTTGTGGCTCAGTTGGTTAAGAACCCAACTAGTACCCATGAGGATGCAGATTCAGTCCCTGGCTTTGCTCAGTGGATTAAGTATCCAGTGTTGCTTGAGCTGCAATGGAGGTTGCAGATGTGGCTTGGATCCGGCATTGCTGTGGCTGTGGCTGGCAGCTGCAGCTCCGATTTGACTCCTAAACTGGGAACTTCTATATGCTTCAGGTGAGGCTCTAAAAAGCAAAATAAATAAATAGATAGATAGATAGATAGATAGATAGATAGATAGATAGATAGATAGATAGATAGTTGGAAGGGAGTTCTGGAGCACTGGGACACAGGTCCAATCCCTAGCCCAGCATAGTGGGTTAAGGATCCAGTGTTGCCGTAGCTGAGGTTTGCCAAATTCTAGGGGCATGTGTGCCCAGCTCGTGAACACCAGCCTGGTTTCTATCAGTCAATGAATAGCATGAATAGTGTTTGCAGAGTGCCTGCCATGTTCCTGTGGTGTCGTGGAATAGGGTTGGGACTTTGGAAACAGATACCCTGGGGTTCAGATTCCAGCTCCTCCACCCAGCAGCTCCGTGATCTTGACCAAGTGATGATCGCTTTCTGAGTCTCAGTTCCTCATCTCTAGAAGGAGGAGAAGGGACCACACAGCACAGTTCCCATGGAGTGTTCATCACACCATAGCCTCCCGTCCATCATCCCAGCCTTTGGTTGGATGCTTGCGCTTTGCAAAGACCCAATTTCTCCGTCATAAGAAGGCTGCCTCTGGGCTTCAGGGAATGACCCACTTACAGCCAACTGCTTCCTTCTGGGTCATTCTGATGGATTAAATGAAGAACCATTTAAAACCACGGCCCAAAGAGCCAGAGGGAAAGGCTGAGGAGGAATGATACCGGTGAAGTCCCCTGCATGCCGAGGAAGCTTAGTACCACAGGCAGGGAAAGCCCTGGGCACACAAGGGCAGCCCCCATGGCCAATCAGATTGCACGACCCACCTTGGCAATGGTGCTGACCTAACTAGGCCAGGCACAAAGCAGACTTCCCAATGAGACACAGTAATTACAGAGACCCAGGGGCCATCTGTGCAGTGTGGGGCTCATCTATCCTGACCACTCTTTTTTCACTGCAAACTCTCAATACCCAAGGCCTCTGCTGTGCTGCAAACATTTTTCTTTCTAAGCGTATTTTCTATGATGTGTTGGCAGGAAGAGTGTATAAGTTCTATTTCAGCACACCTCTGGGCTCACGTTGGGCTTGGCTGGAGCTCTTTTGAACCAGCAAACAATTTGATTAAAGAACATTTCAAGAATTCCCGTTTGGCTCAAGGGTTAAGAAACTGACTAGTATCTATGAGAGTGTGGGTTTGATCCCTATCCTTGCGCAGTGGATTAAGGATCCGGGGTTGCCGCAAGCTATGGTGTAGGTCCCAGAGTGGCACGGATCCAGCATTCTGTGGCTGTGGTGTAGGCCAGCAGCTACAGCTCCTATTCAGCCCTAGCCTGGGAACTTCCATGTGCTGCAGATGTGGCCCTAAAAAGAAAAGAATAAAAAATTTAAACATTAAAAATAAAAATAAAGAATATTTCAGTCCAACTAATATTAACTGGGTCCTTCCTGTGTTTCCAGCACTGGGTTGGTTTTTTTTTTGTTTTTTGTTTTTTTGTTTGTTTGTTTTGTTTGTTTTTTTTTTTTTAGGGCTGCACTTGTGGCACATGGAGATTCCCAGGCTAGAAGTAGAATTGGAGCTGTAGCCGCTGGCCTATGCCATAGCCACAGCAACATAGCATCCAAGCCCCATCTACGATCTACACCACAGCTCAGGGCAACACCAGAGCCTTAACCCACTGAGAAAGGCCAGGGATTGAACCCTCATTCTCATGGATGTTAGTCGGGTTTGTTAACCACTGAGCCATGACGGGAACTCTTCCAGCACAGAGTTTGATGCTGGAACAGAGACAAAGAAATGGCATCTGCCTTTGGAATGGATAAGCAATGAGATCCTGCTGTGTGACACTGGGAACTATAGCTAGTCACTTATGATGGAGCATGATGGAGGATAATGTGAGAAAAAAGAATCTGTACATTATTATTAATTAATTAAATTAAAGCAATTCCATTGAATTGTTAGTATTGTTAGTCCTTTCTGACTTTGGTCATTCTTTTTTCCCTTAATGCATTGCCAGGAGAAGATTTACTTTTGGGCATCTCAAGATTAACCAGCCCTTTCGTTTGCCTTTTGCTTTGGGCACCATCTCTAAGGAGACTGTCCCTACCTGATCATAAACATATTTTCTGTGATTCCCTCCTAATGATTTCATATATGATATTTATTTCCTAGGGTTAGGTCTCTCCAAGCCATTTGTAATTTTCTTGTGAAAAGTGGAGGAGAGGAATTTACTCCCACCCCCACTAATCTGAAACTCTTACATGTATCTAATCCTGCTTCACCTTCTTACCCCCAGTTACAATGGAAAGCAAGTCCTTCTTCCCCTCAAGGGTAAGCCATCCACTTGGGCTCTCACGTATATGCCTTCCTTTCTCAAGAACTTCCTTCAGTTCATACCTTACCTATCATCATCCCTCCTTTCTCTCCTGGATCATTTCTATCAGTACAAAGACATGGTTTGATTTCTTCCATCTTTGAAAAAAACCCTTCCTCCTGTGGGGTAAGATGAAATAGTTTGGAATGGGACAGTGCTCCAGCAAAGCCTAGACAATCTGGATAAAAATAAAAATTGTATTTTCCAAAGCATCATGGAGCTATGGAGCAACCAGGAACTGAGATTCTGGAGCAGGGGGTACTGCTCAGAAATGAGCATCTGCCAGTGTTTTTCCCTTCTGGTCATTTGATGATTTTGGGCACAGGCTTGAGGCTGAAATCTGGGCTGGGTCACAGGGCTGGGGCAGAATAATAAAACTGGAGGATTGGTGGGGTGGGGAGTGCCCTCACACATCCCACCAGATTCCACTTGAGATACCTGTTGAATTATGAAGTTGTGTGATGTAAGAGGCTAGAGGGCTAAGCCGAAGACCTCTGAAAGCAGAGTGGGATTTTCCAAAGTCTCTTGAGAAGACAAAGACTCACCAGGGTTTGGAGTTCCTGAGGACAACTTGGCAAGAGCTGAAAGCACTGGGAGAGGGCGGTGAACCGACGTTAGCCATCAGGCACTTGTGGCTGTATTTTTCCCGAGGACACTGGCTGATTCTGATGCATCTGGCCAAAAGCAGAGATTGGAGGGACCTCAAACACATGACCAGTGCCTTCTCCCCAAAGGCTTTTTTTTTTTTTTTTTAAACAAATAGAAGCAGCTCAGGACAGGATGCTGAAGGACAAAGCTAAAGCCTCAAAAGGAAGAATCTCTTGCAGTGTCTTTGTGCTGAGACCAAACACTACCAGGCTCTTGACTGAAAGCCACACTCTAGGAACAGGGTAGATTCCTATCCTCTGGTGGGATAGAGCCTGATTCTCACTGAAACTGTAACCAGACCTTGACTCAGTTTTGTCTTTATCAGAATTAAGCTATTCAGTACCTCACTCTATCTGCCCAGCAGAGGAGAGGGTTAATTCTATCTGGGGGAAGACAATATTATCAAGAATTTTTTAGGGCTTTATTACACAATATTCGGTATTCCTTTAAAATTTATCCAAAAGAAAAAACTGCATCACTGAAAACCAAGAGAAAAAGCAGACAGTAGAAGCAGACCCACCAGTAACCCAGAATTATCAGAAAAAAACTGAGTGGTATATCTAAGGATATGGAAAAAATGATGGGCAAAATGGTTTAAAAGGTCAAAATTATCAGAGAAGTTTTGACTCTACAAAAAAGCAGGTCAAATGGATATTCTGAACCTGATAATATAACATTTGTAATTAAGAAATCAACTAATTGTCTTAAGAGCTGATGAGACAAAGCAAAAGGCAGGATTAATGAACTATAAAATAAGCCAACAGGAGACATTGAAATTGAAGCTCAGAGAGGAAAAAATAAATAAACCCAAAATAAAACAGAACAGAGCATAGAAGGCAAGGTACACAGTTTAAAAAGTCTAACAAAGGGAAATTTGAATCACAGACAAGAGGAGAGAGAGAATGAGAGAGGAATAATTGAAGCTATAGCAGCTGAGAATTTCCCAAAATATCAGAAAACTACTAGAATTAAGTAAATTTTGAGATATAAGGACAATGTGCAAAAGTCAGTTGTTTTTTTGCTACCCCAGCAATGAACAACAATAATAAAGTTTAAAATAACAGCATTTAAATTAGCATCAGGGAGTTCCTGTTGTGAGTCAGCAGAAACGAACCCAACTAGTATCCAAGAGGATGCAGGTTTGAGTGGGGCCATGGATTGGACCCACATCCTCATGGATACCAGTTGAGTTTGTTATTGCTGAGCCACAACAGGAACTCCCAGTCTTTTTGTTCTATTCAGGACTTCAACTGATTGAATGAGGCCAACCCAGTCTGGGGAGAGAGCAATTTGTTTACTCAAAGTTCACCGATGTAAACGTTACTCTGGGGGTTGCCAGTGTGGCTCAGTGGAAACAAACCTGATTGATGTCCATGAGGATTCGGGTTTGATCTCTGGCCTTGCTCGGTGAGTTAGGGATTTGGTTTTGCTGTGAGCTGTGGTGTAGGCCAGCAGTTGCAGCTCCAATTTGAGCCCTAGACTGGGAACTTCCATATGCAACGTGTGGCTATATTTATCTATAAAAAGAAGATAAATAAATATTACTGTTATCCCTGAACACCCTTTAAGGTGACACATAAAATTAACCATCACAATAGCCAGGCGATCCAGAAGGAGAATGAAGCTAGGAAATTTATACTGTAAGACATCAATGCCTATTTTAAAGCTATAGTAATTAGCAATGTGCTATTGACACAAGGATTAAAAAAAAAACAACAACAACAGAATAATGGAAGAGAAGGAAATGGAAATAATGTAAAAGAAAGTCCAGAGACAGACCCATACATATATATCCTAGGTTTATGACAGAAATGCTAAGACAGTCCAGGAGAGAAAGGACAGTCTTTTTAATAAATGATATTAAGTGAATTAGATATCCATACAGAAAAAATAATCAAGATCTCTTCTTCACATTATACGTAAAAATAAATTGCATCTAAATTTAAAAAAGTAAAACAATAAAACCTTTAGAAGAAAACAGTATATCTTCATTGCCTTGGAACAGACTAAGCTCCCCTAAGCCCCCCATTCGTCCATTCCAAGGCTGGGTCAAGTTTCTTGTATCAACCTGCCAATTTATTCTGCTGCCCGTGTGAAATAAGCAGAGCTGGAACCTGGATGTTCTTGCGTGTCATACTGTCTGAACCACCTCTATCCAGTCCACTTCTAGTAGGCACTGATTACTGGGTCATTCTTTTGTTTTATCATTAGTAGTGGCATTAAGTGTGTACCTACGCTACTCCCTTTTGTAAACACTGTCATTGCTCCGGACCAACTTGGTCAAAATCAACTAGTTGGACTGGCATTTAAGAGGCTTATAATGACGCATCGGAATCCACCACCCACACATACCACTACCATCTTCTTACCCTTCTCTGATGCGCCCTGTATCCTCAACACAGACTAATCCTTGTTAGTCTCGGATGGTCACGTGACCCCCCCTCCCCCGGCCTGGTTTCCTTCGCCCTTTACAAGATCTGGATTGCAAACGCCCCTGGGGCACGGACTCATTTTCTGAGGACAGTCTTTGGCCAGATACCCCCAGGGACAAGCATCCTGTTGAAGGAATGGCCACAGGGCTGGAGGAACACCAGGGTAGCCCGCAACAACTCAGAATCTGGGGCTTGCTCGGAGGTTTGCCTAAGCCTGGCACCAGCAGAGGATGCAACAGGCTGGGAACGGAGGTGGAGGGTTGATCTCAGGAAGCCATCCTGCCCCCTGCGCAGAGGCCTGGCATGGTCTTGTACCTGGGGAGCCTCTTACCCCGCTCGCCTTTGAAGCTCCTGCCCCTCGTCCCTGCCCCTCGAGGCGGGTGGGTCCAGTTCCTCCACCCTTCCTCTTTGGCTCCACCCGTGCCTGCCCGCTGAGGCTGGGGGCTGCCCCCTCTCTGGTTCCCCGCCTTCACACCTGAGGCTCATTGGCCTGGTTCATCCCTGCCTCCCCGGCCAAGGTTCGCTGGCCCCGCCCTCAGGATCGCTAGCCCCGCCCTACACGGGCCCCCCATCCCACTTAAGGAGGTTGAGTAGCTGGGAAGCGCCATGTGTGCCTTGAGGTTTGTCCGAGGTCCAGCTTTGCAATGGCAGCGGAGGCTTCTCCGCCCCTCGGGTCACCCCCATCCTGCCTGTCGTTCCAGAGGCCCGGCATTTATGAGGATGAGAAGGGGAGGACCTGGGTGACCGTGGTCTTACGAATCAATCCCTCCCACCGAGTCCCGGGCAGGAACTCCCCGGGCAGCACAGTGAGTCCTGGGACCCGAGGGGAGGCAGCAGAAGGGGGGTGTATGGACTCCGGTCCCTGGGGGCTGGCACATTCTGCAATAGCGCCTGCCGGGGGTAGAGGTAAGAGGGTGTGTTTCTCCCTCACTCTAGAAAACTTGGTCTGTGTGAGGTCTAAGCATGCTTAGACCTGCTGGGAGGAGCTCCATGCATGAGCTTATCTACAGGAAATGATGCGGTCCTCTTTGGGGAGGTAGCTCAGATCCTGGTCTGGCCCTAGTGCATGTGGAAAAGGCTTCACAGGTGTGGCAGCTATACAGTTGGTCTCTGTAGGATGAGTAGGAGTTCTCCGGGATTGGAAAGGAGACCGGACCAGCCCAAGCAAAAGCTTTGCAATCTAAAGGCAGCAGGAGGGCCAACTGTGTAAAATTGCCTTCCGGCTCCTAATCTACAAAATGGCAATAATCAACTTCTCTGGTGAGGGTGTCACAGACCCAGCTCACCAACTGAGGGGCCCCCGTGAGCATTTGAGAGGTAACGGATTCCAGAACCCCACCTTGGCAATTGACTCAGGAGGCTTGGGTGGAGTCTAAGAGCCTTTACGTTTTAAAAGCAACCCAGGTGATAAGAATAATCAGTCGGGTTGGAAACAGCTGCCCTGAAGTAGGATTTTGGATCACAGCCTATCTTTGAGTGCTAAAATATAAATAGTTCAAGGTAATACAGTAAACACTCATCCAGGTATTAAATAAACAATTCACTGTCATTTAAACAATAGAACACATTTCCTAGCAATCTTTAAATAGGTTTTCCCTTTCCAGAAATTTTTTTTTTTTTTTGGCTTTTTGCCATTTTCTTGGGCTGCTCCCATGGCATATGGAGGTTCCCAGGCTAGGGGGTCTAATCAGAGCTGTAGCCACCAGCCTACACCAGGGCCACAGCAACTCCGGATCCGAGCCGCCTCTGCAACCTACACCACAGCTCACGGCAACGCCAGATCCCCAACCCACTGAGCAAGGCCAGGGATCGAACCCGCAACCTCATGGTTCCTAGTCAGATTCATTAACCACTGAGCCACGATGTGAACTCCCAGAAAGTTTTTGATGGAGAACATGTAAAGTCTTTTCCGTACCTCCACCAAATAAAGCATGCAGAAAATTCTGAACGAAATAAGTAAGATTAAAAAACAAACCAAAAAAAGTGTTCAGTGGGGAAAAAACGGATTCTTCAAATAACTCAGCCATAGGAGGGGGAGGGGAGTTTGGCACATGAGCATTGTTTTCACAATTTAAAATGATTATTTTTGTTTTTTTGTTTTTAAATTTTATTATTATTATTAGTAGTAGTAGTAGCAGTAGTAGTAGTATTGGCCACAGCATGTGGCAGTTTGATGTGGGATCTCAGTTCCCAGGCCAGGGATCGAACCCTGGGCCACAACAGTGAAAGTGCTGAGTCCTAACCACTAGACCACCAGGGAACTCCCTAAAATGATTATTTCTTCTTAGTAGATCTGGGATTTCACATACACTCTTAGGATGGGAAATGGCTTTCCCAGCGTGAATGCAAGGACCAGGAAACGTTCTGTAAAGGATCTGAGAGTAAAAATTCTCAGCTTTGCAAACCATAAAGACTCCATAGCAACTACTCGATTCTGCCCTCACAGTGCAAAATCAGCCAAAGACAACACACAAAGGAAGAAGAATTTGTTTATTTGCAATAAAGCTTTATTTACAAAAGCAGGTGGTGGGCCAGACTGCATCCATACTTTGCTGATGTCTGCTCTAAAGCCAGAATCCAAAGCGAAAGAGGTTTCATTGCATGATTACAAATATCTTTCTTGTAAAACCAGCCCATCAAAAATTAGGACAATGAACTGAGAAAAATTACCTGTAGCACATATAATTGATAAAGAACTAGATTCTTCACTTGGAAAAATATTCATCGCAAAGAAAAGAAGACAAATGCTCTGATAGAAAAGTCTGTAAAGGAGTTCCCGTCGTGGCTCAGTGGTTAACGAATCAGACTAGGAACCACGAGGTTGCGGGTTCGGTCCCTGCCCCTGCTCAGTGGGTTGACGATCCGGCGTTGCCGTGAGCTATGGTGTAGGTTGCTGACGCGGCTCAGATCCAGCGTTGCTGTGGCTCTGGTGTAGGCCAGTGGCTACAGCTCCGATTTGACCCCTAGCCTGGGAACCTCCATATGCCGCGGGAGTGGCCCAAAGAAATAGCAAAAAGACCAAAAAAAAAAAAGTCTGTAAAGAACTTTCCATTTAGTTCCATGACACATGGAGCTTTGGTTACAGTTGTCTGATGACTTTCCCTCCTTTTTTTTTTTTTTTTTTACTTTTTAGGGCAGCACCCACAGCATATGAAAGTTCCCAGGCTAGGGGTCCAATAGGAGCTACAGCTGCCGGCCTTCACCACAGCCACAGCAACACCAGATCTGAGCTGTGTCTGTGACCTACATCACAGCTCACGGCAACGCTGGATCCTTCACCCACTGAGTGAGGCCAGGGACCAAACCCGCATCCTCATGGATCCTAGTTGGGCTTGTTAACCGCTGAGACACAAAGGGAAGTCCCAACTTGCCCTCATTTTTATACCTTTATGGATTGGCTGAATTTTTTTTTATTGTTCATAACAGGTAGTGATAGCCATGATCAGCACTACAATATACTGATTTTGGGGGGGGAGCCATCACTCCCAAATCCTGAGGTCTATGGATATCTTATTTTATAAAAGAGAATTTGTTTTGGCCACACCCACAGCATGTGGAAGTTCGCAGGTCAGAGATCGAACCCAAACCACAGCAGTGCAACACCAGATCCTTCACCTGTTGAGCCACCAGTGAACTCCTAAAAAAAGGGAGATCTTTTAGAACAACAGAAGTGGCCAAGACAGAGGCCAAGAGAGTCACGAACGTAGGCTCAAGGCTGCTGACAGGCTGTAAACAGAGGCTACCTTTTCAGGGGGCGGTGGGCTGAGGTGGGTGCAGGTCAGCCGGAGGATGGCATCAGAGGATGGCCTGGAGACAACTCGCCATCTCAGGTCCAGGCGGACCCCCCCCGCCCCGCCCCCCGAAGTGGCGGTGCCAAGGTTCTAGGTGAGGGACTCTAAAAGCGGGCCCACCCGGTCCTGCTGTATAGCACAGGGAACCACATCCAATCACATGTGATAGAACATGATGGAAGATAAAGTGAGAAAAAGAATGAGTATACGTGTGTATGTATGACTGGGGCACTTTGCTGTACAGCAGAAATTGACAGAACATTGTAAATTGACTATAATAAACAAATTAAAAAAAAGAAGTAAACACGTGCACATCCGACCCACTGACCCGGGCAGCCCCGCTGGGCCAGGGGATCCAGGACCACAGTTGTGTCTGTGTGCAGCTCAACCATCCCTGATGTGCCCCCTCCTCTCTGGTCCCTTCAGCGTGACACCAGTGTCACTGTCCACATGTGGCAGATGGCAGTGCACCCCCAGATGCCCAGGTTCTCCATCCATCTGCCCGTGACTGGGCTGCCCCTCAAGTGGGAGCTCTGCCCTGGGCGACGCTACCGAGCAGCGGATTCCAGACTCTGGCAAATAGTGGACCATGGCCAGGTAGGTGCGTGGCAACCCAGGTGAGGGGGATGGGCATTGAGGAGTGACTGCGGGGGTGCAGAGTGGGGCGTGGGGTGGGGTGGGGGCCTCCCTTCCCTGGGCTCCTGAAATCCACAAACCCAGGTTCCTGTTTAATTGGACGGAAGATCCTCTCTCTCCCAAGGCCTCTGATCACAGCTCCCCCTTCAGCAGATCGGCTCCAGGGAACAGCTGATCCTAAGGCTTCGGCCGAGAGGGCAGGAGTGAGGATGGGAAGCCGCTGATGGGCTGGTATGTCAGGCTGGGAGCCTCTCAGGGTGGACAGCAGACACCAGCAAGGAGGCCGCTCCTCTCTACAGGAAGGCAGTGCTGGCCGCCGTGCCCCTGTGCTGTTCTCCCAGCTTCTCTTACACACTCAGCACCCCTTAACTTCCCCTCCCAACCCCCTTGGATGTGGCTTGCACCGCGGACAGACCCCCAGTATGTTCACAAAGCGCCGCATAACAGCCATCATTTAATTCTCAAGACTTCCAGGTAATGGGACATATTAATGTCCCATGTTACAGATGGGAAGACACGCTCTCAGAGCTGGAACATTCGAGGTCAAGCCTGAATCCCGTGAGCCTGGATCTCTAGGTCTGCCCGTGGCACCAGGCCACCGCAAGTCCAGTCAATGGCAGTGATCTTCAGAGATCCTGCACCCTTCCCCCCCCCCCCCCCCCCCCGCCCCCTGGGCCTTCTCCCAGAGATTGGCAGCAGCTTGAACTGCACAGAGGCCCGAAGCAGGGCCTGCCCTCCCTTCCTGGCCCTGCCTGGACTGGGCACCCACCCTTTTCCTCCAAGGTTCCCTGACTCTCACCTTTTGTCTTCTGCCAGGTCCTGCTGGCCCTGTGATCTTCGGCGAGGACCTTTCTGCCCCCGCCCTCTGACTGGCACACACAGCGTGGCCTTCCTGGGGGAGCAGGAGGCAGCTGGGCCCATGTCCACTCTGCGTTCTCTGTCTTCCTCGTCTGTGCTCAGGGTGCCCTGCCGTGGCTCCTCTTCCCCCTTTTGTCCCTCAGGTTGTCACTTCCCCAAACCCCTCCCCTGCTTGCCCACCCCATTGCCTGGGCCCCTAGCACAGCCTATGATTGGAAACTTGGCCCGCAGCTCCGCTCTGCCTCAGCCAGGGAGTGGCTCGGAGGGACCCAGGTCTTGGACTCACATGCCCTGTGGACGTCCGTTCTGCTGACACTTCAACCCCAAACAGATCAAGTGCTGAGCAGGCTGTCAAGTCCTGAGCCTCAGTTAGCCCATCAGCACAAGAGGAGGCTTGGCCGGGGGGCGGGGGGATGGACTTGGCCTGTGGTTCTCCTGCTTCATCAGTTGATCGGCTCAGGGAAATGATGCTGGTCCAGGAGGGTTCCCCCCCCAGTCCTGATTAATTAAACTTTGCTGCTCGTTGTCAACTTCTCTGCTGACTCAAAGCTTACCTTAAACTGGCCCCTAGGATTCCCGTCGTGGTGCAGTGGAAATGGATCCGACTAGAGGTTGTGGGTTTGATCCCTGGCCTCGCTCAGTGGGTTAAAGATCTGGCATTGCCGTGAGCTGTGGTGCAGGTCACAGATGCGGCTTGGATTTGGTGTTTCTGTGTCATACACAGGCTGGCAGCTGTAGCTCGGATGAGACCCCTAGTCTGGGAACCTTCATACGCTGCAAGTGCAGCCCTAAAAAGCAAAAAACAAAAACCTGGCTTCTAGTGCAGAAAAGCAGCGGCTGGCACCTAGCATAAAATTATAATTATTGGAGTTCCCGTCGTGGTGCAGCAGAAACGAATCTAAGAACCATGAGGTTGTGGGTTCAATCCCTGGCCTCACTCAGTGGGTTGAGGATCCAGCGTTGCTGTGGCTGTGGCGTAGGCCGGCAGCTATAACTCCGATTCAACCCCTAGCCTGGGACCCTCCATATGCTGTGGATGTGGCCCTTAAAAGACAAATAAAAAAATTTGTAATGATCCCGTTGGTGTTTTTCCACATGGAGAAGGAAGTTGGGACTGGCCCGCTGCAGCAGGAGGCCAGCGGTGGGGGGTCAGGAAGTGGAGACAAGTGTGGGCTCTTTGTGAGGCTCTGCTGTGAAAGGCAAAGACCGTGGCGGCAGCTGCAGAAGAGCCAGCAGGAGGCGTGCGCTGTCGTGCAGGTGACGGTCACCTAGATGTCTTTGCAGGGGAGATGGGATGACAAGGACAGTCCTTGGGCAGGGAGGGCTGCAGGGAGGTGCCGACCGGGTCTTGCCTTTGGAACCAGAGAGAAGGACAGGGCAGACGTAGGGCAGGGTGACAATTTAGTGGCGGCGAAAAGAGGGAACTCGCTCCCACCGTTCACCCGTCACGAGAAGAGATCACCGATGGTTTAAAGTCCTAACCTTAAAGCCGAATCTGTAAAATGACTCAAGAAAGTGCAGAGAAATAGGTTCGTCATCTTGGAGGAGGAAATACCTTAAACGAGACGCAGAAAGTGAAAGGGGGTAAAGCGGACAATTCACTTTCTCAAAGTCAACATTTTCTGGGAGACAAGGTGCTAAGAAGCAAGGCCGGAAATGCCAGGACGAGATACAAAGCCCTAGGATGCAGACTGCGTAGAGGACGCCTCAAAATCCTCAGGAAAAGAAAAAGTGGGCAAATGCCAGGAATTAGCTATTTACAGACCAGGAGACAGGCGAGCGTTGGGAAGTGCAGATTTTAGAAATCAGACATGTGTGTCCTTGATTTCGGCAGAAGCGAAGCCTTGGTGGGCATGTGAGAGGAGCGGCCTGTGGTAGATGCTCTGGAGGCTTGGAGGACCCCTCAGAAGCATTTGTCAAAGTTTTAAATGGGAGTTCCCGTCATGGCTTAGCGGAAACGAATCTCACTAGTATCCATCAGGACGCAGGTTCGATCCCTGGCCTTGCTTAGTGGGTTAAGGATCCAGTGTTACCATGAGCTGTGGTGTAGGTCACAGAGATGGCTCAGATCCTGTGTTGCTGTGGCTGTGGTGTAGGAATGTGGCAGCTCTGATTCCACACCTAGCCTGGGCACCTCCATATGCCACAGGTGCAGCCCTAAAAAGCCCCCCCCCCGCCAAAAAATTGCACAAGGAGCCATAACCTAGAGTATTGACTGAGAGCAGGGTTTCCAAGCGGAGCGCCGAGGACACTTGGGGCCAGATAATTCTTGTCAGGAAAGGCTGTCCTATGTGCCATTGATGTTTGGCTGAGTCCCTGGTTTCCCATGAAGTACAGGTAGCAGCCCCTTGTCCCCATCCCAAGGGTGTGTCCCTTGCTGGGGGGGTGGCGGTGGCAAAATTTCCCCGGTTGGGAACCACTGCCCTAGAAAAACTCTTGCACGAGAGGGAAGGAGAGGGAGTGTGGTGACCAGGCTGAAGCCCACCCTGGAGAGGTGGTTAAGGAAAGGGAGACCCGTGAGCAAGCTTAGAAGCTTGTGTGGTCTGATGAGCTGGCTCCTTAGAAAACCCTTCTCCCCTCAGATCGCCTTCCCCTCCCCGTTGCCCTCCTGTGGGCCTGAGGTGGGTGGCGCATGGGATGCAGGAAGGACCAGGATGGAATCCGGGAGGACAACCTGGTCCAAACTCCCTGCTCCGTCCCAGCAGCAGAGGCGGCAGGCTCTCCTTTGTCTCCCCTACGTCTTTGAGCTCAGTGCCTGAAATGCTCAAGGACCAGAAAAATCTGGAAATCTCTCCACAGGATGGCAGCCCAGCTGGCAGGGGTGCCATCCTGCTGCAGGGTCCAAGCACACATGTCAAAAGCCTTTGATCTCGATCCATTTCCTCAGAACAGAGTCTGCGTCTTCCCACCCCTCCCCTCCAGGAAGTGGATGCCACCTGCCATCAGGGCAGAGGCTTGGTGTGCGGGAAAGCAAGAGAAGCACATCAGAGAGTTAAAACCCTTCCCGGGGCATATCCAGGAGAGCTGCATGGCGATCACGCGGGTGAGTTGTTCAAGGTCGTCCATGTGCCCTCCTTCACCCTCTGTGTGGTTCCCGAACGTGTGTCCTCTGACTTGGGGATGGGGCGGGATCTGTGCAGGTGCCTCCTTAAAGCCTGGACCTAACAAGTCTCACCGTTTGCTTTGGAGCACAGTGAGAAAACACCTCCCAGCTCCACCTGCCGGGAACCAAAGACTAAAAGCAGCTACTAGGGAGCGTAAGGACATTGAGTGATGCCCCAAAGAACACGGGGGTAAATTACTTTTTTTGTAAAGGGTGGTGGGCAGCAACTGGTGGTTTCAAGAGTACGTACAGGAGCCTGGGGGTCGCCCTGTATGTCGGAATCACTGACAGCGAAGGATGCTCTGGGAGGACTGATCCCTCTCCTCGCTGGCCAAAGCCAGAGGCGATGAGGGGAACCCTGCAGGACCCACGTGGCCGATGCACTGACCAATGGGAGCAGATGCTGGGCACAGGCCCCAGACGTCTGCATCCTGGTGAGCCCAGCTCCTCTCAAGCTGTGTCACCCCCTGCACATCACCCCCATGGGGACCTAGACTTTAGGTGCCCTCTTTCCGGGGGCCATTCTGCTCATTGTGTGTCTCTGTCTCCTTGAGTCTGGGAGCATCTTGAGGGCATCTGGCCAAGTTCCATCAACATTTATAGAACCTCAAGTCTGTGCCAGGCCCTATGGTGAGTTTTAGGGAAGAGAAATGGGCAGCAATCCATCTCTGCCCATGGGGTGCCATCTGGCCACAGAAACCAAGCGCCCGCCCAAGGGACTGTGCTTCAGGGCTGGGTTCAAGCGAGGCCAATGGGGGTGCAACGAGAGGAGAAGGGGGTGGGTGCCATGCAGCTGGGGGGACCCAGGGAGGCTTCCTGGAGGAAGAAGCAGGGTAGAAAAATGCCCTTTACACGATGCCCTCCACCCCCACAGCACTTTATGTTACAGATTCAGAGTGAAATGCACAATCTGATGTGAAAGCTTGATCCTGAAAGCGAGCCCGGGAGGCAGGTCGAGCAGAGCTGCCTCTATTGCTCCAGACGAGGAACTCGGGCCTCAGCAATGTGCCCTGGTCCATACTCAGCAGGCAAAGCTGGGGCTGGAGCTCAGGCCTCCTGGCTCCCCATCCCAGCTCTCCTCCTCTGCCCGGCCAGGCAGGGGCTGTGGGAATAGAGAAACAGGCAGGGAGACGGAGATTCAGGGCCAGTAGAGTGATCAGTTGGATTGCGGATGCTGAGCTGCAGGTGCACATGGAATATCCAGTTGGACTTCCCAGTGAGGATGCGCCATGTGGGACCAGAGAAAGATCTGGGCTTGAATCCAAGCCTAGGCCGGGAAGTGGTCATCAGAGCAGAAGAAAGGACTACCTGGGGGCAGAGCCCGGCAAACTCTCTGCACAGAGGCCACGTGGGAAATATTTTTGGCTCTGCAGGCCATGTGGTACGTGTGGCAACTTCACAACCCTGCTGTTGTGGCATGAAAGCAGCCCCACATGACATATCACAAGTAGGCAGGGCCGTGTTCCAGTAAAACTTTACCTACCGAAATACTCAGCAGGGAGTTCCCGTCATGGCTTAGCGGTAATGAACCCGACGACTCGTATCCATGAGGTTGCGGGTTCAATTCTTGGCCTCGCTCAGTGGGTTAAGGATCCGGCATTGCCGTGAGCTATGGTGTAGGTCACAGACGCACCTTGGATCCTGCGTGGCTGTGGCTCTGGTGTAGACGGGCAGCTGCAACGCTGATTTGACCCCTAGCCTGGGAACTTCCATATGCAGCGGGTGTGATCTTGAAAGGACAAGACAAACAAACCAAAAAATCACTCAGCATTCACTAGCCAGAGTGTACTGACCCCTGATCTAGGGAACAAGTACGACAAGCCAAAAGAAAAATGCCAGGTTTTAAGCATGACAGCGGAAGAATCCACAAAGGAAACTAAGTAGAAGAATCAAAAAGATCCACCATGGAAGGCAGCCAGTTGGAAGCAAAAGAAAAATGTCTGAGGGATGTGGAGAATGAGAAAAGGAGTTTAAAAAAGGAAATATAACCTTCCTCATTATTATTATTATTTTTTTGTCTTTTTGCCATTTCTTGGGCCACTCCCTCGACATATGGAGATTCCCAGGCTAGGGGTCGAATTGGAGCTGTGGCTGTCTGCCTATGCCAGAGCCACAGCCACGCAGGATCCGAGCCGCTTCTGCAACCTACACCACAGCTCACAGCAACGCTGGATCCTTCACCCACTGAGCAAGGCCAGGGATCCAACCCGCAACCTCATGGTTCCTAGTCGGAGTCATTAACCACTGAGCCATGATGGGAACTCCTATAACCTTCCTCTTAAAGAGGCCAGATGGCCAAGAAAACAAGGCACCGCCTTAGGCCACAGCCCCAGGGGACATGCCCCACTCGAGGGACGGCGTGGTGCCCCCAGGGCTGTGCATCATGGTGGCCACACTCCCCTCCCCCCATGACATATAATCACACAGAACATAGCCAATAAAAGAGAATGACCAAAGTCGAGAAAACACCCCCACTAAGTCCACAGGGACCTTGTCCCTTGGCATTTCACAGCATGGCGGTCACTACCCTGATGACTTTGTGGACTTGACCTGATGAGCAGGAAATGGTCCAATTTGTAATGTTTCATTTCCTTGTAAGAAAAATGTACTTATGTCACACTTGGGCAAATAAAGCTAATATTAAAGAAGTGGAAAACAACCACTCCCACCGAAAAATAATCACAGACGGCTCTCCACCTACGTTTCATCACTGCCACTACCTTGGCATCGTCCAATTTCCCACCTGGACCAGAGGGTGACAGACTGTAGCCTATGGACCCAGTCCAGCCAGGCACTTTTTTTTAAAAAATGGCTGCACCTGCCACATGGAAGTGTCTGGTTCCCAGGGCCAGGGACTGACCCTAAGCTGCAGCTGCAACCTATGCCACAGCTGTGGCAACACCAGATCTTTTAACCCACTGCGCCAGGCTGGGGAATGAACCCACGGCTCTGCAGCAACCAGAGCCGCTGCAGTGGGATTCTTAACCCTCTGTACCACAGAGGGAACTCCAGGCACCTGTTTTGATAACTGAAGCTGTTATTACCTCCCAGCCACGCTCATCTTTGTGTATTGCCTATGGCTGCCTTCCACACCACAGTGGCCACTGTGTAGCTATGACAGAGAATTTTAGGGCCCCTAAAGCCAAAAATATTTACTATCTGATCCTTTTTCAGAAAGTTTGCCAACCTCTGCCCTCGACACCCTCCCTGGTTTCTCTGCATCTAGGCCTGTTCCTCTATAATTCATCCTTTGCACCCCAGCAGGAGGTGAGTCAGACCGGTCACCTCTTGGCTCCCCAAGGTGCTTAGCACGAAATTCTCATCCTGGCCACGAAGGCCCTGCTCTGCACCCTTGGTTCGAGCTCAGGAGCACGGGGCTCTTTTCTTGTTCTCCTTATTGAGAACTTTCACTGTTTTACTTAAACGAAGCACTTCATGGCTTCTCTTTGGCAGATTCAAATTGCCAGCATCACCACTCTTGTGCTTTGAGGCCATTATTAATAAAATCGGGGTCACTTAACACAAGCCCTGCGACACCACAATAACTGATCTGAAAACTGAGGTGGCCACTCCGTGACAAATGGCCGGGACATGCTGGCCAAAGGGGTGATTCCTGGCCCATGCAGGACGGCGTGAGAATTCCTCAAGCTACAGAACAGCCTGCGATTTAAAACTCTTGGAACTGTTCCAAGGCCTGTGAATCTCTTTCTGTTTTGTAGATAAGTGAATTTGTATCTTTTTTCAGATTCCGCATGTAAGTGATGTCATGTGCTACGTGTCTTTCTCTGCCTCTGCCTTCACTTAGTCGTATCATCTCTAGGTCCACTGATGTTGCTGCAAATGGCATTATTTCATTCTTTTAAAAAATGCTATTTTTATTATGGCTGAGTAATATTCCATTTTATATATGTATCACATTTTCTACAGACTTTGAAAACACACATACAGGAGTTCCCGTCGTGGCGCAGTGTTTAACGAATCCGACTGGGAACCATGAGGTTGCGGGTTGGATCCCTGGCCTTGCTCAGTGGGTTAAGGATCTGGCGTTGCCGTGAGCTGTGGTGTAGGTCGAAGATGCGGCTCGGATCCCACATTGCTGTGGCTGTGGTGTAGGCCAGCAGCTAAAACTCCGATTAGACCCCTAGTCTGGGAACCTCCATATGCCGCAGGAGTGGCCCTAGAAAAGGCAAAGACCACCCCCCCCCCCAAAAAAAAAAGAAAACGCACTTACAGCTACCAAAGGGGACAGGTTGGGGGAGGGATGGGTTGGGGGTTTGGGATTGGCATATGCACACTACTGGGTTTTTTATTTTTTAAATCTTAAATGATTTTTATTTTTTCCATTATAGCTGGTTTACAGTGTTCTGTCAATTTCTACTGTACAGCAAGGTGACCCCGTCACACATATGCATATACATTCTTTTTCTCACATTCTCCTCCATCAGGCTCCATCATAAGTGACTAGATATAGTTTCCAGTGCTGCACAGCAGGAGCTCATTGCTTATCCATTCCAAAGGCCATCGTTTGCATCTATTAACCCCAAATTCCCAGTCCACCCCACTCTTTCCCCCTCCCCCTTGGCAACCACAAGTCTGTTCTCCAAGTCCATGAGTTTCTCTTCTGTGGAAACGTTCATTTGTGCCGAATATTACATTCCAGATATAAGTGATATCATAGGGTATTTGTCTTTCTCTTTCTGACTGACCTCACTCAGGATGAGCGTCTCTAGTTCCATCCAGCACACGCACACCATTGTTTATGGAATGGACGGTCAAGGGGGACCTGCTGTACAGCACAGGGAACTCTGCCCCGTATTCTGTGGTAACTTATATGGGAAAAGAATCTGAAAAAGAATGAATATGTGCACATGTATAACTGAAACACTTTGTTGTGCAGCAGAAGTTATAACAACATTGCAAATCAACTCCACCAAAACTTTAAAAAATGAAAAAAAAAAAAAACCTTACAAATTGTTTATTTCTGGAATTTTCCATTTAATTGTTCAGACCACAGTTGACTGTGGGTAACTGAAACCCTGGAAATTAAAACTGCAAATAAGCGGGGCAAGGGGGGAATGACCATGGCCATTTAAAGCATACTAAAACCTGGGATGGATGGATATGATATTTTACCATAATAGGGTATGATATTTACCAAGCTCCCTAAAAGGATGTCTAGAAATATGAGAGGAAAACATCCACGACACACAAGCTTTATTCTTTTGTTTATATATACAAAGACCTGTGTTTCAAGCAGCTACAAAGCTATGGGACAGTGTTATTTACCTTCGTTCTGCTGCCTGAACACCTGAATAAATTCATTCTTAGGGAGCCTGAAGCAAATGGGGATGGGGTGCCTGTTGCCCTGCTAAACAGCCTCCAAGGAAAGCAGAAACGTTGAAAAAAGGCAATTGTAACTTGGAACAAAAATCGACCTCACTATTTATGATAATTAGGACATGCTTTTTAAGACGAACCCCTCAAATAAGCCAATTGTTTGATTATTTTTAATAGAGAAAATTGCATTGTGCTTGCAATATTCGTCTCTTTAGCTACACACCAAGTCATTCCTTCCATCCTGCTTAAATGATATTAACAAACATGAAAGAATAGGCATTGACATTCGATTTTGTCCCTCAGTTCTTAGGATTCTTTTTTCATAAAGTAAAATCATCGTATAAAGTTTTTACTTTTTCCCCCCTCAAGAACACTGTTAGTGATACTTTCCCCTCAACATGGACAATCTTACAAAGGAGGAATCCTAAAATTGATAGACTCGACCATGTGCCAGGCACTCGCAGCCATTAGCTGATTTAATACTCAAAGCAACATTCTGAGATAGGTTTTAATGCTCCTGCCTTACTACTGTGAGGAAACTGAGACTCTGGGTCTGAGCAAGAGGTCAGCTGGGATTCCATCCAAGCCCGTTTCTAAATCTGTACAATAGCATGGTGACCAGTAAGACTGCAGAATTGAGCCAGGCTGCCCACGCATGAGTCCAGGTCTGCTACTCACTAGCTAGATTAACTGCGGGGCATATCAGGTAATTCCTCTAAATCCTTGTTTTCTTGTGTGTAAAAGAGGCATCATTACGATGATATCTCCCCGAGGGGAACGGCTCTTTCTTAGCCAAGCAGGCTTGCTCTCAGTCCAGGGCCAGACTTTGTCCCTTCTCCTGGCCTTGACCCACTCCTGGAACAGCCCCGGACCCGCTTCCAGCTGGCCTGAGTCCCACCAGACTTCCAGAAATTGTCCCTGGAGGAGTCCTGCTTTAATGAACTCTGTCCCTCATCTCCCACCCTTCTCATCACGACCATTCTCAGCAGGTGTACTAGGAAGAAAGGAAGCAGAAAGAAACAAAATAGAAAAACTCACAAGGAGCCACAGTAGCTTTGCCTCCTAGGAGTGACTCTCTTTGGAATAGTTTGTCTTTTATTTAGAAAAACACCTGGATGGGGCTTTGTATGGAGAAAAGCTCACCCCAGGTCAAACAGAACCAAGTCGTTTTGCATAATAAAGTAAGAATGTTAGCATTTCAAAGGTCAGTCTAGGAAAGGAGGTGGGTCCATGGTAGAGGGAGGAATCTGGAAAAACAGGTGATGGGCTTAACTGGGAGAGGGCAGTTAGGCTCTAACGAAGGCAAGGGACTTTTCAAAACCAGGGCGTTCAATATCCCACCTTAGGGCATAGTCTGAATGTGAACCCACAGACCTCCCCAAACTCTCAAACTTAACTGCAAACAGGTTCCAAAGTCTGTCACCTGCAGCCCTGTGGCAAAGGAACCACTGTGGTGCCCAGTGTGAGGTGGAACAAGAATGGGTCAGCAACATCATCCTAAGTGAAGTCAGTCAGATAAAGCCAAGTATCACAAGAGATGGCTAATACGTGGAATCTAATAAAGAATGAGTATTACTCTGGGGACTTGAGAGCTACTGTTGGCTCATTGTGGGTTTTCTATTTTCTCTTTCTGCTTCCTTTCTTCCTCGTGCACCTGCTCAGAATGGTCGTGTTGAGAAGGGTGGAAGGTGGGGGAGAGAGGTGATAGAAACAGGACTTTTCCAGGGAACTTGTTCACAACACAGAAACAGACTCGAAGATTTCAAAACCAAATCTATGGTTCCCAAAGGGGAACTGTTGGGGGGAGGAATTAAATGGGAGGTTGGGATTGACACAGACACACTACTATGTATGGAATGGATGACTAACAAGGACCTACTGCATAGTGGGGAAATCTACTCAATACTCTGTAGTGACCTCTATGGGAAAAGACTCTGAAAATAGAACAGATACATGTATATGTCTAACTGATTCACTTTGCTGAACACCAGAAACGAACACAACTTTGTAAGTCAACTAACTGATAAAATTGAAAAAACCAAAAAACCTATGACAACACCCCCCCCCCCGCAACAATAACACAAAAGGAGGGGATGCATGGGAGATAATCCATAAACCAAAGAAAAGTAGTAGATGCTGGAACTTGAAGCAAGAGGTGATGGGCAGATGTGTTAGACCTCACGAAATCCCCGGAGAGACAGCGACCTGTGATACGGAGGTGCTGGGGCTGGGGGGCGGGGTCACACCAAATTAAATCTCGTTTAAAAGGAGTGCGCCAGCTGACAAACAGAGCACAGCGAATACAGAGGATTTCACGATGATCCAGATGGGGTTATCAAATTATAATCAGAGCCTAACTGTTCTTCGGTAAAATGTGCTAAATCTGTGTGTGTCCCTTCCAGGATGAAGATTTACTCTGGTCATCCGTGATCCTCAGGAGTCCGAGGAGCAGTAGGAACGTCACCGAGCAGGACCCTGGGAGGCCTTCCCAGACTCATGCCCTCCACCTGCCTTTTCATCTATAGAAAAACTTTAGTCCAAGAACCAATTTCATCTGAGAAGTGAAAAAAAAAATGGAGAGAAAAAATAAAACATAATTCAGTCATTCGACAATGTCAAGGACCTTCAGTTCTTCAGACTATAGATCATATTCTGAGCCCTGTCCTTGGAGCTGTTTGGCAGGTGCTGAAGCCCCATCAGGTGGAAGAAGTCACAACTGAATGCTGCCCACAAGCACGCAGACCCCAGACCGGATGGAACCAGGTTGATGACCCTGGCTCCCAGTGACCTCACCACCCAACAATCACAAAAACTGATCACGAGGTGATCACGCCCTGCTCCTCAAACACGTTAGGACGCACTACCCCCTCTAAGGGGGGGCACAGCCCTCGAGGCACTGGCCCGCTGTGTTCCCCTCTTTGCCTGGCAATGAAAGCTACTTTTTCTGTTTTCTTCAACTCTGTCTCCGCACTTCTATCTGGCATCAGTGCACAGAAGCAGCTGATAATCCGGCAACAAGACTAAGACACTCAGATACTTAACCCAGTACAATCCAACCAAAAAGGTGGTGAAGTGGACACGGCTTCTCGGTGTGCTTGGTTGGTGGGCTGATGAGGCTGTTGTTGAGGGGAGGCACCAAGAGATCAAGACAACACCAACCAACTTCCCTAGATTTTAGGGTTTTGGGCTCTCCAAGCCCACGGGCCCAGGTAAGAGGCACCTTAACCAGTGAACCTGCTGTATAAAGTCCCTATCATCTGGAACAGATTCCAAAATTCAGCTTTATACGTTTGATTAACTGAGAAGCACAAAGAGCTCTCCTCCATTATTGAGATGTTCAGTTTAGTATTTTCAAAGGACTATTGATTTTTCATCTCAAAACTATGAATGATCATTACAGTAAAGCATTCGTGAGAGCATTTTTGTTGGGAAAATTTCTCACTTCAATTTGTAAATTGTGCCATAGGAGGTTTGGTCACCTAAACTAGGAGGATTCAGTCAATGACAATGACTTGACTAGTTCAGGTTAACCTGTTTGGTATAAAAAGATGAGGAAGAGGGGTTCCCATCATGGCTCAGTGGTAATGAACCTGATTAGTATCCATGAGGATAGGGGTTCCATCCCTGGCCTCGCTCAGTGGGTAAAGGATCTGGGATTGCTGTGTCTGTGGTGCAGGCCGGCAGCTGTAGTGACAATCTGACCCCTAGCCTGGGAACTTCTATATGCTGTGAGTGAGGCCCTAAAAAGAAAAAAAAAAAAAGAGAAAGAGAAAGAATCTTTTAGGATGAGTATAGTTCTAAAGGCATGTCCCCTTTGTATATAAAGTTGTTTTGTAAGCAAAATACAGTGACACTGACAAAGTAGCCTGAAAACACAATAAGGACGAGGGCGATTTGGTAACAGTGCCATTGTTTCCTTGTCCCCTCAAAACCCTTCATAAAAACCAGCAGAACAAGTGGGACGGAAGAAGAAAAAGTGTAAAAGGAGAAAAAAGTCAGTAGAAGAACAAAGACCAAAAGGATTTCAAGTGGAAGTGACAGTTATAAAGGACAGGCAAAGAAGATGCAACATATGCATAATAAAAGTGTCTCCTCCTCCCCCTGCCCCCCCATCTCAGAAAATTAAGATCATGGAAAAGAACAAATGTAAGAAACTTTTTTTAAAAAAAACTTCCAGAAAATAAAAACAAACACCCCCCCCCAGCCCCAAACCCACTTGAGCTGATGTGTTTATTTTACTTATTTATTTATTTTTAAGGGGCATATAGAAGTTTCCTGCCGGCTCGGGGTCGAATTGGAGCTATAGCTGCAGGCTTATGCCACAGCCATAGCAGCTCAGGATCCAAGTCCACACGGCTGGATCCTTAACCCACTGAGCAGGGCCTGGGATGGAGCCCACATCCTCATGGATACTAATCAGGCTCATCACCGCTGAGCCACAACAGGAACTCCTATCCAATCATTTGTGATGGAACATGATGGAAGATTATGTGAGAAAAGAATGTGTATATATATACACACATATACATGATAAATCAACAATAAAAAATTTTTAAAAATTTAAAAAATAAGGTACTTCAGCCAAAAAACAAAACCAAAACCCTTTGTGTGTGTTGGGGGTAGGGCAATGGAACAAGACTGGCGTGATATCGGGTTGGCTACAGTTCTTTGTCAGATGCCAACATCCCATTTGCGCCCCCAGGTCCATTCTTGCAGCTTCCACGAGAACGATGGTCCTTTGACCATGGCTCTCGGCTCTGCCTCATCCACTTGTCCTTTCTGCTGACACTTCCCTTCAGCAGCAGAGGCCCCTCACCTCCCACTGACTCCCCGCCCTGCCCGCCCCACTCCTCCAGCTCCCTCTGCAGCAAAGCTCCCAGTGATGGCTGCCCCTCCTCACAGCACCCCCCCCCCCCCACGCCCACCCAACTGGGCCTTGCCTCTCACAGCAAACTCTTCCTGATGACGATGCCACCACCAGCTCATGTCTGGCCAAACCCAGTGACCGCCTCCCTCTAGTCAGCCTCTCACCTGTGTGCTCCTTGGTCGGCCACGGCCCCCCTCTGGAAACCCTTTCTTCCCCCGTGTCAAAGACACCACCATCTCTCCACAACCTGCCACCATCAGGCCCCTGGCTTTCATTGCCATTTATATGTATATGTTTTTTAATTTACTTTTTATTATTATAGTTGATTTAGCCTTCTGTCAATTTCTGCCCTATGGCAAAGTGACCCAGTCACGCACACATATATTCTGTTTCTCCCACTATCCTCCATCACGTTCCATCACGTTCCATCACAAGTAATTTGATAAATGGTTCCCTTGCTGCCCAGCAGGATCCCGCCATTTATATTCGAACGGCTCGGACATTGACATCTTTATTTTTTGAAGAGTCTTATTTTTTCCACTAGAGTGGATTTGCCATGTTCTGGCAGTTTCTGCTGCACAAAAAAGTGGCCCAGTCACAGACATCAACATTTTCAGTCCTGACCTGACTTCCAGCTCCAGAGTCAATCAACAGCCTATCGACCCTCTGGCCGGAGGTTATCACAAGCAACTCAGGCCCAAAGCGGGTAAATCGGAAGGGTTCTGCCCTGAGCTCTCACCTCCCGCACTGCGACAGTCCCCCTATCCCCCTGGCTGTCCCAGCCACAACCCCAAAGCCATTCTTGTGGAAAACTGAGATTCTGCATCGAATTTATAGTTATTTTACTAGGGCCACTTATTCTCATTAAAGAGCATTTCTGTGAGGGAGAAGAAACCCTTTTACTGTTCTAATTTCCATAGCAAATTCAACCCGCCAGATAGGACTTGCTATCTCCTCAGTCTGGAACACTCATCCCTGATTTAAGAATCTGGTTCCCTCTTTTTCAAGGTGCGATCTTTTTCTTCCTTCCCTTCTTCCTTCTTTTCTTTTTCCTTTTTTTAGGGCTGCACCCAAGGCATATGGAAGTTCCCAGGCTAGGGGATGAATCAAAGCTGTAGCTGCTGGCCAACACCACAGTCACAGCAATGCCAGATCTGAGCAGCATCTGCAACTTACACTGCAGCTCACAGCAATGCTGGACCCTTCACCCACTGAGTGAGGCCAGCGATCAAACCTGTGTCCTCCAAGACAACCTCGGGTCTTTAACCCTCTGAGCCACAGATGGGAGCCCCGCTCTTCCTCTTCTTATAAAGGCACTCATTCCATCATGAGAGCCCCCATCCTCAAATCTCTTCTAACCCTAATCACCTCCCAAAGGTCCCACCTCCAAATAAACACATTGGCCATTACAGCATCAACAGAATTGGGGGTGGGGGGGGGACGACACAAAATGTAGCCCCAAATGAGGACTTTCTTCTTCCTGGGCTGTTCCTAAAACGAGGCAACGGGCTCATCTCTGATGATCCCTCCTGCTCTGAGGTGCTGATGCTCCGACAGCCCAAGCTCAGTCTGCCCAGCACTGCACAAGGCGCTAGGGTTATAAGGATAAGAGACGCAGACCCTGTCGCGGGTGGTACCCGATGCTTGTCCGTCTGGTGCCAGGGACACAGACTGGGATCAGAGAACAGAAGAGGAAAAGTGGCATTCTTCGTAGCTAATTCTCACAGTAGAGACCTAACTGCTTGAACGTGTCCTTACCCCGACAGGGCTCTGTGATGAAGAACCAGGGACTAAAGTCACACGGGGGGGTGGGGTGGGGAAGGGGCAGTCTTCCACACACAATGGATTCCTCTCACCCGAAGGCCTCCCTTTGTAACACCTGAGGCCCCGCCCACCTGCTCAGCCGGCAGAGGAGGGGTAGCGGATCTAGAGAAGGAAGCCGTAGGCTTCCGGTGCTGGTCCGTGTCCGTGACTCCAGGGCGTGGGAAGTAGGCAAGGGACTCTGGGTGGGTGGCTGGGGACAGCTCCAGGGCGGAGGGACCCCTGCTGGGCTGGGAACGACCTATCTAAGGACAGAGCCTGGTGGGCACCAAGGCAGGGAGTAGACAGGAGGTGAGGGGGACAGGGGATGGGGGCCATCCTGAAAACCGGGAGATGCTGACTGAGACTTAGAGTCACTTACGCCAGTTATGCCTCCAAGAACACTGGGGTTTTGAGCATTTGGATTATATGAAAAATTTAAAAAATTCCAGCCAATCTCCATAGCAAACAAAACAAAACCCTAAATTCATGAGTATTCTTTCCTCTTCAGTCTTTTTTTTTTTCTTTTTTAGGGCCGCATCTGTGGCATATGGAAGTTCCTCGCCAAATCCAAGCGGAGCTGCAGCTGCCGGCCACAGCCACAGTGGATGCACCACAGTTTATGGCAAGGCTCCTTAACCCACTTAGCGAGGCCAGGAATCAAACCCGCATCCTCACAGACATCACGCTGGGTTCTTAATCAGCTGAGCCACAATGGAAACTCCCTGTTTCAAACAGTCTTACTGGCAACTGTCTGTCCTTGCTTCTCTCTGCTAGAATCTAGGTCAAGGATAGAGTCTGGTTCTGCACAAACGTAGATGAATCGTCTTACATTTAATCAATCAACATTACGAAGCATTCAGACTACATACAACTTCATAACTTCCAGGTCTGCAGGCACCTGTAACACGGGGGACCTCCAACTTCTATTCCCCTACAGGTGGGCAACCTGAGGGCCGGGCCACAGCGCTCCCTTGCCCGGCCTTCTGCCATGTCCCGGGCTGGGGACTGCTGACCAGCAGGCTTCTAAGTCCTGAGCTTGTCCTGGTGACTGTCTCCAAGGCCGCTCAACAGGGGGCGCTTTTGTAGGCCTGCTGTCTAGGGCTCAGGGACCAGGCTCAGGGGAGCAGGCCCAGCCCCTGCAGACAGAAGGGTACAGAGCTGAGGGGACAGAATGGGAAGCAGCCCTGGGCGTGCAGGACAGGACACTGGGTGCTGGGAGGGACAGAACAGAGAGAGAGGCTGGGGACCAGGCAGCTGGAGGCACAGGGATGGGGGGGCAGCGGGGGAGGGGGCGCTGCAGGGAGGTCGAGCAGGTCCCAGGAAGGCTCATCCTCTGCCCATCCGTGCCCTCTGGACCCCAGGTGTGGCAGAACAGAACACACAGGGTTGGTACATGAAGGCGAACATCCCTGCCCCAGGCTCGGTGTGCGGGGGGCGGGGGGCGGGAGGCGATGGAGCTGCAGGACCTGGGCCAAAGAGAAAACAGGGTCAAGGGCAAAGGGAAGTAAGAAGGCGTGGGGTGCGGGACGGGTGGGCGTGGAGCTGCTGGGGCGCGTCTGGATTGCGGAGCTTGGTGGCCTGCTGGTCCCCAGAGCCTCGGCCGCATGCCTGAGCCAGGACCGACTGCGAGCAGAGGGAGTGACTTGGGGCCAGAAGACCCGGATGTGAAACCTAGCTCTGTGACTGGACACTTCAGTCGCTGGGCTGCCGAAAACTCATCTTTCTAACCTGTCAAGTTAAATACCACCCAGGTCGGCGGACGCGATGATAAGGAACTGGCCACTGCTGCGGAGCTCGGTACCGAGGGGCGCCCCCAATACGAAGGGGGCTTAAAAGGGATGGGCTCCCGAGCTGTCAAAGGAGGGGGCACGGGTCGCCAGTGCCAGGAACGTGGGACGGCGGCGCAGTCGGGTCGGGGTCTGCCCGGCCGTCGTGGGGGAGGGGACGTTCCCTCTTCCTGACCCGCCCCGCGGGGGGTGCTCACCTGGTCACTCATCCTCCGGGTCCGGCAGCTGCTCCAGAAGCATGTCCTCCATGCCGCTGAACTGTGAGAGAGAGGGAGCTGGAGGCCACGGCGGGGCCCAGCTTGAAGCAGCAGCAGGGGGAACCTGCCTTGGTGGGGGGCGGGGGGGAACTCCAGGGCCCCTCCCCCATTAGCCTTCACCCCCGTGACTGCCCCCAGAGAGGCCCTCCTATCCCCGAGGAGGCTTCTGGGAGACCTCGGAGGGTGGCAGGTCATTGTTTCCAATGTCTCTCCAATCCAGTCCTTTAAAACCTGCAGTTGTAAAAGTCCCAATGCTCTTTTGGGGGCCACACCTGCAGCATATGGAAGTCCCCAGGGTAAGGGTAGCATCAGAGCTACAGCTGCCAACCTACATCACAGCCACAGCAACGCTGGATCCTTAACCCACTGAGTGGGGCCAGGGATCGAACCGGCATCCTCATGGATAGGAGTTAGATTCTTAACCTGCTGAGCCACAGTGGGAACTCCCCTCCATTGTTCTTTTTTAGCCTCTGGTGTAGAAAAGGAGGGAACAGATAGAGGGCAGAGACTGGACATGGGGGAGGGGGCAGGGCCACTCAACGGTGGCCTGATGGGTCCCTGGGAGAAGCCCGCACTTGCCTTGATGTGGTACACTATGCGCCAGAAACTGGAGTCTGAGCCTCGGTACCTTCTGCCGGGGTAGAGCTGCCACATGAGGGGCAGTGGGTACGGGGTCAGCTGGCTGGGGCACAGAGCCTCCCCCAGGGGGACATCTTCCTGACGCATGAGTACTTGCAGGCCGCTTTCTGTCTGAAGAAGAGAGAAGGCCAGGGCACACCTTCAGGCCCCTGTGGGCACAAATATGTGGAGTCCGTCCTGCCCCCTGCCTGACCCAGCCCGCATCTGAGATGCTGGTGTCTCTGTTCCCCTAGGCTCCGTTCCTTAAGCTGGCACGCTCCCCTTAGGGACTCTGGCTGGACCAGGATGACCAGCACTCGAACGGGTCTAGAAATCCAGAGAGCGCCACAAAAGTTCCACTTTGTGAGAAATGTCTGCTTGCCCGGGCATGCCATGGGGCCCTGGAGCTTCTGGAACTCTGCAATTTGGTGCCTATTCCAGCTGATGTGGGATTTTCTCAGATTTTTTCTTTATCATATATTCTCTTTTATTTTATTTATTTTAATTTTTTAATTTTAATTTTTTGTGTTTTCTAGGGCCGCACCCACAGCATATGGAGGTTCCCAGGCTAGGGGACTAATCAGAGCTGTAGCTGCTGGCCTACACCACAGCCTCAGCAACGGAGGCTCCGAACTGCATCTGCGACCTACTTACCACAGCTCACGGCAACGTCAGGGATCGAACCTGAAACCTCATGGTTCCTAATCAGATTCGTTAACCACTGAGCCACGAGAATCAGGTGACGGACCACTTTCTGCCATCTCTGACCCTGCCTCTGTTCCATCACCTCTGGCGAGACCACTGCGACAACCGCCCAGCTTGCTGCCTTGTTGGTCCTACACCCCACCGTGAAGTCTCAGCACTGCAGCCAGAGTGTGCATCTAAGAATCATGTCACTTCCCTCCTGAAGCCCTCCAGTGCCTTCCAAATGCAGGCGGATGAACTGAAATCTTCATGATGGCCCACAGGCCCAGAGAGCCAGGCCCCTTCCTCTCTCACCTCCCACTGTTTCCTCCTTGACCCTCTTTCAATTCCAATCACCGAGGCCTTCTCCTCGCCAGGTCTGGGACATGCACACTCCCAGAAATCTCTCCCATCTGCTACTCTCTTCCTGGAACATTCTCCCCTAGATCCATACAGGACCACACCCTTCTTTTAGGCAGGTCTCTGCTCCAATGTATATCTATAGAAGCAAACATTAGCAAAATCCAACTCTATGATATGCTTAAGAGGCATGCTCAAAACAGACATTCAGGAAGACTTCCAATAAAAGGATGGGTGAAGTGTGGCTGGTACATGCAAATGAAGATTCTCGAAGCCCCCCCCCCCAACTCGTAACGGCTTTTGCCATCCCACTTTAGTTATCCTCCACAGCTTACCACTGGCCTCAATTATTTTGCTGTCCTTCCCCAACAGAATGTCAGCTTCACAAACAGTGGGATTTTGTCACATTCACTGCAAATCCCCACAGCCCAGAATCCTGCCTGGCATATAAACTAGGTGCTTATCTTTAGTCCATGAATTAGAACTAGTTCGATGACTCTTTTCCCAAAGTGCAAATAGCCTTTCAAAATTTTTGCCTATGAACTCAATTAGAACTCCCTGTTAAAAAATAATTTAGATCATCCTGCAAGGTATAAGTGTGGAAATCACCATTCTTGCCCTGTTTGTAAAGGGCCTTCCATATCCTTTAACCCTTTTTAGTTTGCTTATTCATCTTTTGTTGTTGCTATTGACTTAAGTAAATGTTTGCCTATTAAGAAGACCGGTCCTGGACTTCCCGTTGTGGCTCAGGGGTTAACAAATCCAACTAGGAACCATGAGGTTGTGGGTTTGATCCCTGGCCTCGATCAGTGGGTTAAGGATCTGGCATTGCCATGAGCTGTGGTGTAGGTCGTAGACCCAAGTTGCTGTGGCTCTGGCATAGGCCGGCGTCTACAGCTCCAATTTGACCCCTAGCCTGGGAACCTCCATATGCCGCGTGCAGGGTGCGGCCCTAAAAAGAGAGAAAAAAAAAAAAAAAGACTGGTCCTTTAAGTTATGTGGAGCAAACCCTGCCACATGGTTTGCTAAAGGGTGATGTTTTGTTGAGAATTTATAATGATTAGGTGAAAAACTCTACGCTGTAGTTTTGGCACCATGCTGAAGAAAATATTTCTCGACCAGACATTAATAAATAAAAATACATTCATTTAAATTTTCCTCAAATACTTAAAGTGAATATTTAACTTGACTTCTAATATATAAATTATATATACAGACATACATATAAATATATTTCAAAAATTTCAACACCAATAAAGATACACATTTAGATGGGCAGCCATGTCCAAAGCCCAAACTCTGGAGGGCCCTGGAATCCCAATCCTGTGACCTACTAGCAGCACTACTATGAATAGATTTACATTTTATGTCTGTTTCCTCATCTATAAAATGGGAACAGTCACTCTCAATAACTTTTTGCTGTTTTGCTATTATACACATATTTTAATTTTTAAATTTTTTAAATTTTTTGCTTTTAAGGGCCGCACCCGTGGGATATGGAAGCTCCCAGGCTAGGGGTCAAATCAGAACTGCAGCTGCCGGCCTACACCACAGCCATAGCAACGTGGGATCCAAGCCATGTCTGCAACCTACACCATACCTCACGACAATGCCAGATCCTTAACCCACTGAGCAGGACCAAGGATGGAACCTGCATCCTCATGGATACTAGTCAGGTTCATTTCCACTGAGTCACAATGGGAACTCCTAATATTATAGATTTTAGTTTTGCTTTTGTACTTTTTCAGTTTACATATGGACAGTTTCAACATTTTCTACCTCTGTTTCTTTGAGGAAACCCAAGCTCTGAGAGTGCTTGTAAGAGAATTGTATTTCTTTAAAAAAAAAAAAAGTTAACATTAACTGAAGATCTATCTTAAGGCGTCACATATAAAACAAAGGCAATATCTATTCAATACTGGCTTTTATACTATATTATTTTTGAAGCTCATTTCTTCCAAAACTACAGGAAGTATGAAACTCAGTTGATCATATTCTGTTGAGGGTCCTTTCAAAATACAGATTTCTGGGGCTCGCCTGTGGAGTTCTGATAATCGGCCATGTGCACAGATCGTTTACTTTAGAGGTACATTATTCCCATTTTATGGATTAGGACCCTGAATCCCAGAAGAGTCCTGTTTTACTCGAGATCCTAGTCATACACTCCAGACCTGCGCGCCTCTGTGTTTCTCTCACCCTCCTTCCTGGCCTGGAGAACTACTCATCCTCGAGCCCAGCTCAAAGTGGTTGCATCTGTGAGTCCTGGCGGCCCCGGGCAGCCCTGGCTTTCTGAGCCCCCCCGGCCACTGCGCTCACCCCGCGGAATCTGAGGGGTTCCTCCAGAGTCAGCACGGCCGGGGCGGGGGATGTCCCTGACTCCAGAGCCCGGGCCATGGGGATGCCCATGCTGCCCCGAACGCCCGGCCCCAAAGCGGCTGTACCTCGGTGATTATGGGCAGCCAGGTGCGCTGGTTCTCGTCCACATACACAGCCTTTGCCCAGATCCACAGGTGGTCCGGGTGCAAGGCCGCGTGCGCCCTGAAGAACGGGACCTCGCCCATGGTGCCTGGAGTCTGGGAATCAAACACTGGAGCCTCTCAGAGCTACTCGCTGGTCCACAGGATGCAAGGCTCGGATGCTTTATAGCAGGATGTGCGCGGGCGCCCCCAAGCGTCAGGGCGGGAGGAGGGCGGGGCGGGAGGAGGGCGGGGCGGGGAGGAGGGCAGGGCGGGAGGAGGGCGGTGCGGGAGGAGGGCGGGGCGGGAGGAGGGCGGGGCGGGAGGAGGGCGGGGCGGGAGAAGGGGATGGGTACAAGGCCCAGATGCAGAGTGCCATGCCCTGTGGGAAGACCACCGGGATCCGGAGCTGGCCCCGCACCCAACCTTGCCTTGTCCACTGAGACCCTGGCCTAGGAGCGCAGACCCAGGACTTCCACCAGACCCCCAGGCGGCCAGCCTCACCCTCCGCGCCCCACTCCCACTGCTGGGGAGGTGCTCAGGTCTGCGGCCTTGGCCTTTCCTTCTGTCAGGCGGCACCGGTGTCTTCCTCTCCGTCTGATGCCTGCACCCCACCGTCGGAGGCAGCCACTCTGGCTGCCCAAGCCACACCCCAGACTGGGACTCTGAGTCTCTGCTTGGAACTCACTCACAGTCGACGACGTTCGGGGACCCAGAGCCAGGGCCCCTCCACATCTGGAATCAGAAGAGACCGGTGCAAGCCTGAACCGGGCCTGGGCTTTCCCAGGTTCAAGGCACCACTTTCCGCCTGAGGATTTGGGTGTCAGAATCAATTTCCTTGGCAAACTGCAACTCTTGAAGCCCCCTCCTCCCCCGCCCCCCATTTTCCAGTCTTTGATGAGGCTGTGGTCACCTAATAGCTGTTGTGAAACACGGTGGTGAAGAAACATGGGTTTTTCCCTTTATAAGCTTTTGAATTAATTAGCGAAGACATCACTCAAAATGAACGCTTAAAAAGAAAGCCCCCCTTTCCGACTCCAAGATCAATGGATTTGAAGTCCCTGGGTTATAGGATCAAACTGGTCCTCTCTGTAAATTACATCCAATAAGGAAAAGAATTTCCCTTCATTTTGCAGTACCGCATGCCCATTAAGGCAATTAAGAAAATAAAATACAATGAGAAACATGTAAAAGGAACTGCAGCCTCCTTGCTCAAACATCAGCAGTGGGCAGGAGTTTGATGCCTCACGTTCAAGCGCTTTCTGACGAGGCACTAAGAAAATGATGTGTGATCTTTCGAAATGTCACAGAAATGAAAATGAGCTCAACACCTGATCCTCTGACAGCAAAGGTGTGTATCTGCTTCTCTGCCCATCTAGACAGCCTAATTCCCAGAAGGTGCTGAGGTGGCCTAAGGTAATAGAGATATAATTGACTTTACCAGGAACACAAAATAAAAGACAAAAGCCAAGTAAAGTTGGGAGTTGGGGGGGGGAGGGGTTGACATGAGCCCAGCAAACCTTTTTCCCACTGCAGCCCCCCTGGTGGTGCTATTTTTTTAATATTCAGGTTTGTGGCTTTCAGGCTGATTTCCTTGTGAATGGTTTTTGTGTGATTTTTTTTTGTCTTTTTTTTTGTCTTTTTTGTTGTTGTTGTTGTTGTTGCTATTTCTTGGGCCGCTCCTGCGGCATATGGAGGTTCCCAGGCTAGGGGTCGAATCGGAGCTGTAGCCACCGGCCTACGCCAGAGCCACAGCAACGCGGGATCCGAGCCGCGTCTGCAACCTACACCACAGCTCACGGCAATGCCGGATCGTTAACCCACTGAGCAAGGGCAGGGACCGAACCCGCAACCTCATGGTTCCGAGTCGGATTCGTTAACCACTGCGCCACGACGGGAACTCCTGTGAATGGTTTTTAATTCTTGGCCCAGGTAGCTACTGGTAGTAAGATAATATAGCCATGTTTTCTGTTGAGGAAGTCTCAGCCCAGGCTTGAGTTTTGAGGTCAAAAATGATAAGTCCAGCTTCCCAGGCCTCGATCAGTGGGTTAAGGATCCAGTGTTACCCTGAGCTGTGGTGTAGGTCACAGACAGGGCTCGGATCTTGCATTTCTGTGGCTGTGGTGTAGGCCAGTGGCTGTAGCTCTGATTTGGCCCCTAGCCTGGGGACTTCCACATGCCACAGGTGTGGCCCTAAAAAGCAAAAAAGAAAAAAAAAAAAAGAAAAAAGGGGTTCCCGTTGTGGCTCAGCACGTTAAGAACCCGACTATTATCCATGGGGACTCGGTTGGATCCCTGGCCTTGCCCAGTGGGTTAAGGATCTGGTGTTGCTGTGAGCTGTGGTGTAGGTCGCAGATGTGGCTCGGACCCCACGTTGCTGTAGTTGGGGTGTAGGCTGGCAGCTGCAGTTCTGATTCTACCCCTAGCCTGGGAACCTTCAGATGCCATGACTATGGCCCTAAAAACACACACACACAAAAAGACAAGCCTAGCTTAAACAGTGTTCCTGGGATGGTTTCTTGTGGCGAGAGAAAAGGATACCCAGGAGCCAGTGTGGCCACTACCCGGCCACAGGGGTGGCTCCATGACCCACAGTGACCCAGGGCCTGCTGACTTCATTAGCACTGGTTCTGCAAAAGGCCACAAAGGCCACCAATGATGGAGCAGGAATTGGACCCATTTGACTGGAGGCTTCTGAAGTTTCTGGGGCTATGACCCTCTTCCCCTACCATTTTGAAAGAATAATCAAATTCTGCAATTTCATATGTCATCTTGCGTAGGATTCAGAAAATCGTTTGAGTCGTCGAATCAGCAGGACTGAGGAGTTCATCGCGCAGCCTCGGTGGC
The DNA here is from genome assembly GCF_016906955.1 of Phacochoerus africanus. Lineage (NCBI taxonomy): Eukaryota > Metazoa > Chordata > Mammalia > Artiodactyla > Suidae > Phacochoerus > Phacochoerus africanus. Next base: position 119,542,717 of record NC_062552.1, read on the forward strand.
GGCCTGAGCCTTTATAGAAGTTCTGTGAGAGGGGAAACAGCGCTCCTGTGTGGCCTCAGAGACCATGCTGTCTGCCCCATCTTAGGGCTCAGGGCCAGGCAGCCTGGCTTTAGCGCTGTGCATTCCTTTCCAACCCTCGCCTTTATTAGTCTAGCAGCTCCTCGAGGATAATCCAGACAGTGTTTCACATGGAAAGGAACACTAAGCAGTTAGGTTGACTCATCTTTTTAATATCATCCTTAACTGACGCTTTCATGTCCTGACTTGGAGCCAGTTTTGCCTTTGCCTCTATCAAGCCTGTGAACTTGGCCAATCCTTGGCTGCCTTGGCCCCATCGCCACACTTTTGCAGTGAATGGGCCAAGCCTGTTTCTAACACAATGGTCCCTGACCCTCCGATAAAGTTGCCTAATGGGAGGAGGGAATGGCTGAGAGCGGTTTTGAGCAGAGTAGCCCTGGGTACCGGGGATCCCAGTAGCATTCCTTCTTCAGGACTGAGGAAGCCATTCTTCTTGTTTGGGTTCCAAAGAAGGCCTTGGGGGTGAGCCATGACCATTAGTGTGTTCTAGAGCTATGCTACGGGAAGTGTGGTCCTGGACCAGCTGCCTCTCCAGCCCCCAGACCCACTGAGGCAAGAATCTGCATTGGCACGAGGTCCCCAGGGGATTAGCAGGCATGCTAAGCATTGGTCCCCACAGGGGCAGGACCAGGAGGGAGAGATGGCGGGTGTCTGTCTGCTTATGTCAGTTCCCTCTATGGATTCTCTAACTACGACACAAAGTTGGATACGTGGTGGGAGTTCCCATCAGCAGAAACGAATCCGACTAGTGTCTATAAGGATGCAGGTTCAATCCCTGGCCTTGCTCAGTGGGTAGGGGTTCCCTAGTTGCCATGAGTGGTGGTGTAGGTCGCAGAGGTGGCTCGGATCCTGTGTGGCTGTGGCTGTGGCATAGGCCGGCTGCTGTAGCTCTGATTTGATTCCTAGCCTGGGAGCCTCCATATGCTAGAGGTGTGGCCCTAAAAAAAAAAAAAATAATAGTAATAATTTGGATATGTGTTTATCACTTAGTTCTAGGCTCTTTTATTTTTTGTCACAATGACTTCTGACACGTAAAGGGTTTTTCTCTTACAATCCTGCTCATCGGTGGCATCCCATCATCCATGACTGTAGCAACCTGTAAAAAACCTCTTTAGGGCTGCTTAGGATCCAGGCCTCCGGGCCCTACCCTGAAGGCCCCCAGATCACTGAGCTAGTGGATCACAACCCTGGCTGTTTGTTAGCATCACCTGGGATGCTTTCATAAAATACCTGTGCCTGGGCCCCCACTCCAGACCAATTAGGTTAGAATCTCTGAGACGGAGGCTTTGTTTTGGTTTTCGGTAAAGGATTCCTCTGGTGAGTCTAATAGGCAGCCAGCGTTGCAAACTACTTCTCTCGAGATCTGAGTTACTGGTTTTGAGGGATGACCAAAATTTCTCAAACTAAATAACTGTGAAAGTGTGAAGGCTATTCTTTCGGCTATCAGCTCTCATTGCGAACCTCACCCCAAGCCGGCCCTTCGCCTTTTTCCCGAGGCTCTACTTTTCATTTGCTGCTTCCAATCTTTCATGTGCAGGGGACCATAACAGCAAGTTTATTAGGATTGTCAGGGCCTGAGGGCTCATCAATGTGTGAAGCACAGAGGCTGCATCTGTGCCAGTCGCCTAGAGTGTGTTTTTTTTTAATTCTTTTTTTTTTTTTTTTTTGCTTTTTAGGGCCACACCTGTGGTACATGGAAGTTCCAGGCTAGGGGTTGAATTGCAGCTGTAGCTGCCAACCTACGCCACAGCCACAGCAATGCCAGATCCTTAACCCACTGAGCGAGGCCAGGGATCGAACCTGCATCTTCATGGATACTAGTTGGGTTCACTACCACTGAGCTACACATTTTTGTTTTTTTAAAGTCTAACATCTGGCCCATATTTCAGATAATTAGGGCTGATGACCTAGTGAATTCAGGGTAAGAGGGATGTTACAGCCTTTTCCCATAAGGGGTGAAATTTTTTCTCTTGATTAATGGAGAATCTGGGAGAAGGATATTCTGAGTGAAACTCAGGGACCTGCATGGCTACTATCTCTCTTTTCAAACTTAACAGAGTTTTCTTTAAGTCTTAAGCATTTCTCAAACTTTAGTTTAAAAAAATTTTTAAATGATTTTTATTTTTTTCCATTATAGCCAGTTTGCAGTGTTCTGTCAATTTTCTACTGTACAGCAAGGTGACCCAGTCACACATACATTCTTTTTTTCTCACATTATCATGCTGCATCACAAGTGACTAGATATAGTTCCCAGTGCTATACAGCAGGATCTCATTGCTTATCCATTCCAAAGGCCATCGTTTGCATCTATTAACCCCAAATTCCCAGTCCACCCCACTCCCTCCCTCTCCCCCCATTTCTCAAACTTTCAAGTCTATAGGGCCATCTTGGTAAAATGCAGATTCTCATTGGGTAGCGTTGGGGTGGGATTCTGCCTTTCTAACAGCTCCAAGGTGAGGCTGATACTCATGGTCTATGAACTACCCCCAAGGAGCAAGGCCCTATACTCACCCGAGACACACACCACACAAGTGCAAAGGCAGACACGATAACTTCTACTCAAAACATACCAAAGAGCTGACCCTCCCAAACTGGGGGAGGGAGCAGCACGTGGTAGAAACGTAATGGACACTTAGAGCTGGAAATGAGGCTCCCCTTTGCCTGGAGATAAGCTGAGATTTACCAAAACATGTATCAGAAACCCTGGTCAAGCCTGGACTTCCTCTGCACTTGGAGTGTTACAGCTGCCCCCTCTCTGGGGCTGCTCAGTGGCTTGGCTTTTCTTCCTCCATCCTCTGTTCTAATTTAATTTAATTTGATCGCAGTCATTTGACCTCAGAAAAATATTTCACGTATCTCTTTATGCCTCAAAGACAAATGGCCCTTCATTTCATGCTTCTAAGATATCTAAGCTGAGGTAAATATATTAACTACATGGTGCTTTTAGCTTTCGTGCTGACAATGTCCCCCAGTACCATTCACCCAGTTACCTCCTGACCTAGCTTTTCATTTTTAGGATATTTTAAATGGAAATCTCACCAGTTAACAGCATGGGGGACTTATTTTTATATGACGTATATAAATAGAGTATGCTAGGAAGTCCCCATTGTGGCGAAGTGGAAATGAATCCGACTAGTATCCATGAGGGTGTGGGTTCGATCCCTGGCCTTGCTCAGTGGGGTAACGATCCAGCGTTGCCGTGGGCTGTGGTGTAGGTCGCAGATGCGGCTCGGATCCCGCGTTGCTGTGGCTCTGGCCTAGGCCAGCGGCTACAGCTCTGATTCGACCCCTAGCCTGGGAACCTCCATATGCCTCGGGAGTGGCCCAAGAAATGGCAAAAAGACAAAAAAATAAAAATAAAATTAAAAAATAGAGTATACTTTATACTAATATGTATATTTCTTGTGCTAGGTCAGAATCTAGTCGTTTCTTAATTTTTCCAATTTTTTAGCCAATCTCCCAAAGACGGCTGAATAATTTATCCTTCCACACGAGATTTCAGACACAACCACTATGAAATATGACATTTCCATGTACAAATGGGTCTGTTTCTGGGCTCTGTTCTGTCCCATTTGACTGTTGCTATGGTAAAACCACACTTAAACATTATTATGAATTTGAATTTGAAATTCATTTTTTTTTAATCTTTTTGCCTTTTCGAGGGTGGCTCCTGCAGCATAGGGAGGTTCCCAGGCTGGGGGTCTAATCGGAGCTGTAGCCGCCGGCCTACGCCAGAGCCACAGCAATGCGGGATCCAAGCCCAAGCCGTGTCTGAGACCTACACCACAGCTCATGGCAATGCCGGATCTTTAACCCACTGAGCAAGGCCAGGGATCGAACCCGCAACCTCGTGGTGCCTAGTCTGATCCGTTAACCACTGAGCCATGACAGGAGCTCCTGAATTTGAAATTCTTGATGGGAGAAGTCATCTCCCTTTATTTTTTTTTTGTTTTTTTCCAAAATTGTAGTTTTGCATTTCTGTGTGTTTTTCTTCATACTCTTGGGATTTTTGCTTTTTAAGGATACACTCGTGGCATATGGAGCTTCCCAGGCTAGGTGTCACATTGGAGCTACAGCTGCCAGCCACAGTCACAGCCACAGCAACACAGGATCCAAGCCACGTCTGTGACCTACACCACAGCTGTGGCAATGCTGGATCCTTAACCCACTGAGCCAGGCCAGGGATCCAACCTGCATCCTTGTGGTTACTAGTTAGATTTGTTTCTGCTGCGCCGCAACAGGAACTCCCAACATGAATATTTTTAATTTGCTGTAATTTTATTTAGATTTTTTGTATCTGCCTCTTGTCACTATGTACCAAATGAAAACATTCTATTTTCTCTGTGTTTATATCACTTAGATTATATATATAATTATGCCTTAAAAGTTGGAAAAGATACATTTACATTTACATTTTAAGGCATATAATTATGCCTTAAAAGTTGGAAAAGATACATTTACATTTTTTTAATTGATGCATGCATAACATGGCATGAAGGTATGCATGAATGCTATGTTTTTTCTTTTGAGGGCTGTACCTGCAGCATATGGGAGTTCCCAGGCTTGGGGTCTGATCAGAGCTGCAGCTGCAGCCTACACGGCAGTTTGTGGCAACACTGGATCCTTAACCCACTGAGCAAGGCCAGGGGTCAAATGCACATCTTCATGGACACTGTGTTGGGTTCTTAACCCACGGAGCCACCATGGGAAGTCCATGAATGGTATGTTTTATACTACCCTCTAGAATAAAATTTTCATGTTGACATTGCACTCAGCATCCTTGCTAAACTCTTGTATTCGTTTTGATAGTTGGTCTATCTGCAAATGATAAGTTTTTTTTCCTCTTCCTTCCCAATCTTTATTCTTCCTTATGTTTGTCTGTCTGCCTGTCTCTCTCACCGTCTCTCTCTTTCAGTCTCTAATTCTTTCCGTCTCAATGACTTTTTGTTAAAATAAGTTAAATACCAGGAGTGGTGGATGGCAGGTGTTCCTGTCCTGTTCCTGTCTATAGTAAGAATTCTTCTAAAGTCTAACCAGTAAGCATGACATTAGCTGAAAGCTGAGGTAGATATGCTCTTTCAGTTCAAGAATGTCCTACCATTCCTACTTCTTCATTTTTTTTTTTAACCATATGTGTTGAATTTTACTGGATACCTTTTCTGCGTCTATTGGAAGGATCTACATTTGTGGTGAGGCGGTAACTGCAGTGCTGTAGGTTGCCTACCCCACCCTCATTTCTCGTCTTCATGCTGCAGAAAACCTCATTCTGGGCTGGGGGTGGGGTGCTCTGCCTCTTAACTCTTCCTGTAACTGGGAGTAAGGATGACCAGCCTCATGAGTAAATCCTGATTTCTCCAAGGCCATTCTTGGTTTGGGGTGCCTCCGTGCCTTACATGCTTTCTTGCCTATGGAACCAAACTTGTTTTTTCCTTTAGATCTAGCAAGTTCTCAGCGATTAGGTCTTCAAATCTTATCTGTCTCACATTCTCCTAATTTTCTTCTTTTGTAAGGATTATTGAATATGTATTTATATTTCTGTATCCATCTTCCACATCTTAGCTCATTTTTATTCTTTCCTTCTCTTTTAGCTAATAAATCCCGGGAGCTTCCTAAGACTGATTTTTTTTTTAGGTCAGTAATTTACTATTTATTGGTATCCGTTATGTAATTTAGTTTTCCTATGCAGTTTTTCATCCTGGGAATTTTATTTTTATTTCCATAACTTCGTGGGGGTGTAGACAAGAGAAGAATACAATTTAAAATCTTCCTGGTTTCACTTTTTTTTTTCTTTTTACTGTCACACCTGCAGCATATGGAAGTTCCTGGGCTAGGGTCGAATCAGTGCTACAGCTACAGGCCTGTGTCACAGCCACAGGAACAATGGCTCGAAGCTGCATCTGTGACCTGTGCTGCAGCTTGCAGCAATGCCAGATCCTTAACGTAATGAGTGAGGCCAGGAATCAAACCTGCATCTTTATGGAGGCTATGTCATGTTCTTAACCTGCTGAGCCACAGTGGGAACTCCCTGGTTTCACCTTTTTTTTTTTTTTTGGTTTTCGGGGCCACCCCTGCTGCATATGGAGGTTCCCAGGCTAGGGGTCCAGTCAGAGCTACAGCTGCCGGTCTACACCACAGCCACAGCAACATCAGATTCCAGCCGTGTCTGCAACCTGCACCACAGCTCACAGCAACACTGGATCCTTAACCCACTGAGCGAGGCCAGGGATCAAACCTGCAACCTCATGGTTCCTAGTCGGATTCATTTCCACTGTGCCACGATGGGAACTCCTGGTTTCACTTCTTGCATGATTCCTCTGAGAACACTTTAAAGGAGAGCCTTTGGTAAATCTTCTAAGGATGTGCTATCTAATATAAAATGACTATTCACGTGTGATTATTGGGCACTTGAAGCGTGGCTAGTCTATATTGATATGTGTTGTGGTGTAAAATACACACCTGATTTCAGACGTAACACAGACATGCACACACAGTAGGCAATGTTACCCATTTCCACAAATATGCCATCTTCCCTCATTGCACTACATAAATCTTTGCTTTTAGTCTTTGTCAACAAAAAAAGTCATAAATTTCTCAGGATGCTGTGTGTGTACTATGCAAACTCATGGGCTCTGAGCAGGACCTGAGCACTCTGCTAAAGGCAGAAACGTGAGCTGTAAGATGTAGACATTAAACTATCCAAACACCACACAGAGAGCGTTTCACTGACTCTGGAGTTCTGGGAAATCATCTGGATAATCGAGGTTGCTGCTCAAGTGAGCCCTGGGCAGGGGTGATGTCACAGTGCCTCCCTGTAAAGGAGGACATTAATTTTATCTTTAATAAAAGACCTGGGATCAGGATATTTAGAAGGGAATTGGGGTAATAACCATGACGTGAGTGCCTTATGAGTACTCCAGGGTTTCTTTCTCATCTACCTTTTCAATTATTTTTCATTTTTCCATCTGCCTTTCTTCTTCCACCTTAAGCTTCCACTCAGCCAACAGTTCCACACATTGCAAAGAAAAGACAAAACAAACTAAAAAAAAAAAATCCTTCTCCCTAGCAAAACAACATTTGTTCAAGTTAGGAGAACTTCAAGTCATAGGAAAGTGATGCATCAGGTCAGCCCTTTCTTTGAGGAATTCAGAGAAGGGGGCCCGACAGTCACCTAAAAGGAACATCGGGGGCCCTGGGACTTGTTTGACTCCCCGGGTGGGGTATAAATGAGGAAAGAAGGCCAATTTTATGTGTCAACTTGACTGGCACAAGGAATGCCCAGACGGGTGGTTAAATGTTACTTCTGGGAGGTGGGCAGTCTGTGAGGATGGTTTCTGAACGATCGGCATTTGAATTGGTGAAATGTGTAAAGCTGCATCTGCCTCCCTCATTGCCTTTAAAATCCCTGTGTGGGTGAGCATCACCCAATTCATAGAGGGTCTGAATTTTAATGAACCAAACTTGGGTCCACTTGCCTGCATGCAGTAAAGCCAATCTATAGGCACTGTGGTTGTGGAAGAGGAAAGTACAGCATTTACTACAGGATACCAAACAAGGAGAATGGGCAGCTCATGCTCAAAAGGCCCAAATTCCCTGATGGTTTCCAGGGAGGGATTTTTTTTTTTCTTCTTTTTAGGGCCACATCCATGGCGTATGGAGGTTCCCAGGCCAGGGGTCTAATCGGAGCTGTAGCTGCCGGCCTACGCCAGAGCCACAGCAATTTGGGATCTGAGCCAAGTCTGTGAACTACACCAAAGCTCATAGAAATGCCAGATTCTTATCCCACTGAGCGAGGCCAGGGATTGAACCCACAACGTCATGGTTCCTAGTTGGATATGTTAACCACTGAGCCATGACAAGAACTCCTTTTTTGTCTTTTTTAGGGTCACCCCCATGGCATATGGAGAGTTCCAGGCTAGGGGTCAAATTGGAGCCACAGCTGCCAGCCTATACCAGGGCCACAGCAACACCGGATCATTAACTCACTAAGCAAGGCCAAGGACCCAGCCCGCATCCTCATGGATACTAGTCAGATTCATTTCCACTGAGCCATGATAGAACTCCCCAGGAAGGGATTTTAAAGGCAGTGTGAGGGAGGAAGCTGCAGGTGTATGAGCAGCTTGTGCACAGTTCTCAGATTGGTGGACATCTAGATGAAGTTTCAAGCAACATCAGCCTTCTGGTTTCCATAGGTCTAGTGTCTGTTTCTTGTGGTCAGCAGTGTTCACCTGGTGGGGGTCTGCTTCCTGTAAAAACAACTTAGGAATGTGTGTCAGGCCTTTATCTATATCATTCGGGAAACTGTGAGTTTGATGGTTCTGCTGTGTGGCACATTTCATAGCCTGCATATTTACTAGGGTCCAGGCCACCTGCTATTCTTTGTTTCTCCATCTTCATGTTTCCTAATCATGAACTCTTGAGTCAGCCCTTTGAGACTCAAGGGAGGCTTGGGAGACTAAAGCAAGAGCCTTGCATGTCCAAGGACAGGGACACAGGGGCTTGTAGATGGTTTCAGGAATAGAACAAAAAGACTGGTGTTTCCTGCCCTGGGAACTCCCAGTTTTCAGGTCTTCAGAGCTGGACTGAAATCTGCACCTTTGACGCTCTGGCTCTGAGGCCTTTGAGCAAACACCACTGTCTTTCCTGAGTGTCCAGCTTGCAGACTGAAGATCATGGGACTTCTCAGCCCTCAGAAATGCATGAGCCATTTCCTCATAATAAATCTTTTTTTTAATATATATCTGTATCTGTGAATTGATTGATGGATGAGTAGATAGATAGATAGATAGATAGATAGATAGATAGATAATCTCATATTGATTTTGTTTCTTTGGGTACCCTAATACAGATGCAGTAATGGAGGGTGGAGGCAGGATGCAAGAGTTCAACATTCAGGTGCCTCTGGGTAGCAGGCATGCTGGGATCTGGAAAGAGACCTGCAGGATGGAAGGAAGCTGAGGTCAGGCCAGATGTCTCCAGTGGGTGGGGCCTCTGGTGGTACTGAATAAATGAATAAATACTAGTCCTATGTAAATTGCTCAGCAATGAAATAGAGCTGGGGAAGGTTAGCCAAGATCACACTGTATTTATAAACATTGATTGTAAGCATATGATTATGAAAGAGTCTAACTGAAGAGAGGGCTTCCTGGAAGGGTCATTCACTTTGGCAAAGTAGAGCAAAAATAGCAACACTGTTTATTCGTGTTGCTGGGAAATGAGTCAGAGATTGCAAGCTGAAATTCAAAACTAGGCATGAGGGTCCTGGAATGGTAAGCACAATTTGGTTTGTATGGAAATATATGACTTTTTTTTTCTAGGAAGAGGATCCAGACTCTAAAGATTAAAAACTACCAGAGTTCCCTTGTGGTGCAATGGGTTAAGGACCTGACATTGTCACTTCAGAGGCTCAGGTTGCTGCTGTGTTGCAGGTTTGACCCCTGGCTTGGAACCTCAGCCAAAAAAAAAAAAAAGACAGCTACCAAACATGTGATTTGTTTTCTCGATAATTGAAGTTTTCCCTCTCCTTTAGGATAACTTAAAAATGTCATTTTCTGAGGAAAAAATTCTCCGTCCTCCAGAGTGTGGCATTTGTTCTTGAGTTCATAGAGAGGAGACGAAATATAAATAAACTTCCTCTTATTGGCTCACCAGGGCAAGCGATTAATGACATTAGGCTTTGGAAATAATCATGAGAAGTTTTAACACCCGGGTGGACCATCTCCTTAACTGATGGTACTCCCTCTGCTTCTGTGCCTTTTTGGTTCTATTTACTTCTCAAGGCATTTATTTACTTTTTCTTCTCTTTCTGTTTACCACTCCTTTACGATGGCTGCTGTGGCTCTTCATTCTCCTTCTCTGCTGTCTAAATTTACATGACATTATCTGGATGAGGAGCTCAGGATGCCAAAGGCTGCACAGCAACAATTTTTCTTAAAGCTTTACATCCACACTAGTTTTCCTGGTTTGTGTTTATGCCAAAAATCTGACCACTGCATTCATCTGGGCATTGCTGTATTTTGTTAAAGCTAAGCAAACTAGCTGTGGCTGTAACCTTTGGAGCCTGGAATATATTTCTGTAATATCAAGTCAAAGAGTTGCTGTTTTTTTTTTTTTTCCCCCTCATTCTAATTTACAACCCTCCGCTGCTGGTTCTAGCTCTTCCCAGGTTTCTGAGAACTGCTGGAGAAGGTCATAGCTTTTTTTCTGGTTTTATACATTCATCATGTCTGATCCCACGCAGCCCACTCAGCAGTCTTGCTGATTTATTATCTCACTCATATTGAGGATTCCAACTTATCCTTTTTCTAATTCTTCACCGGAACGTAAGCTCCATAAGGGCAGAGGCTTTGTTTTGTTTCCAAATATCCTGAGCACCTAGGAGAGACTAACACCTGGAAGACACTTCAGTGAAGTCAGTCAGAACGAGGAAGACCAATACCACATGATATCACTTATATGTGGAATCTAAAATACGGCACAAAATGAACCTACCTACAGAACAGAAACAGACTCACAGACATGGAGAACAGACTTGTGGTTGCCAAGGGGGATGAGGGAGGGAGTGGGATGGATGAGGATTTTGAGGTTAGTAGATGCAAACTATTACATGTAGAATGGATGAGCTATGAGGTCCTGCTGTTCAGCACAGGGAGCTATGTCTCCTGGGATAGAACATGACGGAAGATAATATGAGAAAAAGAATGTGTATCTATGTATGACTGGGTCACTATGCTGTACAGCAGAAATTGACACACATTGTAAATCAACTATACTCTAATAAAAATTTTTTTTTTTAAGTGCTTGAATGAGCAAGTGGGGTTCAGAAAACTCCTTGTGTTAGGACTTTTCCTACTAAGTAATTGAAACTCATTCTCCCATCGACTGTGGGCTGCCCAGAGTAGGGAGTGGCAGCAGCAAGAAAGTAAAAACCCACAGTATTATATTTATAACATGGACAAACTGTACACACCCAGAAGGCATGAAAAATTCTAACAAATTAATAGAAGAATGGGCAAAAGACCTGAAAAGACCCGTCACAAAAGAGGATATCCAAAAAACCAGTAAACATAGGACAAGGAGCCAAACCTCCTTCCTCAAAAGGGAATTGTAAATTATCCACAGAGAGATCCTGCCCACCGCAGCGGCTAAAATGGAAAATACATCCCAATCCTCCTTCCTAGAAGTGTCCTTTGCTTAAGAATGTGTGGAGTTCCTGCTGTGGCACAGTAGATTAGGGATGCGGAGTTGTCTCTGCTGAGATGCGGATTTAGTCCCCAGCCTGGCACAGTGGGTTCAGGATCTGGCACTGCCACAGCTCAGGTGCAGCTCGGATTCAGATTCAATCCCCTGGAACTTCCATATTCTGCAGTGCAGCCAAAAAAAAAAAAAATTTCTTCCTTATCCTGATGTCATAAACATGTCTACTTATATTTGATTCAAAAATATTAAAGTGTTGGGGGTTTTTTGGTTTTGTTTTTTGGCCGCAGCTGTGGCATGCAGAAATTCCCAGGCCAGGGATCGAACCCATGCCACAGCAGTGACAACGCCGAATCCTTAACCACTAGGGCACCAGGGAACTTAAAAGTTGTTTGTTTTTAATTATTTTTTTTTGTCTTTTTTAAAACCTCCAATGGCATATGGAGGTTCCCAGGCTAGGGGTCCCGGATCAGACCTACAGCCACCGGCTTACACCACAGCCACAGCAATGCCAGATCCAAGCCACCTCTGCGACCTACACCCATAGCTCACGGCAACATTGGATCCTTAACCTGCTGAGTGAGGCCAGGGGTCAAACCTGTGTCTTCATGCATGCTAGTCAGATTTGTTTCAGCTGAGTCACGACAAGAACTCCTAAAGTTTTGATTTTTTTTCCCATTTTTTTTATTAAGTTTTGATTTTTTTAACACTTAGTTTTCAATATGCCTAGAATCCATTTTGGGGGGTTATATAAAGTAAAAATTCAATTTTTTTCACATGACGTTTCTTAATTCCACTAAGCACATAGTGCATTCTCTACCCAGCGCTGTATGATTACTTTTGTCATATACCACGTTCTCATGGGTATGGATGTATTTCTGGGCTATCATATTCCATTTTTCTATTTATTTATTGTTGCATCAATACCACACTTTTATTTCCTATCTATGCATAATTTTAATATCAAACTTACTTTTCCTTTTACCTTACCTATTGCCTTTTGGAAAAAAAATTCTTTTGTTTAGCAGCCAGGGTCTATGCTAAGCTGGGCTTCAACCTCCTCTAGTCTATCCTATTAAATTTTGTTAGGGAGAAATCTAACAAAAGATGTGTGAGAACTAAACACTGGCTACTACAAAGTGTAGCTGAGAGAAATTAAAGAAGGCTGAAAAAATGGAGAGAAATAGAATGTTTATGGGTTAGAAAATTCAGTATTGTTAAGAAGGCAGTCTTCCCCATATTGATCTGTTGATTCAATGAAAACCTAATCAAACTCCTAGAAGACTTTAAAAAAAATTGGCAAGTGGAGTTTCCATTGCAGTTCAGCAGGTTGAGAACTTGACATTGTCTCTGTGAGAATGTGGGTTTGATCCCTGGCCTTGTTCAGTGGGTTAAGGATCCGGTGTTGCGGCAAGCTGTGACATAGATCACAGATATGCCTCAGATTAGGCATTGCTGTGGCTGTGGCATAGGCTGGCAGCTGCAGCTCTGATTTGAACCCTATTTCGGGAACTTCCATGTAGGTGTGGCCTTAAAAAAAAAAGTAAAAAGAAAAAAAAAGAATAAATTTGCACTATATTAAAATTAAAGGAGTTCCCGTCATGGCGCAGTGGTTAACGAATCCGACTAGGAACCATGAGGTTGCGGGTTCGGTCCCTGCCCTTGCTCAGTGGGTTAAGGATCCGGCGTTGCCGTGAGCTGTGGTGTAGGTTGCAGACGCGGCTCGGATCCCGCGTTGCTGTGGCTCTGGCGTAGGCCGGTGGCTACAGCTCCGATTCAACCCCTAGCCTGGGAACCTCCATATGCCGCGGGAGCAGCCCAAGAAATAGCAACAACAACAACAACAAAAGACAAAAGACAAAAAAAAAGAAAAAGAAAAAAAAAGAAAATTAAAGAAGTCTACTTACATGGTATACTATAAAAGAATGGAAAGTCAACTTGCCAAGTAGAAGATGTTTTTAGTACATGTATCTGACACAAGACTCTTATATAACATACATAAAGAACTTCTGCAAATCAATATGAAAACGAGGAAAGCCAGTAGATAAATGGGTAAAATGTTTGAACAGGGACCTCACCACAGAGGTTATCCAAATGGCCAATAGGCATATGAGAATAAGCTCAACATCATTATGCATCAGGGAAATGCAAGTTGAAACCAATATTAGACACCGCTGTGTACTAACCATAATTGATGATAAAAGGAAAAAAGTCAGAAAACATCAAGTGCTGGTAAGGTCGTGAACAACTCGATCTTTCCACCCTATTGGTAGAAATGTAAATTCGTACAATTTGGGAAACTATTTGACAGTTTCTGCAAGTGCTAAAAACACGTATACCTCATGATGCAACAATTCCATTCCTAGGTACACACCCCGCAGAAATGGGAGCATATATCCTCCTGAAGCCCTGGACTAGAATGGTCATTGCAAAGGTGTTCAAACTTGAAACTACTCAAAACCCCATCAGTGGTTGCATGGTATTCCTTCCATCATGGTGTTTCCACCCAGGGGACTACAACTTGGCAATGAGAGTGAACGAATTAGAGTTATGCACAGCCAACTGGATGAATCTCACAAACATAGGGTTAAGGAAAGTCAATCAGCCTTGGGAGAACTTCTGGGCCAAAGAAGCCAGGCTTGAAGGGGTATATACTGCGTAACTCCATTTACAATTGCATTTTTTCCCCCAAAGCTAATCTATACCTTCATGAGTCAGGGTATAGACTGGGTTGAGGAGGTAATGGTTGGGAAGAAGCACAGGGGAGCTCCTAGAGGTCTGGCCACATTCTCTTTTTCGAGCTGGGTTCTGTTTCCCAGCTGGATTCAGTTTGGGAATATGCTGTATGCTCACAATACTTGCCATTTGCTGTATGTACACTATACTCGTTAGACGCTTTCTAATGTTCAAAGGAAAGAGCCATCGAGTGTTAAATGAAGAGAGAAAAGCTGGAGTTCCATTGTGGCACAGCACGTTAAGGATCTGGCATTGTCACTGCAGCAGCTTGGATCATTGCTGTGGCTCAGGTTCCATTCTTGGCCTGGGAATTTCCATATGCCACGGACACAGCCCAAAAAACAAAACAAAACCAAAAAAAGAGAGAGAGAAATTATATGGAATCGTGATAATTAAAAACCAAAGGATCAACACAGGCTTAGATGCTTTAGGAAGTAAGGTGGTTGGTGGGGCCTGGATGGTGCCAGCAGTCTTTGCAGGAGAAGGGGTGCTGGAACGGCCTCAAAAATTTTGACAGGCAGGTTCTGGATGAAAGGGAATAGATCCTTTGGCTCCAGATAAAAAAAATTACCTTTGAAAAGTGGGCTGATGATTATAACCTATTCTTTCCATCCAAAGAAGTCTTTCTGACCAGCTCTTTAAAGGAAAAGATTAAAAGGGACTTTCAGCATGATACAGAGGGGCTGGAGAGAGGCAGACACAACTGCACAGTCTCAGTCAGGTTACTTTGCTTCTCCGAGTCTCAGTTTCTTCATCTGCAAAGTGGAAGAAAAAACTGTCCCTTCAGAGGATTATGGGAGCTAAACATGCTGGTTGACATAAAAGTGTTAGTTTAAAAAAAAAGATGGGCCCTAGATGGCTTCATTTGTCCCTAAAGAAACACTGCATTATAGTTTGGGTTTAAGCATCGACAAGCTTTTCCTGGACCTCCTCCCCATCAGGCGCCTGTAGGTGACCAAGACAAACATATAGACGGAGGACTTCAGACTCCCTGTGCCCCTCACTGGAGCTGCTGTTATTAGCACAGAGGCTGAGGGCATTGGTGCTGGGACGACTCACAGAGAGGGCTAGAGTGCGTCTAGCTGCCTTACGCAGTTTATTAATTTAATTCCCTTTGGCTGCTCCATGCCTGGCCTAGAGATGAAGCAGCACTTTTATTTGAGGACAAGAAGTCAGCTCACAGTGGGTTCTCGAGTCCCCTGATGCCAAATGTGCTTGATTTGTCAGACTCTGTAGAAATGTTCCCTCCCACTGACATCCTGGAGATTCAGTGTCATGAGTTGTGGGACTCCTGGGAAGCAGGAGATGGATGGTGAACTCAAAATGTATCTTGCCCAATCTCCTGCTTCAGGGGACTTTACCACCTCTTGCCTGGGCTTCTTGGGGAGCTTCCTAAATTACCTCCCCAACTCTAGACCCTCCTTAGCAGCCCCCTACCCCCTCATCCTCCCCTACCCCCTCATCCACACACCAGAGTGAGCATAAAGCTCAAACTACTGAGCTGGCTGTACAAGATCTTCTAAGATCTGGCCTTGTTCAGCACTGGAAGCAGGCAGACCACTGAGATTGCTGCTGTGCACGGGGGCAGGGAGGGTGGTGGCCTGCGTGAAGGCAGAGGCAGCTGGATGCTGAGAAACAAGCAGGTGAAGAGGCCTGCAGGAAGTGACATCAACAGGAAGTAAGGAAGAATCAACAGGAAAGAAAGTAAAATCAATAGGTAGGAGGAAGGAATCAACAGGAAGTAAGACAGAATCAACAGGGAGTCAAGTCAAACCAGCAGGTAGTAAAGTAGAATCAATAGAAAGAAAATCTATTTGGGTTGAGATGGGTTTGTGGGGGTGGGGCAGGGTGGGGGATGGGGGAGCAGAGACCCTCTCCCCAGATTCTCTCCTGGAACCTGTGTTGATGGGTGGCCATTCACTATGATGAGAAACACACGGAGAGGGGCCCTCCAGAAATGGACCCTAAGAGAAAGGCTCATGGTGGGCTTATTAATATCAGAGAGCAGGAAGGAGGGCCTGGGAAAGTGAAACGGGGTGAAGCCAATGCAAGGAGAGCTTATTAAGCTGGCCACCGCCTTGAGTGTCTGGTTGCTGGATGGATGCTACAGACCTTCTGAATCACTTTGTGAAACGCTTCTCAGGACCGTGCCCCGAGGGGAAGAAAATGGGCCGCCCCCCCCCATCCCATAGGTCAAGAGCTGCCCTTCGGTGTTGACGCCCCACACTTCCGGTTGTGCAGATGTGACTGCCCAGGAGCATGACACCCATGAGAGAAGCCCTGGGATGTGTGGCCCAAAGCTGAGACCAAAGGACACTTGCCCAGAGCTGGTCACAGCTCAGCAGAATGGCCAGGGCCACAGTGGTTGGAAAAGAGGTGAGACTGAGGGTGAGAGTGTTGTATTCCATCCGAGAGAGGCGTGCGGGGCAGTTCAGTACCCACTGCAAAGGAGGATGTGTTAAAAGAGAAAGGACGTGGCCCTGTGCTTGGGAAACCCAGAATCTCATGGGAAATCTCGTAGGAATGACGCAGACAAATTACCCGCATGGTGCTAAGTGCGCCTCTGCTGCTGGTCTCTGTCAATGTCTGTTTGCTTTGTGTCAGGCACCCTCGGAGTTAAGCGCTTTACCATGGATTGGTTCCTTTAGTTCTTGCTGCAGTCCTGTAGGGAGGTCCTAGTATTATCCCCACCTCCCAGAGAAGTGGGGCATCGTCTAAAGTCATAATCTAGTAAGTGGCAGAGCCAGGATGCGAAGGTTTTCGCCCCTTTGGAGTTATCAGAGGAAGCAGGGGCAGTGTCCGGTGGGTGGGAGGGGGCAGATCAGCCCCGCGTTGGTTGGAATAATATCTCCTTGTATTTTTGCACCCGTGATTTAATCAATGCTAATAATACAAAGCAGGACTCATTGTTATTCTCTTAATTTTACCGAAGGGGAAACAGAGGTGAAATATCTTTCTCCTGGTCACCCAGAGCGTCAGTGCTGAGGTCACTGCGGGATGTCGGCCAGGTGACTGTGGTGTGGCACCTTCCCTGCCTCTGCCCTGTACAGAGTGGGTGGCCTGCTTTGGGAGAGGGATGACCAGCAAGGCCTGGGCCCACTGGCATTCTGGTGCCATCCCCAAGTGATCCAGGCACCAGTAAGCAGACTCAGTTTTACCTCTGTAATTTCCTTCCGCCATAAAGATTTATTTGGGGGTTACATTGAAGAATGGAATCCTCAAAGCCGAGAGCAAATGCCACTTGATTTCACACCTGGGGGGAAATATTTCTTCTCCTTTAGACCCTACCTCCTGGGTCTTTCTTCCCCAATGCCAGCTGTGGGGCTGTGGGCCACCAAGCTTATGGCAGCAGTCGCACTCCAGAGAGCAGAAGCCATGTGGGTCCCCTTTGGTTTAAGTCAAAAGTGAGATGACTAGAGGAGCTTGGATAGTCATTGTCCCCAAGGCAGGTGGGCCAGTTCTGGGGTAAGACCATGAAAGGGACAAGCACAGGGTATATTAAATAGTACCCTCGAGTATCTGTATGAGTATACATAAGTATGTTTGTGTATATACACTCATATATGTGTATGTAGAGTCTCGTGCATATGTAGGATTCGGTATATAGTATCTAATAGAGCTCAGGAGGTGCCAGCCTCCTTATGATCCTCTCAGCTGCCCTTTGAAGCAGGAACAATTTATATCCCCATTTTACAGAGGAGGAAATTGAGTCAAGCAGAGGTTAAATGATCACCCAAAGTCTCACAGGTAAGCAAGAGAACAGGGATTCCAGCCCAGGCAATCTGGCTCCGGGATCATGTAGGTGTGCCGGTCACCTGTCTGGATGAAAGAATTCGGCTGGACATTGGATGGGAGATGGATTGAGCTGGACAAGATGCCCAGGTGCAGCTCATAGCGTGAGACTCCTATTGTTCTAATCCCTCCTCCCCACCCACCCCATCCCCTCAGTTATTCTCTAGGCAATTTGACCCCAAGGGGTACTGTGACCCATTGCTTTGAACCCCTCTTTGCATTTGGAGATGACACATCTGGCTATTTTAGTGACTCAGGTTATTTTCCCTGCAAGTGTTTACCATAAGCCGTACTCAACTCCTTGGTCCAGTCACCTTCTAGCACGACATCAGGCCTTCAGACGAGGACCAAGATCTGCCTCTGGAGGAGCTATGACCCCGCTTGCACTACATCCTGGGGACAGAGGGTGGAAAGATGCCTTCGGAAGAACCCAGGTGCTTTCACCTTAGTGGGGGATGCTTTGAGTGGAGCCTTTAGAACACATTGATCACCAGCTGGTGACCTTGGCCCATCTGACCTTTCCTGGAGCCTCAGCTTCCCCATCTACAACTTGAGATGATCCTCTTAGGTCTTTCTTATTTTAATAGCCTCTGAGCCTAACCACTCTCTTCCTCACAGACCTTCCAGTGGTGCTTAGATCCCTAGGGCTGTCTCTGATCTCTTTTCACAAGCAGGTAGCACGGCCGAGGTGATTCTTCAATGGAATGTGTATTGCTACAGGGAGGACCAAGGCTAATACCTTCTGCTGCTCCAGACAAAACAGCATTACAGTCTTTCATTATATTTTTAAAGAGGAGAATAAAAATGGAGAAGTACCCTGGAAGGATGTTGAATTTGCCTTCCTAACTGAATCTAGGAGAGAATCCTTGCAGAAAAAAATATGTACGTATGAAAATGTATCTTCATATTTTTTAGGTTAGGAGTGAAATGGTGCATTTTCTAAGCAATTGCAGCTTCAAGTCAAGGCTCCTACCTCCCCTGGTGGTCAGATGGCCACCCCAAGCCCCTGCTATCAAAAAGTCTGTGGCAACCACTGTAGGGATGCAAAGAAAACTTAGGGCAGCAAAGTCTTCCAAGTGTTGTGGTAAAGGTCTTTATACATTGTGATGGGGACAAAAGGAGAACTAGTTCCTCTTGAGGGGATGGTCGGCACACCTCTGATATTGTCAGGACAGGTAACACGACCTGCTGTAGAAAATAATGTCCAAAATCTCAGTAGCTTAACACAATATGAATTGACGTCTCCCTCCAGTGGGAGGGATGGTCGCTCGAGGATGGTCTTTCCACAGGCTATGCAGGGACCTGCGCCCTTCCATACTGTGGCTGTGACATTCCCTAGGGCCCCTGAGTCTCCTGCTGGGTCTGTGGTCTCTGGCTTAGAGAGGGGAGAGGAGAGAGGCCAACCAGGGGGTTTCTCGGGGATGAATGTTGCTCCTCACTTCCGGCTCTCATCAGAATGTGGAGACCCAGGCACGCCCAGCTGCAATAGAAACTGGGAAATGGCATCTAGCTGTGTGCACAGGCGGAAAGGAAGTAGGTTTGGAGCTGTCATTCTCCACCACCTGCCTCCACACCAAATCCATCTTGTTTCTCTGCAACTGCTTCTCTGCTGGTATGTGTGCATTCCCATCCGAGTGTGTCGTCCTGGGAGGGGAGGGGTCACATTGCTTCTCATTTGGAATTTCATGCGGGACCAGAAGATCTTGGGCATAAAAGGTGCTCCATACATACATACATTTCTGTTGGCAGGTTGATGAGTGCATAAATGCATGTGTAGGATCTTATTCGAATTTAATATAAGTTCACACTAACACTGTGATTTGCAAATATGATGCTTCCTTGTGTATATGGAGAGCTCTAACTGGCAAAGAAAAAACTCTTTGAACGTGAAGGACCTTTATCCCTCAGAAGCCTACCTGTCCTGACCATCAAATCTAGTCTCAGTGCTGTCATGCATGGGATAGCAGACCAGGTAGATGGCAGACAGTGAGTAGGATGGGTGAAACTAACCTGGATGCTATTTTAGCAGGCGTCTAAAAACCATTGCCGAAAATAGGGTGGTGGGGAGTTCCCACTGTGGCTCAACTGGATAAGAAACTGACGCTGTCACTGTGAGGATGCAGGTTCGATCCCTGGCCTCGCTCAGTGAGTAAAGGATGTGGCATTGCAGCCAGCTGTGGTGCAGGTCACAGAAGCCACTTGGATCTGTTGTTGCTGTGGCTGTGCTATAGATCAGCAGCTGCAGCTCCGATTTGACCCCAACCTGGGAAATTCCATAAGCTGCAGGTCTGGCCGTAAAAAGAAAAACAAATTTAAAAAAATAAAATAAGGTGGCAAACATCATCATTCTATGCACAAAAAGATGATATTCTCTTTGATAATAACTCTCATTTGGGGGATCACAGAGGTAACCATGATTCGTCAGGACCTCCCCCTCAAGGGCCATTTTCCATTAAGTAAATACAGGTGAAGGACAGTGGGACTAATAGCAGCTGCCAAGTGTTTAAGGAGCCCCTGAAATATTATCTAGACCAAAGTTTCTTAACTTCCACGCTATTAACATTCTGGGCTGGACGACTCTTTTTGTGGTGGGGTCTGTCCTGTGCTTTGCAGGGTTTTCAGCTGCATCTCTGGCCTCCAGCCACTAGATGTCAGTAACACACACACACTGTCTCCCTCTCCCTCCCCCTCCCCCTCTCACACAGACACACTCAAGTAGTGACAATTTGAAGTCTCCAGACATTGGAGTTCCCATCGTGGCACAGTGGGAACATTTCCGACTAGGAACCATGAAGTTGCAGGTTCGATCCCTGGCCTCGCTCAGTGGGTTAAGGATCTGGCGTTGCTGTGGCTGTGGTGTAGGTTGGCAGCTATAGCTCCAATTACACCCCTAGCCTGGGAACCCCCATATGCCATGGGTGCGCAACAACAACAACAAAAAAAACCCTTCAGACATTGCAAAAGCCTCTAGACATTGCCAAATGGACTTGGGGATCGGGTAGAGAAACGCTGATCTAGGGAGTGCCTGGTGACGAATGTAGACGTGTTGGCCACATTTCCTAAATCTCTCTGCTGCTCTCTAGAAGAAGGAGAAACACGCCCCAGGCACTATTGTTCCTGTAAGGTATCTGCATGCATCTCAGTTCTATAGGAAAATGTGATTGTGAACTCTGCCTGAGCTGTCACCATCCCTGGCCTCCTGAGCAAAATGTCAGAGTGGAGGGATGGGGCCAGCCGTCCAGGCTGCCTCAGAGGAACCACTCAGCAAGTTTGTTCCATGGGACAGGTCTCACCAGGCCGCATCACAGAGTCCATCCTGATGGAACCGAGAAGGTTCAGTTTCAGGGACCTGGTCAGTTTCCGGGGCCTCAGTCAGTTACAGCTACTCATGGAGAGAACTCCCAGCACCAGGAGGCACAAAAGCCACCTTCCTCCTGATCACTGCAGCTGCTGAGGGGCAGAGCCTTGCTCAGAGTGCATCCCCTAACCTAAATGACAAAGCTCGTCGAGGGGTTTCTGCATGATGACTCTACATCTAGTGTCTTCTTCCCAGCTTCAGCTCAACAGTCTGGGGAGGCTGATAGCGTGAAGAGCGTTAGCCTACCCCCCCCCCCCCATTTTGTCTTTAGAGCTGCACCCTCGGCATATGGAACTTCCCAGGCTCAGGGTCAAATCGGAGCTACAGCTGCCAGCCCACACCACAGCCACAGCAACCCTGGATCCCTGACCCACTGAACGAGGCCAGGGATTGAACTCACATCCTCGTGGATACTTGTCGGATTCATTTCCACTGTGCCACCATGGGAACTCCCAGCATTAGCCCCGTTTTGCAGATGAGGAGACTGAGACCAAGGGAAGGTGAGGACTTTTCCAATAAGGACTAAAACTCCTATCATTTCAATCTCAAATGATGGTTCCTTGAATCCAAGTCCAAGGGCTGTTTCTATTCTTGCAGAGCTGCTGTTTACAGAGTTAGGTGAGAACTGGGGGCTGCTGAGTCCCTGCAGTTATGAGCTCTAGGGGATGTGTAGTCTCTGTCTCTCTCCCTCCCTCTGGCAGATACCCTGGGGTGGGTACACAAGCCCTGCCATCCTGGCTGCGTTCAAGTCTCAGCTCTGCCAGGCCCCAGGCCCACACCTCCTCCCTCGCCTTGTATAAAGGGCTTAACCTGCCAGAGCCTCAGTTTCCCCACCTGCAAAAGGACGATAATAATCGTCCCTCCTCTGCTTGTTGTCAAGGTGACACATGGAGCCATCAGCACTGTGCCCACAACTGTCCTGCCCACTCCCCGTGAGCCGGGATCATTCCTTGACTGTTTTGTTTTCCTGCCACTAAACACAGCTGGCTCTGTTCTCCATAAAACGGGGCAGGGGGAGGGGGTGGTTGAATCCCTCATAGCAGGATGGGTACTGTTTTTGGTTTTAAGAAATGTAATTAAAACCTGGAAAGTGTTCACTAAATTCCAGAGAGAAGATAAGCACTCACAATGTGGCTTGCCCCCTACATCTATTCCCTCAGAGGCTTTTGTGGATGCCATTCATGAAAGGATTTTTTCTCTCCCTCTCTCTCTCTCTTTCTCCCAAATAATTAGCATTCATTAGTTTAGCAATTTTTAATGAGACAGGAGATTAGGGCTCCGTAAGCTGGCAACATAAAGTAAGTAGAGGGTATGGAGGATGGGGGTCCAGCCCAAAGGGAGCCTGCGGGGTCACCCACATCTTTTATTTTTTTTAATTAAAAATTTTTTATTACAGTTGATTTACAATGTTCTGTCAGTTTCTGCTGTACAGCAAAGTGACTCAGTCATACATATATATTCTTTTTCTCATATTACTTTCCTTCTTGTTCCAGCACAAGTGATGGGGTATAGTTCCCTGCGCTGTTCAGTGGGACCTCATTGCTTAGCCACTGCAAATGCAATAGTTTGCATCTACTAAACCCAAACTCCCAGTCCATCCCCCTCCCTCCCCCTCCCCCCAGCAACCACAAGTTTCTTCTCCATGTCCATGAGTTTGTTTCTTTTTTTGAGATAGGTTCATCGTGCCATATATTAGATTCCAGATATGCGATATCATATGGTATTTGTCTTTCTCTTTTCGACTTACTTCCCTTAGTGTGAGAATCTCTAGTTCCATCTGTGTTGCAGCACATGGCATTATTTTGTTCTTTTTTATGACTGAGTAGTATTCCATTGTGTATATGTACCACATCTTCTTAATTCATTCATCTGTCAATGGACATTTAGGTTGTGTCTATGTCTTGGCTGTTGTGAATAGTGCCGGAAAGTACACAGGGGTGTGTGTATCTTTTTGTATGAAAGTTTTGTCTAGATATATTCCCCAGGAGTGGGATTGCTGGATCATACAGTAGTTCTATATGTAGTTTTCTGAGGGACTTCCATACTGTTTTCCATAGCGGTTGTACCAAACCCCACATCTTTTAGATGGTCTTAGAGGTTAAGGATGAGCCGGACACTGGAACATGTGGATGATGGGGAGAGGGAGGGCTGGAAGCCCTGGAATTGAGCTGTAGGAATCACATTCAAGATCATGTTCAAGCCTCACAAACACCTGATGATGAAGAGCTACTGTTCAGGAAGGTTTGAAAACTCAGCCTGTCTTGACTTGACGAATGGATTCATGGGCTTTTTAGTGCTGAGGGCCTTTCACTGGACACTTACCAATGTTGTGCTTTGTAGATTATTATTCCTATTTGGCAGATGGGGAAATTGAGGCCCAGAGAAGTTAAATGTTTCAAACTGAAGTGGCTGTTTACTAGCAGAGTTTTATGGACACTGATGTCTGCCCCTTCCACGGCTCCAAGCTGGGTTTCAACCTCTATCCAAATAAGATGGGACAGCCAGAGATGTGGTAGGCCAGGGCAAAAAGAAAGGTATGTGGACTCTAAAATATGGTGCAAATGATTCTATCTACAAAATAGAAACAGATTACGGACTTGGAAAGCAGACTCATGGTTGCCAGAGGCGGAGGGGGAGGGAGTGGGATGGACGAGGAGTTTGGGGTTAGTAGATGCAAACTCTTACATTTGGAATAGTTAAGAAATGGGGTTCTACTGTACAGCACAGGGAACTATATCCAATCTCTTGGGTTAGAACATGATGGAAGATGGTATGAAAAAAAAGAGAATGTAATACATGCATGACTGGGTCACTTTGCTGTACAACAGAAGTTCAAGGAACATTGTAAATCAACTATAATTTAATTTTAAAAACTTCAAAAGAGGAAAGACAATGGCATCTTGCTGGGGAGAGTGGTTGCTGATGCATTCAATGTAGAAACAGCTTCACGGCATTTAGCATTCAGCATTTTGCATTCCTCCCATCTTGGGCAGTCCAAGGTTAGGGAGACAGAGACTAATTAATTAGATTGATGGGAATCAGAGGGGATGAGTGGAGGTAAAAGAGCAACGAAGCCAACAGTTGGAAGGAGGGCGTGATCCTCAGGGCGTGGGCAACTGAGTGAAACAGGGGGCAGCCAGAATACATTTGGAGAAGGAGGAATAGAAGCTGCAGATGCGGTCTAAGTGCCTCCCTCATTAGAATATAAGCAGAGGGATCGCAGAGAAAATGAGAAATGGGGAGTGACAGTGACTTCGGTAACTCAGACCGCGGTAAAGCTCAAGAACTCGAAATTCAGGCCTCTGAGAAGCCAGGAGAGGGAGCTGTTTGGATTCCTACTTACCTTCTGTTTCTGGGCTCTGTTTGTACCCTTTCTCAGAGCCACAAGGAGACTGTCAGAAGCCATCAGCTGTGTTAATTAGATCAGCAGGCCACAGCTTCCATTTGGCCTTTTTTTTTTTTTTTTTTTGTCTTTTTGCTATTTCTTGGGCCGTTCCTGCGGCATACGGGAGGTTCCCAGGCTAGGGGTCTAATCGGAGCTGTAGCCACCGGCCTACACCAGAGCCACAGCAACGCGGGATCCGAGCCGCGTCTGCGACCTACACCACAGCTCAGGGCAACACCGGATCCTTAGCCCACTGAGCAAGGGCAAGGACCGAACCTGAAACCTCATGGTTCCTAGTCGGATTCGTTAACCACTGCGCCACGAAGGGAACTCCCCTCCATTTGGCCCTTTTGATGCACTTAAATGGCCTATGTCTTGTTATAATTAAGACTCTTATTAACGATGTTTCATGTGAAGGAGAAATCACTTCCTGTCATTCAGGTTTTCTACCTTGGTCTGTAAAATAGAAACTTTTAGAGTTCCTGTGGTGGCTCAGCAGGTTAAGAACCCAACGTGGTTTCTGTGAGGATGAGGGTTCAATCCCTGGCCTTGCTCAGTGGATTAAGGATCCGGTGTTGTCGTGGCTGTGGCATAGCCCTGCAGCTGCGGCTCCAATTTGATCCCTGGCCTGGAAAATCTATATGCCACAAGTAAGGCCGTTAAAAGAAACTTTTAAAATAAAATAGAAACTTTTATTCTTTTGGAAATGTTGGAAAGTGGCCTCTACCCTTTCATCCACTCCTGTCAATTGACTATTTTCAGAAGCAGAAAGAAGGACTTCACTGGATCGGAAGGATGGG
The DNA here is from genome assembly GCF_016906955.1 of Phacochoerus africanus. Taxonomy (NCBI): domain Eukaryota; kingdom Metazoa; phylum Chordata; class Mammalia; order Artiodactyla; family Suidae; genus Phacochoerus; species Phacochoerus africanus. The sequence goes on from NC_062552.1 coordinate 119,568,059, forward strand.
TAAAGGCACTGTACAGGTGTGTCTTGGACCCTTCTGGGCTCTGTCTATTGGCATAACCAGACTGTGAAGAAGGTAGCTTCCCTGTCCTCCATGAGATGGCAACCCTGTGTGGGGCCCAGGCCAGTCCTGGCAACTCACCAGATACTTTCTTGGCCCCTCTCTGATGAATAGGGTTTGAGTTGGCCATGACCTCTCCTCCAGCTACTTGACTCCCTCATTGCATGTATTCTGCGACCTAGGCTTCCTGGAAGAGGTGACAACTAGACTGAGATGTCAAGAATTATTAGGAATTAGTAACGTGACGATAAGATAGATGGTCCAAACCAAGGAGACAGCATGAGCAACAGCAAGGAGGTGAGAGACGAGATGGCAAAGGCAGGGTGGCACGTGTGTCTCCTATTCCCACAGCCAAGGAGGTGACGTAGGCGTTAGACTAGAGCTGTCGGTTGGTGGACATCTCAGGACTTTAGATGCGCAGGTCTGGAACTCTATTTTTATTATGTAACCCAATGAGTTCTGAAACATGTTTCTTAGAAAACTAGGCTTGTGACATAATCCTTAGGAAAAAGTCCCGAGGCCAAGATTGCGCGGGAGATGCTTTAGAGATGCCTAACAAATGGAAGGACATTAAGAACCAAAAAATCCTTCCATGAAGAACACTGTTCCATTTATTGACTTGGTAACGATTTGTAACTCTCTGAAAAGCCAGCATTTAAAAAAATCTCTTGGCTAATGCTGTTTACGGGCAATCGAGGGTCTCTGAAAGGTTTTCCAAAGGAGAGTGATACTGTAGGATTTATCTCTAACCGTGTAGAGAATAGTTCTGAAGAAAACAAAGCCATATATATAGGAGACTACCGAGGAGAGGGTTATAGGAATTCAGGGAGAGATGTTAGGGATATGTAACATACTGGGAGAGATTGAAGAAGGAAATGGGTTCAGAGATGTGTAGGCGGTAAAATACGTCAGAATGTGGAGATCTGTTGTATGTGATGGGTCAGGGGAGGGAGCATTGAAGATGACCTCCAGGTTCAACCAGGCAGCTGGTCATGCTGCAAGGAGAGAGAGTACCTTTGGCCATGATGAGCTGGAGAAGCCAGTGATGTGTCAAGGGGGAAGGATCTGGTACACAGACAGGCATGAGTCTGGCTCAATGGAAGACGTTCTCATTGAGGATACAATTTTTGGAATTGTCAGGATTTAGAGTATTTAGTTGGTAATTTGAACAATGGCAGTGCACAAGAGCCCCCAGGCCAGGATATGTGGAAAATTAAAAGAGCCACAGGCTGAAAGTAGAACACTAAGAAACTACATATTAGGTATGGAAGGAGAGGGAGCCTCTGAGGAGGCCTGGGAAAGAATGAAAGTAGGATGAGATAAACCAGAAGCTGTGATGCAGTGGAAGCCTTGGGAACAGGAGATTCAGGAAAATCCAGGGATCAGCTGAGAAAAGTCTAGGAGATAAGCATAGTGAGACCTGGAAGAAACAGGTCCCATTGGTCTTGGAAGCTTGTTGATGACCTTTCTGAGAGCAGTTTTGGGAGGACGATGGAGGTAAAAGTCAGTTTTGATGGGCTGAGAAATGAAGGAAAGTCAGTGAATGGCATTAAAGATAACTTTTGACAAGTTGGGAAGAAAAACACATGGGTGACAGACAGGAGGATAGCTGAAATGAAGGCGATCTGAGCATGGTGGCAGTTGAGAAGAGGAGGTTTAAGGAGCAGGTAAAAGAGGAGAATTTATGGAGCAAGGAGAGAGGAAATGAAGTGGGAGAAGGAGCCTAAAAAAAGGCAAGCAAAAGGTTTTCACAATGACATGGGTGGCCTGATCGAGGGAAAACCATGAATTTTTAGTGGCTTAATCAATGCAGCAGCTTCGTTTTTCTCCTGCTCAGCAATCCAGCCTGGGTGGGGAGAAGGTGGGAATTTGCATTGAGAGACTGATGGAGTTTTGCCAGCTGTGTGCAGTGCAGGGATGGAGGTACAAGGATGTTGACGAAAGAATGGCATCAACAGTCCACCAGGGAGTCAAAGCTGCATAGGGATGAAAAATGGGCACAAGGGAGCCCAAAGCCTAGGAAAAAGTGGAGAGGTTGAGGGCGTGCCAATGAGGCGTCCGTAGAATTGGGGGATCAGGACATGGGAAGATTGTTCCCCATTAGAGTGGGAAATACTAGAATTTATGACTTCAGAAGGAGGAAGTTCCCAGAGACTGAAAATAAAGGGAGCGGTCCTGTGGGTGGGTGTCGGAAGGTCAGTGGCTGTAAGGGAGTCAATGAATTGGAGGCTAAAATGTTGCTGTGTCTGCTGCAGGGCTGATAGGGTGGGAATGGATTGTCTCCAAAGCCCCCGCTGGGTCTGTACTGGGATGTGCCAAGACCTGCTGGACCAGCATCTCCAGTGCTTGACACTTACTGTCACCTGCCTCTGGGTGTTCCCCCTGGATGGCTCATGGGCACCTCAAATTCAACTGGACAGAAGTTGATCTCAGCAGGCCTTCTCCCCCTGGGTTCTCTCTCTCCACGGGTGGCCCCACCGTCTACTTAGTGACTCAGATCAGAAATCTCATTTCCAGCATATCTCATGTTCCAATGCTTTCCTCCTCTTATCCTCCTCTTCACTTTATCAACAGCTTTGGCCGAGCTCTTGGCATGAGGAAGTTCCTGGGCCAGGGATCAAACCCAAGCCATAGCTGCCCCTGGAACCACAGCAATGGCAACACTAGGTCCTTAACCTGCTGCACCACCAGGGAACTCCTGAGAGGTTTTCTTAGTCTATTGGAGCATGTCACCCCCCTGTTCAAGGACAGAAATTAAAATCCTTAGCTAAGCATCCAAGGCTTTTCAACATCTGTTTAACCTCATTTCCAGCATCATTTTCTGTCTTCTGCTCATATATCCAGCCAAATGAATCTGTCTCCTCTTCATGGCTCTTGAGTGTTCTACCTGTTTTCTTTCCTCAGGTTGTTACTTCTGCCTAGAGTCCCCTCCATTTCTTCTCCCCACCAATATGACTCTTAAAATCCCATCCTAGGAGTTTCCATTGTGGCTCAGCAGTAACAAACCCGACTAGGATCCATGAGGATGTGGGTTTGATCCCTGACCTTACTCCATGCGTTAAGGATCTGGCATTGCTTTGAGCTGTTGTGTAGGTCACAGATGCTGTTTGGATCCCAGGTTGCTGTGGCTATGGTGTAGGCTTGCAGCTGCAGCTCTGATTCGACCCTGAACCTGGGAACTTCCATAGGCTGGGAACTTCCTCTTCCATTGATTTGATTCCCCTTTGGCTTCCTCCAAGTGTCATGCTCCTTCTGTGACTCCTCAAAGAACTTAAATCTTCTTTTACCATTTGCATTTTTTCTGGGCTTCAGATCAATCCCATGTGTATCTAACCATTCCTGTCCAACTGTGAGCAATTGGAGAGTAAGGGTCTAGTCTTAATCTTGTTCCAAGCTGTTTCCCCCAAAGCTACCAGGTATAACAGGGACTAGAGTCTTGTTAGAGCCCAATGGGCCTCAGTCTCCACCACTTAAAGGCTGTGTGACTTGGGTACCTCTCTGGACTTCTCTGAGTTTCAGTTTCTTCCTCCCTAAGACAAGATTAATGATAGTGACCTCATGGTATCATTATGAGAATTAAATAAGGCAACAAGAACAATGCAGTAAGCACTTGCCTGGCACATTGTTAAATAAATACTTCTTTTTCCCTTCTTGAACATGTGAAATAATAGGTAGAATGAAGTGAATCAGATACTACCCTAACTCTATTTTTGAAAGCACATGTTTACTGGGAGTGGAAAAAAAGCAAAAGAGGAGAACTGAGAGGGATTTCTCCTCCTTTCCTTCTTCTCTTACGTTCAAAATTCTCTTTAATGAACATCTTTTATTGTAAAGTTAGAAAGCATTGTTATAAATGAATGTGTGTACGTAATTTACATTCATATTGAGAAATGCTATTTTTCACTGACCACTCCAGACATTTTCTGGGGTTGTTCTTGAGAGTTTCCATCCAAAGTCTGCTAGCAAGCTGTCTGTAAAATGCTCATCTCTCTGAACAATCCTGAAGTCACCCAGATCCCCCACAGAAATCCTTCTTTTCCCCCATTTTACATTTAATTTCCTTTCATTTGTCTCCAGGGTGACTCCTGCAATGAGACGTTTTAATTGTTGCTCTCCACCAGGGTTTGAAAGGGCACACAGGGCATGCTTAATAATTTGTTTTTCCGGTTGGAGTGGGTGATGGATGAGTTGCATTAAAGTGATATTTCCTCTGTGGATCATGTTGTTGCAGAAGCCTTATTGTCCTTGAGATGGGGAGAGCCATTGCGCCAGGAGTCCTGAGATATGCAGGGGCCACCCCAAATCCTAGAGAATGAGATGTGCTGGACGGGGAAGAGGCCAGTGTGATTCCAAAGAGTAGTGTAGTGGAAAGACCACAGGATGGGGAACCAGCCCCAGCTGAGTTAAGTCCCAGCTCTGCTGTGTATGTCCTTGTTTTGCGTCTTGAAGCCAATGTCTTGTTTTGTCTCTTTGGTCCTCAGTGAGGTCCTTGGGAACTTGAGAATATAAATACCTTCATCCCAGGGCTTTTGGAAGGTTAAGTGAAGGCCATTAAAGACCCCAGTCATAGTATCCGTGCAGGACATAAAAGTTCACCAGACGAAAATCCCCCCTTTGTATCTGTGATTCCTCATCTGTCTGGAGAAGATGTCTTTTCAGAGGATATTGACTTTCATGGGACATCCATTCTGAGCAAGCACCTACCATGGGCACCCAGATGATATGGAAACGTCTGCCCTTGCCTTCAGGGAGATGAGGCTCTAAGGAGATGCCTTGGGAAAGGCTGATGAGATATTTTTAAGTCTTCAAGTCCAATATTGTTAGTTGAACAGAGTGGGGTCCTAAGGCTGCAGAAGACTCCAGAAAGCAACAGAAGCCACTCATGCCCAAGACCTGGCTCCAGGCAACACAACCTCAGTCCCTGAATGCTGACACCCTTCCCTCATGGATGAAGAAACAGAGGCCTAGGATGGTTCAAGTGTCCCATTCAGACACACAGCTGCTGCATGAATGAGTGAACAAATGAGTGAAGACCATGACAGCCCACTGATCTTCAGAAGGCATCTGAGCCTTCCCACCCTGTCATAATTCATCCTCCCAACTTGCTCTATTCATTGTCCAGAGGAGCACTCCTGATTACTTCATGCCCTGGCTCAAGTCTCTAGAAGCCCTTAGCATGGATTTCAGGGCTCTGCAAAGTTCACTGTGGGCTCACCTGCACAACCTCATCCCTGATTATAGAGGTCTTCCTGGTGGCCCTAGTCTCTGGATCACTGTAACCTTTCCTCTCATCATCTTTGTGGCTTCCTACCTCAATGCCTTTGTCTACTTCGGTTCCTTTCCTTACCACTTCTTTAGCTCATTGGGCTCTGCTTCAGCATCTCCTGCTTTCAGAGTTCTAGTTGAACATGACCTTCTTGGAAAGAATTATGTCCTGTGCTCCCAAAATACTGCTTTTCCCTCTGGGTTGCTCCTTCACAGCCAGCTGTGGAATGGAGCCATTTGTGTCTGATACTCACTCAGTTGAGCTTTGCAAGGATGGGAGAAGGAGACTATTTGTCTCTATGGCTCCAACTCCCAGTTCAGGGCTTAGCATGGAGGAGATGCTCTGTATGCACTTGTTGAATGAATTAACACATGAATTGATGAGCATAGTTCCTGATTACATGTAAGGACCCTGGGACAAATGGTGAATGAAGTGGTTGTCTGATTGGGGGAATTGAGAGCCTAAGTGATACTGTGAGGAGTGAGCTACAAGGGCTGAGAAGGAGGCTAAGCTCAGACAAGATGCTTTGGTGAAAATCCTGAGCAGTCTGGGGTTGTATAATGGGTGCCATGTGGAGATGGTGGGTAGACATCCGAAAGTCTGTTAGCACGTAATGAATGCTTGTGATGTGCCAGAACTCAAGTTGAACTTATTCCATGCCTTACTTCATTTACTCCTCATAATAACCCTTCACAGCAAGTCCACTCTTACCCTCATTTATTATCATTCCCCTTTTGCAGATAAAGGGGTGAAGAAATGCACTCACAGATACCCTGCTACTGAGTGGTAGAGCTAGGAGTCCAGCCAGTTCTGTCTGGCACCGGAGTCTATGCTCTCAGCCACTTCATTATATTCATGTGACATCCAACAAATGGTGCCTTCACCTGCTATGAAGTCTTTTCTGGGCTAGTCTCAGAGCCAAGACCACAAAGTGGCCAATGATCTATGAGATGCTAAGAGAACAGATGTCATGTAAATAGCTTGGATCTCTGCATGCATGTGTGCATTTGGATGTGTTTACTAAAGACTGGTTAGAGTGTTATTTTACCCCATCGGGTTGCTATCACTGAATACGATATCACTGAGTGACTTCTAAACAACAGAATTTTATTTCTCACAGGTCTGAAGCCTGGGGCATCTGAGACCAAGATGCTGGCAGATTCAGTGTTTGGTGAGGACCACTTCCTATCTTCTTGCTCTATCGTCACATGGTGGAAAGGACAAGGGAGCTCTTTTATAAAGACACTAATCTCATTCATGAGGGCTTCACCCACATGATCTAATCATCTCCCAGGGGCCCCCCACCTCCTAACACCATCACATTAGGAATTAAGTTGAACATATGAACTTTGTGGGGGACACAAATGTTTAGTCTATAGGAAATGGTTGTCACAGTTTGCCAAGCTCTTTCCTATCCATTATCTCATTTAATAACCATTTAATTCTCATTTAGGGGTTCACCATGGTAACCACAATTTTTTAGGACCTCCCCCTCAAGGGCCATTTGCCATTAAGTAAAGATGGGCGAAGGACAGTGGGACTAACAGCAGCTGCCAGATGTTTAAGGAAATATTATCTAGACCAAAGTTTCTTCTGCACTATTGACATTTGGGGTTTGGACCACTCTTTGTGGTGGGGTCTATCCAGTGCTTTATAGGGTTTTCAGCTGCATCCCTGGTCTCCGTCCACTAGATGTCAGTAACACACACACACACACACACACACACACACACACACACACACACACACACACACACACACACGAGTTGTGATGATTTAAAGTCTCAGATATTGCCAAATGCCCTTGGGGATCAAAATCACTTGGGTAGAGAAGCACCAATCTAGGGCATTCCTGGTGATGAATGCAGATGTGTTGGCCACATTTCCTAATTTTCATGCTGGTATGCTTTCTCTCTATTCTACAAATGAAGCTCAGAAAGAACAAGGAGCAGGTCCATAGTCACAATCTAGGCAGCTGGGCTGAGAATTCAATACATGTCCACTGCTTTGTCTTATAAGTGCTGAGGTCCTTGAGGGTAGTTCATTAACGACACCCGCCTCTTGTCCAAAAAAAGGTGGATGGAATGTTGAGATTGGAGGACATGACTTTTATCCTTGTGTAAGTGGACTTATGAAAATTAAAGCTTAGAATTAGACTGACTTAACCACCCAGTCCTCGCAGCTGGCGTGAGACCGGGCACTGCATCTGCCCAGGTTAGTCTTAGGACATGGAGGGGCAGAGAGTCCATGCTTCAGTGGGGGAGGCTCCCTCTCAGGAGAAAGACTGGAGAAAGTCACTTGGGTTTGCCTGGCTTATTTTTCCATATTTGCAATTGGATGAGTCACTTCAGCCACCAGGGAGATTGAGGAAAGGGTCAGAGAGAGACCACTAACAAAGTTCCCCCACATAGAAGGAACACAATTAAAAGACCAGGAGTTACATGCATTATGTTCCTTCTTAACAGCGGAAATATCAAGAGTAAGAAACAGGTGTTCCTACATAACAGTAAGAATCTCTGAGAATGCTGGACCCACTTTTAATGTTGGACTGTTGTAAAGAAAAAGTTTATCATGACTGACTTGAAAGTTGTGCATGTCTAGGAACATACAGTAGCATATAGCTGGTGAAGGGGACACGCTTTCTCTCGCTGCCATTGAAACTCATCTTCAAATTTCCTCCTCTGAGCATCTGCCTAGTAAAGAATGTGATGAGAGTCAGGCAAAATTCTCTACCTGAGTAAATATGTCAGAAAATTAAAACAAGAGCTTTCCTGTAATTTGCAGGAAGTGATTACAGAAAACATTGTCTTTTTAACTTGAAATACAAAGCTAAAAAATGTAAGAAAATTCTTACAGAAGGATTTTTAACAGGATGCTTGTCCAAAGTTTCAGAACTCTATCTCAGCTTGACACGTTTGTCCTGAAGACAAATTTTTTTTTTTGGTCTTTTTGCCATTTCTTGGGCTGCTCCCACGGCATATGGAATTTCCCAGGCTAGGGATCTAATCGGAGCTGTAGCTGCCAGCCTATGCCAGAGCCACAGCAACGCGGGATCCGAGCCGCGTCTGTGACCTACGCCACAGCTCACGGCAACGCCGGATTGTTAACCCACTGAGCAAGGGCAGGGATCAAACCCGCAACCTCATGGTTCCTAGTCGGATTCGTTAACCACTGCGCCACGACGGGAACTCCTGGAGACAAAATTTAAAATAATTTTACACCTAGGAATATGTTACATTAAATTTAACTAATAATAATTGTTTGGAAAAATACCAAACTGTTCTGAGATGTTTATGCCTTAAAAAAAAGCTTTATTGAGGTATAATTTATATACTATAAAATTTACCAGTTTTAAGTGTATAATTTTATGGGTTTTGACCAAGGTAAATAGTCATGTAATCACTAGTAATAATTACTAGCTAGAAAACTGTCAAGTTCGTTACATAGCCATTTATGCCTTGGATAAATCTTCAAGGAATCACTTGTTGTTCTCCAGGACTTACTACATTTAACTAATTTCATATAGAATTATGTGTTTTATTGCGGAAGGGAGCCATGGAAAATTTCCCTTGCAGTCAGCATGCACTTTGAAGTTGAAGCCATGTAGGAAGCGCAGCAGAGTCAGCTGCAAAGGAACGTTATTCAAAAGGGGAGGAAAAAAAGATTCATTTGATCACAGCATTTATAAACCTAAATTCATATAGTAGCTGGAAACACTGGAGCAGACATTGCTGTTTCCAGCTCTGGCGTACTGCTACCCAAACCCCACCGACCCAACACCGTCTCAGGACAGGCTCCCACATCCTTCTCATCTCATATTTACATAACACTTTACCATCAGAAAGTACTTTCGCAACCATTTTACAGTTAGAAAGTGTTATCGCATCCATTAACTTATTTAATCTCTTCAATTTATTTAATCTCTTCCTGCTTGCCCCGAAGCTAAAGAGGCCCTCAAATGGATCATCAAAATTATTCATCTCTTTTGCCTGCATCTCCCTTGCCAAGCCCGGCTCTCTTAATGGCAGGGTGGAGGGCAGCACTGCCATCAGGCTGGAAATGAATTGGTGGCTATCCATCAGTCGGTGGGTTCCGTCCCTACCGAATGTCAAGCCTGATGAACTAGGAATTCTGATCCAACAGTTATTTGGAACGCCTGGCTCCATAGCCAAACCCCTGCTGCTCTAGCTGGTATTTGAGGACGTATAAAAGAGAAATTCAGGAGAAAGACTCTGAGTGAGTCTCAAGAAGAGAGTCTCTTTCGCTGTACAGAACGTTGTAAATCAACAACTCTACTAATCAACTATACTTTAATAATACTATTTTTTAATAATAATAAAAAATATGGAGAACAGACTTGGTTGCCAAGGGGGAGGGGGAGGGAGGGGGAGGGAGTGGGATGGACTGGGAGTTTGGGATTAGTAGATGCAAACTATTACGTGTAGAATAGATAAGCAATGAGATCCTGCTCTATAGCACAGGGAACTTTGTCCAGTCTCTTGGGATAAAACATGATGGAAGATAATATGAGAAAAAGAATGTATGTGTATGTGTGACTGGGTCGCTATGCTGTACAGAAGAAATTGACATGACATTGTAAATCAATTATGCTTTAATAAAAAAAAAAAGAAAAGAATGTTTTGTTAACGCCTAATTATGGGAGTGAGTGAACTCAGGTGAGTGAAGGTGGAAGCGAATACCCCTCCCCGTTTTTAGGATGTACGCTGCAGATCCAGGACACAAAAAGAGACAGACTGAAGGATGAGTGATGCCATTCCTCGTGGCAATGCCCACGTCCCTGGCTCCCAGGTGAAACAAGGTAACTTGCTTAAGGACACGTGGGAGCAAAGACTTAGGAATCAGGGAACCTGGATCCCTGTGCCCACTCTGGCATGTGGTTGGTGTTTGCCCTTGAACAAGCCTCTTGCCTTCTCTGACCTTGAATTGGGTCACCTGTAAAAGGAGGAGAGTTGGTGATGTGATTGCTGAATGTCTTCTAGAGCTTCGTATTAAGAAAATGCTGGTCCTTGGAGTGAAGAGTGTAGCGAGATGCAGGAACAGTGGCAGTGGTGCTGGAGTAAGTGACCAGTGGTCAGCGACCATGGCCAGAGAGTGAGATTCTTCACCTGAGGTTTCCAAGGGGATAGGATTACTGATGGTGACAACTCCTGGGTGTGATGATGGGGTTGGTGGTTTTGTGGGGATGAAGAAGGTTGTTGGAGATAAAGAGGTCAGGAGCTGATGAACCAATGGAGCTCAGTTATCTACACATATGTTATAGCCATTGAAGAGTGAGGTTTTGGGTAGAAGGGAAGATGGCGAGCTTGGAGTTCAAGTTCTGAATAAATGAAGGGATAACTGAGAGATCAGCAGCTAAGCAGAAAAAAAAAGGATGTAGAGCTGGACAGCACGAACATCAAAAGGGGAGGAGAAATGGTCTGGAAAGTGCTTTAGGAAGCAGAGGAAATGAAAGGATTCCTGGTGCTGAGATAAGAAGGGGCTTTAGGAATGGTACTGATAAATGGGGCTTCAGATTAGAAGCAATAAAGCGGGAAAGAGAAAAGACACTGAGGGTTAGCCCCATAGCAGGTGGGATTGCTGGTAATTGTGGTCAGGCTGATGTGTGTGTGGGGGGGGCTAATAAATGGCATAAATCACATGAACTCAAAACATAATATGGTCCTTGAGGAAATGATCAATTTTAGGGTTGGGGAAGGGAATATACAAGGGGAACCTGCAGCATCTTGGAGTGTCAAAAAGTAAGGAAGTGCTAAAAAGAAAATCCGCAGTGACAAGAATCTGCTAGAGGGATACAGGAGCCAACTGAAAAAGCTGCCAATGACCAGAGCCGAAGCATCAAGATAAATAGAATACTACTGGATTATAACCCAAAGCATCAAATACATTTCCAGGAGTCCATAATGAAATACATACATGATGGACTATATAAAGGAGATGAAAAAGTAAATCTTGCCTATGGAAGAATTCTGAATACTTTATGGAGATCTTCCACCTTAAGAAAGTAGAGCACAACTCTCCACTCCTCAAGAGTGGATAGGTCGGAGTTCCCGTCATGGCTCAGTGGTTAACGAATCCGACTAGGAACCACGAGGTTGCGGCTTCGATCCCTGGCCTTGCTCAGTGGCTTAAGGATCTCGCATTGCTGTGAGCTGTGGTGTAGGTCACAGACACGGCTCGGATCCCACGTTGCTGTGGCTCTGGCATAGGCTGGTGGCTGCAGCTCTGATTAGACCCCTAGCCTGGGAACCTAGGAACCGCAGGAGCGGCCCTAGAAAAGGCAAAAAGATGAGAAAAAAAAAACAACAAAAAGAGTGGATAGGTCGTAATGACCTCTGAAGCATGGCGGAATATGCCATGTCTGAATATGCTATTTTGGCATAAAGATTATTTTGAGCTGAAAGAAGATACAAGAAAACTCTGACTTCTATTTCTCAAAAAGCAGTGCATGAGTGTGCAAAGATGTCCCCATTCCCCACTCTAACAGGAAGGACAGTTAACTGTATGAGACAGCTCTAGTCTCAGCCCCAAGAGGGCACCAGAGGAATCTACATAACAAACTACGAACTAGCCCTTATCTTCCAGTGGCCACACATACTTGCCTTCCCCCAGCTGGCCATCCCCAGAAACTCAACATCATTTTCCTTTGTCCTGCCACGTCTCTACCAAATTCGCTGTTTTGTTAAGATGCTATAAAGACCAGGTTCTAATCACCCTGTTGAGTTATTCATCACCGAGTGCTCCCACTTGTGTGAACAATGCACATGTTCATAAGCCTTGTTTTTCTTTTGTTGATTTGTTTTTTGTCAGCCTGACTGGTGGAGCTCCAGCCAATGAACCGAAGATGGGTAGAATTTTTCCTCCCCTAAACTTCCTTCCAAAGAGTACAGCATGGAAAAGTGGGGGTGGGAAATAAGTGATTTTGCAGTGGAGAAACCCAGCAGGTGTGACCTTGGTCAGGTGGCCAAGGGCACTGTCCACAGTGATAAGTCATGTCGCTGGTATGCCCTTCCCCCTCATAGGAAGTGATGATCGCTGTGGCCTTCCTCCCACAAACCCATAAGCCTAGTCTAATCACGAGGAAAACGTGAGAAATCCCAGCTGAGTGACATGCTATAAAATGCCTGATGCCTCCAAACTGGCGGGGCCATCAAAAACAAGAAGAGTCGGAGAAACCATTGCAGCCAAGAGGAACCTAAGGAGACATGACAATTACACGTCATGTGGTTTCCCGGTTGGGATCTTGGGACAGAAAAAGATCATTAAAAGCCAAGGACATCTGAACAAAGTTTGGCTCATTGACTGTGATAAATGTACCATATTAATGTAAGATGCTAATTAGAGGAGAAACTGGGTACAGGGTGATGGAAATTCTGGTGGTGTCATTGCACCTTTCCTGTAAATCGAAACTAGTTCTAAAATTTAAGGTTTATTTAAAAAGTCAGCAGACTGAGTTCCTTCGGAAAAGGAACAAACAGCTCTGCACAGTTTCTTAGGATCCATGGATTTCTTTGTATTCTAAAATAAAAGATACTTCACTATAAAGTTTATGATTTCAAAAAGGTGACATTATTTTTCAGGTACTTAATTTCAGAGGGCAGGGACGAATGCAATACATTTAGGAAGATACGGAAGACATCTTTGGCTCTAACTATGGTTAAGAGGTCATTACTGGAGTTCTCTTGTGATGCAATGTGTTAAGTAAGTATCCAGTGTTGTCACTGCAGTGGCTGGGGTTGCTGCTGTGCTGCAGGTTTGATCCCTGGTCTGGGACCTTCCACACGATGCAGACATGCCCCTCCCCTGTCCACCCCTGCAAAAGAGAGAGAGGTAGAAAAGTCAATAGCATTGGAAATAATGTTTGCTGTAACTGTTGTAAGCCTGGGTTTGGCCTTGACAAACCTAGATTTCATTCTTACCTACTATCTGTGTAGCTTTGGGCAAATGTGCTCAACCTCTCAGGTCCTTAATTTATCCATCAGGAAAATAAGAATAAAGCATTTTGCATTCAACACTCATGTGAATATTTTTGTTTGTTTGTTTGTTTTTTGTCTTTTTTAGGGCTGCACCTGCGGCATATGGAGGTTCCCAGGCTAGGGGTCGAACTGGAGCTGTTGCTGCCAGCCTATGCCAGAGCCACAGCAACGCCAGATCTGAGCCGTGTCTGCAACCTACACCACAGCTCATGGCAACGCTGGATCCTTAACCCACTGAGCGAGGCCAGGGATTGAACCCGCAACCTCATGGTTCCTAGTCGGATTCATTTCCACCAAGCCATGACGGGAACTCCTTGTGTGAATATTAAAAGAGATAAAACACATGAAGGCTTTTGCAAAAACTGTAAAGCTTCTGGTCCCTATGTGTGCTCCACAAACGACAACTCCCGAGCTAGTCATGCCCAAGTCACCTCTGTGCCCTTCACGAACACACAGATCCCTCGGGGGTCTTAGTAAAATGCTGATTCTGGCTCAGCAGATCAGTGGGGTGTAGACTCTCCATCTCTCACAGGCTCCCAGGAGAGGCCCATGCTGCTGGTCCAGGACCCCATAATGACTAACTAGTGAGGATCCAGGGGCTGTGGACCTGGTCTTGACCGAGACTACTTGGGATTTTGGGGCAAGTGACCTTCCCTGCTGAGACTTGCTCTCCTGTCTGTAGAATCAAACAAAGAAGTGAAAAATGAAAACAAGACCCATGCATGAGTGATAGGTTTGCCTCTCCACATGATACAACTGGTCTACCTTGGCGCTGCCTGCCTGCTGCCGTGGTAAGCCCAGACCCAGGAAGCCCAGCCAGCGCCTGCAGTGCCTGCTCTCTCAGTAGGTTTCTCAGGAGCTGACTCTGCTTCCTGTCTCCCCGGCTGTGTAGGGTTTGTAAGGGTCCTAGCAGGGACCTTCCAAACGGCTCAAGGGGGAAAAAAGTTCTAATTGTACACATAAAACTAAATGCAACAAATTGCACTATTTCCATCTGAACTCCCTTCCTCACGGCTCATTTTGACATGCAGGAAATAAATTGCCATCACCCCCCCAAAAAACCAGCTGCTTCCAGTCAGAGTGAATGGATCATGATTTAATGAAGACAGCCATCTGTTACAGGGTAAAAATTCTAATTAACCAATATATGAATCAGAACAGAATTAGCCATCAAGTCATTAGCGTTCTGTAACTGCTGAATGGAACGTGGAGTTGTAACCACGCGGGGCAGCCTTCCTCCAAACTGAATGAGAAGGGAAACCCACCCTCACCTGCAGTGCTGCAGCCCCAACAGGAGGGGTCAGATTCCGGGGCATTCACTGAAATAACAGCTGCTTCCAGAGGAATCTTGATGTTCGGAGTAATGAATGTCACTCCTGTTTATTGGTCACATCGCATTGGTCACACCAGGAATGCCTTGAACCCTCTGCCGCTCCTCCGTGAGTAGGGCTGCGGGTCTCAGCCGCAGGGTGAGCGACTCACTCAGAGTTCACACCCACAAAGGAGCCAAGTCAAGCCCCAAATCTAGGTCATTGGCTTCCAGATCCTGCCATGGCGGCCGTATCCCCCAAGGTGCTTCTGTCATCCTAAATTATTGAGAGATTCCAGTTACCAGAGGCTTCTGGCTCTCTGCAAGATCAGACACCCTTTGCCTCTTTCAGATATTGGAAGGAAGACCCGAACACCTCGCTAAGCTGCTTGAAGTTCTTCTCTGTACAACGTTGGATGGAGGGGGCGGGCTGGCTGGGAGACCGTGCCCATCTTTTCCCTGCTGTATCAGAGCCCGTGGTTCTGTGCCTTGTACACAGCAGACCCTCAATAAAGGATTGTTGAATGGGTGAGAGAATAAATGAATGACCTTGACAAGTCCTTACATCTCTCTTAGTTTAGCGGGAGAGCTCTAGAGAAACATTCAGTTGCTCCCTCTTGCCTATGATACAAAGCCCTCAATGTATTATGTGTTTGTCAAGTCTTTTTAAAAAGACAAATTGTGGAAGTTCCTTTTGTGCTTCAGCATTAATGAGCCCAACTCTTATCCTTGAGGATGTGAGTTTGATCCCTGGCCTTGCTCAGTGGGTTAAGGATGCAGCGTTGCTGAGAGCTGTGGTGTAGGTGGCAGACTCGGCTTAGATCCTGCATGACTGTGGTGTCGGCCAGCAGCTGCAGCTCCAATTCAACCCCTAGCCCGGGATCTTTCATATGTCACAAGTGGGGCCCTAAGAAGCAAAATAAAAAAAAAGACAATTTGTACCACCAGATGATGTCTGCCCACAACACACAGACAAAGGAGCAGAAAGGTCTTTGCTCCATTCCTTGCCAGCCCGGAATTATCCCAGTTTAATGGCATTGCTAGATATAGACAGGACCTCATCCTTGTCTTGGCGTCTATTTTCTTTGTCACTACAAGAGGAGAGGATCATTGCCCCATGTGTTTCCCTAATGATCGTGACCTTCTTTGTCTGGGAAATTCTGTCTTCTACTCATTTGACTACAGAAAGCTCAACGTTTTTCTTGCTAAGGGATATGAATTCTTCATAAAGACAGGAACTGTTTGCTGCAAATATTTTTCCTACTTCTCTATCCCCCTCTTCACTCCACCCCCCCATGTGTAGAAACTGCATTTTGCTGGAGTCCCTTCTGCGCATTGTTTTTGCCTTGGGCTTTCAAAATTATTATTATTTTTTTTTCTTTTTAGGGCTGTATCTGCAGCATATGGAGGTTCCCAGGCTAGGGATCTAATCGGAGCTACAGCTGCCGGCCTGCACCACAGCCACAGCAACGCCTGATCCAAGCTGCATCTTCAACCTATGCCGCAGATGCTTAACCCACTGAGCAACCCAGGGATCAAACCTGCATCCTCACGGATACTCGTCAAGTTCTTAACCCTCTGAGCCACAATGCAAATTCCACTTGGGCTTTGTTTCTATTACTGTTATACTTAGCAAGTCTTTTCTCCCCGAGATGTTTGATAATCATTCCTTTCTAGTTCTTCCAGTGTCGCACTGATTTTCTCGCACTTCCCTTACGTCCGTAATCCATCTGGAATGGACTGTGAGGTGTGATGTGAGAGGTTTTCCCCTTGGTTCCTCACTTCTTCCTCCTCGTGGCCGCAGGGCCCTGGGAAAGCACAGGTTATGACTGGATGCAGCTAGATACCACTGTGAGCTGGACTGGATCCTGGGACTTTATCAGGAATATTGAATATCTAAAATTAGTTCTCCTTAGGAAAAGAAGTCTTAGTCATCTTAGCACAAGTGGAAAAGAAATAAGACAAGCAGTTAAATATGTTGTTTTTAGGTCCCACACTTCTACTCACTCACCGAGATTCGGATCCAGGGCCATTTCTCCTGGGAGGTCTTTTTTTCCTCCCCAAATATATAGTACGGTATTATAAACTGGAGTCGCCACGCTGTACACTGCATTCCCATGACTTATTTGTTTTGTAACTGGAAGGTTTTGCTCTCTGACCCATTCACCCACCCCAACTCCCACCCCTGGCAACCACCAATATGTTCTCTGTATCTATAAATTTTGTTGTTGTACTTTTCCGATTCCACATATATGATCATACAATATTTTTTTTTCTGTTTGACTTATTTCACTTAGCATAATGCCCTTAACATCCATCTATATTGTCTCTAGATGGCAAGAGGTCATTCTTTTTTGTGGCTGAGTAATATTCCACTGTATATAAAACTTACCATTTTGGCCATTTTTAGGTATGTGGATCAGTGGCATTAAGTATATGGCATTAAGTCTCGTTTTTTTTGTATCAGTTACCATCATTTATCTCCAAAACTTTTTTATTTTCTCAAACTGAAACTCTGTACCCATTAAACAGTAACTCCCCTTTTCCACCCTCTCCAGCCACTGGCAACCGCTATTCTATTTCCTGTGTCCGTGAATTTGACTATAAGAGATACCTGTTATAAGTGGAATCATCCAGTGTTTGTCCACTTCACGTACCAAGATGTCTTCAAGGTTTATCCATGTCCATAGCATGTGTGTGAATCTCCTACCCTTTTTTCTCCCTTTTTTCTTTTTAAAAATTTTTATTATTTTTATTATTATAGCATTTTTTATTACTCAATTACATTTAGAGTTATACAACGATCATTACAACCAAATTTTATAGCATTTCCAACCCAAACCCCCAGCACATCCCCCCACCCCCCAACCTGTCTCATTTGGAAACCATACGTTTTTCAAAGACCGCGCGTCAGTGTCTGTTCTGCAAAGAAGTTCATTGTGTCGTTTTTTTAAAATTCCACATGTAAGTGATAGCATTTGATGTGGGTGTCTCACTGTCTGGCTGACTTCACCTAGCATGATAATTTCTAGGTCCATCTCCTACCTTTTTAAAGGAGAATAATCTCCCACTGTACACACACACCACATTTTGTTTATCCGTTCTTCTGTCCGAGGACTTTGGGTTGCTCACACATTTTTGGCTATTGTACACAAGACTGCTCTAAACACAGGTGTACACATATCTGTTTGTGTCCCTGCTTTCAATTCTTTGTGGGTATATACCCAGAAGTGGAATTGCTGAGTCATGGGGTAATTTTATGCTCAAGGTTTTGAGGTTCCCCCAGCAGGTGCATCATTGCACCTTCCCACTAGCATTGCGCAGGGTTCCAGCTTCCTGGGAGATCTTTTCTATTACTCCAGTCCCAGTCTGGGTTTGAGGCCCCTCCGCTGGGCACCACAGCACCCTCTCTCACCTCCCATACTATTAACCACATGGATAGGTAAGGTTTCCATAGTGTCATGTTAGCCCGTTCACCTGACACCGGGCGTAGGCTGTCGAGTGTTGACTTGGCTGGCTCCACATTATCCCTGGGAGTTCTCAGTCAAGGGAGAGACCTTGGCTCCTTTGTTTGCTGTTGCTTCTCCATCCCCTACCATAGCCCCTGACCATAGAAAGCCCTCAGACAATGCATGTTTAATGAGTGTACAAACTCATGCATAAATGGCACTTGTAACGTTCCTTCGGGCACCTGCCGAGCGTCTTGGTGGGCATTATCTCCTTAGTACTCGTACCAAATAGAGGTGGCACTGATGACTGTCACTTCAGTCCCCCACCAGCAAACCAAGGCTCAGACGTATCAGAGACTTGACTGCAGTTTTTTGGGCCTTCCGTTTATGATGATCCTGTGTGTCCTTACCTTGTTTGGAGCCTTCTTTTTCAGATGAGGACACTGAGACCCAGGAAGAGCCGCAGACCCACACTGTCAACAGGCTCTTAGACAGACCCCTGTTGCACCTGGAACTAGGATGCTTTAGGGACTGCAAGATTTTTATCTCTTTTCAGCTGGCCTTCCAGTGTGCAGGCCAGGGTCTTGCTCTTGATGGGTTCTTAGGAAATAATGATTGATCTGAGTCCCTTTGAACTTGTTAAACAATTTGATACCAATGCCACTAGACAGGTCTATGGCAAATTTCCACTTTTACTGGGCACTTTTACCTTACTGTCTTGGCCTCATCGTTGAGTGTAATGAAATCTAAAGCAATTTATGACAAAACACCCTGTAGGACTGTTTGAGTAGCCAGGATTCTCAAATGTGTGTACAAAAGGAAAAGAAATGACTGACCTTGGAAATTCTATGTCCTTTGTTGTGATGGTTAATTTTATGTATCGACTTGACAAGGCCACAGAGTGCCCAGACATTTAGTCACACATGATTCTCGATGTGTCTTGAGGGTGTTTCTGGATGAAAGTAGCATTTGTATGTGTAGACCAAATGAAGTAGATTGCCCTCTCCAATGTGGGTGGGCCTTATCTAATCAGTTGAGGACCCAAGAAGAACAAAAAGGCTGAATAAGAGGAAACTCCTCCTGCTTGACTGCTTGAATTGGGATCTATTCTTCTTCTGCCTTCAGATCAGAATTAAATAATTGGCTCTTCTTGGGCTGCGAGCCTGCCAGCTTTCAGACTGAAGCCTTACACTGGATTGGATCTATTTCTCTGCAGAAGCTTGATGAATACATTAGTATAAAGAGTTGGTACCTCTCCAGCATCCATCAGGGGGACATGTTCTTTCCAACTGACAACTGGCTCCCTGTGCTCCGTGCTTGCTGTTTACAAAGTGCTTCCGCAGACACCCAGTACAATTTCCGCAGAAACATTGGGAAGAAAGGCACTGATATTCTCCCATTTATGGAGGGGGGAATTGAGTTCCCAAAAGCCTGTGACTGGCCTCTGGCCACCCCAGTTTCCTGACCCCAGGACCAGCTCTTCTCAGTGCTCTCATCGGGGTCAGGCCTGGTTGGTGGCCTTACTTAGGTGTGGGGAACAGAACCAGATAGAGGCTCCTGGTTAAGAAGCCGTCCCAAGACCTGGGGCTTAGCGCCGAGTTCTGTGCTTTTAGCCAGGGAATCCAGTTCAGCAGAACAGGAAGTAAGGCGCCTGGGATCAGAGGGATGTGGGGTTGAAGGGTCCTGGGTGACAACAGAGTTCAGGATGCAGCTGAACTGGGATGCTGAGAAGGACAGGAGTGAAGTCGGGGCAGGACAGTATGCATGCTGCATAGACAAATGATGCAGTGGGAAGGGAGAAGAAAGAGGGATGGGCTGGAGAGTGAGGCAAGTACTTGCATGCTTAAAGGTCTTGACCTTCTGTTATTAACTGAAGGTTTGTGGCCCTCCCCAACCCCCATTCATATGTTGAAGCCCTCATCTCTGGTGCAGCTGTATTTGGACACAGGGCCTCTGGGGAAGTCATTAAAATCATAGCGTGGGGCTCGAGCCAATAGAAATAGTGTCCCAAGAAGAAGAGACACCAGAGATTTCTTTCTCTCCCCATCTGCCTCCTCCCCCTCACTTTCCTCCTCATGCACGCAAAGAGCCACGTGAGCACACAGCAAGAAGGCTGCCATCTGCAAACCAGGAAGAGAACCCTCACCAGAAGCTGTTGGTACCTTGGTCTGGGATCCAGACGCCAGCACAGTGAGAATACAAATGTCTGTTATTTAAATCATCTAGTTTCTGGTATTTTGTTATGGAAGCAAAACCGAGCATCACCCATTCTCCCCCCCCCCCCCCCCCCCCGCCCCCGGCCCCTGGCTTTTTGGCTGCACCTGCCACATGTGGAAGTTCCAGGGCCAGGGACCTAACCCATGCCATAGCAGTGACAATGCCAGATCCTTAACCTGCTGAGCCACCAGGGAACTCCACATACTGCTATTTTAAAACAAAGAAATAAATGTGTGCAGGCTGCTCCAGCCTGCGGTGCTGTCCCAAATTGTCTACATTAGATTACCAGTTCCCTGCACTGGTTGGGGGCATTACCTATACTGGTTCCTCTCCTGGGAACAGCCTTCCTGCCATCTTTTTCTGGTGACATTGCAAATTAAGGACCATGCCCCCTTCCCAGAGATTTCCCCTTCACCTGCCTGAGCAGGACTGAGCCCTCCTGGGTATGGGGCACCCAGGATGACTGATAGAGAATAGTTCATCCTGAGACCTTGGAATTACGAAGGCAGGCAGGTTCCAAAAAAGCCACATCAGGACTGTATCCTGGAGGCAGCCAGAGCCACCTCCTCCCAGGACAATCCAGGCTGACTCCAGTCAAGCATCCGACTCTGAGTCCTTCTGCCTTCGGACACTTTGCTGGAGTCGAGTCGCCCAGCGGGATGCTCGCCAAGCACCGTGAGTGACATCTCCCTTTCCCGATGACCTCCTCCAGCCGCTTTGTAACTGGAGCTGAAGACAGGTACTGACACCAGCTCCTTGACACCCTGTCAGACTCGCTGAAGGAGTGTGGGACAGGCAGGCCCAGTGAAATAATGGTATTTTTAGACCCCAGCTTGTGGAAGCTTTTTTTTCCCCTTGGTTGTGATATGTTCCTGATAACCTCTGTTCACTCTGAAGGACTCAACTCATCTGTCTCTGTAGACGAATAGGATCTCAAAGTCCAAAGATACCTACGAGACCACCCTTCTCCAGCCTTGACATCGCACGTGAGAGGGGTCCCCGATGCCAGCCTTGCCTTCTCCCACCCCGTCTCCTTTCCACGTGGTCAAGAGTGATCTTTCAAAATGCCAATCGGAAGTCATCACACTCCTGCTTAAAGTCCTTCAGAAGCCCTTCCTCGCCCTCAGGATACAGAGGAACCTCCTCTGTTGGTAACAAAGGCCCCACATTACTGGGCCCTCATGGAGCCCCTGCACTGTAACTGCACTTGCGTAATTTTCCAAGCAGGATATGTGCCCCAAGCCTCCATGTGTTCACACTTGCTGGTCCTCCTGCCAGGAACGCTGCACCTGTTTACTCGCCTCCCAGGCTAAGCTTGAAGGACACACTTTCCTGGATGTGTTTTCTGACCCCCCCTTTCCCCACCCCGCCAAGGATGAAGCAGATGCTCTTTTTCCACATTCCTGTATCATCCTACACGGTCCCAACTTGGCGATGGGATGGAAATGCCTGTTTCATGTCTATCTTCTCCCTTCTCAACTCCCAACTCCCTAAGGTCAAGGGCTTGGTTTTTCAGCTCCAAGATCCTTGTGCTTGGGGCATAACTGACACTCAGAAAAATCTGTTCATTGAGTGGAGTGAATGAGCAGATGAATAAATGAATACAGCTTCTTACCAAAGTCTTGTACAAGGGCGTGCAGAAGCAGGGTTTCCAGGCCACTGTGAGTGTCCTATTGCCTTGACTGCCTGATGCAAAACTGTGAAAACTCCATGGATAAAGTTAGGCCACTGCATGCCCGGGGTTGCTCCTGTACCTTCAAAATGCAGAAGTGGCTTTTTAGTCTTAACAGGGCTGTCTTACTGCCCCAGCCACGCTGGGCACTCTCTGGTGGGGGGTGCGCTGCTTCAAATGAGACAGTTAAGTGGGGCATTACTTGAAGCCACATGCCTGATGGCATAAGCCATTTTGGGGTTGGTAGATGCAAACTATTAATTTAGAATGGATAAACATTGAGGTCCTACTCTGCAGCACAGGGAACCATATCCAGTCTCTTGGGATAGAACATGATGGAAGATGGCATGAGAAAAATAATGTACGTATATATATACATATATAACTGGGTCACTATGATGTATAGCAGCATAGTTATAAATCAAGAGCACTTTACTAAAAAATAATAATTAAACCAATAAAATTAGGGAGTTCCCGTTGTGGCACAGTGAAAACAAATCCGACTGGTATCCACGAGGATGGGGGTTTGATCCCTGGTCTTGCTCAGTGGATTAAGGATCTGGCATCACCATGAGCTGTGGTGTAGGTTGCAGATCTGGCTTGGATGCTGTGTTGCTGTGGCTGAGGTGTAAGCCGGCAGCTGTAGCTCTGATTCGACCCCTAGCTGGGGAACTTCCATATGCCATGATGCGGCCCTAAAAAACCAAAAAAAATAAATTAATTAAATTAAACAAAACAAAACAAAACTTTACAAAACGAAATCGTATAATCTTTAGGCGCTACGGAGCAGAGCGCCCTCTGTCGTTCATGTCTGGAATGACAGAGGGCCGCATCGATTTTCTCATCTTTCTCTCCGCATTGACAGACAGAGGGGGAAAACGGTGAGTATGAAAGACACAGACCTCCACCAACTTGCTAGGGAAAGCAAACACTTCAACAATCTATTAAAAGGGTGGTGAGTGCTCTTCTACGTGGAAATTCAGGGTGCTAAGAGAGCAAGTAACACAAAGATCTCCCCCAAGATGTGTGGTTGGGTGGGGTTGGGGAGGAAGGAAATAAAGCCTCTCCGGTTCAGCCAGTATTGACAACCGACTGTCATACGTCAGGCATTGTCATTATTCTGGGGACACCGAGGGAAGAGACAGAGTATCTTTTCTGAACCAGTTCAGAGCCCCATGGGAGGCGGAGGGCAGGAACCTTCAAAGCTCTGATAAACGACGACCACGAAAGAAGAGCTTTTAGGCATTTTGCATGATTGCTATGATCATTATAACAGCATAAGATCACCATCACGATAAGCCTGTGCTATAGGCGTGGCCCTGTGAGATGTCAGTGTCATTATTTCTTTTGAAGTGTGAGGACGTGGCATCTCTTGGTTGACCCTGAAGCCCCGTTCCTTCCACTGCATGATCCTGTTGCTCCAACCCAATTACGTACAAAATGGAAGGATGTTCTGGTGCCCGCTCTTCACCCAAACCCCATGGGACTGGTGTTCCTACGACTCTTTCTGGAGACAAGAGACCCAAGACCAGAACGGTCCTGAGCTTTGCCTGGGGTCCCACAGCTGACAAGAGGAAGCTGCTCTAGGTCAGGAGGTGCGGTAGGAGAGCTTAGCCGTCAGGCAAGCTGCTGTGGGCAACCAGGCATGTGACCTCTGGGCCCATAACCCTTTCTCAGTGTCTCCATCGTCTTTGTCACGAGATTGTCTCGGGGCATCAAGATAATACGCCTTCAGAGCCTGGCGCCTTAAGCAGTCAGTGCATGTAACTTATCGTCATCATTAGTGCTGCCACCCACTAGCTCTTGGCGGGACTGTTTCCATGTGGAGGGACTTCCACTAAGGGGACCCTCTCGGTGGGTCCCGCTCACCCACTCATGCCTCCTCAGGAAAGGGGCAGCCTTTCCCTGGCTAAGAGCCTGGGAGAAGGATCTACCAGGCGCAGCCGCCTAACTCAGAGGTGAAACTTTATGGACTCCCTTGCCTTAATCTCACTTTTCTCAGCTGAGGTTTGGATCTCCTCCTGCCCGGCTTCTCGGTCTTTTCTCTGTAATTTGTTCTGAACTGGGTGTGGGGGGAAAAAAGAGTATTATTTACCAACTCATCCAGATGCCCCCTTAGCCCAAAGTGAAATCCAGGTCTTTTCCTGCAAATTCTCACCCTATTTTGCCTCCTCTAAAAGGTTTCTTGGAGTTCCCGTTGTGGCTTAGCAGTAACGAACCCAGCTAGCATCCATGAAGACTGGGTTTGATCCCTGGCCTCGCTCAGTGGGTTAAGGATCCAGCATTGCCATGAACTGTGGTGTAGGTCCAGATGCGGCTCGGATCCCACGCTGCTGTGGCTGTGCTGTAGGCCGGCACCTGCAGCTCTGATTCCACCCTTAGCCTGGAAACTTCCAAATATTGCAGGTGCGGCCCTAAAAGACAAAAATAATAAAATAAAATAAAATGAAATAAAATAAAAAAGTGTTTCTTCTCTTCTTACCTGAAGATCTACATAAGCCTGGACTTGCACTTAGAATCACCTGGAAATTCTGGAGCCTGGACAGTCCTGGGAGGCAACCAGCCCCAGGCCATGATTCCTCAGGGATAGGAACTGGGACCAGGAAGGGACCGTGTTCCCAGGAAGGCAGGTGGTCAAGGATGGCACTGGAGGCTCTCGCAGACCCTGACTGGGTCCTTTCCCCCATGGGTGCTGCCTCCTGGCACCGTAGGGGTGGTGCTGCAGGCTTTCCTAGGCTTAAACTGGGGAACGACATGCCAGGGTGTCAGGCTCTCGATTAAGAGAACGAGGTCATTACTGGTGAGAAGCGCTGACTGGGAGGATGAAAGAGGTGGGAGATGGCAGGTGCTGAGGTCCCCAGGGGGCCAGGCCCTCCAGCCCAGGCCCCGGTGTGCAGTCAGCCTCGCCAGCTGGGAACAGGGAGGCACGGGCTTCATTGCTATGCTGGCCACGTCCCTCCCATCCCTCCCAGAGAAATCCCTTTACAGAAAGTGAAACGGATCTCTGACGGATATGAAGCTTGCAGCTCAGGCCTGCCTTGAGCCTCAGGGAGTATAAGGGAAGAACAGCTACTGTCCTCACAACAGATTCCTCCCAAGGCTGACCCCCCACCTACCCCTCCAGTTGCATGCCTGGCCCCCTAGGCTCTGTCCCCTGCGCAGCAGGCATGGGCGCTGTCAAGGCTCTGCTCCTTTGCTTGTGCTCTTCTCTCTGCCCATAGTGCCTTTCTTCCCGCTTCACCTGGAGGACTTATATTTAACCATCAATGAAAGTCACTTGCCCATGAATGCGTTCTCCAACCTTCCTTGGTCCAGGATTCTTTAGCAGGCCTCTAGAATCATCGTTTCACTTTGTTGAAATGGAACTAGGCCTTTTGGCCATATCTAGCAACAGATCGGTTTTGTTTGGCCAGCACTGTGATTTTAGAAACCTTCCACTTCTTTAGGTGGGGCTGGTACCCTTGAGTTTGCCACAGACTCCACCTCTGCCCTATTGCCTTTCTTCCTACCCTGCAATTCCTTGCCCAGACCCTGAAGGCATTTGAGTTACAAGCCCTGTTAGAGGGTTTGGCTGTAGTAGACCGCGAGCTCCTTGAAAGTGTGTTTGAAGATGTTTCCCTGTGCCAGTCAGGGTTCTCCAGAGAAACAGAACCAATAGGATGTATATATAGAGATAGATACTTATTATAAGGAATTGGTTCACACAAGTATTGGGGGGGCGGGCTGGGGCTGGCAGGTCCTAAGACCTACAGTCAGCAAACTAGAGATCTAGGAGAACCGATGATATAGTTCTAGGCTGAATGTCAGCAGGTTGAGATCTGGGAAGAGCCAATGTACGATATGAGTCTGAAAGCAGGAAAAAAACAAAACAAAACAAAACCCAATGTCCTGTCTTGAAGGCAGTCAGGTAGGAGGATTTCTCTTATTCATGGCAGCGGCAGCTGTTTTGTTCTAGTCAGGCCTTCAACTGATTAGACAAGGCCCCTCCACATTGGGGAGAGCAATCTGCTTTACTCAGTCTACAAATTCCAATGATAATCTCATCCAGAAACAGGATCACGGACATACCCAGAGTCATGTTTGACCAAATGTCTGGGCACTCCATGTCCCAGTCGCGTTGACACTTAAAATTAAGCGTTATAGCCCCAAGAGCCCCATCTCCTGATTATTTAATCAAACCTAAATCTAGGTATTGTTGCAGGTGTAACTGAGGTTAGAGATTTCACAATAGATATCCTGGGTTATCTGTGTGATCCAAATCTATTCACATGAACCCTTAAAAGCAGGGAACTTTCTTTGGTCAGAGGGGAGGTCAGAGAGAGTTCGAGTATGAGAAGGATTTAACACGCTATTGCTGGTTCTGAGCTATAAGCCCAGAGAAGCCTCTAGGAGCAAAGGAGACCCCCTGTTGATGGTCAACCAAGAAATGGGGACCTTGGTGCTGCCCAAGGAACCAAACTGGGCCAACAACCTGAATAAGTGCAAAGTGACTTCTCCAAAACCTTCATGAGAACACAACCCTGCAGACACCTGAATCTAGCCCGGTACTGAATTTCTGACCTATAGAAACTGTGAGATAATAAATGTATTAAGCCGCTAAGTTTGTGGTAATTCGTTGTGAGAACAATGCATAATAAGTGCAGGGGTGGGGGGTCCATGCCTTCCTCATTGCCACGCACCCTGTGCCCTAACAGGGTGCCTGACACACAGGAGGTATTGCTTTTCAACTGGCTGAATTAAAAGGCAAAGCCCAATTGACAAAACCTAACCCTGCTCACTCTTGGAGGGAAGACGTTTTGACTCTATTTTTGCATATGGGACTACAAGTAGGAGAAGCTGGTTGGCATGGAGTTGATGGACAGCCCAATTTAAATCTCTAGTGAGGAAAACTTGGGCGAATCATTGTTTTCTGCAGAAGATGACACCTCAGCACGTGTGTTCCGTAATTTGTGGAGCTGGGTTCCAGTTTAACTCATGTCTTACTAAAGGAAAGGACCTGTGATTTATCTTCACAAGGTTTTCTTTTTCTTTTCCTGATGATGAATGCCTGCCTGCAGCTCTATCGGAGGATGGCAGGTGAGACATACTCTGCGGGTTGTTGTGGCAGAAGAGTCCCAGTCCTCCAGGATCTTATAGTTTAGGAAGAATGGTGTGATACCCACAATGAATTAAACTACAAAGCAGAGATGCCATCACATGAAGAAGAGCAGGGCAAGAAGCCTAGCAGAGCATCATGAGCTGGGAGCCTGAAAACTTGGTGCCTGTACCACTCTTGCTTACAGGACCTCTGAGCCTCAGTTTCTTGTTTAAGTGAATCTCTTCTGGTTTCTTCCAGCTCTGAGATGTGATGATATTTATACTAGAAAATTCTGACATTGATACGTAGGAGGTCCCAGGGGGCTCAATCTGACAATATGGTACCAATTTGTACATCCTTTTAGAAGATATATATTTCAGAACTTTTAAAAGCTGGATTCTAAATTTAAAACTTTTTTTAAGAATTAAAAAAATTTTTTTTTTTCCTAGCACCTCTCAAACCTCAGTAACTGGGAAAAAAAGACTCTAGAGATCAACCAGCCCAGTGGTTTGTTTTGTTTTGCTTTTTTACAAAAACATTAAATGCTGAGAAATACTTTCACCAAGTTATCACCCTGCGGCATTCCCAAAGGCACTGAATAAGAAATTTATTTACTGGAACTCCATAAAATACATTTTGAAAATCACTGGTCCAGCCTATTTGGAAAACAAAGAAATGGAGGGCTGGAGAGGGTCAGGTGATTTGTACAAGGTGAGTGGCGGTCAGGACTGGGATCCTATGAACTTGACCCCGAGACCAGTGTTCAATCCATTGTACTACCTCCCCACCCCCTCCGTACCCCAACCTCCTCATCCTCTCCCCTCCCCCTCCACCACTAAGAAGATCAGACGGCTGGGGAGGGAAGCTTCTTCAACCTCACTTTCCTTTTCTCTTTATTTACAGGGAGAAAGAGACAGATAAGAATGTGGATCAGGGCCATTATCCCTCCACATATGTTGGTGCTAATAAGTGTGTTCTTTGCAGATTCATTAATCCGCCATTGGGACTGAAAATGAGCATTTCAGATGCTTAATGTGATATCCTAGATGTTCGGAGAACCAAGTCCCCCTGGACAGAGTGAGCTTTAATCTTTCTAAATGGTCTGTAATGGAACCTCTGGGTCTGGCATAGGGAGCACAGGCTGTTATGACTTATTGACAAGATTTTCTAGAAAAGTCCTCATTAAAAGAAGTGTCCTGAAGGATAGAAGTGAAATTTATTCTCTTTATTCCATGGTGATGTTTTAAAAGGTAACTCTAAATGGTTCTTCCACTGCAAAAAAAAATTTTTTTGAAAAGCAGATTTTTGACAAAATTAGAAAATATCTGATTTTTTTTTTTTGGCTGCACCTGCAGCATTTGGAAGTTCGTGGGCCCAGGCATTGAACCCTAACCACAGCAGTGAGGGACCCAAGCTGCTGCAGTGACAATGCCAGATTCTTAATCCACTGTGCCACAAGAGAATTCCTGATTTTAATATATATTTTGGTAATACAATTGAAAATATCGGTGATGGCTTACTTGAAATCTTACATACTATTAGATTTGTACAGAATCTTAGCTATTACCTGGATGGCATCTGTTTTCAGAAGAGAAAATTGGGACTCTGAGAAAGTCACTGACCTTTCCAAGGTTATATTGCAAGTCTGGGGCATAACTAAAACAAAAATCCAGCTCTCTTGGAATACAGACCAATGTGCAATGTCTTAGCACCTGACCAATACAGTTCTCAGTTCACTGCTGTAGAATTGCCGAGTTTAAAAGCAGTAATCAGGAAAAAGAAATGCTTTATTTATAGGAAATGCTTTATTTATAGGAGGCACAAGGGAAAGTGGTTCAGAGCATAGCTTTTTTTTTTTTTTTTTTTGTCTTTTTAGGGCTGCATCCATGGCATATGGAGGTTCCCAGGCTAGAGGTCGTCGAGTCGGAGCTACAGCTGCCAGCCTACACCACAGCCACAGCAACCCAGGATCCAAGCCTCACCTGCAACCCACACCACAGCTCACAGAAACGCTGGATCCTTAACTCACTGAGCGAGGCCAGGGATTGAACTTGCATCCTCATGGATAATAGTCAGATTCGTTCCGCTGCACCACGATGGGAACTCCAAGAGCACAGATTTTGTAATCAGGCAGTAATCTTGGGCAGATTATTTACCTCTGCAATCCTCACCTTGCTCACTTGTAGAATGAGGATAACACATGCCGCAATTTGTGGGACTATTGAGGTGTTTAAGTGGTATAAGGCAGGCAAGCATAGGGTTCTTGGCATGGTTGATGTTTTTTATGACTGTTGTAATCATTACCATATTGAGTTGTATATACTCTCAATATGAACGTTTGCCAAGAAACCTGCCTCTCCCTGCTCCTATTTCTTAGCCAGTCAAATGCTGGATTTTGTAAGATCTGAGAAAAACTTATATTCTCTTGCCCCCCAAAATCAACACCCTCTTGGTGAATTATTTTCTGTGTTTGAGACTGAAGGTTAAAAGCTAATTCCAAAGGGGCAGAAGAGTTTGCCAATTCCCTTCCACAAACATTTACTGAGCACCTCCTCTGCTCTGTTAGGTGGTGTAAAATGCAAAGACAGAAACAGGCATGGTTCCTGTCTTCCGAGGGCCCTCAAATCATGGAAAAGGCAGACATCTAAGTGTCTCTGATGCAGGTGTTAAGGTAAGTGTTCCCCTAGAAGGAAGAATAAAGCAAAGTGGGAGATGATCTTATGGAGTGAGATAATATTATTCTAACTGGACATACGGAAAGATCTCCGAGAGGTAGGGTTTGGCTCAAGTTTTAATGGGGTGGGAGAATTTAAATAAGTGTTGTGGCAGGCAGCTTCTAGGAGAGCTGCCATGATCCCACTTTCTGCTAATCAAAAGCCCTGTGTAATACTATCCCTTAAGTAATCTGCTTTTAATGAAAAGAATACCACAATATTGAAGGGAACCCACTTTGATGATCAGATTACTAAAGATTTTGACTTCCATTTTTCTGACTCCATTTGCTGATGATTTTGATGAATCTTGTTGCCATTTTGGTGAGACCCATGTGGCAAGGAACTGGGGGTAACCCCTGGCCAATAGGCACCTAGTAACAGAGGCCCTGAACCCAGCAACCCTAAAGGAACTGCATTCTGTTGACAAATATGTGGATGAACTTGGAAGTGGACCCTTCCTCTGTTAAGCCTTCAGATTAGACCCCGTCAGGTCTAACACCTCAATCATAGTCTTGTGAGGGATCCTGAACAAAAGTCCTAGCTAAGTTGTGCTGATTCCTGATCCACAGAGACTTAGATAGAAAATGTGTGTTGTATAAGCAGCTAATTTTGTATTCATTTGTTACACAGCAATAGATAACTATTGCAAGTGTCTACATGGGCAAAGGATGTTATAGCAATGAGACACCCTGATCAATGGTCCATGGAGCTATTGCCTTATCCATCACTAGCTTTATGGGATTGTCTTGATGTGAAGGTAAGGCTAAGGCAATTTGCATTTCCTGAGCAATGGATTTGTATAATAGCAACCAGACTCATGTGGCTGGACTCTAATGTTTGTGGAGAGACACAGAAGGGTATGAGTTTAGAATGAGAAGCTATGGCTAAATTGTAAAGGGCCCTGAATACTCAGCAAAAGACTGTGAACTATGTTGGGAAGCAATAGAGGAGCTAGTGAGGGTCTTGAAGCAGGGGAGTGACTTTAACAGAGTTGCTTTCCTGAATTAATCTGATGCTATGTGCAGGGCAGATCAAAGGGGGAGAGCTTGGAAATGGCTGCACAATCTCAGGGAGAGATGGTGAGGGCCTGAACACTGACCACAGAAATGAATCGTGTCCTGAAACATACTGTAATAGAATTCTCATTTGGGTTAAAAGTTCTCTGAACAGTCCCCTGGTTTATGAGGCAGGAGCTTTATCAGGCATTTATTTGACATTCAACCCATTTCCATTCCACACACAGTGACAAGCTGATATTGGGTCTAAAAATAATCACAGGCTTGACTTTGTGGAAATGGAAGGAAGTGTACTCAAGATGGGAAAGGAGGCGATAGAGCTATATATTTTTCAGCTTTCCAGGGAAGACCAATTTATAAACCTTAACAAGACTGCCAGCATCTCCATGCTGTGCCTTCTTTGCTTTCCAATGTCCAGGATCCCAGCTGCCTAGGGGCCTGGAAGGAGGATTTAAGGGTGTTCAAAGCCATCCTAGTATTTCAAAAAAATACATATCTATCCCTATAGCTACTCGCAATAAAGCAACCCCAGCTAAGACTGCATACCAAGGCTCTTTGGTTGAGGCTAGAAAGAGAAACAGAGCAGTGTTGCAGTTCTAGATGGCCAATTAGAATTCCTGGCTAGAACTTATACACCTTTAATTTAAAAAAGTGGGAAAGCTAATTGCCATTTCAAAATTGGAGGATATTTGCTGGTAGTAGCCTAAGACAATGGTCAGGAGCAGGATGAAGTTCTGGCCGTGTTGCTTGTCAGCTCTGTGATGCAGTGATTCCTCAGTGAAATGCATTTTTTTTTTCACCGGTAAGACAGGGCCATATACCTGCTGCATTTTAGAATTTTTATTTGGGATTAAAAGACATAATATAGGCAAGTTTCCTGGCACTCCATAAATGGTGGCTATTTTTAAAACAATTGAATAAAATACAAAATATTCTTGCAAAAGGAGAGTGGAAATGAAGCTGTCCATGGTTCTGAAAGGTGGAGCGCCCCATCCTTGCCTCTTTGTGCCAGGGGCACTGGTTCAACTGTCTTAATTTTTCTTGTGCACTCTTTTCTTCAGCCTCTCAGCCAGATTTTCTTATGCTTTTCTCACTTTGGTGTATCTCTCTCTATCCTTTTACTGGAGTGACCTCTTAAAGATCTGATCATCTCAATGCCCTTGGCAAACTCCTCCCATGACATAGACTTCAAAACAGAGTAGCTCCCTTCCTGTCCATCATCTTCTCTCCTTAATTCCCATCATGCCCTCTGTGCTCTAATCCCATTGAACCTCTCATCACTTTTTTCCCTGGATCTGGCCCTTTAATACCTCCATGCCTTGGTTCATGCTAGTCCCTCTGCTTATAATACTTTCCCTGCTTTATTTGGCAACCTCCAACTAATTCTCAAATGTCAGTCCAGATTCAACCTTTTCTGTTGTCCATTTTCTCCACACCCCAAAGAGATGTGGCTCTTCTTTCATCTGCTACCTTCCACAGACCTGATTATTATTATTATAATTATTATTTTTTTTCTTTTTAGGGCTGTACCTGCAGTGGCATATGGAGGTTCCCAGGCTAGGGGTCAAATCAGAGCTGCAGCCGCCAGCTTACACCACAGCCACAGCAATGCAGGATCCGAGCCATGTCTGCAACCCAAACCATAGCTCACGGCAACGCTGGATCCTTAACCCACTAAGTGAGACCAGGGATGGAACCTGCATCCTCATGGATCCTAGTCGGGTGCGTTAACCACTGAGCCATGAAGGAAACTCCCAGACTTGATTATAATAGCTCTTATCTTTTAACATTTCTATCTCCAGCCACAGACCAGGATCCCTTTAAAGGCCAAAGGCGATGTCTTATTTATCGTTGTGTCCACAGCACAGGTTAGTACTTGGTATTGATCAGTGAATGTAAGTGAAGTTACCTCTTCTCCTGGCCCAGCCCCTCTTTTGCCCAGTGGAGCCCAGGGCTCCCTTCATGACTTCTCTCAGTCACTCTGAATACACTGGCCTCTCCTGGAGCCCTTACTATTGTATTTTGTACCCACTTATTTTGAACACAGGTTTTGTCTTCCATACATTGTTCTTAATAGGACATTTTAAAATAAATTTGTGTAAAAAAGAAGAAAATAATTTACAACCAGCTTCTAATAGAAATGTACATAGTTGTCTTTTTGCTTTCTTTTTGGTCTCCTTTGCTGTGTAAAAGCTTGTCAGTTTGATTAGGCCCCACTGGTTTATTTTTGCTTTTATTTCTGTTGCTTTGGGAGACTGACCTGAGAAAATATTCATAAGGTTGATGTCAGAGAATGTTTTGCCTATGTTCTCTGCCAGGAATTTGATGGTACTGAGTGAAGTAAGTCAGAAAGAGAAAGACAAATACCATATGATACCACTCATATCTGGTATCTAATATACAGCACAAATGAACCTTTCCACAGAAAACAAAATCATGGACTTGGAGAATAGACTTGTGGTTTCCTGGGTTGGGGGAGAGGGAGTGGGAGGGATTGGGAGCTTGGGGTTAACGGATGCAAATTATTGCTTTTGGAATGGATTAGCAATGAGATCCCGCTGTGTAGCACTGAGAACTACATCTAGATATTTACAACGGAGCATGATAATGGGAGAAAAAATTATGTATACATATATGTCTAACTGGGTCCCCATGCTGTACAGTGGGGAAAAAAAGTGTGTTGGGGGGAATAACATTTAAAAAAAAAGAAATGTACATAGACTTAGCACGGGGGTACTGTCACTTCACAGGAGACAAAACAGAAAATGGAGAAGAAATAGTTCCCCCAAGTAACACAGTGGTGGGTGGCAGAGGCACAATTAGGACTCAGGTGTCCTTTCTGCAGGATCTTACTGTTCACCTTCACTAGGCTTGCCTCAGCTTAACTGTCTGTGCTAACCCACTGAGCGAGGTCAGGGACGGAACCCGCGTCCTCATGGCTGCCAGTCAGGTTTGTTAACCACTGAGCCACAATGGGAACTTCTACTGGTACTATTATTAGCAGCACTTAAAAATTATTTACCTCTTTAGAAGCCATGACAGGACCCTTGGATATCAGTGTTTCTTTCAGCTGAAATTCAACCCCAGGAGTCAGTAGAGTTTATTACCTTTGAAGGACCCATGAATAGTGAAAGTGACTCAACTATACTGATGTAGCTGGACACTAAGGCAGTATATAGACAATCATCGCTAAGACCCAGGGATACAAAACAACAGAACAGAACAAACAACATGTTTGGAATGGGCTCGGAAAAAACACAGGATCTGAAGTCAGATGAGCCATGTTCAGGCTTCATTCTGCCAACTCCTAGGTGTGTGACAGAGGCCAGCCCTTAACTCCTCCCAAGTCTGTTTCCAAATGCTTGTAATAAAAATTTCATTTGACTCCACCAGAGTGAGGGCATTTATGGAGATGCTACTTACTATACAATGCATGAACGATAGAAGGTGATTATCAGTGTAAGGTGCCGTGCAAAAATAGTCAAATGAGAGAACAAAACTCATCAGCCTTCCCCACAGACCTGCAGCCAGAGGCTCCCCTGAGGGCCTGGATAAGAAATGTGTTCTTGTTCTCACCTGCTCTCACAATCTGCACGCCAAACCCCACCATCATACCCTCTCAACTCCACTCCTACGTGGCTCCTCCTATTCTGGTTCCCACTTTCCCACCTGGGGCCGGGGGTGGCCATCAACTCCAGCCTGGACCCTTACAGGGCGTGATCTTCTGAGCCAGCCCTTCTTAAGATGCAAGGCACACAGACATCACGTGGAGTCTTGATGAAAGGCTTTCTGGAGAAGGGAGGAACTGGGAGTTTGGGATTAGCAGATACAAACTGTTATATATAGGATGGATAGACATCAAGGTCCTACTGTATGTCACAGGGGACTGCATTCAATATCCTAAGATAAACCATAATGCAAAAGAATATGAAAAAGAACGTGCATGTGTGTGTGTATAACTGAATCTCTTTTCTTTAAGCAGAAATTAATACAACTTTATAAATTGACTATCCTTCAATCAAAAAAGTACAGGCTTTCATTCAGCAGTAGTGCAGGATATACCTGAGATTCTGCCTTTCTAACACAGGGGGCCAATACTGCTGGCCCACGACCCATAGGTTCAGTGGAAAAGTCCCAATTAGTTTCCCTGAATCCAGTCTTGTACCTGCCTACCACCCAATCTCCATTCTGCTCCCAGAGAAATATTTTCGAGGTATAAATATGATCGTGTCATTGCCATGCTTAAAAAGTTCAATAAGTAGGCAGATTCAAGGTCAGGATTTTCAATACTGGCTGCAGATTTCGATTACCTGGGAAGCTTTTAAAAAATCCAAGAGCTCCAGCCCCAGCACAGACCAGCTAAATAAAACCATCCAGAGGTGGGGCCCAGGCAAAGGTGTTTTCGTTTTGTTCTATTTTGTTTTATGGCCACACCCATAGCATGTGGAAATTTTTGGGCCAGGGGATTGAATTCAAGCACCAGCCACATCCTATGCTGCAGCTCCAGCAATGCTGGATCCTTAACCCACTGTGCCAGGCCAGGGACTGAGCCCACAGCTCTGCAGAGACCTGAGCTTTGGCAGTCAGATTTTTAACCCACTGCACCACAGCAGGAACTCACAAAGGAATTTTTTTTTTTGGACTGCTTCCTGACATATGGAGCTCCCAGGCCAGTGATTAGATCGAGCCCCAGCTGTGAACTAAGTCGCAGCTGCAGTAACACCGGATCCACCTTGCTGAGCTGGGAATCAAACCCGCATCCCAACACTCCCAAGCCACTGCTGACCCCACTGCACCACAGTGGGAACCCCCCAAGGTATTTTTTGAATATCTCCCCAGGAAGGCCTAACATACAGCCAGGGTTAAGAACCCTGATTGCAAGGATTCTTCCAACATGAGAAATTAAAACTCACTCCATTATTTAACCATCATCATGAACCCCGATAAATCTCTTTTTTTTTTCTTTTTAGGGCCAAACCTGCAGCATATGGAGGTTCCAAGGCGAGGTGTCGAATCAGAGCTTGCAGCTGCCAGCCTACACTACAGCCACAGCAATGCTGGATCCTTAACTGAACAAGGCCAGGGATTGAACTCTCATCCTCATGGATACTAGTCAGCTCATTACCACGGCACCACAACAGGAACTTCCAATAGATTTCTTAATCCCAAGTGAAGAGACTGTAGCCTCAGCTGGTTAAGTGCCTCGCTTAGGGTCATCCAGTCTGTCAGTGACACCTGAAGCTGGGACCCAAGTGCTCCAGCACGTGATGGGTGGAAGGAAAGGAGAAAAATGTCGCCTGCAGGAGTCCCAGTTCCATCACTGCACGCATATATTTGCAATTGTTTCCATCTCTCCTGTTTATTCCCCCAAACACCATGGCCTTTGATGAATTCTGGAGGAGGAGATCGTTTGGCATTTTCAACCAAATGCTCTGATACTTGAACACGGCAGTGGATGGGGAGTGACAGCGCCTTATCAGTCACCACATTCCCACTGCTGTCACTGCTTGCTCCTCTCTGCCACAGCGTGGGCTGGGCCTCCCTTCTCGCAGAGCAGGGAGCAACGCTTCCAAAAGAAGATGCGACGTCTTAAAATGTCAGACTGTCAGTTGCCGCTGTTGGCTTGCTTGGCCCATGATGTTTATCACAGGGAAGCAATTAAGTCCCCAGATCTGGGGTCTGTCTCAGAGCTCAGATGTGTGGAAACAAAATGTATATGAGTGAGGTGTGTTTCAGTGTGTACTGGGCTGGGACCTGCCATCAGGACCTCCTCCCATGGGGAGGGCACCTCATGCATGTGACTATTTATACTGAATGCAGTGCCAAGAGCTCTGTCCAGGGTCCTCACTTTACAGGAGAAAACTAAGGCTCAGAGCAATGAGGTGACTTGCTCAAGGACACACAGATGGGAGAGGCAGGGCCAGAATTAGCCTGCAGGCTCATGCCAAATGTTTGGCCCTTCCATAGGCCATGCAGATTCTGGTACCCAGAACGGTGCCTAGCATAGAGAAGATGCTTAACCAACATTGATGAATGAATGAATGACTCGGTGAATGAATGAATACTTCATGCTATGCTGCCTTGAACAGTCTCCACCAGGCTATTAGGTCCAGCTCCTTGGGTAAGTTAACGTCGCCTGGCCTAGCGAGGGTGAAATACCAGTTCTTTATCATTGGCATTGGAGAGGGCCAATAAAATATGCTTAAATTGCTGATGCTGAGATCAGATTAAAGGGAGATATCCAGGTCCCAGGGTACAGTGGCCCAAGAGCCCTTTCCTTCTCTGGGCCTCCAGCTCCTCATCTATAGAATGGAGAGGTGGATGAGATGGACACTGAAATCCTACGTGTTCTGGATATTCTGGGATCTGGTAAGTCCAATAGTGCTTCTTGATGTGCAAACAGTAAAAACCTTGAGGACTTTCTCCCATGGCCCCCCTTCATCCTCATCAGAGTGCCTTTGCTTGTGCAAGGCCTGGATGGAACAAAAGAGGGGGAGAGCTGGTGTCTGGCTCCCTCTGCAGCCCTCTGGGCATCCTCTGCTTCTTGCTCTGGGCATTATTTCCCCTCCTTCATGGCTTAGTTCCCCTTTACCAAGCTCCCAGCCTGGCAGTCGAGACCCCAAGTACCCAGGCCCAAACTTCCCTTGCAGCACCATCTCCCACTGCTCCCCTTCCTGCCCCAGCCCAAGGCACCCACTCCCCACCTCCTCATGTAGACTGCATGTTCCCATGCCACGGCCCCTGCTTGGACTGTGCCCTTGGCCTGGAGTGCCATTTCTCCAGCTTTGCCCACTCATCAAATTCCTCCCCTCCACTGAGCTTCCCCACACCCTTCTTGTTCTCATAGCACTTTGCACCATATGATAGACTCCATCCATCCATCCATCCATCCATCCATCCATCCATCCACCCCTTCTTTCGCTTATGTATTTACTCTCGAGTCTCTTGAGCACTTGCTATGTGCCAGCCGCTATGCTATTATACACTTTTCATCTGTCATGTCGTTTAATCCTTTCAACCCAATGAACCAGGTATCATTATTATCTGGATCTTGCAGGTGAGCAAATGGGCACAGGGAAATCAAAGTCATCTGGCTCACACATGGCAGCACTTGTGAATCATGTAGTCGGATCCCAGATCTCCAGCCAGCCCCTCTGTCTGGCATCTCTTCTACCAGATCCTGGGCTGCCTCTGGACAGGCAATGTCACCCAACCTTCCTTCCACAGGCGTCCTCTGAGCACCTCCTATGTGCCAGACCCCATGATGGGCACAGCAGCCTTAATGGGTGCCATATGGCCTCCCACTCTTGTGAGATGCCTAGCTTAGGGCTTGGTCATAAAGGATGCTTCAAGTGTCCTTGCCAAATGGGATGGTTGGTAACACTAGGCAAGGGGCAGAGTTTGAAGCAGATGATGGCTGCAGATATGAGGGTGATCAATTAGGTGTGTGCTGTTCATCTGCGGGCGCTGCAGATGCCGGAAACAGGGAGCTGATGGGGGCAGCTGGGTGTTCAGAGAGAGGAGGCAGCCTCTCACTGGCAGCGTGGGGGAGCCCAGGTAAGGATGCAAGAAGATAAGCCTCACCGCTCCAGAGTGGCTCAGGGCTACCCCCATTGCCTGAATCCAGACTTGAATCCTGCCTGCCACAGAAATAGGGTTGATACTGTTCCCGTAGGTGGCCTGAGCCAGCCACCTGTCACCTCCACTTAGAGGCCAGCCTCCTTGACAAGAGCTTCAACCTTGGAGGCAGACACTGGAGAGATGGGCATGGAGCCAGGCTTCCTCCCCCCAGGCTTGGTTGGGTTTCTGCAATCAAAGGAGTTCCTGCCTGGCTCTTGTATCTTGCAGGTTGGTTCCTTCTAGAAGCTTCGATTGAGGATTCCAGAAATTTCTGTTGCTCCTTGCCCAGGCGAAGCAGAAGCCCTGTGATTTTGTTTCATGTAACACTCATTTTCTCGTTCTCTTGTGTGCTGGGTGTGGTCCTGGGCCCTGAAGCAGAGACTCTGCAATACTGCAAAGCTGAGGAAGAATCAGCCGGGTTTGGGCGATTTAACCAGTTTCCAAGTCCCAGGAATAGCAGCTGGCATGGGACCCTGAAAAGATCATGTAATCGGGAGCCAGGAGACACAGGCAGGGACTCCAGTTTTGCTGGGAATTGGCGGTGTGGTTATAATCACATCTATAGCAAAGTACCTATTGCAGCACAAATATCTTGCACTTGGTAAGGAGTCCCAAATTTGTGACTCAGACTTAGTCATGAGAACTGCAGTTCTGTGGTTTCCTACACCCAGAAGCAGCTGTTGAGAGCAGAAGTGATGGTCCAGCTAGCCCAGGTTTGATGTTAGAAAAGTGGTGGGGAACCCTTCTGTGCTGTTGGCAGGAATGCAAATTGGTACAACAAACTATGGAAGTACCTCAGCAAACTAAATATGACCCAGTGACCCCACTCTTGAGCATATATCTGGACAAAACTTTCACTGAAAAAGATACATGCACCGGTATGTTCACTTCAGCACTATTCTCAATAGCCAAGACATGGACACAACCCAAATGTCCATCAACAGATGAATGGATTAGAAGATGTGGTATATATATATATATATATATATATATATATATATATATATATACCACATATATATATATGATGGAATACAACTCAGCCACGAAAAAGAACAAATAATGCCATTTGCAGCAACATGGATGGAACTAGAGACCCTCATACTAAGTGAAGTCAGAAAGAGAAAGACAAATATCATGTGATATCACTTATAGCTGGAGTCTAACATACGGCACAAATGAACCTTTCCACAGAAAAGAAGATCACGGACGTGGAGAACAAACTTGTGGTTGCCAAGGGGAGAGGGAGTGGGAGGGACTGGGAATATGGGGTTAAAAGATGCAAACTGTTGCATTTGGAGTGGATAAGCAATGAGATCTTGCTGTACAGTCCAGGGAACTATACCCAGTCACTTGTGATGGAACATGATGGAGGATAATGCGAGAAAAAGAATATATATATTGATTTATAAATCAACTCTAAAGAGAAATAAAAATCATATAATAAAAAAAGAAAGGTGTTGGAGTTCCCATAGAGGCTCAGCAGGTTAAGAACCTGACTAGTATCCATGAGGATACGGGTTTGATCCCTGGTCTCACTCAGTGGATTAAGGATCTGGCATTGCTGCAAGCTGAGGCATAGTTTTCAGATGTGGTCAAGTCCCATTATGCTGTGGCTGTGGTGTAGGCTGGTAGCTGCAGCTCCTATTTGACCCCTAGCCTGGGAACTTTCATATGCTGCAGATCTGGCCCTAAAAAAAAAAAAAAAAAAAAAAAAAAGGACAAGTGGTAAGCAGATGATACAGCATCCTGTTATCACATCTGTTCACTCTGGCACTTTCAGACTTCACACCCTGCACCAGGCACAGGGCATCTCTTAGCCTGCCCTATTCCCATGCCTGCCTCTCCATCTCTTCTGCTGCCACAGTGAAGCTTTCCCTGCTCCCTCCCCATCCTGTCTTTTGTAAATTCAGAGCATCCCTCAAACAGATTCCATCAGTGTTTTTGGCAAACGGCAGCAGCCTTGCATTCTGGGTAGAGTCCAATGTACACACCTCAGGCAGTGGAAATTTTCACTTGCATTAGGGGTTTGCCCCCTGCCCCTCATGTCTCTCTCCTAGGTGTGCTGTGTGAGCCTGCAGCGCCCAGGGAGCACTTGCCTCCTGGCCCAAGAAAAGCAATCCCCTGCTGAGGACCCTGGGATGGGGCCAGGCCTGTCTGTGAATCCATCCATCCACAGGCGTCCACAGGGGGTGCAGCAGCTCCTGTCTCCACTCCAGCGAGTTATTAAAGTCTTGGGAAGAGGGGAAGTTTGGGAATATTTTGTGGCGCTCAGCATTTACTTAATTTTACTTGGCAGGAATCTCCAGACTTTGGCTTAAGAATGGCCTGCATTCTGAAAAACTCTGCCGGACAGACTCTGAAAGGAGCATGGGTCTCCTTGCACACCCTTGGTACCATCTTGGCTGTAAAGGAAGACCCAGGGGACTGCTCAGCTCTTTGGGATGAAAGAGAGAAACAGAGAGAGCCAGACAGACAGGATTCACGAAGAGAGGTTTCGCAGGCTGGAAAGTGCTGAACAGTCAGAGGGTGGTCCAGTGGGTGGTAGATGGGGCCTCAGAGCATCAGGATGGATCCTGAGCCCAGAGACTGTCTTGGTCAGAGGGTCTGGGGGAGGAGACTAGGTGAGGCGTCAGAGGCTGATGGCATGGGGGCATGCCCGGGATGCCAGTGTCAGGGCAGAACCAGAGGTCAGGATTCAATTCATGGCTTTCATCATCCCAGCAAAGAATAGACTCTCGGGGCAGGCCTGATGCTGCTCTGAGGCAGCACAGAGGCAAGCAGCAGTGTGAGCCAAAGGGCGTTCCAAACAGGAACCCCCGAGAGACCTGAAGACCTCACTGGCAGAGAGCCCAAAGCACCTGGCCCCTAGGGTTTGATCTTTCTACCTGTTCGTGACTCTGTATCTGCCTCTTCCTTTTGGCTTCCTCTGCCACCCACTGCCCTGGTTTGGGTCCCAGCATCCATCCTGTGGACTATTACAATGGTTCTGGCACTGGTCTCCCAGCCTGCAACCTTGGCTTCTCCAGCTTCTTTCCAACAGCTTTCAGTGGATCATTTCAAAACACCCATCTCCGTATGTCTCCACAGGCTGAAAATCTTCAAATGTGTCTCTTTAGAGACAGTTTCTGAAAGAGTTTCCAGGGTACCATCGTTCCTGCAGAATGGTGTTTCTTGGAACAAAGATTCTGTGCCCACATTATATTGGGAATTCTGGGCAGAGCAACAGAAAGCAAGCATCCACGTAGCTGGACCTCTCAGAGCCCTTTAAGGATGAGTGCTCCTTTGAAACTTCCAGAAAGGGAGAGTGGTTCCCTGTTTCCAAGCTCATTTGGAAACCTTCCCTTCCTTTCTGCTGTGGAAGAGGTGTTCCAGAGGTCACAGTGTGGGGAAAGGGAATCCGACGAATGAAGCCCAAATTCCTTAGCCTCTCACTCAAGATCTTCTGTGGCTTGGCCCTAAGGTCAAAGAGAATCATGTGCATTGTCTCAAAATGGGTTTTATGCAGCCACAAAAGCCTCCAACAGGAATAAATGAACTCAGGATTTCTATCCCACAACCCCAATGCATCCCCCAGCCCCCCAAACCATCTCCTTTGAATCATTGTACAACTATAAATGTAATAAATTCATCGAGTAATTTAAAAAGGGGAATAAGTGAACTTAAATTAGGTGGAAGTGATCTTACACCACTGCTCTCCAGAGGATTTGCATGCGTGTGATCCTCGTGGCCGACTTTCACAGATGTTGATTTGACTCAAGTCCTTTGTTTCATAAAGAGGATGAAGTGGAGGTTAAAACAGGAGCAGGACACCCAGACACGGCCTCACCATGTGCTAACATTGGGCCTCTAACTTCCCCCCCCCTGCCGGGGGAGTGCTGTCTCTCCCCCTCATCAGGGATGAGGGAGCCAGGGGGTATCCTGGGGAAATGGGGACTAAGGCATACCTGCTGGAGGTTGACCTTGAAATTTAATGGGATAAACACAGGAAGCAAATACAGGGGACCCTGAGGGGGTGGCAGCCATAGTGATTTGAACCAGCTGGTGAGACTGAATTGCAGAATCTCAGGATGGAAGAATTATGTCCAAGAATTAAAACCTCCAGTTGAGAAAGGACGATGACAAAATGCTTGTAGGGAGGTCCAGCCAGCTCCAGAAAGCCCTCACATAGAATATTTGAAGAATCAGCCACTTGCAAGGCTTTTTAAAAGAATTAGTGCTTACTTCCAGTTTCCTGGAAGCAGAGCTTGAGACAGGGCTTCTGGGACACCCAGAATAGTGCAAAAGGTGTCTCAGGACTAGGGGACTGAGGGAAGAGGAACAGTTCAGGGAAGGGAAGGAGGCAAGGATGTGTCCACTGCTGACATCTAACTTCCATCTGGTCCATGGGGAGCTCAGGGATATGAATTGTACCACAGAGCTGGTCCCAGCTTGAAGCAAAGTCTGGACTTTTGTGCCCTGGCATCTATCTGCTATTGGCTGCCCAACTCTGGGGAGGGAGGAGGTTTGGGACATAACTTTCCGGAAGAAGTGGCTTCTGTTAGCTGAAGGCAGTTCTCCCAAGAAAGGTAACTATGAGCTGTTAGCAGCCAGCACTCAGAGCAGGTGGGAAATGTAGGCTCTGAGGAAAGGGAGGGGACTTGGTGGGGTACACACAGCATCCACTGTAATTCCTTTTTTTGTTTGTTTTTTTGTTTTTTTAGGGCCGCACCTGCGTCATATGGAAGTTCCCAGGTTGAATGGGAGCTATAGCTGCCAGCCTATGCCATAGCCACAGCAACATGGGATCTGAGCCATGTCTTCGACCTGCACCACAGCTCATGGCAACACAAGATCCTTAACCCACTGAGTGAGGTCAGGGATGGAACCTGCGTCCTCATGGATGCTAGTTGGGTTTGTAACCTGCTGAGTCACAATAGGCCTCCAGTATCCACTGTAATTCAACTCCCGCATGCTACAGAGGAGTAAACTGGGGTCCAGGGAAAGTCAAGGGCTCGCCAGAGGTCACGTCACTCTACCTCTGAGGTTAGGGTCTATTGTCAAGATGTTCCATAGTTTCATCCAAAGATCCTTGAAGGCAGAGGGCATCTTCTGGTGGAATCTGTCTTTTGTCTTTGCTCAGCAGAGCTGATGACTATTGAACTTGAGGGCATGATACGAGCCATATCTCTTTAAACTGGTCCCATACTGATTTGTTTTCAGGAGGTAGACATTGCTGCATCTGTGGTGCAGACTGTAATGAATTATCTTCTCTTTATGCTGTGCTTGGTGGTGACTTTCTTGTAAAAAGGGCTATTTTAAAAAGCAAACAGACAGCAATATCCTCTCCAATATGTTTCCCTAAGGGATAAGAACGCATTCTCAAAGGAATATGAATGTTGGAATCATAAGATTGAGAGCTGGAAAGGGAATCTCAGAGATCACCTGGGGAGTGGGGCTGGGACCATTTTTAGCACCAACAATGAGACACCGCAGTCTCTTTTCACCCCATCTTCCTCTGGCAGATGTTGACAGGAAGTCTGCAATTAATTCTCCCCACCCCCATTCCATTAATCAGCCACTTATAGGCATTAAAATAATATCCAGTATATCCTGTGATATCACTTGCAGCCAATAAGAGCTTCTAAAGCATGTATGAGAATCTAAAATACCACCTGAATTGGTACTGTTCCATCCCAAAGTGAAGAAGCTTGACATTTTAATTAA
The DNA here is from genome assembly GCF_016906955.1 of Phacochoerus africanus. Taxonomy (NCBI): domain Eukaryota; kingdom Metazoa; phylum Chordata; class Mammalia; order Artiodactyla; family Suidae; genus Phacochoerus; species Phacochoerus africanus. The sequence goes on from NC_062552.1 coordinate 119,612,156, forward strand.
CTTGTGTGGCCTGATCATGGGAAAATGTAGGTGGTGATTTGAAATATGGAAACAGCTCTTGAATCTCAATTTCAACCTTCAAAGACCTCTAGGAGCCTGGGAATGCCCACTTGGACCTCAGTGGATATTTGCATATTGCAGATGGGGAGACTGAGGCCCAGGGCAGCTAAGTGATTTTCCCAAGGCCACACAGTGAAGAAGATGCAAAACTGAAGCTCATTCAAGGTCAGACATTTCCTCCAGACCCAGGGATACCCTCCATCAAAAGTGAGGGCCAGCAAGATGATGAGTGAACTTGTGCATTGCAAACAATAGAGTCCTCTACATATCAAGCACTGCTCTTCTGGAGTCCATCCTTTTGAAAGATTGCCCTGACAAGCAGTGAGACGTGAAAAGTCAGCAGGAACAGGGAAAAGCTCAAGACTTACAGATTTTAATGAGGAGAATCAGGACATTTTTGGCTGTGGCTTTTCTTGAAGGTGATCCCTGTAACGCTGATGGACGATCCCTTCCCATTTTAATGGCAGTCTAGTGGTGATATCATAGCAAATAAATTTAAGTGACACACAGAGTGCAATTGCAGAATTTAAACTCGAACCAAGCACTATATACATTTTTTTTTTCTGAAGATGGGACACATACATAGCTGATTGACCTGCATTCCTGAGTCATATTTATAGGACAAAAGCTTTCTTGGCAGCAATGTGAATCAGTTCATGATCTTCCAGACTAGTCGGATAAGTCACTAAGAAAAGCTGGGTATGTGTGGCTCTTTACATCTAGAAGGACCAGAGTCATTATAATTCTCCCTTGGTACCACTGAGTTCGCTGCTACCTTGGCTCGGGAGTCCCACCCAAGGCACTGTCCCCATGAATGAGAGTTGCCTCCACAGGTGCCAAGATGGTTAGGATGATGTGGGGTCTTTTGAAGGATGTTGCTGCATTCCTTCCTTCAAACCTCTCCTTCTGCTGATCCTGAAATGCCATGAGAGTGGCTCAATTCAACTTCATTGGTTGACCTCCAAGCTGGAAAGGATTAGAGGAGCATCTAAATTGACATCTTCCTTGGACAAATGGGAAAACAGAGGCTCACACCAGAAGTGTGTCTCGCCTGTGGTCACAGGTATTGTCAAAGCCAGAACTAGACCTTGGAATGGTTGGGGTTCCCTGGAGGTCTGATCTCGCCTTGTCCCATAGTCTTCCCAGCTGAAAGAACATATTGTAGTGTCAGGCTCTGCTGTGGATAATACAGGCATATATTCATCCTTTCAACAACTACTTTAGTGAATATCCATTAGATGTGAGGCACTGTTCTAAGCACTGGGAACATCGTGATGAACAAGATAAAGGCTTTGCTTTCATGAGCTTCTAGGGAGAGAGATGAGCTGATAAACGAATAAACAAGAAAACAGATAACATCCAGAAGTTAGAACCACTTATAAGAAAAAAGAAGCCGTGTAAGGACATAGAGGGAGAATGATGGTCTAGGGAGCTATTTTGGAGGGATTGGCTAGGAAAGACATCACCGTAGAGGTGACCTTTGTACAGAGACAAAGCAATGAGACAAGTCATATGACGAGCACTCCCAACAGAGTAAAGAGTAGGTGCAAAGGTCCTGGGGTGAGAATTAGCTTGATGTATTCAAGGAACAGAAAGCAGATCTAGAGTGGAAGGAATAAGATGAGAGTCTTAGGGTAAAACGGCTCAACTCGAATAACATTAGAAGCGAATCGCTCCTGAGTGATTTTGATATAAACGGGAGAAAGGAAGCAGGGGTGTGTCTGGAAGTGGGCGTGGTATCTAGAGAGCTGTTCTTAATTTAGGAGATATTCTAGCATGGCTGTGTACTGATGGGGAAGGTCCAGTAACGAAGGGGAGAGTGGTGACATAGGAGGGATAATGGACATTGGAAGAAACAAAGTCCTTGAGTCAGAAAGTGCTTGGAATGCGGGTGAGCACTGGGAGGGGCAGCCTGAGATGGGACTGGGACCAATTCTTCCATGATAACAGGGGATGATTGCAGAGAGTTTGGCGAGTATTTTTTGTTTTTTTTGTTTGTTTGTTTTGTTTTTATAACAGGACTATTGGTTTTATTTTTTAAGATTTTTTATTAGAGTTGATTTACAATGTTCTGTCAATTTCTGCCATACAGCAAAGTGACCCAGTCATATATGTGTGTGTGTGTATACACATTCTTTTTCTCACTTGATATAGTTCCCTGTGCTATACAGCAGGATCTCATTGCTTATCCACTCCAAATTCTATAGTTTGCATCTCCTAACCTCATTTCCCAGGTGGTTGATTTTCAAGGTGGGACATTTCAGTAGTTTTTTTCTCTTATTGCTCTTATATTATTTTCTCAGAGTAATAGTAGGTGGAGCCCACCTCTATGTCTATACCCAAGAAAAATAAAAACATATGTCCACTGAAAAGCTTGGACATGTAGTTCCCATCGTGGCTCAGTAGTTAATAAATCTGACTAGCATCCATGAGGATGCAAGTTTCATCCCTGACCTTGCTCTGTGGGTTAAGGATCCGGCATTGCCATGAGCTGCGGTGTAGGTCACAGTCAAGCCTCGGATCCTGTGTTGCTGTGGCTGTGCTGTAGGCCGGCAGCTACAGCTCCAATTCAACCCCTAGCCTGGAAACCTCCACATGCCACAGGTGTAGCCCTAAAAAGCAAAAAAATTAAAAAAAAGAAAGCTCATACATGAATGTTCAAGCACTATTCATATGAGTCAAAAAGTGGACCCCAATGTCCATTAACCAGTGAATGGCAAAATGGAAAGGTAACATCTGGTATATGGATATGAGGAACTATTTTTCAACAACGAAAAGGAATGAGGTATTGATACATCCCACAACACAGATGACCCTTGAAAACATTATGCCAGGTGAAAGAAACCAGCCACCACTGTGATCTTATGTAAAGACCACAACTTATATAATTTTGTTTATATGAAATGTCAAGAATAGGGAAATCTATAGAGACAGAAAGTAAATAAGTGGTTGCCTAGAGCTGAGATGGGGGTTGGAGGGAAAATGGGAGGTGACTTTTAATGGATACGAGGTTTATTTTGGAATAACGAAAATGTTCTAAATTCGACTGTGGTGATGGTTGCACAACTCAGTGAAGATACGAAAGCCATTGCATGTCAGACTTTACAAGGCTGAATTGTATGGTATGTGAACCATATCTCGATAAAGCTGTTAAAAAAATAAGAAGGAGTTCCCATCATAGCTCAGTGGTTAACAAACCCAACTAGTATCCATGAGGTCTGCAGATTTGATCCTTGGCCTCGCTCAGTGGGTTAAGGATCCGGCGTTGCCGTGAGCTGTAGTGGAGGTCGTAGACATGGCTCAGATTTGGCATTGCTGTGGCTGTGGTATAGGCTGGCAGCTACAGCTCTGATTCGATCCCTAGCCTAAAATCTTCCATATGACTTGGGCGCAACCCTAAAAAAAAAAAAAAAAGGGAAAAAGCATCATGTGCTGTCTTAGTCTACTCTGGCTGCCTTAACAAAATACGTTAGATTGGGTGACCTAAACAAAAGCAATTTAGTTCTCACAGCTCTGGAGGCTGGAAGCCCGAGACCAAGGTGCCAGCTGATTGATTCCTGGTGAGACTCTCTTCCCGGCTTGCAGACAGCCACATCCTTGCTGTGTCCTCACGTGGTCTTTCCTCTGTGCTGAGTGAGAGAAGAGTGAGCTCTGGTATCTTCTCTTATAAGGACGCTAATCCCATCCTAAAGACTGCTCCATCATGGCCTTGTCTGGCCCCAATTACCTCCCCAAAGCTTCATCTCCAAATACCAAATACCATTGCCCTGGGGAGTTAGGGCTTCAATATGTGGATTTTGGTGAAAGACACATATATCCAGTCTCTAAGAGCTGTGGATGGAGTAGGGTTTGGAGAAGAAAAAGACATGAAATGGCATCTTGGAAGGGGACCAGGAGTTGGCTGTGGACTTATAGTAGGATTGCTGGATGGTACTGAAGGCAGCTTGAAGTTTATGATCAAAATTTAAAGAGATGCTGCTCAGTATATTTAGCGTTTTGCTGTTAGTTTTTGGCCCCAACCCTCTGCTAGGATTTCTAATAATGTGAAGGAAAAGGCAGAAAGTTGAGTTAAGCAGGGCTGGAGTTTTAGCAGGAGAGTATGAGCAGAGGGAACTGAGACTCCAAGGGGGTCATCAGAGTGAAGAACCTTGGATTCTAAGGCGGGGAAGTAAGAATGTGAGATCAGAAGGGAACGGACGGTGAAAGAGGGGAGGGGCAGAGGTGTGGGGTCCAAGTGGGTCATTGAGATATGGGAGTGGTGGTCTCAGAACAAGGGAGCAGGAAGAAGGGAGGTGGTGGGTGGTCTCAGTATTGGTTTGGGGTCTCTAGAGACACAGAACTACTAGGAGACACATACATAGATATCATAAACTATTAGGATGAGTAATCATATGTATCCCATCATATCATATTATAATGAATTGACTCATCTGAGAACTCTCAAGATCCTTGGTCAGCAAGCTGGAGACCCAGGAGAGCTGATGGTGTGGTTCCAGGCCAAGTCCAAGTCTGAAGGCCCAGCTGGAAGGCAGTCAGGCAAGGGGCGTTCCCTCTTACTCTCAGGAGGGTCAGCCTTTTTGTTCAATACCAGCCTTCAGTGGGTTGGATGAGGCCCCCCGACACTGGGGAGGGCCATCTGTTTTACTCAATCTACCCATTCCATTGCTAACCTCACCTACCAAGGCCCTCATAGACACACCCAGAATCACATTTGATCAAATATCTGGGCTCCCCATTAAATCATCCAAGGTAAGCTTGAAACTGAGATTTGGGAAGTGGAGCATTAATGGGTACTGACAAAAAGAGACATAAAGTATGGGTTGGATTTGGTTTTGTCTTCTGGGAGCATGCAGTCTGGTAGAGGAGGTGGGACAAGCATACGGATGCTCTAACTCAAGGCCAAGAGTCCTAAGAATCACAAATCCATGAAGGGTCATGTTACGGGTGGAGCTGTGTCTCCCCCACTTCCAAATTCATATGTTGAAGCCTTCACCCCCAGGGCCTCATAATATGACCATATTTGGGCCTTCAAAGATGTGATTAAGGGGAGTTCCCATCGTGACACAGTGGAGGCAAGTCTGACTAGGAACCATGGGGTTGCGGGTTTGATCCCTGGCCTCACTTAGTGGGTTGAGGATACGGCATCACCGTAAGCTGTGGTGTGGGTCACAGATGCAGCTCGGATCTGGTGTTGCTGTGGCTCTGGTGTAGGCCAGCGACAACAGCTCCGATTGGACCCTTAGTCTGGGAACCTCCACGTGCTGCGGGGCCAGCCCTAAAAAGACAAAAGACAAAAAAAAAAAAAAGATGTGATTAAGTTCAATGGAATGCTACTCAGCCATAAAAAGAACAAAATAATGCCATATACAGCAACATGGATGGAACTAGAGACTCTCATACTAAGTGAAGTCAGTCAGAAAGAGAAAGACAAATACCATATGATATCACTTATATCTGGAATATAATATATGGTGCACATGAATCTTTCCACAGAAAAGAAGCTCATGGACGTGGAGTACAGACTTGTGGTTGCCAAGGGGGAGGGAGTGGGAGGGGCTGGGAATTTGGGATTGATGGATGCAAACTCTTGCCTTTTGAATGGATAAACAATGGGATCCTGCTGTATAGCACTGGGAACTACATCTAGTCACTTATGATGGAGCATGAATGAGGCTAATGTGAGAAAAAGAATATATATATTATGTGTGACTGGGTCACTTTACTGTACAGTAGAAAATAGAACACTGTAAACCAAGTGAAATGAAAAAAACAGAAATCATTTAAAAATTGTTTTAAAAAGGAAAAAAAAAAGATGTAAGTTAAAACGAGGCCTATAGACTGGGCCCTGCTCCAATATGACCAGTGTCCTTAGAAGAAGAAGAAATTTGAACACACAGAGCCATCAGGGGTGTGTGTGCACAGAGGAAAGGCCAAGTGAGGCCACGGAAGACGGCTGTCCACCAGCCAAAGAGAGAGGCCTCCGAGGAAACCAACCCAGCTGACATCACAGCCGGAACTGAGAAAATACACCTCTCTTGTTTAATTTACCAGGCAGTGGTCTTTCTGATGGCAGTCCTAGCAGACTCACACACATTGAAAAAAGAAAGACATTCCACCTGGTTGGAAAAGAAATAAATACTTCCTTCCTTCTTTTAAAAACCTACAAACAGAGTTGACCAAAAAAGATGATGTGGCTTCAGTGCTGAAAAGGTGTGATCACTGTGCTGGAGGGTCAGAGCCGAAGAGCCTTGGAGATGGAGGTGGGAAGTTTCACGGGTGTGTGGGCACACTTGTGTGTGTGTACGTGTGCGTGGGCACACGTGTGCGTGCATGTATGTGCACATTCATGGGGCAGTGATTACAAGAACAAAGGCATGGAGACAGGAGAGCATGAAATGGGTGTGGGGACGATGAGAGGCTGGGTTTGGTAGTGCCGGATGACAGGCTTACGCTGGGGTGGCGAGCTGGGGCCATGTTGTGGATACTGCTCCAGGGAGTGCCCCCCTTCTTCAGGGCCTGATGAAAATAAGGGAGGTGGGAGCTACTGTTTCCCCAGAAGTTACCTGGAGGGGAGGGTGAGGCAATGGGCAGTCATCTTAGCAGTGACCGTGAGCCTGGGGCCCCTGCGGGAGATATAGTTGGCAAAAGTCACCAGGGGTAGTTAGGAGCATCAACAAGGAAGGCGCCTGGCACCCTAAAGGCAGGGGAAACTTATCAGACGTGGGCTCCTTGCAAAGAGGACTTGCGTTTGGGGGTGGCTCCTAGGAAGGAGAAGAATGGAGGAGATCATGTGATGGAACCAAAATCTGCCGAGCAGCATCTGGGCGCCAAACACTGCAGGCCCTTCACGTGCATGATCTTGGCTCCTTCTCACAATGATGCAATGAGAAGGGTGCCATTGCCCTTTCCTTGCAGGTGGGGAAACTGGCTCAGAGAGGACAGTCACATGCCTGAATTAGAGGCCAACTGGAAACCCACACGTCCCTGCACTGTCCCTCTGGCCCACCCCGCCTCTGCCATTTTTTCTTTCTTTCTTTCTTTCTTTCTTTCTTTCTTTCTTTCTTTCTTTTTCTTTCTTCTTTCTTTCTTTCTTTTTTCTTTCTGATATTTCTCCCTTCCTTCCTTCCTTCCTTCCTTCCTTCCTTCCTTCCTTCCTTCCTTCCTTCCTTTCCTTTCTTTCTTTCTTTCTTCTTTCTTTCTTCTTACTTTATCTTTTCTTTTCTTTCTCTGATGCTTTGTCTTTCTTTCTGTTCTTTCTCTTCTTGTTCTTTTCTAAATTCTATTCTCTCTTTTTCTTGATACTTCTTGTGTTCCGTTTGGCTTTTTCTTATTTTTATTTTTGTTAATTAATTCCTTTCTACTTCTTATCTTCCTATCCTTCCATAAAGTGCCTGGAATCTCCTGTTCCTTCCTCTGCTATCCTATCCTTCCTGTCTTCCTTCCTTCGCTCACCGTTCCTCCCAAGTTCCTCGCCTTTCCTTCCTTCCTTCTTGCCGTTCCTCCAGCTCGCCATCCCTCCTCGCCTCACCCTAACCGCATCACCATCACCGCGTTCCTTTCTTTCTTTCCTTTCTTCATCTGATTCTTTTCATTCTTTCTCTTACTCTTCTCTTTCTATTCTCCGTTCTTTCTATAAGGGTTCCATTCTTTCTTTCTAAGCTAATCTTTCTTTCTTTCTTTCTTTCTTTCTTTCTTTCTTTCTTTCTTTCTTTCTTTCCTTCTTTCTTTCAGGTCACATCTGTGGCTTATGGAAGTTCCCAGGTTAGACGCTGAATTGGAGCTTCAGCTGCTGGTCTATGCCACAGCCACAGCAATGCCAGATCCGAGCCACGCCTGAGACCTACACTGCAGCTCACCCAGTGCAGGATCCTTAACCCAACGTATAGGGCCAGGGGTTGAATCCACATCCTCATGGAGTGTTCATAACCTGCTGAGCCACAACGGGAGCTCCTGCTGTCGTTTTTCTAAGGACAGACTGCAGGCCATTTGAGCCATTTGTCCAGTTCTGGTTGACAAGATTCTGCCCACCCCTCTGGCGTGAATAGGCGTTGTTCAGCCAAAGGAGTTGCCATACCACCGAGCCTTCCACCAAGACTGGCAATCAAAGGGAAGGCCTCAGGGGACTCAGAGACCCCATGTGGTTCCAGTTGGGTTTGGGGGATGTGACAGGTATGCATGCTCATCATGTCTTTGAACTCTAGCAGAGGCTGACCTTTCTGAGCACAGCTGATGAATTGGAGGACAATTCTTTCCAGCCGGGGACTCTTCCAAGCAGAGACAGATGACAAATTTCATGTGCCCCGCAGCCTGGCACTCTGAGCTTTAACCTTCAGCTCCAGGAAGCCTGGTGGGAGGAACTGATTTCATCTCTTGGTGCCTAATATGCACCTGGGTTCTACACATATAATCCCGCAGCTTAGAAGAACAGGGATGGCCCATCACCAGTCACCGAGGTCAAACGAACAGTAGGGCGAGAGCCTTGTCACATGTGCAAGCACCAAAGCTGTCACTGCCCTCACCCCCAGGCCCGTTGGGTGATAGAACAGATGGCAGTTCCCCTGGTTTGTGCCCCCCGCCCCTACCCTGTAGTCCATGCTGAGAGCATCACCGAGATACCGCTTACTGTCTGCACGCCTGGCGAGGGGCAGAACATCTGAGCTCCCCCACGTCATCACTGCCACTGCCAAGCCTCTTGGATGGTTTCTGCTTTTCTGGCAATTTCAAGCCTTCTCCCTAAGGGCTTCGTGGTTGCCTCTCTCCATCCTGAAAGGCTTTTGACTGTGAATTCAGCACAAAATCAAAGGCTGTTCTCCTCGATTTTTCTCCTCCCTTTGCTAGGAAATGTTCAGTTTCATTAGATCAGATTTGCACAACTGGTCCTCCACCACCAGGAAGATTTCGTGTGCACAAGGGATCCTGCTGGGCCAAGCCTCCAGATAGCCCTGATTTTCTGAGCTAGTGGTTCAATTGAGGGTGGCTTCTAGGAAATTGATTATCATGGAACCGCATGTGTTAGTTCCTATCTCTCAAATCAGTTGGCTTTTCTCTCACTAGTTTAGATCGCAGCCCTGTTCACTCTCCTGGATGTGGCATCTCTTCTCCATCTCTCCCTGTCACTCATCCGGAAAGGCTCAGTGAGTCTGGAGCAGGCAGTTTGGGAAAGACAACTGCAGATGTTGGGGGCAAATGTGAGAAGGCACCCTGGATACCAGGGAAGAGAGAAGGATAAAACTAGGACCTAGAAGGCTGAGGGGAGGGGCTGGGAGGTGGCAGGTGAATGGATTTCCTGAGAACCTGCTGCATATCAGATACCATCCTGAGCCTTTTAAGCTCAGCACCATAGGCAAGGCGACCCTCCTAAAACATAACTCTGACCCCACTGCTTTCTGCTTCAAACCCTTTGAGGGCACTTAGGAACCCTAAAATAAAGGTCCGAACTGCCTCTTACACCACTGAAGATGCCCCAGCTCTGGACCCTGCCTAGTCTTTCACCATCTTCCCCTATTACAGCCTGCAGCTTCCATGATTGCATACACAGATGGACACTGGCAGTTCCCCAAAGATCCTCTCATGTCTCTGAGCATCCACACATGCTGATCCCTTCCAGGATGCCCTTCCATGTCTTCATCTGCCAGCGAACACCTATGTGCTCCTTAAGTGTCTTCTCCTCTGGGCACATCCTCTCTTCTCCCCAAGGCTGGGACAATTGCTCTTTGGATCTCATGCGCCCCATCACAAGCCCATCTTACCCACATTCCCCACATGATAATCATTTGTCTTCTTGGCTCAGGGGATGAGCTCCTTGGGGGCTGGGCCTGGTTTTTTTCATCCCTGAATCCCCAGTGCCCTGGGCAGCGCTGAGCATGTGGTTGGCCCTCTGAAAATGCCTATATGGGGATGAACGCCTGAGCCCATTTGCAGATAGGTTGACAAGATGCCAGATTCCTTGGGAAAGAAACTAGGATCAGAAAGCTCCTAGTGGCCAGTTCCTTTTTGGTACCCATGTCTGGAGCACTTTGGGCCATTTGAAGCCCAGGGAGTCCTCAGAGGGCTTTAGTGGGTACAGACATGGAGGGACCCACATTCCAGCAAGTCCAGGAGGGGAAACAGAAAACCACTGGGAGATCTGGCTTCCAAGACATTCATGCCCGGGCAATTAGAAAGGCAGCAGAATGGTCCAGGCTAAGCCAGGATTTTTTTACTCTGCCACTCTCAGGCCAGCATTAATAATCTAATGGCTATGGAGTGGCTAGCTGGGCTTCCTCACTTGCACGAGCCCAGGGTGCCTCGCCCCTGGCATACAGACTTTCATTCATTCCCTCAAATCATTCATTCACTCTACCTATAACCCATGAAAAGCCAGCTCTTCTCCAGGCTCTTTTCTAGTGCCTGGCAATTCAGAGATGCTCAGAGACAGAGGACTCTGGAAGATGTGCTAAGAAGGTGTTCCATCCTGCAGGAAGAATGCCAGGGTGGATTTAAATGCAGAGAAAGGCTGATCACCTGGTCAGGGTTCAAAGAAGGCTCAGTTTCTCCATCTCACAGTGAGGGCTTGAAGCAGTACGTCTCTGGATTTCTATGCCATTCCAAAGAAAACAGGCGCCTGAGCCAAGCCTAGACAACCCAAGTTAAGGATTTTTCAGGACTCAGAGAGAGGGGCTGGAGCTAGTCTGGCTCCGGCAGGCCATGTTCCCTCCACAGGGCATGAGGCCTTCTCAGCAGCCCCAGCCTGGCCCTTCCTCCCTTGGCTGGCCGAGGCAGGGCTGGCCTCTGCCTAGCTTCCTGGAGGGAGAGGAAGGCAGGGGAGCCAGGGCTGAGAGGAGCACTGGCCTGATGATCTTCCTGGGAGAGTGCCTTCCCTATGCTCACAGTCTGGATTTTGCAGGGTGGCCTTGTCTCTGTCAAGTTCCAAACATGGCCAAGGACTGGCTTATCTCTGGAGAGCACTGTACACTCAGATGCAGTGAGGACCATTTTTTACTTTGACGCTATCAACCCCCAGCCTTTGGCTGCGTGAGCATATGCTGTCACTGCATCGCTGCATCCATTTTCAGACCAGAGACCATGTCTGCGAAGGGAAGTCAGCCCTTCCAGGATGCTGCATCTCCAGCCTCTGGCCCAGGTAAAATCCCTCCTCTTGGCCTTTCCCATGGGACAGAGGCAAGAGTGGCCCTCCCCCTTCATAACTAACACTAGGTGGCCCCAGTTGGATTTTGGAGGCATGTAAATGCCACCCTGATCCAAACTCAATTCTGCCTTCATTTGGGTGGTTCTGCCTCCTCTTTTCCATCAGCCAGTCCTCAAGAACAGGGAGCTGCATTTTTTCCTTCTCTTGCCTTCCACTCAAATTGAGTTCAAAGCCAGTGGACATCCAGGCAAGACAATAGGTGTCACCTGATTGGCTGTGGTCAGAAGAGCTGGGACATCTGAAATGAGAGATTGTGGAAAGGTGCTCAGCTTCTCCCACCAGCGAGGAATGGGTCCTTCCAGCTTCCAGGGGTGAGCTGGGGATGAGTCAAAGATAAGCAATGCAGCCTGGACGCCGCTGTCTGTGGCATCAGAGAGAGAGTGCTTGTGTATCAATCAGAGCTCCCCAGATAAACAGAACCAATAGGAGATGGATGGCTAGATAGATAGATAGATAGATAGATAGATAGATAGATAGATGGATTTATTATAAGGAATTTGCTCATTTCATTATGGTGTCAGACAAATCCCAAGATCTGCAGTTAGCCACCTGGTCTCCTTGGAGACCCAGAAGAGCCAAAGATAGAGTTGCAGCCCGAAAGCCAGCAGGTTCAGGACCCAGGAAGAGCTGATGTTTCTGTTTGAATTCAAAAGCAGGAAAAAGCTCAGTTTCCAGTTCAAAGGGAGTCAAGCAGGAGGAGTTCTTTCTTACTTGGTCTTTTTCTTCCATTCCAGCCTTCCACTGATGAGATGAGGCCCGCCCACACTGAGGAGGGCAATCTGCTCTGCTCAGTCTGCTGCTGATCCGAACGCTAATCTCATCCAGAAACACCCTCACAGGCACACCCAGGGTAATGTTTGACCAATTATCTGGAGACTTATGGCCCCGTCAAGTGGATGCATGAAAGGAATCATTATGGGGAAAATCTTGTCCTGGATTTCTCTGTATTGAGTTCTGCTCCTTACAGAGCAATTAGCCATTAGATGAGAGAAGAGTAGCAGAGCACAGGGCAGTCAGCCTTTCTTTTTTTTTTTTTTTCTTTTAGGGCCGCACCCACTGCACATGGAGGTTCCCAGGCTAGGGGTCCAATCAGAGCTACACCTGCCAGCCTACACCACAGCTACAGCAACCCAGGACCTGAGCCGCCTCTGCAACCTACACCACAGCTCACACCAATGCTGGATCCTCACTGCGTGTGGCAGGGATCAAACCTGCATCCTCATGGATACTAGTCGGGTTCGTTAAACACGGAGCCACGATAGGAACTCCAGCTTTTTTTTTTTTTTTTAATCACTTTCTCTCTGTGCAAACTGGGAAACTTGGTTTAACTTTCTGTGTCTAAGTTAGCTTCTCGGTAAGTGGAGCTATTAATAGAAATCGCATCTCTGTGTTGTGAATATGGGAAGAGAGTAACCTTGTGACGCTTCATTAGAACACTTGGCACAGTGTCTGGCGCATAACACATACCCACAAATTGTGAGCTATTATCATTGATGTTACTCCAAACCTCTCTCCCTTCCCCTCCCCTCCAGACTGTAGCTACCTCAGTACAGAGAAAACTGCACAGAGTTTGGATCCAGAAGGATCCAGCTGCACATCTCAAGGAAATGATCTATGTTCTCTGTGTCTCATGTCCTTTGTCTAGAATAGGGGGTTATGCGACCTCACTAGATTGCTTGAGGGACTAGGAAAAAATGCCCATACACTGTCCAGTGCAGGGGAGCCACTCAACAATCACTGGTCCCTTCTCCACCCCTGGATGGCAGAGACCACCCCTTACAATCCCCAGAGAGCACATAGTGAACACTCACAAAACAGGTTGAAGGCAGCGGCTTTGCCTGATGAAAAAACATAACCCTGCTCTTCCCCAGATACGACTTCTAGAGACTGGGCACAACAGAGGATGGGTATCACGTCATATCCGCACAGTCTTGGGGGTCAGTGATGCCAGCCCTTGGCAAGCTCTTGCTGATGCCAGACGGAAATGAGCCAATGGAAAGCAGAACAGACAGCTGGTAGAAGAAGAGCGAGGCCATCTCTCAGCTCCGGGGCAGCTGAAAGTGGACAGACAGAATTAATTGTATGTGGGAGTGATTCAGAACGAAGTGGAAGAATATTCCAGAGCCCTCAAGCCCAACTGTCTCCTGCCGTGGAGGAGATGGGTCCAGGGTGATGGGGCCGTAGATCCAGGCACTAGGTCTACTGGGTCCCGTGAGCCATCGCCCCACTGACCGATGGTCTTGTGGATGCCAACCTGGTGTGTTTAGCCTGTAGAGCTCCTGTACCTCATCACAGCCCTGAGAGGCAGGCACGGACAGGGCGATGACTCCCCGTGTTTAGAAGAGTAAACTGAAGCTCAGAGAAGTACAGGGCTTTTCTCAAGGTCACACAGCTAGTGAGCAGCGGTTCTTCTCATTGTCAGGTTAGTGTTTTTCTCCTGTAGACAAGAGCGGAGTCCTTTCCAAGTGTCCCTGGTGGCTGGCCAGGCAGAAAGCACGGCCCCACAGTTGTGTTTTGGGCTGGCAAACATCCCCAAGTGACTGGAGATGGAGGATTTCTTCAACAGCAAATTGAATCTAAGGCACTGTGACAGGAGCTGGGCTTCTGACTGCAAGTCTGTTCAAGTTGTCAGGATGCTTGTCTCACCCTCCAGGGGGTTTCTTCCCGGCGCTTGTCAGTCACTGGGTGCCAGGCCTCCTCCATGCCCTTCCCCCTCCCCCTCCCCCCCTCCCCTTCCCCCTCCCCCCTTCTTCCTCTTTATTATCTGCCCCTTCTCTTCCATCTTCTTCCACGATCTCTTTTCTTGGTCAGATGGCAACACAAAGCTTCATATTTTAAAGGTCACTGATCTTAACTATTCAAGGGATTTTTCTGGTCCCCTTTAAAGTCAGGGATTTTCAACCTGATGCCATGAATAGTGATTTGCTATTAAAAAAAATAAAAAACAGGAGTTCTCGTTGTGGCTCAGCTAGCATCCATGAGGACGTGGGTGCGATCTCCAGCCTCACTCAGTGGGTTAAGGACCCGGCGTTGCTGTGAGCTTTGATGTAGGTTGCAGACACCACTCGGATTTGGCCTTGCTGTGGTTGTGGCGTAGCCTGGCAGCTGTGGCTCCGATTTGACTCCTAGCCTGGGAACCTCCATATGCCATGGGTGCGGCTTTAAAACAAACAAACAAACAAAAAATTGAAGTTACATTAGACATTTTTGTGGTTATGATTTTATGTGAATTGCAGATGGAGGGCATACCACCCATTATATTCTCAAAATGGTATAAACCCAGAAAGGCTAAGTCCTTTATTAAAATCTTAATGACTCTTACGTAGCACATAATGATAACAAAGTGGTTTGATGTGGCTCTCTGGTCCACAGCAAAATAGCAGCAACTAAAGCAAGGAGGCAAACAGGAAGGTACAGAGTCAAGCAAGGCGATACCTAATGGAGAGAGTTTTTAAACGTCATTTGGTTCAAGATGAGTGACTCTTTCCCATTAGGGAGAAGCAAAAGCTCTTGGGCCTGATGGCTTGCTGGCCTCCTTTTTTGTCCCATCCCAGGTCTGTTCACACAAAGAACCGTGAGAAGTATGATCATTAGGCAATACCTACATGTGGTGCTAGTGGGTTTAATTGCCAGAAGTCATGTGTTCTGACGGGAAGGAATCGGGCTTCAAAGTCATGAAGACCTGAGTTCAAATTTTGGTTATGTTACTCATTGGTTGTACAGTTTGGGGCAAGTATCTTCCCTCTATGACATTGCCCTTCTTTGAGCCTAATGTGGAGATTAAGAAACTTATCATTTGGGTATAATGACTTAGCGAGCTAGTGTCCCCAAAAGTACCCAACTGATGCTCCTAAGCTTTAGGAACCCTTCAACTGTGTACTTAAGACCCTGAGTCCCACTGGATCTCTGCTGAGCTGACGTGCAGTCATTCAGACAAGAAAAATGATGAGGGCTCCTGGTAGGTACACATCCCCCCAAGCTAACCAGGGATGCAGACCATGCTCCCATCAGATGCTCAAAGGAGGATGCCACAAGGTTGCTGGCTTTCAGGAATCACTCTTCTTTAGGGGACGTGTTAACATGGCTGCTACTAATTGTTCACACTGTGCATCAAGACAGGAAACAAACAGCACCTGTTATCTGCCTCACCTGACTCGGCATTTACCTAGGGATCAGAGGCAGACTGGGCTAGTGGGCAGAGCGCTTGGAGAATCAGAAAACCTGGGTCCCAGGTCAAACTTCCTAGCAGAATGACCTTGAAACTTCTTGAAGGATCAGTTTTGTAATCTGCAAAATAGCGATCACTTCCACACGGGGTGACTGTAAATATCAAATGGGACGATGAGTATCGAAGTACCTTGAACACGTTAAGACGTGAAGTCGACGCACCGTGCAGAGTTGGTGCCCTCTCCCTGCCCTCGCCAGATTTCTCTGAGAAGCTGATGTGCCCATTCCCAGCTGCTGTCAGTGTCACCTGCTAAAAGACTTAGATCCTCTCTGGGGGATGGCTCTGGTTGCTGGGAGCTAGTGTGCTTAGAAATGCCTGGAATCTACAGCCAACCTCCTCAAGAGTGACCTATGGCCAGACTGACTGAATGTGCCTTATAACCGTCCAGAACCCCTTCCCTGCCAGGACAGCCTCCCTGTGGGATCCGGCGGGGGCTGGCCTCTCCCAAAACCACTTCTTTGCCCGGCTTCTCTCCCTTCCACATCCTACACTCCTCACGCCCTTACAGGCTTCTCCTGAGAGTACGCCCTCTGTGCATCACTCACACAAGGATATCCATCTGGGGTCCATCTTAGGGGAAACTGACCTAAGGCAAAAAGTGCTGTGCAAAGTCTCTGGTTGGTATTTCCATCTGCATTCTTTTCTCTTTCATCCTGATCTGACTTCAAGATCTTGGCGCTTACTGTCTGCTCTGCCCCTCATGTTCTTCCCGCAGCGCATCAGCCGCCTGGCTCCTTCTTGTCATTCAGCTGAAATGTCACCTGCGTGGAGAAGCCTTCCCAGCCACCGATGTAAAGTGGCCATTTAAATTCCCCACATCGCTCTCAGCACACGCTTCCTCTGGTGCATCTCTTTGTTTATTATCTCATCCCTCTCCCTGCCCCCTCTGGTAAGTGAGCTTCGGTTTTCATCTCCGCGACAGCACATTTGGGCTGAGCGGTCTCTGAGGGCCCTTCTCGCCCTGGCATTCCACTTTCTTTGTGCTGGGATCAAATACGAAGCAGTTAACATTCCAATAAAAACAGCCGACAGATGATAGCATGACAGTTCCATGGCTGCTGGGCTGCGAGACCAAGCACAGACTCCTGCCCTCCCTGGTTTGTCTCCTCTCCTGTAACCCAGAGGTGGGGCGGGGTGACCCTGCGCTCTCAGCCCGTGACACTTAATATCTATTGTTTCTGGAGATGCACCGCTCCAGCAGAATTGCTTGTGCGAGGCTTCGTTTTCTGTGCTCTCTTAAAGCAATTGCATTCGGCTGACATGAAGGTGTAAAATGTCTTTTTATTATTTTATTGTTTTTAATTAATTAATTAACTTTATTTATTTGGCACATGGAGCTCCCAGGGCAGGGAGCCGCAGTCCTGACCTAAGCCACAGCTCATGGTGATGCTGGATCCTCCAGCCACTGTGCCAGGAAATCGAACCTGCGTCCCAGCGCTCCCAAGACACTGCTGATCCCATTGTGCCACAGCAGGAGCTCCTTATTTTGTGCCTGCTCTTGGCTTTGCTTTATCACCATTAGCCCCATGTCCCTCAAACCGCATCCATTCCAGGCATAGATGCTGAAAAGAAACCTGTTTTTGCCTGTCATCCACAAGTTCACGGAATGAATGAAACATAATCCCCGCACCCAGGACCTCAGTTCCCAGGGAAACTCTCAAGTGACAATAATTACAGCACCCTGAACTCACCCATTCATTCCTGCATTAATTCATACATTCAGTCAGCAAATCTTTAGTGAGTGCCTATTATCTAGGATCCTAGGACACAACAGTGAAAGAAACAAAAGTGCCCACCCTTGTAGAGCTTATGTCCTCATGGTACCTGCCATCACAGGGGTATTTCAGGGCACTCTTCACAACTAAAGAGCAAGCAACCAGCTCTCTCTCTCTCCAGGTAGACCTTGGAAGTCTTTCCTGAGGAGGGAATATTTAGGCTGGATTTTGCAGAGTGCATAGGAATTCCTGGGGAAGGCAGAGGTGGCAAGGCATTGTGGCTGGGCTGGGAGGGCGGGGGGAGGAGGCCAGAGCAGTAGGTAGGCAGGACTGGATCTTGAAGGCTTTGTGAATTATGCCAAGTAGCTGCAGTTGATTTGAAGGTGATGTGGAGCCAAGGGAGGGCTCTGAGCAAGAGAGAGACATGATTCGAGCTTTGGGTTAGCAGCCTGGAAGTGTGGCTAAGTGTATTAGTTTCCTACTGCAGCCAGAACAAATTGCCACAAATTGGGTGACTTAAAAACAACAGAAATATAGGCATTTCCCTTGTGGGTCAGTGTTTAAGAGCCTGCAGCATATGGTCCGTCCCACACGTCTCCCCTAGCTTCTAAAGGTCAACAGCAAACCTTCGCGTTCCTTGGCTCACAGCTGCATCACTCCAACCTCGGCCTCTGTACTCACCATGGGCGGCTCTCCCTGTGCTCCCTGTTTTCACACGGAATTCCCTCCTCTGCAACCCTCCTCTTTTTATAGGGACAGTGCTCCTACTGGATTAAGGCTCACCCAGCATGACCTCAACTTAACTAATTCCATCTGCAATGACCCTGTTTTTAGATAAGGTCACATTTTGAGGTACTAAGGGACTTCAGTAAATTTTTTTTTTTTTTTTTTGCTGGGGAATACAATTCAACCCATATTGGAGTTCCCGCTGTGGCCCAGAGGTAACAAACCTGCCTAGGAACCATGAGGATGTGGGTTCGATCCCTGGCTCCACCCAGTGGGTTAAGGATCCAGCGTTGCCGTGAGCAGTGGTGTAGGTTGCAGATGCGGCTTGGATCTGGCATTGCTGTAGCTGTGGTGTAGGCTGGTAGCTGCAGCTCTGATTCAACCCCTAGCCTGAGAACCTCCCCATGCCAAGGGAGTGGCCCTAAATAGCAAAAAGAAAAAAAAGAAAAAAATTCAACCCATACCAGTAGGGAACTTGCTTAGGAGCATTCAGCCAGCATGAGTATAGGCTGCAGGGCTGAGGGTGGACACACGAGGCATCTCGCTTGTAACTGCACTCGAGCAGGAGTGGATGAGGGACTTGTGGGCAGGGGTGTGGGGCTGAGGCGTTCCCACAGTTATACCGGACTGGAAACCATCAGTTGTTCGTAACAAGGAAAGGAGGAAAAAGCTAGTGGAGTGATGGGAGATTAAATCCCACCCTCTGGTCTCCCCTGGGAACCACCACAGCCTCCCCCATAGACGGCTCTCCTCCTCTGAGAATGCACTTCGCCCCTGGGAACAACATGAAGAGCGCCTCTGCAGTTTTAAGTTCTAAATTTTGCGCACGCCCATTCCGATGACGACGCGGGCAGGCAGCCGAGGAAAGCCCTGCGCTCCAGTGGACCGCACCCGATGGGGCCACTTGCTCCTCCTGAGATTCACCCCAGCAAAATCTGGGCAAACAGCCTCTCGGTGCTTGGCCTGAGAAGTCGCTGTTGACTACAGAGTGGGGGCAGCTCAGCCTCTTGGGGGCAACAACGTCTCCAGCATCTCTAAGGTCTGGATTCCCAGCCCCCTCGAGTCCTGTCAATTTCCAGTCCTGCTCACTGCTCTGTGAATGGAGATGAGGCTACCCCAGCTCGTCTCGGGGAAGCGGGTGCGCAGATGCCATCAGGAAGTCACAGCTACTTCTCATTAGGAAGGTGGGCCCAGCCTCACGCCTTCTGGAGAGGCTGCCACAGTGCCGTGGGGATGGAGGAAGAAGTGGGGGTCCTGTCAAGCAGGTTGTACAGGTCCAGAGGGTCCTGACAGCCAAGCGCCTCCACCTGGCTGCTTACAGGGAGTGGAAGAAACATCAGATGCAGGAACATGTTCTGTCCCCTGCACAACGTTTGCACTCCCGGTGGTGACTGTGACAAGCACTAAGGTTACCCACCGTCTGGGAGGTGCCCCAGTCTGACTGCCTCCCCCTCTGTCACATCCACACGCAGTGCTGGCACTGGGAAAGAATATTAAATCGGCTTCAGAGGGGCAGGTTTTAGGAGGCTTCTTCTCCCCTCTGCATCCCTTTCCCCCTTACCGGGTGCTGTTCTGGCAGTGGAACTGCAATCTGCCAGCTGTTCTATTAGGAGGTCACCTCTGGAGAGATGGTGGTGCTGGCTTGGGCTCTGCTCCTCTGACCTGTGAGGGACGGGCTGGTTTACAGTATGAATATCCTCGTGGCCCAGTGACTTCCAGTTAGGAGAAGCAAGCTCTTTCCAGCACCTTCCATGGCCAGGGGTCTGTACTGACATTTCTGCTTGTTTTTCTGTCACTCTGCGCCCCCCCCCCTTTTCCTTTTTAGGGCTGCACCCGAGGCAAATGGAACTTCCTGGGCTAGGGGCTGAATCGGAGCTGCAGCTGCCAGCCTACACACAGCCATAGCAGCATGGGATCCTAGCCGCACCACAGCTCACGACAGCGCTGGATCCTTAACCCACTGAACAAGGCCAGGGATTGAACCTGCGTCCTCATGGATATTAACCTGCTGAGCCACAACGGGAACTCTGTCACTCTGCCCTTTTGAATGGGAGTTTGTAGAACAGGCTTCCCTTTGGAGACCTACTTTGGAGTCCCTAGGTCATTCTCTGATGCCCCATGCAGCCCACATTCAACCACTTGGTTGGTACAACCTTGTCTCAGAGCCAAACACCCTGGGAGAGAAGCAGGGCAAAGTCAGGGGCCCCCCTTTACTGGAGGAAGACCTAAGGGTCTATGTGGGGAAAACCTTGGTCCAAAGCAGATTTCTACTGATGAAAATTTAAGGATTTTTTTCTAAGATTTTTGCCACTACAAAAATAAATAGTGCTGCAACTGTTATAATTGTATAAACTTTTATATTTTGTGTCATACTTAAATAGGTTTTTCTCCTCTCTGACGTTATTTTTAAAATCTCAGTATATTCTCCTAGTATATTTACGATATTATTATTATTATTATTATTATTATTATTATTTTTGTCTTTTGTCTTTTTTGTTGTTGTTGTTGCTATTTCTTGGGCCGCTCCCGCGGCATATGGAGGTTCCCAGGCTAGGGGTTGAATTGGAGCTGTAGCCACCCGCCTACGCCAGAGCCACAGCAATGCAGGATCCGAGCCGCGTCTGCAACCTATACCACAGCTCATGGCAACGCCGGATCGTTAACCCACTGAGCAAGGGCAGGGACCGAACCCGCAACCTCATGGTTCCTAGTCGGATTCGTTAACCACTGCGCCACGACGGGAACTCCCGATATTATTTTTTAATGTAAATTTTTTACGTAGAAAATTTGACTTTGTTAAGAGTGCAACTCCCCCCTGCCCCAGATAACATTTTGACAGTCTCACACTGTTTACTGAAAAATTCATTTTACTCCACTGATTTAAAATGCAACTTTCAGGAGTTCCCACCGTGGCTCAGTGGTTAACGAATCTGACTAGTATCCATGAGGACAATGCAGGTTCGATCCCTGGCCTCGCTCAGTGGGTTAAGGATCCGGCATTGCTGTGAGCTGTGGTAGGGTTGCAGACACGGTTCAGATCCCACATTGGTGTGGTTGTGGCGTAGGCTGGCGGCTGCAGCTCTGATTCGACCCCTAGCCTGGGAACCTCTGTGTGCCACAGGTGCGGCCCTAAAAAGCAAAAAATTAAAATTAAAATTAAAAAAATAAAATGCAACTTTCATCTTATACTCACTCCCTGTATGTATTTTGACCTCTTTCTTTACACTCATCAGTTTTTCTCTTTGGGTACATGTACCACACTCTTTTAATGACCAGTCCAACTTTAAACTGGCACAATAAATATGTGCATTTTTTTATTAGATGAATTTATCACAATACATGCATATTTAATGTCATATTTATTTGATGAACAGTACGATTATATAGCATTATAGTACAATTACATAGCATTCTGTGTTTGGCTTTCAAGGCATTGGTTTGCTAAATGTATATATTTCAGATATAGCATAAGTTTGGTGACTAGAATTTAACTTTTTTTGTTTGTTTTGGTCTTTTGCCTTTTTAGGGCCGCTCCTGAGGCATATGGAAGTTCCCAGGCTAGGGATAGAATCAGAGCTGCAGCTGCCAGCCTAGACCACAGCCACAGCAATGCGGGATCCGAGCCGCGTCTGCAACCCACACCACAGCTCAGGGCAACTCCAGATCCTTAACCCACTGAGCGAGGCCAGGGATCGAACCCTCATCCTCATGGATGCTAGTTGGGTTCATTAACCCCTGAGCCACGATGGGAACTCCCAGAAATTAGCTTTTTAAAGTCTCTAAAATATCTATCTATGGTCTCCATTATCCTCTGAGATGCCCTGCCGGAAGATGGCATGATGAGAGGATGAAAAACACAAGGGGCTGATTATGAGAACCAAAATCCCTAAGGACAAATCCTGTGCAACGGAAGAGTGTAGCCCAACAAACGCTGGGCTCGGACCAACACCGGATGCTTCCCTCCATCCCTTCTACAGGTCCACCCTTGGCACTAGCAGGATGTGGCCCATAGGAGCCGCTCAGTACACTTAAGCTGATGCATATAATTCCTCTGGGAATAGAGGTAAAGTGTGATGACTAGGCAGGGTGCCCCCCGCCCCGGCATTTCCACTAGGAAGGAAACTGCTTGGTAATTTCCTCCTCATCTGTCGAAATGGGAGAGGTCCTGCCCTCTCTCTTTATTTCCAGATGATCTTTCTCACTTTTCAGAGCATTAAAGAGCCTGGTGACCAGTCCTGCTGTATGACGGGCAATTTTCTAGAGTGTATAGGGGAAGTGAAAACTAGGATGGGAACTGGTCTGAGTATGTGGCTTGCTGATGATCTCATCTGGGACAGGTAAAGCTTGGAGGTCACAGGGTTGGGGAAGTGGTATGCAATGCTGGGATCGGGGATGCGCTTTGGACGCATAGATATCTGAGCTAGAATTCACTTTTGGCCACTTATTAGCTATGTGACCTCTGTCATTTAATCTCTCTGAATCTTCGATTGCTATTTTTTTGGGGGGTAGGTATCAGTTCGATCTGCCTTCCTAGGTTATGGTGAAATTGAATAATCTCCTGTAGGTAAAATGTTTACTTACTTCGCAGTCATTCAATAAGTGCCTGTTACATAATTTAATGAAACAGACAAGAAATCTTTATCATTCAGGGACTGATTAGAAAGAGCATGGTTCTGAGTTAGACTGACCTAAATTTATATCATAGCTGCTATTGATTCATAGTATCCATCAGGATGATTTGAATGGTGTCCAACTAGATTGAATAAAATAAAGAAAATTGATTATCTGACAAAACAGGAAGCAGGAGGAAGTGTAAGCCTTGGGAGCAGTTGGCTCAATGACCCAACAATGTCATCAGAGACCCAGCCTCTTCCTTGTCTCTGACGCGGGCTCCACTCGAAGTTGGGGTGGGGTGCTCCCTCATTCTGGCTAGATGGCTCCCAGCAGAAACTGGGGCTGCATGCTAGACGGTAGCATCAGCTCAGGAGAACCTCAGATAAGACACGAGCCCACAGGGAACAATGGCATTGCTCTTGGCCCCCATGTGCTGCTTAGCTTAGAGATAATGCGACTGAATTCTGGATCCAGGGAGGTGGCCACCTTCTCCCGAGGCACGTGGGGCCAGAGGGTTACCTAGGTAAAATTTTGGTTCTATTAAGAAGGATGGCCTCGTTCTATTAAGAAGGTTGAGGATCTGGTGTTGCCATGAGCTCTGGTGTAGGTTGCAGAGGTGGTTCAGATCTGCTGTTGCTGTGGATGGGGCTGTGACTGTGGCCAGCAGCTGCAGCTCCAATTTGACCCCTAGCCTGAGAACCTCCATATGGCTGCAGGTGCAGCCCTAAAAAAAAAAAAAAAAAAAAAAAGATGAAGGTGGAAATGGATGCTGAGTGGATGCCCAAAAGTTTAATCAACTGTCACTGAAAGCAACTTTAACTTCCCTGAGATTGTTTCCTCATTTGTTAGAAAACATGATAATAATAATGAATCAACCCCACAATTCTTCATGGAGTTTTTGTAATGTCTACATGAGATTGTATATATAAAGCACTTTCCCCTGGACCTGGGATGCAGAACGTGGTGAATAAAACACTAGATTTAATTTTTTTTAAATTTTTATGGCCACACCATGGCGTATGGAGGTTCCCAGGCCAGGGATTGAATCTGAGCTGTGACCTATACCATAGCTGCAGCAATGCCAGGTGCTTTAACCCACTGTGCCAGGCTGGGTGCATCCCCAGGGACCCAAGCCACTGCAGTCAAGTTCTTAACCCACTGAGCCACAGAGGGAACCCCTAGATATTTTTTATTATTATTTAGGATACTGAATTATAGCTCCCAGAACACTTAGAGGCCTTTATTTTCCACCATGGAGATTAAATTTCTGTAGGTTGCATAGCTGGTAGGACGCAGCCGACGCCAGATTCCTAGACCCCTGGCTCTTAGTCCTCGATCCCTGTCCTCCAGCTCCCCCTCCTTTCAAGGACCCCAGGATGGAGTATGCTGCCACCAAAGGGGATGATAGGACTGCTGAACTTGGCAGGGAAGCCACAAACATGGACAGTCTGACTTAGCAGCTCTGAGTATCCCAGCCCCAGAAGTCCCAGGCCGCCCAGAGCTGCTGACTCAGACGGGCTGCCCACCACTTCCAACGCCTGCCCGAAGAGGAAAACCTCTGCCTAAGCATCTCACTGCTGGCTTCGTGTTCTGCTCAGGAAGTGGCCCTCAGGGAGCCAACTCCAATAAACTACCTTCAGAAAGTGCTGGCGACTGGGGGAGAGGTCACTGCACCTCAGGAGGACGTGCTGACACTGGGCTTCCGCTGGCAGTGAGAGCGCAAACCAGACACCACTGAGAGAGGGAGTTGAGCTGATCTAATTACAGATTCTCTTGTGAGGGCTGGCTTCCTGTTTGGGGCCAAGCCTGCAATTTCAGAGACTTGAACTGTTCTTGATGCCTGCAACACTTTCCATTACCCTTCATCATCACAGACACTGAGGCTCGCAGGGTGGAGAAAGAACATGAGAACACGAGTTTCAGACTTGAGGTCAAATCTACTACTTCTCAGCTGTGTGACTGTGAGCAAGTTACTTCATCTCCTCGAGCCTCAGTCCCCTCATCTCTGTGGTGAGGGTAATAAGTCCACCTACTTCAGATGCTGCTGTGAATTGAATGATGTCATCTGCCTCCTACCCTGTGCCCTGCCACAAATTCATATGTTGAAGCCCTAACCTCTAATGTGATGGAATTAGGAGTAGGAGCCTTTGGGAAATAACCAGGTTTAGATGAGGTAATGAGGATGGGGCCCTTGTGATAGGATTAGTGCCCTTATCAGAAGAACTATTGAAGATCTCACTCTCTTCACTCTTTCTCTCCCCCTCTCCCCCCTCTCCCACCCCATGTGAGTGCACAGTGAGAAGGCAGCTGTCTGCAAGCCAAGAAAAGAGCCTGCACCGAACTTGATTATGCTGCCTCTTGATCTCAGAATTCCAGGCTCCAGAACTGTGAGAAAATAAATAAATGTCAGTTGTCAAAGCACTCAGCCTGTGCTATTTTGTTATGGCAGCCCTAGCAGATTGGCAGGTATGTAAGTTGTTTCATGTGGTACTTGGCATTTAGTAGGTGCTCATTAAATAACAGAATTTTTTAGAGGAAGTTCAACATTTGATCTTACAATATGTATGTGTGTTAGGCAGAAAAGAAAATCATGAACTTGGAGAATAGACTTGTGGTGGCCAAGGGAGATGGGGAGGGAGTGGGATGGATTGGGAACTTGGGGTTAATGGATGTAAACTATTGCTTTTGGAATGGATTAGCAATGAGATCCTACTGTATAGCACTGGGAACTATGTCTAGTCACTTATGACAGAGCATGAAGAGAAAAAAGAATGTATACATGTATGTGTAACTGGGTCACCATGCTGTACAGTAGAAAAAAAATTGTATTGGGGAAATAACAATAAAAAAATTTTTAAAAAAAGCAGAAAATGTGTGAGTGAGAATGTGGAGAGATTGGACCCTCTCGCATTGCTTGTGGGAAAGTAAAGTGACATAGCCACTGCAGAAAATGGTATGTTGATTCTTCAAAAAAAATAAAACAGAATTGCCAACACACACACACACACACACACACACACACACACACACACACACACACAATTCATATATGTGTTAGGGATGGGAAAAACCTATTATCAATTTAACAGGTATTTACTAAACGCTTCTTAAGAGCCAAGCATCATACTAGTCATTGGGATATTATAAGCAAACAGGTGTGGACTCTTAGTTGCATAGAAGAGACAGGCATTATTTAAATAATATCAAGGTGTGTATTTTATTGGACAACTTCTTATATAGCACTTGCTATGAGCTAAATTTACCTTTCTTAGTGTTTTACAGAAGCTGTTTCACTGGGTCCTCAGAAAAATTCCATGGGCAAATATTATTTTACAAATGGGAAAGTGAGGCAGAGCTAGATTACGTAGCTTTCCCAAGGTCACCTGAATCAGCCAGCTATAGCTGAATAATAAACCAGCCCCAAGTTCAATGGCTTAAAACAGTCATTGAGTGTTTCTCCAGCTGTTGGCTGAAGGTTGGCTCTGACCGAATCTAGGCTTGGCTAGGCAGGTCTGCCATGGTCAGTCATGTACCTATGGCCACCTACAGCTAGCAGGGCCTTGGCTCTGTTCAACGTATCTCTTCTCTTCCGGGACCAGCAGACCAGCCCAGGTACATACTTACAGTGATGGCAGAAGTGCAAGAGAGCAAAGCCACAGGCAGAGGACTGCTCTGATGCGCCCATGTTATCAGTGCTGGGGGTGCTTCCATAACTACACCAAGAGAGGCGCTGTCCCCTTTCCCAGTTCTGGCTGGCTTCAGGGGGCTTGGCTGGTCTCCCCTGTCTGTCCCACATGAGAGAGTCTCAGGAGGTGTCCCTGAGAGCCAAGTCCTCCTGCACCCAGTTCTAGCCATTGAACCCATCAGCTCTCTGATTGGGGCCCCCTGGGCCTCCCAGCAGTCTGGTCTTTGCAAGTGCATGGAGGAAAATGGTTAGGCCAGAGCCCCTTGTCACAGTGAAAGAACTGGCAGGAAAACAGAGCATGTGCGTGGGCAGAGGGCCCAGAAAAGTCATCCGTCCACTTGTGCAGCCCCATGAGTCATCCTATTGTTATTAGTGAACACCTCCTGCACGAGGCCCACAGTGGAGACACGCATGCCACGGGCAATGTTCCCTGCCACCGGAATGGATAGGGTGTTACCCAAGCATTCACTCAGTCATTCATCAAACAAACAAGCCAGACTGGTCTCCCCTGGGCTGAGGACTGCCGGCTGAGATCACATGAGGGAGGGGTTAGAGCAGGCTTTGGTGTCACACAGGCTGGATCACTGCTCGTTTCCACCACACAGCCCCGGACTTCACATCGGTAAAATGGGGACGGTAACAGTGCCTGCTGCTGGAGGTCTGGGGGTGGGGCTGGTTGCCTGAGCCCCCTTATTCAGCCCCTTCCCTACCAAGGTTCCTGCCAGTGGAGTTTGTACACAGGATACTGGTTGGATGCCTTTATAAGACAGGAGGCTTCTTGGCAAACTTTGAAAGTGATTCAGTCCTGGTCAAAGTGTAACTCTTCCTTGTGAGCTGAAGACAGAAGGGCCTGCAGAGTAGCCTCCCTAGCTTACCTGCCTTCATGTTGGTAGAAATTTCGGGATCAAAATGGCAGATGCCTGGCTTTCAGCCCCTGGAACAGGAAAGCAGGTATTCTTATTCTAGGCAGACTGTGTGGCCTTGCACAAGTCACTTAACCTCTCTGAGCCTTAGCTTTTCATCAACAAAGGGAAGATGGCTATATGGGCTTCTCTGTGCATCTGCGAAGACAAGAAGAGGAGAGAAGCTAGATGCAGTGGGTGCTTGCCCCACCTCCTGCCCCCGCCTCCCACAAACAGATGCTCAGTGATTCCTCCCTCCCTCTCTCTCCAGAGATGCAGCCAGAGCCGTAGACTCTGCCGTGAAGCTCCCCTCCCTTCCTGGGCCCCTCCACTTTTCCTACCATGCCCCAGTTCTGACCCTGCTCTTTCTGCTCCAGGCCCATTCCCTCCCCCTGGGATGCAGGATCCTGGCTGGGGCCCTTCATCTTGTAAATGCTGTAATGAAAGCCCTAATGGCCCCGCTGGCTCCCTGGAGAGGGAACATTCACCAAATAAGAAAATGTGTATTAAGGCTGGGCTGGAGCTCTCATCACTCACAGGCATCATCCGCATTTAGCAAATGGGCTTGGGCTCCGCGTACAACCTTAACCAGAGTCTGGGGCGTAAGCAAAGCAAGCAGGGGCTTTGAGAAGCCATCTCCGAGTTTAGCGGGGCGGGGCGTTTAGTAAAGAGCACCCCTGGTGTCAAGTCCCCTGTGGGAGGGCGAGAAAGGAAGCAGGAGGAGGCGGAAGGAGAAGGAGAGATGGCCATGCATAGCCCCAGAGCACTAGTGCCCCTGATAGTGCCCCTGATAGTGAGACTGATAGGGCAGCCTGTCCACTGACAGCACACCCAGCGTTTGGACGACAAGTCTTTCTGTGAAAGGGTTTCTGGGTAGTGCATCTCCCAGCCCTTGATCCCCCTGCCCACAGTAATAAGTTTTCAACATCTACACATAGAACACATGACATCTCGGGGTGAACTAATAGCGCTGGATCATTCAGAGCTACTCCAAGAACACTAGGTAAAATCTGTCCCTAAATCTGAATGATCAAATGGACCGTCCACCTCGAAGCTTCCGGAACAAAGCTGGAATTCTACGCAAAGACAGGTTCCAGTTCCATGCCCAGAGCCAGTGAGAGCTGGAAGATCAGGAGTGTTTCTCTCCAAAGCTTTGGTTACCCAAGTAGGTGAGGGGAGGGCTGTACCCACACGGACCCTCTCAACTGTATTCCTATACGGGCTTGGGCTCTTCTCAGGCATTCTTCCTGGTGGCGGCAGCTCCAGGCTTACACTCTGTGTTTTAACCAGGGAAAAGAGAGAGGGTCGCTTTCTCAGTAGTCTAAACACCTGTTAATGTTTCATTAGCTCTGATTGGTCTGGCCTGGGTCACACGCTTACTTCTGAACCAATCACTATGGCCAGGGGAGCATGCGCTGCTCTGATTGGCCAGCTAGACTCGGTGCTATGCCCCCGGGATGGAGTGGAGAATGGCGCAAATGGAGTCAGATCCGGAAAGCAAAATCGCGTTTTAAAAATGGGGAGGGGTGGTTTCTCCAGGATATTTCTGGGTGCTGACACCAAGAAGGAGGGAGTGTGTGCTGAGCAGGCAGATACAAGAGGGAGTTACTCAGTGATTTGAATGCTCCGTGAAGACGGACTGCCTCAGGACTCTGTGCTCCTGCCCCCCAGTTACCCAGGCAGATCTCCCAGGGCCACCTACAGGCTCTGCTTCAGCCACCGTGGTTCTGGTTTGTCATCCTCACAGGCATAAGGCTCACCGTGGACTTTTGGAAGTTTCTGCTCCCTCCAGTGAACCCCCAAATTTTAAACAACTTGGTACCCGCTGGGTCTGCTAGCCTTGGGTGAGGGGGCTAGGTCAACGATTCTGTGGACTTGCGTCACTTTGCAGTGCTGGCATTCATCCACAGGCACAGGCATCGCTTGAGACGGCCCTGTTGGA
This sequence comes from Phacochoerus africanus, assembly GCF_016906955.1. Lineage (NCBI taxonomy): Eukaryota > Metazoa > Chordata > Mammalia > Artiodactyla > Suidae > Phacochoerus > Phacochoerus africanus. Next base: position 119,641,216 of record NC_062552.1, read on the forward strand.
CTTGTGATTAAGGCAATCCAGTCATGCGGTCAGCAGGCTTGTCAAACGCTCAAGCAAGTGCCTTCCCCCTTGAAGCCTCAGTTTCTTTACCTGAAAGATTAAATGGATGGGCACTTTGTTTTTCCATCAGCTCTGCGATCCTCCGGCTAAATGGATCTCCCAGCTTTTGCAGCTGAGGAAACCGAGACTTAGAACAGTCTAAGCAACCACCCCAGGTTATAGAGCCAACCTTGAACTTGGTGTGCCTGGCTCCACCCAAGCCAGCAAGAGTCCTCTCAGAGTGGGGCTCTGTCACCTCTTTTCCCCAGACTGCTTTCTCCAGCCCTTGAGTCTCTTCCCACAAGAGAGAGTTCTGGAAAGAGTTGCTATGTGGAGAGATTTATGCCTCCCACCCTCACAGACTGGCCTCTGTCCCTCCCTAGGGACAACCACGTGCTTGGCTTTTCCATTTTCCTCCTTGAAAGCAGCCTTGTCGTATATGTTCTCATAAAGCTGCCTTCTTGTTCTCTAGGTCTCTTTCTCACAGCGCCGTTTATCCAATTCTTGGACATTGATAGCTGAACACCCGATAGTGTGAGTATCTGGGAGGCACCTAAGAAACCAGGTAACACCAGCCCCTCTTTTCACTCTGTACCTGACAGTGAACTGCTGGAGGGGGAGAGCCTTCATTATCATGCAGCAGGAAGGGGTAAATGTTCATTGATTGGTGATTAACTATGGACTGGATCCTTGGTGCTCCAACAGCCCTCCTCACTCAATTTGGCATATTGGAATATAGCTCAATAAGGGTAGGTAAGTGAACTGGCCAGGGTCCACACAGCTGGGATGTCAGAGCAGGGACAGCAGGAGGTCATCAAGCTCCTAGCACATAGCATTACATCAGAGATTGCTCAAGAATCAGAGTTGTAATCCTCACTTCCACCACAGCATCTTGGCATTTCGGCACAGGAAAGTAAAAGAACGAAGAAATACAGCCAAAGACTCCTGATTCAGAGAAGCAAAAGTCAACCCCAGACCACGGCAGTCTTTCTTCCCAGCATACACAGTAATGAATGGAACATAGGTCAAGGGCCTGATTGTCAGAAAGTCAGTCCGTTTACCTCCCACACCCAACTTTCCCTTCTGACCTAACTGGCTTTGCCCACTTCCTCTGCAAAGTCACATGACCCTGACCTTGCCACAGCTGATGGGCCCTAGCCCAGAAATGACTCAAAGATGGCTCATTTGTGGGCTGGGCTGAGCCAGTGAGACCCCCATAATCAGAACTGAGTCACAGAGTTTAGATGTGGTGGCCATTCAACAACGAGGTCTGGGGGATTCCAGTTGGAGTTGGCATCTTGCCCAGCTGTATGTATGGGGGATTGTGAGTGACAGAGGGGGATCTAGGGGGAGGAAAAGAGAAGCAGGATGAGAGAGAAGCCAAGCTGGGGGACCATAAGGCCCCACTGTGCTTCCTGTATCTCTGTCCATGAACACAGAAGGGGCTGAGTAGGTTCAGTGGCCCTCGTTGGGGCTGTTTGATTGATTTTACTGTAACTGAGAAAACTCTACGTCGTTTAGCCTACTCTGCATGAGGCCAAGCCAGGCAATGGCAAGGACGCTTTTCTTGACCAAACATTAGCTGGGCTGCTCTGAGCCCTCTTCTCAACTCGGTCTCAACCAGGATCTCTCGGGTCTTTCAGAGTCCAGTTTTATCAAGAATTCTGCTAAGTCAGTTTAGAGAGAATCACCCATCCTTGATCATTAATCACTCTGGCCTGCCTTCAGCAAAAATCTTTTTAAGTTGGTTTAGTAAAAATCCTACTCTTGATGTTTCCTTTTGGTAATTTTCCACCCACTGACCCCTTCACTCTACTCATTAGCTATCAATCCCCCTTGTCTTGCTGTATTTGAAGTTGAGCCTGATCTCTCTCCCCTACGGCAGTAGTCTTGAATAAAGTCCTCCCTACCACTTAACAAGTGTCAGAATAATTTTTTCTTTAACAGCGATAGTTGAGGGGTGAAGGCACTTCCCTTATCCGAGTGAATTACCAAATTCTCTTCAATGAGCTGTTTATGTGTCTGACTCCTCAACTGTCACCTACCTGACTTCCAAGCAACCATAATGTGGAGACATTTTTTCCCCAAGGTTAAATGATACACAGATTGTAGTATCTATGTACTTCTTGACCGTTCAGCATGTGTAAAACTGCACTATCAGTTTTTAATAACTTTCTATCTTTTACAGAATAGCATTTTTATTTTAGAATAATTTTAGACTTACTAAAAAGTTAAAATAATAAAGACCATTTCTATATACCCCTTGCCCAGTTTCCTGTTTATTAGCGTCTTACATAACTATGTTTGTCACAGATAACTGACCTTGATTGTTTCATATAAACTCAAGTCCATACAAATCTTCATCAACTTATAATGACATTATTCCCAATAGAACTGTCATAAGTTGAAAATATCATAATTTGGAAATATTATAGGTCAAACATGCATTTAATACACCAACCTACTGAATATCATAGTCTAGCCTAAACTGCCTTAAGCATTAGCCTACAGTTGGGCAGAACCATCTAACACAAAACCTGGTTTATAATAAAATGTTGGATATCTCATGTAATATGTTGAATGTTGCACTGAAAGTGAAAAACAGAATGGTTGTCCTGGTGCAGAATGGTTGTAAGTGTACTCTGGTGATCTTGTGGCTGACTGGGAGCTGAGCTCACTGCAGGTGCCCAGAAACACAAACAAGATTGTAACGTGTACCATTAGCGTAGGAAAAGATCAAGATTCAAAAACTGAAGGTAGAAAATCTTCAGTTTCTACTGAAGGCATATTGTGTTCGCACCAGCGTAAATTCAAAAAAAAATCCTAAGTGGAACTATTAAAAGTCCAGGACTGTCTGTATTCCATCTCAATTTTTACCTACTGTTCTCTTTCAGTTCCAGGATCTCATCCAGGACACCACATTACATTTGGTCATCGTGTCTCTTTAAGTCCCTCTGGTCTGTGACCGTTCCCCAGGCTTTCCTTGCCTTGTAATGACCTTGTTAGTTTGAGGGGTGCTGGTTAGGTATTCTATAGACCATCCTTCCTTTTGCGTTTTTCTAATGTTTTTCTCATGATTAACTGGGATGATTATTTTGAGGGAAGACTGCCGCAGAGGTAACCTGCCATCTCCATCACGTTCATCAGTGGTTCATGCAACCAGCATGATCACAGGGCTGAGGTCATGCCTGTCAGGTGTCCCCTCTGTAAAGTTACTCTTCCCCCTCTTCCCCCATTGTTGTGTTTTTAAAGATGTGGCTAAGCACAGCCCACCTTTAAGAACTGGGGATTTATCAAAGTTGTGATCAGGAAAGGAGAAACGTGGGGGGCGGAGGGACAAATTATGAGGTTAGGATTAACACATACACAGTACTGTATATAAAATAGGTAAGTAACAAGGCCCTACTGGACAGCACTGGGAACTCTACTCAATATTCTGCAATAACGCATATGGGAAAAGAATCTGGATGGAGGCAGGTATGTGTGTAACTGAATCACTTTGCTGCACACCTGAAACTAACACAACCTTATAAGTCAACTACACTCCAATCATTTTTTTTTAAAAGAAGGGTGATGTCATTTTGAATCACTCTGTTTTATGACCTTTTTATTCTTTCTGGACAGGTTTAGGACACTTTTTCCTTAAGAGTCTACAATTTCAATTCAGTAAATATGTGAGTAGGTAGAAAGCACGTCCGGGTTCCGTGGATAAATTGTGCCAGAGACACTCTGGTGTCAAGGAGCTTATAACCTAGTACATCTACTCCTTGTGCTGTAGTTATGTTACTTCATATGCAGCCACATGCCTTGCCCTGGATATGACTATTGCCTGGAGAAGTGGACAGACACAACCTGCTGTTCCCAGCCTATCACATTTGTGAGAAACTGATAAGAATAAACCACTTCCTCAACATTAAAAAAAAGAAATGTGGGCTTATGCCCCACCTCCTTGAAGGCAGAGGAGCTATATGTCATTTGATTTTTTTCTGCATGGAAGATTTGACTATTCTCTCCCATTTATTTATTTATTTAGTCATGCATTTATATCAGAATGGACCCGTGGATATTGATTTTATGTTTTGGTTATAGTCCAACACTCCATTACTATTTTGTTGCTCACACTGTTCCAGCTTTGGTTCTTTCTCTTGGATCCTGTGTCCCTTTGGCACACCCCCATCTTTCTGAGCATTTCCTTACGTTCTGACACTAGAAGATGCTTCAGGCTTGTCGTACGTATATCCAGCCCTGATGCTGGCCTCAGCCATTTCTCCAAGGTTACTTTTCCTGGAGAAGGTATTAGAAACCAAGATCTGGGTGCTGGGTGCTGTTGGAATATCTGCTGTTACGAGACCCTCTTAGCCAAGTGAGGAAGAAAATATGTGTGTATACTAGCCTGTGTATATAAATTATCGATAAACAGTTCTATATGTAATTGCATCTGTATTAAACTGACTATGAGTTCATTCTGATGGCTCCAACTCTAACCTGTCCCACATGAATCAGTCTAGTTTTCTCCCTTTGCTTATTTCTAACCTCCTTCCTCAACAGTCAGAAACCTGCCTCCTACCGTCTGCCGTTCATTGACCTAATTCTTCAATTCCAGTGTACCTGCAGTGTACTTGAAGAATTAATTGCTAAGCTCTACGTACCTGTGTGGGGGAAACTTTATCAGCTAGAGCACTGTGTTAGAGATTTATTTTTTTAGTTTGTTCATTTTTCAGATATAGTTGAACACCTGCTCTGTTCCAGAGATGCTCTAAAAATGAAGAAACCATGGTGACCAAGACAGCCAAGCCTCTGCCAAGTGGAACTCAACTTATCACTGAGTACCTATTTACCAAATGGGTCCCTAGATAGCCTGAGGGAGAGCTGGTGAAAACTTTTTACAGTGAGGGGTTGCTGCTGGTGACATTGCAAGAGGATTCAGGTAGAAGCAAGACTGGAGTTGAGGGACCAGCTGGGAGGCCACTGTAGCTTTCCTGGGATCCAAGGACTTGGGGCATAACAAGACACAGGGCATAGGGGTGACAAAGGCAGGACTGATGCATGTGGGGGTCTGAGGATGGGGGAGGAGGCCAAGGTGCTGGTGAGGTTGATGCAGGAGTGGAATTAGGGTGAGGTGAGTGAGGCAGATCATGAGAGGCAGGGTCGGATCCTGTCCTCACTTACCTTTTTTTTTAATATCTTGTTCATTTGCGGGTTTTTTGTATTATTTTGAGTTTTTAAAGAATTACATTAAAGTGGTGTCTATGTTGATCACCAGTCTTTTTGGCCTCCCTTTATATTTTGCACCTGACACAAGGGAACCACTTGCATGGTCCAGGCCCTGGGCCAGTAAGTGTCGTCATCAAAATGGCTCAAGATTTTTAAAAATTTTATTTTTATCAAAGTATAATTGATTTACAGTGTTGTGTCAGTTTCTGCTGTATAGTATAGTGACCCAGTCATATATATATACATTCTTTTTCTCATATTATCTTCCATCATGGTCCATCCCAAGAGGCAGGACATACTTCCCTGTGCTGTACAGCAGGACCTCATTGCTTATCCATCCTACATGTGATAGTTTGCATTTACCAACCCCAAACTCCTCGTCCATCCCACTCCTTCTATCCTCCCCTTTGACAACCTCCAAGACTGTTCTCTATGTTTGTGAGTCTGTTTCTGTGTTGCAGATAGACTCATTTGTGCCATATTTTAGATTCCACATATAAGTGATATTGTATGGTGTTTGTCTATCTCTTTCCGACTGACTTCACTTAGTATGAAAATCTCTTGCTGCACATGGCGTTATCTCAGTCCTTTGCATTTCACTGTCCCATGAGCAGGGCAATTCCATGGCACTTGATCACTGTAAAATGACCACAGCCTCCTGGTCCTTAATTACAGAGTTCACTGAGGACTTTTTTTCCCCTCTCCAGTTTGGTCTGACTTTCAGGTGCCATCCGGGACTCTGGGTTGAAGCGAGGCAGTGTGCCATGGAAATGCACACTCAGCAGAGCGGTTCCCACTTCCTTCACCCTAGTGTAGTCGCAGCTTCAAAGACACAGGAGTGTTCTCAGCTCCAACATAGCTCAGGGTTTGGCTTAAGACTGTTCACTATCCTCAAATTCAGATAGATTACATTCCTCTCCGTCTTCCTCCTCCAGTACGTTTGCCATGCCGAAAACAAAAGAACCATTTCAAAATGCAATAAACACGGCATGCAAATTAGTGCCCGAGTAATTTGTGGGCAATCACTTCAGAGAACCAAAGCTGCTTAGAATGCCAATTCTGGGCAGGGAGGTTTCCATGAGCAGAGCCATCCCGGGCGGCCCTGTACTGGTTTGGCGGGTCAGAGGAAAACACAAACACAGGGAGGTCTGGGCATTTCCTCTAAAGATGCTCTGAGCAAACAGCCCTGGTCTACAGGTTGATTTTATGAATTGAGGTGGGTTCCCATGCCCCAAGGTCTTATCGATGAGTATGATGTATGTTTGCTGATCCCCTACTATGTTCCAAGCACGACACCAGATATCATCACAATGTGTGTCTCATTTAGTCATTCGTGGAGAATGTCATTTGTCTAATCTACAGATGAGTAAGCCAAGTCTCTGAATTGTCAAGTAGAACAGGAATTCCATCCCCAGTAGCCCTAACAGAATTCCTTCTCTTGGGGTCTCTCTCAGAAGGGAGCTTTATTTTATGTTGTTTTTAAAAAATTCCTAGGTGTAGAGGGGACAATAGAGTGAGATGGAAAGGAGCTGAAAGGGGAGGTTGGAGAGTTGGGTTCTGGCACTGACATGAACTTGCTCTGAGCCCCTGGGGGTCATTTGACCTCCAAGTCCTCATTTTCTTCTGTGAATATGAGCAGATCAGCTCATTGCATCATGACCCTCCAAGAGCTGGCGAGACAGCATTTAAATTCCTTTGTGTCTTTCTGCTTCCCTCCTCCCATGCCTCTCTGACACACATTCTCCACTGTTGTAGCCATGGCACAGGTGCCAGGCCCCTTGGTGCCCCCGTGCCTTTGCATGCGCTGTTGCTTTTGTTAGGGACCCTCCGGCTTTTCTAACCATCAGCTCGTCTTCATCTGTGAAACTGCAGCTCAAATGTCCCCTCCCGCAGCAGTGTTTGTTGTTGTTGTTGTTCACTTTTTTCTTTTTAGGGCTGCACCCACAGCACATAGTTCTGGGGCTAGGGGTCTGATGAGAGCTGCAGCTGCCAGCCTACGCCACAGCCACAGCAACGTGGGGTCCCATCTACACTGTAGCTCACAGCAACGCCTGATCCTTAACCTACTGAGCAAGGCCAGGGATCAAACCTGCATCCTCATGGACACGCAGTCAAGTTCCTAACCCACTGAGCCACAATAGGACCTCCCCCACCAGCAGTTTTTGGACCCCCTCAAGGAAGGTCTGAGACCACCCCCACGACTATCTTGCATTGGTAAGAATCCAGTTCATGGTGTGCGCTCTCCCTCAGCACTTTGAAATGGTGGATCCCTTCTCTACTGGGTTCTGGAGAAGAGGGGCTCCAGCTGGGTGACCTTGGCATTCCCAACCTCAGGCACAACACCTAGCACATAGTAGGTGCTTTCTGGATGGTGATGGAATGGATGCCTTTCTAAGACAAACCTTATCTCTGGTTTTGAGATGGTATGAATTTAACCGTGCTCCTGACAGAGCAGAAAATGCAAAAGCGAGAGAAAATGGTATCTTTCTCATTCATTTCTGTCTCTCTGTGTCATTAACTTTCATGTCCGCACTCCACCTCCCCATCAGATGACAAGCTACCTTAGGAGCTTAAGTGCATTTTGATCTTAGCCGGGATTCTCTTCTGGCACTCAGAGCCCCAAGGAGCCTGTATTGGAACGTAGGAGCGCCTGATGCATTTGGAGCTAAGAAGATTATTATTTTATTTTCATTTTATTTTTTAATGATTTTTATTTTTTCCATTCTAGTTGGTACAGTGTTCTCTCAATATTCTATGGTGCAGCAAAGTGACCCAATCTCTCTCTTTTTCACACACACACACACACACACACTCTTTTTCTCACATTATCCTCCATCATGCTCCATCACAAGTGACTAGATATGGTTCCCTGTGCTATACAGCAGGGATCTCATTGCTTATCCACTCCAAATGCAGTAGTTTGCATCTAATAACCCCAGATTCCCAGTCCATCCCACTCCCTTCCCCTCCCACTTGGCAACCACACATCTGTTCTCCAAGTCCGTGAGTTTAAGATTATTTCAACATGGAGATCAAATCACCAGGAAGCCCTGCTGCCCCTGCACGTCCGTCCTGTTGGGAAACCCCGGTGTCTGAAGTCACACCATTAAGACCCTAAGAGGAGGAATTCTCTGTTAAATAAACATGCCATGTGGAAAAATATTAGAGCCACTAGCTGCCCTTCAGAAGTCTTTTGCCTCATCAGATCATCTACCTGTGTATTTATTTATTCATCCGTTCATTCACTGAGGAGTTATTATAAACTAGGCATGAATCATTTTAACTTCACCCTTGAAAAGATACAACTGTTCATTTCCTGTCCCTATGGTTAGTAATTCGTAAATATCTGATATTTACATGGTGCTTATCATGTATCAGGCGCTGCATTAAGAAATTCCCTTGTATATGTTATGGTATTTGACCTTCACAATAACCCCTCCAAATGGGTATCATGTGTTATCATCTTTGCAGATCTTAAAACTGAGGCAAAGGAAGATTTTTAATTAATTAATTAATTTCTTACAGCCGCACTCATGGCATATGGAAGTTCCCAGGCTAGGAGTCAAATCGGAGCTGCAGCTTCCAGCCCACACCACAGTTATAGTAATGCTGGATCCAAGCCGCACCTGCCTACACTGCAGCTTGTGGCAACACTGGGTCCTTAACCTACTGAGCGGGGCCAGAGATTGAACCTGAATCCTCAGGGGCACTATGTCGGGTTCTTAATCCACTGAACCACAGCAGGAACGCTGCAAAGGAAGACTCTTAACTTGCCCGAGACCTTGTATGTGGCAAGTGGCAGAACTAGGATTAGACCAGGACATCATCCTAACCTCTACCCTGGACTCATGGTGGGAACCTGCTCTACTGGGCAGTCGTTTCCCCAGGCATCTGGGAAGAATGGAAGGAGCATGAGATGCAGAGACTCAACTGCTGGATTCCCGCTGAAAGTTGAGTTTCAGGTTAAGCATGTCACCTGAGCAAAGCACTTAGCCCTTTGGACAACTTTTTTCTTTCATTAATCTACCAATATCAAAAAAGGGAGTTAGGTTAGCATATGACTAACGAAGCCAGAAGGGCTCTCCAACCTCTACAATTCCACAAATTAGATTTCCCCTCCATCATCAGTACTTTTAAAGTGACTGAGGTTTAATGGCTGAAATCGACATCAGCAGAGGACAGACTGTGCTCTGGGTAGGCAGTTCTCAGAGGACCTGGCATCTTGTTTCCGGGCCTGTAATGAAGATGTCTGTGGCTCAGGCCTCTGATTAAAGCATGTCCAGGTGACTGTGGGGAACAGAGGCCCCAAGGCCATGTCCTTGGATGAGACTATTGAAGCTGCACATGCTCCATTGTCACGCGATGTCCCCATAGCCTTGTTTCCCAGCTCTAAGGGGTGGCGCTCATGTCGCTTAGAATTGCAAGGGTGGCTGTAGCTCTTGCAAGGGCAGAAGTGAGTAGCCAATGGAATTCCCAGCAGACACTGGGCAGAGGGAAGGATAATGCACATTTAGGTCCAGGGAGAAGTGGGCTGGATACTGTCATTTTTTCAGAACAAGAGGTAAGGCATCAGGAAGTTCAGGGTTAAGCAAGGGTCTTCACACATCCTAGTGCTGCTGCAGAAAGGCTGTGTGTGAGAAGGAGGAGGGAAGACAGACATGTGGGTTTAAATCCAAGCGCTAATCTTCATTGGCTGTGTATCTGTGGGTAAATTACTGGCCTCTATGAGCCTCACTTTTCTCATCTGTAAAATGGGGGACTCTCTCCTCCTTTCTGGGTTGAGGTAATTAATCAGAAAGGATGTTAGTCAAACTCCCAGCTCCGTGCACAGATGTTCAATAAAGTGCAACCAGATGTCAGCAGCAGCAACTCAAAGTCACCCTATTCAGCTGAAGCAGCGGGTGTGTGAAGGGGAATGAGGAGGTAGGGCTGAAGACAAAGTTGGAGGCATTTTGTTCATTCATGTATCTTATTTTTATGGCTGCACCCACGGCATATGGAAGTTCCCAGGCCAGAGATGGAATCTGAGCCACAGCTGGGACCTACGCTGCTGCAGCAGCAATGCTGAGTTCTTTAATCCACTGCGCTGGGCTAGGGATCACACCTGCACCTCCACGGCAACCCGAGCTGCTGCAGTCAGATTCTTAGCCCAGTGTGCCACAGATGGAACTCTGATTCACTTATTTATTTATTCACTAATTCATTCATTCATTCAATACTTATTTTTCAGATACTGCTCATGTGCCAGGTAGCAGATAGGCTGGGGCCAGATACATGCAGATAACAGACACGATCCTTATCCCCAGGGGCTTTTTTTTTTGTCTTTTTAGGGCCGCACCCGTGGCATATGGAGGTTCCCAGGCTAGGGGTCTAATCGGAGCTCCAGCTGCTGGTCTAGTCTACGCCAGAGCCACAGCAATGCCAGATCCGAGCCTTGTCTGTGACCTACACCACAGCTCATGGCAATGCCGGATCCTTAACTCACTGAGCAAGGCCAGGGATTGAATCTGCAACCTCATGGTTCCTAGTAGGATTTGTTTCCCCTGCGCCACTATGGGAACTCCTCCAGGGACTTTTAAAAATAGAAACCTCTTCTTCATGCTCAGAAAATCCTCTTCTAGTTCCATTTTGCCAAAAGCTTTTTTTTTAAATCATAGTATCTATAAAATTTTATTGGCTGCTTTATCTCATCTATTGAGACAAATGTCTATTTTCTTTTAACTTTTTAAACTAAACTCTTAGACATGGAATTGTTGGATTAGAGAGATCAACCTGGACAGCTGCATGCAAAGCAATGAAACTAGAACACACCCTCACACCATGCACAAAAATAAACTCAAAATGGATGAAAGACTTAAATATACGACAGGACACCATCAAACTCCTAGAAGAAAACATAGGCAAAGCACTCTCTGACATCAACATCATGAATATTTTCTCAGGTCAGTCCCCCAAAGCAATAGAAATTATAGCAAAAATAAACCCATGGGACCTCATCAAACTGAAAAGCTTTTGCACAGCAAAGGAAACCCAAAAGAAAACAAAAAGACAACTTACAGAATGGGAGAAAATAGTTTCAAATGATGCAACCGACAAGGGCTTAATCTCTAGAATATATAAACAACTTATACAACCCAACAGCAAAAAAGCCAATCAATCAATGGAAAAATGGGCAAAAGACCTGAATAGACATTTCTCCAAAGAAGATATACAGATGGCCAACAAACACATGAAAAAATGCTCAACATCGCTGATTATAAGAGAAATGCAAATCAAAACTACCATGAGATATCACCTCACACCAGTCAGAATGGCCATCATTCATAAATCCACAAATAACAAGTGCTGGAGGGGCTGTGGAGAAAAGGGAACCCTCCTGCACTGTTGGTGGGAATGTCAACTGGTACAGCCACTATGGAGAACAGTTTGGAGATACCTTAGAAATCTATACATAGAACTTCCATATGACCCTGCAATCCCACTCTTGGGCATCTATCCGGACAAAACTCTACTTAGAAGAGACACGTGCACCCGCATGTTCATTGCAGCACTATTCACAATAGCCAAGACATGGAAACAACCCAAATGTCCATCGACAGATGATTGGATTCGGAAGATATGGTATATATACACAATGGAATACTACTCAGCCATAAAAAAGAATGACATAATGCCATTTGCAGCAACATGGATGGAGCTAGAGAACCTCATACTGAGTGAAATGAGCCAGAAAGACAAAGACAAATACCATATGATATCACTCATAACTGGAATCTAATATCCAGCACAAATGAACATCTCCTCAGAAAAGAAAATCATGGACTTGGAGAAGAGACTTGTGGTGGCCTGATGGGAGGGGGAGGGGGAGGGAGGGGGAGGGATCGGAAGCTTGGGCTTATCAGACACAACTTAGATTTACAAGGAGATCCTGCTGAATAGCATTGAGAACTTTGTCTAGATACTCATGTTGCAACAGAAGAAAGGGTGGGGGAAAAATGTAATTGTAATGTATACATGTAAGGATAACCTGACCCCCTTGCTGTACAGTGGGAAAATAAAATAAATAAATAAATAAAATAAAAAAGTACAGAATAGCATATGTAAGAGAAACATTAAGTTCTTAAAATAAAATAGCTGGAAATAGAAAAAAAAAAAGATCAAATGTTTATAATGTTGAGACATTTTGCTAAAGTGGATGGCGATTCAGGGCTGACTCCATGAAGGAGAAGGAGAAGAAAGGAGGTCTGGGGAGGCAGAGTTTAAGATGCAAGAAAGTTCTAAGAAAAGTTTAGCCAGGCCTGTGGCATTATCAAGCCAAAGTTCCCCTCAGAGGAGTTTCCTTCACACAGGAAGGGTTGCACCAGCATCTCTGCCCACTAAATCAAGGGTGTGTGAGCAGCCCTGGGAAGCGTGGCTTGGGGGGCAGATGAGATGGTAAGTTCAAAGCACAGTTGGGGCTGTCCAGCAAGGACACCCCTCCTCCCACCAGTAGGAGAGCAAAGGACACAGTCTTAACGGCTGCCCCTGGCTGTTTATTTAATTCTTAATAAATTTTTGGAGTTCCTTATAGATTTTGGATATTAACCATTGTAGACATTGCAAATATTTCCCACATTTATTGAATGTTTAATGACTGCATGGGAGAGAGGGAAAGACTATCATAAAGGAAGGAAATTCTAAATATTTAGACAGAAAACCTGCAAATTTTCTTCTCTCTCCTCTTTTTCTTTCTTTCGTTTCTTCCTTCCTTCCTTCCTTCCTTTCTTTCTTTCTTTCTTTCTTTCTTTCTTTCTTTCTTTCTTTCTTTCTTTCTTTCTTTCTTTCCTTCCTTCCTTCCTTCCTTCCTTCCTTCCTTCCTTCCTTCCTTCCTTCCTTCCTTCCTTCCTTCCTTTCTTTCTTTTTGGCATAGGGAAGTCCTTTCCCCACCCCACAAATTTAAAAAACATTCATTCATAACCATGGACTAAACCATATGGCCTCTACCGAGTGAGACTGCCAGCCTGCAGGAAACATGGATAGAGGAACATGTTCAGAGACACCAGGGGATGTAGTCGGCAGAATCCAGACTCTGGGAAACTGTGAGACTAGTGACCGAACTCTTTATCAGAGAAATTGCAAGGATGGAGGGAAAAGAGTTGAAGGTAGAACTGGGGGGGTTAGAAGAGACTTGAGAACCTTGTCAAAAAACCTCAAGAAACGGACCCCTCCTCCAAAGTGGGACAAATGGGAAAGTTTGAAAAATGATTGAATATTTGTTATAAAAAATTATTATTTTTAGAGTGATGATGGAACTGTGGTTGTGTTTGAAGAAAGCTGTTTCTGGCTTTTAGAACCAGAGGCAGAAATACTTTCACCTGCAGTGATTCGCAGTCTGGGATCTGTTTCCAAGTCAACCATGGTGGACAGAAATGGGTGGGGCTACGAATGAAGTGGGATTGGTTCTGATGGATCTTTCAAATGGGTGATACATCTTTGGAGACTCACTGTCCTGTTCTTTCTATCTTGTATGTATGTAAGCTTTTTCCATAGTAAAAAGTTTAAAAATATAATCTATCAGAAAAACACACATGTACACACACACACACACACATACACACAGGAAAAGCAATCAAGCAAGGGCTCCGGAGCCAGAACTTCAGTGTTTGAACATCATTTCCGCACTTATTAGCTGGGTACCCTTGAGGAGCTCTCTAACTCCTTTGTGCCTCTGTTTCTCATCAGCGAAATATGGAAACTATTATTTTCTATGTCACAGTCCTGACAGAAGGATTAAATAAGACATGCAAAGCGCTTTATGGAGGACCTGGCACACAGTCAGCATTGCATAAATTGATTTTACAAATGTTTAATGAGCATCTCAAATATGCCAGGCACCGTGCCCAATGCAGGGCTGAGCTAATATTGTTTTGTTTTTATTCCTACTATCACAGTAATCACTTTGTGATTCTATTTCTTATGTACCCATCTGGAATTTATTTTGATATAAAGAAGAATGTTGGGAACTTTTTCAGATGTTTTGCCAGTTATCCATCTAATGCATGAAAGAGTCTTTTTTTCCTTCACTGATATGAAATCCTCTCATACCAAATTCATATGTTTATTTCTGGACTCCCTGTGTCCTTTGATACTCTTCTAATGATATTTTTTTGTCTGGTAGCCTTTATAAATCTGTTTTTAATACTTGGCAAGCTGAGGTAAAGAAAAAATAGTAATTTTTAATATTTTTTTTCTAATTTAAGAAAGCATAATATTTTCATTTCCTTTTTACTTTTCAAGGACTTTTACCTTCTGTCCATTATGTCTCTCCACAAAGGACAGAGCAGGTTATAGGATGCTCTGCTGAACTCAGGATAATGGGTGAGTAGGAGTTCCTTTGTCAGGGCTGACCAGGAGGTTGGGGGAGGGGGGGGTGCTGGCATCTTGGTGACAATGAGCAAGGTGCACTGAGTAAGGGTCTGGATCTTATGCATCTTTTCCTAAGTTCCTTCCCACTTTCTGATTGGAATAGTTAAGGCCAAATCTTCCATGACTTAAAAAATCAAAGCAGTACATTATTGGGTTATTTTAATAACTTTTTTTTTTTTTTTGCTATTTCTTGGGCCACTCCGGCGGCATATGGAGGTTCCCAGGCTAGGGGTTGAATCGGAGCTGTAGCCACTGGCCTACGCCAGAGCCACAGCAACGCGGGATCCGAGCCGCGTCTGCAACCTACACCACAGCTCATGGCAACGCCGGATCCTTAACCCACTGAGCAAGGCCAGGAATCGAACCCGCAACCTCATGGTTCCTAGTTGGATTCGTTAACCACTGCGCCACGACGGGAACTCCTGTTTTAATAACTTTAAAAAAACATGCAACCCTGATTTTTACGCCTGGTGCTGGGGATCTAAAATTTCTGTGAGTATTTGTGACAAATGTTTTTTATCTTTTTTTTTTTCCAAAAACTCTATGAGTGGGTAAAGCTGACATTTATTGAGTGCCTCTTAGAAGAAAGATCCTTGACATGTGTCAATTGCCTTTTCCCCTCTTCCGCCTCCTGTGAGTGGACTTAATATTTCTTGGTTACTGCAAAGGGGAGGAGGGTAATTGGGGCAGCAAAACTCTGCAACTTCGCCAAACCACAACCACCACACAAACTCACATAAGCCACCGAGACCCTGCCTCTGCCTGCCCCAGCCCAGGACCCACGCTGGTAACACAATAAGCAGGGTGCAGGAGGCAATGGGGTTGAGGGACTTGTACTTTCCCCCCCTCCCCCCCCCAGATTGCCACCATCCCATGGAAGAATGAACAGGCAAGTTCGTGATGCTCTCTGACTTGTAGCTGAACTCTCTCTCTCACGCTGCATGTGTGTGTGCTAGTCCTTCTGTCTTTCACTTTTCTGCGGCGCCCAAACCCTTCCTCACAGGATCTCCTTCCCACATACAGTGTCCCTTTTCTTCTTCTAGCACATGCCCCTCAAGCTCTGCCCCCAATTCCAAGGAGGATGTCCCCAAACCAGGTATTCCTTTCTGTCCCTGTCACTGTTTATTGCATTTGCATGAGGAGGGACCCTGCATGCAGGGTGACTAGGGTAGGTACCTGCACACGTTTTTTGTTTGTTTGTTTTGGCTGTGCCTGCAGCATACAGATATTCCTGGGCCAGGGATTGAACCTGCGCCTCAGCAGTGACAATGCCGGATCCTTAACCTGCCGAGCCCCCAAGGGACTCCCCTGCACAACTGGTCTTAAGCAGACCCTTCGGGACCCTTGATTAACATCCTCCTGAGTCCCTGGCTCATGCCACTCATGAGGCCACAGGGATCCAAGCCTTCTCCTCTTCCTTTCCTGCCTGGCTTCTCTTGAATCTTATTGCCCATGACATTACCTCAGCCCCAACTCAGCACATGCTCTTCCCACCACCATTACACACAAAGTGTTTCCAGCATACGTCACAAGTTACTCAGCACAGGATTTTATACCCTTTTAACCAAACACATCCCATCGATTTCGTGTTTTTATTAAAGTATAGTTGATTTACAATCCTGTACCAATTTCTGCTATACAGAAAAGTGACCCAGTTTTATATGTGTGCGTATATATATATATATATATATATATATATTTCGTTTCTTATATTATTTTTCATCATGGTCTGTCCCAAAAGACTGGATACAGTTCACTGTGCTATACAGTAAAACCCTGACTTCTTTTTCTCCTTTTCTTTTTAATGGTCAAACCCAAGGTATATGGATGTTCCCAGGCTAGGGGCAGAATCAGAGCTGCAGCTGTGAGCCTGTGTCACAGCCACAGCAACACCAGATCCAAGCCACATCTCCAACCTATGCCACAGCTTGCATCAGCACCAGATCCTTATCCCATGGAGCGAGGACAGGGATTGAACCTGCATCCTCATGGACACTATGTTGGGTTCTTAACCCACTAAGCCACAATGGGAACTCCAGACCATCAACTTCTAACTGAACCCATTTGAGCCAAATGCATTTCTCTCTTCCAATGCAGTAGGTTTACTTCCTGCTCAGAAATACCCCAAATCTGTGTACTGTTTCATTGAGCCACCAGTCACTTCGCAAGGTGCCAAGGGGGAAAAAATGAGGCTCAGAGAGCTTAATTCAATTACTAGAGTCTGGGTGATAAATAATCACACGAGGATTTGAGTGTACAGATTTGACTCTCAATCTCCTCTTCTTCCTCTCCGGGGCTCTGCCTCGACTTCCTGCTGCTCCCACCACTAACATTTCCAGGGGATGGTGCGAAGGGGTCAGTAGCAGGGTTCCAGAATTCAGAAACTTGGTTTGGTGTTTTACTCTTTACAATGGTATCATCTGGGTGAGGTGTTTTGAATCTTCTGAAAAAGCTCAAGGAAATTTGATCAAGGGAGCTTATCCTAAATATCACTATTCAGAGATGTATCTGAAATACTGCATATAATCATGGAGCTAAAAAAAATTCACCCATTAGAAAAGATTTTGCATTATGAGCAAAGAAGTTGGATAACAGATCTACAGGGAGGTGAACGTAGGAAGTATTTCATCTCATTTATTAACTCATTTCTCTAAAAAAAACAACTAAAATGCACAGTTAGTGTTCTTATTATTTGTTTAGTAACTGTAGCTGAATGGAGACGGGGCAGATGAGGACAAGTGAAAGGCACTGCCCTGTGTTTGGGCTCAGGAGACATAGTCAAGTTTACAGTTTTGAGAATATTCTTAGTGTGTGACAGAAATTCATTAGGTAAATAAGAAAAGCACAGTAACTTGAGAGGGCGAGAAATGGGGCATCAACCTCAACAAGTCACTCCCTCTGTTCTGCTCATTCCTTTGGTACAAAACTTAACAAAATGCAGCCTGAGAAGTGAACACATGCTTACCTTTGAGCTGGACAAGTGACCCAGACATCAGAGAATGGGTCTAAGATGAGTGCTGCAACCAACCAGCCCCAGGTTGAGTCAGGTCACCTCTTTCCAGTGTCCCCATGCAGCGTTTGCTGTCACTGCCACAATAGATGACCACAACCTGGGTGACTCCAAACAAGAGAAGTATATTCTGGTCCAGGTCAGGAGTCCAGAAGTCCAAAATCAAGGTGCTGGCACAGTTGATTCCTTCTTGAGACTCTGGGGAGAATCTCTTCCATGGCTTTTCCTTCATTCCTTGGTGTTTCTTGGCTTGAGAGCAACTTGCTTCAGTCTCTGCCTTCACATGCCTTCTCCCTTGTGTCCAGATTCCAGTGTCCACATTGTCCTCTTCTTACAGGGACCCTCACCCTAATCCAATCTGAGCAGCCTCATCTTATCTTGATTACATCCACCAAGACCCTATATCAATGAAAATCACATTTACAGGTACCAAGAATTAGTATTTGAACATATTTTTGGAGGGATAGAACGCAATCCAGAAAACCATTCTTTTTTTTCTTTTTAGGGTTGCTCCTGCATCATAGGGAAGTTTCTAGGCTAGGGATCGAATTGGAGCTGCATCTGAGACCTACGCCACAGCTCATGGCAATGCCAGATCCTTAACCCGCCGAGCAAGGCCAGGGATCAAACCTGCATCCTTATGGATACGAGTTGGGTTCGTAACCTGCTGAGCCACAATAGGAATTACAACAGCATTCTTTACTGAAGGCATTGGAAGAAGTTTTATTACCATTGATGAGTTCTATTTTGCCACATAACCCGGCCATTTTATCCTTACTTTATGGCATTTATTAGAACAAAACATGCTTAGGAACTGTCAGAATCAGAGAGTGGGAGGTTTTTGCAGTCTGGAAGTGGCACTGCCTAGGTGGCACACATCACAGTGAGGCATGAATGCTGGAAAGGGCACCATGGAGTAATTACATTGTGACTTGGAGTCTGTTTAGCAGGATGTGTCATATTTGAACAGAAGGTTAGAAGTGATGTCCTAGCTAGGTAGTTTGAAATTCAAAAGGGTTCATCATTTTGGCCCAAGTGCAAATGTTGCCCTGATTGTTTAAAAGCATTTTCAAATGGCATCCGATAAAGGTCAAACACCTCATAGCGCTCTAACTTCTGCCAAATGGAGTTAGAAGAATCCGTAATTTTGTAGCATGACAGCAAAGGCCTGGATACTCTAGCCATCACCCGCTTCCAACCTTCTGAGTCAAGCCTCCTTACCTTCTGTCACAGGAAGATCCCCCTCATTGTTTGGGCTTCCTAGACGTGCCCCCATCTTTGTGCTTTGTTCTTGCTGTTCTTCTAGAATTCTATCCTCTCCCCAAATATCCCTCCCTCCACTGACCACCCTCCAAGCCCTGACTGCCATGGAATGTATATTTGCCTCTCTCCAAATCCATGTGTTGAAACATTAACCTCAATGTGATGGTTTGGGAGGTCATTAAGTCAGGAGCGGGGAGCCTCATGATGGGCATCATTGTTCTTGTAAGAAGAGACAGAAGTGGAATTTCTCTCCTTCTTTTCACCCCATGAAGACACAACCAACAGTGGGCAGTCTGCACTCTGGAAGAGGGCTCACCTTAGAACCTTGCCATGTGGGAACCCCAATCTACTCTTCCAGCCTCCAGAACTGTGAGAAGTGAGTTTCTGTAGTTTCAAAGCCACTGGGTCTAGGATGTTTTGTCCTAGCAGCCCCATCTGACTTATATACCATCTCACCCATCTTTCAAAGGAGGCCAAGTTCAAATGCTGTTGTTTTAGGCAAATGCTGTTCTGACCATTGCTGATATTAAGATCCTGATAGTAAGAGTCCCAGGAAGTCATCTGACAACCAGCTGCTGTGACTGAGCCCCTGGTTAGGTGGCAGCCTCAGTCCCAGAACCTCAGTGACCACAGAACACACCCCTGTCTCTGCTTGGTTGAGCAGAAAGTCCATGCAGACAGAATGGTCTCTGATGATTCCTGAAAGCCTTTTTTCACCTCTGAATGTAAGAAAGAGGCAGTAAGAAAATCATTGATTTGAGCTGCACTTTTACTATAACATTTATTTAACACACTTTTTACTGAAAAATTAATGTTAGTGAATTCCCTATGACGGCTATTACATTGTATTTTCTCAATTACAAGATCATGTCTTTTCAAATGTTGATGGGCCTGATATCAGGCTGCAGCTTACAACTGATTTGAAAAAGAACTTGCCTTTTGTGAAAGTGTTGTTTCTGTCTGTCTGGTGTTGTTACCTAATTTGAGTTATTTGACTTGGCAGCCCCACAAAGAGTTGGATTCTGTCTTAAATTGAATTCCTAATTGTCACTTGTGATGTCTTCGTAAAGATTACATTCTGGTGCGATGTTCGAACAAAAGTTAGAAGATAGAAGAGCTTGAGCATAGAGCTCCAAGTGGTGAATTTACTGAGAATGAAGCAAATATTTATGGCCAGGGGTGGGTGGGTGGGGGTGCCCCACACTGCCCCACACTGCCTCATGGTCTTGAAAAGCAGCAAGCAAGTATTTACAGAAGGTGGAAGGGAGAATGCAAATCCACAAGCTGAATGGCTGCAGTGTGTGTGTGTGTGTGTGTGTGTGTGTGTGTGTGTGTGTGTGTACATAATTTTGAGTTTTTCTTTTCTCCAATGTGGTTGAGACATAAATGATATAAAACACAGGTCATATTTGATGCGTACAATCTGATGAGTTTGGACCTATGCATACAACCTGATACTATCACCACAATCAAGGTTATAAATGTCTTCATCATCTCCAAAGTTTTCTTCATGTCCCTTTGTTTTTGTAGGTCTCTCTTTTTTCTTCGTCTTTTTTTTTTGCTATTTCTTGGGCCACTCCCTCGGCATATGGAGGTTCCCAGGCTAGGGATCCAATCGGAGCTGTAGCCACTGGCCCAGGCCAGAGCCACAGCAACGCGGGATCCAAGCCGCATCTGCAACCACAGCTCACGGCAACACTGGATCCTTAACCCACTGAGCAAGGGCAAGGACCAAACCCGCAACCTCATGGTTCCTAGTTGGATTTGTTAACCACTGCGCCACAACGGGAACTCCTGAAGAAATTTTCAAGTGGATAATATGTATGTTTAACTATGGACAGCTGTTGTAGAGCAGATCTCTAGAAGTTACCCATCTTGTAATTTTATATCCATTGAAGAACTAGCTGCTCTCTGCTCTTCCCATCACCTTGCAACCACCATTCTAGTTCCTACGCCTACTTCTACGAGTTGCCTATTCTAGATTCCTGAGTGGAATCATGCAGTACTTGTCCTTCAGTGACCACCTTACTCCATTATCATAATGTCTTCCAGTTTCCCGCGTGTGCTTGACAAATGGTAGGATTGCCTTCTTTTTAAAGGCTGAATAATACTCCCTTGTGTAGATAAACCACATTTTCTTTATCCACTGATCTGTTGGTGGACATTTGGGTTGTTTCTGTATCATGATGATTGTGAATAACTCTGTAATGCACATGCCACCACAGATATCTCTTCGAGGACTTGATTCTCATTCTTCTGGATATATACCTGGGAGTGGGATTGACAGATCACATGGTAGCTTTATTTTAAAATTTTTGAGAAACCTCCATACTATTTTCCACAGTTTTCCTACCATCTTATGTTCCTACCAAAAATATATGTCTTCTAATTTCTCCACATCACTGCTAATTCTTATCTTTTATTTAATTCATTCATTAATTAATTTTTTGCTTTTTTGTCTTTTTAGGACCGTACCTGTGGCATATGAAGGTTCCCAGGCTAGGGGTCGAATCAGAGCTATAGTTGCAGGCCTACGCCACAGCCACAGCAACTCGGGATCCGAGCCATGTCTGCGACCTACCTACACCACAGTTCATGGCAACACCAGATCCTTAACCCACTGAGTGAGGCTGGGGATTGAACCTGTGTCCTCATGGATGCAAGTCGGTTTCGTTAACTGCTGAGCCACCACGGGAACTCCACTGCTCACACTTATATTTATTTATTTATTTATTTATTTATTTATTTATTTTCAATAACGGCCCTCTTAACAGGTGTGAGTTGATGTCTCATTGTGGTTTTGACTTACATTTCCCTGATGATAAGTCGTGTTGAACATACTGGCCATTTGTATGGCTTCTTTGAAGAAATGTCTATGAGACATAAAATGATGGTACAAGTCAGGCGATGCTGCTGGCAAGAGAAGCTGACCAAGCCCTTAGAACCGATCAGCAAGCACTAAAGCTGCATTAGTGCTTGAGATTGATCCAAACTAATGAAGGAGGGTGACTTAGGAGTCATGAGCCTTCTACCTTCCAGCAACAGAAATTCAATTAAAGAAAAAAAAAAAAGAAATGAAACAAAATGTCAAGTTAAACCTAATAGGAAATTCAGACAGAGCATCAATGTTCTTCAATATGCCTTGAACTATGCTGTCTTTCTTAGGGTACTGAAAAGCCAGGGCACTTATGGAGAACAGCTTGTCTCTATAACAGCATCAAAGCCTATGGACCAAGGTGAGTGAAACTTAGGACTCTGACTAGGGTAAGTGGCCTCAGCTTAAAGTTAAATTGTGACACTAAACAAGAAGATGGTATAAATGAGTGGATTGTCTTCTAGGTTTTCTTTCACACACATGTAACATAAAGCTAGGGTTTTTTTTTTTTTTCTTCTAAAACTATGCTATTACTGAATTCGTGGATATTTAATAATTTTTGAAACTCACAGAAGCAAACACTAGAATGGTGGTTGCCAGGGGGTGGGAAGAGGAGGCAGTGGGTGTTGTTCCACGGGTATAAAATTGCAGTGACACGAGATGAGTGAGCTGTAGGGCTCTGCTGTACAATGCCATGCCCGTAGCAAATAATAGGTATTGTGCACTGAAAATTTGTTAAGAGGGTAGATCCTATAAATCAAGTGTTCTTGCCACAAGAACTTTTATAAAGCGGACATGAAGCAACTTTGCAGGTGATGGATGTTTATTACCTCTGTGGTGCTGGTATCGGAGTGTGTGCATATGTCCAAACTCATTGTTTTATACATTTAAAGTACACAATTTTATATGTCACTTATACATCAATAAAGCTGATAAAACAAACAAATGAAAATTAAATTAAATTAGGGTGAATACAAGACTGTTTGGTTATACTTGAAAACCCCAACTCCACCCAAGAAGGATCTGTGGCAATGCCTCTCCTATCTGTAGTCTACAGCTCTGGCTGTCCCCGTTCCTAGTCTGACACTGTACGGATCCACTCAACGAGAAAAGCACAAGTTATTTGGTTTAGTTCGTTTTCCCAACATGGGCACTTTTCTGCACAGCATACTCTGATGTCATGGAAGGAAATTTCATATACCCCTGGGTTTGGCAGGAAGGGCACAACTTTAAGAGTGCTCTTTATTAGCTAGAAAAGAAAATTTCTCCTTACTGCACAGAAACCAATGATTAAAAAATCCTTTCTGGAGTTCACACCTGTGGTTCAGCAGGTTAAGAACCCAAACAGTAGCCACAAGGATGCAGGTTCAATCCTTGGCATCACTCAGTGAATTAAGGATCCACTGCAGTGGAGGTTGCAGATGTGGCTCAGATCTGACACGGCCATGCCTGTGGTGTAGGCTGACAGCTGCAGCTCCAATTCGACCCCTAGCCTGGGAACTTCCATATGCTGAAGGTACAACCATAAAAAGAAAAAAAAAATCCTTCCTGGGTTGCATTATCCAATACCCCTCCTGATTATCATGCTTGAGGATTCTATCCTGCAACCCTTCCATTTTGGTCATGCCTGTGAATGAAATAGCTCTGTGCCATTTGATCATTAAGGCTCTCACTGGGTTTACAATAGCACGAGCCTCACTGTTTGGATTCTTTATTTCCTTTTATGGGCTCTTTTGTCTATTTGTCTGTCAGGATTTCTTTTTTTTCTGCCTTGTGTGATAATTTGCACATGTCTACATCCGCACTGAATTGTGGGCTCCTTGAAAGCAGTGATTTTGGTTCTCTCATACCAGCATCCCTTCCATAGGCATCTTGTGGATCCTCAGCAATACCAGTGGATAAAATGGGCTCCTCTTGTGGAGTAGGTCCTTGGCTAAGGATGCTGAGGGCCATCAAAGCCTCTCCTCTCTTCATCTCCCGATTTCTGTCATGTCCACCCATCCTGATGGCTAGTATGGTAACATCAGTAGACTAATGACCACCAAGGAAGAGGCCACAAACTAGGTATCTTGCATATCTTGTATCTAATACTCCTTCAAACTCAAGAGGCAGTGACAATTAAAGAGGGGTCTGATCCTCAGAGTAGAAACAAGAAGTCCCTTCACCAAGGTTGCAAAGTGAATGATTGGCAGATCGAGCCTTCGAATCCAGATTAGATTCCAAAGCCATGTTTGCTTGAACCCAGGATAGTGCAGCCTACATTTTAGCAGACTTGATGCTGACTCGTAGAGTGTTATGGGGGTTGCAGAAGAAATGGAGATGTTCAGTTTAGACCTAGAGCTGGAAATAATAGTGGCTTGGAAATAGTTACTATTTGTTGAAACACACCCCTTAGCAACAAATTCACACTATTTTCTAGAAAGAAACCTCTTGGATGCTACAAAATCTCGTGAAAATATTTTTGTGTGTCTCCAAAGCATATCAAATAAATACTATCGGATTTTATGCACTAATAGTGTGTTTCCTGGTCAGCAGAACTACCCAACTAAGGAAGGCTGACACGTTCTAGCTCTAAGACCTGATTGTGGGCAACCATGTGGTATTATGTGAAAATCACATAATAGGAGCACAACTAAGAGTCAGAAAACCTGGGTTCCAGGCCTGGCAGTGCTATGAGTTTGCTGCATGGTCTCGGGCAAGTTGATTTCCTTTTGGGAGCCTCAGTTTCTTCATTTGTAAAATGAGTGCAGTTAGATGATTTATAAAGGCTTCTGAGAGTCCTTCCATCTCTATGATAGTCTGTATTTTATGGCTTATATTTCTAGGCCACTTGCTGACCTTCCACTTTTGTTGCATAAAAGATACACATTCTTTTTTTTTCTTTTTGTCTTTTTTTAGGGCCTCACCCATGGCATATGGAGGTTCCCAGGCTAGGGGTCCAATCAGAACTGCAGCTGCTGGCCTATGCCAGAGCCACAGCTATGCCATATCTGAGCCTCGTCTGTGACCTACAGCATAGCTCACAGCAACACTGGATCCTTAACCCACTGAACGGGGCCAGGGGGAGAACCCTCAAATTCGTGGTTCCTAGTTGGATTCATTCCCGCTGCACCATGATGGGAACTCCCACATTCTTTTTTTTTTAAAATCCTTTTTCTTTTTTGGTTGCACCTGCGGCACATGGAAGTTCCCAGACTGGGGATTGAATCTGAGCCACAGCTGCAACCTACGCCACATCTGTGGCAATGCCGGATCCTTAATCCACTGTTCACAGCAGGAACTCTGCAAGATGTATATTCTTACAATGAGCTACTGGAAGGGAAATTTCTCTTCCTTTTAAGATGTTTCATCAAGTCTCCATCCCTGTTCACTTTCTTTTTGCACTAGAAGCACCGCGAGACTCTAATGAGTATTTCCACAGTCCCTGGCACACTTCTCCATGCTCAGTTCAAGGCAGATTCCTAGATGACTTATTTCTAGATTAAAGCATTGAACTACAGTCTGGCGCTGGGACCAAGCCCTGCTCCCTGGAGTGCCATATGGGCCTGCTGTCAAAGCCATCAGCCTCTGCGGAGCATCCCTCAGAGAAGGAATAATCTGACTGACGACTGTCGTGGTGGAGGCATAGACTTTACATTTCAGAAAGCACCTTGCCTCCAGTATATTTATTTATTTTCTACCCTTGAAAGGTGGAAACATCACATGAATAATAACAAGGCTGTTAGTTTGGGGTTTTTTTCTTCTGCTTTTTAGGGCCACACCCATGGCATATGGAAGTTCCCAGGCTAGGAATTGAATCAGAGCTACAGCTGCCTGCCTACACTCCAGCCACAGCAACACCAGATTTGAGCCATATCTGCGACCTATGCTGCAGCTTCTGGCAATGCTGGATCCTTAACACACTGAGAGAGGCCAGGCCTCATCCTCATGAACACTGAGTCGGGTCCTTAACCCACGATGGGAGCTCTATTGCTTTTCTTATATTCTTTTCCATCATGGTCTATCCCAGGAGACTGGATATAGTTCCCTGTGCTGTACAGTAGGACCTCATTGCTTATCCATTCTAAATGAGGTAATTTGCCTGTACCACCCCCAAACTCCCAGGCCATCCCATTCCCTCCCCCACCCCCTTGGCAACCACAAGTCTGTTCTCTCTGTGTGTGAGAAACCCTCCGTTCTTTATCTGACACTTCAGGGTCTGACAACAACAACAACAAAACACCCATGTGAACCACTTTTAACAATAAACTTGTATTAGTCTAGGTTCTCTAAAGAAACAGAACCCATTAGAGGTATATATCAAGAAATTTACTGTAAGGAATTGGCTCACATGGTCAAGAAGCTGAGAAGTCTAAGACCTGCAGTTGGCAAGCTGGAGATCCAAGGAAGCCAGTGGTGTGGGTTCCAGTCTGAGTCCAAGTCCAAAGGCAGAGGACCGATGACCCAGCTTGAATACAGACATCCCAGTTCGAAAATAGTCAGACAGAAAGATCAAATGATTCCTCACTCAGGCTTTGTGCTCTATTTAGGCCTCCAGGGGTTGGCTGCTACTTACCCTCATGGGGGAGAGCCATCCCCTTAGCCCAGTTCACCAATGAAAATACCAAATTCCAGAATTACCCTCACAGACATACCCAGAAATCACGTTTAACCAAGTATCTGGTTACCTTGATGCCGAATCGACTTTACATAACACGAACCATCACAGAAATGTAACGGGCTTGTGCACCTTAAAAGTCCAACCACTCAGGTGGCCAAGCAGGATGCTGTGTCTCTCAAAATCTCTAGATTCCACTTGCTTGGAATCTGCACCCTTCTCTGAATGATTCTTCTTTTATGGCTCCAAGAGGCTTTTTCTGGGGCTGCAAGCTTCCTTGTTCCTCAGAGCTGGGGCGTGGCAAGAAAGTAACTCTCTCTCTCTCATGTTAAATGTCATTGGAGCAACACAGGACATATGCTAAGCCCTGAGCCAATTATATGGTCTGGGGCGATGGTTTATGCTAATAAGTTGGGTCTAAGCCATGGGCCGCTCTAGGGCTGAAGCTGAGCCTGCCTCACTGAAGCATGGGCCATGCTGAGGAGGGAATCATTAAGCAAAAACTGGGCACAGATAACAACAGAAGGGAGTGGATACTGAGTGGCCTCAAATACTGTTACAATGGTGCAGCTAAAATGTTACCTTGAGTGGTGTACCTGTTCCCAATGGCCACCAAAAAACCCCCACAAACCCCGAGGGCTTGAAACAATACAAATTGATGCTTTTACTGTCCTGGAGGCCCTGGGTCTGAAATCAGTTTCGCTGGCTATCAGCTGAACCCTACTTCCTCCCACCCACCCAGGGAGAAACCTCTTCTAGCTTCTAGAGCTGCATGCCTTGGCTCAAGGCCCCTTCCTGCAGCTTTAAAGCCAGCTGCACAGCATCTTCAAATCTCTCTCTGCTTCTGCGACCACCTTGCCTTCTCCTCTCTCTCTCTTTCATCTGTTGCTCCCACCTCCCTCCTAGGAGGACCCTGGTGATGACATTGGGCCCACCCCCAAACCAGGGAAATCTCCCTAAGACCCTTAACTTAATCACGTCTAGAAAGTCTCTTTTGTGACATAAGGTAACAGTCACACTTTCCAGGCATCGACTTGGATAGCTTTGGGGGCCATTATTCAACCCTCCAGAGATGACTCTTCTGCTGCCCTGGGCCAATGTAAGGGTAATTTCCAGTCTCATCATGGAATCCTGTGCATATTCACAGGGCTGTTTCCTCCACTAGGCTATGAGCCTCTTGATAATGCGAACACTCTCTATTTCCTGAAATCACGACTGGCCCAGAGCAGATTCCCAAGGAATGAATGACTGAATCTCTTCACTGGAGCAGATATAAAGCAGGTTGAAGTCGCGAGGCCTGAGGCAACCTGGAAACAGAGGATGACTTAGAGACAACATAGGGTTAATGCCAGATCCTAAATCCCCATCCCAAGGCTCCAGCTCCCTTCTGCTGCCTCCATACTGACAGAGTTGGCCAAGCACATCTTATTTCCTGAAGCCTATTTTTAAAATCCCTCAGTACTAGCAGAGCAACATTGTGACTATAAATAGAAGCCATGGATTTTATGATCAGAGAAAATGAGTCCATCATATTAAAAAAACACACACACTATTTATAGCCCAAGGATTTCCACTGCCAAGCATACTCCCTGCAAAGCCCTGGCTGGTCCTCCTCCCAGCCGTACGGGGGTTGCAGAAATGTAGTGGGGGCAGGGGAGGGAACTATGTCATTCTAAACAGTGTTTATTTTTGAAAACCCACTTTCTCAGGGAGGGATGTATGCAAAATGTATGAGATGTATGAAACTGATGGGAGTCTTCTAGAAGAAAAGAAACACGTTGCTAGTTGTGGAGTAACTCAGAATTCTGAGGGGACCAACGGGGGCTGAGGATGAAGGAATCATGCAAAGATATTCAAAGAGAAACATACCAGGCAGGTTAGAAAATCAAAGAGCCAGTGGACTTTTCTGAAAGAGTAACACTAGCCACCCTGCTCTCTTAAATGTATAATTTCCCTTCATCTTCTCAACAGAGCACGTGTTGGTACTACTGTTCCTGATCCCATATTGCAGATGGGTAAACAGAAGCACTGTCAAGTGGAATAACTTGCTCAAGGTTTGGGCTAGACCTGGGATTGGAGAGGGAGCCAGTACTGTCAAGTGCTAAGCTAGATCGTCTGCACCACAGTTTCAGGTGCAGGGAGGACCTGGGATGGAGACTTGTGCTCCTGCCTCCGATGTGGTTTCCAAGGCCTTCACACTCCACCTTCCTCCACACCTGCAATGTGACCTCTTCCTTCTCTTTCTAACTCCTCCTCCATCCTTCCTCTCCTCTCCAGAATATACCCTTGCAAGGGAAGTTTCCATCTTAATGGCTTTTACCCATTGGAGCTCTTCACCTTATTCCCTGGCCAGCCTGGGATGCTGTGACCAATGACGGCAGTGGCTGACCCTAGGTAGCCACGGCTATCCTGACAGGACCACCATACAGTCTTGCTCTGGCCCCATTCAGTGGCTTCTCCTTCTCCTAATGAGATCCCTTCCCCATTGCTGCATCCTACCCACCCCACCTCCTCCTCAGATGGATTCTCTGATTATTCCAGGGCTTGTCACTTTCCCCCTCTGCCTCTCTGTCTCCTTAGAAGGCCAGACTATTAAAATTGCCCCCATCATAAGACCCTAAACATCCTTGGTAAAAGGAAATGCTGCAGGTGTCAGCAGTCAGCCTGCAGAACATAGACATTCACGGAGCTGATGCCAGAGGAAACTCAGCTCAAGTCTCAGCTGTGATTGATGAAGAAATTGGTCCAGCACGAGGGAGCATGCAAATCTGGCCAGTAGCAGAACCAGTACAGGGTCCAGCTTTCCTGAGACTGAGCCTCATGGGTTGTTAGGATACTTCTGATAATTCAGGGTCATGACCATGGGTGAGACTTGTCTCTTAACTTTCTCTTTTGTGACAGGGGCATGTAAAAGATTTTCTGATTCCTGCTCAGTGATATCCCCTCTATCTCTTCTGCCCTTGCTCTTTTCCAGGTCACCATGGCAGTTCCCGTGGTGACAGCAGTAGTCTCCTAATTTGTCCTCTCTGCTCTGCCCTCTCCTTCCCCAGTCCCATTTATTCTTCACTCATCAGCCAGAAAGATCTAAAATCTCAGGTTGGAAGATGCTGCTCTCTGCCCTAGCCCTCCTGCACTGACCTTCCATGAACCATTCTGCTGGTCATTCAGGTAAATCATAAGCATCCTATGATGGTCCTAAGGCTTTTCATGGTCTCCCACTTCTCCAGTCTCTCCTCCTGCTGCTTCTTCGCGGGGGCATCTGTTCTAGCCAGAGCAAGTTGCTTGCTCTTCCCTGAAGTCAGATGCTCTTCTGTGGCCCCGACCAAATGAATGAATGAAAAAGCATAGTGATATATTCCCATGGTCATACGGAGAATTAAAGAAAAGAGCTGGAGCTGGTGTTCATGCTTCAGGTTCTCTGTTTTTTTGTAACATTTTCCAGAGGAGATAAGAAGCCAGAGATTTTACTAGTTTTAGATATTTTTTCCAGGGCTTTTATCTAGTTTTAGATATTTTTTCCAGCCAGAGATTTTACTAGTTTTAGATATTTTTCCCTGTGTTGTATATATTATACAACACAGGGAATATAGCTAATCTTTCATAATAACTTTAAATGTATTATAAACTATATAAATTTTGTTTTGTTTTGTTTTGTTGTCTTTTTAGGGCCACACCCGAAGCATACAGAGGTTCCCAGGCTAGGCATCTAGTCAGAGCTATTGCTGCTGGCCTATACCAGAGCCACAGCAACACCAGATCTGAGCCGCATCTGCAACCTACACTACAGCTCACAGCAACATCGGATTCTTAACCCACTGATGGAGGCTAGGGATCGAACCCGCAACCTCATGGTTCCTAGTTGGATTCATTTCCTCTGTACCACGATGGGAACTCCCAACTATATAAATTTTGAATTACTAGGTTGTATACCTGAAACTTGTTTTAAAACATATTAAAAGAATAACAAAAACATTTTTAAAAGTAATAAAAGAATAATTAAAAAATACAAGAATAAAAAAATACCAAATACATATGTCCTTCTTTCCTTTTTTGGGCTTTTTTTTTTTTAAGGGCCTCACCCATGGCATATGGAAGTTCTCAGGCTAGGGGTTGAATCAGAACTGCAGCTGCAACCACAACAATGCCAGTGATCGAATCCATGTCCTCGTAGATACTAGTTGGGTTTGTTACAGCTGAGTTATGATGGGAACGCCCCCAGATACTTATTTATTAAAATAAGAGCAGAAAAGTAAAAAAAAAAAAAAGAAAAGAAAAGAAAAGAAAGCAGGCAATGATGACTTGGGAAGAAGGCTGTCAGCAGCATGGAAGATAAGACACGTTTTAAATCCTGGAGTAGTTGGGGACCGTAGCAAGAGCTCTAGAGAGGACATTGGATTTTATTCCCAACCCTGTTACTTATTTATTGTGTGACCTTGAACGAGTCACCTGATCTCTCTTGGCTCACATTTCTGTAAAATGAGGAAACCAAAATATACTTTCTCTAAAGCGTTTTCCCCGTTCTCAGGTTCTGTGGGTTAATGTCTGCAGAGCTCACTTAGAAAGACATGAAGGTCTCGGAGATTAATGATGAGGCAGAGTTTTTCCCATAAAGAGGTGAGTTTATTTCCCAAGCATTCAACAATCAAGAGCAAAGGTCATGAAAATAACAAGAAAAATAAAAACCTGCTAGAGTCAACACAGAATGATTCAACGTAAGAATCACTTGCAAGTAATAGTCTAACCATGATCCACCCTGTTACCTACAGATCCCATAGAAGTCCTCTACTTTCACTGATCCCTAGCCCTTCCTCTCTTGGAAATATTCTTCCACCCATTTTGGAGGGAAGAGATGGGGGATAGAAGCCTGGAACCTCTATCACACGCTTCCACTGAAGGAGAAATAGAAAGAATAAAAACTCAGGATCCGTATAGACCATTTCTCCCCTCCAAAACAAAATGAGGTTGAACCTCTCCCATCAGATAACAGCAATATAAGTCAATACTTTCAATTTACTGAGATATAATGAAAACAGCCAGCGATGGCTCTTTGCTTATGAAAGATGTGGTTCCATTAAAAACATTTAATTTAATGCCACACGGCATAATAAAATATGTGCCCATTCTTCACATTCCTCTGTAATGTTTCTTCTTCATGTCTGCCACTTTAAAGAGTTTCTTCTCTAAGTTACACTAACCTCTAATTAGCATTCTTTTGGAGTTTCGCAACTTCTGATATCTTGCAGAAAGCCAAAAGAAAAAGGGGAGAAAGCTACAAGATGTAATTTGGTAAAGAAAGTAGGTTCAGTCCTTATACAACATACAGAACTGCCTGGTTTGGGTGACTTGGCTTGGAAAGACATTCATTGCAATGCAGGGAACATTTGTAGAGAGTCTGGTGCTTCGTGTGGGGAAGGGGCTGACAGAAAGATGAATAGCACAGTTCTGGACTTCAAGGAGTTCGACATCTGCTGCGGGAGATGGACTCCACCACTGCCAACTCAAGTGTGAGCTTCACCGAATGAGTTCTGTGACAGACCTCACCCATCTTCTTACACTAAAGTCCAAAATTTTGCCCAGTTTGCAGCCACACTTTTTGTGGCTTGTGTGTCAAATAGAAAAGGTATCGCTTTACTCTACACCTCTTAATAAAAAATCCCACTGCAATAATACTATTATTAATAACAAGGGCAACTAGAATTTGTATAATGCTTGAAGGTTTACAAAACACTTTCCTACTCAATGTGCCTTAAAACCACAGAATCAGAGATGTTTAAGTTAGGCAATATTTTTCAGTTGAAAGTATTTATGTTCAATTTTCTACAACTAGTAAATTTGAGAGATTACCTTTTTCAAATATTGTAAAGAGAACTCCTTGCGGGCCATTTCCAGCTATGCCAAAGTGCCTGCTGACACCCTTCAAGTATTAAAAAGAGCAAGCAACATTTTAACTATGTGAACCAAACCAGTGGGGAACGCACATGACTCTGCAGAAACAAAGAACATTATTCAGCAAAAAAGATATGCATTCTGCATTAGGTTATAAAATAATTTTTTTCCTAGAGCATATTTTTAGATCATTGAGCTGCAAGAATGTTGATTTCTTTCTGAAACAAATTACCAAGAATTACTGAAACTGTGTTAAAAAATAGCAACTAATCTAAATTCCTTGTCTGACAAGCATTAAGGAAAATTATGTTCTCATAGCCACTAGAGGGATATGCTATATGATTCTCATACATATTGAAACTGTAAATCACATCAAAACTAATAATTTCACCCAGCTAAGTTCCTACTTGGTACATCAGATATTTTTATTTCAATCCTTAATGCATAGATTCAAGAAAATATTGGCCACTCTGGGCTGAAATACACAGAGGGACCAGCATATGTGAGCCACTGTCCATGGTCTTGAATCATCCATCATCTGACCTTAGGGTCTGGTTTTCTCCTCTTTCTGGGAAAGCCAGACTCAGAGCTGAGATTTAGAATGCTGTTCTGGCTTTACCACTCTATGACTAATTGTGTGATAAGGGACAGATTATTCACTTGTTATCTCTGAAACTTTATTTCTCCAGAATGTAAAATGAACAAATTGAACAAGGGGGCTCTAAACTCCAACATCTTATGTTTTGGAGGCTTAAAATTGCCAAAATATTTGAACAAGTGGCAGGGTTCTCAATTTAATTCAACATAGACATTATTAAGGGTCATGCTTTATATTTGATGCGCTGTGCTATGCACTGAAAATACAATGATATATTAGAACCTTTTTGTTTCAAATAGACAAAAACACACTGGCTTATATGGGGAAAAGGTACAGCTAGAATGAGGACCTGTAATGCCCTCGGGCCTTCTTATTTTCTTCTTTCTACTTTATTTGAAAATGAATTCTTCTACTCAGAATATGTGTGGCAGACAGAATCTAGGATGACTCTCAATTATACCAACCTCTGAACACTCACAACTTTGTGTAATCTCTCCTTGAGTGCGGGCAGGACCTGTGACTTACTTCTAACTATCACAATATGGCAAAAGTGATGGGATGTCACTTCTGTGATTACATTACACAAGACTGTAACGCCTTTAATAATAGGAGAAACCAATCAATTTAAAAAACGGGCAGAAGTTAGAGTTCTCTAATGACTCAGCAGGTTAAGGATCCAGCATCATCACTGCTATGGCTTGGGTCACTGGTATGGTGGCGGTTTGATCCCTGGTATGGGAAATTCTGCATGCCACAGGTGTGGCCAAAAAAATTGTCAGAAGAACTGAGTAGACATTTTTCCGAAGAGAAAATGCAGATGGACAACAGGCACACAAAATGATGCTCAATATCGCTAATCATCGAGAAATACAAATCAAAACCACAATGATGTATCATCTCACACTAGTTAGAATTGCTATCATCAAAAAAGGACACAAAAAACAAATGTTGGCAAGGATGTGGAGGAAAGGGAATCCTCATACACTGTTGGTGGGAATGTAAATTGGTACAACCACTGTGGAAAATACTATGGAAGTTTCTCAAAAAACTAAAAATAGAACTATCATGTGACCCAACAAGTTTACTCCTTGAAAATAAAGGAGTAATAATCCGAAAAAATAAAAACACACTAGTTCAAAAAGATACACACATCTCAATGTTCATAGCAGTATTATTTACAATTGCCAATATATGGAAAAACTTAAGTGCCCATCAACAGATGAATGGATAAAGAAGCTGTGGTGTGTGTGTGTGTGTGTGTACTCAACCATAAAAAGAACAATTTTTTTTGGTCTTTTTACCTTTTCTAGGGCCACTCCCGCAGCATATGGAGGTTCCCAGGCTAGGGGTCAAATCGGAGCTATAGCCGCCAGCCTACAACACAGCCACAGCAACGCGGGATCCAAGCTACGTCTGTGACCTACACCACAGCTCACGGCAACGCCGCATCCTTAATCCACTGAGTGAGGCCAAGGATGGAACCCACAACCTCATGGTTCCTAGTTAACCACTGTGCCATGACGGGAACTCCGAAAAGAACAGAATTTTGGCATTTGCAGCAATATGGATGGACTTGAAGAGCATTATGCTAAGTGAAAGAAGTCAGATAGAGGAAAATACTACTTGATATCACTTACATGTAGAATCTAGAAAATACAATAAACTAGTGAATATAACAAAAAAAGATTCACAGAGATAGAGAACGAACTAGTGGTTATGCGTAGGGATGGGGGAGGGAGAGGCACAAACTACGGAAGGTAAGATAGGCTCAAGGATGAATTTTACAACACGGGAATATAGCCAACATTTTGTAATAACTGTAAATGGAAACTAACCTTTAAAAAATAAAAAATTTAAATAAATAAATACATAAAAAATAAATTCTGTCAAACAATAATGTGGAAGAAGCTGGAGAGAATATTTCCCCAGTTAAGCCTTCAGATGAGACCCCATCCTTCCCAGACATTGATTGCAGCTTTGTGAGAGACCATGAAACAGAGGACTCATGGAATCCATACCCATAATTCTGACCTATAATAACAGTGTAAATAGCGTGTGTTTTTAGTCAAGGAGAGTTGTGGCAATTTGTTGCGCAATAGTAGATAACTAACGCAGTGTCTTCAGGTATGTTCTTATTACCTCTGATCCTTGGCTTTCTTCTCTATGAGGGAGTGTATACACGAACCACCTCTCAGTGGTAGAAGGATGAAACAAAACATGTGGAATGACAGCATTCTGTAACTCTAGAGGGAGATGTTCCATCAGTGGTAGTGCTGCCACCCCAACCACCACTGTCAACCATGCATAAAGGAAAAGATCCATCAATAAATTTGGACAAGCTGTGCATGTTTGCCACCTAGTGAAAGAATCAATGTGGCCCCATGAACTGCTGCCAAAAACTGATCTCCAGGATAAGGGTAAAAAAGAAAAAAAAAAAAAAGAAGGAGGCAAAAACCCCTCTAGATGCCTGAAGGAGTTGAAGCTCAGCTCCTTGGGTTGGCCCTACTGTACATGCCTCTTGCACCCAATAAATTCCTGGGCCCAGTAGTGTGGTTGGATTTGTGATACAGACTAATTAGTTTATCTTATGTCGGGGGGCGGGGAGGGCGTTGTTGTGCTAGTTTTTCAAAGCAGCGTTTTCCCCAGTTACTGTGAAAAAGATGTTTGCATTTCCTTTATTACTCTTCCATCATACTTAACCCCCAATACAGATTATAACCTTTGGATATTAGTCACTGTCCAGTTGTAATACTTAAAATTAACAGGGTAAACATGTATTTTGTACTGCTTTGCCAGAAAAGCTTGGCTGATCCAACAGAATTAACTCTGTAAGACAGATTTTGCTGTACTCATGCTTTCTTTTCTTTCTTTCTTTCTCTCTCTCTCTCTCTTTTTTTTTGTTCCATCTTCCCCAGAGAAGTATTAACTCAAAGTCATCATAAGAGACCCATCGCAGCATGCTGCTTTCTGTACTATCATTTGCCTCTCTCCTTCTTTATAAGTTCTCCAGCTATTGGATGTATCACCTCCACACTGTCTCACACACCCAAATAGTGGATGCCATCCACTTCTAAAATGGCAACAATTTGGGAAATGGAGAAATCATAGATGCATTTTCATTTTCACTGATTACACTTTCATCTACCTTTTCCGTCCTGCTCAAGCCAGCTGCAGGTCTTATTCTGTTAACATAAAAGCTGCTATGAAATGCGGTTAATGAGTGGTCTTTGAAAGAACTGAAGAAGACTGGAGTAGGTGGGAAGTCAACAGAGAGGTTCCCTCTAGAATTGCCTATTCAATGATGTCTAAAAATGGAATAGATTACTATGATGTTTTAACAAGGTTGTTGACACTTAAACCTTAGCAGTTTAGAAAATGACAGATAAGAAATGAAAGGACAGCTTTTTTTCTTTGTTCCAAAGTGGGTATAGTGATGAAGAGTTTTGAGGGGGCAAATTCTGAAAACAACAGTAGTTTAAAATGGTAGTCATGTAGAAGGCAGAGAGGTACGTCTTTCAGCCACTGCTTGTTTTGTCCCTCAGGAAAGGGAGAAATTATTCCTTGCAAGTTCTGCATTTGTGTTCATTAATGTGATAGAACACATTGCATGGTATTAGCGCTAGCTTTTGGCTGCTCCGATGTGGATATATTTTACTGTTACCATGAAATTAATGACTTCTAACAATTTGAAATATTCGTCAGCCAAGTCTATGTTTTTAAAGATGAAAAATCTTGAGCTTCTTCATCTGTGAAATGGGGATAGTCAGATGTACTTGCAACATTTCTGTGAATTATAGGTTGAAATAATGTATATGAAATTGCCTGGCACACAGCAGAGGTACAATAGATGCTGGAAACGATCCATAGCGATGAGGATGGTGATGGTAAGCCATGAAGAAGAAACTTCATCGGAGATTTGTATTCCTTTTGAAAGATGTCTTAATGACATATCCCTGGACATCTTCCTAGATGGGTCATTCGTGTAATCACCCCATTCAGCATGCATGTGTTTTATGAGATACCTTTTCCTAAGCATTCCAAAGCCCCTCCCTCTTTATTCATTTAGAAGGCCCTATGGCAAGAAAACCAGCTTGCTTGAACAGCACTTGGTTTTATGCAGCGTCTCAAACAGGCCAAGTCAGCCTCTGGCTGGTTTGTTGGAACAAATAAAAAGTCTTCTTGAGGATTTTGATTGGAAAGACAAGGTGGGAAACCCTCTGCCTTCTTTGTAGGCAAGAGATTCCTTCCTTACCCATGAAGGAGGTGACAGTATGATGGTTTGTTCAATGTTAGCAGCTGACGTGGTTAACGAGGTGTATGTGGTTGGGGGGGGGGCAAGTTCAAGAAGTGGTCTCTGATTCTTGATCAGCTCTGTGGCCTGTTATCTCTTCATGACCATGGCTTCCTTGTCATTGGGGAACATGTGTCAGCTTTTAGAGCAATTAATATCATGGCTAGTTGAGACTAAGGAAGAATGAATGATTTAAACAACCTTCGCATTTTTAGTTCATTTTATGGAAAAGTCTATTTTATTTTATTTGTGTGTCCCCAGCATGAGTAAATTACTCCATTAATATTAATCCTTGGAATAAGGTAATGTGTGCTTGAATGTACACATTCAATTCAGAGATTAATTTAACAATACTTTCCAATTTCACCTTGGGAGCTGAAACCAAGAGTGCTGACACCAGGTAACTATCAATAAAATATACAGGAATCATTTTTTTGTAATTAACTGGGGACCAGGCTGTGATTACCTCATTCCCTGCATTGTAACTTGTCATAATCATACACACACACACACACACACACACATGCACGTGCTCTTGAATCAACCCTCATTTAAAGATTTAATGCCATTCGAACTACAGTGAAGGGAGATGGTGAAAAATGGAGGAAAGTTGAGGCCTGGAATGAAGGTGAGGCTGGACTTGAGGACTCAGCATTGAGATTACACCATCCATATCACAGACGACAAAGGCAAAATAACCAGGGAGTCATCAATTGGCTCAGGGAAGCCCGAGAGGGCATGACACACGGAGAGTCTTTTCAGTGGCACTTCTTTTGTTTATCACCAGGTGGAAGTCTCAGTGTTTTCTGTGGTCTTTTAAAATTCTACGTAAACACTCTGATTCCCTCTCCCTGGAGAGCTGGAGAAACTTTGGTTCAAATACGGTTTGAGCATGATTAAGTGTCTGAGGATGGATGCGTCAGAGCCTGAAGAATATCCTAGTGCTTCTCCAGAGAATGCTCTTAGGGTGTCTGTCTCTTAGCTAGGGAACCCTGCCAAGGCCAACTTACAACCAAGTACCTTGATTATCCAACTGTCACCCAAAAACAAAAGCAGCAGCAAGAAAAATACGAAATGTGAAAACATTGAAAGGAGTTTGTAGCTGCTGTTGTTTTACTTTGATCGAGGAAAGGAGTGAAAACGCAAAGCCATGAAGGCTTTAGGAAGATCAGTACCTGGCACTTACCATGATGTGAAGTGAACTGGGCTGGGGAGGACCCAGCCACGAGGCACAGCATTAAATCAATTTAGCCTTTGTCAATGCATTTCAGAAAGGGATGTTCCCCTTTTTGGGCTGGAAAATCTTTGCTTCTGTACACAGGCTGTGGATTATTGCATGAGAAAACGTTTTCTTGTGTCCATCGTGGTGTTGGCAAGACAATCTCCGGTGGGGAACTTGACCCTATTATGTCCAGCCTAGCTGAGGACAAGATCGTGAAATGGCCACAGACTTATTTTTTTCCCCTTTCAAGAGAACATTTTGCTTTTCTTTGCAATTCCACTTGGAAAGAAAACAAATTCCTGTTAGCCGTGCTGTGTAGCAATGTTGCTTTGCTGGATAAACACACCTGGCTGAGCAAGTCTCTCCCTGCTTTGGGGATCGACCAGAGACTCATCACATTCTGGCCGAGTTGCCAGGGCCCAGGCCACCAGCTCTTCAAGGGCAGGTACTTTGCCCAGTTCAAGGTCTGGCATCGAGTTTGCTGAATGTCGTCCCCGGGGACTCAGACAAAAGTCTAACAAAGCTAAATGAGCTTATTCCATAGTTGATCCTTTTAAAACACACAGAAACGTGTGAGCCTTGTGGGTACGCAGGTGGCCCAGAAACAATCTGCACCCTCATTCATCAACGAGTTTTCATGTGAGTGCCTCTTCTTCGTGATCAAATACTCAACGCTGCTCCTGTAGCCTGAAAGCACCGTGGACAATACGTAAACGAATGGGCAAGCTTTGTTCCAATAAAACCTTGTTTCCAAAAGTAGTCAGAGGGCCACATATGGCCTGTGAGCCTTAGTTCATTGACCTGAATGCCATTCTTTCTTGTCCTAAAAAAAGCAACTGTCTCCCTAGGGGTCTAGTTCCCTTTTGTGACCACATAGAAGAGCAAATGCAAGCCTCTTGTATAAGAAATCCCTTCAGGAGTTTCCGTCATGGTGCAGCAGAAAGGAATCCGACTAGGAAACATGAGGTTGCAGGTTTGATCCCTGGCCTCGCTCAGTGGGTTGAGGATCTGGCTTTGCCATGAGCTGTGGTGTAGGTCGCAGACACAGCTTGGATCTGGCACCACTGTGGCTGTGGTGTAGGTCAGCAGCTGTAGCTATCTGATTAGACCTCTAGCCTGGGAACCTCCATATGCCACGAGTGTGGTCCCAAAAGAGACAAAAAGAAAAAGGAAGAAGAGGAAGAAGAGGAAGAAGAGGAGGAAGAAGAGGAGGAAGAAGAGGAAGAGGAAGAAGAAGAAGAAGAAAGCCCTTCAGCTATTTGAAGGTGATGATAACCTTCCTTCCAAGTCATCTGTTTTCTTTTCTCCCATGACCTCATCTGTCCTCTCGGGTGTCCTGATTCCAACTCTCACCTCCTCTTGAGTGCAGTCGACTTAATAATTTTATTTTGATACCCACAATAATATGGGTGTTGGAAAGGAAGAATTTGGACCCCAAACCTCCTTTTCTAGGCAAAAACAGGGTTTCATTTTCTGTGTGCTTTAAAACACAACCCCCCAACACACACACACACACACACACACACACACACCCTTTATTCTTTACCTACGGCTGTCCTGTTAGCCCAAACGCTGCTCATCCCAAAGGCTGCAGCCTGTCTGGATGACCCCAAAGTTCACCCTCCAGGCTCCATGCTGATGCCCAGGCTCTGTGGGGTCAGTGCCCCCTCTCTCTCTGGGCTGGCATTTTCTTCCTTTGAAGCTAGAGATGCTAACACAGTCAGATGAAGTAGACTCGGAGGTGAATGTACTTTGTGAAGCATAACATAAAGTAATGTAATGTAATATAATAGGATAGTATAGTATAACGTAACATAATACAAAATGATAAATAATATAAAATTATTAGGAATTTTCATGACCATACTACCCAGGAGGAAGCCCAGGTTCAAGTCCTGGGGTCTGCCAGGTAACAGCTTGAGTCTAAGAGAATCATCCCACCGGCAACCTTTGTCAATGCCCTGAATCCAGGGAGGAGCCCCTCTTTTGTGCAAAACCACATGGTCTGCAGGCTGATCCCAGGTCTTGCCACACAACCCTGCCAACTGCTCTTTCCCCCTACCAGACTGTGAGTAAAGCAAAGGCAGGGACCGCGGATGTTCACTGCTGAAATCCTGGAGCCAACAGAGGGCTGGGCACATAGTAAGTGCTCAATAAACATTTATTAAATGAATGAATGAGTTCTAGGAAAAGCCTAGTGATGTGAGAACTAGTCGCCCTTCTTGCGCATACCATGCACCCACTCCCACCTTGGCAAGCCCAACTCACACTCAGTGCCCCATGTGGTGGGCTTTGTCCCTCACAGTGGCCCTGCAAAATGCTGAGGTTGTCAAGGATCATGAGCCCCTTGTCCCTAAGAGTGATGGGAAGTGCCCCAGGCGAGCAAGGCCAGCAAATCTTTGCCTGGTGGCTGCCTGGAGGCTGGGTCCTCTCGTCCGGCTCTCTGCCCCCTGTCCCTCCCCAGTCACCACCCCATAGTCCCATCTCAGCAAATGGTCTAGCTAGAACCTTCAGGGAGGGGACAACACTCGCAGAGACCATGGCCTCCTCCATGCCTGTCCATCCTCCTGCTCTCTTCTTTTGGGGCTCATCTCTTGCCCACAGGAGCTGCTTAATCACAGCTTGGTGAATTTCCCCTCCATGTCCCTCCTGATCAGCCCGTTCCTGCTCCCACCCTCAACACCTACTCATGCCTGGAGACTCAACACAAATGCCACCTCCTCTGTGCAGGCAGCTGCAATCCTGCAGACAGACATCTGAACTTTTGTCTGTGCCTCCAAAAATAGTACTTGGTAATCCCTATAAGACAGCGCTTATCAATTCAAAACAAACTTGAAGGTCTAATGAGGTTAATAACAGCTAGCTTTTATTGAGAGTCACCTCTTCCAGGAACAATCCTGGTAACCTTATACACACATCTCCTTTGCAATCCCAAACGTCAGATAGGCATTTTCTATATTATTATCGTCTCCAGTTTTCTTTGGCCTGGCAGACCAAATAGAGGAATGGTGAGGAATGTGGGCTTTGGGGTCTAGATGTCCAGGCTGCAATGCCCAGGTCCATTCATTTGGCAGCTACATGACTTTAGGGAACCTATATAAACTTTCTGAGCATCCTGGGGAAAGGGTTAATGAGGCTCCAGTGAGCTTTGGTAGTCAAAGCCTTTAGTCCTGGAGGACCTGGCATGAGTTAGGCCATCTATAAATGTCCCGAGGAGGACCCAGAGGCCAG
This sequence comes from Phacochoerus africanus, assembly GCF_016906955.1. Taxonomy (NCBI): domain Eukaryota; kingdom Metazoa; phylum Chordata; class Mammalia; order Artiodactyla; family Suidae; genus Phacochoerus; species Phacochoerus africanus. The sequence continues at coordinate 119,682,847 of NC_062552.1, forward strand.
AGGGCTGATCTAATTCACCTTGCATCCCCAGTGCCTAGCACTGTGCCTGACTCCTGTGCACGCTCCTTAGAAATGTGCAAAGATGTTACTCCACTGCAGTGCAGATGGACATTCTGGAAAGATGGGGCCCTGCGGATTCCTGGGCTTCCTTAATCCTGATGTGCTCATACACCACCCCCCATTCAGAAAAGCATGAGGAATAGTAATGAGATGTAGCGGAAGTCCTACCTGTGGCCTTCTTGCTCCCCCTGCCCCAACACACACACTATGAAGGATGAACACGCTGGCTTTGACACGAGCCAATATTTTTCAAATCTTTGTGAAGTGTGAATGAAATGTTTGTACTGTCAAATCACATTTTCCCCACAGGCTGCCTTGTTTCCTGGAATCGTGGAGCCCAGATACTGGTTGTGCGTGGAACACAAACTCTGAGGTTTCATTTATTGTCAGCACTGTGTTTGTTGATTAAATCCAACGTCCAATTATATCTGCATCTTGGGAAGCAGGCTGAAGAAAGAGCTGCCTGCCCACACGGCACTGAGAAACAGTCCTGGAGTTTCCGTGGACCAGCTGCCTGGCTACCACCACCCTTGCAGAGTGGCTGGGAAATTCAGAAGGGTGCCTCCCCATTTCACTAGAAAACACTGGCTCTCAACTGTGGCATGTGGGCTGGGATGCAAAGTGTTCTTCTCAGAAAAGTGCTACCTTGGGGCCTTGGCTTCTTAAGATACAGGTTTCTGCTTGGATGGGTTTGAAGGGTTTTTCAACAAGAGTTACTGGTATCTCAATAAAAATAATAATAGGAAAATAAGGCAGTCACTGGGCCAACAAAACCCATTCAGGACCTGGTATTTCCCAAAGCCCCTCAGGGATGGGACCTGCCCTTTTGAGACCCATCGCCAGGATGTGGGGACTTCTGTGGGCAGGAAGATCCCCCTTCTCCTCTGCAGGGTCTGTCTTCTGCCTCTTTCTCTCCTCAGCCACACAGAGGGAAAGGGAGAACAGTAGGGTGAGGAAGGGGTGCAGGCTTGGTCCTGTGGGTGCGGTGGCAGGAATGAGAGCCTTCCGTGGAGCAGGGAAGGGGGGCTGTCTGCACCCAGCTGTTGAAGGAGACAGTGGTAGGGGGTGGGGAGCTTGGAAATCAGAAGGCCTGGGCCTTGCCCAGCTTTGAGGCACTCAGTGAACCTGGGCAAGCCAGTCACTCTCCTCCGGAACAGCAGCGGCTCCTGTCCATGAGGGATTCTCCCAGACCCCTGCCCCACTCTCCCTGGTGCACTTGGCAGAAAGTCCCACAGCTTTATAACAAAAGCATGTTCACATTTAAGGGGCACCTTATGTGCTAATACTAAGCCACCAGCTTTGGGGACCAAGACTCTATCTTACCGAAGTTGTGAGGTAGCTTAGGGCGCATTCTCCATATTGCAGGCAACTGGAGGGACCTCAAATCCCCAAATAGGAAGGCACCCTGAGTCAGATTATGTGGGCAACTGAATACAGGAGTGGGGTGGCGGTGGGGGATGCCAATATGGGGGTTACTTTGCTCGCAAGGATGCTGTCCCCGAGATCCCTGGCCACCCCTCTGATTTCAGGAAGGCAGGAGATGCTCAGAGCCAGCCGAAGCCTAGCGACCTGGGCTTCCATGATGAAGAGTCAGTACGGGAGCAAAATATCCAGGAGGGAAGGAGGCAGACCAGAGGAAGGAGGAGGCTCCCCCTCCACTCGCGTCCTCAGGTCCCCAAGTGCGACACGTGGGTAGGAGCGTGTCTCATACCCACCCACGCACCCACTGCCACATTCCTCGCACTCCCGCGCGGGCAGGGCCCATAGCCGCGCGTCTGTGGGCGCCGGGCCTCCACCGGCCACGTCGCCACCACCTGCTGCTGCTGCAACCCTAGTGGAGGGGGAAGGAGGATCCCCGTGCCTCCCGCATCCGTCCCAGTCCGGCGCCGGTCTTTCCCCTACCCCCATACCCCCAGGGCCGGGCTGTTGGACGTCTTCCCCGGGCCCCCTCCCCAGCGCAGAGAGGGCGATAGAGGGAGGAGCTCTGGCCGCAGCCACCCGCCCTCCCCCACCTCCGAAGCTCCCCCTCCCCTCCCCTCGGCTGCCGCAGCCCCGCTAGTGGTGCGCGTCAGCGTGGGCTCCCCGGAGCGAGTCGCTAGGTAACCGGGCTGGCTCCGCAGACCCGGGGACAGGGAAGCCCGCGTGCTTCGTCAGCAACCGGGCGCGGGCGGGGGGCGCACGGACCATCCCCCATCCGGGCCTGCGGACCCCGGCTCGAACACCGCCCCCTCCCAGGATGCCTTAACCCACGCAGCTCGCCGCCGCTGAGGTGCCCCTCCCTTGCAGGGACCCCGACGCCGCCAGCCCCTTCCTCCTTCCTAGCCGGTGCGCACAGCTCGGCGCGCGGCCGGGCGGGCGCCCCCACTGTCGCGATCGCTGCTGCCGTTGGTAAGCTGCGCTCGGGGCCGGGGTGGGGAGGGGGGGCACGAAAAGCCTGGCATCTCCCGCCACGGCAGCCGCCTGGCCGGCTATGTGCTAAAGTTTTTGGGGCTCGGCGCCCCACCCGGCGGGCGCGCAGCGCGGGGCTCAGCGGCGCGGTGGGTGGGGCGGCGCGGTCCTGCGGGGCGCCTGCCGCCCCCGGACCCGCGGGGCGCAGTTCTACACGCTCTCACGCTCTCTCTTCCTCTCTTTTCCTCCGCGTTGCCTCCCCGAGGTCCTCCCGCCGAGCCCGGGAGTGGGGCATGAGGAGCCCCCGGGCGCCGCCCGGAGACGACCCGGCTGCGCGCACACCTCGCCAGCGGCGGACCGGGACATGAGCCGCGCACACGGGGTCCGGCGCCCGGCAGCCAGCCCCAGCCGGCGGCGGCCAGCGGATCGGCGCTGCCCGGGAGAATGAGGCAGGAGCCGGCGGCAGCCTCCTCTTTTTCCTCCTCCTCCTCCTCTTCGCCTTTCTCCGGCTCCGGCGCCCGGGGCCCGGGCCGGACTGTGGCTCTGCTGCGTGCCCCGCGCGCCCCCCGCCCGCCTCCGGATGCGCTGCTCGGTAAGCCAGGCCCTCCGCCACGGGAACAAAGCCCCTTAGCACGGCCCCAAAGGCCGCCTCTGAGCCCCCTGCCCGAGCTCCACGCAAAGCCTGCGGGGCTTCGGATTGGAGCCCTAGATTCCCCCATGCCGCAAACCCTGCCTGGAGGCTGAACTGCCGGGCATCTTCGAGAGCTGGTGCTTTCCTGGGCCATCAGGAAGGCAGATGCGGGCGGGTTTGACAGGCAGGCGGGAGGAGACCTGTTTGGTCTAGATAATGATGAAGGCAGTCTGGGTTCAGACTCATCATTTGCGAGGGGGAGACGACGCACATATAGTGACCTCGTAGCGGATGTCCAGTCTGGTTTGTGTGCCTCCAAAGCTCCCGAGGAAGTGGGCTTCCCTTCTTCTCTGGCTCAGATGAGGAAACTGAGGCCCGGGGACCTAATCAAGGTCACAAGGCCAGGAGGTACAAACCAGGAGAGAGACCCGGATTGGAAACCGGGGGGGGGGGGGGTTCTTTGCACCCCTCCCTTGAGCTGATCCTTTGTAACAAACACACCTGTCCCAGTTATTCTACTAACTGCTCCTGTCTGGAGTTATCGTGTGTGTGTGTGTGTGTGTGTGTGTGTGTGTGTGTGTGTGAATGTGAATATACTTGTGCTGATGAGAATCTGCTCAGATGAAATAAATTGCTGATCGCATGTATTTTTTTGTCCATTCCTTCCTTTGTCACATTGTTGCCCACCCTTATGTGACTTGTAGGTGCCAGGCCACTTCTGCTAAGGTAGGGGGATTCTATGTTCCCCTGGATGCCTTCTTTCTTGGGATTCTTCCCAGGCCTCTTAAAGGATGCAAAGGGCAGCACTGGGTCTTCTCGTGTGCTTCTTCGGTGCTGTGTGTGCCCAGCACGTGCTCAGCCTCGGAACCAGTCCCAAACCAAGTCCCAAACCGAGTCCCAAACCTTGCTATGATGTGAGGGCTAATCAAGGCTCCTGGCCCTGGTTGTGTAAGTCTTGGTGATGGTTACTTAACAGGCTGATCCCAGATGGCCACGGTGTAGGAGCCGACCCTGTCGGAAATTTTATCTTGGTTCTTACTTGCCAACCATTGCCAGCAGATCTTCATCCTTCTCAATCCCGAGGAAAAGGAGAGGGGATTTTAGTGTAGACGGAGGGCTTAGTTGGCCCCCAGCCCTCTCTTGTGCAGCTTTTCACTGTTTGCTTAAGTGCATTTAGGTCTATCCTGAAAGAGGAAGCCACACGGAAGCATTTGGTCCTGGTCTGAGTGACTTGTTTAATAGGTTGAGGCATCGAGTGTTGGGCTTGGTTTCTGCAGGACTTGGACAGTGTTGGTGTCAGTGCAGAGAAAGGCCGTCAGTTTCTCGTTAGTAAAAGGACAGGGACACACTGGATGAACTCTTAGAGCCCCTCCAATTAAATGATTCTTTGAATGGGGAGAAGAATGGGTGACAGGCGTGAGCTGGTCGGACTGGTACACCTGGATGGATAGGTCCACAGTGAATGGGTCATTGGTTTCCAAGAGGAGGACGTGGTGCCCGAGGGAGCTGCAAAAATTCAGGTTCCACTCAAAGGAGGTGAAGCCTGGGCCAAGCTTGAGTGGATTATTTACTGGGCTAAAGCATGGTGGCTATAAAATGTCCCAAGGTGCCAGATTGGGGTTGTGGGGACAGGTTAGGCATTTCATTTGATGAGATGACATGGACCCCTGAGAACTGATGAAATACAATGCGTCAACTAGATGTCCAGCCGGCTTCAGAGCAGCCAGCTGGTGAGCCTGCTTGTTCCTTCCAGAAAGAATTCATCATTGTGGCATAGGTGAAACCTCCTCAGCCTAAACAATTAATGCAAATGAATCAAGTGGTTTTAAGACCCTCATCTCTCCATCATTAGCCGATTCTATCAGTGGCAGGTGGAGTTGGCCTCAGCGGGAATTCGGAGGATTGTCACAAGGAGCCGCAAGGATGTTTAGCCCCCGACGTAGCCTTTGCCCGTTGATTGCTGCTAAATTCATCACCCTGACCTGTGGGCCCTTAATGGGGTTGTCATAGGTCTTTTAAAGATGGGGATTAATGAAACCTCTTAAAGCGTTGCTGAATCTCAGATGAAATGGGGCATGTTCCACCTTTTTCCCAGAAACTGAGCTCCCAGCAGGTTTTGTGACTTTTTGATATTCACAGAACCAGAGCAAAGCTTTCATTTTTGACAGGCTCAGAGGGTCTGCGAATGGCAAGTCATGCATCTTGTGTGGGCATATTAATCTCCCAGCATTGTGTGTTTTAGCTCCTCATAACCAACTGGTGAGGTTTTGAATAAAAATGCATGCAGAGACACAAGCTTCATGAAGTTACTTTTGGAAAGGATAATGTAATCCTGAGAGAATGGTTTGGATGTCCTCTGTCAGACACTGTTGCGACCCACAGCCGGATGACACCCAAAAACATCCCTCCTGTTCCTCATATTTCGTTTTCAGTTCATCATCAGGTCTCTCCCCTTTTTTGCTCTTGTTTATCCTCCTGGTGTGAAAGCCTGCTGTGGGGAACAAATTCTCCTTTTTCGCTTCTGCTTTGTCTTAAACCCACTTTTTTTTTTTCCAGGAAGATCTCTAAACCTCACCTTTTCCTTCACATGCATATAACGGCCTCGTGTTCGGATGTACTCTAGGTACCTCATGTTTCTCTTGCAAGAGCAGGAGAGACCTGCATCATAAAGAGATGACACCAATGAGATATTTCTCTGGTTGGCATTCATTTCTAACTCCGTAGTCTAGCCCGGAACTCTTTTGATTGGAACTGACAAGCCCCATATCTTGAGAACCCCATTCGGATGCTGTGGCTTTTGTTCAGCTTTCAGGATGTATGCAGGTATCTATGGGAGGGTGTATAGAAAAAGGAATATCCTCCAGAGGCCAGGAGACCTGGGATTTAATCTGGACTCTGTTGTTAATGGGCTTTGTGACCTTGGACAAGTCACCCCTGTTCTCAAGGGCTTTATTTACATCTGCGCAGTGAGTGTATCTGTCTGTGTCTCTGTGTCCACAGCATTATGTGTGTGCTCGTGGCAGGTGCTCCCTCCAACTCTAAGCTTGACGAGTCCTCAGAATTTGGATGCAGCTGGTTATTAATAGCTCCAGAATGCTCTGCACTTTAAGGTTACGTAACATTTTCAATTAGGCTTTCATATAAACAGTAAGGAACCAGTTATTATAAAAAAAATTGTATCAATTACCCTAAGCAGGGGCTCTGCCCTGAAGGTATGATGATAGGACTTTCATCCTAAAGGCGGCAACGCCAGCTTCCCCATCAGGGCGCCTTACGCAGTGGAATCTTGGCACACAGCTTTGAGGGCTGGGATGAGCCAGGACCCTCTCTAGGGTCTGTGTAGAGCCGTTATATAATTGGGGTCAATGGGGAAGAAGAAAGGTGACGTCCAGCTGGGTAGCTTCATGTCCAGGGGACGTGGAGGTTTTGCCTGAGTCTCCGGCTGTTCCTGGAAGGTAGGAGAGGAACTATGTAATTACTGTTTGCAGTTGTTTTGGAAAATGGAAAGTACTTTAATTAGAGCCTTGAATTCCGCTGAAGCTGAAAGGTGGTGAGAAGTTTGTCGACTTGGCAGTGGTGTTTTTGCCCGGTTCTCTCTGCAGGCTGACTCGTCACACTTTCAGTAGTCTCGGGTCAGAGGTCAGGTTCCCTAGCAAAGCTGCAGTTGTTGTCAGATAAAGAGCGTGGGAGAAGGGACCTGTGGGGCCTTCAGTGGTCCATCCTCACAACTCTGCAAATCATAGCCTAGGAACCCCTGCTCTCCATGCAAAACCTGAGCTCCGCTGAAGTGTGCGGCAGCCTCGCCTGACTGTGGAATGGCAGGACCAAGCATGATTTCAAGTACACTCCACTAGGGTTGCAAGCACACACACACACCTGCCACAGTTCATTTCCACCGATGCTACAGTGTGTCTGGAAACTGAATTGTGTCCTTCCTCCCAAATTTCTAGCACCATGGGGCAGAGGGGGTGCAGATTTGATGTAGATAATATATGGGGGGGGGATGTGCCTCTTGAGAGACTTCTGAATCCCAGGACATTGGATTTCTTTGCCCTCTGTATCAAATATACTAGATTGGAAAGATACTCAGAAATAAGCCAGGTATTACCCCATGATGGTTAGTGTTGGTGATTCTTCAGGGGAAGCTGACATCACTGCTTGACGTCCCGTATCACGCTGGATGCTGTGGGAAGCGATCACAGGTTGGCACGTGGGGCATTTTGGAAGGCATTGCCAGCCCGCACTTTGCACGGAAAGGGACACAGAATCAAAGTTATGTAACAGAAGTTTTCGAAAAGAGTGGGACTCCTCCTCCAGGATGCCACGTGGGTTAATCCTCCCCCACACAACACGCTAGAGGAGGAAAGAGGAAGAACATATACAAGAACTTAAATATTCACTTTTAAGGGAAGCTAGCGTTTAAGAGTTTCCTGGACCTAGAGGACGAAACATAGGTCTTGAGAACTTTTCAAGCCCCGGAACAGAGATGCTGTCATAGCAAATGTTGCCTGGGGCCTGTGGAAGCCCCACCCATGTTGGTATAGCTGCCGCTGTCTTTGCTGCTAGCTCTGTTGAGCTAGATGACTGTCGTCCATACCCAGGACAGGAGATTCCAGAATCCCACATGCCGTATGCAGTTTACAGAGTCTAAAGGGAGGTCATTGAACAAGAATGTATCATTACTGACATTCTAGTAATGATACTCAAGCCGTCTCTCTTCTCCAGCAGTGTAAAATCCTTCCAGCGCCGATGTTAGCCCTCTGCCCCTGTCATAGGACTGATGTCTTAACACACAGGTCCCTCCCCCCACCTCTCCTGGATTACAAAACAGCTTCCGTGTCAAGAGCTTCAAGTTTCATGATCGGTGATTAATGAGAAAAAGCAGACAGGATGAGTTGGAAAACTCAATTGAGATTCATCTGTCATCTGTGAAATACTGAAACATCTTAGTAGCTAGCACCGCTGTTTGATCTGGAGAGTGAGAAATTACATTGCATGGCCCTGGCGAGACCCATAGAGTTAGGACCCTTTGCCCCTAAACCTTAATAGTTTCCTGGTAGCTCTAGTTCGGGGCCCGATTTTGAGTACATGTGGCATTAAATGGCCCCTTCGGTGGCAGAGAATGCACAAGTAGGCAGCAGGGGTGAGGCAAGAAGGCAGTGAAGTCCCTGGTCTCTGATTTGTGATTCTTATAACCAGTTGTTTGGGGCGTGGTAAATAGAAGTGACTTCACATCCGTTTTCAGCGTCAAGAATCACAGAATAAATTTACTGAAGAATTTTAGGAGTTCCCATTGTGGCGCAGCAGAAACAAATACGACCAAGAACCATGGGGTTGCAGGTTTGATCCCTGGCCTTGTGCAGTGGGTTAAGGATCCAGCATTGCCATGAGCTGTGGTGTAGGTCGCAGAGATGGCTTGGATCTGGTGTTGCTATAGCTGTGGTGTAGGCCGGCAGAAACAGCTCCGATTAGACCCCTAGCCTGGGTTGAATTCGACTCCATGTGCCGTGGGTGCAGCCCTTAAACAAAAAAATAAAAGAATTTTAGCTGTCTTGTGCTATCTTCGTGTGTGTGTCATGACAAGCGTAAATGAATGTAAATGAGACTTTACATGGAGTTAAAAGGCTATGCCTTCGCAAACCCTCCTGGTGGACTACAAGAGCATGTCTTAGTATTTGCTAGGCTGAATGCTTCTGCCATCAGCATCATTGAAACTAGAATCACAGGGCAAGGTGGGGTATTTGGGAAGGTCCATGTATGCTCACTTGCTTCGGTTTCTTATTAAATTGTGATGAGCTTCTCTGTGTACCTCATTTAACACCCCTAAGCAGAAGAGCAGAAGGCCCTGGGCCTCCTGTCTTGCCATCACGCCAGGGTTTCAGCCTCTCTCTGCGAATACGGTTTGGGATCCTGACCAGCACTGTTCCGTGCTGCCACTCAGGTCTCATTGGCCTTGATGTGACCCCTCCCCGAAAGATTCTTGATTCCTTTTAATTCAGGAGATGGATGATAATGGCAGTCATCTTCTTTTAATGATCAGTATTGACAGGTCTGTTTTTAAATGAAGTGAATATGCCCAGAGAGCATAATGCAAAAGCTTAAAATGATTTATGAATGCCTGCAGCCCCGTTAACTTGTGGTGAGGGCTTTATCGAAAACTTCTGAAAGAGTAAGCCTGGCTGTGTGGCATTAAACTCTAAAGGTAGAAATGGAAGCCTATGGTCTCCTCCTGGAAAGCAGGCATGGAAGAATACACTTCTTCTCTAAAGGGGGATGTTGAGACTTTCCTCAGTTTTCCCAACAAGATGAACATTGGTCTGCGAATTTCCTGTAGATGCTGAGGCTGTTTCTCCAGGAGGCTGGCTGTCCAGGACATCCCTGTGGTGTCAGAGAGCTGGCTCTGTCCATCTGTCCAGGCCTGGTACCATTTCCTCCATCGGCCATGCCTCTCTGGTCCTACCTGATCGCTGGCATACACCTCCATCATTCTTCCATCGGACCAATGCCCAAACGAAAATCCATTGAACACCAGCTCTGTTCTAGGCGCTGATGGACTTTGGGGCCACACGGGTGGACCAGGGATAGCTGCATGGCTCCTGTTCTCATACACCGGGGACAGCACTCCTTCAGGGTCCCTTCTAAACCTGCAGGAGAGCAAGGGGGCCAGTGGGCAGAGCCCAGGCTGGGAGTCAGGAGGTCTGCTCCCTTCTGTCTCATTCTACCTGGACACCTGGGAACAAGTCTCCACCCTACTCTGGCCCTCTCTTGGCTTCCCTGGCTCTCAAGTGCAAAGCTAAGCCACACGGCACAGGGTTTTTTCAAAGTTAGATCCAGGGACCTCTTCCATGCCAGCATGTAGGGAGCATACTGAAATACAGATTCCTGGTCCTTGTTGCCGACCTACTGAGTCAGAACCTCTGGGAGTGGGGGCCCAGAATCTGTACTTTTAGCACCCTCAAGTATTTCTTATCTCAGGAGCAATAAAAATTGGAGAACCACCGATTCTTAGAGGTAGTTGATCTCTAATGCCCCCTTTTGCTCCAAAATACTCAGAACGTGGCGCCCCCTCTCGGGTGGCCACCTTCTCCACCTCCACCCAAGCCACCCTTGTCTCTCTCCTAACTGCTCTTTCTGCTTTTCCACTGCCTTCTACAGTTTGCTTTCCAGAGGAGCCTTGAAGGATCGTGATCATGCCCTTCTCTGCTCAGAGCTGCCAGAGCCCCGTGGGCCCCGAGGGGAGTGGCTAGCGACTTTGGGAAGAAGAACTCCAGGGCCTGCCTGATTGAGGTCCCACCTCCACGCTTACCCTGCCCCTTGCTTCTCCCCTTCTAGCCACAGTGGCTTCCATGCTATTCCTAAAACCCACACAGCTGCCCAAGAGCCCCGTCCCTCTCCAAAAGCCCATTGTCCTGGGGGCTGATCAGGAAGGGTGCTGAGTGGGTGGGGAGTGGCCTTGAGGAGCTATGGTTCGGTTCTCTGTCCCACCACTGCTTTGAAACCCCATACAGGTGCGTTTACGCTTATTGGGGCCAATCTCAGTTTCAGGCTCTGCATCAAGTATAGGTTATTTTTAGGGGCAGCCCTTTAATTCTAGGCACCATATTATGGGATGACTCATCACTGAGTGAGATTGTCAAAGTGGGCCTAGAGATCTCTTTCACAGGAATTTTCTAGAAAGAGTTTGAACCTCCTCCCTTGGGCTGGATGTTCCATCAGCCACAGTTAATCCTGGGAGCTCTGCCGTTCCTCCTTCTCTTCCTTCCACAAACATCCCCAGAGCCCGAGCTCTGTCCAGGTGCCCTTGCAGGCCTGCTATACACGGGAGATGTCGCAGTTCTGGGGCCCGCTTGCTTTTCCAACTCCAGCTCTTGCTTTCATACAATGAGGCCTGTGCAACGTTCTCCTGGCCTCTGTCTTCTCCCACCAAGGAAGAGAAGCTCTGGCCCATTTATCAGGATGGCTCTCCTGGGGCCCAGCCAGGTGATGCAAACTGTGCTCAGAAATTCTTATTCTTGGAGTTCTCATGGTGGCTCAGCAGTAATGAATCTGACTAGTATCCATGAGGAGGCAGGTCCACTTCCTGGCCTCGTTCCATGGGTTAAGGATCCGGAGTGAGCTATGGTGTAGGTCACAGACATGGCTTGGATCCTAAGTTGTTGTGGCTGTGGCATAGGCCAGCAGCTGCAGCTCTGGTTTGACCCCTAGCCTGGGAACTTCCATATGGCATGGGTGTGCCCTCAAAAGCAAAGCAGAAAAAAAAGAAGGAGAAGAAAAAACCTAATCCTGAGTCTTCTGAGTAGGAGGGAGAGAGGGACCATCTGGTAAGGTTTGCCTCCAAGGAGGACCTTGTGCATATCTTGGTAAAGAGAGAGAAGATATAAAGCAGGTCTTAGTTGGGTCAGCACATGGTGCTAGTTCAGGGTCCCTTGAAGCCAGCCTGCTCAGCAGTATAGCCATGTGAGAAAGGCCATGAAAACCTTAGCCCCTTCTGGGTCTTGGCCACGGTAGGCGCTTCTCCTCGAATCTTTTGGAAGGAAGCATTTTTATCCTTCGCATCCATCTGCAGATTCTGGCCATGGACGCATGGACCAGGTCTTCAGTGGGAGGCCATCAGACAGGATGGTGTGGAGATAAAATAAACAAGATGCTTTGTGTCTTCAGTGGACTCAAAGACGGTTGGGGAAATATGTAACTACCTGTAGCTCATTAGAGTGGTGGATGTGCCCTGAGAAGCAGAGCGATGGGTTTGGGTGGGGGTACATGTCATGAGTCTTGAGAGATGAGTAGGAATTTGTCAACCAGAGATGAGGGCAAAAGGCATTCCAGGCTGGAGGGAAAGTATGAGCAGAGGTGAAGGCTGGACCATCGTGGGTGGAAGCGCAGGTGGTGCTGGGCTCTGGTGTCAGGCTTCGGGAGCACGGGTGTCCCTGTGGGAGTGGGTCTGGAGTGCCAGGTGGAGGAGTGTTGTGTCTTACAGGTGGTGGGGAGTGCTGGGAAGTGCTTGAATGGGGGTGGAGGTGTTAACAGGATAGCTGGTGGTCTTGTCTCATGCCCCCCCGTAATGTCTCTGTTATAACGTCCTTGTGTACAATGTATAAATGTGCACAGAGATGATAAGTGTTTAAAAGAAGGCATGGTCTGTGCAGGATGAGCATGATTGTCTGGGACCTGGGCTCTGATCACACTCTCTCCATTGAGGGATCCTCCAGGCCCCGCTGCCCAGACCCCAGCTCCACCGACCCTGCTGGACTTGGAGGGAGAACGAGGTAGCCGTTGGCTCCAGCACTGGCTGCCCAGCCAGCGTGGACTCTGGCCAACAGGAAATGGAGCGGGCAGTGTCCCAGCTTGATTCACCGAGCCGTGGGTCTCCCTGCGCCTCTGCAAAAGCATTCAGGCTGCGCCTGGCCTAAAAACAATGCTCCCAGACCTACATCTGCAGCCGAGGGAATTCAGGGCATGTGTTTGCCGGCCAGCTTCCCTGAGCTCCCCCCAGCGACGGGCTCGATGGGCAGGAAAGGGGTCAGGTCAGGAGCCGAAGTGTGTGCCACTCCAATCATCAGCTTTGAAATCAACATGCTTGACAGGACAGGTGACTTCTGTAGAGCCGTGGGGCAGACAGGACACAGGAAGAGGGTCCCAGGGGTTCCTAGTGGTTATGCCACCTCTGTCCTCCACCTTTTTGTTGCTAAGAGGAGAGGAAAATCAGAAGTAGGTTCCATAGGCCAGTGGGCAACTGCTTAGCTGTTTCTGGGGAGTTTGGCCCTGGCAAAGAGCCTTCTTCCGGAAAGGCTGACCGCCCAATCATGCCAAGGGCAGAACATCCTAGGCAGTTTGAAGAGCTGCCACCCACTGGAGAGCTCACCGCACCAGAACGTGGGCTCAGGCAAGGGACGCAGTTCTACCCTCTCAGCGGCCCCATTTGAAGGTCAAAAAACTGAGGCCCAGGGAGGTTAAGCAACTGGCTCAAGGTCACACAGTGGGAATGGAGCCCAGCGGGGCATCAGATCCTTCTGGAGTTTGTCATGACCTTTGAGGCTGGCCAATGCCCAGTGTTGGCGAACATCCAGGTGGAAACGGACAGTTTGTCCTCACGCCACTTTGCCCCCAACCGGGCACAAGGATGTGGCTTTCTCCCTGTTCCTTTGCCTGTCCTGGAAGCCTCTGGTTCTGGGCAACCAGAGTTGGGGACTGGGAATGATCCTTACATTTCTGGCCCTTTGTTACTCATTTCATTTCTGAAGCTTGTGTGGGTGTTTGATGCAAGGAGAGAGTTGTACCGGGGCAGAGTGGGGTGCTTCTTAGCGTCTGGGTATGGGGAGATGGGGGCTGAGGTCTCTCTGGAGCTCTGGGTATCATGAATAGCCCCAGCAGTCCTCCAGGAAAGCCTGCCACCCGGACTCTCAAAGCTCCTCAGACGTACTGGAGTGTGGCCCAAAGGGCCTTTGGCATCGGCGTCTCTGTCTCCACTCAGCTGTCTGGTCCTGCATCCCAGCAGCACCATGGACAGCGTTCGCTTAGTGCTAGGCGTGGCTAGGGGGCCCCTTCGTGGCTACAGGAGGGGTGCAGTGTGGAGAGGGACTTGGCTGACAACTTCTGGAGCCACTTGGCTCTCCTGGCTGTGTTTCCCCTTATCAAGTAGGTTCTCCCGAAGGCACGAGGAGCTGATTGATGGCAAAATCTGCCGGCCGACTTCAAAACAGTAAAACCTTCACGGCTTTATTAGGCAGATATATAAGTACAGTTCCCGTTCATAAAATGCGTCTGTCACAGCCCTGAGGAACGTGAAGGAATTGTTTGCAAACTTTCCCAGGTTATTACTCCCAAACTTGGTAAATATATGTATTAGATAAATAATCCAGGGAGGCCCATTGGTTATTATAGTTCAGGACAGAGATAATCTACCTCCTGGCAAATTTCATAGGTTTTGCCACCTTATTTACTCTCTCTCTCTCTCTCTCTCTTTTTTTTTTTTTAAGCAAAAGGGGAGAGGAGAGCTAAAAAGTATTAGCCTCATGGAGAGGGAGGCTAAATGTTTTGGGAAGGGTGTGGGTGTCACGCAGGTAGATGGGGGTGGTGATCATGAGGGCATTTGGAGTGTCTGCCTGTGTCCCTCTGTTTTTCTGGCCAGGGACCTTGCCCCTTCTGGGTGGGACTGGCAGTTCTTCAGTGGGATTTTGATTACTGTCGCTGCCCCTTCCAGGGGGCACACTGGCTGGAACCTGTTCTGGTTGAACCTGTTCTCAAAGTCAAACCAAGGAGCATCTAACTCCTGTGTGATTCTTGGGCAGCTTGCTTTAGCCTCTTCAAGCCCTGCTTGCTTCTGTGCAGCGGCATCCTAGTAGCAATGAATGTTCATCACAGCGTGTATATCCAAAGTGTTTACTCTGGGCGGAGACCTTGTGCTGAATTAGGACTTTCCACGAACTCTTTCCTTTAATCTGAGCAATAGCTCCATGAAGCAGTAATTTTTATTTCTCCCATTTTACAGATGGGGAAACTGAGGCTTAGAGCATGTTTATGGCTGCATGTAAAACACCTCCAATTAGTGGCTTCAAACACTAGCCATCCTTTGTTTTACTCAGGAGTCCAGAGGCTTCCTGGGCTCAGCTAGTTGCTTCTTGCTAAAGACCTCACGTGGGATCCCAGGCAGGAGGTGGCTGGGGCTAGAATCATCTGGAAGACTTCCTCATTCTCATGCCTGGCACCTGGGCCGGGAAGATGCACGCAGCCTGGGGTGGAGGCGGGGAAGCTGGCAGAGCTGGGGCTCCTCAGATGTCTGTGCAGCCTCTTCATGGGCTTCCTCCCGCAGGGCGGGCCGGGCCAGCCAGACGTCTTACTCTGTGGCTCAGGGCTCCAGTGCACGTGTCCTAAGAGGGAGGGGTGGCGGTGGGAGGGCAGTGTGTGTCTCCTTTTGTGGCTCAGGCTCGGAAATCACACTGCATCATTCTGGCATGTTCTGTCCCTTAGAAGCAAATCACTAGAGCTGCCCACATCGGAGCCCACGTTGATGAGAAGAGCGTTGAGGAATTGGCGGCATGTCTTAAGCCACCATGGAGAGCTCAGGTGGTGTGTACAGCACGTGGACTTTGGTAGGTGGCAGAGTGTGGTAGCAGTTAGATCCGTGCACTTCCGGTCACCCCAGTGAAACACAGGTGCCACACTTGCTCCACCTTTCCGGTGTCCTCCTTGAAGAAGCAAGCACAGCTGCTGAGAGCCCAGTGTCTTCTATTTGGTTCAAAGAGGTGCTGGTGCAGACCCAGCATGGCCACCCCCTGTGCGCCCCGTTTCGTCCCCCCGCCTCCCTCCCCCATACCAGGGCCTCCTGCTCACTTTCTTGGGCCATTGGCATTTTTGCCTCCATAGGCAAAGTTAAAAGTTCTATCTCATAATTGAGTCAATATCAAGAGGAGTATTTTCATATTTCTGTATTATATATTAAAGCATTTTCTTCTAAGTAAACATTCATTTTTTTTTTGTCTTCTGATTTTAAAAGAAATGGAAACATTTTCGTTGGTCCTGGGCCCTGTGCCTGCTGCATCTGATGGAGAAGTCAGGCCTGCCTGCCCCTCTGCTCCCTGACCACTAACTTCCATTCCCTCCCCCTCTCTCTCCTCCCCTCAGCGACAGTGCTTCACTCTTTTTTTTTTTTTTCTTTTTCTTTTCAGGGCTGCACCTGCAGCATATGGAAGTTTCCAGGCTAGGGGTCGAATCAGCTGCTGATCTATACCACAGCCACCACAACTTGGGATCTGAGCCTCGTCTGTGACCTACACCACAGCGCATGGCAACGCCAGACCCTTAACCTGCTGATCCAGGGCAGGGATCGAACCTGCACCCTCATGGATACTAGTCAGGCTGGTTACTGCTGCGCCATAATGGGAACGCCCGTGCAGTGCTTCACTCTTGGTGCTGGTCCCCACTCTGCAGGTTTTCTCCTCTCCTGGACCATGAACCCCCAGGTTCTTTTTGCATCCCCTGGGCTAGAACCAGAGCTGGGGACAGAATGTTCCCGCTGACTCTGGGCCCCCTGGCCCTGCACTGGGGACGGACCTTCTGTGAGCAGGGGCTTCTTCCCCATAAGCCCACGGTCAGTTATCTCCATCAGGTTCTGGTTTCAGGCTTTCTCCCTCGTTTCCCTGAAAGCTTTAGAGATGTGGCAGTACAGAGAAGTGACTTTTCTTGGGCAGTTGCGAGAGGTCCTGCATCTTGATTGGCACATGGGGGGCAATAATCAGATGTCCCCCACCCACCCCCCCAGCAGGCTTATCATAAGCCTTTCATCCACCCAGACGCTTTTATTTTTTTTTTTTTAAGGGCTGTACCTGTGGCATCTGGAAGTTCCCAGGCTAGGGGTGGAATCAGAGCTACTGCTCTGGCCTACACCACAGCCACAGCAATGCCGGATCCTTAACCCACTGAGTCAAGCCAGGGATCAAACCTGGGCCCTTATGGATAGTAGTTGAATTTGTTTCTGCTGCGCCAGGATGGGAACTCTCATCCAGACCCTTCTTGTTGAACAGCTACTCTGTGCCAGCAAGACCCACCCAGTCTCTGTCCTCATGGAACCCAGAGGGGCAGAAAGACAGAGAGAGCATCCTGAGAATTATTATAAGTCCTAGGAGATTGTGGATAAGGAGTCAGCTTTTCATGGACACCAAAGCAGGAAGTGCCGTCCGGCTTCACAAAGGAGAACCAGTCACGGGAAGAAAATCATCCTCAGTTGTCACATCGTCTCCCTCCTCCCTGTCTGGAGCCCCAGGTCTCACCATCTGGTAACTCTCTCCTCCCCCATCCCTCAGCCCTGGCTGCTGCTTCCTGCTCCTCTGAGCACATGGCTCAGTGATGGTCACCCCACAATGACCGTCTCAGCTCTGCATCTGTAGGCCCTCACGACTCCTCGGGGCCTAGATTCCCAGGAGAAAAGCTAAGCGGCCTGGCTTGGGTGGCAACCTTCTGGTCTGAGTAGCTGGTGGGGCCAGGTGGGGTCACCTGATGGAGAGAGCTGACCCTTCTCACCTGTAATGGGGCCTGTTCCCCAGAAGGGTGTGCAGACAGAGGTCTGCAGAAATGGTCTGGTGTGCAGACCATTTCACAGTTTAGGGTTGCACTTGCCGACTTTTGAATGTGTGCCGGTGGGGAGATTTGTTGAACTGAGACATCCGCCTGAGATCCCCAGATTCTAAGTCACTCTCTGTTACCACCATCATATGATGGAAAACAAGACAAAATAGGAAGGCCCCAATGTGGGAATTTTCAGCAAGTAATTATTTTTCATTAATTCGTATAAGCGAGTCGTTAACCAAGGGACCTGCACTGTTCTTGGTTTCTTCATTTTACCAAAGAGAACTAAGAACTTTGGTCATAGACCTGATCTGGTCTGTGGACCCACATTGGGAACCCATGGACATTAAAGAGCCCACGCAGGTCACTTAATGATGTCCACAGAACACGGACCTCCCAGCCCTGGGCTCAGAGCCCGAGGTCGTGCACCATTTAATGCAGAGCCTCCTCCAGGCAGCGTCACTGCCTCCACCTTGTGAGCTGGAGGCAGTGAAGCTCGGGGCCTTGTCCACAGTGCTCAAGAAGGAGTGGGATTTGATTCCAAGTTATTGGCTCCTTCAGGAGGGTCCTTTGGGGTGAGGGAGATGGATGAGGCGCCTCTAAGAGAGGCAAGCCTGTGTCACGGGTGTGCTAGTGGAATGAACAAGCTGTTCAGAGAGTAACAGGACTCTGGACAGTTCCCCAAAGAGAGGTGTTTCCTAAGTTGGGCCAGGTGAGGTCACCTGATGGAGACGGAAGTGTTGGCAGAAGGCAGGGGTGGATGCAGAGCCCAGGCCAGACTTTATAGTCAGGCAGCCAAGCTTGGGCTGCAGGGAAGCAACACCAGCCAGTCTGTATTTGAGAAAGACAGCCTTATTTGGGAATGTGGAGGTTGAACCAACATTTGCAGATTAGAAATCTGTGCTGGAAGACACTTTCAAAGAGAGCAAATGTTTGGCGTATGTGGATGGACTCAAATTGACTGATTTCTGCAAATGCATTCCTGGTCACAAGCTACACTAATGTTCCACCTCCCTGGGGGCAGCCATGGAGCGACCTCGACTTTGAATGTTAATTCCCTTCATTGGAGAAAACCGCTGGCTTATAAAAGAACTTCCACCCTCTTCATGAGAGTCCCGTAATTTATACAGTGGCTTTGTTTATAGAGCCCATGGAGAGCACAGTCGAATTTAGCAGCTCTGTGGGTGGTGGGTGGGACCTAATGGCCCGAAATGACAGATGAGGAAAAAGGCTGGGGCTGCCTTGGGAACGTGCCCAGGGTCACACGGGTGGAGCAGGAAGGAGGGCCAGGGTCTCTGGGCCTCCGAGTCTTACCCCAGTGGACAACTTCACTCCAAGTCCAGAGCCCTGCAGTTAGGTCGCACCTGCACGTGGGAGGGTCCTTCTGCTCTTGGCTCTCCCTCGGCACAGGTCCTTGTTGACTGCTGACTGCTTCGTTTCCTGGGCTGCAGGGACAGTAACACAAGCTGGGTGGCTCCAAACAACAGGAATGTGTTCTGGAGGCCAGAAGTTTGAAATCAGGGTGTCAGTAGGGCCGTGCTCCCATTGAAGGTTCTAGGGGGACATCTAGCCCTTGCATCTGCAAAGCTTCTCCTGGCTGCTGGTGGCCCTTGGTGTTACTGCTCCAGTCTCTGTCTCCATCTTCGCGTGACCTTCTCCTGGGGCGCCGTGTGTCTCTCCATCCTTTCTTTTATAAAGATACCAGGCATTGGATGTAGGACCACTTTAATCCAGTGTGGCCTCATCTTAACTTGATTAATCTGCAGAAACCCAAAAAGGGTCATGAGTACCAGTCTCTCAGTGTAATGGGTTGAATATATCTTTTGGGAGATGACCCTGAGACTGCCTGGTGGCAAGGTCTCTAGGGGACCGTGTCCTCAACCAGAAGGTTCTATGAGTCGTCACTTCTCTCTGGCCTGTGGGGGTCTCACCTGTCCCCCAAGGAGCCCTGGGTCTTCTGGCCCCTCTGCCAGGATGGGGCATTAGGTTGGTTCTGCCAGCTTAGAGCTCGGGGGGATGGGTTGTACTGCTCTGGCGTCTGTTTGGGATGCTGCCAAAGGCTGGATGCGGTGAGTGGGTGTCTTCGTGAGCACATCATGTTTGGGGGAGCCAGGCGGCCCCAGGCTGTCTGGGGCCTCCTTCCTTGGGGTCCTGGGCGGCAGCTGGCTCTTCACTCAGTCTGGGTATCATTCTGACTTCAGGGCAGCCGTGTTTGGGGAGGTGGCTCGGTGGTTAGACATGCGAGCTAGCCTGGTTCCTGCCCCCTCCAGGTGGCAGACATCTCCAGGGCAGGGACGTCTGGTCATTTTGGTTTTCCCTCCAGCAGAGTTTTGGACCCTTGGGAGTTGCCATTTGTTTACAAATGCACTCACCACACAGCAGGCATCCTGAGATACCCCTGGGCGGGTCTCTTCACACCGTGCGCAGTGCAGGGCTGCTGTGGGATTCCATGAGCTCGTGTACATTAATTAAAACCGCACACTCGAGAAATGTCAACTCTGGTTTATAACCTCGGGGATGTTTAAGGAGGAAGCGGCAGGGCTGGGTTGACAAACAGAGCGTCATCAAAGATGGCTCCTCGCTGTCTGGCCGAGGGATGGGTGACAGCGAGGGTCCCGTGGAAACAGATCCTAGGAGAGGATGGCGGGTGTGGCTCCCTGCAGAAACTGTTGCACCTGCACGTGCAGCATGTGGATGAGGGGTCCTCTGGGTCTGTCAAGTCTGCAGCCACCGTGCCCACCCACCGAGTGCCAGCGTTTTGTCACTAGAGGAGACCAGAGAGGGGAGGATGGGCAGGAACCTTTCAAAGATTTCTTTTTTTTTTTTAGGGCACACCCTTGGCATGTGGAGGTTCCCAGGTTAGGGGTTTAATCAGGCCTATGCCACAGCCACAGCAACACCAGATCCTTAACCCACTGAGTGAGGCTAGGGATCGAACCTCCATCCTCATGGATACTAGTCGGGTTCCTTAACCCCTGGGCCACGATGGGAACTCCCTAAAGAGTTCTATGGGGGATCTTCTGTCAAGGGCTGGAGGAGACTCTCCCAAGAGAAGAGGGGACATAGGCAGGGGCCGGGTTGGGGGGAGCAGAGCAGGAGTTCCGGCAGGAGTGCCCTGTCCCATTGGAAGTGCAGAGGGCAGCCTGGGATGTTTAGGTTTGGAAGATGGGAATTCAGGGTCTTAGGAGACGGGAGCCTGGGGCAGCCTCGGGCTGGGGTGGGCATGGGGTTGGCCAACCTGAAATTACTGCCTGCCTGGCCCTTTAAGGAAAACTTTGCTGCAAAGAGTCCAAGTGGCCCGCAGAGCAGGGGCCGTCCTTGTCTGCTCCTTACAGCTCTGACGGTTTGGATCTGTCCTCCTGCTTCTTTGTGTGGCCTTGATCCCTGCAACTGCCTGCATGCTCCCTGAGGGCAGGGGCTGCTTCTGAAAGACCGCCAGCCCCCCTCGCAGCCAGCAGAGTGCCAGATACATAGTAAGTGGTTGCGTGTGAGAAGCCTGGACCTGAGGCAGCGGGTTCAAGGGCCGAGTCCCCAACCCCGCCTGTCTTTGTGGGTACTCTCCCTTTCCCAGGGATCATTTGGAAAACTCTGATGCCTGGGCCTCCTCAGTTTGCCTTAGGGTTCAGCTGGTCTGAGCTGGGGCCTAGGCAGGAGGACTTTTGAAAGCTCACCGCCCATGCTGCCTCTGGGGCTCAGATGTGCTACCGATCACCTGAGGAGCAGCGCGGCTGGGCAAACGCCTGCCTTGCTGGGCCCGTTTCGTCTTTCACTCTGAGGCCCAGCCTTGCAGACATGATGCCTGTGGTGGGCCCAGCCCAATGCCTGGTCCATAGACACCCTGGTGATTCAAAGCCAAGAGCCGATTTTCGCCATGCACAGCCTTGGCAAACTCTGCGTTGGGCAACGGCGGGTTTCTGGAAGAGGAAGAGGAGCAGCCAGTGCCCGATGGTCCAAAGCTGGGTCAGTGGTGGTGAGCGCCCGTTAAAGGGTGAGTAGGGGAGTTCCCATTGTGGCTCAGCAGTAATGAACCAGACTAGTATCCATGAGGATGCAGGTTCGATCCCTGGCCTTGCTCAGTGGGTTAAGGGTCCTGCATTGCCATGAGCTGCAGCGTAGGTTGCAGAAGCGGCTCGGATCTGGTGTTACTATGGCTGTGGTGCTGGCTGGCAGCTACAGGTCCAGTTCGACCCCTAGCCTGGGAACTTCCACATGTCGCAGGTTCAGCCCTAATAAAAGGGGGCCAGTAGGGACGTTCCCTTTGTGGCTCCACAGGGTAAGAACCTGACTAGTATCCATGAGGATGCCTATTCCATCCGTGGCCTTGCTCAGTGGGTTAAGGATCTGGTGGTGTCATGAGCTGTGGTGTAGGTCGCAGACACACTCAGATCTGGCGTGGTGTGGCTGTGGCTGTGGCCAGCAACTGCAGCTTCAGTTTGACCCCTAGCCTGGGAACTTCCATGTGCTGCTGGTTCAGCTATTTAAAAAAAAAAAAGCCAGCGGGTTGGAACCGTGTTTAGTGGAAAAAAAGTTTATCTCCTTGGATGTGGTGTCCTTTTGGGGTGAAACAAATGCCATTTTGTCAGAACTCGTCTCCTTGGGGACACAGCAGTGGGGTTCTCCTTAATGAGCTGTCATTGAATACACGCTCTGGGCCTCGTCTGTGCAGGGGGCTGGGGACCCCTCAGTGAATCAGATGAGGCAGTCACAGCCTGCCGGAGCCCAGCGTGCTTTGGGCTCCCCACCCCCTGGGGGGTGCAGCCGAGAGCAGGGGAGGGAGAGAGAAAGGCGTCCAGCTTCTCAAGGACCGGCTCGAGGCTGGCGGGAGCCAGGCTTGGCGGGGCCTCCGGTGGCCTTTATGCTCATCGAAACATTTTTTTTCTTAGTATAAACTGTTCCCAGTTGACAGAGAAAGGAGATTTGGAATCGGGCCCATGACCTTCTGCAGGTGCTGAGCTGTGAGTCTATAGATTGTTAGGTTTTTACATTAAAAAAAAAAATCCCTAAGGCTGTGCCTGGAAGAACGAGCTTCTCTGCGGGTTGACTTGCTTCTCCTTGCACTGTGGTGGAGCTTCCAGAGGCCTTAAAGGGAGGAGCCTGCCGACCTCCTCGGCCAGCGCAGATGGGACAGGAGAGTCTTGGCAGCCAAGGTTGAGAGGTGGTCACCGGTGGGGTGGCGGGAGTATCCTCATTCAGGGGGGCTCTGTGGGAGAGGCTGGGATGCTGTGTGGCATCCGTTGGGTGGACCGTTTATCCACAGGAGGGAGCGGTCCTCACTCTGAGCCCCTGGAGGCTGTCTTGGGCAGCAAGGTTCGTTCCCACCCCATCTCTTGGGACGAGGGTACCGCTTGTCCTGTGTGGTTCAGAATAAGCTGAGACTTCCGGGAAGGGGCTGGAGTGTGCTTGAGTCAAGCCAGGGGCTGCCTGAGGCCCTCCTGAACTCTGGAGTGTTCTGAGCCTCAGCTGTGTCTCTTCATGAAAACAGAAAGACCTCTAAAGCAGTTGCCTGACTCTGCAGATAACATAAGCATGGGGGTAGCGGTTTGAATCCCACTTGCAAATAGTTTTTCAAAGCCCGTGAGCCCCCCAAAAGGTGTGCAGACTTATATTTTTGTGTCTGTGTTATTTGAAAAAAAAAATACTGCTACTTATGTCAATATAATGCAGCAGTAGAGGTCTCTCCAGTTTGCAGACAGTTCAGGAGTACAAAGAGCAGAATCTCCTTCCAGGCTTCAAAGCCCCTGTCCCGAATGTTCCAGGCACCCCTTAGCTCCCAGCACGAGCTGCTTGCCCTGCTTGTGAAGCAGCCTCTAAAATAGCAGCCTTTTTACACTTTATGCCCTGATTCAGATTCCCTTTTGCATTCCTTCCTCCCAATAGCTCGGCTTGACATAGCCTTTCATTTACCATTTCAACTCTTGTTTAATCAACGCACGTACTATGTTGTAACAGATGGGATTGGCGTAGGCGAGAGCGTAAGAAAACGCCTGGTGTATTTTGAGTGCTTATTCTGTATTGTGCATCGTTCTGCGGGTGGTACTCAAACCGCGTTTAATCCTCATCTCGACTCTTCCCACTTTTTTCCTGAGTGAGGATTCACAACCAGGCTGTGGATTTGTCACCGTTGGGCCATGGCTGTGGACATTCTGAAGTGAGAAAGATTTGAGTCTGCCTCTGCCCATTTTTATCTATTTTTTTTTAAGTGCTTCTGTCAATTACTTCATCTTTCAAGGAACATCTTTCCCCATCATTCTCATACACTGCTTCTGTCTCCTCGTTTGGGAAGAGGAGGTTACGGGTCTTGCCATTTTTCCTACTTCCTTCCCGCATTTGGCATCACACGTCTTAGACGGTCGATGTGACACTGGGCTTGTTTGTGTTTACCGCCTGCCTGTATTCTCTGTCACATACTCTGTCGGAGGATGCCTGGAAAAGGCGGAACACGGCAGGTGACCCGGGTACAGTTCTTGCCCTTTCGCAGGTGTCTGCTGCGGGTTAAACTGCCTTCCGGGGTTACGTTTCCCCCTCCGGCTTCACGACCCTTGCCTGGGTCCCCAAGGCAGGATGTTCTGTAACAGACCGAAGTGAGTCCTCTTTTGCACGCCCTCCGTTGCTTCATCTCATGCTTGTTTTAACTTGGTTCATGTTTGGATCGTGACATTACTATGTAGGACTTTGTTTTCATCCCCCCTCCCCCACTGGACTTTCTAATTGCCTTTCTTTCTTCCTTCTTGCTTGGTCTGCCTTTAGCCTATCTTCTTTTTTTTGTATTCTTTTTTTATAGTGCCTGTTCTGTGGAGCCCCCTCCATGGTTTTTTGTTTGTTTTTTTGTCCTCTCCAGGTCCGCTGTTCCTGAACCATGCTGCTTCCTCTCTAAACCCGCTCCCTGGGGGTCATCCTGGGTTTCCCTTCATTACTTTCCTAGATTGGAGCCTCCTAAGAGAAGAAATGTGGAGAGTAAATAAAAATGGGAGGGTTTTGTTTTGTTTTGTCTTTTTGCCATTTCTTGGGCCGCTCCTGTGGCATATGGAGGTTCCCAGGCTAGGGGTCTAATCGGAGCTGCAGCCACCAGCCTACGCCAGAGCCACAGCAACTCGGGATCCGAGCCACGTCTGTGATCTACACCACAGCTCACGGCAACGCCAGATCCTTAACCCACTGAGCAAGGTCAGGGATCGAACCTGCAACCTCATGGTTCCTAGTCGGATTCGTTAACCACTGAGCCAGGACGGGAACTCCCAAATGGTTGTGTTTTATACTCACACTGAGGGCAGAGTTCCGGGTTTAAAATCACTTCCCTTCCTCCAGGATCTTGACAATTTTAGAGCTTTCCATGTTGTCGATGAGAAGTCTGATTCTGTGCCCCTCATATTTTCTGTTTTTCTTTCCTGGCAGATTTTAGGAATTTTTCTTCATTCATGGCATCCGTGTATTACTTGAGGATACCTTGCATTAATTCATTCTCCTGGGCACTTAGGGGATCCCTCTAATCCGAAGACTCTCATCCTTTAGGTCTGAGAGATCCTAATATATATATATATATTTTAAATCTCCAATTTGTTTCCATCCTGCATGTCTGAGTCTCTTACTTGTTGGCTCTTTAATCTTCCAGAAAGGGTCAAGGTACTTCTATTTTTTTCCCCCTTATTTTCTTATTTCTTTAACTTTTTTTCTTTCTTTCTTTTTAGGATCTAATCCTCGGCATAAGGAAGTTCCCAGGCTAGGGGTCGAATTGGAGCTATACCTGCTGGTCTACGTATGCCACAGCCACAGCAATGCAGGATCCAAGCCTCATCTGCAACCTACACCACAGTTCATGGCAGCACCAGATCCTTAACCCACTGAGTGAGGCCAGGGATTGAACCAGAGTCCTTATGGTTACTAGCTGGATTTGCTACCACTGAGTCACATTGGGAACTGCTGACTTTCCATTTATTCTATATTTTGTTGACTTCATTTTCCAGTCCATCTTTTTAAAGAAATTATTTTAAAAAACATTTTGGCCCTAATATTTTTAGTTCCTAAGGACTTTTTCTTATTCTCTGATTGCTCCTTTTCCTCATAGGAAATCTATTTCTTTCTTTCTTTCCTTTTTTTTTTTTTCTTTTTAGGGCCACATCTTTGGCATATGGAGGATCCCAGGCTAGGAGTCGAATCAGAGCTGCAGCTGCTGGCCTACACCACAGCCACAGCAATGCCACATCCAAGCCACGTCTGCAACCTACACCACAGTTCATGGCAACCCCAGATCTCAGACCCACTGATTGAGGCCAGGGATCGAACCTGCATCCTCATAGACACTAATCAGATTCGTTTTATCCTGTGCTACAACAGCAACTCCAGGAAATCTATTTCTGTTTCACGGCTATAAATATACTGAGTGGTGGGATATGAATGAGAGCTTTTTGTTTATTTACTTTAATCTGTTGAGGTATTTCTCTCTCCTCTAAGGTCAGTTTTTGTGTTTGTTTATCTGGATCTTTCTCTTCATGTTGCTCATTTGCTCATGTGCCCATTCATCGGAATTGAGAAAAGTCCAGTGTCTCTCCCCCGTTTCTTCCTTGGCTAAGAAGTGATTAGATTCAGAAAGATTAATCGACCAAAGTCACACAGGGAGGAAGGGCACAGCTAATCAACCCCGGCCCTCCGAGTTCTCATCTGCTCTTCTCTCAAACTCTGCCTTCTCAGTAGCTGGGGGTTGCTTTCTTTTTATAAGTGGCTACTCCACCCCCACCCCCAGGAAAAAGACCAGCTTTTTCGTGTCTGGCCAGCCCTCTCTGCGACTCTCTCAGTGTCACTTATTGTCTTCTGCTGCCTCTGGCAGTGCTATTGGACTTGGCGCTTCTCAGGCCATGCAGACCAAGTCAGGGTGTGGAAAAACAGACAGCAACGTTGGGGCATCCACCCGGGTGCGTTATACCTAGGAGGCCTTCAGTCCCCGTTTTCCAAAAGACTTGATTGATTTTAGATAGGTTTTAGGTCCAGATTCATCCTCTTTGCTGACAGTTGAGCACTGGAATTTTCTGCTTCTAGGCAGCTGTGGGAGGAGGTGTGTCAGTAAGAGGACAAGCGATTTGATCCTCAAAGCCCTGGAAACACCACCTCCGAGGGAGGAATTGCAGATACATCAGCTTTTCCATCATCTTCCCCTTTTGCAATTCAACCATTTTCTTTTCCATTTTGAAAAGGGCAGAGATAATATTAGAGCAAAAGCAGAAGGACTGTAGCAGATGACCCCCAGATGTACTGACTCAGACACAGTTGAGGTCTGTTTTGCGTACATAAATAGTCCCCGTGGGTGGTCCTGGTTGGGGGTAACTCTCTTCCACGAAGTGATGCAGGGACCCAGCTTCCCCATCTTGAGCACCGCCATCCTCTGGGACCTGGTCATCGCCGCTACCAGGCTGGAGGAATGACAAAGAGAGTGGCGCGACCTCTGGGCCTCCCAGGGCCCTGGCACACATCCGTTGGCTCACATCCCTTTGGCAAGACCTCAGTCGCATGGCCACACCTAACTGCAAGGCAGATGGAAAATGAAGCCTGGCTGTGTGCCAGGGAGAACGGGAAGGTGGCTTTGGTGAGACACTCAGCTGTCTCCACCACAGAGGGTGAGGTGAGCCATCCTGGAGAGATCTGCCAGGGCCCCACCCATCCGTCCGGCAGGTGTTATTGCGTGCCCACAGCGTGCCAAGCACCGTAGAAGGTGCTGGCGATCAGAAAAGAGGAAGACAGATTTCTCGTTCTGTAGTGTGCAGCAGGGGAGGCCAAGTGTAGTCAGAGAGCATCAGTGAGATGCCCCGCTGTGTGAAGCACCAGGGGATAGCAGTTGGCCCAGTGTCTTTGCAAAAGAAGAAGAGTTATTTCTGCTGGTGGATGCTGGTGCCTCAGTAGATGCCTGGCTTTCTGATCCTGCTCTGCATTCTCATCTGTTTCTTGAATAATGGGATGTAGGTGTGGGAGGCAACCCCAGAGATTGTCTGGTATCTTGTCCACCCCACCTGATTTAAAGATGGGGACAGTGACACCCATGGGGGGGAGGGGCCTGCTGAAGTCACACAACCGGCCACTGACACAGCCGCACTCTTCCCACACCTCATACAGGTGCAGACCCTCGTTTTTCCCTCCTTTTCTCTAATGTCCTTTCTGACTGGTGGCAGAGTTCCCATCCACTTGTCTTTGCTGCCCTGGTAGCAGGTCTGCTTGCGTTCCTTCTGAGTTCTGTGGAGGTCAGGGGACCTGCAGCTCAGTCCCAGGCTGGTTGCTTCTCCTTGGCAACCAATGTCCTTTGCCCAAATGCAGAGACCTGCAGAGTCCACTCCCAGGCCCCCCACAGCTGCTGGGAAGGACCAAGGTGCCTCCCTCCCAGGCCAGGAGACCCTCCCATTGGGGATGCCAGTGTACCAGCCTACTGCCTGTGGTACAGCACCCCGTACAAGGATTCCTGGGTTCCCCGGGCATTCCACTGCTGTAGGGAAGACTTCAAAGGGGTTTATGATCACAGGTAAGGTGCACAAGTAGGAAAATGTGGAATACACATTAACCGCAGGTGTTTTAGTTCATTTACCCTCATCTTCTGCCGTTGAGAATTTTCTCCTCTGAATGTGCTGACATGCAGAGAGGAAACAGTAAAATCACTTAAAGAAAATTCACAGCTCGGGAAGCTCCTCAAATCCCGCAGAATCCGAGATGGAGGCACTTACTGGGAGGTGTAGCTATTCCTTGATGGCTTTCATTTATTCAGCAAATATACACGAGGTCTTTCTGTAAGCATAAGACTGTGCTGTTTACAAGGGGTAGGGGAGGGCAGTCTTTGCCTTCAACAGGTCTCAGCCTCGGCTCACAGCTTGACTTGCATGTTACAGGTGAGGGTGCAGGACACGGCTGAGGTTGGAGCAAGAGCCAGGGGTCTGAGGTGCAGAAGGGCGAGGCCCATTCCAGAATCGTGGGGTCCTGATGGGCAGGAGCTCAGGGCATCAGACAACTGATTTCCTTCCATCCTTCCATCCTTCCCTCCCTCCTTTCTTTCTTTTTTCTTGAAGCATAGTCGATTTACAGTGTTGTATTTCTGGGGTACAGCACAGGGATTCAGTTATATATGTGTTCTTTTTCATATTCTTTTCCATTATGATTTATTGCAGGACATTGAATAGAGTTCCCTGTGCTCTGCAGGAGGCCCTTCCTTTTATCTCGTTTATATAGAGGAGCTTGTATCATGTTGATCCCAAATTTTAATTTATCCCTCCCCCACCCCTCCCCCCTTTGGTAGCCCTAAGTTTGTTGGATGAAGGGCACAGGGCCTGCCTCTGCCCAGGGCTGTGCTGGGGAGTGAGTGGGCCGGCCTGGACCCAGTAAGCGCTTGCTCCACCTTAGCTGTTACCCTGTATGACCAGGTGTCTGGGGTTGCAGGCAGTGAATATTTCCAGAGAGCAGCTGGTGCTGGATTTTTGAGTCCCATCAGCATTAACAAGTAGCAGCAAAAGAGGGGAGAGCACATGCCTTTGGAAGGGGCGAGCCTACCTGGCCCCAAGTCCCATGTTGTGGACAGACAAACAGAGTTCCTCGGAAGGAAAGGAGGTCTGGTCCATTTCTATGCAGTGGCAAGAGGGTGGTTTATAAGTGCTTTTTTTTAAATTTTTTTGCCCTATTTATTTATTTATTTATTTATTTATTTATTTATTTATTTTGTCCTTTGTCCTTTTAGGGCCGAACTCGCGGCATATGGAGGTTCCCAGGCTAGGGGTCGAATCAGAGCTGTAGCCGCCGGCCTACGCCAGAGCCACAGCAATACGGGATCCAAGCCAAGTCTTCGACCCACACCACAGCTCACGGCCACACCGGATCCTTGACCCACTGAGCAAGGGCAGGGATCAAACCTGCAACCTCATGATCCCTAGTCAGATTTGTTTCCGCTGCTCCACAATGGGAACTCCCTGCCCTCTTTATCTTTTAAGAGCATATTTCCCCCAGCTTTTTATCTTTGGTGATCTTTTATTTATTTATGTATTTATGTATTTAGTCTTTTTAGGGCTGTACCTGCGGCATATGGAAGTTCCCAGGCTAGGTGTCTAATCGGAGCTACAGCTGCCGGGCTACACCACAGCTACAGCAATGCCGGATCCAAGCCATGTCTGTGACCTCCACCACAGCTCACGGCAGTGCTGGATCCTTAAGCCACTGAGTGAGATCTGGGATCAAGCTCACACCCTCATGGATACCAGTCAGGTTCCTTACCATGGAGCCACAGCTGGAACTCCTCTCTCTTTTATTTTCTAACATAATGATTGAGGTGGGTAGGAGGCGACACAAGGAATAGCTCCAGGAGGCGCGAGCACTTAGCAGAGACATGAGCAGGCACTGCCTGGCTGTCTGGCTGGTATAAGAACTTTCTGACAGGTGCTGATGAGCAGTGGCTTGGGGGAGTGTGATCCTGTATCCCTGAGAAGCTCCAACAGAAACTGGGCGACCATGCGGGGAGATTATTTGAGGAGAGATTGAGTGTTCAGTGAGTGGCTGAGTGGGAAGAACCGTAATGCTCCCATCACCCCCCCACCGCCCCCCGTGAGAGTCAGGGGCTGGGGATTCTACTCAGGCATTCAGATCTCCTTCCACAAACGTTCTCTGAGCATCTTCTCGGCGCCGAGCCCTTGTGGATGGTATTAGAGACGTCAACGGAGCCAGTGTGCTTGAACTGAGTCAGGAAAGAGCACTTATGCAAATGTGGGATGTAGGAGTTAACCCAGTAGGTTTAGGCTCATGGCATCGTGAGGGCTGATGCTCTCCCAGGTCCCTGCAGTGGCGTCCTGGGCACCTCACTTCCCCCCCCCCCCCGGTGAGTCGCCACTTCCTCTTCTGGAAAATGGGCCGTTTATACATTCATTCAAGACAGCGTGTTGAGTCTCTGCCACACAGAATATGTCTCTGACATTATTCTAGGCCGGGGGGCTCCAGGGGAGGACAAGACTGCTGTCACGAGGTTTATCTTCAAAGGGAGGAGGAGGGATGAAAAATAATGTCTTTTCAGGTAGCGATCAGTATTTTGAGGAAAGTGAAGTGGCACATGGATGCAGAGTGAAGAGCGAGGGCCTTTACAGACAGGGGGCCAGGAAGACATCTCTGATGGTAAAATAACTGAGTAAAACCTGGATACTGTGCAAGCAGTTCAGCGCAAAAGTTTGGGCAAAATGTGTTCTGATAGCTGAAACAGCACATGCAAAGGCCCTGGGGTCGTATCTTCAAAAAAGGTCAAAAGTGCTAGTGTAGTTGGTGTAGGATTGACTGAGAGGGAGGGTAGGAGGAATCAGGACAGGTAGGTGGGAGCTGCATCATGTATACTTTGGGGAGGTTGACACCTTATAGCGAAATCCATTTTTAAAAATTGTCCCCATTAGTTTTGGACAGGTATTGGATCAGAATGGCAACCTGCCTTTTCTCTCCCTGTCGGTAGCAGCTTCTTCAGAGAAGCTATCATTCAGGTGGGTGCTATTTCCAGCCAGGACGCAAACACCCTTGGAGCCATCCGTATGCAGAGATGGGATTTTTGTATCTTGGTGGATGGTAAAACCCACCCAGCTGTCTGGCCGTGTAAAAAAAAAAAAAAAAAAAAAAACATTAAAATGCAAATGCTCCCGAGCAAGTGAAATGTGGATGGGACAGCTCTCCAAAGAAAAATATTCATGAAACATGGCTGTTGATCCACAGCAAGCCGCCATGCTGTTGGCTTAGCAAGACCTTAGTGCTAAGAAATCTCTATTACAGACCCTGTTCCGTGCAGGGGCCTTTGAAACCCTAGGTCTCCCCAGGGCCATTTAGAAATGGGGACACATAAGTGCTGTGTAATTATGACCTGGGGAGTGGAAGCCTGCGTCTTGAAAGAACTTTCTGGCCACCTTCTTTTCTCATTTTTTTTTTTTTCTTTTTAGGGCTGCACCTGCAGCATATGGAAGTTCCCAGGCTAGGGGTCACATCGGAGCTGCAGCTGCCACCCTACACCACAGCCACAGCAACACCAGATCCAAGCCGCGTCTGTGACCTACACCACAGCTCACGGCAGCGCCAGATCCTTAACCCACTGAGCGAGGCCAGGGATCGAACCTGCATCCTCATGGATACTAGTCAGATTCGTTTCCCCTGAGCCATGACGGGAACTCCACCCTTTCATGTTGTAGCCCGACTTCTCAGCTTGGACTGCAGGGGCCAAGACTAGAGACTGATGCCTCTGTCTTGCCTGCAGGGAGCGGCCTCGTTCCTCTGCCCTCCTTTTGGCCTCTTCTGTTTCTTATCTGATCAGGATCTTCAGGTTAGATTTTTCCTTTTTTTTTTTTTTTGACTTATTTTTTAGTTATAGTTGATTTACAGTGTTCTTTCAATTCCTGTTGTACAGCAAAGTGACCCTGTCATACATATGTGTACATTCTTTGTTCTACACTGTCTTCTATCATGTTTTAACCCAAGATACTGTACACAGTTCCCTGGGCTGTACAGAAGAACACCATTGCTTATCCATTCTAAATGTAATAGTCTACATGTAACAGTTTGCATCTACAAACCCCAAACTCCCCATCCATCCCATAAAAAATGTTGGATTTTTTTTTTTTTTTCTTTTTTGGCCACCCTGCAGCATATGGAGTTCCTGGGCTAGGGATCAGATCTGAGCCACAGTCAAAACCTAAGCATCATCAGATCCTTAACCCCCTGTGCCAGGCCGGGATTCGAATCTATGTCCCAGCGGCTCTCAAGATGCTAGCAATCCTATTGTGCAAGTGGAAACTCCAGGTTGGATTTTCTTAAGAGGGTTGTCCTTTTTCTTGTGGCTTTGAGGGAGACAAAGGAACATACGTTTTCCTAGTAAATACCCCTTATTTGCGACCTTGAGCCGTAAAGAGCGGCAGTGGGGGGAGAGGGTCAGATGTGGGCTGGACACGAGCATGAGCGCGTGTTTAATCCATACAGAGCTCTGCAGGTGGGGGTTATCATTGCATTTTGTACACGGAGAAACAGGCTCAGCGATGAAAGAAGAGAGGGAGGTTTGTCGCCCTTTGCCAGGAAGCAATAGGACAGGGCACTTGGGAGCGTGGGCTTGGGCCAGATGTGTGGGTCCAGTGCAGCTCTCACACCTGCCAGCCACGGGTCCTGCCTTAGGATGATGTCCCTTCCGCTCACTGGCCCGACGTGGCTGACCTGTTCAACAGGGTGCTCGCACCTCCCCCTCTGCAGTTGTCGTGAGGGTAAAAGTTGTCGGTGAATGTAAAGAGCACAGGCTGCCTGGCCCCTAAGAAGTGCTCCATAACCAGGGCTCCATGACTGTCTCAGGGTGTCTGCGGTCCCTTGGCCAGCAGGAAGCAAGAGATGCTGGCTCT
Source organism: Phacochoerus africanus (assembly GCF_016906955.1). Taxonomy (NCBI): domain Eukaryota; kingdom Metazoa; phylum Chordata; class Mammalia; order Artiodactyla; family Suidae; genus Phacochoerus; species Phacochoerus africanus. Next base: position 119,715,340 of record NC_062552.1, read on the forward strand.
AGCCAAGCGGGATCGTCCACAGGAGGGGCAACCAAACTTGATCCCAGAGACCCTGCTAGGGGTCTGTTTGAACCAAGATTCACAGATTCCAGAATGAATGCCCTCCCCACACACCCAAGGACACACACTGGACACGAATCTCAGATGCAGGCGGCTTGGTCCGTTATCCTGCTCACACTCTTCTCATCCGGTGCCTGAGGAATTATGACTCCCACTTTGCAGATGAGAGGATTGATGTTCATAATCTTTGCTGTGCCCCCAGAAGGCTCTGCCTCTCTGTCTGTCGTGGTCTGCTGGAAGCTCACGCTGTTGCTTGAAGAAGAAAAAAAACCTTCTTTTGCTGAAAGATTGCAAACGAAAGCCTCTTTTAGCTAGTGTTATCCATTGGTGCACAACAAGCCAGAACTTAGTGGCTGGAACCAAAGATTCGTATTCTCTCCTTCTCTCCGGAGGTTCCGTGGGTGGACTGGGCTCGACTGGGTGGTTCCCATGTTGGGCTGTCCTGCGTTGGAGTCGCGTGGCTCCGAAGGCTCTTCCAACCACGTGTTTGGTACTCAGGCCAGGCTTTTAGGCCTCTTTTCCCTCATTCCCCGTGCTCCCTGCCCCACGGGGCTGGCTTGGGCTTCTTGGCAGCAGAATGTTCTGGGGTAGTTGGCCTCAGGTGTCCCCCAGAGTGGGATTATCCAAGGAAGTGGAAGCCATCAGTCTTTTAAGGCTGGGCCCAGAAACTGGCACGAGGTCACTGCCACTGTGTGCTGTCACTCAAGGGGAAGGGACCTGGATACCCACACCTCCATGGGGGAGAGTGTCAGAGGCTTCGTGGTCATCCGTAATCCCCCATAGCTGGGAAGAGGGCTTTGGGGTCGCTGTGGAGTCACTTCCATGTGAAATGAGCTCTGGAGGTTCCCTCAGACTAGATCTGGGGCCTTGCCTGACACAGCTGGAGACCTGAGTGGCGGGCCTAGGCCACGGCCAGCCTCTTGGGGGAGCTGGGAAAAGTCAGTCTGGCAGACAGACTGAGGCCTGGCAAGCAGTTGACACTGGGGTCTGTGGGGCACCGGGCAGTGGGGGACATGCCAGAAGATGGGCAGCACTGGGGGGCAGGGAGTGGGGGAGGCGGGCACAGTCGAGACTCAGGGACGCAGGCAGCCTGACCCTCAGCTTCAGGAGCAGAGCTCTAGCCACCAGGCAGCTTCTGCAGCAGAACATCCTTTCCCGGGAGGATGGAGACAGACACAGAAGAGAGCGGCCCAGGCCCGGAGTGGCCAGGTGGGCTCCAGACAGAAACCAGGAGTCTGAACTCAGCCAGGGGGCTGGTCCTAAGACGCGCAGCCCAGGTGTGGGCTGGCCTCGCCCAGGTGTCAGCGCTGAAATGAAGAGTCTGGAGTGACCGGAACCCAGGGCCCGGAGACTCAGCCCCTGAGAGATGGTGGCCTTGGGTCCTGCTTGCTCCTGAGAGCAGTGTGGGCAGGGTCTGCAGGGGGTGGGAGAGCTGAGCGACAGCCCAGCCTGGGAACCCTGTGGGGCCGGACTGTGGACCCCTTCTCTTCAGAACTCCAGCCCTGGCTGAGGATATTGCACAGAATGTTCTGTAAGTTCCCTTCAATCCTGAAGCTCCTTGTAATAACCAAGGACTGATCCATTAGCATCTGTCACTCTCCCACCTCCACAGTGATTGACGCTCAAACAGATCTTCATGGAGGACGCAGCGAAGGCCTGGTGAGATGGCTTAAGCAGTAAGCATTTGTGAAATAATTCAGTGATGACTAAGCATTATCTCTTAAAACACAGACACACACACAACTAGTTTAGACTTGCACAAAAGTTGCAGAAATAGGGAGTTCCCATTGTGTCTTAGATGGTTATGAACCCAACTAGCATCCATGAGGATGAGGGTTCCACCCCTAGCCTCGCTCAGTGGGTTAAGGATCCGGCGTTGCCGTGAGCTGTGGTGTAGCTTGCAGACATGGCTTGGATGTGGCGTTGCTGTGGCTCTGGCGTAGGCCGGTGGCTACAGCTCCGATTCAACCCCTAGCCTGGGAACTTCCATATGCCGCAGGTGTGGCCCTAAAAAGCAAAAAAAAAAAAAAAAAAAAAAAAAAAGAGAAAAAAAGAAAAAAAGTTGGAGAAATAGTACAGAAATATTTCCTCTCAAGTTCATGTCTTGCGTGACCAGAGAGCAGTGAGCAAACCCCAGCAGTGAACATTTGCATGCACTAAGTAAACCTCAGACATCCCCAGGTTTGCAGCAAGTATTCTTTTTTTTAAATTAAATTTATTTTTTATTCAGATGTAGTTGACTTACTGTGTTGAGTCAATTTCTGCTGTACAGCATAGTGACCCAGTCATAAATATATATATTATATGTGTGTGTATATATATATATATATATATTATATATGTATATATATATATATATATATATATATATATATATATATATATACACATTCTTTTTCTCATATTCTCTTCCATCATGGTCCATCCCAAGAGACTGAATAGAGTTCCCTGTGCTGTGCAGGAGGACTTCATTGTTTATCCATTCTAAATGGAATAGTTTGCATCTACCAACCCCAAACTACGTCCTCGTTCCATTCCAGCCTCCCATCTAGGATCCCACATGGCTTTAGTCGTCCTGGCCTTAGTCCCCTCCAGTCTGTGACAGTTTCGTGGTCTTTCATGATCATAGTACTTCTGAAGCATACTCATCAGTTAGTTTGTAGAAGGTCCCCTCATTTTGAGCTTGTCCGGTGTTTTGTCAGGTTTGGACCAAAGTTGTGCGTTTTTGGAAAGAATCCCTGAGGCGATGCTCTGTCCTGCTTGGTGCCTCATGTCCAAGGTTTGTGGCATCCACATCTCATTACTGATGGTGCTGACCTTGGCCACTTGGCTAAGGTGGCCTCTGCCAGGCTTTTCCACTCTCAAGGTCCTATCCTTCCTTAGTAATTAATACCTGTGTGAAGGAAGGGACTTTGAACCAGGCAAACTCTGTTGCTTCTCAGGCTTTCACCTGTTAATTTTAGCATCCATCAGTGGATCTTTTCTACAACAGCTGTTACTGTGATGTTTGCTTGATGGTAATTTTCTATTTCCCTTTTTCTTTCTACATTTACCGCTTGGAATTCTCTTGTAAGAAAGAACTGTCCCTTCTCCTCCATTTATCTGTTTATGTGATTATCTAGAGCCGTAGAGACTCCTGGATATTTGTATTATTTTGTGACTTATAATATGATAGTGTCATTATTTATTGTCTTGCTGAAGTTGTCCCACCTTGGCCCGAGATTAAGAGTACCTTCAGTTTTGCCCTGATGTTTTTGACCAGCCCTACTTTTTTTTTTTTTTTTTGGAGCTCTCAAATTGCAAGACATTGAGAGCTCATCTTGTATTATCCTTCCCCCAGCCCTTTAATCAGCCACTTTTTCAGGAGGTCCTGGTTCCCTTCGCTGGACAACGGCATATAGAAACCAAGATCTGGGTGTTGGGTGTGCTCACTGCTACTGAGGTGTCATTGCTCCTAGACCCTCCTGGGGACACAGCTGGGAATTACATGGATGTGCACTGACACATGCATACACACTCATCTATATTTTTGGATCCTCCTGCCTGTATGTATATTAAAAACTGTAAGTCTGTATTCATATCTCTCATTCCACTCCAGCAGCACACAGTTCATTTTAACCTTCTCTCCTTTCCTCATTTGTAATTTCTTTCTTCAGCATTAGCTCAGGTATATTTATTAGCGCAAATGTATTTCTCAAATATATTTAGTTCAAATATATTTATGTAACTCCAGTATAATTTCAGAATTGCTACCCCACATCCCTGTGAGAAACACATTCAGTAGGTGGTGACAGCATTTGTGTACTGACCTTTTTTTTTTTAGGGCCAAACCTGTGGCATATGGAAGTTCCCAGGGTAGGGGTTGAATCAGAACTGTAACTGCCAGCGTGAGGCCAGGGATCAAACCTGCATCCTCATAGATATGAATTGGGTTCATTACTGCAGAGCTGCAGTGGGAACTCCCTGTGTACTGACGTTTTGTCTTCTGTCTCACACTCCTCGTTCAAAACACTGATTTGCAAAGTCACTTTGGTTAACGCTTTTCTTTCCCACCTCTTTCAGGGTGGTTATGTTACTTGTTTGTCATGGTTTGGTTGATTTGTTAGTGTTTACAATCTATTTTGGGTTTCCCTCCCATCTCGGCTATTTCTAGCTGCGTTTTTGTGTGTGTGTGAAGTTCACGTGAAACATTGCAGTGCTTCTCCATCAGGTCTGTACCAAAAGCTACACTAGGAGACATGTCACTCCCTCCTTGTTCCTGTCTTCTCTCCACCTCCTCTTTCTTTCTCACCTCCCCTAGGTAGCCAGACTCTTTGATTTTTAATATACTCTTCCTGTGCTTCTTTTGTACACATGAGCAGTTATAAACTTTATGGCTCCACTCTCACTCTTCGCTTTTCTAATTTAACCGTATGCCCTGGAATTATTTTTAAATTAGTTCATGTCACTTTTTCCCCTCCCTCTTCACAGATGGACAGTACTCCACAGTGTGGCTGTCCTAGAGTTTACTCAGCCCTTCTCCTGTGTCTGGGCGTTTAGGTCGCTTGTCATATTTTTGCATTTTCCAATGATTCTGCAGTGAATAAGCTCACATGTGTGTTTTTGTAGTGCTGGGGAGTATTATGTTCAGAGCAGCATCCAAGGAGTGAACTTGCCAGCTTGGAGGGTAAGTGCATGTGCAGTTCTGGTAGGTGTTTTGCCAGCTTTCCTTCCAGTAAACTTTTGGAAAATGCTTGTTTCTTGAAAGTCAAGGTTTGTGTCCATCTTGAGTCAGTTACAGATGAGGACTGGAGATGGGGAAGGATGTATTTAAGGTGAAACAGTTCATTGGGGGCCAAAGTGGAGCTCAAACCCAGCTTGCCAGTACTTCCTGCTGCCCCTAGGAATTGGGAGTTGGATCTGCTGGCAAGGGGGGTCCATGGCCACGTAGGGTCCATGGCCCAGTGGAAGTAGCAGGCAGGTAGATGTGATGTTGCTGGTGGGGCTGGAGGACCGCACGCATGTCTCATTTCCACTACTGGGTTTAAGCAGTCTCGCCACAGAGCTGCCTGATGGCGTGTTCCTGGGGGAAGTCTAGGCTCATATAATTCATTTTTCCCACAACTGCAAAATGTGCTTTCATCTGAGCAAGAGAAATACTAATTAATTTGCTCTTAAGTGTTAGTACAGGGAGCTGTTTTTTCTCTTTATATCAGTACTTAAACTTTTCTTCCCTTGCATATAGTAAACTACACCTCTCTTTCATCAGACTTCAAGGTGGGAATGAAAACAAGCACATTTACAGAGGGACCCCGTACTTTATTGTCTGGACCTACACTCTCCTTGGTCACGTGGGCAAGCTGAGCCCAGGGAGATTTTTCCCAGGCTCTTTCCCAGGTAGGAGGCTGGTCCCAGTCTTTCCATTGCTCACTCTGAGTGCACATGGGGTCACCATTTGTAGATGGTGCACCAGAGAAGGAAGATGCCGGGTGCTTCTGGAGCAGGAAGGGTGACTCTCTGACCTGATGACCCCTTGCTCTCCTCACCGTGCGTCCCACGATGCACACACTGACCAGCCCCTGCTTGCAGGCTTGGGAAAGATACCCTGCTGACTTGACGCAAGTTTTCCGCCTGGCCTGTCTCTTTATCGTGTGGTCCAGCTGGGTGGGCTCGGCTGCCCCATCACCCATTCAGGTGTCTCTGCTGACTTTCCCTCCATTAATGTGGAAACTGCCCCTCTCCCCAGCTCCTTGAGGTCCATCTTTTCAAATTCATTCATTTTCTGTCTCAGGACACTGAGCATCCTTGATCACTGGTAGTCCAGGCCAGGTGTGGGGGGTGGGGGGCATGGAGATGAGTCAGGTCCAGCCAGGCCCCCCTAAGGAGCTCCCAGTTTAGTGAGGAAAGACCCAGATAAAGGGATGGTTGCAGAATAGGGCCAAAGATGCTCAGACATGGTCTGCAGCGGGCCTCCCCACATGGAAAAGGGGTCCTTGGAGATGCTGCTGAGTGAACTGAGCCTGGAAGGAGGAGTTGTCTGAGCCAGGAAGAGGGGGTTACAGATGCACAGCAATTAGAGAACACGATGGGCACTGGGGGGCTGAAGGTTGAAGGACTGGAGTGAGGGGGTGAGAGGCAGGCAGCAGTACATTGACTGCCAGTTTCAGTCCTGATTCAGTTTTTGATGAGTTCTTTGTTTTATTCACTGCTGTATCCCTGGTACCTGCGACAGTGCCTGGCAGGCTGTAGGTGTTTAGTAACTATTTGGAGTCCCAGTTCCCTATTTCTAAAAGGGGACTAGCACTACTCTTTGTGCTGCCTGCTGCTGTATCCCGGTACTCTACAACAGGGCCCGGAGTATAGTAGGTGCTCAGTAAATACTTGTCAAGTGGCTAAATCGCTGGGTGACAATACAGAGCTTGGCCCATACCTTGTACATACTAATTAGCCGCTACGATGGTTTTCAACATGTGCAGCTGGAGAAGTAGTACTGTTCCCATCATGACAGGCCTCATGTGCAAACCTAGATGCAGCTGTATCTTGGCAGTTAGTAAGAGACAATGCTCTGCTGGTTAATAACAATAATAATGTAATACAGAAGAACCTTGGCATTTTATAACAGCTTAATCACCAAAGGGATGTTGCCAATAAGCTTATATTATACATAATGGCCCATCTCTGGGAACCCTCCCTTCCAGGTAATGAGCAGTAAGCTAAAATCCCATCCTTGAGCTCGCAGGAAACATGCTGAGCAGACCCAGGAGTGAATAACTGCAGGAAAGAGGAAATTGACACACCCCCATTGGAGGGTGATGGGAACCAGGAAATGTTGGACTTGACTCCCTCCCCTTTGAGTATAAAAGAAGCCTGAGTTCTAACTTAAGGTGAGATGGTTCTTTGGGACATGAGTCCACCATCATCTCGGTCTGCTGGTTTTCTGAATGAAGTCACTATTCCTTGACCCAACAACTAGCTCTCCATTTATTGGCCTGTCATGCAGTGAGCCGTAGCAGCTTGAACTCAGTAATAATAACAAAGCAACAACAGTGATAATTACAATTGTGAACGTGCATTAGGCAGATAGAATGCTTTACAAATGTTCTCTCTTCAGTGGCTCTTTGGAAGTCCTGGGGACAGAGTCACAGGGCCGTGCAGGCTGCCATATCCCTTGAGCAGCATGTAATGAAACCCTGGCCGTTCTGTGGCCTCCTGGGCTGGGCCTGGGCCCATGGGGAGGAGTTTGACCCTTGGAGACCCCTTGCCCAGCTTCTGCAAAGGACCTTGCCTGGCTGCAGGGTGTCTGTCACTCAGAGAATGGCTCCTAGCTAATTTCTTAAGGCCTCAGAAGACAAGGCTGGAGCCCTCCTCACGGAATGTTGGCAGAGCTGGAGGCCACCTGGTCCAAACATTTCATCTTGGAAGGCAGCTTACCAATTTTTATTTACTGTGTTCTGGTCGTAGAAGCGAAATGGTTTTTTTTTAATCTACTATGAAATATATATAAATAGTGTATATGTATGGTTGAGAAAATAAATATGACATGACCATCCCTGTAACCATTGTGTGGTCTACTGGATCAGTTCCAAAGCTCTCTGAGGGGCTTACAAGAGCCCCTGTTCTGGCCTCGTCCTCCCCCTCCGCAGTTTCAGCTCTCTCCATGCTCACCATGATGCTTCATTGTCCAGGCTCGCTGCATGCAGCCTTCTGCACGGTCACTTTTTCTTTGCACCTGTCAATCTCCTAACAATTAATTCTCTCCCACCATGGGCAGTGTTAATCCTGCTAGCTTTTCAGGTCTCAGCTTAGCAACGCCTCCCCTCACCCCATTTTCCCCAGAGAATTCCCTGAGTACTCCCAGACAAGTCAGGACTCCCCCATTCTGTGCTCCCCTGGAGCCCTGGGCTCACATCCAGATGCCCATGGCTCTGTGGATGCTCAGGGCACACTCACTGGGAGCCTGGTCCTTGGTTTCCCGAGGGGATACTGTGTTTTAAGTGACCACTGAGGTCTCTTCTTCAGGGAGAAGTTGATGCTTCCTTGAGGCTCTGGCATCATCCGCTGGATTTGTCACCCAGCGTTTCTGAATTTCCAGGCAGGGGCTCATCCTTGTTAAATAGGATCGGAATGAAACTTTTCACCCCACAGGAGACAAATGTCCTTGAGATGGAGAAAAATTTGGGATTACGATCGAGCCCCTGCCACTCCTGAGAAGGCAGTCCGTGAGGCATGGAAAGAATTTGGATGAAATAGTCACTTTCCTCCTTGTCGTGGGTGTGTGGTACCTTTCAGCATCTGGGAGCACAGATTTAGTCCCAAGACTGGCATTATTTTGAAAAATGTGTTTCTGCTAACATGAAGAATCCTGCAGCCAACCCTGTTCAGCCTGAATATCTCTGCTGTAATGGAAAGGCTTTCAGAATCTTTATCACTTGTTGCCCTTTCCCAGCTCGAATTCCACCCTCCCCGCCGCCTCATCATTCCCAGCAGAGGCAGATGGTCACAGAGGTGGCTGCTTACAGGCCGGCATCCGATGCCTGTGTTCTTACGACCTGGGTGGTGATGTCCTCCACGAGTTGTAGGAAAACAGAAGTACTTGGAGTCTCCATGGTTTTATTTTTGTATATATGCGTTTGGAAGATACAAATAAAATAATACAACCGACTGCATTACAGAAAACTTCTGAATATTCTCCCTCGGCCATTTTTTCCTGCACTCGCGAGGTTTTAAACGATTATTTGCAGTCCTCAATAGACCCGAATTGTAATAGCTTGTGTTTTTCCCCTTCTTCTCTCCTAAGCATCTGTCTTTATGCCACTTGATCTTCTCACCATCATTTTTAACAGCGGCGCAGTGTTTCAGTGGGTCCTAATCCTGCATTTTTTTGTTTTTTGTTTTTTCACTCCCTGTTTGTTTTTGATCGCTGAGTGGCTTTTGAAGGAAGATCTGTGACTCTTGTAAACAGTAAACTCAGAAATCAGGTAGAGAAGGGGACCCTGCAAGTGAGTCAAGGGGGCAGAGGGTACCAGGACCGTCCCTAGGGCTACATCTCTCAGCCACGTCCTTCCGACAAGGTCACTGGCCTGGTGGACCTAGAAGTCCTAGCTGGACTTCATGGCACCTTATAGAAAAAAATGGAGACAAGTGGGCAGGGGAAGAAGGCAAACAAGCCATAAGGCTTATTGGCGAACGAGCATTAACTTGCAAACCTGCTCCAAAATCAGGAAATGAGTCATCTAGACAATAGCACAGAGGGTGTGCACATCCAGTTGGGGGATGAGCTGAAGCTGGAGGACTTTGACTCTGTAGGGAGAAGGGGTCACCCAGGAGCCCAGATGCTGAACTGTAACACAGTCCAAATACTCAGTCCTGTCTCTGGGTTCAAAACACTCACTTCCCTCTACGAGGATGGGGTGAACTTCGCAGCACCATGAACCCACAGTGCCCTGCATTGGCCCAAAGCCAATGTGGTTCTGGGCACCATTCAAGGGTGAGATGCCTCAGAATGAGAGAGGGCACAGCTCTGCCCCGTCTGGGCTGGGGGAACCTTTCCTGGAATCATGTTTTTCTTGTCAATGCTGTGATTTGATTTGAATTTTTTGCCTTTTTTTTTTTTTTTTTTGTCTTTTCTAGGGCTGCCCCTGCGGCATACGGAGGTTCCCAGGCTAGGGGTCTAATTGAAGCTGTAGCTGCCGGCCTATGCCAGAGCCACAGCAATGCGGGATCTGAGCCACGTCTGTGACCTACACCACAGCTCACAGCAATGCCGGATCCTCAACCCACTGAGCAAGGCCAGGAATCGAACCCGCAACCTTACGGTTCCTAGTCAGATTCGTTAACCACTGAGCCATGACAGGAACTCCCATGCTCTGATTTTAGGATGGGCCTTTCCAGGAGAAGGATTGCCATTAGGAGGGACTATATGGAAAAGTGGAGGACAGCGGGGGTGCCTAGCTGGAGAAAAGGGGGCTCGTGGGCCATGAGAAGGAGCCTCAATCACCATCACCATCATCGTCATTTAATCAGAGTAGTTGCCAGTCCTTGAACGAGGCGGTTCAGGACCATTATATTTAATTGGGTAAGCTAAGTATTACCCCCACTTTACAGATAAGAAAACTGAGTCAGAGAGGGGTGAGGCGGCTTGTGCGCGTCACACAGCTGGTAAACCACAGAGCCAAGACTGAATGTCAAATGTATCTGAGGCCAGAGTTGTCATTTCTCCCCACTGAGTATCAATTTTTCAAAACAAAATGAGGCGTTGGGACTTCCCGTTGTGGCTCAGAGGTTTAAGAACCCGACTAGTATCCATGAGGGTTCGGGTTTAATCCCTGGACTTGCTCAGTGGGTTAAGGATCTGGTGTTGCCATGAACTGTGATGCAGGCTTCAGACGTGGCTCAGATCCTCCGTTGCTGTGGCTGTGGCGTAGGTTGGCAGCTGCAGCTCTGATTTGACCCCTAGCCTGGGAACTCCCATGTGCCGCAGGAGCAGGCCAAAAAAAAAAAAAAAAATGGAGGTGTCGCCTTGCAAAAGATGAAAAGGACTTATTTTTGCTAGTTTTTAGGGACAAAAGTAGTTAGTCCCAGGGGCTGGAAGCTACAGCGAGGGTATTTTGTCCTAAAGTGAAGAAGAACTTTTCCTGACTGAGCTAGAATAATAAGCTGTCCTGACAGGTGGGAAGTTCCAGAGCGATAAGAGGAATTCAAGAGGAGGCCCAGTGAACACTTAGTGGAGTTCTTCTTCTAGGGGGGAATTCGAAGGTCAAATGAGGAAGCAAACGAAATAAACTTGAATGTCGCTGCTGTATGAGTAAAGCTTCCTTGGCTGTTAAGCAGCAGGTGTCGGCAAGAAACAGGTTCTGACTGCCTTAAGCAAAAACATACTATTTTTATAGGGATATGTGATAGTTCGTGGGGTGGAAGGAAATGTCACATCCAACTTTAAAAAAAAAGCCAGAAGTCAGGCTGGCTCTAGGCACCCAGGCCACCATAGCTGATGGAATCTCATTCTGTGTTGTGGCTGCAATGAGCAGGGTCTGGAGTTGGGCCACCTGCTGTCACCTTCCCTAAAACTGAGTTCCAGAGAGAGCATCTCATGGGCTTAGCCTGGATCCAGGCCCATCTCCTTGGCACCTTGACTGACAGAGGTTAACCTTCCAGAGGGAAAATGAAATAGTGATGCTGAAGAAAGGGCACAGGTGCTGGGCATGCATGCTGTACACTGACTCCCGGAGCCACACTGAGCCCTGACTTCTGTTCAGGGCTTCAGGGCTCGCCCCTCCTGCCCTGCACCCTCTGAACTCAGGCCATGCCCAGCACCCTGTACTCACAAGGCATGCTGAGAAGGCAGCCTTTCTTTCTTTTTTTATTTTTATTTTTTGCTTTTAAGGCCCACTCCTCTGGCATATGGACGTTCTCTGGCTAGGAGTCAAATCGCAGCTGCAGCTGCCGGCCTACACCACAGCTCACAGCAACATCAGATCCTTAACCCACTGAGCAAGGCCAGGGATCGAACCCACATCTTCAAGGATACTAGTTTGTTACTGATGCACCATGACGGGAACTCTGTAAGTAGTCAAACTAGTAAAAAGTCTCAAGTGTGTTTATCAGAAGCAGCCCTGCAGAGGACCAATTTACTGAGAAGCAGGTTCAAAACCGAGTTGTCTGTCACCTTGGTGCTCTAGAGATGCTCTGTCTTCGCAGAAAGGGTGGTGCTCTTTCTGCTTGTGGAGCCCAGAGCTCCTCCTGGCATTTTGCCTGGCACTTAATACCCCTAGTCTTTAGAACCTTATTCTGTTTTTTAAAGTTTTAATAAATTATTAATTTGTTTTTATTATCAGCATTGTTTTATGAAGTATTCCATCGAAATAACTTCATTCATTCATGGGTATATTAATTATTGGATCGACAGTGGAAGCCTGTTAAGAAAATTTAAGCTATAAAGAACAAGCATCTTTGTACCCTCCACCCATCTTAAAAATATTACCTGTATTTCAGGGGTTCCTGGAGCATCCCTCCCCAATCCCACTCACCTCCCCTCGCCACTTGGCAGTAATTGCTCCCTTGGCTTTGGGGTTTATTATTCTTTTTTAGCCAATTAACCTAATTTACTTATTTTTTCTTTTACGGCCGCAACCTATGCCACAGCTTGCGGCAACACCAAATCCTTAACCCATGGATCGAGGCCAGGGATCAAACCTGCATCCTCACAGACACTATGTTGGGTTCTTAACCCACTGAGCCACAATGGAAACTCCTGGGTTTCATATTCTTATCCTCTGGCTTTTCTTTGTAATTGTATCACATTAATCTCTCTAAACAACACATTTTTAGATTTTCTCTGTAGATGGAAACATCCTTTTGTTAGTAGTTTTCAGAGGTGTGCCTTGCCATGCAATGTTGTATTGGGTTCATTCATGCAGGCTGCAGCATTTCATTCCTTTTCCCGCTGTATAGAATTGAGTGTACGAATATAGGACAGGCCACCATGGATGGATATTTGTGTTGTTCCCAGCATGTCTCTGACACTGACATTGCTGTCTGTCAGCATTCTTGGCTGTGTACCCTGGTACAGTGGTGCAGGTGTATCCAGGTGTGTGCCCACAGGTGGCGTGGCGGGTCAGCAGGATCAGAGTATGTTCATCTCTGTGAGATGATGGCTTCCTGTTTTCCAAAGTGACAGTAAGCAAGTCGTCCTCCTGCAGCTGGTGAATAAAAGCCCCTGTTGCTTTACAGACTCTGTCAATGCTGAGTGGTTTTCTTGAATCTTTTAGCTTTTGCCAACCTGATCGCTGTTGGGTGGTAACTCACTGCGTTTTAATTTGCATTTATCTGATGATGGAGGTTTAGCTGCTTTATGGTTATTTATTCTTTTGAAAAGTGCCTGGGCATGGTTTTTGCCCAGTTTTCTACTGGAAGTTTATCATTTTCTTACTGCCTTGACACTAACAGGATATGTATGCTGTATATAGTATATATAGCATATATATGATAAATACATAATATCTATACATATATACACTTATACATATGTACATTTAAGTATATATAAAAAATGTGTGTGTGTGTGTTATATATGTGTGTGTGTGTGTATTCCCCCAGTTTGTGGCTTAACTCTTTACTTTTTATGACATTTTTAAATAAGCAGATATTACATTTAATGTTATTGAATTTATTCATGTTTTCCTTTACAATTTGAGCTTTTATATTTTATTTTATTTTATTTTTTATTTTTGTCTTTTGTCTTTTTTTAGGGCCTCACCCACGGCATATGGAGGTTCCCAGGCTAGGGGTCTAATCAGAGCTGTTGCCGCTGGCCTACACAAGAGCCACAGCAGCGTGGGATCCAAGCCCCATCTGCAATCTACACCACAGCTCACAGGCAACACCAGATCCTTAACCCACTGGAGTGAGCCCAGGGATCGAACCCATAACCTCATGGTTCCTAGTCGGATTCGTTTCCACTGCACCGAGATGGGAACCCCCTAGTTCTGATTGTCTTTTATTAAGGTATCCTCCATCCCAGGGTCATAAAGCTATTCACATACATTGCCTTATAAAAGTTCTGAAGTTTTTTCTTTCATGGTTGTCTGTAATCCATCTGGAGATGGTGAAATATTGCTTTTATTTCATTTATTTTTCCATGTGGCTCCTCAGTTATTCCAGCACTGTTTACCCAAAGGTCCGTTTTCCCCCGGTGATCAACAAGTCCATTTTGTGTAGGGCTGTTTCCATCCTTTTGGCTTATTTGTCTAAGGGGTAACAACTAAAGCAGTACAATGATTCATTCAAAAGGCTAGTTCCCCTACCTTATTCTTCTTTAGAAAATAAATTGGCTATTATTATCCCTTTTCACTTTGATAAACACTTTATTTTATTGTCTTTTTGTTTGTTTGTGGGGGTTTTTTCCTTTTTTTTTTTAGGGCTGCACCCACAGCATAGGGAGCTTCCCAGGCTAGGGGTCAAATCAGAGCTGTAGCCGCCAGCCTACACTACAGCCACAGCAATGCAGGATCTGAGCAGCATCTGCAACCTACACCACAACTCATGTCCACACCGGATCCTTAACCCACTGAGCAAGGCCAGGGATCTAACCTGCATCCTCATAGATAGTAGTCAGATTCATTAACGGCTGAGGCACGACAGGAACTCCCTGTTTGTTTTTTAGGGCTGCACACATGGCATATGAAAGTTCCCAGGCTAGGGGTCAAATCGGAGCTGCAGCTGCTGGTCTACACCACAGCCACAGCAAAGCAGAATCTGAGCCACTTCTGTGACCTACACCACAGCTTACAGCAGCGCCGGATCCTTAATCCACCAAGTGAGGCCAGGGATCGAACCTGCATCCTCATGGATCCCAGTCCTGTTCGTTACTGCTGAGCCATGACGGGAACTCCCTGATACACATTTTAGAATCAGTCCGTCAAGTAGCACCAAAGACCGTGCGGAAATTTTGACTGCAGTCTTCCTGGATCACCTTAGGAAGAAGTCATGTTTTCCAGATCTTGCATCTCACAGTCCTTGAAGGTGGTATATCTTCCTTTTTCTTTTTTTCTTTTTTTGACTATGCCCATGGCATGCAGAAGTTCCCGGGCCAGGCATCGAAGGCACGCCACAGCAGTGACCCGAGCTGTAGCAGTGACAACACCAGATCCTTAACCCACTGAACCACCAGGGAGCTCCCAAGTATGTCTTCCTTTTTATGTAGGTGTACCTTTATGAAGATTTCACACATTTTTATTGGATTTTTTCCTAGATAATTTATACTTTAGCTACTATTGTAAATACTCTGTCTTTTAAAAATAAACATCTTTTTGAGATATAATCCATAAACCACAGAATTCACCTATTCAAAGCGTACGATTCAGTGAGTTTAGTGTATTCACCGAGTTAGGCAACCATCATCAAAATCTTCTAGAACATTTTTATCACCCCCCGCCCCCCCGCAAAAGAAATACCTTTCCCACAAGCAGTTAACTCCCCCTCCTCCCTGTCCCAGCCCCTGGCAGGAAGGAATGGGGGTGTGAATGAGTGAATTTATACCTGTGCAGCAGGGGCTTCATGTGGGACATTGCCCAGCCCCAGCCATTGCTTTCTGTCTTGTTTTGGTTTTATTTTCCCCCTCCCATCTCTACGACTGGTCTGGTTTCCAAGCTCGTCTCTGGCCTCTTGCAGTATCCTGCCCACTCTTTGTTCCCCACTCCCCAGCCAAACATATTTTTCCCAAGAAAACAACGTGCCAACCCTGTCTCTCCTAGGAAGCCCCCCAGTAGCTCCCAACATGGTTTCTTTGGGGAAAGTCAGGCCGATGACTCAAGCACCTTGGAAACCAGATTCTGGGATGCAACTCTTGTATGAGTCGGAGGAGGCCTCTGCTGGGCTCTTGGTTTGCTGCCTAGTCCTCAGAAAGTAAACAGAGTTGACCTGATTAAGTGCCTCCACTTCCTCCTGAGTCAGAGCTGTCTCGGGTTAACACAGGGAAGAGGCTAAATTAAGCCTTGAAACCAAGCGGCCTCCGTGACAGGCACTTTGTTTTGCTTGAGTGACCGCGATGATGGGTCTTTGGTTTTCAGGGCAGCACTACTTGTGTCTTTTTAGACTAACCTTGATGCCCTTTTCTTTGCCTTGCAAAGATGGGCGAGTGCACCAGACCCCTCCACGGTACCCACGCGTTCATCCAGCATGCTTCTCCCAAGTGCCTGGTCCATGCCAAGCACTGTGCTTGGAGATGGAGATTCAAGAGCTGGTCTTCTCAGGGCTTGGAGTCTAGCTAAGCAAACTACAAGAAACAAGAGACCCATTAGAGAGATAGCTGGGTAGTTGTCTGTCCAGGGCGAGGAGGAGGGAGTGGATTTCTCAAGTACCTATGCCTTCTTGGGACTTCATGCAAAGGCTTGGCCATGGAATCACCAAAACAAAAGAAAGGACCAAATTAACTCACTCAAGCAAGCAATTGGATCCAGCCACTTTCATGAGCATACCCTATAACTGAGCAGTTCTTCTCCTGGATATCTGTAGCCAGTAGGAAATTTCACACATGTAAATTTTACATCAAAAGAAAACAGTGCAAAAAAATACTGAGCTCTAGTTATCGTGTGCATGCTGCAGTAATAGTATTTGCAGTTGACCTTGAAATACACCCCTCCCCAAAAGATGGATGGATAGATACACGGATAGGTATCAAATAAAGCAAGTATAATAGCATGTTAATGGCAGCATTTAGTTGCTGACTGTATGGGTGCTCATTGTAAGTTTTTTTAAGACTTTATTCTATGTTGAAAATTTTCATTTAAAACATCGAGGAACATGCATATGTGTGTTTGCCAACAGAAATGTTCAAGAATGTTCGCAGCAGCACAGTGGCCTCAATCTGGAGGCACCCCAAATACTCATCAACAGTAAAATAATTACGTAAATTTATATAAGGGGGAACTGTTCACAGTGAGAGAGACTGAGCCACAGCTACACACAATGTGGGTGCATCCCACCTACATAACGTCAGGGGCAAAAAAATAGACTCAAAAGAGCACATGCTGTGTGATTCTATTTCTATAAAATTCACAAACAAGCAAAACTAACCTAGGATGTTTAAAGACAGGATAACAGTTTTTGAGAAGGAAGAAAGGGATTGTGAGTGAATTGGGGAGCCATAAGGCTTCTTGGGGTACTGGAAATTCGTTTCTTTCTGTTTTTTTTGGTAAGATTTGTATTTTTTCTGTTATAGTTGATTTACAGTGTTCTGTCAATTTCTGCTGTACAGAAAGTTACCCAGTCATGCATATATATATGTATGTATACACACACACAGCAGGACAGGCTCTCATTGCTTATCATGGAAGGTTCTTTCTTTCTTTCTTTCTTTCTTTCTTTCTTTCTTTTTTTTTTTTTTTTTGTCTTTCGTCTTTTTAGGGCTGCACCCGCAGCATATGGAGGTTCCCAGGCTAGGGGTCTAATTGGAGCTGTAGCTGCTGGACTACACCAGAGCCACAGCAATGCCAGATCTGAGCCACATCTGCAACCTACACCACAGCTCACGGCAACGCCAGATCCTTGACTGGCTGAGTGAGGCTGGGGATCGAACCCGCAACCTCATGGTTCCTAGTTGGATTCGTTTCCTCTGCGCCATGATGGGAACTCCAGAAGGTTGTTTCTTGATTTTTGGTAGAGAGCTAAACAGATGTGAACGCTTCTCCAACCATACGCTTAAAGTCTGTGTGCTCTTCTGTATGTGAATTATATATGCATCATTACAAACTGTGCTAGGAAGGAAAAGAAAAACAACCAAACACATCCAGAACTTTGCCTAACCAGAGTTTTTTTTTTTTAATTTTAAACATAATTTTAATTAGAAATGACTTCCTACATGCAGGTGTTAATTCCAAGGAGTTTCATTCCATTGGCTTAGACAGAGTGGACAGCTCTGAAAAGACGAAGTCTGGCCCTGGGCGCTTCAGGGGGAGGAACCCGCTCTGAGCCTATCAAGTAAACCAAAGTGGAGAAAGACATAAAACTTCCCTTTAAGACATGCTCACATTAATTCTTCCAGCCTTCACCGACTCTCTGACTCTGCTTCACACAAGCAACTAGCCACATATACTGTGTTCTGAATCGGGACTTGATCTGCAGGGCGAGATCAGGGGGTTCTGCCCAGAGGAAGAGACGTGTAGCCGTTTCACCTTGCAGCTCCACACCCCACTGCTTCAGGTTCCTTTCTGTGCTGCTTCCCACGTATTTATCCCGAGAGATCCTTTGACCCCTGAACTAATTAGTCAGGGGTCTCCAGAGACATGGAACCCATGAGAGAGAGAGAAAGGGAGAGACAGAGATTAAGGTCTGTGAAAAGAACGCAGCTTATGTGATTATGGAGGCTGGCAAGTGTCAGAATCTGCAGGGTGAGTCAGCAACCAGGAGACTCGGGAGAGCTGATGGTTTCATTTCAGTAGGAAGGCCTGGAGGCTGAAGAGCCAGAAAGAGCCAAGGTTTCAGTGTGAATTCAAAAGCAGGAAAAATCTGATGTCCCAGCTCAAAGGCAGGCAGGCAGGCAGGAGGCGTTTTTTTCTATTCAGTCCTTTTTTTTCTATTCAGTCCTTTTTTTCTATTCAGGTCTTCAACTGATCAGTCAAGGCCCACCCACACTGGGCAATCTGCTTTGCCCAGTCTGCCAGTTTAGACATTCATCTCATCCAGAAACACCATCACGGACACGCCTAGCATCATATTTGACAAATGTCTAGGCACCCTGTGACCCAGTCAAGTTGACAGATAAAATTAACTGTCACAACTCCAGAGCATGAAACACCTAAAGGCACAGCTCTTTAATGGAAGAGTCAGAGCCGGGGCCATGGTCCAGGCTGTGTCACATCCCATCAAATAGGAAGGCTGTCACTACCTCACCTACCCTGGTCATTTCTTACATATTGTTTGGATAATCCATGGAAAAGAAGGCTTCAGCTGCCCACCGGGGCCCCTCAATGTCCGTGCTTCGTTATTTTAAAGAATAAAACGAAGAGATTTTAGTTACTGCCAAATGTATCATACATACCAAAGAATCTAGGAAACAACTTCAAGGATAAGGATCAAAGTGAACCCCCCACATACGCTCCACTGAGCTTAGCAAATGGAAAATGGCCAGTCTATTGAAGGCCTTTGGTGTCCCTCCCCATGGCTTTCCACTTGGTCCTTACCTATAAGAAGCCACTCCCCTGAGTTTTCTGTTAATCATTCTCTTGCTTGTTTATAAAAATCAAAAGTATATATAGTCTCTAGACAGTGTATTGGTTTGGCCTCTTTGGAGTCCCGTCCAGGCTGTCACATGTAGCTTCAGTGCATTCATTTCACTGCCATCGTATGGACCACGTGTCCATCTCTTCAACCCTTGGTGCCTGTCTGGGTAGCTTCCGGTCCTCTGCTATCACAGATGAGGCTCACAGAAGCATTCCTGTCCCCACCTGCAGGTGCACAAGTGCAGGGAGGGTTTTTAGGTTTATACCTAGGAGAGCAGGTCCTCAGCCCGATTGTAGAATATGTGTTTCTTTGCTTCTCCAGGTAATACTGCAACTGAGCCCGACCCTGTGGGGCCCCTGGGCACAAAAGCCCTTCTGTGACCCTCCATGTCCTGTCGGTAGGAAATAGGCCTCATTCGGCCTCCCTGACCTTTCAAACGGTTGCTAATCAGGGAAGGGAGGGGATGCAGAGACTGGAGAGGAGCGGTCTGGAGACCGCAGTGCAGCCTGGGGGCAGGGACCTGGTTCCTCCTCAAGGAACCCACGTAACAGTAGCTTTGAGCTCTTGTGCAGAACTAAAACCCTCAACAAAGCAAAGACATTAGCTACTTGATGAAGCAGTCTTCCTTCCTGAAAGAAGGACCCCCGAGCCAGATGTGGGGCCGCTAAACATCAGCTTTTAGGTAGAAAGCGAGCTACCATCTGCTCTCATCCTAATTCGTGGCCCTATTTTCTACTCCCCAACTATAAGCCCACTTCCTCCCTCTCCCAAGGGAGGCCACAGTCTTTAAGGCATCAGCCTGCTATGGCTTCCTTTGCCTGGCAGTGCAGGAAAGCTATTTTTTTCTCCTTCCCCCCAAACTCAGTCTCTGCATTTCTATTCGGCACCATTGGATGGACACAGAGTTTCAGCCACAATACCAGGGAACGTTGCAGAAGGATTGCACCAACTTGGCTCCTGCTGGAGGTGATGCAAGTTGCCTGTGACGCTCTCCCCACCCCCTTATCGTCCTCTTTGGTGGCAGTAAATCACCTTCTCTAGGTTCAGGAAACCCTGCCCACAGAGCAGCGTGTGACCGTGACATCCTGCTACACACTTGCGTGCACAAGCAGGACAGCACTTTTCCAGGGTGGAATCCACTCTGAGAACCTGTGTCAGAGTCCCCGATGCTGTGGGAGAGCCCACGTGCTTTAGCTGGACTGCTGGGCAGCTGTCTCCATTTCTGCTTCAAGGAAAAGGGCTGCAAACAAACTCAGTAGAGTGCGTGGTGCCCAGGCTGGATTCCTGGGCTAATCTCTTTAATGCCAATGTCAGGACATTCATCCTTGAAACGCATCCGTCATACTCTGCTCCATGGCCAAGAGCAATGCATCCTAAGGTTGGCTCCAGGAGTGACTTTTTTGCCCCCCTGCCCCCCCCCCCGCCCCCCACACCCGCTGCCCCAAGATCTAGTCCCCAGGTATGAAATCACTGCCCTACCTCATCTCCCTGGTTACGGAGAGGATGCTTATAAACCATCATCTTTTGTGCTGCCTCTTTCCAATGACAGGTTAGCCTGGGGAGGAAGATAAAGACATTTGCCACCAAGATGGTAATCACGAGTGGAAACGATGAAGACAGAGGAGGCCAAGAAAAAGAGAGTAAAGAGGAGAGTGTCTTGGCGATGCTGGGGATTATTGGGACCATTCTGAACCTCATTGTCATCATATTTGTATACATATACACCACGCTGTGAATGCCCAGCGGGTCCTCAGGCCTCCGGATGGCCGGAAGACGGGAGTCCTGTATGTCGGCAGATGAGTGACCGGACGCTGCGCCCACAAGCAGCCTTGACCTCCTCACACCGCTCCATCAGATGCACCTTCGAACTTGCTCAAGGGTCACCAAAATAAACGGATCCTTCTGCGAGGAGCAGACACTAAAGCACAATGAATCCAACAAAACTCACTCGCCCAGCAAGGAAGTCAGCAGGGGACCCGGAAGAGCGCTTGGAAGCCCAGCCTTTGATGCCATCAGGGAGCAGATGGGTGCAGAGGCTCATTATCCAAGAACCCTGACAGGTGTCTCGGACTCCAAAAGAGGAACGGGGCAGACGCAGCTCAGGGCGCATCTCCCAGGGCACGCGTGTCCTCCTCATGCCATGAGCTGTTTAGTACAAAAAAACCACAGGGACAATCCTTTGACAAGCATCCCATTCATCAAAAGTGTCTGACTATTTGATACCGGGAGATAACTTATTTTTCTTTTTTCATTGGCTTGATGTGTGTATCTGTTCATATCAAGGTTTATAAATATATATTTTTAATAAATGTGCTCTATTTTTTAGCATGAACCAAATACTTGGAGAGGCGCTCCTGGATCCATAGAGCTTTCCTTGGTTTAAGCTGCTTCAGCCCCTAGACTGCAGATGTTCTGTTGTGCATTCACTCTCGTCCTAACTCTCTCATCTTGAATCCTTTGCCGACTCTCTCCCTCTCGCTCTTTTCAGTCTGAAGGACGTTTTCTTCCCCCGTCATGCCAGCCGGGACCTTGGTTGGTGCATGTTTTAAGATTGTCCGTTGAGCGGCTCTTTGTTGTTATATCGGAGATGTCGAGCGATCGTGGGCATGTGGACCTCGGATGCACCGTTTCCTTACTGAGAATTACGCATGAACAAGGGCTGAGGGATAGATCAGCTTACATTTTTTTTTTTTTTTACAAGAGGACTGTGGAGGAAGAGTGCAACTACGTTGGCAGATCACCTCTAGGACAGAGCATAAAGCTTCTTATTGGCAGCATCGTGATCTCCTTCTTGTGACCGGTCATTGATCCGATTTGATATTGATCAGATTTGAATCGAATGGCCACATAACCATGAGAAGGATGGGAAGGAGAAGGGTGAAAGCTCAGCCTTAGGTGCATAATTCCTTCCTTAGTGAGCTGCCTGGGGTCCTTTTCAAGGCAGGTGGGGTGTGACTGGCACAGGAACTCCCGTCAGGCTTTCAGGACGCCCGTGTGACAGGCGACTTTTAAGGGCACCAGAAGGGGACGCAGCAGTCCCCCTAAAGGATTGCTGCATTTCTTCAAGCTTCTGGTTTACACCTACATGAAGCTTCTTCCTCCCTGGCAGGGACAGTTGAATAGATAGGAATTTCCCCCCATTCTCCTGGCTCCCTGAGGTAGGCCTTTGACTGGCTGCGGCGACAGGGCCTTAAAAAGAGGGTTAGAATTCCTTCTGCCAGTGCCAGCCTTGCCGTGGCGAAAGAAGCAGCGATCTGCCTAGTTGGTTTCAGATGATGCCCAGGAGGTCTTCCTCCCTTCAGATCTCTCCCTCCTGATGTGGTGGTGTCTGAATCCACCATTAGAGAGTCATTTCTTAGGCTCTGCCAAGGGCCCAGGCTTTTTTTTATAAGGCAAATGCCCTGAACACCTGGCTCTCATCAGGTGTCTTCTCTTCCCCACCAGAAGAAAGGAAGTTGATGTGCATTCAGGGCATGCTGTGTGTCAGGCGCTGTGCCAGACACTGTATTCCTTAAGTCATTGAATTCTCACGGTAGGTGAGAGAGGGAGTCTTCGCGCCATTTCTGGAAGAAGAAAGGAGGTCTCCGAAAGATCAGGAAATTTCCCTGAGAGCAGGTGGCTACCAGTGGTGAGTCAGGATGCAAACGTCCAATCTGTCTGATTCCCTGGCCCTGCGAAGGTTGGCCGAATGCTGGCAAAAGAGGGACTGGACCCAGGAAAGGGCCCTCAGGGGTCAGATGCAAACAGATGGCTTTGCTGAGGGCCAGCTCTGCACCCCCGCCCCCCATAAAATAACTGCTCCTGGAAACTCCTTGCACCCTGACAGAAGGCCATACATGTAAAGGTGAAAAACAAGAGGACGCTGCTTAGAAGAATAATGGACTGTCGGGGGAGGGAGCTGTCTCACAGGTTCTGTGTGCTTCTAGAAAGACTGTATGAGAATTCTGAACAGTGAACAGAGTAAACAATAAAGGTGCAATGGAAAAAAAAAAAACTATCGATGTCCTTTTTTTCCTTCCCTCCTTCACCAACATTTTGGTGTTTTTTAATTTTCTAATTTTTTTTGTTTTTAGGGCCGCACCTGTGGCATACGGAAGTTCCGAGGCTAGGGATTGAATAATCGGACCTGCAGCTGCCGGCCTACACCACAGTCACAGCAACGCCAGATCTGAGCTGCATCTGCAACTTACACCACAGCTGATGGCAAAACCGGATCCTTAACCCACTGAGCAAGGCCGGGGATGGAACCTGAAATCCTCATGGATACTAGTCGGGTTCTTAACCCACAGATCCACAACAGAAACTCCCCTGGTATTTTAAAAACTACATGTCCTTCCTTTACCTGTACATATATTTATTTTTTTTAAAAAATCACGCAAAATTGAAGGTGACTCTGATAAACTGAAACTGCTTTGTTTGGACTGAAGAAACCCCAGGGATTTTCCCAGTGTACTAGTTTGAAATTTATTGAGGAGAAAATTCGCCTTTCCAACCCTCTCAACAGCTCCATGATGGTTCTTAGAGATGGTCCGAATCCACAGCCTAGAAATAAAGCAGCCCGTTTGGTGACTGCCAGCCAAAGTGCAAGGAGAGTCTTGTTTCTATTCTAATTTAGCAAAGCCCGAGAACATGCACTGGGCAGAGCTTCCCTCAGGATCCCAAGGCATCCCAAGGGGGTGCGGTGGGGTCAGCTGGTGGCCTTGGGTCTTTAGAGTCCAAGTGCACTGAGCCTTGCCTTGGCACCAGTACAACCAAAAGGACACAAGGGCTGTACACCTCCCATCCATCCTAGGGACCCTCACAATCAACCCCGTGAGACTGGTGCCTGTCCCCAACTTACAGGATGAGGAGAAAGGCTGGTTGATTTTTCCAAGGTCACACAGCTGGAAACCAGCAGAATCAGACCTCTGGCTCTGTGTCTGTATGCCCTCCACACCACATAGGGTCTAAGCTGTGGGTCTGAGCTCACTGGAGCTATCTAGCTCCCACCAGGCCTGCCTCGCCTTGGTCACAACACAGCTGGCCTGTTCAGCCTGGCTGCGTCGATGCCTTTAACCTCTACCCCAGAGAGAACCAGGTATGAGTGCCAGTCTGGCCTGGTGGTCTGGGGCTGCAGGGTGCTTGCTGATGGCCAGAAACAGCCTGGGCCTGAATCCCATCTCTGCCTCATATGATCTAGGTGACCACAAGCAGTTCACACCAGCTCTGTGAGCCTCGGTTTTCCTCATCTGTAAATAGGGAGTGCTAATGCCCCCCCCCCCCAGTCCCATCAGGTAGGTGTTTTTACCTCGCTTAACTGATGCAGAAAGCGTGGCCTGGAAAGGTGGTGAGTCGACTTAGCAAAGCCCCTGGGACCATGATGTCATCGGCCTGGGTTGCAGAAGCTGCTCCCTTCACCTTTGCAGCCAAGAGGGTCACTTAAAGCCTCAAATGAGGATCCTCAGGGGGTCTGAGTTCCAGTGGTGGGGAGAGGATGCCCAAAGACCTTCAAGTCCAATGTGAGGGCCTTGAATCGCAGGAGGGTGGAGGAGGGCTCGGGGCCCCTGTGCTGCTCCAGGATGGAATGAGGACCAGCAGAGGGCCATGCTCTAGTATTTTTTTTTTTTTCTTTTTATGAACCAGTAGCCAACTGAGGCCTAGACAAGACCAAGTCCTGAAGTCACATAGCTCGGTAGTCTAGGGGTCTCAACGGTAGCACAGGATAGGAAAATGAATAGAGATTTATTCCAGTAAAAAGGGCTTCCAATTATTAGGGGCTGGACCACAAGCCCTTTCCCATTGCTTGTTTCTGGAATTTCTGTGCAGTGCAGATGGCTTCTCAGAGAATCCGGAGCCCTGTCCCTGCCTTGTCTTCAGGAACATGACAGCCTGACCCCAAGGGACCGGAGAGGCCCTTTATGCTAGTAACAGAAGAGGGCTGATGGACACAGCAACTCAATCCTACTCCTTCATTCTTGTCTTTTCATAAATCACGCATGTATGGTTATAGTTGAAAAAAATTACAATTATAAAAATTCTACAGAATTAACTTTCTAAGTCAACTATACTCCAATCGTGTTTATTTTTTTAAATTCTACAAAATTGAAATGAATTCTAGAGAATTAAAAGAATCTCCAAATACCACCACCTTCAGGCAACCACTATTACTATCTAACATAGAAATTATAGGCCAGGTGGCCTGCATATCTGTTTGGTGGGACCATTTTCCTTGCAACTTTAAAATACTGTTGCCTTTAGGGAGGGACACTTTAGGCCACTGTCCCCAGGTTCCCTGGGACAGCAGACAGCTTCCCTCATTTCTGTTCCTTGCTGGCTCCAAAGACATTCCAGACGGCCATCCCCAGCAGCCCGACGGACAGTTCCCCATAAACAGGAGGTCGAATATAATGATTTTTACAAACTGTGCCATGCTGTGAACGTGGCTCCCAGACATTTTTTCATTAACAACTGTGAATGCATTTCCCTACCCAGCAATCTGTTTAGGCAAACCACGTGTGAGGGCCGCTGGTATTCTGTTGTTGAGATGTACCACCTTGTATTTCTCATCTTCTTCCTGTTGGGCCTCTAGGTGATTGTCGGTGTTTGCTGTGAACCCTCAGCCTTGCCCGTTAAAGCATCCCAGATATTGCCTTCACCTTCCCTGGGACCCCTTAGAGAGGTCTGTGGGGTATCCTTTACAACAGGCTTCCAGGGCTGCATCTGGATAAGTCCTTGTTTCCCAGCCTAAACTGACGGAATCAGAAGGATGCTTATTAAAGGTGCACATCTTCAGGCCTCTCTCTGGTTAATAACTCTTGCCTGGAGCCTGGTCTGGGGTCTTTCTACTGGGTCTCCCATATGAGCAGGCATAGTTGGAGCTGTTGATCCAGAGGAACCCAGGTGCCTGATTCTGAGACCCGGGAACTCTGGTGGTTGTGCTGGTCTTAGGCATTCCATGTCCTTTCACCTTTGTTTCCTCATCTGTAAAAAGCCCATCTTAATTTCTGCATTATGAAAGTCGATGAGACCAGGCAGATACAGCTCCCAGCAGAAAGGAGCAAAATCACAGTTGGGTAGGCTCGTTATGTCCACTGGCCATTACATCTCTGTGCTCAGGGAGTTCCCATTATGGCTCAGCGGTAACAAATCCTAGTAGTGTCCATGAGGATGTGGGTTCAAGCCCTGGCCTCACTCCTTGGGTTAAGGATCTTGCATTGCTGTGGCTGTGGTGTAGGCTGGCAGCTGTAGCTCTGATTCAGCCCCTAGCCTGGGAACTTCCATATGCTGTGAGTGCGGCCCTAAAAAGCCAAAAAAAAAAAAAAAATGTGCTCAATGCAGGGGAAAGCAGCACTGGAGTTGCAGTTCTGATCAACAGTTCTCTACATGCGTCACACACTGGCTCTAAGTACCGTTTACTAAAGAAACACTGGGCCAAACCCTTCTTTTCATATGGCTTCTAACAAACAACTATGTTTATCTATATGGAAACAATTCTCATCTGTCTGTCTCGTTCTCTCCCACATTCCCCTCTCTCCTTCCTTCTCTCTTTCCCTTCCTCAGTCCTTTCTCCTTCTCTCCTTCCTCAAAGCCCCAGGGCCCCAGCTCACTTTTCTTCCCCTCACTGTGGCCATTGCCCATGTTTAGTCTCGGGGCTCTCTGTTTGCAGCCCCCCGCAGAACATCAGAACGCCTACCCTCCTCCTTTGTTCTTCATTGTTCTTCATAGAAACAATCCCATGGGCCATTTAAGCACTTTCCTAATAGCTACTTAGGAGCCCAGACTGTCAATGATAATGTCAGGTATGGAAAGAGAACGTTCCAGAGCCACAGCTCCTGCTTTCTCTCCTGAGAGAACTCTCCTAGAAGACCCTGTGGCCCCCATCCCCAGGGGGTGAAGGACTTCTATATGGGATACTCCCAGAAACCCTTGTGGGCTGGGCTACCCTCTGGCTGCATAGTGATTCTTCCCTCCTGTGGGAAGCAGATGGAATGAACAGACTGTTAATATTTTCTGTTGTTTATAAGCAAGTTATACCAAACTGTGTACACTTTTCACAGAAGGGCTACATATTGCCAGGAGAAATGAGGTTACATAATATCTAAATTTTCCACTACGAAAGTCTTTGTTAAGAGGCGTACTTATTTGCCCTTGTCTATTGTTTTCTTCTTTTAGCAGCCACGCCTGCTGCATATGGAAGTGCCTGGGCTAGGGGTCAGATCAGAGCTGCAGCTGAGGTCTGTGTCAGAGTCACGGCAACAAGGGATCCAAGCCGCATCAGCAAGCTACGCTGAAGATCTTTAAACCCACTGAGCAAGGCCAGGGATCAAACCCACATCCTCACAGAGACTATGTTGGGTTCTTACCCTGTTGAGCCACAACGGGAACTCTTACCCTTGTCTATTTCTATTAGACAATAGCAGGGAAACAGTTGCAGAATGAGGTGAGTCCTGATTGGAGGTCTCTAAAGCAAGGTGATAAATGATCAGCACACCTCTCCCTACCTGGGACAAGCAGCCTGCCAGGTATGCAGAGACCTGGCTCCAAAGCTTGGATGTTCAACTGTGTCTCCTGCTCCTAATCATTCAAGGATAGCAAAACTCAATGCCCTATTCGGACAGTTGATGCATCCCACCCCCACCCCCAGCCAAGGGCAGGAAGCCAAGGGTAACAGCTGAATAGTCCTAAACATTGTAGCTAGTAAGCAATAAAAGGACAACGTTTTAAACTAGTACCTGTCTCACTGGGACTAAAGGAGTCAAAGGTAGGTCAAGTAGGGGGTTCCTCTTGTGGCTTAGTGGGTTAAGAACCTTGCTACTATCCATGAGGATACAGGTTCAATCTCTGGCCTCACTCAGAGGTTAAGGATCTAGCATTGCCATGAGATGTGGTGTAAGTCACAGATGTGGCTCGGATCTCGTGTTGCTGTGGCTGTGGTGTAGGCCAGCAGCTGCAGCTCCAATTTGACCCCTAGCCTAGGAATTTCCATGTGCCACAGGTGCAGCCCTAAAGAGAGGGGATTTAAAAGTTAGGTCAAGTAGAGGTGAGACAGCCTTAATTATGACAGGATCTAAAGGTTCTTCCTCCTCCTCAAATCTCCCTGACCTGTAAGCTGACATCTTTCTCGTAATCAGGAAGATGCTTCTGTCCTGAAAGGCCAAAGGCTGGACTAATGACCCATTGGTGTGGACCAGCCACAAATCAAGCTACTGGGATGCTTATAGGTCACTGAACCTCTGGGACCTCCAGTCCAGAAAAGGTGGACCTCAGACACTTCTTATAAACCTGCATCTTCCAGAATAAATGCATAGTTTCCATGGGAGTCCATACCTGGTTACCTTAGCTAACCCCTTGGTCAGGCCCCAGAGATCCGTTCTTAGAAAGGAATCAAGCCACACTCCCCACTGTGGTTGTCCTTCCCTTGGTTGAATCACCTTCTCACCATCTGAGCCCCTCTTGTCCCAGCCTCTGAGGACATGACAAGGTTGGCCATGATTTTTCCCCCCCTTGGTCACTTTGTTTTCCATTCTAAAGAGTCCACTTTAGTGTTTTTAGTTCTGAAGACTCTGCTGCAGAACTTTAGGTTCTGAAGTTCTAAAGATTCTGCCTCTGGATTAAAGAGACGTGACTTCGGCTTCAACGTGGGGTTCTGGTTTGATGTTGGCTTGGTCACCCCTGCTGCCTGATAGTTCTTTCGTCCCACACTTTCCCCCAGAAAAGTCAGTGGATCATTCCATTGCCTGTGGGTATTTGAGCAATAAGCATGCACAGAAATCCCATCATTCACTCCTCACCTTTCCACCTTCTCATGTGTTTTGAGGGCCAGGATGTCATCCAGAAATGGAAACAGGGGTTTAAAACCTGAAACTCTGCCGTAAGTCTTTTTTTTTTTTTTGTCTTTTTGCCATTTTCTTAGGCAGCTCCTCTCTTAGGAGGTTCCCGGGCCAGAGGTCAAATTGGAGCTGTAGCCTCAGGCCTACACCAGAGCCACAGCAATGCAGGATCCAAGTCGCGTCTGTGACCTACACCACAGCTCACGGCAATGCCTGGTCCTTAACCCAATGAGCAAGGCCAGGGATCGAACCTGCAACCTCATGATTCCTAGTTGGATTCGTTAACCCCTGAGCCACGACGGGAACCCCTGCCTTAAGTCTTAATTCTGGCACCAACTGACTATTGATCTTGGACCCTCAAGATTTCATTTTCACGTCATGCATTGAACAAATCCAGTCTCCCAGCGTAGGTGTGCAGATTACATGCTTATGTAATAGCACTTGGGGAACTAAGGCCTGTGTGCTACTATTCGCTATTAATAACAGCAATTAAAAAGTCTGTGTTTAAAAATCTTTTTTTCCACTAAGGAATAACGATAAGAATATAAGAATCAGATTCAGTGATGTTTCAGAGTCCTTTTACTACAGCTCTGATTCGACCCCTAGCCTGGGAACCTCCATATGTCGCAGGCGTGGTGCTAAAAAGAAAATGAAAGAAAGAGAGAGAGGGGAGGGAGGGAGAGAAGAAGGAAGGGAAGAAAGAGAAGAGAAATTTTATTAGGAAGACAAAAGGGTGTGTGTGTGTGTGTGTGTGTGTGTGTGTGTGTGTTGTGAACAATGGCAGGATGGGAAATTTTATTTATTTTTATTTTTTTATTTATTGTTTTTGTCTTTTTTGCCTTTTCTAGGACCGCTCCTGTGGCATTTGGAGGTTCCCAGGCTAGGGGTCTAATTGGAGCTGTAGCCACCGGCCTACACCAGAGCCACAGCCACTCGGGATCCGAGCAGCATCTGCAACCTACACCGCAGTTCACAGCAACGCTGGATCCTTAACCCGCTGAGCAAGGCCAGGGACCAAACCCACAACGTCATGGTTCCTAGTCAGATTTGCTAACCACTGCGCCACAATGGGAACTCCCAGGATGGGAAATTTTAATAGTCGGCACGTGTAGATAGAACTTGCCATGTACCGTGACCCTGTGTATTCCAGGTGCTCCTCAGTGGAATCTTCGTGGACTGGAGGAAGCAGATGAAGACCAGCCATGAGTCTCAGTCAGGAATTAGCACATCCTTCCTGAACTCCGGCCAGTGCTCATGTCCCTTCTCCTGCCTCTTTACTTTTCCAGGAGAAGACAGAGCCGTAGTCTGGGCTGCTGGAAGAGGTCATAGGGGTCTTTGTCTCCACTACCTTCCTACAGTAGATGGCATTTAAATTTCTGAGGTATGTCATTTCCGTGCACCTCAGCTTTCTTATCTGTGAAAGAGGAGGCTGTCCTGCAAAAAAATCAGTGAGATTTACACATCATGAGTGTCCAATGCCTAGCGTGGAGCTTGACACAAAGAAGGTGATCACCAAGTAGCAGTTATTATGATTAGTTCCCTAAGACAAGGGAGTCAAGGGCTCCACTCAGCTCCTCTAAAGTCAGCCTTAGTAACCACCTCACCCAGCACGACAGCCTAGACCCCTCTGGCTAAGTGACCCGACATTGGAAAGTGGAGGACTTGAAGCATCCTGTTACTTACTAGTTGTGTGCCCATGAGACAAATTACTTGTCTGAGCACTTTCTTCTCCTTCTTTTTCTTTTTAGGGCCACACCTGCAGCATCTGGAAGTTCCCAGGCTAGGGGTTGAATCAGAGCTGTGCTGTCAGCCTACACTACAGCCACAGCAACACTGGATCCGAACAGCATCTGTGACCTACACCACAGCTCACGTCAACGCCAGATCCTTAACCCACTGAGTGAGGCTAGGGGTGGAACCCACATCCTCATGGATCCTAGTTGGGTTTGTTGCCACTGATCCATGATGGGAACTCCTGAGCACTTTTTTCTTAGAGGCAGTGATATCAGAAGAGAATCCCCAGGAATGTATACCAAGACTTATTGTTCCTTCTTAAATGAAAATACTTCCGTTGTACTGTATATAACTCTAACTCTGTCTCCAATAGTTTGGATGCAGGATAATTTGAGAGTCTCATTCTAGAGCCTCCCTCCTGTTTCCTTGCCTCCTTCCAAAGCTGGTCTTTAGCTGGTGGACACCAGTATGGAT
Organism: Phacochoerus africanus; assembly: GCF_016906955.1. Classification (NCBI taxonomy): domain Eukaryota; kingdom Metazoa; phylum Chordata; class Mammalia; order Artiodactyla; family Suidae; genus Phacochoerus; species Phacochoerus africanus. Next base: position 119,746,113 of record NC_062552.1, read on the forward strand.
GGGGTGTACTTGCTGTTAGGGCTGACACCTGTTTGTTTGTTTGTTTGTTTGTTTTTAAATGGCCACAACTGAAGTTTATGAAAGTTCCCAGGCCAGGGGTCAAATTGGAGCTACAGCCTGCCAGCCGATGCTGCAGCCACGGCAACATCAGATCCGAGCTGCATCTGTGATCTGTGCTGCAGCTGGTGGCAATGCTGGATCCTTAACCCACTGAGGGAGGCCAGGGATCAAACACACATCCTTATGGACCCTAAGTTGGGTTCTTAACCCCCTTAGCAAAAATGGGATCTTCCTGACACCTGTTCTTATTGGTTGGTATGCCATTCTCATTAGCTAGTTCTCGTGCCATACAGATGAGTAGGTAAGTTATGTTACAGTTAGATTATTTTGGCTGTGTCCACAGCATGAGGAAGTTCCCAGGCCAGGGATCAAACCCAAGCCATCGCAGCAACAATGCTGAATCTTTAACCATTAGACCACCAGGGAACTCCGAGAAGGTATTTTAAATAGTATTTTGCCTCAGGCTTCCTAGAAGAGGTCAACATACTCCTTCCTTTGCTATATCCTCTCCCACTATCCCTCAACCTCCATCAGCCTCCACCACTTCCCATGTTTCCTGCCAGGTAGAAGAATCCTTCAGACAAACCCCATGGCAGAAGTTTACCCACTGTTGCTCCCTATCACAAGATGTACCTGTGAAGAACCAATACTGACTCACAGGCTTTGAAAAACTTATGGTTTCCAAAGGAGACAGGTTGGGGGGTGGGGGGATGCACTGGGGGTTTGGGATAGAAATGCTATAAAATTGGGTTGTGATGATCATTGTACAACTATAAATGTCATACAATTCATTGAATAGGAAAAAAAAAGGTATACCTGTCATGATGCCATCCATTCCTAAATTCCCCTTCTGGCTGAGGAGGCCTCACAAATAGTATTCTGCAGGAAACACAGTGTCAGGCTCTTCTCAGCTCAGAAAAAGCTTCTGTTTGGTCCAGGGATAAATGATTGACCCAAGGGTGGCCATTCCATTGACAAGCCAAGGACCTTGATGTATGCAACCTGGCTCAAAGAGATGGCTTAGGCCAATGCAATTTCCAAAAGATCTAAGTAGAAGTTTCCAGGAAGGAGCTAGGTCAAAAGGATAAATACATTGAAAGCTTCTGTGATATACAGATGGCTGGGCACAGCCTGAAGCCTCAGGGAACAGAAGAGGCAAATGAAGTATATGGACAGTGTGATGGACTGAATTATTGATTCTAATTTTTTATCCATATATAGTGGTAACATATATTCTCCTTCCTCTTCCCCCTTCTCATGGTTAATTCTCCAACCTTTACTTTGAGTTTGGCTCCATAACTTGTTTTAGCTAAAGAAATACTAGTGAAGGTGATGCAAATAGCAGTTTAGAATGTGCTTCTGCATTTGGGTTTTCTCCCTTAAGCTTCTGACAGAATCATGAGAGAGTATATTCTGGGTACCTGCCACCATGGCCACCTGAGAATGAAAATGAGCTTCCAGCATCAGAGTTTCCCCAGCCAACCTACACCTGCAGGCTGAGCCTCTTGTCATCTTATAGACAGGTGATTGAGGAATAAATTGTCATTTCTGTATACCATGGAGATTCTATGGTTGTTTTTCAGCTATAGCTAATACCAGCAAAGTGAGCTGAAAACACCACGACAGGAAAAATTTATTTCTGATGCTTCCAGGTCTGAGTTTTCCTGAACCCAGCATGCCCCCTTTCCTCCTCTTGAGTTTCTGTTGAGTTATTTTTGTTTGTTCAATAAATTCTTATTTTCATTCAAGAAAGTAGTCTTATCAAGAGACAGATTCAGTTTTGTGGGGCCAGCCGTTCCTACAATGTGGGGCCCTCCTGAAGAAAAAGAATACAAAATTACAAATGCAGAATTAGGCATGAAAGTGAACCCTTATTTAAGATGATTGAAAACCTCACAATGAATTACTTTATTTTAAAAATCTGAGCAGACCTCTATTTCTGACGTTGGTGGAGTAATTCATACCAGATCAGCCTTCTTGCTTAAACAACTGAAATCTAGACAAACTATATGAAGCTACTGTTTTCAACATTATTTGTCAACAGGCAGCACAGAACTTTGATTCCTAGAGAAGGGAAACACATGAGATGAGCCCCAAAATCTTTCTGGTTTTCTGACTGTAGGAAGTATCTGGATCATAGCTTGGGAGAAAGAGCCAAAGCAGAGTATAAAAACTCAGTCTCGGAGTTCCCGTCGTGGCGCAGTGGTTAACGAATCAGACTAGGAACCATGAGGTTGCGGGTTCGCTCCCTGCCCTTGCTCAGCGGGTTAACGATCCGGCGTTGCCGTGAGCTGTGGTGTAGGTTGCAGACACGGCTCGGATCCCGCGTTGCTGTGGCTCTGGCGTAGGCCGGTGGCTACGGCTCCGATTCGACCCCTAGCCTGGGAACCTCCATATGCCGCGGGAGCGGCCCAAAGAAATAGCAAAAAAAAAAAAAAAAAAAACACCTCAGTCTCACTGAGCTGAAGAGGCAGAAACCAGAGTTTGGAGGTGCTGAGGTACCTGTAATCTGCAGTGCACCATTTGGAGACAGGGGAATTGCCTAGGGAAAGAGCTCCATAAATCTGCATGGGGGTCCACTTTAGTCTTTGCCAGATTATATACTATCCATGGGAAGGGTGGGACTCTGCTGCTTGACAGAGAGTCTGACAACAACCACTGGAACTTTGTAAGCTGAACAGAAACCCTGCATGTCAAACAGAGCTGGGATATATAGCAATGCCAATTCCCCAGAATAGAGAAACTCTGATAAACGCACCAGGCATTCAACTGAGGGCCAAAAATTTACACCATAGGATTAGGGTTGCTCTAACTCCCAAACAAATCTTAAAAACAAGTCTATGAAAACAAGCATGCCAGTGTCTCAGTAAATTAACTGTCAGATAGGACACAATGTAACACTGTATAAAGATCGATCTATCTATCTATCTATCTATCTATCTATCTATCTATCTATCTATCAGCTGTGGCAATAAAATTTGGATTCCCAGCAATGTAGTATTCACAATTTCTAATAAAAGATTTGTACAAATACAAAACAAGAAAATGTGAAAAACAATCCCAGAGATTTTGGAATTAGCGGGAAAATACTTCAAAGCAAATGTTATGTAAATATGTTACAACTTTAAAGGAAAAGATGGATGTAATGAGTGAACAGATGAGACATCTCAGTAGAGAAGTAGAGTTATATAAAAGGACCAATTGAAAAATACAAAATCTAAAGTAAAGATTCAATGGATAGGGTTAACAAGAGTTTGGACATATGTAAGATCACTAAGCTTAAAAACAAGGTCATAGGAACTATGGGAACTATACAAACTGATATAGAAAGAGAAAAATGGCTGAGAAATAATTACAGAACCTCACTGACCTGTATAACAAGATGAAGAATTCTAATACACAGGTAATTGGGGTCACAGAAGGAGAGGAGAGAAAGATTAACACAAAAAGTTTTTAAATAATGGCCAAAAATATTTCCCATTTTACGTGAAAATATTTGCCTCAGAGATCCTAAAACTCATCAAATCCTAAGCAGATTAAACACAAAATCATACTAAGATTCATCATAATCAAATTACTGAAAACCAGTGATAAAACAATATTTTTTAAGAAACTGGGGGTTGTGATAGAGAACACATGAATTCCTTCAAAAAAGAAAAAAAATAATGAGAAATAACATTGACTTCCCTTCCTATAGAATAAAAGATAGATGACAATAAATTATATGTTTAAATGCTGAAAGAAGAGACAAAAATGGGCAACCTCAAATTCTGTGCCCAGAAAAATATCCTTTAAAAATAAAGACAAAAATCAAGAATTTTCAGAAAGTCAAAAGCTGAGAGAATGCACCAGAATCCTATTAGAAGAACTACATTATACCAAAAATGTTAAATCCTTCCTGCTGAGGGCATATCATACTAGATGGAAATGGACTCACAGGAAGAATGAAGATTCCCAGAAATAGTAAGTATAAGGTAAGTATTTTTCTTAAAACAAAATTTTCCCTTTCTTAATCTGTTCAAAATATAATGCACTCTTTAAATAAAATATAATAACGATATAGTGAGAGGACTATGACACAGGTAGAAGTAAAGTGTATGAAAATGAAGAATGTGAAGAATTGAATGGAATTACACTGTAGGTAAGGTTCTTACCTTACATGTGAAGTGATGTAATTTATACATGATAACCTGTGATAAGTTAGAGATGCAGATTGCAATTTCTAAAACCACAATGAAAATTTTCTTTAAAATAGATATAGATAGAAAGCCAATAAATGAAATATAATAATATCCCAGCTAGTGCAATAAAGAACTAAAAATAAATGAGTTGTAAAGATGAGATCGGAAAAAGCAAAAACCATCCTCACTCACAAAAACTACAATTGTTCATAGAAAATCCGAAGGAATTTGCAAAATAACTACCAGAACTAATGAAAGAATTTAACAAGGTTGTGGAATATAAAGTCAATATACAAAAATAAATTTTATTTTATATGCTAGAAATGAGCAAACGGAAAATAACATTAAACATAACATTACCATTGCATCATAAAACTTGCAATAAGCGTCTATGGAAAATCAAAGCTCTCACATAATCTAAGCATCCACACGAAGAAGCTATACAGAGATGAGCCAATTAAAAAAGTAGAAAGAAGGAAATAACAAAGGTAAAAGAGCAAAGTCAATGAACAGAGAACAGAAAAATAGGAAACGCAGTCAATGAAACCAAAAGCTGGTTCTATGAAAAGATCAATAAAGTTATAAATCTCTAGCAAGACTGACCAAGAAAAAAAGAAAGAAGACACAATTTACCAGTATCAGGTATGAAAGAAGACATCACCATACACCCTAGAGACATTATAATGATAATAATGCCATGTGATAAACAATTACAGGTCAATAAATTTAACAACATAGAAGAAATGGATACATTCCCTAAGAGACACAAGTTATCAAACCTGATGCAAGAAGAAATAAAAAATCTGAAAGCTTTGTACCTATTAAAGATATTCAATTTGAAATTTAACACCCCCCCCCCAGTAAGAAAACCAGATAGCTCCTTTTGTAAAGTCTGTCAAAGACACAAAGAAGAAAAAAAAATACAGTATGCCAAGAAAGAATATAATGTAGGTAGGAGCATTTACCAACTCATAAAACTTTCCATATGAACCAAACTCAGACAAAGACATTTGAAAACAATAACAGCAAAACAGCAACAAAAACCCACCCTACACACCGTTACTTCTCATGGATATAGAGGCAAAAATCCTTTTAAAACTAGCAAATCACATTTAGCAATATATAAAAAAGAACAATGTGCTGTGACAAAGTGAGGTTTATTCCAGATAGGCAATAATATAGCTCGATGCTAACAGAATAAAGGAGGAAAACATAAGATCATTTCATCTCAATAGATGCAGAAAAAGCATTTGACAAAATTGAAGACAATTTTTTTAATGAGCAAAAGAGTTAAATAGAAATTTCACAAAGGAAAATATACACATGACTAATAATCATAGCAAGATTTCATTGATCATCAGGAAAATGAAAATTTGAAATGTCAGCTACACAGTCACATTTAGAAAAAAGGTTTTTCATTTGTTGTCTTTTTTCTTTTTTTTAGGGCCAACCCACAGCATATGGAAATTCCCAGGGTAGGGGTTGAATCAGAGCTGCAGGTACCAGCCTACACCACAGTTCATGGCAATGCTGGATCCTTAACCCACTGAGCGAAGCCAGGGATCAAACCTCAGTCCTCATGGATACTAGTTGGGTCGTTACTGCTGTGCCATGACAGGAACGTCACAGAATAAAATTTTTGCGTGTGTGTCATCTCAGTCTCAAAACATTTGCTAGGCTCTGTAAGATTGTCACCCACAATGCAAGGCTTAAACAGTTTTGTAATACACACATCTTCTCATTACTTACAGTCTAAAATCCAAGTTGTCATGTGTGCTTAAAATCTTCCAACTAGGAGACTCTGGAAGCTTGAAGGAATCGGAAAATTTCCAGATAAACTCCTTCCTTGAATATCTCTAACCTTATTGCTCCTCTCCATTAGCTCTGTATTCCCAGGGCTGGGAGCCATAGCTCCTGTTCATGTTAAGAATCCGTCTATGGCCTTGCACTTTTGTCACAAGGCCAGTTAAACCCGTTAAATGAGTGACAACTTTCCTGGAAGCTCTTTCTGCACTGGGCAAGCTAACAACAGCTTCACTATATCTGAAAGTAACTGACTGACATCCATTTGTTCCACAAAACTAAAAATAAATGTGTCCCTCACTCAGCATCCTTGTAGCCAGATACTGAAGATGATCACAGCCACTCCAGTGTCATCTGACACAAGGGAAAGTGTGATGGAGGGGCAATCAGATTGGTAAGACAGCTGTGTTAACCAATTGTGGTTTAAATATTTCATTTTTGCCAAAGCTTAGGAGCCTGTGGATGCATTGCTAGTGGCCTACGGAGGGCCTTGTGAAAAACACATTCAGATCTGAGAAGTCCTGAAACGTTGGCTTTGTTGGATTGGGGGGAATCTGCTACTGGATCTTGTAGTGGGTACCCACAGCCTTGTTTTTGCCAAAACAGAGCTCATTCTTCTGCATGGTGCTCTTCTCTTAGTTGACATGATTCTAGTAAGGAGCTGTCATCTTCTTCCAGATCCTACTCTCTGTACCTTCCCTTCCTCTTGTGGCTTATTGGTGAGTCAACCAGAGTAACCTCCTACATAGCCAGCTTGAATGGTCCAGGGATAGTCATCAGCACCAAGCTGGGACAATTAGGCTAAAGATTAGGAAGGAGTATCTTCCCCTTGAATGACAAAGCTATGACATCATCATCATCGTCATCATCATAGCTAAAATTTACTGAACACGGAGTAGTATTTGCAACACTTTATGGGGTAGTTTCCAATATCATCGACATTTTACAGTTGGGAACACTGAGGCTTGGAGAGAGTAACAGATTTGCTGATGGGACAGAGCCAATAAGTAGAAAAACTGCAGTTTGAGCCCAGGCAGGTGGACATGCTTAACTACCCTCCATTGCTCATTTGATTTCTGGCTATGGAAGGAAGCTGGTCTAGGAGATGGGAGCTACATCCAGTAAAACACAAAGATGTGTAGGAGTCCCTCAGACCCAGGGCATCACTTCCCTTCCAGAACCATGGTCCTGGGAACTTCAAAAAGTTTGTGTTACCTGTCACTAGCAATCAAAAGGGCCTGACTCAAAACAACTCAGAATATGTTCTCACACTCTTTCTAGGTCTGTGTACAATAGGATAGAAGCAAAGGACATAAACCTACTCTGAGATCCTGAGACCCCAAACAATACCTTCCCTCCTGATTATCCTTTACGTAACACACCTGATTACAAAATTCTGATTTCCATCTTGCTTGCTGACCTGTGGATCTTCCTCAGCATCCAACCCCCACAATGTGCAGCATGCATGGATCCATGCATTTACAATCACACATAGCCAGGGGGACCTTCGATATCCTCTAGCTCACCCCTCCCTCTGTTTTATAGTTGGGGAGACAGGCTCAAGCATGGGAAGTAACTGGCCCAAAGTCACACTCAGAAGAGGTGGTATGGCCAAATGAGAACTGCCAGCCTCCCTAATGACACCAGGTGGAAGGGCCAGACCTGCATGGCTCCTACATTTTGGGCTGCTTTGGGCTACAGCCTGTCTACCTCTCTAGAGGATGTGGCTGCCAGCTGGTGGGAAAAAGACACAGCCTATTTTCCTGATGTCACTTGGAAGTCTGGCCCTTTTTCTGGCCAAGTAGTGTGGTATATTTGTTTTCTTCGTTAACAGCCAGCCACTGGGTTTATCTCCTGAGAATCCTTGTCCAAATAGAGACTATTTTGGCTTCATAAATCTGGCACACAGAATGTCACGTATATAAAGAATTGGATTTGTTCCAAAGTCCAGATTTGTGCAAACTCTTCCAAATGTCCATCCATTGGCTGTAACTCCAGATTTTGGGCATTATCAACCCCACAGGGCTGTGCAACTTGTCAAGTGACAATGAAGATGGAACTAGGTATGGACCACATGGCAGGGAAGACTGGGGCAAAGCCAGCTGAGTTCAAATCAAGGGACAGGAGCAAAGGAGCTGTAACTTATTGGAAGATTGTATAGCACAGAGATTAAGACCAAGGTCCTAGAGTTTAGCTCTCTAGGTTCAAACCCTGTATTTACTAACCAGAAGACCTTGACAAGTTCCTCAACTTCTTTGTGCTTTAATGACCTTCCCTGTGAAACCAGTGTTAACAACACAGCCTGCTACATAGGCTTGTTGTCAGAGTTGACTGGGTTTTCACATGTATAAATAACCAAGAACAGTGATTCACTGTTAGGATCAAGGACATGCCATGGGTCTGTGCAAATCACTGCCTCACTGGGTCTCCATCAAAACCCCCGTGAAGTGCTTTTGAAAGCACATTGGTGAGAAAACAGAGAATTGAGGAGGAGATATCCTTCATCCCTCAATCCTATGGACAGAGCTTCCAAGTCTTCATCGTCACTCTGGTCCTTTCTAAGTTAGCTTTGAGGTCAAGCTATCTTTAAGTCAGTTTCCATTTCCAACATTCCCCTAGAGCTACACAGAAATTACACCACGGGATCTCTAATATCTTGGACTGAAGCACCAAGATACAACAGATATTAGATATCAAATGGGTGTTGGGATAGCCCCTTGCTCACATTGAGGGTATAAATGCTTATGCCTAGAGCTTGGGGAAGGGTTTACCAGGGTATGTCTTTGGAAAAGACTTTGAGGACAGGGACTCCATCTCTTTTTGTTTGTTTGTTTGTTTTTTGTTTGTTTTGTTTTTGTTTTTTTGGGGGGGCTGCACCTATGGCATGTGGAAGTTCCCAGGCTAGGAGTCGAATTGGAGCTGCAGCTGCTGGCCTACAGTACAGCCACAGCAATGCAGAATCTGAGCAACATCTGTGACCTAAACAGCTCACAGCAATGCCAGATCCCTGACCTACTGAGCGAAGCCAGGAATCAAAGCCACATCCTCATGGGTACTAGCTGCGTCCTTTACCCACTGAGCCACATTGAGAACTCCTCCCCTTTCACCTCTAAAGATGAGTGTCAAGGAGATGACTCCGAGAGTAAATTGGGTCTCCTATGGGTTGGAAGCTGGTAACACCTGCCTCAGCGTTTGACTCAGGATCCCTTAAATTTAAAGCAGGATCACCATGTAGAAGAAACCTATAGAACTGACTTATCTGAGTCCCCTGATTCAGCCACACCTGATAACAATGAGCTTCTGATTTTCATAACTGATACATTTCTTTCTTTAATTAAGTCAATTTTCAATGGGTTTCTGTTATTATTATTCCAGATTCTTGGCTGCATTCTTAGAAATAATGATATATCCCATTCTAAGATGGGATCTGAGAACTTTTCAAAAATTCCTCAAGTTCTGTGCTGTCATCCCTGGGGACGGGAATGAAGGGGTGCTGAGAAAATAAAGCCAATTAGCACAATGGATTTTTCATGATCAGGATCCCCCCGAACCAATCTGGTTTATAGGTGTCAGTGTGAAGCTGGAATGTGACGTGACCTGGAATGGGATTCCAGGGTTCCTTTCATGTCATTCAATGCAGCAGCATTTATTTAGCACCAACTGTGTTCAGGACATTGTGCATCACACTTCAGGGTGGGGTGGGGGTCATAGTGATGAATAAGGTATAGCCTCCGATTCTCAAGGCATCTCTCTGTTGTGAGGGGAGTACATCCCCGTTGAGGCAGCCTAGGATGCAGGCCACAGAGGGAAATGACCATTGCAGGACAGGATGGGGAGGGCAAGTAGCAGGGGTATGGGGTGGGGAAGTGGTATCATTCCAGTCAGGGAGAGAATGACCATCACCTTAGGCGGCCAGGCCCTCTCAGTCCCAGTCTTTATGGGGATGCTAAAGATAACACTTCCTTATTTCCATCTCAGCAGAATTTATTGCTACAGAAGTTCAAGTGCACACGGTCTCTCTGTGTAAGACGGCAGCTCTGTGCTTGATCTGTGACACAGTAAGAAGCCTCCAACCCTGGGCAGGAGGGCCCCTCCTGTGGGGCCAGGTTCTTCTCTCCTTAAGGCCTTTGCCTTTGCCCCTCCTTCATCTGAAACTACCCCCCTCCTCTCTCCCCTCTTTGCCCCCACCCATCAATCCTGTATTTCTAGGCTGCATCATTTTATGTGCCTCTAAGAAAAAATGCTGCCCATTACATATCAAATGCCATCATTTATAGATGCAACCCCCCCCCAATCAGGAGAAGTTATAATGTGGGGAAATGAGTCACTTAGAATAGATAAAAATTTGGGAAAGTTAACACCGACTTGGCCCTCTGGCCCTGGTCTAGACATCATATCCTTTGAGAAGCCTCCCCTGCTCCCAGCCCTTTACTGGGGGCGCTCCTTTGTACAAACACAGCCCTCTGTGCTGACCCAGTGATTAAGAGTTGGGTTCTGAAGTCAGAACAGGCTCAGGATTAAATCTTTCTTCACTCCTTGTGACTCTGTGGCTTTTGACTGATTGTTCGATCTCTCTGTGTCTCAGTTTCTTCATCTCTACCATGAAGGTAAATAATGGCATCCAGCTCCTAGGTTGCTAAGATAAAGCACTTTACTTTCTGAGAGTGATGAGCAATTGATAGATGTTAGTTAGACAAGGCTACGGAGTCCTCTCTCCCAAGAGCCATGGCCAGTGACTGTGTTTGTCTTTTCACATCTTTCCCCAGTGCCTGTAAGTGCCTGTCACATCATAGGCACCTCATAGATGATCACACTGAGAGCCAGCAGTTGCCAAGTGAGCATATGTATCAGGAAAATTGCTCCGACTGATCTTCATGACAACCTTATCAGATTGGTGCTGCTACTGGGTTTGAATCTAAGCCACCTGACCCTGGGAGGCTTGCTCCCACCTTGCTCCCAGGGCCACAGGCTGGCCTCACCACTTCCAGTCTCTTCCCCCACCCGTCCCATCTTGGTCTCCACTCCAGGCCATTCTCCTTGATACCCAGCTCTGATCTTGTTGTTTTCTTGATTTGAAAGCCCCAGTGATTCTAAAACCTTTGGCCAGCACACAAAGTTCTCTAGGACTTGGTCTAGCCCATCTTGCTGACCCTCTATTCCTCCTTGGAGCCCCCTGGTGCTCCCTCCATGCCTTTGGGGTGGGGGACAGGGACGTGACACATATGCCTTTGTCTGTCAAGACTTGTGGACTCACTTGGTCCTCGACAGAATGAGGCCCTGTCAGCACACCCACCTCAACTTCCCTTTGTGGCCCTCAGTGTCCATAACACTGCATGCCACATAGTAGGTGCTCAGTAAATGTTTATTGAATGAAATTAATTTGAAACAATGCCTGAGGGAAATCCACTGTAACCACCAGGCATCCATTGACTTCCTTTCCCTGTTCATAAATTAGCTCCCACTGAAGGAGAGTTCTTTTTGAAGTCAGGGACAGAACACCCAGATACCTATGTATCCAGAGCCATATGAGATGCTCTGCTAAGGGCTTAGGCAAAGATGCAACGCTAGGATTGCATTAAACTATTTCCTTCCTGGTTGAACTTCATTTCATTTAGGGAGTGTGGGCTCTTGCTCAAGGTACCTGAGACAGTAACCATTCTTTCACCTTGCTAAATCTTGGTGCTTGAAAAGCTTCAATAGGAAATAACTTAGGGAACCCCCTCTTCCTCCAGAGTGAAGCTACTTATATTCTTCACTATTAGGTGTTACACTATTAGGTGTTTACTATTTCACTCATCAAAAATGACTGGATAGGAGACATAAGAAATATCATAACCAAGGATCCAAGCAATCCTCAGAACTTGCACTAAACTATAGCCTCCCCGCTTCATGAATTTCCTAAAAGATATGAAAGATGGGGAGCAACTCCAGACAGGAAGCAAAATAGCAATTCTGAGACCCAAAGGCCCATGCAGAGGATAATAATCATAGACTCTCACATACACTTACTTTGTGCCAGGTGCTGTGCTAAGTACTTTCTACTCATGATCTCATTCCAAACTACAAGCTCTCTGTGAGGTGGATGGTTCATTATCTCCATTTCACAGAAGAAGAAAAAGAGAATTAGGTCGTGCGACTTGACCAATGTCATATAACTTATAAGTAGCAGAGGCAGAACTCAAACTTAACTCTCTTGTTCAAACTCTGGTGTGCTAGTCAGGGTAAGTAATACTATCTGCAGTAACAGATAAAACCCAAATTCTTGGCTTAACATTAAATAAATTCTATTCCTGGAGTTCCCATCATGGCTCAGTGGTTAAAGAACCTGACTAGGAACCATGAGGTTGCAGGTTCAGCCCCTGGCCTTGCTCAGTGGGTTAAGGATCTGGCATTGCCATGAGCTGTGGTCTAGGTTGTAGACACGGCTTGGATCCCATGTTGCTGTGGCTCTGGTGTAGACTGGCGGGCTACAGCTCCAATTAGACCCCTAGCCTGGGAACCTCCATATGCCGCAGGAGCGGCCCAAGAAATGGCAAAAATACAAAAATAAATAAATAAATAAATAAATAAATAAATAAATAAATTCTATTTCTTATTCCCATCATAGTCCAAAGCCAGTTCTCCTGGTTCTATATGGCCATTTTAGGACCTAGGCCCCTTACCTCTTATGACTTTGTCCTTCTTTTGGGCCTGATAGCAGTGGCAGAAAGAGAAAGCACAAAGGTTGTGTGAGGGAGAACTTTATTAGCCAGTCCTGGAGGGGGCAGACATGCAGTGATATGCTGGTACATGGCTAAAGACTGGCTCTTCTTAGGGGGGAAAAATCTGATTTGTAGCATTTGCCAATTTTCATGGTATACATCCTCCACCATGGTTGATTTCAAGCTAATAACAATTTCATAACCGGTTCACAAAATTCCTGGAAATTTAATAATCTGCTCTTGGAGCCAGAGTAAGCCACTCTATAACGTCAATGTACCACAACTACCTATGTTCCATTGGCTAAAAGGCAGCCACTAGTTCAGACCTAGCTGCACGGGAGTCTAGGAAGATTCCAGCTGAGGGCATGATGAGAGGGGAAAGGAATGGGTTCAGCTAAGCAGGTATGTAGCAGCATCTGCCACCTCTGGATGGGCTGGCCCTACCATCTAAACTTGTTGGCCTTAGTGCTTCAGGTCAAAAGCCTACACCACCAACCTCTTGGAGCTGAGATGGACGTGAGTGCCTTCATCCAAACTGGTCTGGGCATCCAGAACCATGACCCAGCTCCACTGTCCCAAGGGAAGAAGAGAGAGATGCCAGAGAGAAAGAAAAGAAGCTGACCCCTTGGCCCCATGGAAAAGAGGCCTTCTCCCATGACCGCAGCATCCTGTGGAACAGAAAGAAAGCCAGGCATGTGTGCTGATTCATCCACTCAGTGTCTCCAGCTAAAATCAGCCCCATCAGTTTTATGGAGCCTGGATAATCAAACTGGTGAAAGAGCAAGGAGAGGGTACAGAAAGGAGAAAACATGGGAGTTTCACTTACTTGTGGGCTCCCAAACCAGGGAACCATAAGGGATTAGATACAAGGACCATACAGATGCTAACACTGCCCTCGAGTGTCTCTGTGCTGAGAAAAACAGAGAAGACACATTTCAATAGTTGCAGTAAGATGTTTAAAGGAAGAGGACAGTGACAACAATGATGGCAACTATAGCAAAGGTGGTAGGGATGGTTGTCTGAATTAGTTTGAGCTGCTGTAACAGAAGACCACAGACCAGGTGTCTTAAGCAACAGACATTTATTTTTCACAGGTCTAGAAGTTGGGAGATGAAAAAATTAAGGCACGGCAGACTCAGTATCTGATGAGGGGCAGTCTTCCTTGTACATAGAAGGCATCTTCTTGCTGCGTCCTCACATGGCAGGAGGGGCTAGGAATATCTCTGGGGATTCTTTTCTAAGGACACTAATCCCATTCAGGAGGGCTCCACTCTCAGGAGCTAATCACCTTCCAAAGGCCCCACCTTCTAACACAGTGGGGGTTAGGATTTCAATACACGAGTTTGGGGAGGACACCAACATTCAGTCTACATGGCAGTCGTGGTGGCGCTGGTGGTGTGTGTGTCACGGAGAGTAACAGAGAACCAGGTTTAAGTATCAGGGAAGGGAAAGATCACCTCCAGTTCTAGTTATCTTTTTTTTTTTTTTCTTTTTAGGACTGCACTCGAGGCATATGAAAGTTCCCAGGCTAGGGGTTAAATTGGAGCTGTAGCTGCCAGCCTACACCACAGCAACGCCAGATCTGAGCCACATCTGCTACCTACACCACAGCTCACAGCAACACCAGATCCTTAACCCACTGAGCAAGGCCAGAAATCAAACCTGCAACCTCAAGATTTCTTCCTAGTTGGATTCCTTTCCACTGAGCCACAACGGGAACTCTCATCATGGAACTGAATCTTGAAAGACAAGTTGCTCTAGGCATGAAGATGGTACCAAGACCATTCCAGGTAAAAAGGTGCAACAATAGGAAAGGGTCAAAAGTGGGATAGGCAGAATCACCCAGAGAACAGAGAAATTTAATTCTTAGAGCACCAGGTGAGTGGAGAAAGTAAAGCAAAGCAGGGAAAGTTGGATCCAGACATTAGAAAGGGCTGACTGCTCTCTCAGTGAGCCTGGGCTCATTTCAGTTCAGAAGGAGGAGACATTGCTAGATTTAAGCTAGATAGTGGCTTGGTCTGAGCTGTGCTCTAGGAACACAACTCTGACGGAAGTGTGTGGGGGTGGATTCAAGTGGTAGAAATCAAGCTGAGGGAGGTAAAGCAGCTCAGGACTAAAGTTGCAATGAAAGGGATATAGATCAGTAGCAAGGCAATAAGAAGGGAAAACATTAAGGGAAGTGTGAGAAACATGCAGTAGCCTGTTGGCTGGTGCTCTGGCAATCTGCTCCACATTGCCTAAGCAATGGTACCATGTGAATGATAGAGATTTTAGGTAAAACAGCCTAAAGAGGAAGCATGGAAACATCACTCATTGTTAAATATGTGCCCAACAATTTGCTTATGTCTTTTCACTTAAAATGTACAGTAGCCCAAAGGACTAGGTATGATTATATTCATGTTTTTGACAAGAAAACTAAGGCACATTGAGGGTAAGTCCTCTACAAGTGAGGGACGAAGATGAAACTTGAACCAGGATTGTCTGACACTAAAAGCTTTGGACTTAGTCTTCATGCTGCTGAAGCATTTCACCAGTTACTCCCTGGGATGGAAAGTAAGGATAGACTGACCTCATGGGACTAGAATCACACACGCATTCTGGGAACAAACCCAGTATCCCAGTGCACATATCACTTGCATAGTTGTTGCCATTGTCAGGCACTCAGAGTTCCAGCTGAGGCTCCTACCGCACCCAAAGAGCAGATACAGGAGTTTTCCGTGGAATTTCTTGCAGAATTTTATTGAGCCATTCCTCAAACACTGAAGATAGCTTCTTCTGAAACTGTGTCCAGTATTAACTCATTCACGCATCCAAAGTGTGTTGTGCACCTGCTATAGGAATCATGCTAGGCTAAGTATGATTGTGACATGATCTCTGACCACAAAGAGAAGTTAATTTAGAGTCTGGTGGGGGAGACAAATAGGAAACTATTCTATTACCCAAGAAGTTTCACTGTCCTTGGGGTGAAATGGAAAATGAAAGCCTTCCTAGAAAAAGTGACAATTGAAGAATGAGTAATATTTGACCATTATATTAAAGGTGGATGATGTTACAGGCAGAAGAAAGATCAAGTGCAAAGGTACCAAAGAGATAGAGAGAATAGAGCCACTTCCAGCCCCCAGGCAGACCCACTGGCACATACACCAGAACACACACTCTCATCTTTCGGCCACTGTCTAGATTGTCCCAGAGCCTGATGTTTTGGTGGTTTTCATCTCCAAATATCCTCAAAGCTTGGGATTTCAATTTCCAGGATCATATGTTTCTTCCCAGAGTCTGTATTTTGTGGTCTGAGTGAGCTGCCTTTAACTGGTTAGATGTCATCATTGTTCATAAATGGACCAGCATGTTGATAACCAGCCTCAACTTCTAAAATATTTATGAAACCTGGCATGGGCCCTTATCCACTGTAAAACATTTAACTGCCAAAGGTGAACCAGATCCACCAAGAACGGGATGTAGCCCTGGGCTCAGATTGGCTCCCTTCTGCACCAAAGCACTCTTTAAGCCAACTCTTTTGTTAAAAATCAAATATTAATATGAATGGTGAATACTTCATTGGTGAGGGCTGGTGCCTGAGGAGCCCAGTGGAACACCCCATGAGGAGCTTTTGGTGCACCAGCAACTCTGTAGGCCCAGCTCTTCCCCCACTAAGTTCAAAGTGAGAGGTGCTGGTTCCAAACATGGGCCTTGGAATGAGGCTACCTGCCAGGCCCACCACTTATCAGCAGTGCCGATTGTCTTCTGTTTGTCTCTCCAAATCACTCACTACCTTTCTCCACTCTGCTCTGTGCTCCAAGTGGCTGACCTTGATAGACTTCTGCAATGGATGGCCTTGCAGGCAACGGGGTGTCCAGGGCAGATTGCGGAATTGAGAAGACGCAGGATGAGGAATTTACTCCCCTAGCTCCCACCCTGGTGGGCCACTATGGGATCGTCCAAGGCTACATCACCTCTTGGGCAGCTTCTTCATACATCTCTCTCTGTCCCTCTCTGGACTCTGGTGACCACCCTCTCCTCTCACTTTTTCAGTCCGAGGGGTGTTCGCAGCTCCCTGAGTTGCTGGCTTCGGGGTTACCTTCGCTTATTGTTTTCCTTAGACTCTACCTTTACATTTGCATTAGGTTTAATCTTATAAAATTGCCATTTTGAGGGTCCATTGAAATTATTGACAGTTATTCGAAATGCTGTAACAAATGATCAAATGTTGGCCATCTCCTGTTTCAACCAAATAAATGATTCTTTTAGTAAACCCTCCTCAATTTGCCAGGCTGTGTGTGCTATTTCCTGCCATAACATCAACTGATACCGAAGATATGTGACCTTGTATTGGTTACTGAGGTTTTTGGAACTTCATTTTCCTCATCTATAGGATGGTGATGATGCGAACAATAGTACCTACTTCAGAGAGTTATTCTAAGGATAAAATAAGCCAGTGTACACAAGGGGATAAAAGAGTACCTGGCCAGCAATACATACTCAGTGGATGTCAGGGAAAGCAATATTCCATTCATTTGAAATAGAAGAGTCAGGAGAATGAACTTATGACTTGAGGGTGAACTAACTGAGCAAGAAGGAAATGAGATCCTCTGCAGCCCTCAGTGGAGAAGAATAAAAATAACTTATGTTTATGTACTTGTAGAAAGTTCATTTGTATGTTCTATTTTAGCTAGTCAATTAAAAATCTGTTGATTGCCTACTATACGGCTGCAAGGCACCATGGAAATACAGTAAGAAGCACATCAGGGAGCCTCATTTTCCCCACCACCATCTCCTGGGAAAGACATACACAAGGAAGCCAAAAATTACATTTCAGGGTACTAAGGAAGGCAATGGTGATGGAAGTCAGGGGGAACAAGGGATCCCAGGAAGCACTGACCTCTAAATTCAGGAAGATAGAAGGAACTGTCTGCTGTCTGACCCGAAGGAGGAATAGGAGTAATCCAGGAAAGAGTCCAGGTGATAGAGGAAACAGTTTCCCCACAGGGGGAACAAGATGTCAGAAAATTAAGAAATGAGAGGGTGTGACATATATAGGGAGTAGAAGAAGTTTAGTGTGGCTGGAGCATCACCTTGGTGCCTAGGTCAGTCCCTGGTATAAAATAGGTGCTCAACAATTAATGATGTGAGAAGTTACAGCCATGTCTCTAATATACATGTATAAGGAGTAGAATATTCTCTAAGTGGAGTATTTTTTCTCCCCACAGGTTTATTGGACCCTGTTGTTCATCTCAGTGAAGGACAGCTCCCTGTGCCCCTTGGGTAACTCTCTTCCTTCCTGTCCACACACCCACCTTGCTTTCATCAGAATGTCAGAAACAAAGAGACAAGATCTCTGGAGCTCAGAAAGCAGGAAGGGATGATGACAACTGCAAGAGTTTGAAGGCCAAACCTTTGGGGAAGGGCTTTCAAAAACAATTCACTCATTCATCCATTCACCCACTCATTCATTTATTCAACAGATACTCATGTGCCTGCTATATGCTTGTACCCGGCCAGGGCTACCCTAGTAAAGTGTATATATACATGGTCCATTCCCATGAAGGGTTATGTCCATTTGGAGTGGTCCCAGGACAGTGGCCAGATAAGGGCAACAGAAGATGAAGCAGTGCAAACTCCTGTTTGACTCAAACAGCCAAGGTGCGTTCCTATAGGGTGGCTCTTGTTCATGGGGCCCGGGTAAAACCTACAACAGGCTTCTGAGGGAAATTTGAAGTATACTGATATTGCATAAAAAGAAGGCAATTTTAAGTATAAAAAATTAGATTTAACCCTGGCTTTCCTATTTCCTAGTTGTATGACTAAGACTATGTGGCTTTTCCCTCTGAGATTCAGTCTTTACATGGGCAAAGTGGGAAAAATCACACTCAGCTTGCACATATGAAAAGTATATGGCACACAGAAACCACTCCACATATTGAAGTTGTATCATTATAGAGTCAGAATTTTAATTTCATGTCCATTCACCAAAAGCCCATATTGTGGTGACTGAAGGAGCTCTCCATGGTGCTGAATCTGTTTTATGACAGCTGGGGGCCTCCATTCTCTGTCAAGGAAGTCTTTGCAGCAATATTTACAGTTGCAGGCAACACACACATGTCCTCAACAAGACACTCCACCAAGGATTTTCCCCATCACTCACTGCTCAAACTGCAGGGAGAGAATGGTGGGAAAATATCAGTCACGAGAAGAAAATTCTTGAAAAACTCATCATAGATGGGAAACATCACAGGGAGAATAATAATAGTAAAGAATAATAACAAGAATGTCACAACAGTAGGAGTGATACTAAACAGCAAGAGGCAGAATACTATGATGGTTAAGAGGGCAGTTTCCAGAGGATTTGGCTTCAAATCCTAGCTGCGTAGACCTTAGATAAGTTACTCAAATTTCTCTGGGCTTCATGATCCACAAAACAGAGTCAAAACTGTCCCTATCTCAAATTGTCGTTGAGATCATTAAATTAACTGATATATGAAGGCCATTAGAGTAGTGTCTGGCACAAAGGAAATGCTCAATAAACATTAGTTCTTAGCACAGAAGTAAGTACATTTTAGCACAACTCTAAGCAGCACCAAATGAGACAATTTACATCATTACCGCTAAGCACCCCAACAACTTGTAGTGTTAATTACTAAAATAAATTGTACTTACACTGTGCCAGGCACTATCACATGATCTTTATATATATCATCTCAATTAATACTATATAACAGGTCCTCTTTTATCTTCATTTCACAGATGAGGCCCATAGAGAATAAATACCTGATTTTGAATCCAAACCTGTCTGACTCCTGAGCCTCTTTGCTTGAATGTTTTGCGTGAAGCTGTCACTGTCCAAGAAAAGTCAGGGGCTTCTTTTCTTGTCCTTCCTATTCCAGGTTGTTTCATACAGGTTTAGGAGCCCCAGGCTCCTGCCCAGTGGACTTCTGACCACCTCTCTCTGCACCTCCTCTTAGCCCTATGACCTAAAAGGAAATGGGGGTACAACCTCAGTTGATATTATCTTATCAATAACTAACTGGGAGTCCAAAAAAGAAGTATTGAGAACAATTCATACCTCTTTAGTCCCTCCTAGAATAAACCAGCATCCATTTGTCATCTAACATTCCCCATTCAAAACCTCCCTTCTGCTCCTGGCATCTACCTGAGTCCCTGGTTCTTCTCCTTAGGTTGGTTCTGCTATTGCTTTCTCTGTGACCTGCACCAAATCATTTCCCATCTCTGAGCTTCCTTTCTTCATCTATGAATTGGAAACTATGACCACTGCCCTGATTCCTTCTGAAAGTGGTAGCGACATACAAAAGAGGCTTTAGATGTATTTCAGTGAACTGTAAAGTTCTGTATAGATAAGACATTATTGCCATTGTCATTCTCTTCAATGTCATAGAAGAAAAAAGAACTATCAGAAGGACCATTCTAACATGTTTAGAGATCCAAAAACAAAGGAAGGTTGTTGCTTTTTTCCCCATCCTAGATGCCACTTCCTACCAAAAAACACACTTTCTGGTTGGTTTGTTCCAGTCAGACTATTGTGGTTTATTTCCTTCCAATATGCTGCTGCTTCAAGAGTATAGTTGCCTAAGACAAGCTATTGGAAGGTTGGAAGAAAATGTAAATTTCTATATATATATATATATATAGGCCACCCTGCAGCATATGGAGCTCCTGGGCCAGGGATCAGATCTGAGCCACAGCTGCTAACTAAGCCACAGCTGTGGCAACGCCAGATCCCAAACCCACTGTGCTGGGCCAGGGATCAAACCTACATCCCAGCACTCCCAAGACACTGCTAGTCCTGTTGCATCACAGCAGGAGCTCCTAAATTCCTATCTTTTAAAATCAAATTTTGTGTATGCTTATGTGCACATAAATGTTACTGCAATAGTAAATGTACGCATTGAATAAATAATGTTTATATGTGTAACACATAAAGAAAGATGACACAGCATGGTGGCTTAGAGTAGGGGGCTCTAGAGCCAGGCTGCCTGAGTTCTAACCATTCTCTGTCATGTACTTGGCTTCACCAAGTTGTTTAATCTCTCTGTGTTTGTTCATTTGTAAAAAGGCAATAATAAATGCCTTACCACAGAGAGTTGCTATGAGCATTAAATAATTTTATAAATGTAAAACATGTAGGATGGTATTTGTTTTTTTACTATTCTGTAGAGTGTCCCTAGCGGGGAGGAGGAAATATTAGTTTAGGTTTTTGCGATTCTGTGATTTGGGCTTTCATGGTTACTCCCTCACACTGAAATAGCCTTATTTACCCTTCCTTTAATGCTAAGCTTCTCTGTCTCCAGGAAGCCTTCTTTTCCTTCCCCTCCACCTCTCCAAGTAGGGGAACCGACCTGTGCAAGGCACCTACAGCCCACACCCACACTCTATTGGAATTGCCTGTGCCTAGGTATCAGAATCTTCTCCTAGCTGACAGTGGAGTCCTTGGAGCAGACAGGACCTTCCTGATGTACTTTGACTGTTCCTGGCACAGGGTATGGCACACAGTGGATGCTTTCAGTACATGGGCATTAAAATAGACTGAATTTATCTGAATTAGAAACAAAACTACCTTCAAATACAAAGCAATTTGCCAGCACAGCCCATGTGCCTGGGGGGAGAAAACTTTTCCAGCCATATAGAAAGAAAATTAGCAAGATCTCATCCCCACTCTCTCCGGAAGAGGCAGCTGAGATCCTTCCCTCTAAAGAGAAATTAATTCTGCCCCCAAATAAATCCCCAATGAGGCTCCCAAGGAGCCCATTAGTGAACCACAGTTACCCACTGGCAGGAGTTTCTTCCTGTGAAAGTCCCATTGAGTCATGCTGAATTCTTTTCTCTTGCACAGCAGTTTGCCTGAGCCTGAGGGATGGCCAACAATTACAGGAGAGTAAATATTTCAGCAGCTCAGAGTTAGGCTTCTAAATAGCCAACAGGAAGCTGTTTCTCTTTCCTTTAAACTGTTTATTAAAATACATAGTTAACTCCTGCAAGGGAATACATTTTTATGCCTCCTCCTTCAATTAACCAGTTATTTCAATGCTGAAGTTTTTCTTGCTTTTGCAAAACCTCTGCAAAACAGCAGGGAGAGTGTTTTCCCCTCAGGAGACCATGGTGGTTCCAAACCCGGAATCAGATTCTAATCCCAGCTCTGCTACAACCAGCTGTGGGACTGTAAGCAAACTACTGTTAAACTTTCTGGGTTCAAGTTCAAGACAATGGGGATAGTAATGCTTGCCTGCCTTTTGCAAAGAGGCTGATGTGATGAAAAGAATATGGAAAAAGTCAGGTCAAGGGCTAGCATGCTGGAGGCAGTCAGCAAACTTTGCAGCTTACACAAAACCATTCCTTCCTCTTCTCTGCAACAAAGCACCCATTTTGTTATGGTTTGGCAGGGGAAGGTAAGACATTTCCAGTCTAGGACATGATTCTTGATTGACGTATATAACATCATGATAATCTTATTTTCTTTCTCTGTCTGGTTTAACAAAGAAAAAGGACCCAGTTTATTGGCAAATGAGACATGTTGGGAAATATGCTTCTGGCAGTGGATTTCCCAAAGGGACACCACAGGGAGTGGCCAATCAGTAAGGGGGCCAATTACCCTCAGCAACAATAATTTGTCAGCCATCCATGACAAAAGTGCCCCTGTGGGTACTTTGAGATCCAGGGAGGAGACTGTGAAAATCTGAGAGAGCCCAAGACTGAGGAGGGTTGTGTTGCATATGCAGATTCTTGCCCAGGTGGCACTCACTGACCCTACTCCCAATTACATACCCAGAATCAGCCTAATCCCACTTGTAGACTCAGTTACAGACCCATTTGGCTATGGCCTTGCCACCAACAATATTCAACAAAGGACTCAACAGGATTCACACGAACCCGTGCCCCAGGTACGGACACATTAACCTCGGCACTCTAAAGCAGCATATGACCTGTCTCTGGCTTCTCTTAGCCACCAATCCTGCCTGCCCAGTGACCAGGCTGGAGACACATCTATACATGCCCCAGAGGCAGTCTGGGCACAGTCTCACTGCAGACTCTGCAACAGCCTGTAACCTGGCTCCAGCCCCTCTCAGCTGTGATCTGGGCTGACCTACAGCTCAGATTCTGAAGTAGCCTCATGATTTTATTCAGCCCCTCTTGACCACAGTCCAGGACCAATTCTCTCTGCCTGGTACCTTCCCAGTGATGCGTCAGGAAACTTCCAAGGCACTCAGAGGGAGCCATACCCATGTGTGCACCAGGTAACACCTGTTTGTAGGTGAAGTAGACCCTTGTTCTAGCATCTGCCCTACCAACTAAGGTCCTGGAGGCGGTCTCATTCATATAGAGAGAACACATGTCTGACATGCTCAGGTAACAGGCCCACCAACTGCAGACCCCATTGTAGCCAAATGATCCAGCTCCAACCCCACTCCACTGCAATCCCAGAAATGTACTATAAGCCTAAGTACCTAACAGAAGAGGTCTTTACCAGCTAAAACTAATCTATAAAGATTGGAAGAGTTGTTTGTTCTTTTAAATGAATGGCTACCAAACCAAGATCACATGGATCACAAAAAAATCAAGCAAATGTGACATCACAAAAAGAAATTAATAAAACTATAGTAACCAGCCCCCAAGAAATGGAAGTTCACATATTGCCTGACAAAGAATTTAAAATAACCATCTTAAAGTAGTTCAATGAAATAGAAGAGAACATAGGTAGACAAAACTGCATGAAACTGGGAATAATTCATGAGCAAAATGAAAACATTAGTAAAGAAATAGAAACCACAAAAAAGGACCCAACAGAAATCCTGGAGCTGAGGAGTGTGATGTCGCAACTGAAAAATTCAATAGAGAGCTTCAATATCAGGCATGAACCTGTAGAAGAAAGAATCAGTGAACTTACAGAGAAGTCATATGAAATTACCCAGTTACAGGAAGTGTTATAATTTTGCTAAAGTAATATTTGTTAAGTGCAACACAGGGTGCCAGATGGTGAACTGCAGTTCAATGAAAGACTGCAAGAGAAATTGAAATAGAGAAGTGTATTACTCACAGGTCCAGAAGGAAGTACACAGCATGCCTTGAGGGGCCACTTGAGAGGTTCAAGGCAGGGAACATGCAGAAAGAGAGCAATAGGACTCAGGACACCAGCCTTTAAATAAGGTCTATGGGTGGAGTACTTTGGGGCTCCCAAACTAAGTCTGGATTGATCAATTCACACCAAAAATACCGAGGTTTTTGTGAGCTCCATGGGGTTCTTATCTAAGGGGTGCACAAAAGAAGGCCCTGGGAGGTGGGGGAGATTGTTGAGCATAAGAGCTTTTGGCAAGTCATACCAAAAATTACATTATTTGTGATTCTGTGGGCTGTTATCTAGGACATGTGCTTCCATCAGGAGCTAGTGTCAACTTAAGGCCCCTGCAGGCTGCTTGTTCAAACAATGGATTCTAAGACAGCAATACTATGAAGTAACTTAGCTAAACTCTCTATAGGAGCAAAATAAAAAAGAATGAAGAAAGCATGCAGGGTCTATTGGACATCACCAAATGAACTAATTTAATACACATTAGGGGAATCCCAGAAGGAGAAGAGAGAGAGAGAGAGAGAGAGAGGAGAGAGAGAGAGAGAGAGAGAGAGAGAGAGAGAGAGAGGGAGAGAGAGAGAGGCAGAAAGCTTATTTAAAGACATAATTAAATATTGTGGCTCAGCGGGTTAAGAACCTGACATTGTCTCTCTGAGGATGCCGATTGGATCCCTGGCCTCACTTCATGGGTTAAGGATCTAACATTGCTGCAGACTGCGGCATAGGTCACAGATGTTGGTGGCTTGAATCCAGTGTTGCTAGGGCTGTGGCGTAGACCTTAGCTACAGCTCCTATTCAACCTCTGGCCCAGGAACTTCCATGTGTTGCAGTTGTGGTCATTAAAAAAAGAAATAAAGCAAGAAAAGAAAGAAAGAATGACTAAAAACTTAGATCTCCAGAGAAATTTAGACCTCTATAAATATTGTTTTTAAAATTATAGTTGATTTATGGAGTTCCCATCATGGTGCAGTGAAATGAATCCAACTAGAAACCATGAGATTGTGGGTTCGATCCCTGGCCTTGCTCAATGGGTTAAGGATCCGGTGTTGCTGTGAGCTGTGGTGTGGGTCGCAGATGTGGCTCAGATCTGGTGTGGCTGTGGTGTAGGCCGGCAACTTAGCTCTGATTTGACCCCTAGCCTGGGAACCTCCATATGCCATGGGTGCATCCCTAAAAAACAAACAAAAAAAATTATAGTTTACAAATTTGTGCCAATTTCTGCTGTACAGCAAAGAGATTCAGTCATACACATGTATACATTTTATATATATATATATATATATATATATGTACATAATATAGTATATACTATATATTATACATATATAGTATATAATATTTTTCATCATGGTCTATCCCAGGAGATTGGCTATATAGCTATAGCTCCCTGTGCTATACAGTAGGTATTAGACATCCAGATTCTGAAGCTCAAAAACAAAACAAAACAAAACAAGAAAGCTCAACCTAAAGAAAATTACCCTAAATTCAGTATAATCAGATTGGCAAAAGACAAAGAGGAAACCTCAAAAGGAAGTGTTTAAATGTAGTAGGTGCTTTGTATTAGCAGATGCTTGTATCTATCTGTGATGTCTGGAAATGCTGCAGTAAACCTGTGACCATGAGAGGATACACTTGAGAACAAAATCTATCACACAGAGATGACAGAGTAGAAAGAAGGCAGGCCCTGATCGTGTCACTGAGCCTCTGAATTAGGCAGTGCTGACTCCACCCTATTTCTGGTTCTACTCTAATTTCTGGTTATGTGAAATGATTAAGGTCCTTTATTGTTTAATCTTCTTCTAATGTAGTTGTCTATTAAATGGAGAAAAAAATCATCCTAATAACAACTCCCACCAGTAATGAAAGATGAGACTTGTGGCATGTTTTATCATGGAAATTTCATCCATTTCTCTACCAAACTAGCCAGCACCCAGCAAATTATTCATAAACACTTACAATGCATGCACAGCTTGCTGTCTCAAGGTCTTCAATGTCATATAAAGAAAAACACACAAAACAGTTTTTTTTAAGTCATTTTAAATCCAACTTACAAATCACAACCATGTTGTTGTTTTGGTTGTTGTTGTTGATGATGATATGATGATACTTGTGCCAATTAGGATTTTTAGTGGCAGATAAGAGCCCACTCTACTTTTAAAGAGAAGTGGAATTTATAAAGATGATTAGGAACTCATAGGATCTTTAAGAGAGCCAAAGACTGGAGCCTGGTGTTTTGGGACCCAGGAATAGCATCCAAATGGCCCCCTGTACTGTCCTCAGCTCACCCAGATCTCACGACCTCTGGATTCAGGGCCCAATGCTGAGCACAGGGTACAGCGGCTGTATCCTTAAGATCTGTTTGTTCTGTGATGTTTGTTTCTGTGATCGGGATGCTCCCTCTGCCCCCAGTTCTTGGCCATCCTAATCAGGAAAGGATTCCACGTGGAGTCTGCTTCCTATCTTTCTTTTTTTTATTTATTTTATTTTATTTTATTTTTGTATTTTGTTGTTGTCGTTGCTATTTCTTGGGCCGCTCCCACAGCATATGGAGGTTCCCAGGCTAGGGGTTGAATAGGAGCTGTAGCCACCGGCCTACGCCAGAGCCACAGCAACTCGGGATCCGAGCCTCGTCTGCAACCTACACCACAGCTCACGGCAACGCCGGATCGTTAACCCACTGAGCAAGGGCAGGGAGCGAACCCGCAACCTCATGGTTCCTAGTCGGATTCGTTAACCACTGCGCCACGACGGGAACTCCCCTATCTTTCTTCTAAATTAAAGCCTTACATGGATGCCTCTGAAGTTCTGAGTCTAGGCAACATTTGTAGCCTTAAGAAAAGCTAGGAAATTTACTTTTGGATTCCACATGGGGAAGAAAGACTCAAAATGTGGCAACTTCTTCAAATACAGAAAAAGAATTGAGTGATACAATGCAAGTCCATTGTACCATCTCTTCAGAACTTTGATTTACCTGGAAAAGACTTTTTGGTCAAATGAACTGTTTGTGGGGCTTTTTTTTTTTTTTGTCTTTTTGCCTTTTTGCCTTTTCTTGGACTGCTCCCACGACATGTGGGGTATAATCAGAGCTGTAGCCTCTGGCTTACACCAGAGCCACAGCAATGTGGGATCCAAGCCGTGTCTGCAAACTACACCACAGCTCACGGCAACGCCGGATCCCCAACCCACTGAACAAGGCCAGGGATCGAACCCGCAACCTCATGGTTCCTAGTCAGATTCATTAACCACTGCGCCAAGACGGGAACTCCAACAGTTTGTGGGGCTTATGTATAGCTTACTTAGGGGTAGTAAGTGATTGGGTTCTTTGACCAGAAACCTGAAGACCTGGGTTAGTGTCCCAGCTCCAGCACTAGCCAATTAATGGTGACCTGGTGAGACTCCCTGAGACCCTCGGACCCTTGTGCTTCCTGTCAAGGGCTCATATTCATGGGAGCTGGGTTTCAGTCTTGGCCTGGCCATTAACTAGCTGGATGTTAGTTGAGGATGTTACAGAACGTTTTGGGACCTCGGTGTCCATACTGTCTAAATGGAGGGTTGGACTAGCTCATGTCTCGGGGTCCTTTCTGCTCAATTCCTCACCTCTAAAAAGGTGTTGTCATATCCGATGACCCTCCAGAGCAACTTTGGTTTGTGTAGCAATAATTATCATGTAGTGTTTTTCCCTTTTGCAGGAATCACCAAAAAAGCAGCTTCCCTGCACCCCCACCCCAGTTTGATGTTTGGGCATTAGTAAACTTGCACCCAACATCTTCCAAATTAAAAGTGACAAAGAAATGCTTTGCAAATGGAGTACCCCCTTCTAATAATAAAAGAGGCAACACTTTCTAACAGTAGTATAACCTCTCCCCAAAAGATGTGCCACTGACCTCTGGCAGGCAGCTCCCCTGCTGGCTCATCCATTCTGGGAAGATGGATGGATTGGCCTTGAATGCCAGCCTCTGCCAGGCCCTCTTGCTCCTGCCAACCTTTATATAACACTCCATTCTACCCACCCTAATGAGTCCAGGGAATACTGTCCACACTGGCTCCCAGTGAAAAGGGGTGACTTCTTTCTCTCTCACTCTGGAAAACCCAGGTGCTATAAACATAGCAGTCTGTGTTCCTGTAGAACTTGACCTCCCACCTGTCACGTATCCAACACAAACACTCACGCCTTCTTTCTCGCTCTTAGGATGAGCTTGCAGTCTTTCCAGACCCTACTGCTTCCATCCAGTGGCTGGAGCATGTCAGTTAGCACTGGCATGCCTGATTGACCATGAACAAGCTACTGGCTCTCTTTATGAGCCTCAGTTTACCCATCTGGAAAAATAGGGGCAAAAATATCCACCACAAAGGATTAGCAAGTGAGTATATTCTGAAGCTCCTCACTGGTGCTGGGCACGTAGTAGCTACTCAAGAGGGTATCTTCTCTTCTTTTGAAGCCCTCTTGTTACCTGGATCCCTCCCTCTTCACAGGACTCCCAAATGAGCTCCCACACATTGTACGTACCCCTCTGTTCAGACTTGTCCTCTAGAGCCTTAGGTTTCCTCCCAACATCAGCATTATAGGAAGAGACCCTACTCTGCTTTCACACTGTCTTTTGCTCTCACCCCCACCCCAGAACCCTCGCCCTGCTTGAAACAAGAGCAATGAACCAAGAAGGATTGTCTGTTTAGAGAACTAAAAGGATAGTGAAAGTTGATTACTGAATTACAGCAGCATGCATGACATACATAATGAATTACACTAACTTCCACTGACAAAACCTCAGCTCCAGGGAGGTGGTGCTGTGGGCACCATAAGAGGGCTCCTTGGGCTTGTGGTTCCAAATATTCATTCCCTTTTCCCAGATGGGAGCTCCCTGGCAGTGTGTTCTTTGTGTCCCTGTTATACCTATGACTGGAGGCTGGGCTCAGCGTGGGTGAGGGTCTGTGTGCACCAGATGTGTGAGTCAGCAACCCCATGGTGAGGGGAGCATCACAGTCACCCTGAGAAGCAGGAGGCTGACTTGCAGTGGGACTTTGGGAAATCACCCCTCCTCTTGGTTTCCCTTCCTTTTCCTATAAAATGAGTGTTCAGTAAAATGGTTTATGTCTGTTGAGCATGTGCCATGGGCCAGATGCTCCAGTGAGGTCTACATGCATTAGTGCATTCAGTCACTGCTACAGCCTTCTGAAAATGTCCATGAGCATCTCCACTGACAGGAGAAGGAACTGAGGCAAAGCCCCAGGTCATACACCTGTTAAGTGGCGTGCGTGGGATTTGACCTTCAGAGCCCATGCATTACCCACCCCATTGATTCTACCCTTTCCCATCACAGGCAATCCCATCAGCTCTAAGAGGAGAGAACATTCAGTGCATCCAAGCCACAGGAAGCAAATGTCTTTACATGGCCTGTGTCTAGGATTCCCACCCTGAAATAACACTTGAGAAGGATGAAGAACATTAATTGTGACATCCCACCTACCTATCCTGGGTTACACCACAGCAATTTGGCAGAGGTCAAATTAAAAGTCACAGACTCTGGAGGCAGACAGACCTGGGTACCAACCCCACTCTATTGCTCTGCTGCCCTTACCCAAGGACACAGACAGTTATCCTATCTGAAGCTCAGTTTCCCCACCCGTAAAACAGACTTAATCCTCTATCTTGAAGGCATTCATAATGAGGATGAAACGAATCATGTGTGTCATGAGCTGAGCAAGGAGCACCACACAGAAGCTGGTTGGTCGCTACTGTGGTTGTTGACATTTACTGCTGCCTTCAAATCATAAAGCATTCTCATAGGGTTTGCTTAAAAAGAGATGGATTTTCTGAGTTACCGTCGTGGCTCAGCGGAAATGAATCTGACTAATATCCATGAGGATACATGTTTGACTCCTGGCCTTGCTCAGTGGGTTAATGATCTGGCGTTGCCGTGAGCTGTGGCGTAGGTGGAAGATGTGGCTCAGATCCCGAGTTGCCGTGGCTGTGATGTAGGCTGGCAGCTAAAGCTCCGATTCGACCCCTAGCCTGAGAACCTCCATATGCCACAGGTGCAGCCCTAAAAAGCAAAAACAAAAGCAAAAAAAAGGATGAATTTCCTTACCGTTTCAAAGGTGAGTTTTGCCCCCACCCTGAGTCTCCCTTCTGTTTGGTTTCTCTTCCCCACTAACTCCTCCTCCTCTCTCCTTTGCAGAAAGAAAGCTGGTCATTTAAAAGAAGAAGGGAAACAAAGACGCTCTCAGCATCCTCTGGCTGCCTTTCCCACCAGCTGCTGTTGCCACGGTAACCCACAGGCATCTGCCTGCCACTTCACGCTAGATGTGTGGCTGGTCTTTCCCCTGCCCTAGAGGGTCCTCGAAAGCCACATTTAGGGACCCCCTGTTTGTTCTTAAATTTCCCAGCCAGTCCTTCATCCTTCCTGCTTTCTCTGTCCTTACACTTAAGAGGTAGAAAGGACAATTCCTCCCAAACAACTGTCCCCAAAGAGAGTGATAGTCTTTATTCATTCACTTTGTAGATATCTTTGGCTGCCCTGTTGTGTGTAGGCCCTGTGCCAAATAGAAATTTGCAAGTGCCAGAATAGAGGAAGGGGATCCCTCATTTTGCAGAGGTAGAAGCTGAGACCCAGAAAGGGAGGAGATTTCCCAGGTCTTACAGACAGCAGCAGAGCCTGCTTTAGAACTCTGAGTTCAGAACCCAACAAGTATTCTGCATTTTTTTTTCATTAGGCTTTTCTAACAACCAGCCACATGCTGGCCCCCACTTTCCATCTTTAAATGCGAGGGAACCTTGGAGCCCTGCTCAATGAGTAGAGCTGGCCAGTGTCCCCAAGATTCCACTTTGAACCAGCTGTACCTGGTGGAGTTAGAGCCCAGACCTCCTTAGGAACATCCTAAACTAATGCCATTTGCAGAGACATGGATGGGACTAGAGATTCTCATACTAAGTGAAGTAAGCCAGGCCTTCCCCCACTGCCGCTCCATACACTGCAGTATACATTCAGGTGTGTGTGGAACCGCTCCTGTTTCTCCCACCTCATCTGGCTCCATCCCACAGCACAGCTGGAGCTCTTGTGGCTGCCAAGCCAGCCTGTACCTCTTACCTGCCAGCTCCATCTGGGCTGACGTCACCTGAGCCTGTAGCTGTTCCCCCCAGTGTTTTTTGCTTATTAAAACGCACAGGCCGTCCTCCTCTGCTGCACCATTAAGAGGTTTGCTCTGCAGCGCAGACTCAACCTGCTCGGGAAAGGGAGGGAGCAGAGGGAGGGTATCCGCACAATGTAAAAATGAATGTGGAAGGAAACACCAGCTCTGGCTCCCCGTAAGGGCCTGCTTTGAGAAGCAGATGGACCTCAAAAGGCTTTGATTACTTAATACAGAATCCTTAAAAAAAAAAAAAACCAACACACCCATTGCTAATTGCTTGACCTTCAAGGAGGGAAATACTAAGTGAAAACCTACTATGGGTCAGGCACTGGGTGCATCAAATCCTCATCGTTGTCGTTGCCATGACTACCACTTATTATTGAGCAGTTACTATGTGCCAGGTACTTGACCAAGCTTCCTAATTCTCCTTCTTCTTTATACATGCTTTCTCCCCTTTCCACCCCCCTCTCCCTTCTCTCATTGTTCTGCTCTGCAGAGGCAACCCCTTTCAATTCTTCTTGCTGACTCTTTTCATATCCTCCTCCATGCCTATAGGTAACATATTTCCATTGCTTGATTTGGGAACATTATCTCTTCACTTTCCACAGCAGAATCAGCCCTCCTTTACCCCCTTCCACATCCGTCACATGTACATTTCCTGCCTTCATTCTCCCAACGTGGTGATTTTGGCCATTTTATTTAGATCAGCAGCCAGGGTTGCATCATTATGATGGCATGAACGCAAAACCAAGCCAAGCCATGCAGTGTATGCACGTGCGTGCGTGTGTGTGTGTGTGTGTGTGTGTGTGTGTTTTCCTGGGTGCTGAGTGGCCATGAAAAGGCATTACTCAGATCTCTTGCTCCTGGGAGCATAACTGACTGATGGTCACAGCTGCTGCCCCTCTGGTCCATCTTCATGTTCACTCCAAGCTCCAGCCCTCCGGCTCAATGACTGAGCACAGGCCCATTCCCGCAAGGCCCAACACTCCTTTGATGGGCACCGTTTGGCTGGAGAACTCCCCATCATTCTGGCTGCTTCTTTCCAGAAACTGCATGGCTATCCTGATTCTTACTACCCACCTTTGTCTCTTCCATCTCTCCTTCACACGTGTCCACACTGCATGCATTCTGAGGGCTCTCCTGCCTTCTGCTTCCCCCTCCTCCTCTGCACTTCAGATATTCCCCCAATCAGTCTTGAACATCTCATTATATCTTGGGGTCCTGCTCCTCAAAACAGAACTGTCCTTCACTGTTTCTCCTCCATACTCCCTGCTTAGTTTTTTAATGTGCTTATCAGCTGTTCAACCCTGGATGCTCCTGGTAGGTAAGTCTCCTTCCGAAGTGTCCCAACACACCAGGTGATCCATCAGTTTTGTTATGAATTAGCTTCTCCTGGAGCCTTGTGCCCCGCTCCGACCTGGACTGACTTCTCTCCATCTGCCATGCAGCTGACCCCCAGGGATCCTCCTCTACCAGCATCTGGGGCATCCTCCTTACATCCCCTTTCTGTTGCACCCCATTTCCTGGTTTATGCGCCTTGCTCTCCCATGACTCTACCCCTCATTCTGATGCAACACATCCTCCAGTAGCTTCCCGAGTAGAATTACAAGGGATGTGAATTCTGGTACCATCTGTAGTCTATCCTCACACTTGATAGTCTGGCTGAGCATGAACTTGTAGGTGGAAATCATTCTCCTTCACAGTTTGGGAAGCGTTGCGCCACAGTCTTTTCACATACAGTGTGGGCATTAAGACGTCACAAGCTATTCTGAGTCTCCATCCCTCCTGTGAAAATTGTTCCCCCTCCCTGGAAGCACGTGGGAGTCTACCTTGCCCACAGCATCCTGGAAGTTCATGGCCATGTACCTTACTGTGGCTGGGTCTATTTTCTGTAGTTCTCTTCAGATGAGAAACTCAGTTCCTCCAATCCTAGGAAAGTAAATTGATTTTTTTTTTTTTAGTGGATGAGTTCCTTCTCTCTGTTTCTTCTCTTTTCTTTTTTTGAACCACTTTTATTTAAGTATCAGTGCTCCTGAACTGGTCCTCGTGTTTTCTTACTTAAACGCTTATGTTCTCATCTCGTTGTCATTCACTCTACTTTCCAAGAGATTTCCCATCTCTATCATGCTACTTCTTGATTGAATTTTTCATTTCTGCTGTCATGTTTTTAGATTTCCTTTTGGTCTTGGGATAGTCCTTCTTACAGCATTTCCCTCTGTTTAAGGCATCCTTCTTTATAAGAGACGATATTAATGATCCTAATTATGAAGACTTGCAAGGATAGTTTATTTCAAGTTTACTCCTCTCTGCAAAGCTTCCATTTCTTTCAAGTGCTTTTTTGTTTGTTTTGGTGGTTTTCATAATGAGTGCATTCTTAACATTTCTTGGCTGATGGGTGGTATTCATTATCAGTCATTAAAAAGCTGACTGGGAGTCTGGGCACAGTGGTGGGGAGCTTATGGTTGGTGCCTATATTGAGTGACCTGAAGGGCAATCTCCTGGGAAATCCCAGATCTTAGTACTGTTTATTCCTTTCTTTTGAGTATGTCAAATTTCCCATAAAAATTTCTAATCTCTTTCTGGATGCCAATGGACATTTTCAACTTTTAGTGGAAACACACTCAGCCTCCTTTACAAGTAGATTATACATACAACCTCCTCTTCTATAAGAAAAAAAAATATTTTCTGTAAGGATCAGCATTAATCACCGTAAATTTCTTCTTTAGTTTTAAAATAAACTATTAATGGTTAAAACAGAAGAATAAATTTCCAAGGTGTCATGCAAATTCAGTAAAACATTTCAAATAAGAACTAAACCAGCACTTATCAATCAAATGTGCTACATTCTATTCATGTTCCAGTTTACTGATTGAAATTTTAAACATTAATAAATTCCAAGTGGTCACCTAGAA
Source organism: Phacochoerus africanus (assembly GCF_016906955.1). NCBI lineage: Eukaryota > Metazoa > Chordata > Mammalia > Artiodactyla > Suidae > Phacochoerus > Phacochoerus africanus. The sequence goes on from NC_062552.1 coordinate 119,779,972, forward strand.
TGATAAGGGGCAAAATAACTCAAGTTCTGTTTCTTTGTTTTTTACAATTATGTGTTCTTTTTGTTGATGTTATGTCTCCTTTATAAATGCTGGAATATTCAGACCGGAGACCTACCTCGCACCCCAAGAAGATGAAATAGATCTGCAATGTGAGCAGCTTGCTCTCAAACAGTGCATGTTGCCGAATCCACATGTGCTGGAGATTCTTCTAATTAACTTCTATGTAGAATAAAATATTAAAATGTGAACAAAAGTGCGCTGTTTTGGAGCTTACATCTATCACATTGTTGTGTACCAACATTCATTCCCAAAACTTTTTGTTTTCCGAAACAGTAACTCTATACCCATTAAAACAATAATTCCCCACCCTCTCCTGACAACTTCCATTGTACTTTATCTCTACAAAGTTGACTACTCCTAGTACCTACATAGAATCTTACAGTATTTGTCCTTTTGTGGCTGGCTTATTTCACTTAACATGTCTTCAAAGTTCATCCATGTTGTAGTCTTTGTCAGAATTCCCTTCCTTTACAAGGCTGAATAATATTCCATTCTATAGATGTACCACATTTTTGAAATCCATTCATCCATCCGTGGGTTGCTTCCATTTTTTGCCTATTGTGAATAATGCTCCTGTAAACCTGTGTGCACAAGGATCTCTTTAAATCTCTGCATTAGCTTCTTTTGGCTACACACTCAGGAGTGGAATTACTGGATCATATGGTCATCCTCAGATTAATTGTCTAAGGAACCACTATACCATTTTCCACAGCAGCTGTGGAACCATTTTATATTCCCACCATCAATGCACAAGAGTTCAAATTTCTCTATCCTCCTCAATAGTCATTTTTTCCTGTTTTTTTAGCAATAGGCATATTAATGTGTGTGAAACATGAGACTTACTTCTAATTAGCTTTAAAATTTTTGTGAAGTTCTGTACTGACAATGTGTGCCTTTGGTACACAGAGGACCTCCAGCATGCAGTGTTCTCCAGCAAATCACCCTGTTTTCCAGTATGGTACCCTTGACATTCCAAGTCAGAGCCCCTCTTTTTACTTTCCCTAGAGCATAAGGCTCCCATCTGCTGGAGTGGGAAAGAGGAATGTCCAATGACATGAAGTGGCAGCAGGAAGCTGGAAATCAAATTGCTTGTTGAACTTGAACTTTCAACCAATCCTCCTATTTCTAGCCTTAAATCACCCCCAGTTCCAAAAGTATTGTACACCCTTCTACAATCCATTGTTTCAGCTATTGTACCTCAGGCCCATCTGACTTGGGATTTATTGCCTCTAATTTGCTGGATCACTCACATTTTGTCCATTTGTTTTCGAGCATTCCGTTCCAGATCCCCAACTTCGTACTGCCTCCTCCCCTTCTCCCTTCAGCCTTGATGATCTAAGTCTTCTTTAAAAATCACTTCACTATAATTTTGATGGGATTTCAGAAGGAAGAACAGCTAGACAGCTGTCTTGAATCTATTATCTTTAAGTCTTTACCGGATTTTAGATATATAACAAACATTTTTCTATAAGAGATGCAGTTAAAAATGAGGAAACTGAAGCCCAAGGTCACAGAGCAGGAAGTGGTAAGGCTAGGATTCAAAACCAAGTCAGGGCACACTGCCCCTCAGGTCGCACACCTGTGGGCTCAGTCCTGGGAGACTGAGCAGGACCAGGAAGGTCAGGAGGACACAGACGCCATGTAGGATGAACCCAGAGGGTCGGCTAGGATCAAAAAGGCCAGATGATGGCTCATTATCAGCAAGGTCCAGAGTTCAGGAGTTCAAGGAAATAAGAGCTGAAAATCATATGATACAGTGTGCTCATGCACTTAGAGTTGAGGATTTTGGCTTCTGCCAGTTGATCCAACAGCAGTGGCTGGGGCCATAATGACTTGAACAGTCAGGGGAAAAATCCACAGCTTGATTCTATGTATTCAGGACAAACGGTCCTATGAGCCATTGAACCTTAAACCTGTAGGGGCCCCCACACAGCCACAGCTTCCTCCAGCTCTGCCCTCACTGTAATGTCACTGAACATACCAAGATTAACTGCCTCATCAGTTCCTCTATGTTGCTCCCTCTTCTCATTCACAGGCCCCACTTGGCCTGTGTTTCCAGTGTCCTCCTGGCCCCACTGGGACTGTTACTTGCTTGCACATACATACATCTACCACTGCTCTATACCAAATTGCTTTATTTTGTTCACTTGTGTCTAGTTTTCATTTCCCTTTATTTTCTCAGCAAACATTTACTGGACACCTATTATGTGCTGAGTCCTGGGTAGGCACCAGGCACGCAGAGGTGAATAAGACAGCCCCGGCCCCCAGAAACTCACAGTCCTAGAGAAACAGGTGGGGGAAGGGACAATCTCTGTGCAGTGTGGTCTGAGCTGGGATGGAAGTGAATGGGGTGTGTGAAAGTTCAAGGAGGTGTCCCAGTGCAGCAAGGGGAGTCATTGAAAGCTCCTCAAGGAGAATTTTCAATGTAAACTGAAGCATGAAGGAAGAGTAAGAGCTTGCTTCTTACCCCTGCTCCATGGTGAAGACTAAGGCATAAGTTTTGACTCATTTATTCACCCATCTATCCAAATGAATATTTAATAGTCCTGCCATGTGCCAGACCCCTTATGAATGCTAGTGAGTATTCAGCACACCACACCAGCCTGGGATCTCCCCTTGAGCTCTTGGCTCTCTGAAATTCCACTGTCAGAAGTCATCTGCTTTCTGAGGCCAGCTTCAGACCCTGATGGGGCAGTTATACCACCCGGCACCACCTCTCTCTGCTTCCAAAGACTAGTGGATTTCCCGGACTTATCTGATTCTCCAAGAGGACCTTATATAACAAAAGCACTATGATCCCACGTTCCAAAAATTGCTGGAAAGTTTCTCCCTCCTCCTACAAGCATGGGAGTTTACCCAAGGACTTGCAGAAGATGCTCAAATGAAATAGCTAGATTGTGTGGCATTCATTGTTGATGACTGCCAAGTCCAGATAATCCTGGAAGAAGCTTCAGAACTGACTTGAATCTCTGCTCACAGCTAGGGGATCTCAGAATTTAGAGTGAGACCTTGAATAAAACTTCAGCTCACTCCTGGACCGAGCATCAGCTCTGCATAATTAATCGGGAACATTGTCCTTATGACTGACAGGCTGGCAGTGATTAATTATCTTAGTATTTGCTCCAGGTTCTGGAGATATGCAAAGTGATTAAAGAAGGGGTTTTGGAAACAGTGACTTGTTTGTTTTCTGTCCCTAATTGTTTGCTAAAGGATTCTCCATAATTACATGTAACATTTCCATGCTCCCCCAGATAATACTTGCATAATTTGGAAGCAAATCTGAAATTCCCAAAGTATAAATACTGTAGGGATTGAGGGTGGGCTGAGAGATTCCAGAAAGCATCACATATGTCACTTGTCAACAGCCCACATGAAGTTTTAGAGAAGGGTTATTTCGCAGTAGGATACTGATGCACGGTTAAGATGCAGACGTGACGATGGGTGAGGGAGGGAATTAGCTTCAGTACCATCAGGAAACCTGGGTTCTAAATCTGTCATTGCCACATTGTCCCTGAGTGTAGGAAAGGAATCTGGGACACAGAGAATCTGATTGAGACATCATGTGTCTTCCTGAGCCAACTGCCTCAACTTCTCAGTTGCTGGACCTCAAGTTCCTTTGAAGAAGAGGAGAACAAGTCTCTACTGCTCACCCCTCCCAGGAACTGCTGGGCTAAGAAGAGATCCATTCACTGGGATGGGGAGAAAGAGAAAGATCATCCAAGACACGTGTCAAGACTCCCCAGTTCCCAAAAACCCCTATCCTGATTTGCTTTCTTTGCAGGTCAGCACCACGGACAGCAACAGCTCTGGTTTCAGAACATGGAAACCGAAAGAAGATTGGATCTGTGGTGACCTGAAAGATCACAAAGCCTAGTGCCTTACATATGAGGACTCTGTGGCCCAGGAAGCAGAATGGATTTTCCAGCATCGGGCTAAAATCCAGTTGCAGAGGACAGGCATGGTTTGGCTGTTCACGCTGCATGCCACACTGAGGATGTGACCACTCTGCCTGGATTCTGGTTCCCTAGGCTGTCCCTAACTCATCTGTATCTCCAGAACCCAGCACGGCCAGCCACCAGGGAGGTGTTCAAGGAAGACACTTTTAAATTCTTTGCTGACCCAAATCTTCCCAGGAATATCACCGTAGGCCAGGCCAAGGAATGCCTCCCTGGGGCCATGGTCCAGCCATGGTTGAGAAGGTGCCTGTGCTTACAGCTTGCATTACTATTTTACATGACAAAACTTCTCTGTGTTATTGTGGCTTCTTTCCAACTATGTAAGTTCTCAGCAATGAGACTAGGAATTATAAATTCATATTCCCTGAATCTTTAATAATGCATGGTAGAGATATTTGTAGGATAATCTCAAGAAATGCTGCAGAGACACAGAGAGAGAGAGATAGGTGGAGGGACAGAGACTTAGAGAGACAAAGCAAGAAGAACTCTAGGCATCACTGAGTCACTACAATTGTTCAATGGCCCACAATACAAAAGAGGACACTTTTGAGCAGGTAGGGCTCAAGGGTCAGAATAAGACTGTTCCTTACTTAGTCCAACTATGAGGAGAAAGTAAACACCATGATTCACTGTTGGTTTAAAATCAGCTCTCCCCAAACCCCAACACAAGACAAGTATTGATCCTATTAATCTTCCTTCTGGTGTATGCTCTGGGCAACACCTTTGCGTCCACACATTAGTCATCGGCTGTCACTTGCTTGCAGTGGGGGAACATGCTGCTAAGTAAAGCTTTGCAGCAGGAAGCTTTACATCAAGTTTGCAGAAGAACCTGTGTGAGTCACAGCCTGGGTGTCTGGGCCTCTCCTGCAGATAAGCTACTTGGTGGATATGTGCAAGAGTTGACTGACTGAAGGATGATAAAGTCATGAGAGATGAACCTTTCCCCACTTTTAGGTGACTCCCACCTGGATGGTTAAATAGGGATCTTCAAGCCCCAACAAGGAAGTGTGGTTTCATAGCAACACTGATCTGACCACATTTGGTTACTATCAGAGACCACATGGCTCTGCTTGGCTCACAAATCAAGCCCAGGATGCTTAACTAAATAACAGGGCATGAAGGTCTGGGTCATCCTGCCATTTAGACTTGCCATCTACCCATCCTGATCCATATCCTTGCTCTGCACTCACTGAACTTCTCAGTTAGGCTTATGCAGCATGCCATTCAAATCTCTGTACATTTGCCTCTGCTCGTCTCTCCTAGATATGTCTTCCCACCCTTCCCTGTCCCCCTTCAGCTCCCCAGTCATCTGGGGACTCTTTTTAGGACCCCAGGCTGAGTCATCCATCATTCCACACCCCAGAGGTGGGCCTTATGTGTTCCTCCATCAGCTCCTGTATGAGAGGAATTTACTTACTTCCTCCATTGAGTTGTGAATCCTGAGAAACAGAGATTCTGTGTAATGGACATTGTGGCTGATCCCAACAGCTCTACCATTCCCCAACACATTATTTTACAGCAGAATGAAATTTGAAAAATTAACTCTAGGTCCAGAGATGTGGATGCATTAGTCCAAGATGTTGTGGTAACTTCATCCTCATTACTGATGATTGGTCATGAACTCAGGGATAAGCAAGTCAATGCAAGGCATGGATTGCCCTAGAGATGGTTGTTGGTTCAGGTGCAGGCATAAAAGCTGGTTCAATAAGAAGACAAGATTACCTGTAGATTTAGCAGAGATTCTCTCCCTCTCCCTCTCCCTCTCCCTCTCTCTCTCCCTCTCTCTCTCTCTCCTCAACCTGAATTAGCCACTAATGAGGAAGATCATTGGCCCAGTGGCTCCTTGACCATGAGAAAAACCATCCTCAGTGTGTACCCAGCTTTGCAGAGGCCAGAAGACAGAGATGGGAGAAAATGTATCCTCCATGGTGCCATGGACCCTCCAGATCTTCCAACCATGTTCTGGGTTCCTAATTCTGCCAGCAATGCATTTCCTCACTGTATGAGCCAGTCTGGGTTGGGGTGTCTGTTACTCATAGTTGAAACCCCCTGAATGATCCAGTGTCATCACCTTTGTATCCCAGTGCCTAGCACCCTGTTAGCATCGTGTGCTCACATTCTGTTGCAGATTAGGAAAGGAATGTTTAAAATAGATGAGTAACCGAAACCCACTGTATAGCAAAGGAAAATCTACTCGATAGTTTGTAACATGGGAAAAAAGAATGGATTATGTTTATACGCTGTACACCTGAAACTAATACAACATTGTCAACTATACTCCAATAAAATTACCTTTAAAAATAAATTAAACAGTGGACTCAAAAGTAAAAAGAAGAGAAAGGAATGAATGAAAACGAGGAGAGAAGTCAGCTGAGTGCAGCGTGTTCACCAGCCACGCGGTTGGGATGGATCAAGGGGCAGATAATAATAACCACTTCACACAGATTTGGTGGTGGAACCAGCACTCATCCTGTGTCTCCCTGGTTCCAAGAGCCTGGCTGATCCCTACCTTAGGTCCTTTCTGGGGTGGGTGGAGGTGGGCAGAGGACATGAAGAGCATTATTAAGACATACCATGTATTCCATACTCGAGATGTTTTATCAGGAAATTTTTTCAGGGCATACTTATTACTGGTCCAAAGAGCATTTATTTCATGATATTCTTTGTGCATCAACAATACAAAAAAAAAGTTATCTTAACAAAACAACAGTCATACCTCTCCACAGCCTCTGCTGATCCTTATCAACTGTCAACATTGTTTTTATGCCTTTATGTCTTGGTAATCAGTAACTTTTCCTGCTTCCTAAGTTTTTTCACTTAACTCTTTTGTTCACAGGGAGGTCTTTGTGTAATCACCATATTTATCATTTTTAATGTCTCTATGCCCTTCCACCCTGGTAATAGCTTGACTTTGCAGCCTCTCTTGTTGGGCATGTGGACGGCCCCTGCTTTGTCTCTGGAATGATCCAGCTGTGCTTCTAGAATGCCTACCCAAGATGCTAACCCTCCAGGACCTTTTTTAGGGACTGCCAGAGGGTAGAATGAGAAATAGTGATCCTGGGTCCCTGTCACCCATTGGTTTCAATCAGGGTACATTTGTTTGCAAGGACTGAAGCTCACTCAAGTTGGCAGAAATAAGAAAGGGGGAGTTTAGTGTAGGAATAGAAGAAGACCCTTGGGAACCAAGAGCCAAGCTTCAGGGGAGCAGCTAGGAACATTCTTTGTATTTTTTTCCTGTCTTTGCTACATCTCTCACTCTCTCTCCCCTTTACCCACCTGTCTATCTCTCTTGATCTTCCTCTCTGTCTCTAGCTCTGTGTCTCTGCATCTCTCTCTCTCCTCTCTCTGCATCTGTCTCCCTCTGACTCCCTCTATCTGCCTTTCTCTCCTCTCTTCTCCTTGTTTCCATCACATTCCTTGTCAATCAGTCTCTATCTCTATCTGTCCCCTTTCCGTGTCTCATTCTCTCTCTGTCTCTCTGTCTTCCTCTGTCTCTTTCTCCTCTCTTCTCTCTCTGCTCGTCTCTCTCTTTGTCACCCTGTCTCTCTCTGTTTCTCTATCTCTGTCGCTGTCTCTGTCTCTTTCTTCATCTCTCTGTCTTTGTCTCTTTGTCTCTCCCTCCCCACCCCCCCCTCTCTTCTCCATTACCATCAGGCCCCAGATCCTCTGCCCTCCTGGTCCAGTCCCAACATCACTTGACCCTGGGCTGAAATTCCTAGGGGATTGTGCTTCTCTGTGACCAGATGCATGATGATGGCTGTCATGTGTTACAAACCTGCCTACCAACTTCTGTTTCTTCTGCCAGTACCAAAGGTAAGGCAGTTACTTGAAAGGCAGGCCCCTCGGATTTTAACCTGGCTCTGCCACCCGCTTCTCTCTGACCTTGGGTAAATTGTACCTCACTAATGAGCTCCTTGTCACTGGACACAATGAAGCTGAAAAATATGGACTGTGCTCAGCTGACATTAATTGAGTGTTTACTATATGCCAAGCATAATATAAGCACTTTACAGGAGTGGACTCGGAGAATCTTCACCACCTCCTATGAAGAGGAAAAAGAGGCACAAAAGGCTAAGTAATCAGTTCTGGATCAGACAGCTAGTGTTCAGCATTCAAAGAAATGCAAATCAAAATGGGGTACCACTTCCATGCCTCTAATTGGCAAAATGAAAACATTGGGTGATCTGAGTGCAGGCTTGGCTGTGAGCAAAGTGAAGCTCTCATGTGGTGCTGATGCGAGTGGGATGTGGAATGCCCCCCTTTTTGTCTTTTTAGGGTCACACCCGTGGTGTATAAAGGTTCCCAGTCTAGGGGTCTAATCGGAGCTACAGCTGCCAGCCTACACCACAGCTACAGCAACACCAGACCCTTAACCCACTGAGTGATGCCAGGGATCGAACCCACATCCTCATGGATACCAGTTGGGTTCATTATCTCTGAGCCATGATGGGAACTTCTGGAATGGCCCTCTGTAGAACAGAAGCCTGGAGGTGTTCATCCTGGGTGAATTTCCACCAATGAACCAGCAAGTCCACCTTCAAGTTCAAACCCCAAAGGAACACTTCACAGCTGCTCAAGGAGACAGATTCAAAGATGTTCATTGCACTAATGTTTATAGTGACAAAGGACTGAAAGTAGCCCAGACTTCCATCACAGGATGATGTCCACGGCACACGCCTACCTAGAAGTTGGCTCAATTTCTAAACTAGGAGGTAGAGTGAGAAAATGTGCAGAAAACCAAATCTAATGTATTATCTACTTCATGAGAGATATACCTATGTTACTGAAATGTTGCTATCTAATTTTTATGAGTCCTACAAGTAAATAAATGTTTGGAAGGACATCCAATACATGAGAATGAGTGTGTATGAAAGGAGAGGGATATAGAGGATAAAGGGGGATATAGAGGATAAAATGGGAAGAAAAGTTGAAATGGCATGAAATAAAATTTTAATAACTAGAAATCACCCCAAAATTCAACTGCCTAGAGCTTCGGAGCATCAGCCCAGGCAGGTGCAGAGAACTGCTGTGGATGCCAGATTATTTTCTCTGAACTGGAATGTAAGGTGCATCCTTGACTCTGCCCTGCCATCCCTCCATTCTTCTCTGAAAGAGACACCTCCAAATCTCCTCGCCATCCGTGGGTGCCACATCGCATTCATTCTGGACTTTTGCCCATGTTTGGAATACTTAACAAACACTTAAAAATCAACTTGGTATTTTGGAGAGGATGGAAGCAACTCATTTTTCACATTTTATTTCTCCCTTAGGTCTGGTGGGAATGAAAGCCTAAGGGGAAAATGAGAAAGTTTGAAAAAGAATTTATGGAGAGCTCTGTGCTGCTCACACCCAAGGGACACCTAGCACTACGAGGAACATTGTTTTCAGGATGCACTCTGTTCTCTTCCCCCAGGAGGCAAAGCACGGCCCTGCCCCCAGCTCCACAGCATCCACTAGCACCAGCACCTGGTCCAGCCCCCACGGCACGGCTGGTGGAAGTTGAGGCCCCAAGAGGGGATGGGGGCTGCTGTGGGTTGAATGGTGGTCCCTTCCCTAAAAGCTGTTTCTACCTGGAATCTGTGACCTTCTGAAGCCCATTCATGTCTCCAGTTAAGCAGAGAACAAAACACCAGGGTAAAGGGTCTCCTAGTGTCCAGCCCCACCTTCTGTAGATGTTGCTCACCACATGTCTGCAAGGTCCCCATGGTCTGGAGAGTCCAACCCTCAGCTTGGGGTGCAAAGCTCTGCAAATGCTGAACCCACCCCAGCCCATACCCTCTCGCTTCCCTACAGCTTTTCCTGAGAGGATCGAGGGCCACCTTCTGGCCCCAAAGACACCTCCATTTCCTCTGGTCTCTGGTACCCTGTACAAGGGCAAATGCCCCAGAAAGGGAGTACAGACCAAGGCTAATTCAAGTGGGGAGTCTTATGAGCATTGCTTATGAGCATTAGGACCTTGGAGGGGGTTAATTACAGAGAGAAAAGAAGGCATCTGTTTAAATCCAGTTGTTCCCGCCCCCCGCCCTGCCCCAGCACCGCCCACAGTGAAGGATGCTACCACAGGAGCTATCATGCTGGTGGCTTCACCACTAGGGAATCTATTCCCAGGAATGGGGTTGTGAGGTTAGGGTTCACATGAATTTTTAATTTTACCAGATGTTGGCAGATGGCTTTCCTGAAAGGTTGTAACAACTCACACTTCCACCAGAAATGCATGAGAACCTTTCTTCGCAAATGCCCTCTGGCAACAATTATCACTCTTTTAAATTTTATCAGGCTTTGGGGGATAAAGTGCTACATCATTGTAGCTTTAATTTGCATGTTTTTGACTGCTGGTGAATTTCCACATGATTTTTGCCTGTTTGGATTTGCTGTTGTAGATAATGCTTCTTCACAAAGGGGACTCTTCTTTCCCACTGTGTTGATAGATCTTATCAGATTTTAAGGACTGTGTATATATTGTATGTATTGACTATCATCTGGGCTACATATGTTTTTTTTCCAAATCTACCATTTGTATCTTGACTTGGTTCAGAGAGTTTTTTTGCTCTGTATGTTTTAGATTTTATATATCCAAATATGTCTGCCTTTTCTTTTATGGCATCCAGTTTTCTGGTCTTTGTTCAGAAAGTTTCTCCTTTGTTCAGAAAGTACGCCTAGATGATATGTATAGTTTATCTTGCAAATTTTTAGTTTGTTCGTTTATTTATTTATTTATTTATTTATTTATTTATTTATTTATTTTGCATTTTAGGGCCACACCCGAAGCATATGGAAGTCCCCCACCAGGGATTGAATCAGAGCTACAGTTGCCAGCCTATGCCACAGCCACAGCAACTTGGAATCTGAGTTAGGTCTTTTACCTACACTGCAGCTCAAGGCAACGCTGGATCCTTAACCCATTGAATGAGGCCAGGGGTCCAACCTGCATCCTCATGTATCCTGGTCGGTTCGTTACCACTGAGCCACGACAGGAACTCTTGGTTTATCTTTTAAAACATAGTCTAAAATGCTTTGCATGATCTAAGATAGCAATTCAATTTTGTTTCCTTCCATGTGGATAACCAGTTGAGTCAACATTCTTTGTTCAAAAAAGCATTTACTCAACTATACTGAGCCATGCTTTTATTATGTTAAAATTTCCTACTAAAAGGGACTTATTTTTCATGCTCAGTTCTGTTCCCCTGAACACTTTATCTAGTCCTTACCCAATATCAGATTGATTTGGTCACAGTGGTTTTGTAATATATTCTGACATTAGGTAAGATGAGTCATTCCTTCTTCATCTATACCTTTAATATGTCTGGTGGGTCAACACTCACACTCATTTGGTGTATGTGTGGAAGCATTATCAGGTATTATTTTCCCATATAAATTTATATATTATTCAATAACGTACCCCAGGGAAGAGGGAGATGTGAAATTCTAATGGAAATTTTGTATAATTTACATATGTATTTCAGATGGACTGACACTTTTATGATGAAACATATCCTTTTCTAACTATATATATATGTATATATAATCTTCTGTCTTTTTAGGGCTGCACCGTGGCATAGGGAGGTTCCCAGGCTAGGGGTCTAATCAGAGCTACAGCTGCCAGCCTACACCACAGCCACAGCAACGCCAGATCCGAGCCATGTCTGCGAGCTACACCACAGCTCACAGCAATGCCAGATCCTTAACCCACTGAACGAGGCCAGGGATCGAATCCACAACTTCATGGTTCCTAGTCAGATTCGTTTCCGCTGTGCCGTAACTCTGTAACTCACTTTTTTTTCATTTGATCAGCTCTTGGTTTCCTATACCTCAATGAGATTTCCTAATGACCTTCACATAGATCTTATCCTTTCTTCGTATATTTATTTCTAGATAATTTAGAGTTTTTATCACTATTGCAAATGAACTCTTTCTCCCTATACCCATTTCAAGTTGCTTATTACTGTAAGAGACAAAGCCTATTGATTCTTCTATTTTCATCTTGTAACAACTTCATCTCTGCTATCCTCTTTATTTTAAATATTATTACTGGTTTTATTTTATGTTATTTAAATTTTTTTTTAATTTTATGGCCACACCTGTGACATATGGAAGTTCCCGGGCCAGGGACTGAATCCAAACCACAGCTGTGACCTATGCCACAGCTACAGTAATGCCAGATCCATTTACCCCATTGCTCCAGGCCAGGGATTGAACCCACATCTCAACAAGGACCCAAGTCTCTGCAGTAGGATTCTAATTCCACTGCACAGCAGCGGGAACTCCTAGATTTTATTTTTTTTAACCCAACATGAAAGCCTCCATCTTTGAGTGAGAAAATCCAACCATTCGCATTTAGTGTAATCACCAACAGACTTTATTCCTTACCGTTTATTTTATGCTTATTATTTGTTTCACTCCATTTCATTTTTCTATTTTCTTATATGAAGCCACATGAATAAGAAGCTATTATTCATCTTATTTCTTGCCATTGTTAATTCGGAAGCTCTCTTATCTTCTTCCATTCTATCAGTGCCTGTTTATCTGTTGCCTGCGCTCTTCACCGGGTATATATTTGCTGAAAAATATTTGGAACTAAGGTGGTAACTAATCTCCTTCCCATCAAAGATGCACAGTGTCCCCAAGATGCTCTGTCACCCACACTTCCTTGCCACCCAGTGAGATGAGTGCTGGAAATACTTTTAATTTCCTCTTCTACTTTTCTTTCCACTTCACATATGCTCCCGAGGATGCTTTTACTCTCCCCCCTCCCCCCACCCCTCCCAGTGCCTGATTTTGATGAATCAGTTTAACGTACAAATGTGGCTAGTCCTTTCTATTTCAACAGTCTTTATTCGGTAAACATATTACACACCCCAGACAGTCCAAACTTATTTGTTTATATTTAATATATCTTAACATACATATTAAGATATATTAAATATATGTTAAAACATATTTATATTATCCTAAATATATATTAATATATATTTAATACATTTTATTACACATCACGGCTCACCTTGCTTCCTGCCTCTTCCTCTCTCCCACCTTGAGGTCTTCCTCTGAGTTCACTTATTAGTTAATGGGCATAAACCTCAGGTCATTTTTCAGATGGAGCATGTGGATATACCCTCCTGCAGAAGGGTGTCTTTGGTGGAACCCAGGATATGATGTCTCGGTCCTTTGCACTCCGCTGTCTGTAGATGGTAATTTACTGTCTTCAGTCTTCTAGATGATGCAAAGGAGAGGTCTGATATCAGCTGGATTGATTTCCCCTTGTAGTTAATTTATTATTTCTACCACAAAAAAACTTGTAAGAGCTTTTCTTTATCCTTAGAATTTGGGGGCTTTAGCAGGCTATGCCTAAGACTGTGACTTTTCTTATTCATCCAAGCTGGAACCTGACAAACTCCTTCCATCCACAGTCTCAGGGTTTTTTCCCCCTCTGGCTCGTAAAAGTGGTGTTCTGTTACTTGTTCATTGATGATCGTCTCTCCATCTATCCCATGTTCATTTTTTTAAACTTCTCACTGTTTGTATGTTAAGGTCTCTGCATCTCTCCTCCTATTTCTTATCTTTTTTCTCATGACCTCCAAGTCTTTATGATTTTGCTCTGCAATTTCAAATAGTTCATGCCCTTGCCTCTCTGAGACACTAACTTGGGTCTCAATCATGACCAAAACCTCCTCCTTGGTTTTTAACTTCAAGATGACTTTTTTTCAGTCCCAGGGGGTCTTATTTGTACTATTACCTGAACTTCTTCATGTTACTTTTTGTTTTAAACTTCTAGTTGTTGTCCGTTTCCATCAGCGTCTGTTTCACTAGGCGTCTGCTCCTTCATGACTTACCTTCCTCTCTCTGACCCTGGACCCCCAGATAGGTCATTTTTTGTCACCTCTTTAGAGCTCCAGTTTAGATTATTAATGTGCCTTAAGCAACAGCAGTTTTGCAGGCGAGAAAGTAGAGCTGGTGGTAGACCAACAGGTAGCCTTCTGGTAAGTGAGGATTCTGGCTAAAGGAGTCTGCCTGACTTCAAGTCTTCAGAGCCTGTCCCAGCATCAAGGGCAGGGGGAAGTTAATCCACTGTTCTATTGATTCTTCAGGACTTGATGGCCAAAAGGACTAAGCCCACATATATAGGTGGATGTCAGCCTTTCCTTCATCCTCCCAAAGCCCTCAGGTTTCAAAGGTCCAAACTTTTCCCCTCGGGCATTTTAAAATGTTCATTTCTCACCCTGGAACTCCCAAGAGGAAGTCTCTGGGTCCTTGCTCAATTCCACAGGGAATCACACTTGTAATTGCCACAAAACCCTTCTAAAATTCAGCTGCCTCTGGACCCTACAGGTGAGGCAACTTAAACAGAGAAGAAAGACAAGGGCCTGGTCAGGTCAGATATTTCCAGACTCTACCTCTATCTTTATCTGTATTAAATCCTGGGAGGGTGGATGGCACACGAAGAACCATCTTTCAATTCATCAAGGTGTGAAGGAATTTGGGACTAATATTTATTGTGTACCTACTATGTGCCAACAAGTGCACATCAATGATTTTGTATATTATCTCCTGTCATCCTCCCATCAAACTTAGAATTAAATAATTCATCCCAAGTTATCTTAGATCAAGCTGCTTTAATAAAATATTACAGACTGTGTGGTTTAAACAACAGACATTTGGAATTCCCGCTGTGGCACAACAGCATCAGTAGCATTTTGGGAGCTATGCGACGCAGGTTTGATCCCTGGCCCTGTGCAGTGGGTTAAGGATCCAGCGTTGCCACAGCTGTGGCTCAGGTTGCAACTACAGCTGGGATCTGATCCCTGGCCCAGGAACTCCATATGCTGTGGGGCAGCCAAAAAAGAAAAAACAAAAACCCCAGATATTTATTTCTCACAGTTCTGAAAGTTCCACAGTCCAAGATTAAGAAGCTGGCAGATTCAGTCCCTGGCGAGAGCCCTTTTTCTGGCTTGCAGACCTTCAACTTCTTGCTGTGTCCTCACACAATAGAAGAAACTCTGGTATAAATTCTTCCTTTTTTTATAAAGGCACTAATCCCATCATGGGGGACCCACCCTCACGACCTCGTCTAAATCTTATTACCTCCCAAATGCCCACTTCCAAATACCATTGTATGTAGGATTAGGGCCTCATCCTATGAATGGGAGGTAGGGGGAAAGATAAACAAACTTTCATTCCATAACCCCATATAGCATTATAAACAAAAGACTCAAGTAGATTAGATATTTCGTTCAAAGTCCAGCAGCTAGAAGCATCAGTGATGAAATTGACACCAAGATCTCTCTTATTTCAAGGATCGTGATCTTTGTACTACACCAGACTGAGCACAGACCTTCTTTTTAAATTTTTCTTAAAAAAAAAAACCACAAAACAAAAAACACTCTGTCCAGGACTGCTGGTTATTTTATAAGGTTTTATAGCATTTTCTTCTCCCTGTGGTGACACTACTTGGAATGAACTTGCTGTTCCTGAGCAGAGGCGGAATTCATTTTCCTCCTCTAGAAACTGCCAGAACTAAGAATAGGCCAGGGACGATCTGTGTATTTAATAACATTCTGAGCCGCGAGCGCCAGCCTGGTGAAGCATCACCTTGGCTAATGGGATGCGACTGGCAAGGGAGGCAGGGAGATGCCTGTGGCCACTTTGCTAAAGCAAGGCTGGGGATCACCTGTGCTTGCCTCTCAGAGATGCTGGCCAGGCACGCACACACACACACACACACACACACACACACATGTGCATATATATGCGTGCAAACACACATGTCCATGAATTCACACACGTATGCACGCATACCCTCATGCACACAGGAACACACAGATAGGCACACATACACACACAACACACACACGCAAGGCATTTTAAGTACCTTCCCCAACTTGACTGTATGCTGGACTCTTTTATGAAACAAATTTAATATGGAAGTAAAGAATAAGCACTTTCTAGCTAACACCTTTGTATCAAAAAAATTCCTTTTTTTCTACTCCTGATTTCTATATCTTGCACAAGCAGCTGTATGCTACAATAAAGGAAATGAGAAAGAAGCAAAAACTACTCAACCAGAATTCCTCCAGTCCAACCTCACCCTTTGTCTTAATTCCCCGATGTTTTTCTGCTTCTCTTATTTAGATGAAGATGCATTTTTACAAAGCTCCAATCCTTTCTCAGTATTCTACTTCTTTGCAAATGACTTTCAGTTACCTTTGTTATCAGCCAGTTTATCCCATAGAGTGGGATTCCTAATTTACTTTGTTGTACAAATATCTTTACTGCTGTATCTTTTTAGTTGTTTGCAAATTTTTGCCACCATAAATAACAGCACAGAGACTATTTATGTGAAGAAGGTTTCTACTGGGTTCTACAGTTTTGTTTTGTTTTTTTTTAATTAGAGTATAGTTGATTTATAGTGCTGTGTCAGTTTCTGCTATAAAACATAGTGACCCATATATATATATATGCCTTCTTTTTCTCATATTCTCTTTCATCACGGTCTATCCCAAGAGACCAAATATAGTTCCCTGTGCTGTACAGAAGGACCTCATTGCTTATCCATTCTATATGTAATGGATTAAGAAGATGGAGTTCTCCTGTTTTTGGAGTATGTCTTAAGGATGGATGAGTGGGTCGGCAGGGCTAAAGCTGTGTTTTATAAGCCTCATCTTAGTGGAGAGACCCAGAGATGGTGCTTGCTGAGTACAGGCAAGTGAGAGGCCAAAAGATGGGCTGAGCTGGGAGTGCCTGGGCAACCCCACCTCCACTTGAGTCAGAGTCTTGCTCTCTTGCTCTCTTCTTCTGTGTGTTGGGCTCCAGCAAACAATCTTATTTCAGTAAAGAGTGGTACTGCTAAACATATGTTTGAACTAGAGGTCAAAATTATTCATTAGAGTAGTATTCCATTGTATATATGTACCACATCTTCGTAATCCTTTCATCTATCGATGGACATTTAGGTTGTTTCCATGTCTGGGTTATTGTGACTAGCGCTGCAGTGAACATAGGGGTCCATGTATCTTTTTCAATGGACATTGGAATACTATTCAGCCATAAAAAAGATAAACTGATGCCTTATGCAGCAACACGGATGAAACTATATTCTCATACCAAGTGAAGTAAGCCAGAAAGAAAAAGAAAAATGCCATATGATATCAGTTATTTATGGAATTTAAAATATGGTACGGATGATCCTATCTACAAAACAGAATCATAGACAAGGAGAGCAGCCTTGTGGTTCCCAGGGTTGGGGGGTGGCAGAGGGGCAGGGAGTGTGATGGACAGACAGTTCGTGATTTTGAACACAAACTGTTATATTTGTCATGGATGGGCAACGGGACCCCACTGTACAGCACAGGGAACTGAGTGTGATGGGGTCACTTGGCTGTACAACAGAAACTGAGGAAACATTGTAAGTCAACTATATTTTAACATAAAAAATTATTCCTAAGCTTTCATGTGTGAGCGAATGCATATTCTCATTGATTTAATAATACATGGGTGGGCATTTGCATTTATTTAATCATTCAGCATTTTTGAAGATCCTTTATGCACCAGGCTAAAGTTCAAAGATGAAATATAATGAGCAAGTCCCTGCTTTCTACGGTCTACAACTTACTGGGAGAGAGAGTCACTGAATGCTGATCCTGACGAGGAAAACTCAGGGGTCACCATGGCATTAGCTAACTTAATTCTCACAAGAGCCTTCTGGAGCAATACTTGTGATTTCCCCATTTCACAGATGAGGATATTGAGGCTTAGTAAAAAGTCAAAGATCATGCAATCCTGTATTGCTTTAGAGAGATGACTAATCAAACCACATAGCAAATACTGTACAGTAAAAACAAGAGGTTATGAGAGTTCTAAGAGGAAAGGAGGCAAGTTGGGGAGGCCCAGAAAGGGTGAGTGACTCCAGCAACACTGCACAGCTAAGTTGAGAGGGAGTTGAGGATGAACCCTCCGCAGAATCAAAGACCCTACTTTGATTCTCAGTCTAGTGCTCCTGCCTCATCAGTGAAGGCTGGACCCCTGGGTCCTTGCCCGTAGGTAGGGTGGGAGGGTCTGAGCCACTCCACCCTACCCTAAGCCATGGAGGTTCCTGAGACGTGATGTGCTGTCCAGGGCAAGGACAGCAGAAGTGACAACAAGGGGAAATTTCCCTGACAAGGGACAAGAGACAGGGAGGATTTTAAGCACAGCAAATGCTCTCGGGCTCTTTGAAAAACTGGGTCAGCTCCCAGTGCTGAATGCCCTCTTTGCCTGGAGATTTCTACCTGGAACAGCCTTTCACGCACCACAGATGTCATTACAGCCCCCCAGGGGACTGAACGGTCTGACTACACTCCCCAAAGTTAATGACCAAAATTATGCAAAATCGCAAGGAAATGAGAATCAGGGAAAATGTCCCTCACTCTGCACCCCCCTCTTTTCCTCTGAGACATGAAAACCAATCCACTTTAACACAAACCCCGTCGCTTCTGCACAGGATGAAAGGGTTCACTTGAAAGGGGATGGAAAAGAGGCAGCATGGGGGTCCCTGTGGCTCAGCTTTCTCGCTATTACAGGTCTCAGAAAACGATTCATTTGAGGACAAAAAAGAGCCCAGAGCCAAGGCTCAGGATACCTGAGATCTAGCTCCCGTGTCCAAGGGTGACCTTGGGCTCGTCACTTCCCCTCACTGACCCTTAGTCTCTCTTCCCTGAAAATGAAGAAGAGGCATTAGACCAGGTGTATCAGTCAGGGCTCTCCAGAAAAACAGAATCAATAAGATACATATGTCTTAATATATGTATGTATGTTTTTAAGTATATGTAAGTATCCTTACATATATCTTTTACATCTATCTACATATGTGTGTATATACCTTATCCATATATGCCCATGTATCTCTATCCTTACATGTATCTTTATTATATATCTATCTACAACAGTATCAATATCATATATAAAGAGATCTGTTTTAAGGAACTGGCTCACAAGATTGTGGAGTCAACATTTGTAGTGTATGTCAGCAGGCCAGAAACTCAGGCAGGAGTTGATGCTACAGCCTGAAGGCCGAATTTCCTCTTCTCCAGGAAACTTCAGTTTTACTCTTAAGGCCTTCAACGGATTGGATGGCATGATGCAAATGATGGCATGACGGTGGTGGGTGGTGATGGTGGTGGGATGATGATGATGGTAGTAGAGGTGGAATGATGAAGAAGATGATTAAAATGATAGTATGATGGGAGTTCCTGTTGTGGCGCGGTGGTTAACGAATCTGACTAGGAACCGTGAGGTTGCAGGTTCGATCCCTGGCCTCGCTCAGTGGGTTGAGGATCCGGTGTTGCCATGAGCTGTAGGTCACAGACGAGGCTTGGATCCCACGTGGCTGTGGCTGTGGTGAGGCCAGCGGCTACAGCTCTGATTAGACCGCTAGCCTGGGAAACTCCACATGCCATGGGAGCAGCCCTAGAAAAGGCAAAAAATAATAATAATAAAATAAAATGATAGTATGATGGTGGTGGTGGGATGATGGTGATGGCAGTGATAGTGATATTGATGGGATGATAATGGAATGATGTTATGTACCTACTCGTGGATACTTCTCTAACAATGCCCAGTTGAGACAGAGGCAAAGATGGGCATTGAAAGAATATAAACTTGATGTGATCATGTTTGAGGTCTTATTTTAGTTCTATCACATTATAAAAAGTGGTTTAACCTGCCCCAAGTCTCATTCATCCAAGCTATTTAGACAAAATTTACCCCCAAGAACCAAGAGACAGACACATTCCGCCTCTGGCTGCCACTCCCCAGGAGGTCTTTGAGGACAATTTTGGCTCAAAGAACCATCAGACAGAGAAGACTTTATGACCAGCTGGGACCCTCAGGAAGAGGGCGATTACTGTCACCTGCTCCCAGTGAACTTCTTTCCGGAGCTAAGCTGGCTTGATTGACTTTGAATCGACATGGGCAAGGAGGAGTGTCCTGATCCCACACCCACAGGCTTGTATCTGGGTTCACTTCCCTGCCTTCCCTGACCTCCCCTCAGACCCCATCCTTCAGAGAAGCCAACCGCAATCTTTCTCTGCTTCCCCAGCCTCTCAGCTTCCAAAGACAGTGCCCAGATCCTTGCAGTGGCTCTTTTCTCCGATTCCTTTTCTGCGCTGTTTCACCTGCATAGATACTTTAATGGTTGAATTACAGTGAGCTTAAGATTTCGAATTCTGCTTTTCCACTCTGTCCATTTAACATCCTCACTTGTGTTTGGTAGCTGCGTGTTATTATTTTTTTATACCTGTGAATGCTCTGGCAAGAGGGCCAATTACCCCAAGCATCCACACTTACTGAAAGTCAGAAGCGGGCACTGTGCTAGGTACAGCCTGGCTTCCAGGGAGCTTGCAGCCTGGCGTCATATTTTCATGCCCACACTTCCTCAAATATTCCTGTTATTGGATGTTTGGGTTCATTTTGATTTTCCCTTTTGTAAATCATTCTAAGATTAATACCTTTGGGCACAAAGGTTTCCCAGTTTGGGGATGATGGATTTCTTGCACCATTCATGGAGCGCCTCAGCACTGAGAGGTGTTCTAGTTCAGCTGGATGGCATCCCCGTTTCCTTCTGGATTCTCCACTGCCTCACAGGGGAGATCCACAAAACCAGAATTCCCAGAATCCTCTTTCAAGACGGTTCCTATGTAATTTCTGCAAAAGAGAGGCCCTCACTTGGGAATGGAAGGAAAAAGAGAAGAATCAGTTGTTTGAGGGAACCTGGACACAGACAGCTGGGATCAACAGTTTCAACTGCTCTTCACTTCCGGGTCCCCTGGAGTTGACCTGCTCCAACTCCAGTGCAGGTAGAGGCCGTGATGGTGCCCCACCTGTGACACCAGAACCTTTGTCTTTTTTCAGCGGGACACTATGGTGTCCCCCGCAGATCCTCTCTTCAGGGATGATAAACGTAGCTCCTGGATGCTGATGGCTTACAGCTGTGCTCCTCACTGGGCATTATCCTCCATGTGGGGTACAACTATACCCGAGTTTATGTCCTCTGCAAGGGGATAGCAGTAGCCAGTGACCGGTGGTGCCTGGATACAAAGGCCCAACTCTCTTGCTCCAGTTTGGGACAATGCTGAAGGGCCATCCCAGCTCCAGAGCTCCCCATGGGATTGGCTTGTCCCTCCACCCAAGCCTGCCCCCCTCATTTCCTTACAGGTGTATTTCCCCAAAAACATGCTCAATGAAACTCCACATACAGCTCATTCTCAAAGCCTGTTTCTTGGGAACCCAACCTAAAACACTGGTTTATGCTGCCCAAGACCTTATAATGGTCATGTAAGCTGGGCAACCTCTGGGTTTCTTGGTTGTGGTGACTGGCACTAATTATCCTAACTACAGCAGAAATTGGGACAGGAACTGGACTTTTGCTGGAGCAACAAACCTAAAATGTGTGACACTTCCTTCATGGTAGGGTGACAGGCATTGAGGAAAATTAAGACTTAGGGTGGAAATATGTCAGTTCATTGTATTTTTAAAAAGCACAACATAGGGTCAAACTGTTTCTTGCAGTTACTCTGGAGGCAGACAGTGAGCTTATTGAAGTGGCAACTCCAGGGTAAGGATTAGAAAAATATTCGAGTTCCCATTGTGGCTCAGTGGGTTAAGAACCCAACATAGTATCCATAAGGATATGGGTTCAATCCCTGGCCTTGCTCAGTGGGTTAAGGATCCAGCATTGCCGTGAGCTGCAGCACAAGTCACAGATGTGGCTCAGACAAGGTGTTGCTGTGGCTGTGGCTGTGGTCGGCATTTGCAGCTCCAATTCAACCCCTAGCCCAGGAACTTCCATATGCTGCAGGTGTGGAGCTGAAAAAAGAAAAAGAAAAATATCCGTTAGTGATGGGTATTGGTTGCTATTAACTGGATTTGATAAGATATTATAAGAATAGATGAGCTCAGAGAGAAAAGGAAGAACTAGAAAGTCTAGAAATTTGGTGCCTTGAAAGGATAAAAAACAAACAAAAAAGCCAACTCTTTCCAGATAAAGACTTTTTAAAAAATTATTTTATTTTTATTAGAGTATAGTTGATTTATAGCGCTGTGTCAATTTCTGCTGTGCGGCATAGCGACCCGGTCATACATACATAAATACATTCTTTTTCTCATACTATCCTCCATCATGTTCTACCCCAAGAGACTGGACAGAGTTCCCTGTGCTGTGCAGGAGGACCTCATTGCTTATCCAGGCTAAACGGGCTTTGATAGGGTCTACCCAGTGGGATTTCAGAATCACGATGGACAAGGACTGCTGTGTGCTTCCCATCCTCTCTCTCTCCCAGCAGAAGTGCTTTTTGAGGTCCTATCATCCCAGTTCCATCATTATATCCTGAGCGTGGGATTGATGAGTGACTAGTTTTTTCAGAGATCCCTGAGCCAAGAGGAGTCATGCAGACCTGATGGGAAGATGGGCGAATATTTTTAGGAAATCCTGGAGGGTTTAAAACTGGAAGTAGCGACTGGAAGAGATTTGGGGAAAGGGGTTAAGTGGTCTGTGCATGGGGGAGGAAGACATCAAAGGGGTGTTTGGAGCTCAGACAGCGTACTTGGTAGAGACGGTGCTCACCAAGTCTTCTGTGTACATACCTACACTCCCCAGCTGCCCTTGTGGTTAGATTGGCGCCATGGAACTCATCCTGGCCAATGGTTGGTGAATGAAGTGGCGTGTCTTTCTTGTAGAGGGGTTACATACCAATGACAAAGCTGCAAGGCGCAGGAGGGCCTCCTGAGCACGCTGAACTTCCCACAAGAAAGAAAAGTTCTTAGTGCATTGTTATAGAGACTCCTAGGTTTATTGGTTTCTGTAGCAGAGCCTAGTCTGTCCTGACTAATATCCTTAACTATACGTTACTTTTCCTCATGTCACTGAACAGCAACAAACACCAGATAACAAAGTAATGCATTTAAGCAGTTATGAAATTATCAAAATCTTATAAAATCCTTGGACTTCTGGAACATCTTCCTAACTAGTCAACTGGTTTAGTTGGAGTTGTTTTTTCTGCTGTTATTTCTGAGATGTGAGGGAGGGGCTAGGGGACTTATTGATACCCTCCCTCCTCTATCTGACTCCAGCTCTTCAGTAAGTTATGTGGTCAGACTCCCCCATGAAGGCCCCTCTCCCACTGCTTTCAGTGGGTAAGAGTGGCAGGTGCCCAGAAAGTGATTCTCACCCTTTCTGAAGATGGTGAGCCTAGGAAACAGCCCCCTCCTTGCGTCCCCAGCTCAGAGCCAGCCTTCTTGTGGCATTCCTCTCCACACTGTGGCAGCTTTATTCCAGTGCATTTAGGCCACAAGAGTCTAAATCTTTCTGAGACATAGAGCCCTTTTTTATTTTATTTTATTTTTTGTATTTTTTGCCCACACCCACAGCATTCGGAAGTTCCCAGGCCAGGGATCGAAGCAGCGCCATATCAGCGACCAGAGCCCTTGCAGTGACAATGCTGGATCCTTAACCCACTGCCCCACAAGAGAACTCCTAGAGCTCTTTGAAAAATATCCTGTTCCTCATTCTAAGGGTCTCTTTTCCCAAAATCAGGAATCACAAGATTTAGAGCCATAAGAATGAAATCCTGGAATGCCGGTTGTGGCTCCGCGGTAACAAAACTGACTAGTATCCATGAGGACGTGGGTTTGATCCCTGGCCTCACTCAGTAGGTTAAGGATCTGGTGTTGCTGTGAGCTTTGGTGTAAATTATAGATGCAGCTCAGATCTGGTGTTGCTGTGGCTGTGGTGAAGGCCAGCGACTACAGCTCTGATTCAACCTCTAGCCTGGGAACTTCCATATGCCAAGGGTGCAGCCCTAAAAAGACAAAAAAAAAAAAAAAAGAGAGAGAGAGAAATCCTGAAGGTATATCTCCTACTTCTGATATTTAGGAATGTGGAAATCCTAGGCAAATGATTCAGACTCAGTTCCAGAAAATGCCCAGGTTAGGGTCCAGGCTCCACACCTCTGTATCTGGATTGGGAACCCCTCTTTAGTTCTGTGAAAGACAGTTTCCCCCTGAAGGCAGCCATCAACCAGCAGAAAGTTAAACAAGACTTACTAGTTTTTTCCCTGGTAAACTTTGGCTTTTGAAAGTACAAAACCATCTAACTTATCCAGTAGTTCTTTACCTGCATGTAAACTGAAGATTCTGCCTTTGGTTTCAGGATGTTCAAAGGTCTCCTAAAGTGCTAACATGGGCATCTTGGAGATTAGAATCAATCCCCCTAGAGGGGGGGAGAACTTCCTATTTTAGACTTCTTGTTAAATATGTGAAAGATCCTCCAAAGACTTTCTTAATGGTTCCCACTTTAGACAACATTTATTATTTATTATTAAGTGTACGACGTTCAGTCCATTAAACTTGGGATCATTGTGTTTCAGCAGTAGAGATGCTATTACAGATCAACTAGCCCTCGGCCATGGTGTGTCTGAAGGAGTTGCAGCAACCTCAAAGCCGTAATGAGGTACTAAGTAAGCTGGGAGCCTCGTCCTCCAATTATTTCGAACAACTGATATATTTTGATCTTTTATCTTATGGAGGACTGCAAAAGTTTCCCTGGAGGAAGGGGTGAAAATACAGTTTGGCGGCTAGAACAATTAAATTATTGATCTTATCCAAGTGACCTTTGGTGTACTGATAGAGAAACTGAGGCCCAGACTGGGCTCTAGGATAAAGTAAGCCCTATGTTTTAGGCCTACTTTGTTTCACACTTTTTACTTATTAGAAATACCATTTGTTTATATACAAATAAATGTATAAATATATTTATAAATGCTATTAATTTTAAAGGCAAACCTAACCTAGTTTTCATCGTATTTCCATTCCCACACTCGGTCACAGCCAGGTTGGAGGTTTCCCGTGAAGGCATATTGTCTCATTCCTGAACTTTGGCCACACTACTTCCTCCATTTGAATGCCCTTCCTGACATGCACTTCCATGCCTCTCCATCCCCAAAACTCACCTGGTGCACACCTGTCCATTTTTTTCAAACTAGGCTTTCTCTCTGCTCCCATGGAGCTTTCTGTACACCTGCCTGTCACCAGTGTTGCCTCCCCTTCTCAGCTGTGAGCTCTCTAGCACAAGATCTGTTTCATGGTTTCCATATCCCCTGGACCAGAATTTTTGAGTTACTCATCAGCCTTGGCTTGTGTGACTTTAGCTTTAGGGAAAAGAACTCTTATTGCCTAAAGATTCCTGGTTTGTTGAGAGACCGTGCAAATTAGGCAGCTGGAGCTACACTGGTTCTCAGGTCTAGGCAACCAACCACACCTTGCTGTATCTCCCTGCTCTCAGGGAGTCTGTCCTTAAAAGTAAGGAAGCCTAGGAGTTCCCGTTGTGGCTCAGTGGGTTAAGGACCCATATTGTCTCTGTGAGGATACATGTTTAATCCCTGGCCTCACTCAGTGGGTTAAGGATCCAGTGTTGCTACAAGCTGCCATGTATCTTATAGATGCAGCTCAGATCCGGTGTTGCTGTGGCTGTGGCATAGGCCTCAGCTGCAACTCCTAGCCCAGAAACGTCCATGGTTATAAAAATATGGCTATAGAAATAAAAGAAAAAGAAATTAAGGAAGACTAAACATCACACTTCTAACACATAAGTGAAAAAATAAATCTCAAGGGAAATTTTAAAATATTTTTAATTAAATAAAAATGAAAGTACAACGTACAAAATTTACAGGATGTATGAGTTCCCATTGTAGCTCAGTGATTAATGAATCTGACTAGGAGCCATGAGATTACGGGTTTGATCCCTGGCCTTTCTCAGTGAGTTTAGGATCTGGCGTTGCTGTGAGCTGTGGTATACATTGTAGGTGTGGCTTGGATCCCATGTTGCTGTGGCTGTGGCATAGGCCAGAAGCTGTAGCTCCGATTCGACCCCTAGCCTGGGAACCTCCATATGCCATGGGAGCAGCCCTACAAAAGGCAAAAAGACAAAACAAAACAAAACAAAAAATTTACAGGATGCAGCAAAAGCATCTCTTGGAAACATAGATTGAATACAAATGTTAAAAAAGAAGAAATTTTGGAGTTCTCTCTTTGGCACAGTAGGTTAAGGATCCAGTGTTGCTGTAGCTGTGGTGTAGGTTGCAGCTGTGGCTCAAATTTGATCCCTGGCCTTGGAACCTCCATATGCTGTGGGTGGGGCCAAAAAAAGAAATATCTAAAATTAATAATTCAAGTTTCTACTTTAGGAAACACTAAAAAAGAAAAAAAAAATTAAATCCAAAGTGAGCAGAAGGAAAGAAATAATAAGTATTAGAGGAGAAATTAATGAAATTTAAAATAGGAAATCAGGGGAGTTCCCATTGTGGCACAGCAGAAACAAATCTTACTAGTATCCATGAGGATGCAGGTTCAATCCTATGTCTTGCTCAGTGCATCAGGGATCTGGCATTGCCATGAGCTGTGGTGTAGATTGCAGACACAGCTTGGATCATATGGGACAAGTGTAGCCCTAAAAAGCAAGCAAACAAAGAAAAAGCAGTAAATCAAATGGGAAAATCAATGAAACCAAAATCTGGTTCTTTGATCAATAAAATCGATAAGCCTCTAGCCAGTCTAACTAAAAAAGAAAAAGAGGGAGGGAGGAAGAGACATAAATTACTAGTATCAGAAAAGAAAACGGGAACATCACTACAGACCCTATGGACAGTAGATCCCCAGGAATACTATGAATAACTCAGTGCCCACATATCTGATAACCAAGATGAAACGGACCAATTCCATCAAATATACAATCTGATAGAACTCACACAAGAAAAAATAGGCAGTCTGAATAGGCGTATATCTATTAAAGAAATTGAATCAATAATTAATAATATTCCAAAACAGAAAGCATCAGATCCAGATGGTTCATTGGTGAATTCTACTAAATATTTAAGAAAGGAATTATACCCATGCTCTACAATCTCTTTCAGAGGATGGAAGCAGAGGAACTATTTCCTAACTCATCCTATGATACCAGCATTAACCTATCACCCAAACAAGACAAAGACATTACAAGAAAAGAAAACTACAAGACTATTATCTTTCATGAACATTGATGCAAACATCCTCAACAAAATATTAGCAAATTGAGTCTAATAGCATATAAAAAGAGTTATACACCACAACCAAGTGAGATTTCTCCTGGGCATGCAAGCCTGGTTTAACATCCATAAACAAGGGATGGGATTTCTCGTTGTGGTGCAATGGAAACAAATCCCACTAGGAACTATGAGTTTGTGGGTTCGACCCCTGGCCTTGCTCAGAGGGTTAAGGATCCGGTGTTGCTGTGAGCTGTGGTGTAGGTTGCAGACTTGGCTTGGATCTGGCGTTGCTGTGGCTCTGGCGTAGGCTGGTAGCTACAGCTCCGATTGGACTCCTGACCTGGGAACCTCCATATGCTGCAGGTGTGGCCCTAAAAAGGCAAAAAGATAAAAACAAACAACAAAAAAATGAGGGAGCCCAGAAAGAAAGTTGGGGAAAGAAATCTAAGAACTAAAAAGGGAAGATTCCTTGGGTGATTCTCTCATGGAATAGGACAAGCCCCAGAGGACACTAGTTCTGCCAAGTTCAGGCATCTGAATGGTGGGCATTCTAAATTCATGCTCCAGTTGTCTCTTGTTCCTTCTAGACATTCCATTAAATCTTTGGAATTTCTTTTGGTCTCAGGTCAGGTATTCAAGAGCAGGAGCTTAGTCTTATGCAAGCTCCATTACCCAGGGGTGAAGGCACTCACGGGGGAACCTTAGTAATCAGAGAAAAGCTACCAGAGATGGAGCAATGGCTGCCAGTTGGGCTGTCACTCCTGTGCACTTGGGCATATTTCAATAAGGAAATCTTTCCCACCAAAGGCTCTTACAAAAACCTATATGAAAGCAGAGCCTGGATGCACACTGAGCTGTGCCTACCTCATGTGTGGAGGCTATAATATTTCCCCTCACGTCCATACACACAGAGGAGGTTCTCCAGAGGGACCTCACATACCAATGGCTACTGTTTCCTGAGCACCTACTCTGTGCCACACACTTCATAAACATGTTCCAATCATCCTAGTGATGGTTGAGATCCCCAGCTCTGTTCATGGAGGAAAAATCTAAAGCTCAGAGAGGTTGAGTGACTGGCCCGAGAGCCACAGCAAATAGATCTGGGATTTGAACACAAGTTTGCCAAATTCCAAAGCTTAGTCTGCTTCCATTTCCAGCTTAGCTTTGTACCTGCTGCTCTGTTCCCTCCCTATGAAAGTCAGCTCTGCACTATTCTAATTTCCTTACTCACTCATCCAGCATTATTCTGCTGCCTACTGTGCACCAGGCACCGTGCACCATCAAAAGTCTGGGATGACCAAGGCATGAGTGACAAAGGGCAGGAAGACCAACTTCCTGAAATTTGCACCATCCAAAGTGCCAAAGTAATCTCAGCTGACTGTGAGATTAAGTCCCAGATGATCAATGTCCCATTCCCACTTTCCTTGTCACATAATTTTCTTGACCTGTCCTCTGTCACCAGTATCCTCAAGGTTCCCTGTTGGCTTCTTCACCATCCTCTGGTAAGGATCTTACTCACCCTTATCAAATCCAACCTAACCTCTATCCATTCTCCCAGAACTCAGCAGATTGCATGTCATACTCTCTCTTCTCAGGAACTCTGTAGACAGCTCATTCATTCACTCCTTCATTTATCCAAGACTTACATAGTACTTTCTAGGTTCCACCCCGGAGTAGACACTGAGGTTACAATGACAAATAAGACAGCAGTCCAGCCTTTGTGGAATGCAGTCTGGGAGGGGCCAGGTGGACCCACAAGGACGCCAAAGTATCAGGTGAGATGGACAAGAGTCTGGTCATGGTAGAGGGGGCATAAGGGAAGGTGGAATGGACGTATTCTGAATGAGAAGCTCCAGGGAAGAGGTATCAGCTCAAATGAAACACAAAGATGAGCAGCTGATCTTGGGTTGGTATAAAAGCAACATGTAGGAGAAGAACCAATGTGAGCGGTATGAGCAAAATCACAGTAGTACTAATATCCAGGTGCCTTCTCCACATTCCAATTAGGGGAGAGCCGGGTATGGAGTCTCTGGTACGGGTGTGAGGTAAGTGTGTGTGTGTGTGTGTGTGTGTGTGTGTGTGTGTGTGTTGTTGGCAGAAGGACACACTGGTCAGGGGCCAGGTTCCACAGGGCTTGTACTCCATGCTGCAGAGAGGCTAGACTTGATCCTGTGAGTAGCGGTCTCACACTTTGCTACGCATCAGAATCCCCCAGGGGTTAATTACATAATGGTTTCTGGGTCCACGCTAGCAGCTCTGGCTCAGCAGAACTGGGCAAGGGGCCAGGAGTCTGCATGTTTGACAAATTTGTCAAACTTAATGGTCTTTCATTCCACTGATCCTGGTAGAATGGTCCTGGTAGATACGCCTGCTCCAGGAGAGGTGGAGCCTGTGACATCACCTTGACCCAACCCGAGCCAGGCTAACCGCGCCACAGAGCTGCAGTGTTCTTGGTGGTGTTCAGACCACCATTGCATAAAATCATAGTGCAAGGCCTTTAAGAAAATGCTTGGCTCTCGCTATGCCCTCTCTCACAGATGAGGCTCAGGCTCAGGGAGGAAAGGAGCGGGCAGCCTGTGTCTGCCAGTGACAGAGCTGAGACTAGAAGCCACATTCCTTCCCTCTCCACACTGCCATGGCCATGGCCAATTATCTACAAAAGTGCAATGACAGAAAAGTCATCTCCAGCTCCAAGCACTAGGCTAAACATCAAGGCGCAGGACCGGTCAGCTGATGGGGCTGCTGCTGTTCCTCCTACAGAGCATTGTAACTGAAAAAAGCACTCTTGGGACCCAATGGAGTAAATCCTTGCTGGTGTCAACACAGGAGCTGGGGTGAGAGAGAGTTGGGGGCAGGTAAGGTCCTTCTGTTGAGGCTCAAATCACAGCCAAAAGAGTTACTGGGTCATTGCTGAGAAAATTTCATCAAATAATGTCATTAAGGGCTTTGCATTTTATAAAATCAAGCACAGTTGCTTATATCAAGGCACCCTGGGGAGACATGGACTGTTGGATCGTGTTTCTGAAAGGCTAATAGGGGCCTCTGTTAGAGCCCTTCCAACAACAGAAAACTCACTATTTAAGACAGACTATTCTGTATGGGGCTTCTTCAGAGTGCAGGTCCATCTCCTCCTCCACCAGACTCTTTTTTTTTTTTCCTTTCTTTCCTTTTCTTTCTTTTAGGGCCACTCCTGAGGCATATAGAAATTCCCAGGCTAGGGGTCCAATTGGAGCTATAGCTGCCAGCCTACACCACAGCCACAGCCACACCAGATCCAAGATGCATCTGTGACCTACACCACAGCTCATGTCAACGCCAGATCCTTAACCCATTGAGCAAGACCAGGGATCGAACCTGAATCCTCATGGATACCAATTGGGTTCTTAACCAGCAGAGCCATTGCAGGATCTTCTCCCACCTGTATCTTTAAGCACCATGAGCAGAAAGGGGGGGCCTCTCTCCACTAGGCCCCAGCCAGAAAATGGAATAGTCTATCTCTTTCTACATCAGAGTTCATTTTGTTCAGAGAAAGCAAATTTGGGGGAGAATTTAGCCCGTTAGCAGTGGCCTTTTTCTTATGTCCCAGAGCCCCCTGCTGGCTGCATATGAATCTTCATAGTCCTGCCTAAATTGGCCTCTAAAGAAATCTCCCAAGTTCAGGATTTTTACTTGAAATCTGTGGAGAAGAGAGTGGTTTATTCCATAATGAGTCCTGATGGTCAGTGTAGGAGGGTGGTATTTAATTATATTCCTCTTCATACATTAGAGATGAATTAAGAAAGAGCAACATATAGGAGTTCCTATGGTGGCTCAGCAGTAACGAACCTGACTAGTATTCATGAGGACATGGGTTTGATCCCTGGCCTCACTCAGTGGGTTAAGGATCTGGCGTTGCTGTGAGCTGTGGTGTAGGTCACAGATGTGGCTCAGATCTGGCATTGCTGTGGCCGTGGCTGTGGTATAGGCTGGCACAAGGAATTACACTCAGTATTTTATAATAACCTATAAGGTAAAAAATTCCGAGAAAGGGAGTTCCCATTGTGGCTCAGTGGTAACAGACCCAACTAGTACCCATGAGGATGTGGTTTCAATCCCTGGCCTCACTCAGTGGGTTAAGGATCCACTGTTGCCAGGAGCTGTGGTGCAGGTCACAGATGTGGTTCGGATTCCTCATTGCTGTGGTGCAGGCCATTAGCTGCAGCTCCAATTGGACCCCTCACCTGGGAACTTCCATATGCTGCAGGTGCGCCCCCCCAAAAAAAAATTCTGAAAAAGTATATATTCAGATATATATATATATCACAATATTGTGAAAGAACTGTATTTCAACTTTAAAAAAATTAAAGTAAATAAATAAATAAATATTTAATTTAAAAAAGAAACCATGAACTTCCCTGTGGTTACAGCCATTGAATTTAATTTCACAGGTGACTATTGAGTATCTGCCATCTGGATGGCACCAGGCTAGGCGTCAATGCTTGAGGCCCACATTCCTCAATACAGCACTCAGGGGCCTGCCACTCTAGGTTCTTCTCTAGCCACACCCACCATGCCCTGGAAAGCGCAGCCATGCAGGACCTTGAGATGGTCCCAGACATGTGCGTCCATCTCCCTCTGTCTGTATCTGTGGATGATAATCCCGCTCATATCCTCTTTCTCCACATGGTTAACTGCTTCCGAGGCCTCCGGCTGCAGCCCAAACCCCGTTTCTGTTCAAACTGTTCTCTCATCCTCTGTCCCCAGCAAAGTACCTCTTCCTTCTCTAGGTTTCCACGGTTCCTTTCCTCAGTGTTTGACAGTTGCTCTTTCCCACCACCTATGAGGCCACAGATTCTTTAAGGCGAAGAGTTGTGCCCTCCAAATGGCGTAGTGTGCAGTTAGCACAGATTTGTGAACGGGCCTGTGAACAGACCTGGAAGGCAGGCAGTCTTTACAAAATGTTTTCATGCAGTTGAGGAGATTTAATTATCACAGCAGCCATGCAGGCTCGATACTCTGTGATCCCTTTTTTTTTCCCCTTTGGAAATAAAAAAGTTGAGAGAGAGAGAAAATTAAATAAGTTTCTGCCCTTAAGGGGTTTATCGGTGAGTGGGGAAAACAGATATTGAAACCACTTAAGAGTAATAGATGCCATCCGGACAAAACTCTACTTAGAAGAGACACCTGCACCCGCATGTTCATTGCAGCACTATTCACAATAGCCAGGACATGGAAACAACCCAAATGTCCATCGACAGAGGATTGGATTCGGAAGATATGGTATATATACACAATGGAATACTACTCAGCCATAAAAAAGAATGACATAATGCCATTTGCAGCAACATGGATGGAACTAGAGAATCTCATCCTGAGTGAAATGAGCCAGAAAGACAAAGACAAATACCATATGATATCACTTATAACTGGAATCTAATATCCAGCACAAATGAACATCTCCTCAGAAAAGAAAATCATGGACTTGGAGAAAAGACTTGTGGCTGCCTGATGGGAGGGGGAGGGAGGGGGAGGGATCGGGAGTTTGGGCTCATCAGACACAACTTAGAATAGATTTACAAGGAGATCCTGCTGAGTAGCATTGAGAACTTTGTCTAGATACTCATGTTGCAACAGAAGAAAGGCTGGGGGGAAAATGTAATTGTAATGTATACATGTAAGGATAACCTGACCCCCTTGCTGTACAGTGGGAAAATAAAAAAAAAAAAGAGTAATAGATGCCTAAATAAGACACTGCAGAATCAGTCTTGGAGATCAAGAGGCAAAAGAGATGAATTTCAATTTAAGGGAAAAACAATGTTCACTTTGATTTCCCTCTGGGAAAAACCCTAGCAATAACTTAAGCACACCACACAGGGGCAGAAGCAGCTTGTTATAATTAGGATGTAATCCTCAATGCGTTTGCACCTGTCTCTACTTGTATGCCCAGTAAAAACATGGAAAGATATTATGTCCCCCACATTTTTGAGTGCCTACTATGCACCAGAAAATTTACAGTTAATTTTCTAGTGCAACTAATCCTGTAAGGAAATCTTATCTGTGCCTCCAATGCACCTTTTCCCTGTTCCTACACACCCCTCAGCCCCAGAGGTGACGTGACCTGTCCAAGTTCACACATATGGTCAGCAGGGGAGTTGAGATTCAAGCCCATGTTGGACTCAAAAGTCTATTTTTATTCCTTTTATTTCCTTTACTTTCTTTCCCTTTTCCTTTTTACACTTTTTAGATTACACCAATAAGACAAGAATACATTCTCACTGTTAATAAAAGCATTCAAGACAAAAAACATATGTCACTCTCAATGCCCACTCAATCCCACTCCTCGCTCAAGAATAAATGCTTATATTAATCTCCTCTATCCCTTTCTAGAATTCTGTCTATGCATTTGAAAACATAGAGATATTTATTTTAACACACAAATGAGTTCACACTGAATTATTTCACTGCTGTGATACATTGATCAACTTAAAATGTATCTTATATTGACATATTACGTTTGAAATTTGATGCCGTATAGGGTTTGCTGTAAAATAATCCCCCAGAGCATTATGACTTTGGGGCATGTGACCTGTGCAGGCACACGGAGCCCATGCTTGGTGAGTCCTGCACTTTAACATTCTGCTGTTGCCATCTCAAAATTTTTGGCTCCACATTTTATTTTTTCACTAAGCCATTCAAATTGTGCAGTTGATCCTGCTACCAGGCTAATGAGTGTCAAGTATCAAGTAACTGGTAGAATAAACAGTAAACTTCAAGATAGTTCCACTGATATTATCTATTCTGAAGAAAAGAAAGAAAAATTTTTTTTTTAAAAAAAGAGAAATTTTAATAAACAGAGTTTCAGAGACCTGTCATCAGACATACCAATATACACATAACGGGGGTTTCAGAAGAGGAAAGAAACAGAAGGGCAGAAAATATATTTGAAGATGTAATGGACAAAAACTTGTTAAAATTTGAAGAAAAACATTAAGATGCCCATCAGAAAAACTTAACTCCACAGGAGAGAAACTTTCCGCACCTAGACCCCTTATAATCTGACTTTCAACATCCAAAGACAAAGAGAAAACCTTGAAAGCAGAAAAAACAAGCGACCCATCATGTGCAAGAAAGAGTCTCAGTAATTTTAGCAGCTGATTCCTCATCACATATATGGAAATTAAACAACCTACTCCTAAATAATTAATGGAGCAAAGAATAAATCACAAGCAAAATTAAGAATTACTTTGAGGAGTTCTCATTTTGGCTCAGTGGATGATAAAACCGACTAGTAACCAAAAAGATGCAGGTTTGATCCATGGCTTCATTCAGTGGGTTAAGGATCTGGTGTTGCCACAAGCTGCATAGTAGGTCTCAGATGCGGCTTGGATCCCATTGCTGTGGCTGTGGAGTAGGCTGGCAGCTGCAGCTCTGATTTGACCCCTAGCCCCAGGGAAATTCCATATGCCACAGATGCAACCCTAAAAAGAAAAAATCTGTTTTGAAAGGAATGA
This sequence comes from Phacochoerus africanus, assembly GCF_016906955.1. NCBI lineage: Eukaryota > Metazoa > Chordata > Mammalia > Artiodactyla > Suidae > Phacochoerus > Phacochoerus africanus. Next base: position 119,814,523 of record NC_062552.1, read on the forward strand.
AAAAGGAAACATAAGACCCCAAAATTTATAGGACATAGCTTAAGTAGTGCTAGAGGGAAATTTATAGCTCTAAATGCCTATTTTGTCAAAAAGAGAGATCTCAAGTCAATAATTTATTTACACCTGAAGATGCAAAGCCAACTAAACTCAGAGCAAGTAGGAAAAAAAAAAAAGAAATAACAAAAATTAGAAAGTTAGTGAGATACAGACTAGAGAAACAATAGAAAAGTTAATGAAACCAAAAGCTGTTCTTTGAAGAGATTAACAAAGTTGACAAACTTTCAGCTAAACTGATAGGGAAAAAAGATGAATTACTAAAATCAAAAATGGCAAGAGAGGAAACATTATTGCTGACTTCTGAGAAATAAAAAAAGAAAACTTAGATGGGAATACTACAAACAGTTTTATGCTAACAAATTAGATAACCTAGGTGAAACTGACACAGGTTTAATCTTTGCAGCCTTGGACTAGGCAATAGTTTCTTAGATATGATGCCAAAAGCACAAGCAATAGAGAAAAAAATAGATAAACATGGATATATCAAAAGTAGGTACTTCTGTGCTATGAACGATACTATCAAGAAAGTGAAAAGATAACCCACAGAATGGGAGAAAACATTTGCAAATTATATATCTAATAGAGGACTGTAACTAGAATAAATAGCTTTTGCCATTCAACAATAAAATGACATTTTAAAAGGGGCAAAAGAGGAGTTCCCGCTGTGACTCAGTGGTGATGAACCCGACTAGGATCTGTGAGGACTCAGGTATGATCCCTGGCCTTGCTCCATGGGTTGGGGATCCAGAGTTGCTGTGAGCTGTGGTGTAGGTCGCAGACATGGCTCAGATCCTTTGTTGTGATGACTGTGGCCTAGTATGGCAGCTGCAGCTCCTATTCGCCCCCTAGCTTGGGAACTTCCATATGCTGCAGGTGTGGCCCTAAAAAGGAAAAAATAAAATAAAAAATAAAATGGGCAAAAGATTTTAATAGGCACTTCTCCAGTGAAGTGGTCAAGAAGCAGATGAAAAAGAGTTAACATCATTAGCCATTAAGTAAATGTAAATCACAATGAGGTAACATTTCATATCCATTAGAATGATGAGAGTCAACAAACAGAAAATAATAAGTGTTAGTGGGGTTGTAGAAAAATTGGAACCCTTATGTACTGCTGGTGAAATTACAGAATGGCACAGCCACTTTGGAAAACAATTTGGCAGTTCAAAAAGTTAAGTATACAGTTACCTTAAGAGCCAGCAATTCCACTCCAAGAGACCTAAAAACATATCTCCATACAACAATTTGTACATAGACTTCAAAGCAGAATTATTTATAATAGACAAAAAAATGAAAAAACCAAATATCCATCAATCGATAAGGTGGATAAACACAGCATGATGTATCCATACAGTGGAATAATTTTAGCCTTAAGAAGGAATAAAATAGTGATACCTGCTACAATGCTGATGAACCTTGAAAAAAAGTAAACCAAGTAAAAGAAATCAGACACAAAAGACCACATATGGTGTGAGTCTATTAATATGAAATGCCCCTGAATAGGCAAGTCCATAGAAAGAGAAAATGGATTAGTCATGGACACACAATGGGAGAGAGAGAAAATCAGGAATAAGTGCTAACAGATATGGGGCTTCTTACAGGTATGACCAAAATGTTCTGGAATTAGATAGTGCTAGTTATTTCTCTGTAGATGCACTAAAAAAAACACTTTAAAAACATTTTAAAATGGTAAAATTTTAAGATATGTGAGTTATAGCTCAATTTAAAAACCTGTATAGTGACTTATTTGTTATTAACAAAAAAAGATAAAAAGAAAGCAAAAGAAACTACCTTGAGCTGGGCATGGGTAAACAAACTGGTAATACATGCAGTGAAACACTCTGCAGCACTAAAAAGAAAGTGAACTGTTGAGACACACAACATGGTTTATCTCAAATGTGTTATGCAAAGTGAAAGTAGACAGACTCTGAGACATAAGGTATTGTATAATTCCATCTCTATGACAGCCTTACAAATACAAAACTTTTTAATGCAAAGACTTGTCTCCAGCATCATTGCCCCGTTCCATGCCTTGAATTGGCTGATATATATCCTTTGGGGGGCTCTTTTTTCTTGCTTTCTGACAATCTTTTTTCAGGAGGTGGCTGATAGATTTTGTGCTAAAGCTACCCAGGATTTTTTTCTTGGCACAATATTGATATTTTTTGAGCAGTGCTGGACAGCCTCAACTATCCCAATCGATGGCTTTCTTGACTGATTCATGCAGGGGTTTTTGGTGTGTGTATCTAATTGGAAACCCTCGGGAAGCACTGGTTTCCCAAAGTGCTGTAAATACCTTATATATATATATATACATAGTTAGCTGTGGAGTCGTGAAACTATAAGGGGAGAAGGCGTGGATGAAGTTATTGACTGTGGAGGTGTCAGTGTCTAGCAGAGTGTCTGGTGAGTTGTAGGTGTGAAGTAAATGTTGCATCTAAAATCCCTCCAGGTCATTCGGTGGAATCCAGCCAGCCAATTCGAGTATTTATACACACAAGCTTTGGAATCAGACATCTGTCTGCTGTAGCCCTGGTCTTACTCCGTGCCAAGATCCTTTTCTGAGCACTAGACCTACATGCCTGTCTGCCTACCGGACATCTCCAGACTGGGAAAGCCAATCATGACACGCCTCAACTGCAACATGCTTAAAGATGGACTCAAGCTTCCTCCTTTCTGTACCTCCTCCAGGGTCCTCCCATCAGGAAATGATAAAAATACCCACCTGGTTGGCCAAACCAGAACCTGGGCATAATCATTCTGGATCACTCTCACACATTCAATCAATTTCCTGTCCTGCTGATTCCAGCTCCTAACAATCTCTTATAAATGCTTTTGGAATCTGCTGATTTTATCTAGCCCATCATCACAGCCAAGTCCAGTCTCCATCTTAAAATGACTATAACCTGTTCCAAACTTCTCTCTAAACTTCAGTATCTCCTTCACACCATCCTCCAATTGGTGGTGCTATCTTTTGATCAATACCCTTCAACACCATCTTTAGAATAAAGCCCAACTTTCATGTGGCTTCCACATCTGCCTTGATCTGTCCCTTGTCTGCCTCCCCAGGCTCACTCCTCACCTCTCTATCCTCCCTCCCTCCTTCTCTGCCCTCACCCTATTCATTCTTAGTCATCTTTAGGGTCTCAATAGACATTTCTTTCTTTCAGAAGCTTTAGCTACCTTCCCAATTTTGGGCTGTTCACCTGCCCTTCAAGTTCCTGTAATACCCGGCACATTAACAATTATTTGCTTGTTTCATTATCTGGCTTTTCCACTTGACTATGAACTCAATGAGGGCAGAGGGCACAGCTATGGTCTTAAGCATTTTGCCTCCAGAAGGTACCACAATTCCTACCAGGTAAGTAATAATAACCTCATTATTGGAAGAGAAAGATAAGGAGAAGGAAGAGAGAAGAAGGAGGAGGAGGAGAGGGAGAGGGAGGGGGAGGAGAGGGGAGGAGGAGCAAAGAGAGGAAAGAGGAAGGAGAGGAAGAAGAGAGTACTCAAATATTTATTGGATGGATGAAAAATCTGTTTATTGATTCTCTAGTTGGCCACTTAATAATAATCAGAATGTGATAGTCATTGCTGCTACTCATGGATACCAGTTCACTTCTTCCTCTGGGTATCTGATAAACCATACTTCCCTGGATCCCTTGTGGCTGGGTAGTGACGTGGAGCTACCTCTTGTCATGAGTTGTGAGCAGTGTCCCAATGCAGTGTGACATCCTCCAACATTCCTCTTCCTCTGGCAGGGAAGCTATCAGCATTCAAGGTGGCAGCTATTCCATAAGCCTGGGTTTTGAGTGTCTATGATAAGCACAGCTCTCCTTCCAACTTGCTGTGGATACATGGTATGAAAGAGAAATAACAATTGTTGTTGCAAGCCACTTTGCAGGTTTTTGTTAATTTAACATAACCTAGACTATCCTGATTGATACACAGAGCCTACTGAGACAGTTGACCTTTATGAGTTTCAATTTTCTTTTTCTGTAAAATGAGAATAGTAATGCTGCCATAAGGATTGAATAAGGCAATGGTACACAACCCAATGGTACTGCTGCTCTGCCCCTTCAGGACCTTCTTTCTGAGATTTGCCAGTTCCCTGGGCTACCTTTTGGGAAGCCAATCTAAGTTCCTCTAGTTCTAGGATCCTCCAAAATCTACCTGAAGTTTTGATATGTCACGCCCCTAGGCTGGTTGACCCAATGGCCATAAGCCTCAGTCTCCTCATCTGCTCTTAATGGTGGAAAGATTGCAGGGTAAAAAAGAGTACCTACTATGAATATATGTATGTTTAAAATTGTTATCCTGCCATCCTATTTGGCCATTTAAGGATAAATAGTGTCAGTTTCCACATCTTTGTAATGGATGGGGTGAGCCTGATGTCTAAGCTAAGATGCTCAGTTCTAATGAGGGTCTTAACAATAGCATGTGCATTTCTGATTCTGTTTTCAATTATGGGAGGAAAACTTAATGGAATCAAATTTGATCCATTGGCTTATTTTTTCCTAAGAATCAGGATGCGCCTCATATACACTGACTGCAAGGGAATCTACTCAGATGAGCTCAAAAACAAATGAGCTTACTGAAATGTCACAGGGAAGTTCATGGCTATCAGGTGTCAGGTGTACCTGAAAACTGGAAATGTGCCAGCCTCCTCCTTGTAACTGGTCAGTATGCAGATGTGGTAGGGGAGAAGGGCTTTTTGGAGCATGGGGTCAAGCACAACACTGAGGGATGGTGTAGTAATGAGATGAAAGGAGCCTGGACCTAAGTAACCTCGCAGAGTAAAGCCCAGTAAACCAACGTGGACTGTTTTGTGAGAGAAAATACATGTCCGTCTTGTTCAAGCCATTGTCGTTTTGGTTTGCTACCATAGCAGCTGAACTTACGTCCCAAAATCTCACTCTCCATCCATTTGACCTCTACCGGAACCCCATCACTGCATTCAGCTCTTTCCCAGACTGTGTAGTTTCCCATATCTTGTTCCCAGATTACCTTCTGCATTTTTTCCTCAGTGCAAATTCAGCCCAGCTTCCAATGACTAATGACTTAGCCTTCACTTCTCAATGTTGACATTTTAAGACAAGGAAGTAGAAGCACATTTCTAGCCAGGCATCCAGTGCCCTACCGGCTGGACTGCAAGGGCTCCTGGCACAAGAGCTGTCCCTTTTCAGAGCTGAGGATGAAGTAGGATGTCTAGGAAAGAAGTGGGGAAAGGAAGGACACGATTAGCCACTCCATAAGAGCAAAAGAACAATGACCCTACAGAACAGTGCAGACCGTTTGTGAAGTCCATGTTGTTAGCGCAAGAGATCAAGTAGATATCGTCCCTGAGGACCAAGTATGAGCCATTCACCTTAATTTATCTCCTCATTTAGTCCTCACAAATGCCAGCGACACAGGTAATATGCTTACCCCCGTTTATAGGCGAGAAAAGTACAGCTTGCACAGGTGGAGCATCCCGCCCAGATTCTAAGAGGTAAAACCAAGGGTCAGCATCAGGCATTCTTACCCACAACCCTACATCATCTCTGAAAGCCTTGAAGACCTTTTTTTAAAAATTTTTTTTTAATTCCTTTTTAGGGCCGATGGCATATGGAAGTTCCCAGGCTAGGAAATGAATCAGAGCTGTAGTGCAAGCTTATGCCACAGCCACAGCCACACCAGATCCGAGCTGAGCCTCGTCTGTGACCTACACCACAGCTCATGGCAATGCCGGATCCTTAACCTGCTGAGCAGGGCCAGCATCCTTAAGGATACTAGTGGGGTTCGTTACCACTGAGCCACAATGGGAACTCAGGCTTGAAGACTTTTAATCCACCCAACCAGGCAGAGGAAGTCCAAGGTCCCTCAACCAGCTGCTGTACAGCAGGGTGAGACCCTAGCCTCTTTTTTTTTTTTTTTTAACTTTTAAATTATAGTTGATGTACACTGTTGTGCCAATTTCTGCTGCAGCAAAGTGTCTCAGTCATACGTATTATATTGGCTTCCGTCATGGTCTCTCCCACGAGACTGGATGTAGTTCCCTGTGCTGTACAGCAGGACCTCATTGCCTATCCATTCTAAACATAATAGTTTGCATCTACCAACCCCAAACTCCCAGTCCCTCCCACTTCCTTCCCTCCTCCCCTTTGACCTTAAGCCTCTTGACATCTAGCTGGTGATTTTTCTTCCATACCTCAGTGGGTTCCCCTGAGGGTGTTTGGAGGAATATCTGGAAAGGTATTTTAGCTTCGACTGACTTTCTTGCCCCAGGCACTGCCTCCAAGCCTTCAGTCACCGCTAGGACAATTCAAAAATAGTTTTCAATTGAGTCCAAGTGGTGTGATGTGGTCAGAGGCCCTTAGCAGCACAATCTTCAGCCTCATTAGTTTCAAAACATCCCCTAGAGCCTCGTTCTGATGTCTCCTAAATCCTCCCCAGTGTGGAACGGACAGATGTGCTGCCCAGTTGGCAGGCTGGGGAAGGCATCGAAGGGCTAATGTGGGTTCGTTTGGACTAAATGCATCGGTATATCCCCACAGTGATGATTTTCAGCTTGGGAAATGATTATCTAATTAGTGTAATATCCATCACTAGAAATCAAGGGCTTCGACCTAGGATTCTCTTCTCTTGCTGCCAGGCCTCCTGGGGTGACAATGCCGAGAGAAGGCAGGATGCCACAATCCCAGCTGTGCCCCATCTGGTGGCAGGGAACTCTTCCCAAAATAAACAAGGTGGAGCCTTTCTGGCAATGCCAGTGGCTCACAGGTACATGCCCAAGTCCACCCCTCTCAACCAGTTGATGTCAAGGTTGGTTGACATGTGTGGAGGGTGAGACATGAGGTTCCCGTGAAGGATCTGAGGTGGCAATGGCTTATGATGGCCTGGACTAATATTGACTTGGGACATCATTTCCTTCAAAGTAAAAGACCAAGAAGTGGGTCGAGCAAGCCAGAGCTTTAAGGACACACTGAAAAGAACAAGGAACTGGGGCTCCATGAATGAATCAAAAAGAAAGTCAATTAAGGAGTTCCCATTGTGGTGCAGTGGAAACAAATCCAACTAGGAACCGTCAGGTTGTGGGTTCAATTGCTGGCTTCACTCGGTAGGTTAAGGATCTGGCGTTGCCATGAGCTGTGGTGTAGGTCGCAGACACGGCTCGGATCTGGTGTTGCTATGGCTGTGGCATCGGTTGGCAGCTGTAGCTCTGATTCGACTCCTAGCCTGGGAACCTCCATATGCCATGAGTGCAGCCCTAAAAAGCAAAAAAAAGAAAAAAAGGAAAAGAAAAGAAAGTCAATTAACCAGTAAACTAAGAAGAGTAGCCTATTTTGTTGATCAGGTCCTGTGGGCAGGTACCAGCCCAAGCACTTTTCATGGGTCATCTCATTTAAATTTTGTGACAACCCTGTGACCTACTATCATTGCTTCCACTTTGCAAATGGGGAAACTCTTTGGATTCCAGGTCCTGAGATGTTTCCAACACCAAGGGCTGGACATGATGATGCCACGTGTCAAATCTCAGCAGAGCATATTTGTGGAATATCAGAAATTCCATGTGCCTTTGAATATCCCTCTTCAACAAGAGACTTCTCCTTTTATCTATGTGCCAAGTTTAAATAGCCCCCAACCAACACATATGTACACAAAATGCCACATTTTAAAAAATGAAATTGAAAAAGAAATCAAATCAGACCCTTCTCTTCAGTTCTCAAAAAACGAATCTAATATCTAACACTGGAGGACTCCCTCCCACACACTAGGGTTTATACCAGAGACCCTAAGGTTTCCTCAGCCCATAAAGATGAGGCGATGAGTTCTCATCGTGGCTCAGTGGTTAACAAATCCAACTGGGAACCAGGAGGTTGCAGGTTCGATCCCTGGCCTTTCTCAGTGGGTTAAGGATCCAGTGTTGCTGTGAACTGTGGTGTATGTCTTAGGCGCGGCTCGGATCTGACATTGCTTGTGGCTGTGGTGTAGGCCGGTGGCTACAGCTCCAATTAGACCCCTAGTCTGGGAACTTCCATATGCCACAGGTGTGGCCCTAAAAAAGGCAAAAAAAAAATGGGGGGAAATCAGCTCTACTTCCGGATCCCAGTGTTTCCCCACCCATGCTAGCCATTTGTGGAAACAGGGCCCAGGCATTTCTACTCCAGGAAAATGCAAAACCAGGCCCCTTCCAAGCTCAGGGCCACTCCAGACCCCTCTCCAAAGCTCAGGAATAAACCACCCTCCTCCTATGACAAGAAAACGAGCTTAATCAGGAAACACAAGAGCAAGAGAGCACCCGACGTGGAACTCAAAGCCTGGCTGCTCATCCCATTGGACAAATCCCTTTCACGCTTACCGAGTGTCCTCAGCAACCAAAGAAGCCAGATCCCAATTAATTTTTCAAATGCTCACCCTGTTACCTACGTTTTACCCATGGGGGGGAGGTTTTGAGCCACGTTCCATCGTTAAAAATAAAACGGCTGAAACAACTGGGAACTGTCTGCATTTCACAGATGAGAGACCAAGGGTTTCCCCAAGATTTCTGAGCTCCTAGAGGGGCTCATCAGAGTTCCCAGTGTTGCCCCACTTCAAGTTCAAAGGCCCAGCAATTGCTAGATCTTGATTTAAACATCAGTCCCAGGGAAGGAAACCAAGGCTCCTTTGAAAAATGTCTGCTCCACTGGCTGGGACGGAACCAATATGAGATGAGTCTCCAACATCGAGTTGTGTCTTAAAAGTAAATACGTGCTAAAAAAAAAAAGAGAGAGAGAGAACAGGTGAAAAGGACACAGAAGCCAACTTGAAGGGACCCCCCCAATGGCCAAGTCTGAGGATGACGTGAACATCAAAATAACGTAGTTGCTTTGGATTAAGTTGTGTCCCCCCCAGATTTATATGTGGAATTCCTAAACCCCAATGTAATGATATTTGGAGGCGGAGCCTTTGGAGGGTAATTAGGGTTAGTTGAACTCATGAAGGTGAGGCTTTCACGATGGGATTTGTGTCCTTGTAAGAAGAGACACCAGAAAGAGCTTACTGTCTCTTTCACAGTAAGAAGGCAGCCACCTATGAGACAGAAAGCAGACTCTCACCAGCCACAGAATCTGTTGGCACTTTAATCTTGGATTTTTCAGAATCCAGAACTGTGAGGAAAAAAGAAAATTGTGATTTATAAGCCACTCAGTCCATGGCATTTTGTTGTAGCTATCCAAAAAACCCTGAGATAACCAATTAATGAATGTTCTACCAAAAAAAAAAAAAAGTCGGTGTCAAAGATAAACCAATGAACCATTCTAGACTAAAGGAGACTAAACAGCAACAGAAATGAAATCAATGCTTTTTTTTTTTTTTTTTGCTTTTTAGGGCCAAACCTGCAGCATATATAAGTTCCCAGGCTATGATTCAAATCGGAGCTACAGCTGCTGGCCTATGCCACAGCCATAGCAAAGCCAGATCTGAGCCACATCTGTGACCTACCACAGCTCACCACAGTGCTGGATCCTTAACCCACTGAGCAAGGCCAGGAATCAAACCCGCATCCTCATGGATGCTAGTCAGATTCGTTTCTGCTGCACCACAAAGGGAACTCCCTTAAATCAATGCCTGATCCTGAAATTATATCCTGGATCAGAATAAATATGACCATAAAGGGCATTATGGGAAAATTGGTGAAATTTGAATTAGTCCTGTAGATTAAATAATAGTATTATATCAATGCTAAATTAACTGATTTTGACTCTTGTACCATAAGATGAATACTCTTGTTCTTTAAAATACACAACAATTATTTATGAGTGAAGAAGCATGGTGTTGCAAACTTATTCTCAAATGATTCAGAAAAAAATTAATGATTTGAATATTTATATACAGAAAGAGAATGATAAAGCAAATGCAGAAAAATATTAATAACTGGTGAATCGGGTGAAGTATTTATGGAGAGTTTTTTGTGCTATTACAAATGTTTGGTATTTGAAATTACATATCAAAATAAAGAGCTACACAATAAATCCCAAAAATAATTACATTCATTCATCCATACCCAATAGGTAAGGGGAAAAAAAGCTAAGTTCAGTCAAACGGTGAAGATTTCCACACCTCAGTAGCTAAGTCTATGTTTCTGCTGGGCTAAAGCCGCTGGGGAAATGCTGCAGTTGGTGGTGGGATTTTCCCAAGTTATTTATGTGTAGTTGGAGGAAAAGGCTGAAAATCAAACCCTTACAGAAATTCCCAGTGCTCTTATATGCCAACCACTCTCATGCCAAGAATCAACTTGAGTTCTTGTATGTCAAGACTCTTTCAACTGCAAATGGAAGAGACTCAATTCAAAGTGACTTAGGAGAGATTTATTGGTTCACTTAGTCGGAAGTTCTAGTGCCCCAGGGCTCCAGGGGCCCAGAGGGTGTTGTCCTAAGTCTGCTCATTCAGTTCTTCAATTCTGATTCTTCTGCTTCCAGGCAGGCTCTCCATTTGCAGGATCAAGATGCTACCGGCAAATTCAGACTTGCCTCCTACCACCATTATAGCCTAAAGAGATAAAGAATCTTTTTCCCTACTAGCTCTGATCTTGGAGAGAGAGCAGTGAGTGATGGCTTGAAGCAAGATCTTAATTCTCTGCTCAGGAACTGAACCTGGGCAGACAGGATGAAAACCAGGAACCATAGCTGCAACACCAGCCAGAGGCTAAAAGCAGAATCGCCCCAATTCTTGTCCCCTGTCAAAAGCAAGAATGTTGCAGGGAGGCAAAGACTGTGAAATCAGGTACAGAGTTTATTGTTAGAAAGACAGGACAACACGTGGGAGAACATGCAGAAAAGTAGTCTCTTTATCTAAAGCAGAAGCGAAGCAGTAATACACACCCAAAGGAGGAGAGTGGGTGTGGGCATCCCCCTGAATGAGAAGTGTGCCAGAGGGGTGATTTAAACCACTTACATGCGGAAGTTCTTTCAGGTCTTTGTTTTCCTTTGGCCAATCACCTCATGTCTCACACCTGACCAGACCCAGGACCCTCCCAGATGTGCGTGCACATCTTCTGGCGAAGATGGAATCCAAAGCAAGGCATTGTGGGAAAGGTTATCTAGACTTATTATAGCCTGGCATCCCTTCCCTTTCTGATCCAGAGGTCTTTCTGCGCATTGGAGTTGGGGTCTCCCTGACCCCAAGAATGGGACGTCTATGACCTCTTGGTCTTTTGCCCAAGCAGGGCTCAGCCCCTCTTTTGATCCTGTCATTACCATTCCTTAAGAAGTTTGCAGAAGACAAGTACCAATTACTTGCCTTGTCCCTGTTGTTATTCTCTCTTGAAGTATAGATAGATGACTGGTTGTAAATGTCCATCCTGCATCCCACCCATCTCCTGCTTCAGGAAGTATAAACAAGAGGCTAGTTGTGAATGTCTGTCCTGGAGCCCATCTATCTCCCATCTCAGTTCCAGAGAGTGAATTTGCTTGACTCTTATTGGACTAACATGTCTATCCAGAATAGATTGTGGGGTGTAATCTCTGATAAACAAGATTTGGGTCATGGATTCATCCTAAGGCAGAGAAATTGGAAGGTGAAAGGGTTGTCAACCAGGTCTAGTCATTCTGTGCCACAGTTGGGAAGATCTGTTCTCCAAGGTAAAAAGGGTGTTGAGCGCAGAAAAGGCGAGGGTGGATGCTGTGCAAATAAAACAGCAGGTGTCAACCACACTTTGCCTGCCCAGTTCCACATACCGCAGTCCTCCCATCCCTTCAAAAATGCCTCCACCTCATGAAATGCAACAAAACCACGTACAATCAGACCCTGCCTTCTCCCCCACCATCTCTGGGTGAATTTCATTAATCTTGATTAGATCTGAGTATAATTTCTAGAGGTGCAGCCACATATGGCTGAATGATAAATTAATTCCTTCTCTTAACACACCTCATACAACAGCGGAGAGAGTAAGAGAAAAACAACAAAAATCCTTTTGAGGAAAGAAGAGAAGGAAAAACAAGGTAAGACTGTCTCTGTCCATGATATTAACTTAGAGATAATAGTAAAGACTCTCTCCCGATTAAGGAGGGGTTCCTTAGCCAGCCCCTTTGGGCTGCCCCTGCTTCCACTATCTGAAAAGGTCCCCCTCATCTGCTTTCTTTCCCTGCTGGCTTGTGAAGGATGCTCCTCTGGAAGCTACATTTCTTTGGCAATCCAATTTCTGTTGGTGTGAGTACGAAGCTTCATGATTCCCTTGAGGGTTGAATAAAAGGAGGCTTTTAGTTTCCTAAGATTGGGGTTTATCGAGAAATTCAGTGGCATTACAATCTCATTAAGATTCCAGTCAACTCAACAGCAAAAAACAACATTTGATTAAAAAATGAGTAGAACTCAGCCACAAAAAAGACTGAACTAATGCCACTTGCAGCAACATGGATGCAACTAGAGATTATCTTACCAAGGGAAGTAAGTCAGAAAGAGAAAGGCAAATACAATAGGATATGACTTATATATGGAATCTAAAACCTGATTCCATATATAAAACGGACCTATCTACAAAACAGAAGCAGACTCACAGACGTAAAGAACAGACTTGTGGTTGCCAAGGGGGAAGGGGAAGAAGTGGGAGAGACAGGGAGTTTGGGGTTTGCAGATGCAAACTATGACCTTTACATAGATAAGCAGTGAGGTCCTACCGTGCAGCACAAGGAACTCTATCCAACTCTTGGGATAGAACATGATAGAAGATAATATGAGAAAAAGAATGTATCTGTATGTATGACTAGGTCACTTTGCTTCACAGCAGAAATTGGCATAACATTGTAAATCAACTATACCTTAATTTTTAAAAAGAAAAAAAATGGGTAGAGGATCTGAATAGACATTTTTCCAAAGAAGGCACATAGATGGCCAACAGGTACATGAAAAGGTACTCACCAGTCATCAGAGAAATGCAAATCAAAACCACAATGAGATGTCACTTCATACTCATTAGGATGGCTGTTACCAAAAAGACAGGAAGAAACAAGTATTGGCAAGGATGTAGAGGGAAGAAACCCTTGTGCATTGCTGAGAGGCGTGTAAATGAATGCAGCCACTATGGAAAAGAATATACGCTTCCTCCAAAATTAAAAATAGAGCCACCATATGATTCAGCAATTCCACTCTGGGTATTTATCCAAAGAAAAGGAAAACACTGACTTGAAAAAAATATATGCACCCTATGTTCACCACACCATTATTTACAATAGCTGAGACATGGAAGCCTCCTAAATGTCCATTGATGGATAAATGAAAAGGGAAAATGTGGCACATATATTTCACTTATACATGGAATCTAAAATATGGCAAAAATGAACCTATCTACAGAACAGAAACAGACTCACAGATATAAAGAACAGACTTGTGGTTGCCAAGGGGGAGGGAGAAGAAGTGGGATAGGCTGGGAGTATGGGGGGTATATACTCCCAGGCTGCATCCCAGTGATATCTCTTTATCCCAGAGCAAGGCTTACACTTACTGTTGGCACCCGGAGACCATAAAGGTGGTACTTGGGAGGGACTTAGGGAGGAGAGAGTGGATGTCACATATATATCCTCTTTAGCCACAAAAAAAGAAGGAAATCTTGCCATTTGCAATAACGCAAATGGACCTTGAGATCATCATGCTAAATGAAATAAGTCAGGCAGAGATAGATAGATACCACATGATCTCACTTAAATGTGGAATCTAAAAACCAAATAACTCAGAGAGAACAGAGCAGCGATTGCTAGAGGGAGGATGGAGGCCGGGGGTGGGACAATTTGAGTGAAGGGGGTCAAAAAGTATAAAGTTCCAATTGTCAAAGCAGCAAGTTATGGGAGTTCCCGTCGTGGCTCAGTGGTTAACAAATCTGACTAGGAACCATGAGGTTTTGGGTTCCATCCCTGGCCTTTCTCAGTGGGTTAAGGATCCGGCGTTGCCGTGAGCTGTGGTGTAGGTTGCAGATACGGCTCGGATCCCCTGTTGCTGTGGCTGTGGTGTAGGCTAGCAGCTACAGCTCTGATTAGACCCCTAGCCTAGGAACCCCCATATGCCGCGGGAGCAGCCCTAGAAAGTGCAAAAAGACCAAAAAAAAAAAAAAAAGCAAGAATATAACATACAGCATGGTGACTATGGTAAAGAAGATTGTATTTTATATTTGAGACTAGGTATTAAACGTTCTCATCACAAGAAAGACAATTTTGTGACTGCGTATGGTTTTGTTTGTTTGCTTGTTTTTATGGCTGCACCTGCAGCGCATGGAAGTTCCCAGGCTAAGGGTTGAATTGGAGCTGTGGCTGCGGGCCTACTGTATAAGCACAGGGGACTATATCCAACTCAGCACTGGATCCTTAACCCGCTGAGTGAGGCCAGGGATTGAACTCACATCCTCATGGACACCATGTTAGGTTCTTACCATGCTGAGCCACAGCAGGAACTCCTGTGACTGTGTGTGGTGATGGATATTAACTAGATTTATTGTGTTGATCCTTTCACAATGTATACAAATATTGAATCCCTATATTGTAACCTGAAGCTGATACAGTGTTATATATCAAATATCTCTCAGTTTTTGCTTTTTTAAAAAAAAAAAAAAAGAAGCTAGTCTACTTATTACAACTTTTGGGACCAGCATCCAAAGCCAGAACTCTGCTTGAGGTGGGGGCCTTGCATCTAGGCCATGGCTTGGGAAATTCTGCAGATTAAAAGCAAGCCTTCCTCTGTTCTCTATTTACCCCGTGCTGGCCAGGTAACCTTGGCAACAAAGCCTAGGCAGGTAGATGTGCTCATCTGCCCTACACTCAGGCTGCATCCCAGTGATATCTCTTTATCCCAGAGCAAGGCTCACCCTTATTGGTGGCACCCGGAGGCCATGAAGGTGGTACTTGGGAGGGACTTGGGGAGGAGAGAGTGGATGTCACACTTTTTTAGGATCCCTAAGTGGCTCGCTCTGTTTCTTTCCTCCAAATGAACTTTCTTTGGAGGCAGAGCTGGCTTTTCTAATCCTGTAAGGGGGACACTTATCTGACTCAGTAAACTTGGATTATTGATCATGGGCAGAATAAACCTCTTTTAGTGACGTCAGATTTTATTCTCATTCATCACTTGAATGGGCCAGTTTCCATCAAAATTCACCTCTTTCTTGTAAGGACTTAATGCAGTCCACAAGAAGCTGCCAAAGATGCTCCAATATCCTTTTTCCCACCACGCCTGCTGAAGTCCAGTACCGGTAGGCACATGGCCCCAGTTATGGACAAGTTAGAACAAGCAAATGACTCTCAAACTGTTGGTTTGCTCCTGAGTAATGGGGCTGCCGGCTTTCCTCGTTGCTCCACACCATTCACCATTTAGCCATTTATCTTCTCAATGACTGGAAAGTCCAGGAGTAGATGT
Source organism: Phacochoerus africanus (assembly GCF_016906955.1). Classification (NCBI taxonomy): domain Eukaryota; kingdom Metazoa; phylum Chordata; class Mammalia; order Artiodactyla; family Suidae; genus Phacochoerus; species Phacochoerus africanus. Next base: position 119,829,928 of record NC_062552.1, read on the forward strand.
GACTTCAGGCACCATAGGATCCAGGTGCTCAAATGATTGTATTGGGAACTTTCTCTCATCTCTCTGCTCTGCTTCCCTGTGGGTTGACTTTGGTAGGAAGACGGCTACTAGCACCTCCAGATTCACAGTCTACCCATTTAGCAGCCTCACAGAAAGACAGCTTCTCTTTCCAGTCAAAATTCCAGGGCTAACTCTCACTAGACCAGCTCAGGATTACATGTCCTCCTCAGAATTAAATTCCTTGGAGGTGGGAGGTAGGATCAGCCCCAGATGAGCCACAGGGACAGAGGATGGAGGTTATATAAACAATATTGGGGGTACCATCTCCTGAAGAGGGAGAAGGGATATTGGCACAAAGAACACATGTGAACTATTATCTTCTTCCAGACGTCCATGGCAGCTCTTGCTGGAGAATACAAAGGAAAGCGAATGAACAATTCTGGGACCCCTACTGTGTGTTTTTCATTGGCTTCTATTTTCGACATGAATTTTTGATCACCTATTATTGTAAATAATAACAGTTAATTTTCAAGTAGCATTTTTCTTTTCTTTTTACAGCCATACCTGTAGCATATGGAAGTGCTCAGACTAGGGGCCGAATTAGAGCTGCAGCTGCCAGCCTACGCCACAGGCACAGCAACACAGGATCTGAGCCACATCTGTGACTGCGCAGCTTATAGGCAAGGCCAGATCCCTAACCCACTGAGCAAAGCCAGACTGAACCTTGAATCCTCTCAGAGACAACGTTGGATCCTTAACCTGCTGAGCCACAAGGGGGCGCCTCATTTATCGTTTCCCAGCATTTATCATTCTTTCACACCGTTAACCCATTTAAACCTCACAGCTCTGCAAGGTAAGTGCTATAATGACATCCCCATTTTATAAGAAACGGAAGTAGAGCCGGGCATCTATATTCATTTCCAAGGGCAGCTGTCGCAAAGAACTTCAACCTGGAGGGCTTAGAACAACAGAATATGTTTTTCTTCTTAGGGCTGCACCTGTGGCATATGGCATTTCCTAGGCTAGGGGTGGAATCTGAGCTGCAGCCGCAGCCTGTGCCACAGGCACAGCAGCATGGAAGCCAAGTGGCATCTGTGACCTACACCACAGCTTGAGGCAATGCGAGATCCTTAACCCACTGAGTGAGGCCAGGGATTGAACCCACATCCTCAGGGATACTAGTCGGTTCTTAACCCACTGAGCCCCAATGGGAATTCCAAAACAACAGAAATTTATACTCTTAGTTCTGGAAGCTAGAAGTCTGAGATCGGGGGGCGGGGGTGGGGGGGCTGTTCCTTTAAGACTCTGGAAAGAATATCTGCTCACTTCTTCCTGGCTTCTGCTGGTGGCGGCCAGCCTCGGCTTTCCTGGGCTTGCAGCTGCATTCCCTAACCTCTGCCGCCACCATCACATGGCCGTCCTCCCCGTGTGAGTTTTCTGTGTCTCTTCTCTTCCTCTCATAAGGACACCAGTCATATGGGATCAGGGCTCGATGACCTCATTTCACTTTAATTACATCTGCAAGACGACTTTCAAGTAAGGACACATCTTGGGCGGGGGGTGGGGGGCCGTGGTTAAGACTTCAACATACCTTTAGGGACACAACTCAACCCACAACAACACCCAAGCCAGGCCTAGTTCCAGAGTCCCTGCTTGCCTCTAGCCTCAGGTCTGGGTCACAGCTCCTGGGGTCACAGTGGTGGGGAAGTCCAGTTGTACTTTCGAGGGGATTTGCAGGATAGGGAGACACGGTCAGTGAGCTGAGCAATGAAGGTGACAATGAGGACTGCCCTGCCCAGGGCAGGTTCTCGAAGGAGGGGATGACTGCAGGGGGCCTTGGGTGGTGGTGGTGGGGCGGAGGCTGCAAACAGCAGGAGGCGGGAACGGAAGGGGAGGGGTGTGTTCCAGGAAGAAGGAAATTATGGGCAGAGACTGGGGGAGAGAGTTAATACAGCTTGCTAGGATTTCTCAAAAGAGCTCAGCGTGGCCAGAACAGAGAAGTCAAGGAGGGAAACTGGAAGAGGAAACTGAACAGGCTGGTGGGGACAGAACCAGGTGGGTGGAGGAGCCGTGTCAGGAGCCCGCACTCTGGTCTGGGTGTCTCCAGCAGCCTCGGGAGGCCAAGGGAGGGGCTCCAATGGAGCTGCTGATTTTAACTGCATCGTCGCTGTCCTGCGAGGTCGGTGACATTAACCCCATTTTATTTTTTTATTTATTTAGTCTTTTTCTCCTTTTAGGGCCACACCCACTGCATATGGAGGTTCCCAGGCTAGGGGTCTAATCGGAGCTGTATCCGCTGGCTTACGCCACAGCCACAGCAACGCTAGATCCAAGCCATGTCTGCAACCTACACCACAGCTCACAGCAACACCGGATCCTTAACCCACTGAGCGAGGCCAGGGATCAAACCCGCAACCTCATGGTTCCCAGTTGGATTCGTTTCTGCTGCGCCACGACAGGAACTCCCTAACCCCGTTTTAGACAATGTAGAAATCAAAGCTCCCAGAGGTCAAGTGTGCTAGGTAGAGGTCAAGGCAGACTGTGGCCGGGGGACATATCTCACTCCCAGAAGTTGGGATGTGAGGCGGTGACAGTGGACAGATCACCAGGTCAGAGGCTGAGTTCAAGTCCTGCCCTTCTGTGCATTAGCCCGTGACCAGGGGAGGTCGCTTCTCCTCTGAATGGCAACACTAACAGGCAGAAGCCTCGCCCTGGCAGGGCTGTTACCCGAGCGACCAAGCGGTGGGCCCCAAAGGACTTGGCAAATCCATGTGCAGGAAAACAGCAGCAGCTCAGCAACCATAAAATGACCATCACCACCTACACTGTTGTTACTGGGAGACGGGTGGCCGTGCCTGTCCTGGGCAGGCAGAGCTGGAGGAGGAGGAGGTGGCGTCTTCCTGAGTCACAGCCCTGCCGCCCTCCCTGCAGACCTGTCCATCCCCCACGTCTCCTCCTGATGCAATCAGTGCTTTAATTAAAATGAGTTCATCAGACGCAGGAGGCGCAGCCCACAAAGGAAGGAAGAACAGCAGTTACCTCCTGGGGATTCTGCCCAGAGCTTTGGAAGTTTCCTATGAAGAGAAGCAAGTGTGGCTTCCAAGGAAGGATTCCACTGGGTATTTGGCAAGAGGGAGACACATTCCTGTCTGTGCATGGGAGACACAGGAGAATATGCATGGATTTCTGTGAGGACACAGGATTCCTGAGGCTAAGAGGTCCGTGCCCCAGCTCCTGGTCAAGGTCCCTGGTCTGGACCTAGGATATTATGGTGGAGTGGACTATTATCTTCCCTAGATATGAGTGTGCCTGGCTTAGAAATGCCTCTCTGTTTTATCTACTTGGGAAACCGAGGAATTATTTTAGTTAAATTTCCCCTGGCTGAAGCACCTCATCTGTACCACTCTCTGCTCACCTGCCCCAAACCAGCCCATCCCTCAAGGCCACAAAGCCTACCCAGACCCCTCCAGCCCTCCTTCGTGCCACCCCAACATCACAGATGAGCTGGGGCTCTTCCAGTGTCTCTTCAATAGCAATAGAATGCAAGCCATGTACAACTTCAAATTTAAAAAGCCACAGTGTGGAGCTCCCGTCATGGCTCAGTGGGTTAAGAACCCGACTAGCATCCACGAGGATGTGGGTTTAATCCCTAGCCTCACTCAGTGGGTCAAGGATCCAGCACTGCTGCAAGCTGTGATGTGGGCACCAGATGTGGCTCAGATCCCGAGTTGCTGTGTCTGTGGTGTAAGCCTGCAGCTGCAGCTCCAATTTGATGCCTAGCCTGGGAATGACCCCAAAAAGAAAAAAAAAAAAGTATCAGCCCTAACATGCAAAGGAAAGAGGGTGAGGCCATCAGAGGGAACAGAGGGAGATTTCTACTTCCTGCAACCTCCTTCTTAATTTCGTCCATTCATTTATTCAACCATAAATTCTTATTAGCTCATTAGTTTGTTCATTCAGGAAACATTTCCAAAACACTTTATTTAAGCCAGGCATTTGCTAGGTGCTGGTGTGTTTCATGGATAAGCAAGAAACCCTCCCAGCTCTGCGGTCCCCTGGAGCACTTATCCTAGCAGAACATTTGTTTAACGCGAATAAACAGAAGCAAAAGAGCAATCTCTGCATCCAATTAACACCTTCTCCTCTCCCCAGGGACTTTAACTAACTTTCCTTGTGTCCTTCCACGGACAGCACACCTACGATGTGCCAGGTTCAGTGCTAGGCACTCTCTCCTTCATCTCATTCAAGCCTCCACCTTTGGAGAAGAAGACATTCTGGCTCAGAAAGGTTGAGAAGCTTGCCGATGTCATCCAGCTAGCAAGTGGCCAAGCCAAGATGCCAACCAGCTTCTTTGGCATCTCCCCTGGCAGGAGGGCTTTGGGCCAAGTACAGCACCTTGTCTTGCTATTGAAGCTCCACACAGCTCTCTGCACCCCTCCAGATGCAGGAGGTGCTCAGGAAATACCTGCCGAGTGAATGAATGGCAAACTTGTTGACCCCTGACCTCCATATGCGGCAGGTGCGGACTTAAAAAGAGAGAAAGAAAAAAGAAAAAAAGAACGAACGAATGGATGGATGAATTCTTTTTGTGTTGGTCTAACACATAGGCTCCTCATAGGCAGGAACCGCAGTGCAGAAGTCATGTGACTTCCAGAGTCAGATGGATCTGGGTTCACCTCCTAGCTCAGCCCCTATTGGCTGAACAGTCAGAAGAGACATGTCTTGCTGTGAAAATTGACAGAGAAGAAAGTGTGGGAGCCAGGCTTCAAAGAAGAACAGGTTGTCCTATGTATGTTGCTGTCCCCCACTGCTGCCTTGCTCTGTCCTGCTACAAAGGAGGGGGTGCAGGGCAGCCGCTTGAGTGCTGTAAATAATTTATCAAGTAGCTTCCTGAGAAGCTCATGAATTCTTAAATCCTTTTCAAAGGCCTCCCAGGAAGAAAGGACACCAGCTCCAGGGGCTCTGGGGCCCCCTGACCTCCCCATCTAGGTCCCAGATGAAGCAAAATGACAGGGTCAGGTCCCCGTGTTGTGGTCCTCAGGCCGAGAGCCTTTTAAGGAATGGCTTGTTCCTCCCCCAGGATCCCAAGTTATGTGCGCACATGAATTACGCATCTGGTACTTGGCAGGACAGCAGTCTGGAAACTGTCCCTGAACCCAAATCCTCCAAGTGTGCTGTGCAAAGATGCACCCCTTTCTCCTGTCCCCATGCCAAGCTGCCAGGACCGAGAGCATGCAGGTGGCCTGAGGCCCAGGACACTCAGGGCCCAGGACAGATGGCCTTTCCCACACATGAATACATTCACAAAGGGAGACGTGCTACGGAAAAAAATAAAATAAAGTGTTTTTATTTTAAGGACGGATTACTTAAGGTAGCAAAGGCCTCCTGCAGGAGGGGTTTTTCGAAAGGAAACCTGAACCATCAAAAGAAAGAACTGGGGGAAAAGAGTTTTGAGAAGAAGGAACAACAAAGACTATGTCTCTGCAGGGAAATAAATGCACTTGATGTGTTGCTGAGAAAGAAAAAAGGCCCAGGTGGCCAGAGGGCACTGAACAAGAGGGTTGGTGGGCTGAGAGTGGGGTCTAAGGGCAAGAAGACAGAAGGACAGCCACTGGGTCTACTGTGAGGCCTTTGGGGGAATTAGCAGAGGCCCCTCATACTCTTGACAGACTTAGTCCTTAACCTACGCATGGGAGTCCACGAGAAGGGCATGACTAGATTTTAACCTCACTCATCTCTCTGCCAGGCACCCTAGTGCAGTGTGCAACATGTAGAACTGTACCTGGAAGACTTGGGGAGAGCCCTTATCTGCTTGTGATAGAGCTGCGGGAAAGGGGGAAATCAGGTTCAATGTTTACCTGGGTTATTTATTTATTTGGGCCTCACCCTCAAAGTCAGAGTGTACTCACTGGATTCATTTTTAAAATTTTTTCTCATTATTATAGTTTATTTACATTGGAAAGTTTCTTCATATTTAACTTTATAGTTAGTCTTTGTTTAAGAAATCCTTTCCCAGAGTTCCAGTCGTGTCGCAGTGGAAACGAATCCAACTAGGAACCATGGAGTGGCGGGTTCGATCCCTGGCCTCGCTCAGTGGGTTAAGGATCCGGTGTTGCCATGAACTGTGGTGTAGGTCACAGACATGGCTCAGATGCTGCGGCTGTGGTGTAGGCCAGCAAAAATAGCTCTGATCAGACCCCTAGCCTGGGAACCTCCACATCCCTCAGGTGCAGCCCTAAAGAGATGAAAAAAAGACAAAAAAAAAAAAAAGAAATCCTTTCGCACCTGAGACCATAAAGGTACCCACCTGTATGTTTTAGTTTTTATTTTATTTTTTTGTGTTTCGGCCCTTTCTTACTGACGGATTTTTTGGCAGAGGTTAAGGAAGCAGTTCCATCTTTCCCGTAGTAATAACCCATTCTCCATCCCTTTTATTGACCACCGCAGCCCTTTTTGTTTGGTGGTGATTCGCAACATCAGATTTGTCAAGTTTCGATCTAGGTGGGCCTGGTTCTGGGTTGTCTTTTCTAATCCACTGCTTTTTCATTTATCACTATAGTAATACTGTTCTTTTTTTTTTTTTTTTTTTTCATGGCTGCACCTGAAGCATATGGAAGTTCCCAGGCAAGGGGGCGAATTAGAGCTGCCGCTGTCAACCTACACCACAGCCACAGCAACGCCAGATCCAAGCCGCGTCTGCGACCTACACCACAGCTCACGGCAATGCTGGATCCTTAATCCACTGAGCAAGGCCAGGGATTGAACCTGCATCTTCATGGTGACTAGTTGAGTTCATTACTGCTGAGCTGCAACAGGAACTCCCAGCGCTTGCCTGGTTAGATCTGAGATGCCGTTAGTCACGCAGGAGAAGTTGCTGAAATGATGGGTGGGCCCATCTGGAGCTCAGGACAAACGTCTGGTGTCGTCACTGGACCATGACAGGCTTAGATGCAGCTTACCAGGAAGAGCTACAGAGTGATACTTCCAGCGTGCAGATCTGCCTGTGAGGTGCTTATCAGTCAGTGGATGGGGCCAGCAAGGTGCTGAGGAATCAAAATTTAAGGAGACATTCTCAAGGTCATGCAAGTGCAAAGCTGGCACCTGAGAGTACAAGCCACCTTAAATTCTGTGTCTTCCTAAATCTAGTCCTGGTCTGGGGTACTTGAATGGAGACAGCGTGGTCCATGGCGATGGCACAGCAGAACATTCATTTGGAAAAGGAAAAAAAAAAAGAATCTCAACTCTCATTTCTCACCATATGTAAAAACAAAAATAGATCATAGACACCAACACAAAAGCTATGACTACATAAAACTTTTAGAAAAGAGAAAAAAAAATCTTTATGACTTTGCGATAGGCAAAGATTTCTTAAGTAGGACACAAAAAGCATGAACCATAAAAGAAAGAACAAAGATGAAGTGGATTTTTATCAAAACTAAGAACTTTCCTTTGAGAAACATCAAGAAAATATAAAACCACAGACAGAAAATACATGCAGTACTTGTATCTGACACAGGACTTGTATCCAAAACACGAAAGGAAGTCTTACAACTCAGTAATAAAAAGATAACTGACCCAATATTTTTTTACATGGGGAAAGGTTGGAATAGACTTTTCATAAAAGAAAATATACAAATGGCCAGTAGTGAGCAGGTCAAAGAGACGTTCAACAGCCTCAGTCATCAGAGAAATGCAAATTCAAGCCATATAAAGTACCATTTTATACCCTCTTGAAAGGCTTAAAGTAAAAACGACAAAAACACCAAGGGTTGGTGAGAATACGAACCAACTGGAATTCTCATAGTGTTGGTGGGAACGTAAAAAGTACAAACCCTTTGTAAAAGAGTTTGGCAGTTTATTATAAACATACAACTAAGCAATTCCATGCCTAGCTTTTTACCCAAGAAAATGAGCACAAAATGTCTATATAGAGATTTGTACACAAATATTCACAGGTGCTTTAGTTACGAGAGCTCAAAAGTTGGAAACAGCCAAGTGTCTGCCAACAGGAGGATGGACTAACAAACTGTGGAACATCCAGACATCAGAATGCATTTCAGGAAAAAAGAAAAAAAAAAGAGAATTACGCTACATGCAACAATATGGACGATTCTCAAAAACCTCATGCTGAACAAAGGAAGCTGAATAAAGAAAAAAGTAAAATCTGAATGATTCCCTGAAGAGGCAAATCTAATCTGTAGTCATGGAAACCTGATCAGTGCTTGCCTGAGGCTGGCGTTGGGGGCAGGGAGTTGACTGCAAAGAGAGGAGAGGGTTCCTTTAGGGGTGAGTAGAATGTTCTCCATCCTGATTATAGTTCTGGTTACACGGATGTGTATGGGTATCAAGACTCATCAACTTGTTTATGTAAAATGCATACATTTATATAAATTATGCATCAATAGAGTGACTTAAAAATACCCCCGTTTAGTTTTTGGCTGACAAGTCCTCCGATCCTCCTCATCACTCTGAGTGTGGTAACATCAGAATGTTTTCTTTCACCAAGGACGGTGATTAGAAAAGAGGAAAAAAAAATTAAGTAATTCTGTTCAATTCCAGAACATAGCAGGCGTTAAAAAATAGACGTAAGAGGAGTTCCGGTTGTGGCGCAGCAGAAATGAATCCAACAGGGAACCATGAGGTTGTGGGTTCGATCCCTGGCCTTGCCAGTGGGTTAAGGATCCGGTGTGGCTGTGAGCTGTGGTGTAGGTTGCAGATGAGGCTAGGATCTGATGTTGCTGTGGCTGTGACATAGGCTGGCAGCTGTAGCTCCAACTGGACCCCCGCAAAAAACAGATGCAATATTCGTGGGTCCCTGCCTGCCCCTTTGCTTAGAGCTGAGGGAACTGGGGCCCAGAGAGCATGGTCCTTGTTGAAAGACACCCAGCTTGATGTAGGTATTGACCCCAAGGTGTTGCTCAGGGATGTTTGGGTTTAAAACATACAAATAAGGGAGTTTCCACTGTGGCACAGTGGGATAAGAACCTGATTAAAGAGGCTCGGATTGTCACAAAGGTGCAGGTTGGATCCCTGGCCCAGTGCAGTGGGTTCAAAGGATCCAGTGTTGATGCAGCCGTGGCTTGGATGGATTCAATCCCTGGCCCAGGGACTTCCATATAACAAGGGTGTGGCTGTAAGACTTAAAACAATAAAAATTTGAAAAACAATTTTTTAAACCATAAAAACAAAAGAAGCAAACAGACAGTTCGTGTTGATCTCTTTTTCCTTCAGAGCCAAGACCAGGGAGAGGTCTGGGTTCCCCCGAGCAAGGCCAGGCCTGCAGGCCAGTAAGTGCACAAAACTTTTGACTGCAGGGCGCCTTCTAGATGAGGCACCTGGTCTGTGAACAAGGTCATCCCACAGCAGGGAGGGTGCAGGAACTGAACACTGCTTTTCAGTAGACACCACCTCGTGCTGGTCTCTCCGCGTCCACCACTGTCCAGCATCCCAGGATCCTCACAAGGACACAAAAACACGGCTGCCTGCTCCTACCACTTTCATTCAACCTAGACGTCTGGTCAGTGGGATAAGGCAAGACAAGGGAATAAAGAAAATGGTCCCTATTTGCAGTTGACATGATTATCCATATAGAAAATCTACAAAGGAATCTACTAAAAGATTCCAAGTACTAATAACTCTAGGTCACAGGATGCAAGATAAACATACAAAATCGATGGTATCTTTACACACTAGCAATGAATTCATGGACCAAAATTAAAACTACAGTACCTAGGAGTTCCCTTGTGGTGCAGTGGGTTAAGGACCCAACATTGTCCCTGCAGTGGCTCAGGTCACTGCTGTGGCATGGGTTCGATCCCAGGAACTTCTACCTGCCACCATCACAGCCAAAAAACAAACAAACAAAAAAAAAACAAAAAAAAAGTACAATGCCTAAAAATTTATAATCGAAAAGACATGAAAGAGGAGTTCCCATTGTGGTGCAGCGGAAACGAATCTGACTAGGAACCATGAGGTTGTGGGTTCGATCCCTGGCCTCACTTGCAGGGGGTTAAGGATCTAGCATTGCTGTGACTGTGGTGTAGGCTGGCAGCTGTAGCTCCGATTAGACCCCTAGCCTGGGAACCTCCATATGCTGCAAGTGCAGCCCTAAAAAGCAAAAAAAAAAAAAAGTGACAAATCTTTATGTGTTCATTTAACAAACATGTCCAGGCCTTGTGTGATGTAAGCTATACAACAGTGATGGGAAAAAAGTCAAAGACGGTCTAAATGCATAGACATCCCGTCTTCATGGATTGAAAGACTCAGCATAGGAAAGGTAAAATTTCTCCCCACTTCGATCCATAAGACTGCTAACCAGCTATCTGGGCATTCTGTGGCCCAGTCAAGGTGGCAGATAAAATTAACCGCCATGGTAACTGAGTCAGAACAGCATAACTACAGGCACAGATGAACAACCACGAGACTAGCATAGACAACCCAGAAGCAGGCCCATGCTAGACTGCAACTTGACAAATCTGATGTTGCGAATCACCACCAAACAAAAAGGGCTGCGGTGGTCAATAAAAGGGATGGAGAATGGGTTATTACTACGGGAAAGATGGAACTGCTTCCTTAACCCCTGCCAAAAAATCCGTCAGTAAGAAAGGGGCCGAAACACACACACCACAGACAAATCAAAGCTAAAAACTGCAAAAGAGTATCTTTATGGTCTCAAGTTGGGGAAGGATGTCTTCAACAAGGGCTAACTTTAAAGTTAAATGTGAATAAACTTTGATTAAATTAAAATGAAGAACTTCTGTTCCCGTGTCTCTTCTTACAAGAGAAGTAAGCCCATCATTCGAGCCCGGCTTTCATGACCTAGTGACCTAATTACTTCTCAAGGCCCCACCTCCAAATGCTGTCATGTTGGGGATTAGGGTTTCAACACGTGAATTTAGAGGGGACACAACCATTGTCAGGAAGTCACTGGTCCCCATTTCCACAGCCCCTGCTGGGCTCCCGGCTGCTGTATGACATTGAACAAACGCTTCCATCACCTGGTGCCGCAGCTCGCTCACTCTTGACGGAGCCTGAGAGTCCAGGCTGCCTCCGTCACACGCTGTAAAGGCTCTCGTGACACGCTGGGTGAGACGGCCCTGGGAGGGACATGGCCAGGAGGACCCAAGTAGCCCTCAGCTGTCAGAGAGACCTGTTAGAGCGCAACCCATTCCCCACCAGTGAGGCCTTCCAGACACACAGAGCTCCCATCTGCTCCTCTGTGGGCCAGCCACAGGTCTGGGGTGTCTGTCTGTCTGTTTCTCTCTTACACACACACACACACACACACACACACACACACACACACGGCTTAGGCCCCTTCTAGCATCTCTGCTGTTGTCCTCATCTTAGCCATGGCATCAGCAAGGTTTGGGATACCTGTTGGAAGTAAGGAGAGATCAAAACAGAGCTGTAAAATACCAGTTGTCCAAGCTGCACACTGTGCAGTTCTAGAAGGCACCATTCACTGCTCAGTCTCTGTTACGTCCTTAGCTGTAGTGCAGTTCGCCTTTATTGAAGACACCATGTACCAGATACATGATCGCATTTAATTCTCTGGTTCAGTGTTCTTCATTTTACACATGATGAAGCTCAGACTCAGCGAGACACAAGCCGCAAGAACAGAGCGAGGAGTTAAACCTCCTTCAGCCCCGTTCCAGAGCCCCCGAGGATACTGGACGCAGTGCTGGCACTAAAACCCTGTTAACCCCGACCCTGGAAGGTCAGCCCCTCGGAGGCGCTGTGGATCGCCCCTGGGGAACTGGGCTCAACAGCACGGGGCGGGGCGCCAACAGCTCTGAACTTCGGTTCAGGGCTGGTTCTTGCAGATGCGCGACCTCCACCTCGGGGGCTCTGGGGCGTTCCGCCGAGCCCCGCCCTCGGGGGTGGGGCTGGGAGCAGTCACGTGGAGGGGGGCCCGGTCCCCCCCGAGCCCCGCCCCGCCCCGCCCCCAGGCTCCGGGCCCTCCACTCGGTCCGGATCTGGAGATCTGGAGCCCAGAGCGCAGAGCCAGCTGAAGGCGCCGCGCCGGCTCGGGCTCCGCCGCCGACACCCGGCTGCTGAGGTCGCCGCGAGGGTTCGGGGACGCCTGCTCACTGCGTGGCCTTCTCCCGGCCAGCTGTGCAGACGGCTGGACCAGCAGCAGCGGCGAGGACTCGAGCGCGGGCAGCAGCAGCGACACCATGGACCTGTCCTTTATGGCCGCACAGGTAACCGGGCACCTTCCAGGCGCGCCCCGGGCCGCCACGTTCGGGCAGGTTCGAGGCCACGGTCTCGCCCTCTCTGCCGGGGCTGGGCGCGCCGGGAGGCTTCAGGCCGGGCGGTGGCGCCCGCCGCGAGTCTAAGTCCCAGTCCTTTGTCCCGAGCTGGTATCCCCCACCTGGTGCTCGCTCAGGGGGTGGCGAGCCTGGCTTCCTGCGGGTGGGGCGCGCGGTGGTCTCAAAGCTCCCCGGGTCGACCTGTGCTAGGGGCCTGGGCAGTGGTCCCCTCCCTGCCCATCCCCCATCTGCTGTCCCCCTTGCCTTACCCCGGAGCCCTCCAAGGCGGGGCAGCCCAGATCCGTGCGAACCCGGGTGGACAGGCAACCTCGCTCTTCCTAATTCTCTGTCTTCTCGAGGCGCCGGATAATCTGTCACTTGCAGATGATCGCGGGCACCTCCCATCTCACGTTTCTCCCCTTTGAAGGAAACCATAGCCTGTGCAGCCCCGAGGAAGGCGGCGAGACCCGCTCTGTGACCAGCCAAGCGCCAGAGCACCGCGGTCATTTTATCCTTTTTTGCTTTGTTAGCCATCAGTGCCCCGCGCGACCATAACTCTCCCCTGGACACAAAACAGATTCCCAGTCGCAAAGAAAACATGACTTCTCATCGCTTGGTCTTTGCACCAGGAGCATCCCCTAGAAGCTCTGTGGTGGGGTGATCTTTATGTTTCATGCCTTAACTCTCTTGAGTCAGCTGCTTTGAGGAGCTGTATGTGGCCTTTTGGAGTTACAGTCTGGCCGCCACATTTAGGCTGGGAATCTAAGTCCCCATGTACCAAATTCAGACCTTGCACCTTCTAGGGGGCTGGTTATGCTGGGAGCCCAGTGATAGGAAGGCTCCCTGGTTCCCTCTGCCCCATAGGTGTGGGCCAGGGACCCCACTGGCTGCTGTCTACATTTCCAGGGAATGGAGTTTCAAGGGACCCTTTCCTTGTCCCCCCAACTTCACCGTGGTGGAAATCTATTTAAAAAATAACAGCAGAACCCAGGCTGGAGGGACCAGGAGTCACCAGTACAGGTGTGGATGGGTGCAGAACCCCCAAGTCGGCTCAAGGGAACCCAGATTCTAGCTCTTGGCAGCTAGAAGTTTTTCAGAATGCTGCTTGCTCCCATGAGCAGTGCTGGTCTTTTTTTGTCTAATTGTCTGTCTCCTGTTCCTAAACCCACGGTGATGACTCTGGTCATGTGCACATCACACATCAACAGTGACTGTTGTTGTGTGATGACTGAGGAGGCTTCACCAGGTTTATTTCTAGAGGGGAAAGGCACTCCAACATCTACCTCTGCCTTTCCCTGCTGGATCCTACCAAAGAGCTGGCGTTTCCATGGTTACAAGATAAATTGATTACTGTTCACCCTGGGGCTGGCTGGAGCATCAGGAGTTGCTATGGTAACTTGACAAAACAAACATTGGGCTTTTCAGCACCTATCCTCAGAGCCTCTACAGAGATTGGATTTTTTTTTTCTTTTTTGTTTACAATTCAAGTTCAGTGTGATCATTTTATTCCTGTAGTTGGATGTTTGGGCATCAATTACATGCTCAGTCCTGAGCTAGCTGCAAAGACAGAAACATGAAGTGCGATCAGATGGAGAGAGATGCTGATGTTTGTTGAGCATCTGCTATGTGCCAAACAAGGGCTCTGACACACTTTATTACAGTAAATCCTTACCAGTCTGTGACGCTGGCACTGTTATCCCATTCTATAGATCAGCATACCAAACTTCAGTGAAATTAAACAATTTGCCCACACACCATTAGCAAGGAGGGAAAATGGGTCTTAAATCTGGATCTGAGTATCTGCAGAGCTGCTGGGTTTTCCACCTTATTGCTGTATCCTGAGAAAGACAACGGAAGGGTCAGAGCAGACGTATTTAAAGATGCTCACTCTTCTCCTTCCCCCGGAAGTGGTCTTATGGTGCGTTGTGATCTAATGGGTTTCATCTTGGTTTTGCTCTGCCTCTCTTATCCCCACAAGGACAAGGGCTCTTACTTCATCATCTGCAGCACTTAGCAGTGCTCAGCCACAGTGAGTGCTCAGCACGTGCCGTAAGTGGGCCGTGACCGAGTCATGGTCCCCATACATCAGCAGAAGATGGTTTGATGGAAAAAATGTGAATGCCTCCATCCACTTGTTCAGCCAGTGTTGAGTACCTGCCTTGTGCCAAACTCCGTGTCAGGCACTGGGATGGAGACGCTGGGGGAAAGCGTTGAATGGATTGGAGATTTTCTTTCTGGATGCTTGCAGAGTAATGGAGAAATAATGGGCCAGGCCATTCTCAGAAAGGGCAACCAAAATACCTGGCATGTACTAGGGCCTCCACAAGTATCTGTTAGATACAAAGATGTCGATAGGAAGAGTGAATTCGAGGTGTCAGATGCCCTCCCAAACACCCGTTGATGAGCACTTGAGGCTGGGTGTTCTAATGAAAGAGAGCTAGAGGCAGATTTCCCTTGGGGGAGCCTGGGAATAAGGTCATTCTAAGCAGAGAGGCATGGAGGTAGGGAAGCCCAGAATAAACTCCCAGAATCCTTCAGGAAGCTGGAGGGTGGGGGGCCCAGTAGAACTGGGGAAGAGAGAGGGAGGCCAGGGCGAGGTTATGGAAGTGACCAGCTGTCTGCCGGAGATGAGAAGTAGGCATCTCAGTGGACAGCGGGAGGATTGTAGGTGATTGAGCAGGGGATGGTTGAAGCAGTGTCTTGGGGGAAATCCCAGGCTTCAGGAGAGGCCAGAAGCTGGAGGGATGGATGGAGTCAGGAATGCACACCTGCTTGATCACAGACAGATCTTTGTGACTCCAAAACCCCAGTCTCTTCCCTCCACCAAGTTGTGAAATATGATTCCTCTTCACAGCTTAAGCAGACATAGAAGATTTATGCTCGTTTAGACAGAGGTCCCTCTGCAAAGCTAAGCATGATGTGCGGAGTGGATGTCAGTTATCCAGCAGGTCATCTGGTGCAGA
Source organism: Phacochoerus africanus (assembly GCF_016906955.1). NCBI lineage: Eukaryota > Metazoa > Chordata > Mammalia > Artiodactyla > Suidae > Phacochoerus > Phacochoerus africanus. Next base: position 119,845,145 of record NC_062552.1, read on the forward strand.
TGTGCCCTCCCTGGGTATGTGGGGCTGTGCATGTGGGATTAGAAGAGGCTGTGAGTGCTAAAGATATAAAGACTCAGCTCGCCCCCAAACTCTGGAGGCCCTCAGCTGCCTCTTCTCCCACCCTGGAAACACCCCAGCCACACTCTCCACAGCCCCTGGGTCCCTGGAGACTCTAGAAGGATGACGAGTGAACAGGTGCATCCAGACCTCCTGGGAGCTGGGGAAGGGCGGAGAATCACAGATCCCGAGGATTGATCCCCAAATCCCTGTGTTGTTGGTGGGGTAGCCTGACTCCAGAGCTGCCCCATCCATTCCTTCCCTTCCTCCTGGGCTCTCATGCCCCTGCCTCCAATGAAAGGGTGGGGGATCTGTTTCCTTCCTCTTAAATCTGACCTGGCCTCAGTGATTTTGCTGACCAAGACAATGAGGCGTGAGTGACAGTCTGAGATTAGCTGGTAAGAAACCTGCAGCCTCCATGTGGGACTTTTGGAACGTGTGTTCTGGGGGAAGAGCCCACCGTCATGCATGAAACCCTGAGACCTCCACATTTCGGGAGGGGAAGGAGCATTTAAGGAACCTACTGTGTGCTGGGCCAGTGCTTGGAATGAACTAGAGGGACAAGGGGCCCTGCTCACTGTAGAACAAACATGGCTGTGGCTTAAGATTTTTGTCTCACATTGTCGCTATAGTGACTACTCTAAAGCCAGTTGTTCCCAAATGTTGCTGCCATTAGAATCACCTGGAGATTTTAAGAGTTTTGCTGCCCAGGACCTGCCCCTGACACTCCCATCCAAGTCAGCATCGACATTTTTTTTTTTCATCCCTTGGGTGATTCCAGGATGCAATCAAGGTTGCGACAGGGGAGTTCCTGTTGTGGCTCAGTAGGTTAAGAACCCGACATAGTGTCTGTGAGGACGTGGGTTCGATCCTTGGCCTCACTCAGTAGGTTAAGGATCTGGTGTTGCTGCAAGCTGCAGTGTAGGTCACAGATGCGGCTCGGATCCTGTGTTGCTCTGGCTGTGGTGTAAGCCAGCAGCTGTCGCTCTGATTCAACCCCTAGCCCGGGAACGTCCATATGCCGCAGGTGCGGCCCAAAAAAGGACAAAAAAAAAAAAAAAAGGTTGAGACCCAGACCTTAAACCCACACTGTAGGGCTGTCCCCCTCCCCCTTCTCTGGATGGAGCAGATCCTTGGCTCTCTGGTCCCTCTTAGGTCGTAAAAAGTCACATCATCCCTGGAAGGCATCCCAGTATCAATTCAGCAAACACTGAGGCCCAGAAAAATGGAACCTGAGAACTTGCTCCAAAATTGAGGTTCTCATCTGAGATTAGCAGATACAAACTATTATACGTAGAATGTAATTTAAAAAAACAAGGTCCTACTGTGTAGCATAAGAAACTATATTCAATATTCCACAATAAACCATAATGGGAAAGAATATGAAAAAACTTACATATGTCTAACGGAATCACTTTGCTGTACACCTGAAACTAACACAACATGGTAAATCAACCACACTCCAATAAAATAAGCTTTAAAAAAAAAGGAAAAAGAAAATTGAGGTTCTCCTCCAGATCACACCTGCCACAGGTAGAAACCTGGAGTTGGTGCCTTTATTATTCTCAGAGGACAGACAGGGAAGAAATGGAGCCAGGGGTGGAGCCTGGTCTCCTGCCCACAGCGCCGTCCCACCCATCACCCTCCGACCTTCCAGAGGGAGGCAAGTGGTAGAGGATCCCAGGGCAACCTGGGACCTGTATCAGCCTCAGGGAATCATCCAGCCTCTGTGGTACACGAAATATCATGTTCAGGAACATTTTAAAACGAGTTCTTAAAAGAAATCTCTCTGAGTTTCCTAGAGACGCTGTAACAAAAGACCACAAGCTGGGTGACTTAAGATACCAGAAACTTAATCTCTCCTGGTTCTGGAGGCTCAAAGGCCAAAGTCAAGGTGTCGACAGGGCTGTGGTCTCTCTGAAGACTCTGGAGAGGATATTTCCATGCCTCTCCCTTAGCTTCACGTGTGGTCTGCCATCGCTGGCGTTCCATGGCTTGTAGACACACTCTGGTCTCTGCCTCTGTTGTCACCTACCTGGCACTCTCACCATGTCTCTGTGTCTCTTTTCTTCCTATCAGGACATCCGTCATATTGGATTAGGGTCTGTCCAAATGACCTCATCTTAATTTGATAACATCTGCATCAATATACTGCAGTACTGGGAGTTGGACTTGAGAATATCTTTTGGGGAGACACAATTCAAGCTATAATAGGGTCTGAAGATCCCTAAAGAATAAGGATCTTGGTTCTTGTGTTAGTGGCTACTGATCTTTGAGAGGCAGTGGACAGATCACTTCTCTAAACCTCAGTTTCATCATCTGTGAAATGGGAACAAAATGAACTTCCTCGGTCATCTCGTCATTGAGCAGACGTTTTCTGTGTGCCAGGCCCTCCCTCTGTGAAGTGCTGGGGGCAGAGGGTCACATGCCTCTTGGGATGTGTGACAGGGTGGAGGTAAATATAGGTACCCCTATATTATAGCCTAGAGGAGGCCCCTTACCCAACTTTGGGAGTCAGGGAAGGCGTCTGGAGGTTTGACTTGAGCTGAGTTTGGAGGATGCATGGCTGTTAGATCCAGGTGCGAGGTCATTCCAGGCTGGGGGAGTGGCATGCAACAGCTTGCAGTGGAATGGGCTTGAAGCTGTCTCCTGTTGGGAATGCCAGTTGCAAGCAGCCATTTGGTTGGGTTGAGGGGCAGGTGGGAAGGAGTAGAGATGAGGCTGGGGGACTAGGGTTGGGCAGGTGGCCTCATAGAGTGAAGCAGGATGGGGTAGGGGCTGCAGTGACCCAGAGAGCAGGGGCCTGGCCTGCAGGGAATATAGGCAGTGGCCCTGAGCTCTAGCAACTCGCTCATGCTGTGCAAACGCCGAGGCCCAGGGCCGAGGGTGCTTCTGGGTTTTCAAGAAAACTGAACACTCTTGACTCTTGCAAGCAGTCTGGTTTTTCAAATGCTGGCAACTAATTAAAATGTTTAAACCAACTGATCAACCCGATGGGAGCTGTTTTTTTAGTTACTCACTGATTATCATTTCAGTTCCTTAGTGGCTTAAAGCCATAATTTATTTTGGGGGACCAGAATTTGGGAAGAGGTGGGCTAGGCCGTTTGTTTCTGTTCCGGTGGCATCAGCTGGGGCCACGGGGCTGGGGTCTAGACGTGCGTCCCAGCTTCACACGCCTGTCAGACACCTCTGTGCAGCCAGACCCTTCTCTCCACTTGACCTCGCATCCTGCAAATGTTTCATTAGGCAAGTGGGGCTCCCTCCCAGTGTGGTGGTCTCAGTGTCATTGAGCATTTTGTGTGGCGCTGCCTTCCCCCAAAGCCTGCCTTCCAGCGGATCTTACGAAGCCTCTTATGAGCCAGACTGGGAAGCCCTAGAATGTCACTACTTCCACATTCATTTGGCCAAGAAAATCCTAAGGCCAGCCCAGATTTAAGGGCAGAGGAATCCAATTCCACTTCTTTTTTTTTGTTTTTACGGCTGCACCTGCATCATATGGAAGTTCCCAGACTAGGGGTCAAATTGGAGATGCAACTTCTGGCCTACACCACAGCCACAGCAATGCCCGATCTTAACCCCCCTGAGCGAGGCCAGGGGTCAAACCCTCATCCTCATGGACACTATGTCAGGTTCTTAACCCACTGAGTCCCAATGGGAACTCCAGTCCCATGTCTTGATGTGGGAAGCAGCACACACGTCCAGGGAGAAGCAAGGACGGATGGTGGATATCTTGGGAGATTGGCTGCATGTGGACCAAGCAGAATTGGCCTGGGTTCATCCTGGGGCTGCCCATGTAATAAATATCTCTTGACTAGACAGGTGTGTGTAGAGCTTGACAAAACCTTGTAAACTTCCAAGAAGTAAATTATTACACGGAAGTAGACCATGACTTTATTAGGTGGAACCATATGAAGTAGCTGATGTGTGACCTAAAAACAACAATTTCACGCCGTTCAACCTAACAGGCACTAATTGGAAATCAGTTCCTTGAGTTATGGAGGGAGGAAGGGCTGTGGGACATGGGAGGGGTGGTCGCTACCTGCAGGGAATCAAAGGAGGCTTCCTGTCTTCGAGGACCAGGGCCTTAACCCCTCTTCTCCCCTCAGCCCAGCTCTTAGAACCTTGGCCTTGCAGGTGAGAGGACTTGGTCACACCTGGAACTTTATGTCCCCCCCCCCCCATGGGTCTTTCTGGTTGTTAAGACCCATGGTCTCCTCTTAGTTGAGATGCTGATACAGCCACTCCCCGTTCTCCCGCCCTCTCATCCCCTTGGACCTTGGGAGGCTCACGGTTAATTTGCATTCTAATCATTTTTCCCAGAGAGGGGAAAAGAAGTGACAATAGACTTCTGGTCACACTGTAAAGGCTGTTGTATTATCTCTCCAGAGGGCCCCAGCTGTACTCCAGGGCCTGTGGGAGCATTCCAGAAGATTTGTAAGAAACCAGCAGAAGTTTTTCCTCCCCAGAGGAACACATTACTGCCCAGAAAAAGAGAATTCTAAAGAGTCTGGCAATCTGTTACTTAGGGATTGTTTTTCCCCAGCCAGCGACTGTTCCTTTTTCTTAAAGCAAGAATTATCATTAAAATACAAATTGTCCATTATCACAGAAGTTTTTAACCAAAGGGCTTGTCTTCTTGTACTCCCGAGGTCCCATGTAAAAGATTTAAATGTTTTATCATTCTAATTAGACTTAACCGTAATGAGAAGTTAAGGAAGAAGTAAAAATCTGTAGTACGTTTTGCAGACCAGATTTCTAGACGAGGTTTTAAGAGTCAAAACATTCCCTTTGATTTGAAACAATTATGTCGCACAGAGTTAGGAGAAGCAGGGCATTTGGAGGTGGTTTACAAATCTCCAATTAAACACCTGAGTGTTTATGGGGCACCTGCTGTGTGCTCAGCCTGGCTTTGGGTATCCAAATCCCAGCTCCTTCTACCCTGAGATGATGGAAGCCTATCTCTGTTCACTTACCCCCCCTCATTCTGTACCTTCCCATTATAGCTTCCCTTTATCAAACACTTAGGAGTTACCAGGCGGGCCCTGAGTTGAATAATACATAGAATCTTCTAAATCTTTTGACAGCCCCATGGAATAGGCAATTTTAAGATCCACTTTACAGGTGAAAAAACTGAGGCCTAAAGAAGCAAAGTCACTTCTCCAGGGCACAGAAGCTGGGTTTCAAACCCAGATCTCTATGCTTCTTCAGCTTATTTATTAAATCCAATTTTACAATCTCTGCCTTCAGACTGGAGTGTTTAAACCGTTTACATTTAATGTGATTTTTTTTTATATAGTTGGGTTAAATTTACTATCTCACCATTCCCGATTGGTCCCATCTATTCTTTGTTCCCCTTTCCTCTTTTTCTGCCTTCTTTTGGATTCATTGAGAAATTTTTATTTTTTCATGTTGTTTCATCTCCTGCTTTGTTAGCTGTAACAGTTGTGGTATTTTAGTGGTTGCTTTAGGATTTATAGTATATAAATTATACACACACACACACACACACACACACACACACTAGTATATATATACAGCCTCTCTTCAAGTGATATTATGCCAGTTCACATGCAGTGTAAGAACCTTATAACAATATATTCCTATTCCTCACTACTCAGCTTTTGTGCTATTATTGTTACACATTTCACTTCTACATATGTTATAAACCTCGCATTACTTTATTATTATTTTTGTAAAAAGTCAGTTACCTCTTAAAGAGATTTAAATTGTAAGGAAAAAACTTAAATATTTTCCCATGTGCTTACTCTTTCCACTGTTGTGTAGTCCTTTGTATAGAAGCATATTTCTGTGTTATCCTTTTCTTTCTGCCAAAAGGACTTTAAGATTTCTAGTAGTGCAGAAGTGCTGGTGATGAATTCTTTCAGCTTTGGTATGCTGATGAAAAAAAAAAAAGTATTTTTCTTTTTTGGCTGTCCCTTTTGAATGTGTGGGAATAAAATTCTCGGTTGACTGTTTTTCAGTGCTTGAAAAGATGAGCCTCTAATACTTCTTACCTCTGTCTTTTTGATAACAGGCATTCTAACGAGCTTGAGGCAGTGTCTCATTGTGGTTCTGATTTGTGTTTCCCTGATGATCAGTGATGTTAGCACCTTTCCATGCACCTGTTGGCCATTTGAATATCTTCTTTGAAAAAATGCCTATTTAAGTCCTTAGCCCATTTTGAATTCGATGATGATGATGATGATTTACTATTGAGTTCTATGAGCTTTCCATTGTTTCTTCACAGATTTGTTTCCCCCTTTCTCTCCTCTCCTTCGAGGATTCTACTTACACATATTTTAGGCTACCTGACATTGTCTTACAGCTCCCTGGGGCTTGTTCTTTTTTGTTTTTGTTTTATTCTTTTTTTTTCCGTTTGTTTCATTTTGGATAGTTATTATTAACATGTGTTCGAGTCCATCGATAATTTCTTTTGAATATCTAATTTCCGCTAATCCCACCTAGTGTATTTTTAACCCCAGACATTGTAGTTTTCATGTCTAGAAGCTTAATTTGGGTCTTTTTTATATTTCTAGTCCGCTTCTTAACATGTTCGATATTTTCCTCTCGCTGTTTGAACATATGAAATACAGTTATAACAACTGTGTGAATGTCCTCATATACTAATTCTAAATCTGCATCAGCTCTCGGATGGTTTTGATTTATTGCTTTTTCTCCTCAGTGGATCATATTTTCCTGCTGTTTTGCATGCCTGATAATTTTTGATTGGATGCCAAACATTATGAATTTTACCTTATTGGATGCTAGATATTATTGTATTCCTATAAATATCCTCAAGCTTTGTTCTGGGGTGCAATTATGTTACTTGGGAACAATTTAATCCTTTTGGGTCTTGACTTTAAGGTTTTTTAGCGTTGGAGTTCCCATTGTGGCTCAGCAGGTTATGAACCAGATTAGTATCTGTGAGGATGTGTGTTCGATCCCTGGCCTTGATCAGTGGGTTAAGGATCCAGCGTTGCCCTGAGTGGTGGTGTAGCTTGCAGAAAAGGCTCAGATCCTGTGTTCCTGTGGCTGTGGTATAGACTGGTAGCTGCAGCTCTGATTCAACCCCTAGCCTGGGACCTTCCATATGCTGCAAGTGTGGCCTTAAAAAGCAAGAAAAGGAAAAATAAAAAATAAAAAAAGATTTGTTAGGCAGGACCAGAACCATCTTTAATCTGAGACTAATTACTTCCCACTACTGAGACAAGATTGCTCTGAGCGTTCTACCCAATGCCCTGTGAATTAGGAGATTTTCAGAATTGCCAGTGGAAACAGGCACTATTTCTGGCCTGTATGAGTAACGGGCACTATTCCCTGTCATCCTTTCGGGTGGTGCCTTGCTGCCTCCGGTGTTTTCCTTGCACACATGTGCTCACCGATCCGCTGCTAAAGAGCTGAGCTGTCCTTCTGCAGATCCCTGTTCATCGCTCTCCTCTCCATCCTCTGCCTCAGGGTCGGCAGCTGCCTTGGTCTCCCCAGACTCTCAGTTCCGTCTCCTCAATCCAGGAGTCCCCTCGAATCAGCCTGGGTTCCCCTTCCCTATTCCACAGCCTAGAATCTCTTCCCAGCCAGCAAACCGTCATTTATAGGGCTTACTTTGCTTGTTTCCCAGCTGTCAAGGGTCCCTGTCTTTCACTGCCTGATGCCCAGTGCCTTGAAAACCATTTTCCAATGTTTTGACCACTTTTTATTTTTATTACTTTTGTTTTGTTTTGCTTTTTAGGGCTGCACCCAGGACATATGGAGGTTTCCCAGGCTAGGGGTTGAATCGGAGCTGTAGCTGCCAGCCTACACCACAGCCACAGCAATGTGGGATCCAAGCCACGTCTGCTACCTACACTGTGGCTTGTGGCAACACTGGATCCTTTAACCCACTGATAAGGGCCAGGGATCGAACCCATGTCCTCGTGGATAGTGGTTGGGTTTGTTTCCGCTGAGCCACAAAGGGAACTCCTGTCCACTTTTTGATTATTTCCATTGGGAGGGTAAATCGAGACCCTGTTACTCCATCTTGGCTGGAAGCAGAATTTTCTTAACCCTGTGTTTCTAACTAGTATGTTTCCACTCTCGCTCCTTCCCTCTCATTGTGGGAAAAGGAATGTACTGGTACGTCTGGATCTGGCCCACTGCCTTCCCCTCTCAGCGGTGGATCTTTGGTCTGGCACGTCTCTGTCCCTTCTGAAAGTCGTAAAATGTGTGTAGTGTACGGAACGTCTCAAGTGAGTTCTGACACCAGACTTAGAAAGCCAAACGGTGCAAGGACTGCCCAGATTCCTTCCTGCAGTGCCATTGCTGCTAGAGTTCCTTCCAAGAGTCTTGTGACAGGATGCTGCATGGGACACCAAGAGAGCCAGGTAGTGAGCCAGGTGTCAGGGGTGGCAGCCGGAAGTTGGGCTGCCCAGCGTGGCAGGGCTGGTTCCCTCAGGCCTCCATCCCAGGCATCGGGACTTGGGAGAGCCTCATTCTGCAGGAGGTTGAAAGTGAGGGAGCGGGGAGCAGGTGGCTCCAGGCTCAGGCTCACCCACGATGCCAGCCAACAGCTGGGACCCTGTTTGTCCTCTGTAGACCCCATCTTGGCCCCTTATCCATCTCCTCAGCACAGAGCTCTGGGAGCTGATTAGAAACGCGTTAAGGCTTGGCTTCTAGCAGGTTTGAAAGAGACACAAAGGAAATGACTCATTCGCCCCTACCTCCAGATGCCCAAGCCCCGCCCTGCGTGACTGAGCCGAGGCTGTGCTGCCTGCATCTCCTGCCTCCTCTCTACCATCCGGCCAGCCCTTCTTCCCTTCCCCTGGAGATGCCACCTGGGCTCCACTGCGCATCCCCATACTCACGTCCGTCAGACGGGGAGGGGGTGCCTGTAGGCAGCATGCCTGGGACATCCCCCATACTGTGCTGGGGGCTGTGGAGGAATCGAAAAGAAGCTATTGCCAGCCTGCATCATCTGTCACCGTCACCAACATCACACGAGCACGAAGTAAGGATATCAGTCTCGAGCACGCAGGTGAGACAGGAGCCCTCCTCTGGTGGGAGAAGAAGGGACAGATGGTGTAGATGAACTGGAGCTCCTGCGGAGGACCAGGCTCTGTGCTGCCCAGCGCCCCCGTGAGGACAGTGCCGTCACACACCCATTTCAGAGAGGAGAAGAGTGAGGCTCAGAGAGCGTGAGGGTGTAGCCCCGAGTCACGCAGGCAGGAAAGGCTAAGACAGGCTGAATCGGAGCCTGGGGCCCTGATACCAATTCTGAGTGGCAGCAGACAGATTACAGAGTGTTGAAGTGGGAGTGGAGGGGGACCTGAGGTCCAAGCAGGTGCACTTCCATGTCCCCAGCCTCTGCACCCCAGCCTTCTGTCAGCCTGCTCCTTCCTGCCTGGGGTCTGTGCGGGCAGAGTAAACAAGCGAGTTGTTCCAGAGCCCAGACAGGCTGGCACCAGAGGCGGAGGCGGAGCCCGGGGGGGATGAAGGAACCAGGGAGGGCTGTGGGGGAGGGGAAGCTTTATCCTTCTGGAAATGATCAGCCGGCCCCCCTCCTCTGAGCCCCTGAGGCTCGGTCCAGCTCTCCATCAGCTTCCCTGTGTGGGAGGTTCCCTGAGGGCAAAGGTTCATGTCTCATTTATGTCAGGATTGCTGCCGCCCAGCACAGGGCCAGGCTGATCAATTTTTAATAAATGAAACAAAAGAGAGCAGGGACTCAATAGAAGCATGCGGAAAGCTCAAATGCTCCATCAGCTTGCGGGACACTCCCTTCTCAGATCTCCTCACAGCTTCCCTGAAGCCATCAGCTGACAACACCCTGTCCTGCCTCGTCCCTCAGACTCCCAGGTTCCAACCCGCCCTTGCCCCCTGCAGGGTATCTGCCATAAGGGGGGCCCAGGACCAGGGCTTTCTATGAGGCACAAGGCCGCTTGTCCCAGCTCTTCCTGCCTGTGTGACTCTGGGCCAGACCCTCAGGTTCTCTGAGCCTCACTCTCCTCCTCTCGGAAACGGGCGTGTGACGGCACTGTCCTCACGGGGGCGCTGGGCGGCACAGAGCCTGGTCCTCCGCAGGAGCTCCAGTTCATCTGTCCCCTTTCTGCCTCGCCTGATGTGTATTTGCCTTGCTCTAGAACCCTGGCCACATCAATCTGGCAGATCTACCCTAAAATGTCAAAAGCCCTCCCCAGCATTCCTGGCATGGTTGAGCCACCCTCTGCGTATTTTCACTGACAGGGGTGTCATCAGCTCCCAGGGCAGGGACTTCCACGGGGGGGGCAGGTGGCCTGGGGGCTCAGACATGGCCCTGCCGCTGTGCATCCCGGGAAACCACTCCATTTTTCCCAGCTGTGCAATGGAATGATGGCCACTGTGATAAGTTACGATGAACCTGAGGGTCCTGAGGCTTAGACGTGGTAAGGCGGCACCCGTAAGGGTCAGGAAGTGGGAATTGCTCATTAGGAGCCTCCTCTCTTGAGTCAGAAGTGCGCTTCCCTTTAACTCTGCCCCTTGGTCCTAGGAAGCAAGTCTAATCCTGCTTGCGCGTGGTTGCCTGCTCTGTGGTTGCCCGGGACCACAGAGAGCACCTGAAGCCAGATGCCTGGCTCTGTCACTCATGACTTGGAGCAAGATGCTTAGCTTCTCAGAGCCTCCGTTTCTCTGTCTATTAAATGGGAATAAGCGTTCCCGTTGTGGCTCAGTGGAAATGAATGTGACTAGTATCCATGAGGAGGCAGGTTGGATCCCTGGCCTCCCTCAGTGGGTTAAGGATCCAGCATTGCCATGAGCTGTGGGGTAGGTCACAGACATGGCTTGGATCCTGCATTGCTGTGGCTGTGGTGTAGGCCGGCAGCTACTGCTCCGATTCAACCCCTAGCCTAGGAACCTCCATATGTCCCTAAAAAGGCCAAAAATTAAATTAAATTAAAGGTAATAGTAAAACCAGCTTAGAGTATGGGCAGAGGGTGAAATGAGATTGGATATGAAAGTGTGCACTGCACAGGGCTGCATGAATGCCAGTAATAATTCTGTACTGGTGAGGATAACGTGATGGGGATACAGCATTCTGTATCCTCCCTCTGCATCAGCCCCTTTTTTGGACTAAATGTGGCCCTTTTCTTCAGCTATTTTCCCAAACAACTCTTCTCTCAGGTATCTTCACCTGGTCAGGCTCTGGTGTGTCGGTCTTCTTTATAAATCAGTTTTCTCAGAACAAGACATGATGCTCCAGAAGCACCTATCCCCTCCTTGAATCTAGTCCTGCTACACCCATTAATATGGCTGCTGGGAGCAGAATCTTGCCCTGTGTAAGATAGTACCTTTGCCTCTTACTGATGAGACGTCCCTCTTGCCTGAGTGCTGCTTCTCAGCCAATTCTCCCTTTCAGGATTTGTGCAACTGATTTTTTTTTGAACCTTAGCACAGATATGTCAAGAATGGTGAAGGGTCTGAAAGTTTCGCCGGCTTGCAAGCTAGCCTGCCACGAGGTAAAAGATGCTGACGGTGGACAAGAGACTCACGGACAAAGCGCTTCATTGCTCACAGCACAGTCAGCAGCAGGAGGTTCGCGTTCACACCAGTGCTCCTGACCCTACCAGTCCCCTGGGTGGATTCTGCGCGTGCACCGAGTTTGTGTAACAGTGAGGCACCCCATACTTCTTAAACTCTGCTCTTTCAAAAGGAGTTGCTAGCAAACCTGCCCAATCTTTGTCTCAGAGAGAGAGAATCAGCCTGGTTAGGGAACAGATCTGCCCTCTGCCCCAAAGATGCCCTCTCTTTCTTTTCTCTCTCTCTCTTTTTTTTTTTTGTCTTTTTGCCTTTTCTAGGGCCGCTCCTGCAGCATATTCAGGTGCCCAGGCTAGGGGTCTAATCAGAGCTATAGCTGCCGGCCTACGCCACAGCCACAGCAATGCAGGATCCAAGCCGCATCTGCAACCTACACCACAGCTCAGGGCAACACGGAATTCTCCACCCACTGATTGAGGCCAGGGATCGAACCTGCAACCTCATGGTTCCTAGTTGGATTCATTAACCACTGAGCCACGACAGGAACTCTGCCCTCTCTTTCTTAGCAGAGATGGCTTGCTGGACAAACATCATTGAAAAGATAGTCCAGAAGAAGACATGCAGAACACAGGAACCCATGGAGAACTGCCCCCATGAAGAATGTATTTATACTAATTCCACCAAAATGGCACAGATCTGGGCTTGCATCTCTCTTGGCCACTCCAGAGCTGTGCCACCTTGGGCAAACTCCCAGCCTCTCTGATCCTTAGTTTCTACAGGCTGAAAGAGATATAAATCCTACCTTCCCAAAGGGTTGCAAGGAATTCTTTCAAGTAGTGTCTTTGAAGCATTCTGACCATGCCTGGTATAGAGCAGACCCTAGAAAGGAGGCAGCAGAATCCGCACGATTTGGGGAGCCTGTCCCTTCTCTCCTGTCAAGTGGGGTAGAGTCGCTGTCCTGGCCCTGAACCCACCAGCAGGTGGCGAGGACCTGGGAAGCTAGTGTCAGGAGGCACAGAGCAGAACGAGCAGAACCTGGGTTGTGTCTGAGCTCCAGGAACTCCGGATGAGTTAGTTTCTGAGCCTCAGCTTTCTCATCCATAACATGAATCCCACCTCCTGGGATCGAAGGAAGAATGAAAGGAGATGATAAACATGGACCATGTGGAACGCATCTGCCTGTGATGTGTGCTCAGCAGTGTAGGGCTGAAGACAGGCGCTTGCTGCCTGGTGAGGAAAGTGGCCATTCTGCCTGCTCCCCAGAGGGAGCTGATTAGGAAAAGCTCAACACTGAAGGCTGTGGGGTGTGAGCTCGTTTTGCAAGCAATTTAGGGGCATTCAAGTGGCAGGACCCCCTGTGCTCTGCCTCCTGCGGGGATTACAGAACTGACTGCCCAAGGCATCACTCCCTGGGGTCTAGAGATTAGGAGACCTGCTCCCTGGCCTTGGCAATGGCTGTTCACTTCCCTGGGATGGGGGACTAAGCTCTCTCTGGTCTCCATTTAGGGAACCTCCGATAGCATGATAGTTAAGCGTTTGAGATGTAGAGTCAGACAGACCTGGGTGTGAACCCTGAGATTGCAACCAGCTGGAAAACTCATGTCACAGAGCTTCCTAAGCCTCAGTTTCCTCATCTGTCAAGTGGGGTAACACCCTTTCCTGCCTCATGGGGCTGTTAGGATGATCAGACAAGGCCACGTGTGTGCAGAGCCTAGCCAAGTAGTGGTGTCTACTATGATAAAACTATATTTTCTGTTTCTTGGGCTACAAAATGGGGTGAGAGGGTGGCCGGGGGACCACAGCATCTCTCCCGAGTCAAAGATTCTGTGGAATCAAGGTCAAAAAATCCTGGCCCCAATTCTCTTCGGCCTCTGTCTGGTTGTATGTGACAAGTCATTTTCCTTTTCTGCACCGCGCCGTCAGTGGTGCCAGCTCAGGGCCCCTCTCAGCGCCAAGCTTGTCAGTCAGCAAGGCTGCCAGCTTCAGGGAGCACCTGGTGTATTCAGGGTCTAACAGGTAGGCAGGTGACACGCATAGGACACTGCCTGGGTCAGGAGCACACGGGGGCCCTTAAAGTGGGCTGGCCAGCAGGTCCCCATGGCTGGAGCTGGCATTTGCTCTGCCCCGACCCATTAGTCCTTAGGATGTTTTTGGAGCCACTGAAGTAGCTTAAGCTAAGGGACCCTGCAGCTCATGGCACCCCAGTGGCAAGCAGGGTGGACCATCCCATGGGCAGACGGGAAGGGACAGTGTCTTCTGCAAAAGGAGAATCTGCTCCGCCTCCTCCTGACAAATGCTGTTTACTGGACCCTGGGAGGGGGTGATGTCTATTTTTGATGCTTTGGGTCAGGGAAATGAAGTGGTGCTCGTGAGTATTCTCAGGGGCAGCAGGGGGGTGGGGGGGGGAGCACGCAGCCTCCATCTGTGGATTTGAAGAGGGTCCAGGAGTTCCCTGGTGGCTTAGAGGGTTAAGGATCCAGTCGTTGTCACAATCTCTGGCCTGGAAATTTTTGCATCCTACAGATGCGGCCAAAAAAAAAAAAAATCATAAAACAGAGAGGGTGGCAGGCTCTCTGCTAAATGCTCCACCCCGATCCACACAGCCAAGCCTCACCACCACACCCTCAAGTGCACATTACAATCATGCCCATTTTTGAGATGGAGCAACTGAGGCTGGGGAAGGTAACCTAAGTAACAGAGCTGGGATTTGAACCAGCCGCCAGGCACCCACGGGCTTTTTCTCCCAGCTTCCTCTCCGGGCTCAGTGGCTCCTCGGTTTGGCCTGATTCTTTGTAAAAAGATCTGAGCTCAGCCTGAGCAGGGGATGGAAAGATCGCAGTGGCTGGCGTTGCTCTCATTTCCACCATGTGGCTTGCAGGGCGCAGCTGGTATGGAGTGAATCTGATATAGGGGAACGCGGTTTGCCACCTAGGTTTTGAAAAACAGAAACCAACGTGCAGAGGGGAGAAATGGGCACCTCCTGGTCAGATGGGCCACCCACCTCCACGCCAGGCGGGCTCCTGGCCATTGAGAAGGGTGCAGATGGGACAGAAAGAGAGGCACGCGGAACATGGGGACCTGCTCGGTGGGAGCTGAGGAAGTGGCTGGTGAGTGGCCTGGGAAGGTGCCTGAGCTGCATCTGATGGGTGCTCTGCCCACAGAGAAGAGCCTTGGGGTGGGGGGCTGGCAGGACAGAGGTGCACTGAAGGACCGAGCACCTGACACGTGCTGCATCCTGGGCTTCAGTGCTCCCTGGGGATGAGCCCCCCCCACCAGGCCTGCACAGAAGAGGCATCCAGACCACAGAATGAGCAGACGAGGCTTGGCAAGGCCTCCTGCCAGGCCTTGTTTTCATCACTTGGTCCATTCATTCAGTAGCTGTCTCCTGGGCCTGGCTCCGGGCTGGGTACTGGGAGAAGAGGTGACTAGGCCAGTCCTTGCTATGAAGGGACCAGCCATCTGGAGGGATAGCAGAGGGGCCCGGAGAACTGACAATGCTCAAGGGGTGGGGCTGGGTTTCTGAGGAGGGCCCCTCAAGCAGCCTGCAGGAGTAGGCTTTGTCAGAGGGCTTCCTGGAGGAGGTGGCCTCTCTCAAGCCTGCCGTTACAGCACTTCCTCTCCAGCTGCTCTGCTTCTGTTCACTTGAGCCCACCTTGCAGGTGGAGGCAGCCCACTGTGGCCAAGGGCTCTGGAGGGAACAGCTGGGCAGGTCCCTGAGTTCTGTGACTCTGGATCCCAGCCAGTTCCAGGCACTGTCTGGTCTGGGGCATCCAAAGTTTAACACTGGAGCAGTGAGGTCCCCTCGGGAAGGAAGAAAGGCTGAGGCAGAGGTGAAGCCCAGGCTGTCCCTCCCATCTTCTCCTCCACCCGCTGAGGCTCGAACCTCCCCATCCGGACTCCCCCACCCCATCCCCTGTGTAACTCACAAGGCCCACTGTCAGGTGCCGCCTCACAGCCCAAGTGGTTCCGTTCCTGCCAAGTTCACTCGGACCCCTTCTGCGTGGAGCCTCAGGTCTCTGGGCATCTGCCTTGGGGCATTTGCCCACCTGAGACCTTTGGTTCTATGTTCTTCCAGCAGGAGATGCTACAAGGGAGAGCGAGTAGGACTCAGCCTGCCAATCACACACTTGCATCCTGCTGCCCCGAGGACCGGCTTGGCCTGGGGCCTCCTGTGCAGAGATCCAGAGCCATTTCTGTGTGCCACGATGCTCAGGGTGCAGGCACCAGCCTAGGGCAGGGTCTGCAGCCCGGTTGGAGCTGGCTTCCAGAAGGCCGCCCTCTTGAGCACCTGCTCTTCTGCCTCTGTCTTCTTTTCATCAGCCTTAACAGCTCTCCTAGCCACCCAGTCCCCAGAAAAGCCCCCAGTTTGGGGCCACATGGTCTCCTCTGTGTCCCCTGTCCCCAGCTGTGCTTCTGCCTTTGGAGGAAGACACCCCTGCCTTCAAATCCTGGTTCCACCATCCAGGCTGCTCAGCCACCACACGCCCTGCAAAACTGAGCAAATGACCTTTGTCTGGAGGGGTTGAATGGGGATGAGGAAGGTCAAGAATAAAGTACCTGCCATGGGCCTGGTAATGAGCATTATCGAGGCCCAGGGAGGGGAAAGGCATGTGCCTTCACTGGTTCAAGGACAGAAACCCATGGCACTGGAGTCGCCTGTCACCCACACTGACTGCTCCATGCTCCCTCTGGCCAGCCTGGTGGCAGCTGGCGAAGGCTCCCCATTCAGGCCGGCCCCTTCTCCCCCAAATATGATGAGCTTTTCTCATTTTTTGAGCTCTTTCTGTGGGTCAAGGGTGAGATGCGGCATTGCGTTTGAAAGTTCATCTGTCAGACCAGTTGTTGTACTTGCAAAATTAATTGCATGTAAGGAAGCCAAAGTCTTTAGCTGTGACCCTGATTTCAAGACTACGCTCCAGCATCTTTGAGCTGATTCACCCCAGTTGAGGCCATCCGTGGGCTGCTTACAGCCCGGTGGGTAGAGAAAATCCTTCTGAAGCAGATTCCTAACCTTGGATGGCCAAAGAATTTTCTAGAGCAAATATGCTAATCCATGAAAACAAATATGCATAGACTCGAGGTTATAAGTCAGCAGCCCTTCGACCTGTTACAACAAAATATTCGTTACAACAGCCAAGCTGGTGATTCTTCCTGGTAAATAGGAAGAAGTTTGACCTTTTGAGGGCGAGATGCAGAATGATACAGCTTGAACGTAAATGTTACGGGAACTCATACATAAATCCTCAACAATCTTTTATCTGTTGAAACGACGATTAAAAGATCCAGTGTCAATAGCTTCACCGTCTCCCAAATTTCAGGCAGGCCTAGCCGTGGCTTCTGTTTTATTTTTTGTCTCTGAGTCCATTTTTTAATCAAAGGAGAACTTACAGGCAGTAGAAAACACAAGTCTTAAGTGTGTAGCCCTAGGAATTTACATTTAATTTACGTAACAAGCCTGATTGACGGCTGTCCTGTGAAAACCCTGCTTACAGCGTTGGCCCCTGGCTGGGTTCTGTCCTATCCCAGCTGATACGGATGGCTGGCTGTGGTCTATGCGGTTCTTGCAGACTGAACGGTTTACACCTGCTTTCCTTCTGGAAACCTGGGTTGGGTCCACACTGGCCAGGTGGTAGCAGCTGACCAGCCCCCAGTAAAAGCCCTGGGCACTGAGTATCTCGAGTTGGCTGCATCTTAGACCTTTCATCACAGCCCATTGCTGGGGAATGAGGTGGGTCCTGTGTGAGTCCCTGCTGGGAGGGAAGCTTGGAAGCCTGTTTCCAGTGGGCTCCTCATCCCTCGTGCCTTTTCCCCTTGCTGGTTTTACTTTGTGTCCAGTGTGGTAATAAGTGGGAACCATGATCCTCCTAGAGAATCACTGAATGGGGGGTGGTCTTGGGGACCCCAGGCCGCACAGGTGGACGCTCTCATAACTGCCGCCTGGATCAAGAAATGGAACGTTTCCTTACACCCTCTCCCAGCCAATCCCCCCAAGGACTTGATCCTTGTCCCCCCATCCCTGTCTACAGTTCTTGGGATGCACACTTCTCACTTGACCCCTCCCCTGCTTCTCTGTCTCACATGGAAGAATTGCTGCCCCTTTTTGCACACGGCTCACTCACATCCTTGTCTGTTGGAGGTGGCTGTCCCCTGGCCCAGAAATGCTTTACCCGCTGGAAGAGCAGCCCTTAATGATGCCATCTCTGCCTGCCTCTCGCCTGACTTTTAAAAATCTTATAAATATTGGTGTATTTAAAATGATGCACCTTATTAAAACGCCACCAGAGGTTTTAATAGTCTGCCTTCTTGCTGGAAATTTCTTAAAAGGCTCTAATCCTCCATCTGCTCTGAGAATATTTTAAAGCAGAGCAGGGTTTATCAGAATGATTTTTTTTTTTTTGGTCTCTTTTCTGCTGCACCCACAGCATATGGAAGTTCTCAGGCTAGGGGTTGAATCGGAGCTATAGCTGCCGACCTACACTACAGCTCACGGCTACGCCGGATCCTTAACCCAATGAGCGAGGCCAGGGATTGAACTTGCATCCTTATAGATACTAGTCAGATTCATTTCCACTGAGCCATGACAGGAACTCCCAGAACAATTTTCAATCGAAGTTAACTTTGAGGTTTTTCTCTCTCAACCAGAGAGCTTTGTGGGGTGAGAGCCAATAACCCCACTCACCTGGTGCTTCCAAATACTGGATCAAGCAGGTTGGACATCAAACAGTTTTGGAAGGACCAGCCTTCCCAGAATTCTGCGCTCCTCTGATGCAGCCAAAGGGCTGCTGGTGGCAGGACCAAGGGCGGCTGGCGGATGATTCGTCCTCCATGCTGAGTGGCCACAGTTCACCCAAGGGGCCTCAGGTCCACAGTCCCAGCTCAGCCACGACCCTCAGGTGCCTGAGCAAGTTGCGTCCATTCACGTGTCTGGGCTCGGTGATTACCCGCCACACCGGTTTATTTTGAACATTGATGCGCTAATGCGTGCAGTAAGGATGAAGCCTGGTACTTACTAAGCTCTTACACGTGCCCAGGACTCGAGGCACTTTATGGGTGTTAATCTTCACCACAGCCCGGAGCAGGAAGTGTGCTTCTTATCATCATTCCCATTCTGCAGGTGGGGAAACTGAGACTCAGAGGGTCCATTACTTGCCCAAATCATACAAGATATGAGCGGCAGAGGGAGATTTGAAGGTCCATGGTCGGGTGTCCTAGCTCTCAACCGCGTGCCGAGCTCCCCTGTCAACTGCAAGAGAACTTGAAGGATACTGTTTACCTGGGGACAGGCTCCACTGAGAGGGGTCTAGCAAGGTGGGGTACTTCCGGACATGGGGACATTCATCCTCAAATTCCCAGATTGCTGCTGCAGCCCTTGGCCAGGTCTCTTCTCCTGCCTGGACCCGGTGCCTCTTACCTGGTGGGTTGTGTCTTCTTCCTTCCTGATCTCTTTTCCTTTCCTCACCTGTGCGGGGCGTTTTCTCTGGCTGAGGCTCCTCTGTGCCCCCACCACCCACATTGGGAGAACATTGGGCTGCCCCTCTGGGCCTGGGAGCGGCCCTAGGCATCCTGACTTGCCCTGCCCCCCCCCACACACACACACACCTTCCTGGTCCCTGCTTTGGCCAGGTGCCACCTGAACCCTCCGTGCTTTCTCCAGAATGCCCCCGCCCCTCCTCCAAGGCCACGTTCAGAAGCCCCTCTCCAGGAAACTTGGTGCCCTGCTCTCCAGGGCACTGCTCCTTCCCATCACCAGGCTGGCACTGGCGCAGGTAGGTGTCAGGTGCAGCCCCTGTGGCCCAGACTTTGTCATTCTTCCCAGCCGTCCGCCATCCCCCACCCCCCCAGCATGGAATGCAGGGCTGGCATGAAGGCAGGTGGGACAGGGTGGCAACCCAGGTCTGAGCTGACTCCTCACGCTCACTGCAGGACCGCAGGCAAGTCCTTGACCCCAGAGTCACAGATGGAGAGTGGCCCTGTTTACACATGGAGCGCTCAGTGAGCGGAGGGAGTGGAGATGAGCTTTCTGGGCAGGGGCGGTGGGGGGGGTTGAAGTTTCTAGTGCTGTGCGTGTTTGTTGGTTCCTCGGATAAACTGTAGGTTGAGTTTATCCCAGCAGGTGGTTGACAGCCCGCTCTCTCTCTTTCTCTGCTCGGAGCTGGGAATTAGGGCAACGTCTTCTCTCTCTTTCTCACCCTCCTCCTCACCCTCCTCCTGCCGCACCCACTCCCTTGCTTTCCTCCTCGGCCAGGCGCCTCTTCCCTCCCGCTCACTGCCAGCCCCAGGGAATCTGTCCACCACCAGCCAATCAACAAACACATATCTGTCCAAGAGAGTTAAGCTCTTCATCCCATCTAACACACCAGGCATCAGAGGGCTCCCCAATCCCCCAACCCACACCACCGGCCCATTTCCCCAGTGCATGGCTTATTTGCTGCAGTCTTGAGTTGGATGGAAATACTGAACTCCTCATTCCAGAGATCGAGAAGGTTCTTTTCAGAGTCTGCACCATCTTAAAGGAGTAAAAATAGAGTGGAAAGAGCTACCAACTACTACTGCTAATAATAACGCTACTAACACGAGTTACTAGCAATATAGTTGCTTATGATGTTATTATCTGCGCAGTGCCAGGAGCTGAGCTTGACACTACATGCCAAGCGTTGAGCTTGGGTCTTTGTATCTGTGGGCTCACAGTCCCCCCAGCACCCCAAGGAGACAGGAGTTCTCATTGGTCCCATGTTCCAGTGAGAAAAGTAAGACTCAGAGAGGGTGAATGATGCAGCTGTGGTCACACAGCTCCTTGGTGGCCAAATCAAATGGTAGGATCAGATGGCCCAGCTCCTTGTCCCACACTTTCTCTCTGTTGGGATAGCTGGGGTTAGGCATTACCTGTTGTCATCAGGCCTATGTGTTGTCACCTCCAGATTTCAGCCCAGAAATTCACACAAAGAGCTGTCTGATCTTGGCTAAGTGTCTGACAAATAGAAACCAGGGCCCCGGAGAACCCAGTGCAGTTGCTAGGGCCTGGCGTGAGGAACATCCAAGCTACAGGAGCAAGTGGGATGTTTGTGGGTGTGTGTTTAACTTACTGTGTTTTCTCTTAAGTAGCTCTTGTGAGCCACAGTATCCCGGGCATGTCGCAGGTGATGTCTGCAGGCGGGCAAGATTTAAAGAAACATCTCCGCGTAATTCTGCAGCTTTCTCAGTAATCTTCAGTGAGCTAATTCCTCTATTACTTGGTCACCTGTCTTGGTACCCACATCCTTTTTAAGGAAGAGTTCATCAACATTCCTGCGGATGAATCCCCTATCCAGCTGCCCTAGACTTTCATCACGTTTTGAAGTCATAAGCCCTCGCGGGCAGCCTTCCTATCCACTCCCTGCTTTTTCTCCATCAAGTCGCCGCACTTATGGAGCACCTGCTGTCCACACATCATCTCTGGTCCTCCCCATGGTCTGGCAGTCAGAGTGTGGCCCCGAGGGCCAAGTGAAGAAAACGGGCTTGGGTTGAGGTAGCAGGCCTGTGGCTACACCCTCCGTGGGAGACAGAGCCTGAATTTGCACGCCTCTTTCCGTTTCATCTCTGGCATGAGCGTCTCGGTCTCTGATTGCCCGCAGTTCATCAGGATAGAAAGCCACAAGGACCATGGATCTCTGTACTCGTCTTTCATTTATCTGCTCTTTTTTCTTGCCTGCACATTGCAAAAGCTGATATGGAAATTACAGGCACCCACGAGTGTCTTTGCATTAATTGTTTGAAACAACAGGACTGTCATTTTTCGATTGGAAAGGAGGCATTTTCTGCCTCTTAGAGAAAATTCCTCCTCCCCTGAGCCCTCCAGCCGCTGTAAACAATCGTGTGCTCTCAGTACCAACCCTCTGAGCGGCATCGTTGTCAGGCCCCCAGGGAACAGGCCCAGATCCCTTTTCCAGCTTCTCAGCTGAAACTAGACCAGGGTTTTTCCACGGAGGACTGGGTGCTTTCTTTGGTCCCAGGATGTCAAACACGCCCTTTCTTGGGGTGCCCTGGCCCTTGTCAGCTCTCAAGTGTCCTTAAATACTCTTGGGAAGAATACAGCCTTGTTTCCAAGATGATTTCTCTCCATCAGGCAAATCTCCCACGGTGTGTAATACAGACTCAATTTTGCCCAAACAAGCCAGTGAGCATTTATTGAGTACCTGCTGTGTGCTGAATACTCAGGATCAAAGATAGCACAGGTCCTCTTGTCCTGAATCACAAAACAAGAGGGTGTCAGAACACAGTAAAATCATGGCTATTATTGCATAAAAAGCAAGATCGTTTCATCTGATGCTTGAAAAAACCCTGGGGGTTGGATGAGGCAGGGATCAGCAGGTTCGTTTGAGAGTTTGACGAGCTGAGGCCAGGGAGGTTTTTGAGCAGCTGTTGATGGGTGGCTCCGGGCAGGGCCTAAGGGCAAGGTCTCAGCTTCCTTGCGCTGTGAGCCCCGAAGGTGGAGCGTTACCCTCGGAGACAGGGTTTAAAAAGGAGTCTGGCTCGCTGGCCGTGCCAGCTGAAAAGGAATTAGCTTCCTTGGAAGCAGTTACTTCTAAAAAGGACCAGGATGGTGGGGGACTTTGGGGGAATCATAGAAGTCACACACCAGCCTTATTTGTTTTCCTAGCACCCTGGGATGCGGTTCAGGCCAGGTCTGGGACAGCGCTGTTTTCTTCCCAACACAATGGGCTCTTTTTCTCCCATGCTCAGGCAGGGGCTTTGACCTAGCTTTTCAAAGCTGGAGAAGCATCTTGCTGTGGCTTCTGACCTGAAACACCTGTCAGTGTGGCTGTACGTGTCCTTAGCGGGCTTGTGTGAGCAACAGCCAGCTTTCCAAGACGGTAACCGGTACAACCAACAAAAGAGGGGCTCAGGAGTTCCCGTCGTGGCTCAGTGGTCAACGAATCCGACTAGGAACCATGCGGTTGCGGGTTCGGTCCCTGGCCTCGCTCAGTGGGTTAAGAATCCAGCATTGTTATGAGCTGTGGTGTAGGTCGCAGATGCGGCTCGGATCCTGCATTGCTGTGGCTGTGGCGTAGGCCGGTGGCTACAGCTCTGATTAGACCCCTAGCCTGGGAACCTCCATGTGCCACAGGAGCGGCCCTAGAAATGGCAAAAAAAAAAAAAAAAAAAAAGGAGGAGGGGCTCATTTGGTGGTTACTCACCAGGTTCCAACTCAGAACATCAGAAAGAGTTGGACAGAGCAACCCCCTCTCTCTGCCTGACTGATTCCTTCCTTTCTGGAAGCTCCTCAGACATTAGTCATGCCTTGCCTCGTGCTGAGTCTGCCCATTTTCCCTGCACACACAGGTGTCCGGGGTGGTGGGGGGGGCAGTTGTAGCAATTCACGGGGACCTTTACAGGATGGAAGAGACTCTGGTGTTTTAAAATCGGTCCATGGAGGTCCCAGTGTTCCCCTGCAGTGTTGTTGCTGTTTGTTTCATGTTACCATTGCTATTGATCTTGTCGTTTTGTCATGTAGAGGAGGAGAGGTTTTTTAAATGGTCCAAAGGAGTTCCCTGGTGGCTCGGTGAGTTAAGGATCTGATGTCACTGCTGTGGCTCAGGTCGCTGCTACGGTGCGGGTTTGATCCCTGGCCTGGGGAACTTCTTCATGCCACAGACACAGCCAAAAAAAGCGATGCGAAATGATCCACTCAGGGAGATGAAGGTGCTGGGCGTGCCCTCGCCCCATCCCACTCTCTCTCTGCTCAGCTGCTGGAGAACGCACTCTAGTCTGACTTTCGTTTGTTAGTTCTGTCCCCACGCCTTCCCTCCCTCTTGCTCTCTCCCTCCTTCTCTCTCCTTTCCCTTTCTCTCTCTCTCTCTTCTTCCAAAAGAGATATCATGTGTGGTTTTTCTTTTTGCACCCCTGGCTTCCAGCTCCCCCCAGCCCCACCCCGTGTAGTGGATACTCCTTTAGCAGTGAATGAGGAAACAGTGGAACAGGGAGTTCCTGTCATGGCGCAGTGGAAACGAATCCGACTAGTATCCATGAGGACGCAGGTTCAATCCCTGGCCTCTCTCAGTCGGTTAAGCATCCAGCGTTACCGTGAGCTGTGATGTCGGTCACAGATGCGGCTCGGATCCCATGTTGCTGTCACTGTGGTGTAAGCCCGAGCTCCGATTAGACCCCTGGCCTGGGAACTTCCCTGTGCCACACATGCCCTAAAAAGCAAACAAGAACAATAACAAACAGTGGAACAAATTTCCCACCATCCCCCTAAGGCCCTGAGATTTTATTCTACAGGATGAAAGGGAATTTACTATGATCAGGAGCCTGTGGGCCCACACAGGGGACACTCATTTGGTTGCAAGGATGCTCTTGAATCCCTCCAAAGATGCTTGTGAATTCACTGGGGCACAATAGGTATGAACTTATGACACCTTTGCCAGCTCTTCCCGAAGGGAAAACTTAAACACATCCCATCATTGTTTGTTTGCTCAACTGCAGATAGTCCATGAAGGAGACAGGAGCTTCTCATACCTGACCCCACAAAGGGGTGGGGACCCCATTGCTGGGACCCTTGACCTTGTAGATGCAGCCAGGGAGGGTTGCATCACCCCAAACTGGACTTGGCTGTTTCTCCTTGAGGTTCTCAGTTGGCCTCTTCTAGAAACAAGCTAGGGCCCCTGAGTTCCACTGTGGACCACGAACGCCCTGCACCCGGAAGCCCTGAACCCCCACAAGGATGTCTAGCCTTTCTGTCTCCAAGGCAAGTGTTCCCTTTATTACTGGTAATCAAAGATGATGTGTTCAGACGAGACAGCATTTTCTTCCCGCTGCATCATGCTGGGTTTCTATGGCAACGGTTTCAAAGATGGTGAATTTGATTTTTCTTCTTAATCTCTAATGCTCTCAGCCATCCCCCAAATATCCTTGTTATCCTGGGCCTTTGGTGGACCTGGAGATATTCAGCCACAGCAAGGAGAACCACCTCATCCACCATGGGATGTTGTATCAAAGCGGGCAAGATGCAGCAAGTAATGGAGAAAACTTTCTTAACAAAAAATGTTTTTCACAGCTGCTCTGTGTGAGTTGCTATGCTAGGCACTGAGGATTCAGAGAGAAATGAGCTCTCCTGTCCTTCAAAAGCGCACAGTCCCTGGAGTTCCCATGGCAGCTCAGTGGTAACGAACCCGACTAGAATCCGTGAAGACTCGGGTTCGATCCCTGGCCCCACTCATTGGGTCAGGGATCCAGCATTGCTGTGAGCTGTGGTATAGGTCACAGACGCGGCTCGGATCCCACGTTGCTGTGGCTGTGGTGTAGGCCAGCAGCTGCAGCTCTGATTCTACCCTAAGCCTGGAAACCTCTATATGCCTCGGGAGAGGCCCTAAAAAGATTTAAAAAAAAAAAAAAAAAAAAGCTCACAATCTCTAGGAAAGGTAAACAAGCACGCAGCTAGCTATAATGTTAATTTAACATACCATTAGATAATATAATATTCTGTTAGCACATAGCTGACTATGGTATAATGTAATCTAACATGATATGTTAGTACATAGCTAACTATAATACAATGTATATATTATAATATAATAAATATAATGTAATATAACCTAACAAATATTTCATCAGTTGTAGGAATAAATTAGTGTGGGGCTCCAGTGGAGAAAGCCATTCAGCCTAGAGGGACAGCAAGAGTTAGGAGCTGGCAGATGGGGATGGTGATTCCTGATCAGTTTCTTGGAGCTGTGCAAGCTCAGAGAAATGACTGCCCCTCTCTGAGCTCCCAGCCGCCCTCCTCGTGCTGGGCTGGTGTGAGGCTGAAACGGCACCCACCCAGTCCACAGCCACTCTTCCTTGGGACTTCCTGCTCATCCCTGGTCGGCCCCTGGATGCTCAGGAGAGGACGTGAGCAGAGGCAGAGGACCGGTCGGCGTGGAGGAGCAGGTGAGCCTGCCACAAAGGCAGCAGCCTGAGCAGTGAAATGCTTCATGAAAGTGCCTGGCACGCAGGGCTCGGGGGAAGGAAGAAGGGCAGTGTGGCCCAGACAGGTGATGGGATCTGACCCATCCATCACCGTCCTGGATCAGGAAAGTTTTTGAGAGTCACCATCGCACAGAACTCATGTCACAGCAGTTCCGTGCTGCTGAGGGAGGGACGGAAATAAACTCGGACTCTTAAAGTTCTCGGTGTGCACGCGGCGCTGGTCCTGATGTCACTGTGCTTGTCACATTTGGGGGTGCTGCATGCGTGCCCTCTGCCTTCCCCTCTTTGAGGGAATGAAGCATCTCTCCTCTTGGTCGGACACAGCCACATAGAGCGACTCTGGAGGGCTGCGGGGCGATGTCGCACATTCTCCCCCTCGGCATGTGCCTCTGTCTCCTCTCCTTGCCCCATCAGACAAACATGGTGATGCCACCCACCCCAGGGGATTGCTCATGATAAAACACCATCATGCTCGTAAGATGCCCAGTGCATACCTGGCATAGAGCAGGCTCTCGATACATAGTGGTTTTTATTTTTATTTCCTATGCTTTGTTTTTAATTAAAAACTCTTCAGCATGTAAGCATTAACCCACAAGAGTGGCAAGTATTGACATTAGGCAGCAACTGTTGCCATTAACTTCAGCCTACATGGAAGAAAAACAGAAAAAGAGTAACTGACTATGTGCTGTAAATCTTGATTTAAGGGCAGAACGGCTTTTTTCCCTCATGTTCTTTCAACAAAACAGCCAAGTTTGGAGGCCAGTTCTCTGCCAGGGTTTTCCCCCCCGACCCCAGGTATCAGGAGAAAGCCTTCGCGATTGGTGATCCAAAAGCCTGGATGCCATTCTCCATTGTACGATGCGCCCTGGAGTGATTTGAGGCCAGATGCCTAAAAGCTTGGGGCTAGAGGAACGGTCACGACCGTCCAGACCCAGCACTGATTCTGGCCGTGAGCTTCAGCATCTGCAGTAGGAGGCAGAACCTGCCTGCTGATCCTCTCACAGAGAGGAGAAAAGGAGGCCCCGCTTCCACGTGAGACCAAGGCAGAACAAGCACACATCTGGTGTCGAGGGCATCAGCCGGTCAGCACAGCGGGCAGAGAAGGCGGGCGGAGCACAGCTGAGTTTCTCAGCAAAAGCCTGC
The DNA here is from genome assembly GCF_016906955.1 of Phacochoerus africanus. Classification (NCBI taxonomy): domain Eukaryota; kingdom Metazoa; phylum Chordata; class Mammalia; order Artiodactyla; family Suidae; genus Phacochoerus; species Phacochoerus africanus. Next base: position 119,871,770 of record NC_062552.1, read on the forward strand.
ATATCCGGCCCCTGTAGAAAGTTTCCATCTAATTGCTACTTTATGGCCTTTAGCACCTCTGTTCCAGGTGCTGAGCCCTGGCACATGCTGATTTTCCTAGTAATGCTCTTGGAGCCTTGCCAGGTACCCCACAATACTCGGGCAGTTGGAATTCGGGTCCTGGAACTTTGGGACCATGGAACCTGTTGAAGCCTCAGTTTTGCCAACTGTACAATGGGGAACGACCACCTCCCATCGAGGCACCCTGGCTGACCCCGGGCAGGCGTGGGGTGGGCGTGGCGCAAGGTGCCAAGGGCAGGGCATGTGGAGCTGGACAGCAGGCTGGGTAAATTTGGGAGACTTCAGCCTCCTCCTCTGGCCTCGAAGGCTCAGGGCTCAGGGCCTGACAACTGACCATGACCTTGGAGAGTGAACTCTGAGGTGGAGTCCCAGGACACTGATGCTGCTGCTTTGGGCTCCACAAATCACTGCCTTGTCTTAGGTCTTAAAGGCTTTCAAGTGTGTTGATTTAGAGGCAATGACTCCCTGTTTTATTCTGGGGCCCTTCTTCTCAGCTTATTTTCACAACCTGGAAGTTTCGATGGGGACCTGGGCCCAGACGCCACAGCCACCGTGTTAAAAAGTCTCCAAACCCCTGCTCATTAGCATTTCTTCCAGCACTTTCCACAGGTCCCAGGGGAAGAAATGAACACAGCAAGATGTCCTCCTGCTCCCATTTCATATACTCCACCTCAACCCCTGTACCCGGAGCCGGAGCTGAGGCCTGGGTGCTTCGGCCAAAGGAGAGTTGGGGCTGGAGGGGCAATTTTAGGCAGATGCCTAAAACTTGGGGCTAGAGGGGCGGTCGCTACAGACCAGACCCGGCACTGATTCTGGCCCTGAGCTTCAGCGTGGAGGGTGCTCTGGGGGTCGTCTCCGCATTTCCCTCGGTGAGGACTCGGATGCCCAGAATCTTACAGTCTCCGCATGGTTGTTTAATTTTTACATAAGCGAGTTCCCCCTTTGGTGTCGCCCAGGGCACCCTGACCTGGGTCACAGGCGTGGACTCAGCGTCCTTCCCTCCCCGGAGCTGGGTACCTGTCATGTCCTCAACGCTCCATCTGAGCCTCTCTGGGGAGGCCCTTGGCAGAGAAAACTCAGACTGTGTTTATAGAAATGCAGGGCCTCGGGGAGGGGGACACACTTGAGGCGTGTGGCTGCTGGACCCAGATTCTGAGCTTGAACTGCTGTGTGGGTCGCAAAGTTCCATTGATCTGTGCACCTGAATTCTCTCATTCGTGTTCTCTCTCTCTCTCACACACACACACACACACACCTTCTGACCCCCACTCCTTGTTAGCCAAGGAACTGACCTTGTGCAAACTCCTTAACCCTTTCGAGAGGCAGGTTCTGCATCCCTGTTTGTTGAAGGCATTAGTAAAAGCGACCCTCCCTGGGCTGTTAGCCGTTATAAAAATCCAGGCTGAAGCCGTGCCCAGAAGCGGCCACACAGCCCACATCCAGCTCCAGCCTCTGCCCTCAGAAGGCCCCTGCCTCACCCTGTGCTCTCTATCCTGGGGGCCTGCAGGTCGCTGGCAGGCAGCTAAATGAATGGGCTCCCTGCGATGCCCTCTGCCTGCAGTTCTCAGGGACCGCTGAGCTCATCCCGATCTGTCATTTGAGGCGCAGAGAAGGGAAAACAATATCCCTTGAAGTAGGAATTGCCTGCACAGAGGGTGCATCTCAAAAGTTATTTGAATCAATTCGAGATTCCTGTACAAGCCTCACTATTCTTCTTCTTCTTAAGAGAAATTTTTGCAATAGGATAGACATGCGGGCAAATGGACAGCTTGCTGTGTCGGCAGTCCCGGGTGACCAGCTCCCAGGTCCAAACACAGCTAGCCCCTCCCTCAAGCCCCCTTGTCCTCTTCCCAGACTTCACCCCCCACCCCAGGACCAACTCTATCGCTGACACCAGATACTAGTTTTCCCTGGTTCCGACCTTTAGAAAAATCAGTTTCCCAACCTGCACCCTCTTGGCATTTGGGAGGACCCTGTGGCCAGGGGCTGCCCCGTGCTCTGTAGCGTGTGGGCACCATTCCAGCCTCCACCCACTGGATGCCAGGAGCATCCCCTCCCCACCCGCTGTGACAATCAAACTGTCTGCAGAGATCACTGGAAGTCACCTGGGGCAGAATAGCTCCAGGCCGAGAACAGCGAGGAGAATGGAATCCTACTGCAGCCACCTCTTCTTCGTGTCTGAGCGCTTCCTTTTGTTTTGTTTTGTCAAGATTGTGTTTGGGAGAGTCATCCACGCTGCTGTGTGGAATTGTGGTTCAAAATTCTCACTGCTGGGAGTTCCCGTCATGGCGCAGCAGAAACGAAGTCAACTAGGAACCCTGAGGTTGTGGGTTCGATCCCTGGCCTCGCTCAGTGGGTTAAGGATCCAGCCTTGCTGTGAGCTGTATGTAGGTCACAGAACCGGCTCAGATCTGATATTGCTGTGGCTGTGGTGTAGGCTGGCAGCTGTAGCTCCAATTTGACCCTTAGCCTGGGAACTTCTATATGCTGTGGGTGTGGCCCTAAAAAGCACACACACACACACACACACACACACACACACACACACACAAAATTCTCACTGATGCAATGAATCCCATCACGTGAATAAGTCACAATTAATGTGTCCTCTACTGTTTACAGGCAACTGGATTATTTCCAACCTGGGACTATTCTGGATGTGCCGCTCTGGACATCTCTGTATGGGTGTTTCCAGCACCTTCTGTTGGCTGTGCAGTTGGTTTTGTGCCATCTTTCTGCTGCTTCTCCCACCAGTGCCCATGTGGCCTCCGCGCCCCCCTCATAAGAGGACTTCCTTGTCTGTGGAAGTGCCCTGGCCAAACCCCTGCCCCCCTCAGCCTTCCCCTGGATCTGGTGGCATAAACGCCACTGTTCAGATGGCCATCATCGGGGATGCAGTGACTCTGGTTAAGCCATTGACATGCACCGCGCTGCCCAGTGGACCCCCAGTCTCTAAGAGCCTCCGCGTCACTGTCACAGAGCGCTCTCTCCCGATGGCGTCTGATGGGAGCCTGTTGACCAGCCTTGTGGTCCAGGGTTGGGACCACTCAACCTGGAATGTTGTTCTCCCAGATGGACCTGGGGGTGGGGTGTGGGGGAGCAGTAAAAAAGGGGACTCCCAGAAAGCCCCCCCTGGTCCTGTCTTCAGGGCTCCAACCCCCGAAGCCAGCTGCTGTGCTCCTGGGCAGGGTCCTCGGGTCCAGACTTCCTCGTTGTGCTAAATCTCGACACCACAAGCCTTTCATTGTGGTTGGACTTTTTCCTGAGAGTCTCCTGGGTCTGGGGCTAGGCTCCTCATTGTTTAGACAGGGTAAAACAGCAGTAGAAGTGGCCCAGGCTGGTGGCACAGCGGGGCCTGGACCCGGGACGATGTGTCTTCCTGAGGCCTCTCCAGGTGCCCCTGCTGGTTCACAGCCGCCTGGTTGTGCCCCTCCTGGGGTCGGGAACACCCTCGCCAGCCAGCGTGGTGCACCCTTCAACCCCGGCCTCTGGGGAGTCGTGATCATTAGTAAGATCCACAGGCAGGAGGGGGAAGCTGGCACCTTCCTGTCGCCCCTGACGCTCCTGCCCTGATGGGTTTTTACCTTGACCTTCAAAAATACATTGTAAGGGGAACGCTCTTTTTACCCTTCAATGGGCCCTGATTTCCTCTTCCCAGGTTCCCAGTGGAATTCACTGAAATTAACCGGATGCCATAGTGCAAAATAGAGTTGCTATGGCGAGGCCTTGAGAGCGCAGTAGGCCTGTTCTCTGTCCTGGGGGCCAGGGACCCACCCAGTGATGGCAACGAGGACCATACACAGAATGACAGCTCACCAGCTTTGGGTGCACACAGCTGGGACACTGCCTAGTTCAGACACGAGCACCGGGCAGGGTCGGGTGGAGGTTCCCCCATTCTCATTTTGCAGATAGAAAAACTGAGGCCCAGAGAGGGTCAGTCACTTGCTTGCGTCACACAGCCAGAAGGGGACAGAGCTGGGGCTCAGCCTCAGGCCTGATTCTTCAGCCCCTGAAACTGACCCCAACCTGCCCTGCCTCAAGCTGTGGGAAACAGTGCCTTGTTCTTCTCTCTGTAAAAATGCAGGTAATGCCATTTGGTGATCGTGTGTGAGTCTGTATTCCTTTTAAATGTGAGCCCCAAGAGGTCAGAGGTCATGGGCTAGCCCTGGCCTCCCTCCTGTTTGTCCAGCACCTCCTGGTACAGCGTGGGCCTTCAGCGTTTGTTGAATGACTAATGAATGGGTGAATGACACTCTGAATCTGCCCAGTTTTTCTACTTGGACCACAGAGACCCTTCAAGAATTTAATGATGAGGGATTTCCCTGGTGGCCTAGTGGTGAGGAATTTGGCATTGTCACTGCTGTGGTTTGGGTTCGATCCCTGGCCCAGGAACTTCTTCATGATGTGGATGTGACCAAAAAAAAAAAAAAAAGAATTTAATGATGAGAGATGTTATCTTTATGATATTTGCAGTTTGGCTGGAGGCATTCCTGGAATTTTCTGATGAACTAGATCACTCAGAAGGCCTGGGCCACACATGGCAGGCTCTGCAGAGATGAAACAGAAGGTGTCGTCCCTTGTACAAATTCTGAAACTGCAGCTCTTTCTCAGACTGTGTGGAGGTACCAGATAAGCAAGTACCAACACAAGATGGATGCCCAGTTAAATTTGAATGTCAGATCATTTTTTAGTATAATTGCTGTATGGCCAGTGCAATATTTGGGATATACTTATACTAAAATTACTGTTATTATAGGAAAAAGTGTTTTGTTGTTTATCTGAAATTCTTATTTGAGTGGCTGTCCTATATTTTCTCTGAGGATTTTATCTAAGGGCTTATCTTGACAATCCTCCCCACACTGGCTCTCTCACTTTAAGGACATTTATAACTGACTCTGGGCTTCTTAGTATCTGGCAAGGACTTCTGAGCACTGGGCTCGACCTTGGCAATGGCTCCTCCGAGCTGCTCCCTGGTAAGTGAGGCTCAGAGAGGGAGGCAGGGCTCCAGCAGGGGCAGAACCCAAGACTCCTGGCCCCAAGGGCACAGAGGACAATATAAATATTTTCACTCCCATGCAAATTTAACTTTAAAATCCACAGCCCAGGAGTTCCCGGGTGGCTCCATGGGTTAAGAATCTGGCTTCGTAGCCACTGCTGTGACTCGAGTTTGACCCCTGGCCCAGGAGCCTCCACATACCACAGGCATGGCCAAAAAGTAAAAAAAAAAAAAAAAAAAAAAAAATCCATACCCTGGGGCTCCTTGAATCTAGCTATGGCTGAGCCAGGATGCGGCATTGCCGGCCCGGAGGGTGGCCCTCTAAGGACAAAGAATCTGGTGGAGCCCCGAGTCTGGCCAACAAGCTCCCCTCTCAGAACCTCCACCAACAAATGCCCATTTTCTCTCGTTTCCCTTCCTCTAAAAGGTGCTCATTATTCAGGAAAGTGTCTGGCTGGGCCACCGCGGGTGACCACGCTTTGAAGATTTCCTTTTGAAAGCATCTTCTGTTCCTTTTTCCGGAGAGGCCCAGTCAGGGGAGATGGATGGACCCTCGTCTCCATGGGAACCTGGAGACCACGCCCCCTCCTCGGAGCGGCGCTGCCGTGGGGGGAAGGGCACCCCTGGACCCGTGTCCGCGACAGCCGCGCCTTCCGGGAGCCTCTCCTCTCCATGCTGGGCCACACATGCCACACGGTGACCCCGACGCCGAGGAACGGGCACCCCGAGGGCTGGGATGCCATCCTGGCTTCAGAGGGCGGCGGGCCCTCGCCACCGCATGAGTGACACACTCTGGCAGGTGTTCAAAGCGTTGTTCTTAACACTCAAGAAGCTTAAAACACCAAAAAGTGACACACACCCGTATGGCCACTAACCAGAATAGACCATTTTTAAATATTTAACTCGTTTACTTCTCTTTACTTATAATAAATTATGGCAAACAAAACCTGTTAGGGTGAATACGGCTGGTGTTGTCACAGTTCGTGTTTCTACTTCCACTTCTACACATGCGGATCTGTGCATAGTACAAATGTTTTTCAGCCTGTTTTTTGTGTGGTCTTTAGGGCCACACCCGCGGCTTATGGAAATTTCCGGGCTAGGAGTCACGCCACAGCAAGGCAGGATCCGAACCTCCTCTGCGACCTGCACCTCAGCTCACGGCAACACCGGATCCTTAATCCACTGAGCGAGGCCAGGGATGGAACCCACATCCTTATGGATATTAGTCGGGTTTCTAACCAGCTGAGCCACAGTGGGAACTCCCAGGTCTGTTTTTCATTTCAGGGATGGTAAGTTGGTTTATTTTGTGACTTACCCTTTGCCCCCAGAAAGCGCTTTTTGCATAGCAAAGGGGCTTCCCAGACCCTCTACTGCTATGAGACAGTCTATATTCTTTTCCCTATCTTAAAATGAGAAACCTGAAACTCAGGCTAGGAAATGGGTCTCCATTCCTGAAGCTCTGCGATCAGGGATCAGGCATAGAAAGTTCGGCCTGTGGGGAGAGCTCCTTCTGATTCCAAGTTCACTGATTCCACACGGTCATGCTTGTCACCTTTTCTGTGTTACAGGTGGGGCTGGGGGAGTGTGAGATGAGTGGCGTAGCCTTGTCCTTAGGAGTCCCCTGTGGAGTGGGGGTGGGGCGACCTCCACTAAGACGAGCCTGTGGTTGTCACCTTACATGGCTGGAGACCTTGCAGTCATGAAACAGTTAAGGATCTTGGGCTGGAGGTGACCCTGGACCCTCCGAGGGAGCCCAGTGCAATGAGCACAGTCAGACTTCTGACCTCTGGCACCGTAAGGTCATACAGGTGTATCATGTGAAGCTGCTAAGCGTGTGGTCATTTCCTACAGCCATCATAGGAAACTGAAAGAGGGGGTTAACTACCTACAGAAGGGAAGGGGACCAGGGAAGACCCGTGCCGGGGGTAGGGGCAGGGGGCAGGCCCCCCACCCCGTTCAGGTTAGCAGCAGGGCAGTGCTAGCCTAGGGGCTGCTCGCTCCTCCCCCACCTAAGGCTCTGTGCAGTGCTCCCCTCTCTTTCCCAGGGATTTGGGTGAAAATGCTCAGTGGACTGAGCAGTACCCTGAAGAGACGAGGGGGAGAAACAGGCTTCTCCCCAGAGATTACAACCAGATGGAGCAGAGACTCCAGGGAGGGCATCTGTCTGAAACCCCAGGGCCCTGCGGGACAGAGGGGAGGCTGAGGGCGGCCTCTGGGCAGAGGACAAGGGGCACATGGTCAATTCGGGGGAGGGGGCGTGGGGCAGGGGTGCCAGGGGAGGTGGCTGTGGAACCAGCCACAAAGTCCAGGCCTGCCCAGGAGGGAGAAAGCCAGTTTCCTGTCTGACCTGAGCCCTGCCTTCTAACAGGCCACCAGCCATGGCGTTGGGAACCTCACCCGAGTGATGCTTTTGGTGTGGGCGGGTCAGGTGAAGACACCGCCTCTGTCCTCTAGAGAAAGGTGGCGCCCTCTGGGGGCGGGCAGAGCTGGAGGAGGGGGACCCACAGTGGGGGGAGACATTGGAGAGGCAGAATCAGGCAACCTTGATGGTCCAAGTGGAGGGTGGCTATCACTCACCCATCAATCAATGGGGATTTATCAGGCCCCCTGGGCCAGGATCTGTAGGGTTCCACGATGAGAATAAACTCTCTGCTTCCCCTCAGAGCTTCCAGGCCACTGGGGGATGCAGATGGGACAGTGTCTTGGGACAGGTGCCCCCAAGTAGAGGGTGTGGTTTTGGGGCGCAGGAGGGAGGGCTGTAGTGGACTGGACCATTGGCTGAGAGCCGAGGGGTGACTAGGTTTAATGGGAAAGCCCGGGCCCCTCCCTCAAGGTGGACACCCCTCCGCCACCTTAGACTGATAGGCCTGATTCATCTATAACCTGTCTCCTCTGCATCACCAGCTTTGGGCTAAAACGAGGTCACAGTTCTTTTATCTAAACTTTTAATTGTGTGTTTAATAGAAGATATGTTCATTGTCGTTCTCATTTCTGTTTGTCATATTTATTAATATATACTAAATATGCTAATTTAATACACCGTTATACTGTAATAGACATATAAGGCAGACCTCCGTAGGAACGCAGCCCTGGGTGAATTCTCACAAAGTGGACACACCCCTGTAACCAGCAGCCCCACCAAGGATCAGCACGTGGTCTGTCCTGACCGCCCCCTGGTGGCTGTTTGCTGTCACTGCAGCCCTAGATTGACAAGCGCCAGATCCCCACCTAAATGAACGACAGAGCCTTGTTACAAATGAAATGCTGGCCTCCTCTGAGCACCAGCTTGTCAAAGGCTGCACCTCGCAGGCCAGCAGGTCCCCAGAAGCCACCTGTAGATGCAGTCATGGGCATCCTTTAAAAAGAGGCCACTGATGGGAGTTCCCGTCGTGGCACAGTGGGTAACGAATCTGACTAGGAACCATGAGGTTGTGGGTTCGATCCCTGGCCTTGCTCAGTGGGTTAAAGATCCCGCATTGCCATGAGCTGTGGTGTAGGTCACAGATGCAGCTAGGATCTGGCGTTGCTGTGGCTCTGGCGTAGGCCAGCATCTACAGCTCCGATTCGACCCCTAGCCTGGGAACCTCCATATGCTGCAGGAGCAGACCTAGGAAAAGACAAAAAAAAAAAAAAAAAGAGGCCACTGAGAATCAGGGCAGGCCAGGCATAGAGCTGCCTGAAAGCAGCCTCTCTGCGTAAATACTCTGATGGTGTGTTTCTTTCAGGTATTCGAAGTGTGGGCCCTGCAAAAGCAAGGGCCTTGCTTTCTTGGCTCACCACTGTCTGTGTCTAGACCTATGGCTCTTAATTCTTTTCTTTTTTTATATGGCCACACCTGCAGCATATGGACATTCCAGGGGCTAGGAGTTGAATCAAAGTTGCATCTTCGACCTATACCACCGCCACAGCCACCCTGGATCCTTAACCCACTGAGCAGGGCCAGGGATTGAACCCACATCCTCCTAGAGACAACATCAGGTCTTTAACCCTCTGAGCCACAGTGGGAACTGCTGTGGCCCCTAATTAACATGTCAGACAGTGGCTGCACGAGGTGGTCCCCTCTCTGCTCCCAGCATCCCCAGGGGGTACACATAGTCCCAGCTGGAGCGTGGCCCTGAGGGCAGTGACATTACAGCTCCAGGGCTCAGCACTGAGCCTGACCCTGGAGTCAGGGAGGCTGTGGGCAGAGCAGAAAGCACCCTGGCTCCACAGTCAGACACAACCATCTCTCACCTCTGATGCCAGCACAGATGAGGGTGTGGCCTGGACCTCTGCTCACCCATCTGTGCAGTGGGGGTCCTGTGACACCCTTCGCGGGATAGTGGAAAGATTAAATGAGAGTATTTTAAAATCTCTAGGACATTCCTTGACAGGAGTTGGGCCTCCATGCTGGTAGTACTAGCAGTGCTCAAATAAATGTGTATTGATGGAAGGTTTAACTGTTTAGGGATCATTCATTCATGTATCATTAAAAAAAAATTATGGGAGTTCCCGTCATGGTGTAGCGGAAACCAATCCAACTAGTAACCATGAGGTTGCAGGTTCAATCCCTGGTCTCACTCAGTGAGTTAAGGATCCAGCGTTGCCATGAGCTGTGGTGCAAGACACTGATGTGGCTCAGATCTGGCATTGCTGTGGCTGTGCCGTAGGTCAGCGGCTACAGCTCCAATTCAACCCCTAGCCTGGGAACCTCCATATGCTGCAGGTGTGGCCCTAAAAAGACCAAAAAAAAATTAGAGTTCCCATTGTGGCTCAGCAGATTAAGGACCTGATGTTGTCTCTGTGAGGATGCAGGATCGATCCTTGGCCTCGCTCAGTGGGTAAAGAACCCGGTGTTGCCACAAGCTGTGTTGTAGGCCCCAGTAGCGGCTCCTATTCACCCCTGGCCCAGGAACTTTCATATGCCACAGATGTGGCCATAAAAAGAAAAAAAATTATTATGTTGGGCCTAATAGTTGCTAGAGCCCATCCTGGGGTTTAGGTCAGCCTCTGGAGGGGTCTGGTCATTGGTCTCCTGGGCTGGACATTGGTCTCCTGGGCTGGACCAGGGAGGGGTCTCCCTTTGAGCCATGGTTTATATTCCTGTACTAAAAAAAAAAACCTAGGGCCAAGACCTCCCAGGGCCAAGACCTTCCTTTGAGCAGCCCACCCCCAGCCCCAGCCTGAGTCTTAGGAGCAAAAGCCTTTGCAAATGGAAAGAGGAAGCTCAGGCCTCTGGAATGCAAACAGCCCAGCATCTTCAAGCGCAGCAAAGCAAGGAGGCCTTGAGACTTAGAATCACTCGTCTGGGGAGAGTTTGTCCCTGTGTACCCGAAGCGCTGAAAAGTTCACACCCGTTTCCGGAGGCGTTGTATAGTCTGGGTCTGCCCAGTAAATATAAATGCATGTGCAAGCCTGTGTGGACACCCACACGTATGCACAAGGGTGTTTACTTGGGCATCATTTATTCCAGGAAAACACCAAAATTCCTAAGTCTCCAGTTCTAGAGGAATGGTTAAATTATGGCTTGTGTTTATGGTAGAATAGTATACAACCGCAGATTTTTTTTTTTTTTTAGGCCCACACTGGTGATACATGGAAGTTCCTGAGTGAGAGGTCATTCTGGATCTGCAGCTTCCTGCCTGCGCCACAGCCACAGCAACGCCACATCTGAGCCACATCTGCAAGCAGAGCTTGCAGCAACACTGGATCCTTGACCCACTGAGCGAAGCCAGGGATCCTCATGGAGCCAGTCAGATTCGTAACCTGCTGAGCCACAACGGGAACTCCTATAAAATGGTGTTTTGATAGATTTTTTTTTTAGTACAGGAATATAAAACCTCGTGTTTAAAGGTATTCCCTCTTCTCCCTCTCTCTCTCTCTCTCTTTCACACACATACACACACACACACACACAAAAGATTGGAACAGAAGATATCAAATGTTAGCAGAGACGGTCCCAAAGTGATAAGATGATGATTCTTTTTTTTTTTTTTTGCCTTTTTTGAACTTTCTTAATGCTCTATGCTGAGCCTATATGTCTTTTCAAACTAGAAGCGGTATAAAAACATTTACCACGTGTGCTATCACCGAGGGCCTGGCATTTAGAAAGGGAAGGTCTGTAAGTCCCACCCAGCCGTGGGATGGTTGGCTGAGCTGCTTGGCACCCTAACATTTTCATCTGCAAAGTGGGCATGCGTGTCTGCTTCAACAGGTTGCTGCGAATACGAATTCTTCTAGATGAAAATATACACCATCCGTTATTCAAAACACTAGAAGCCAAGCCCAGTTAGGTGCTCTATCCTCACGTGGGGCTGCTTGACCAGGCGGGTGTCCCTCTGAAGGTGGCCTTCCAGCCCCGTCCCCCCGAGGGGCCCAGGTTAATTCTCTCTCTCCTTCTTCTCAGCTGCCCATGATGGGAGGTGCCTTCATGGACTCGCCCAACGAGGACTTCAGCACTGAGTACTCCCTCTTCAACTCCTCCAACAACGTCCACGCCGCCTCCAACGGCCAGGGCCAGCCGGAGGAGCCCCCGCGGTCCTCCAACGACGCCGTCCTGCTCTGGATCGCCATCATAGCGACGCTGGGCAACATCGTGGTGGTGGGGGTGGTGTATGCCTTCACCTTCTGAGCCGCGGGAGCTCCGGGACGGCTCGCCCTGCGCCGGGCTCACAGCCGGGCGCCGTCACCTTGGCCCCTGGCCGCACCCACGTTCTAGAACCAGGTGTCCTGACCCAGGCACACCGCCCCTCCAAGGGGAGCCGCCATGCGTCTGGATGTTCCCCCAGCAGCCCTGATCTCAGATCCTCCACGCTGTGGTCCAGCTGATCCAGACGATAAGGGGGCGCGGGTTTCCAGCTCCTGGAGACATGAGGGGGCCAAGCCTTGGAGGAGCAGAGTGGGGAGTTCTTGAAAGTGCATTCCAAGGACATGCGGCTAGAGGGAACGGCCAGTTTGGTTTGATGACACGGATATGGTTGGATGATCAGTTGCGGTCACCGCTGTGTCTTGTTTTGATGCAGACTTATCAGCCCTCCAAACTGGAGTGTGCTTGCCCCCGTCTGGTGTCCTGATCAGCCCCTCGGAATATTGGTGGCAGTCCCTTGAAGGGACCTAGAACATTCTTCACTTGACTTAGAAATGGCAACGCTGTTATCAGACACCTGACCCTTTGTGAAACCCAAGGATGAGGGGTTACCGGTGACGTGGATTTTGGGGGTGGTGGTAGCAGTGGTTTTTATCTGCGGGGTGGACACTCTTCTTTTGAAAGAGAGCAGAAGGTTACTTTGAAAAATTAGATCTGCCACCCGCCGAAGATGCTCTTTCTTCTCTGAGAAATCACAGAGCTTTAGAGATGAAGGAGACGTGTGTGCACCTCGTTGTTTGGCAGGGAGAGGAGGAGGGGCAGGTCTGCCTGTGGTCAGAGTGGGAGGGATATTTTCTGCCTGTCCTCTCTCAGGGCTGCCTGTGCCCCAGCTAAGCGCTGTCTGGATCAGATTCCTGGCTCTCAGCTGCCTTGAGGAGCCCATCCAGAGGGTCCTGAAGCTGTGAGCAGGGTGGACGGGGCGCTAAGACACCCTCGTGCTAGACTCAGTTTGGCTACTGTATGTTCTTGCAGGGGTGAGTGTCTTCTGCCCGAGTCGGTTTCCTGACTCTCTTGGAAGTCAGTGGCTGGGGGACTGCAAGTCTGGGAGCCGCCTCACTGTTGAGACCAGAGCAGGTTGGGATGTGCCAGGGCCGGGGTGGGGGCAGAGGAGGGGGAGTGGGCAGGATCAGAACAGGCTCACTTCTCATCCATCCTCAGGCAAGTTCAGGGCCCAGAGCCCCGCTTCTCGAGACAGCCCTCCCTGTGCCCCCAAGGGCGCCAGGAGCTCAGACATGGGCTCGCTTGCCCACAGGCCAGGAGCGCGTTTTTCCCTGGCTTCCTCCCTGCACTGCACAAACGAAAAGAGATGGCGGAGTTCCCGCGGTGGCTCACTAGGTTAAGAACCCAACTAGTATCCCTGAGGATGTGGGTTTAATCCCTGGCCTCGCTCAGTGGGTTAAGCATTCAGCTTTGCTTCAGGCTGTGCTGTAGGTCACAGATGTGGCTCAGATCTGGCGTTGCTGTGACTGTGGCCCAGGCCGGCAGCCGCAGCTCCAATTCCACCCCACCCCAGCCTGGAAACTTCCATAAGCCTCGGGTGTCACCGTAAAAAGAAAAAAAAAGAGAAATAAAATAGATGGCACGAACTCCCCCTCTGTAGCTGACAAAGTTAAAAGACTGGTAAAGAAAGCCTAATGCATATTCAGAGACAATGGCCAAAAGGCTGAATTTCTCCCTGTGGCCTCAGGAGAAATGAGTGTCCTTGTTGACAGGCAAAGGGACATCTGAATTGTCCAGAGGCAGCGACTCGTCCCTGGAAGCCTGGCACTGAGCTGCTGTGATAACAGGATTATCAGCCCGACCTCCAGACAGCACTGGCAAACGCTGCCAGCTCCTCTGGGCCACATCTGTCACTGCCGCCCTTGTCCCTCCGCACACGCCTCAGCCCCAGGGGAAGTCACAAGCATGGAGAGCTAGCGTGACCTCTGCCGAGAGGAAGAAGGGGTGTGGCCCCCTCTTCCTGGACTCCTTCTGGAATCACTAATGGGCCCTGCTGTCTGCAGGCCCGACCCGCCCGGAGACGGGACAGGGAGGTGGCTGTGGCAAGCATGGTCAGGTGTTTTAGGGACCTCCTTGTCCAAACTTGGCCTCACCTGCCCGAGGTCCCTCCAGCCCCAGCTCCAGTGGTTTCTTTAACTCGTTCCCCAGTCGCTCAAGGAACAGCATCACAGGGCACGTTAGGTTCCCAGCGGGTGTGAGCCGCCCTCTCCCTCCTGCCCAAGTTGGGGTTCTGTCCTGGCTGTGCAGTGAAGGCCACGAGAGCAGACCTCCTCGCTGGAGTCTTGTGTCCAAGCCCTGTGCCAGGTTTACTCCTTCCAAGCTCAGAGCACCTTTGCTCCGAGACACAGGTCAAGAGCCAGAAGCTCGGAGCATCAGAATAACTTGGCCGAGGCCACACAGCGCCCACGTGATGCGCAGGTTGAACCTGAGCCTTACGGTTCTGAAGCCAGGCTCTTTCAGGAACACATGCTGCCTTCAGTGGTTGGGTGGCATTTCCAGGGCACACTGAAACCAGGCCCTGAGTCTACAGAGGCCGTTTCTCAAGGTCCCCTGTCCTGGTGTGGCCTGGGTCAGCTCTGGCTTCTGCAGGTGGGAGTCTCTGACAGCTTTTGGGGGGGAGGGGTGTTGCTCATCCCCCTCCCTGCCCAGGCTTCAGGGGTGGGGGTTCTTGTGGCCTGCCCCACCCCCAAAGTTGAACACAAGCCTCTTTACATGGCCAGAGAAGTTTCCAGAAACCAGATTTCTCAGGACACATGCAGAAGGGTCCTGGAGCCCCACAGAGGGGCCTCCACGAGGCATGAGGTTCATGCAGCCAGAGTAGATGACAGCCCTGGGATGGCCTGTGTTGCAGGCTGGGCCCCAGCCCTGGCTTCTGGTCTTGCGCCGAGCCCCAGGGTGCTCCCGAGCTGGCTGGGATGAATGCTCCTGTCTCAGACCCCAGCCTGGGGCACCGATGTGGCTTCTCCTGGGTGGGGCTGGCCCCTGAGCCCACCTTGGCTTGATGAGCTGGGGCTGTAGAAGGAGGGGCTTGCCTCTTTAGCATCTGCTCCTCAGAGAAGGGGTCCTACATTTGCTGGAACGTTCCCTGTCCTTGCTGCTCTGCACGCCCCTCCGTTGCCCCTCTGCAAACCGTGATCCCGCACCTGTGTTCACTCGCCTTATGAGGTTAGGAGCTGCGGTCCCAGGGGTCTTGGAGGAGTGGCCAGGCCAGACGACACTTCAGCTGGTGGTGTCCCAAGGGGATTCTGCCTCCAGAGGCACCTCGAGAGACCAGCACTCTGCGGGCTCCTTCTCTGTGGTTCCTGCCCCTCCCCTTTTCCAAGGGGTCAAGGTCAGGAAGCAAATGAGATTCCCTGGTCCCCATCTCCCTCCCACCCCCCACCCAGCGAAAGATGCTTTTATGTCCTTTCAGGCATCCCCCAGGAGCCGAGGAAGAAAGGCAGGGAAGACAGGCTAGGACCACTTGGCTGGAGAAACAATAGGCCATTTTCCAGCTGGAGCTAAATGAAAGATTTGGCAGCCCGCCAGCCCACAGCATCCGCCGAAATCCCTCCCTGGGGACTGGCGAGACTCAGCCGCTGTCGGCAGTGCCGCCTGCGCCTTCCAGACGAAGGGTCCTCCCCTCCTCCCTGAGCTTGACCTTCCCTCTGTTATTAGCACTGAGGTCACCAACAATGATTATTCTTCCTGCAGTTATTATCATGCACCTTCTTCGTGCTGTGTGCCATTCGTATCTCATTTATTTCTCAAATCACCCCTCGGGGGCAGGAGAGAGGTGCACAGCAGTTACGTTTTTTTTCTGTTGAGAAAGAGGAGGCCAGGCTATATGCCTGAGAACCTACGGCTGAGGAGCCGTGATTCAGACCTGGCCCTGTTGGCTCTGCAGGTTGCACGGTTACCCTGCATCTCCCTGCATCCACACCCCCTGTGATGAGCCCTCTGGGATGGACCAGCCCAGGACGGGCCTCTGAGGCTGGGCTGTTCTGGTCCTGGAGAGCGAATTTCGAGGGTGAGTCCCAGAAAGGAGCTGGCTGCAGTTCCCAGGGATTTATCAGTCTGAGAACCTCGCAATGGCAAGAGGTCTTAGAGGGCATTTAATCAGGACCTAAACTTTCAGGAGGGCAGCTGGGACCACGTGGTAAATTAGTGGAGAGCGGACAGGTCTTCGGATGCCTGGCCCAGCTTGCTGTGCATTTGCTAGGGAACAGGGGTGTGGCCGTGGGGGTGGGGGGCTGGATTTCCAGCCCCAGCCCTGGGACAGGCATTGTGTTCTCTACCAGATGTCACCTGGCCCCCTTCACCATGTCCTGGGAAAATGCCCTATGTCCCCAAGTCCAGGGTGGGCAGGGCTGCCGTGACCTGGAAGCCCTAGGAGGGGTGCTCCTGGCCAAACCCCAAAAATCCAGGGTCCACCCGGCCCACCTCCTTTGCCCCATCTGCTCCACGGGCCCCTGACCTCGGTCGTGTGGTGATCAAGACAGGCGAGAGGCAGGGTGACTGAGCCCTGAGGGCCCACAGGGACAGAGTCTGTCACCTCCAAGCGGAAAAAGAGGCTACTCCAAGAAGTCCAAGTGATCAGAATTCAGTGGTGGCCTGGTGTCCTCAGCAAGTGACTTCTGAGGTTAGACTTTGAGCATTTTCTTTCCCTTTTTTGTGGGGGAGAGGGGAGCAGGGACACGGGCCAGGGACAAAGCAGTGCAAACCTTTGCGAATAAAGGGAGGCAAGGCCCCCCGCCACCGCCCCTGAGAGAGAAAACAAAACGGCAGTTACAATGGAGTGGTCAAAAGTACCCAAAATTGGAGTTCCCGTTGTGGCTCAGCAGGTTAAAAACCCAATGTAGAGTCCTTGAAGAGGCAGTTCGATCCCTGGCCTCACTCAGTGGGTTAAGGAGCCAGCATTGCTGAGAGCCCTGTGGGGTGGGTCGCAGGTGTGGCTCAGATCTGGAGTTGCTGTGGCTGTGGTGTAGGCTGGCAGCTGCCCCTCCGATTCAAACCCCAGCCCAGGAACCCCCATATGCCAGAGGTGCAGCTGTAGAAAGAAACAGGGAAAAAATACCTACAATTGACTACATAAATTTTGGAATATAATTCTGCATTGTTTGTTCTGAGTCACGGTAAAAGTCATACATTTTTGGTTAAGATAGATCATAAAAGCAGAGAAAGCCCTAGGGAGGCTGGAAGAGGCTATACCCTTCCGGGGGGCGGTGGGGGGGCAGTAGCCAGCTCCTGCCCTTTGAGCATCGTGCAGGCTCGCACCTGCCCAGACCTCTCCAACCAAGCCTTTGACGAGGTCCATTCTCCGCTCCTGGCTTCTTGTGCAACCTGTCTTGCTGCCTTCTGGGAGGAGGGTTGAGACTCGTGCTGGCTTGGGAATAAATCCTGCCAGTCGGAGGAGGCACATTTGCAAGGAATTCATGTCCCACTGCTGCCAGGGAACTCCAGAGCCCTCCTTCCACACCAAGCCCCCTCCACGTTGCTGAGCAGCCCCCAGGGGCCCCCGTGTCTGTCTCCTCAGCCATCTGACAAACTGGACAACCACCAAATGTACAGTCATAGCGTTGTCCCAGCAATCCAGATAGTTCTGACTGGGGCCCTGGAAACTGGCAGGAAGGGCCCTTCCAAATGTTTATACTTGAGAAGTTCCCATCGTGGCTCAGCGGTAACAAACCCAACTAGTATCCATGAGGATGCAGGTTCAATCCCTGGCCTTGCTCAGCAGGTTAAGGATCTGGCACTGCTATGGCTGTGGTGTAGGTTGGCAGCTCAGCTCAGATTCAACCCCTAGCCTGGGAAATTCCGTATGCTGCAGGTGTGGCCCTAAAACGACAAAAAAAAAAAAGAAAAGAAAAAATTATGCTCAAGGAGTCTCTGAGAGGTTTGAGGTCAGACTGGTCAGCAGGAGACCTTGGTCTTGAGCCCAGGACATCGGTCCCTGAACCATTTCTATTTCTTAGGATCGTGCTTTGCAACGGGGGTGGGGAGGGCAGTTTTATCTCCCAAGGACCTTTGGCCTTGTCTGGAGACAGTTCTGGTTTTCATGAACTGGGGTGACGCGTTCTGCTGGCATCCAGTGGGTAGAAGCCAGGGAGGCTACTGAGCAGCCCCCAGGACAAGGAATTAATGGTCCCCCAAGTGCGCATCATCCCGAGGCTGGAAAACCCTGCCCTGAATACTGTCATCTCCGACTCCAAAAACCTCGAGAATCTTCCAACAGTCCACTTGCGCGTGCGTGTGCGTCACTGAATAAATCAAAGCTCTTCTGAGCTACAGAGGTGATCATGTTGCTGCCTCAAGTTCCGATAACTCCAGCCAAGGGCAGCCATCTGAAATCTGGCGCATTTTTTTTTTTTTTGAAATCCACGTGACTCTCCATTTCCACTCTCCTGGGCTTTCGTGGGGAATCAGCCTGAATAGAGAGCCCGACAAAGTGGGTGTGCGGGCTGGACTTGTCCCAGGTCCCCTCACCCAGGAACTGTGTGTCTCTGGGACCTTGGGGGACCTGGCCCCTTGCCAATACAACCAAGAGGGAAATTTTAGACGGGGTGGGGGTGGGGCGGGTTGACTGCTATGGGCAGACCTATGTCTTCTCATGTTTTTGACTTTTTCCCACCCTATTTGTTCCAGTTGAAAACATATTAACACTCTTTCTACCGTTTAAAGTTTCTACTATTTCAAGTTTTAAACCTTATTCTTGTAACTAGCCTTTGTCCAGACACCACTTCTTCCTGTGTCTTACAAACGTTTTCATAATCAACTTGTAAATGTAAGTCGTTTACTTAATAAAAAGGTATTTTAGCTATTCTTGTAGCCCTTTGCTACTCAAGCCTCCAGGTTTCGCAATGAAATCACTAACATTTACTACAGTGAAAAGGCTATTTCTTAAAGTAGGGTCTTCAATGTACCCTTTTGATTAAAAGTCGTTAACCTAAATGGGTGTAAAAATGTGGCCGTGGAATCGTGTCCCTGTGGTGTGGGCACTGTGGCTGTTGTCATCGTTTTCTATTATGATAATTAAAAAGAGAAAACGTTAACTCCTCTGTGTCTGAATCCTTTATCTAAAAGATGCTTGGGAGTGCCTGTCGTGGCTCAGCGGTAAGGAACCCGACTAGGATCCATGAGGACGCAAGTTCAATCCTCGGTTCCTCCTCGGTGGGTTAAGGATCCAGCGTTGCTGTGAGCTGTGGTATAGGCCGGCAGCTGCAGCTTCAATTCGACTCTGGCCTGGGAAATTCCATATGCTGCACCTGCGGCCCTAAAAAGAAAAAAGAAAAAAAAAGTTAAGGCATTTAGTGCCTTTCTATGTCCTGGAAGATGCAAGAGGCTGGACTCCTTGAAATCATTCCTTCCCATAGGATCTTAGGTATCTGGGGCCAGTGTCCTGTTTTACTCCATCCTGAACCCCCCAGGGGTGCACAGCTGGGGGCAGCTGCAGTGGCTGCTGGCCTGGCGGCGGCGGCGGCAACATCCTTGATCTACTGACCTCCCCGTGACGTTTTTCACCCACTCTCCTTCCTGCTTTTACAAATGAGGTGAGGAAACTGAGGCAGGAGTGGAGTGGTTTCTTACCCAGGGGCAGGGGGTGGCGGGGGGTAGGGAGGGAGGCTGTTGGGTACAGAAGCAGGGCCAGAGCTCAGGACTGGCTCACATTCCATATTCTAATGGACGTGAAGTACCCCTCTGTGTTTGTGGAGCGCTTATTGTGTTGGAGGCTCTTGGTCACGGGGCAAGGATGCTGCCCTGGAAAAAAGTTTTGGTTGGGGGGTTGGGGTTGGCAGCGGAAGAGGCCCAGATAACGTCAGTGTCAGGGGTAACATGCTGAAACAAGTGGGGTCTGAGTGCTGGGTTCTGCACGAGGTTCCCTTCTGAACAGTCCATATAAGGCCCCAAGGGAGGTCCACCCTGGTGGCCGGGAACCCAGTGAGGCAGGGACGGTGCAAGGGATTGATTGGATCAGTGATTTATACAACAGTTAACAGCTTCTGGGGGTTTGGACCCAAAGCTCTGGGTCCTAACTTGGCACCTGGTCATCCTAAAATGCAGGAGGGGTCTACCTGCAGAGCAGGTGCAGAAGAGGGCAGGCCCACATCAAAATATCCATGGGTCAGAGTTCCTGTCGTGGCTCAGCAGAAATGAATCTGACTAGGGACCATGAGGTTGCAGGTTCGATTATGAGCCTCTTTCAGTGGGTTAAGGAGTAGGTTGCAGACATGGCTCGGATCTGGCGTTGCTGTGGCTGTGGTCTAGGCTGGCAGCTGTAGCTCCAATTAGTTCCCTAACTTGGGAACTTCCATTTGCCACGGGTTTGGCTCTAAAAAGAAAAAAAAAAAAAAGATCCATGGATCTATGGGTCAAGTGTCAGGCTTTCATAATCAGGAAGCTCTGGGCTGCAGAAGTTTCCCCCTCCCCCATCTATGGCCTTGAATGGCTCCAGCTTTTCTAGTCCCTGTCAGGCAGGAAGATCCCGGGGCCCCGGGGTTCCCAGAGCGGACTCCTCCTGGGCTGGGCAGATAACCAACACCTGCCACTCTCAGGTCCCACTGCGAGACAGAGTAAAGGGACAAAGATGAATCCCACTAGGGAATATGAAGTAGAAAAAAGTATGGGAGACCCCTGTAGGTTAATGGTCACTCAAGAAGGCAGGCTTTGCTTAACGACAAAACCAAACAGGCTTGCTTAGCAACAAAACCATGCCACGGAAGCCTGAGGCATGCCCCCAAGCTATGAAGCAGTGCTGGGATAAGCTGCCCCGTGAGGTTAGTAAATTAATGATCCCTAATCCCTAGGACATGTTCTCTGAACACACTAAAAACAAAAATAAAGGGAAAGCTGACATGATGCTAAAACGGGAGAAGACTGACCGTATTTAGTGTGTTACCGCCTTTGCGCTCATTTCTGTTGCATCACAACTGTCCCGTTTGACCACGTAGGGACAAGAAAACTCCCCTGCTGGACACGGAGGAGGAGTGGGTGATGGATGTTTGATGCCGACATGAGAATGAGGAAAGGGGTCTTCTCCCCCTCCCCATTCTTCCTTTGATCATAAAACCGTAGCCCTCTAGGTTCTTGGGGCGCAGCACCCCCTTGTCTGCCCGCTTGTATCTCCCATGAGCGTTCTAAACTCTAATAAACAAGCTGTTTCCTTGCCCGTCTGTCTGCCTCTTGCTGAATTCCTTCTGCGCCCAGACACAAGAACGTACACTTTCCAAAGTCCCACGATGTGTTCTGGCGGTATCGCAGGACACACTGCAGAATGAAAATGCGGGGCCCTGTTTAGGGTTAGGAAGAATTTCGAGATGGTGACCACGGGGCATGAAACCAAGCGAGGGGCCCTTCTGAGCAACTCCACAGGTTCCATGCCCACAAGCCAGTCCTGGCCACCGCCGCCCCAAACCCTGCAGCCAGGGGAAGCAAGGGGCAGACTAACCCCACGGTGCTGTCTTCTCCCTCAGGCTGCTCTTCAGGGGAAGTCACGTGGACCATTTGTGGGAGAGGCAGAAAGGGCCAGAAAACATCCCCTGCTTACATGCTGGCTCCCTTCACAATGGGACTGTGCAGCTCCGCCGTCCAACAGGGGAGCCTGTCTCCCCAACATCTGACTCTATGGACTGGTTTGGACTCTATGTAGGTTTTGTAACCTGCGTCCACCAAGAGGGTTTGGTAGGACTGACGGTGGGCCAGTCCCAGATGGGGACCTCAGGAGGGCTTGCAGCTCCCTCTCCTGATGACCTTGGGACCCTGCAAAGCCGAGGCTAGCCTGCCTGAGAAGGAGACCCCAGGGCCTGGCCACTGCTTTGTCCCAGGCTACCACCTGCTAAATGCCCCAGAGGCAAGTGGGTCAAGGGAAAGGAGATGTTCCACAATGGAAGTCCACACGGGGCTCCCAAGGGGGCGAGTCATCAGTGAAGGCTGCCTGGAGGAGGCAAAATTCAACCTTATGTAAAATCTGGAGAAGCGGGTGCACAGCAGAGGGGTGCAAGAGCGCTGGTGGCAGGGAGGCCAGGCTGGAGCCTGGAGGTCAAGGCGCTGATGGGGATAAGGTTGCTAAACAGATCCCGCCAGCTCGAAGGGGCCCCAGATAACAGGGTGGGGGTCATGGTAGGCAGTGGCTTGTACCCAAGAAGGGCTGGTCCTCAGAAGGAGGGGGCACAGTGTCTGGAAGAGGAGGGCAGCAAGGAAGCTAGGAAATAACTCCTGATTTTGCCTCGCAAACCTGCCATCTGGCCATCTTCCCAGCACCTCCACCTGTCCCCAGCTTGGACCAGTAGCCTTAGGTCTTCTTCCCCATCCTGCAGTGTGGGAAAATGGCAGAAGTACTCACACAGCCCAAAGGACCATGTTCTCAAGGCTGATGAGGAGTTCCCGTCGTGGCTCAGTAGTTAACGAATCCGACTAGGAACTATGGGGTTGCGGGTTTGATCCCTGGCCTCGCTCAGTGGGTTAAGGATCCGTCATTGCCGTGAGCTGTGGTATAGGTCACAGACACAGCTTGGATCCCGCTTTGCTGTGGTGTAGGCCGGCAGCTACAGCTCCGATTAGACCCCTAGCCTGGGAATCTGCTTATGCCACAAGTATGGCTCTAGAAAAGACAAAAAAGAAAAAAGATTGGTGAGCATTGTTTTGAAATAACCAAGAATGCAGGTGGCAAGAATTTTCAAGAGAAGGAGGCAGCCACAGTCCAAACTGCTATATGTACATTTTAGGAGGCTGTGGCCAGGCCTGCCCTTCCCCAAAATGCCCCACAGCCCACTGCCACCTTCCCTGCTAGCATTTATGCTAAATTTTTGGTTTTACAAATTTGGTTTGTAAATACATACATTCACATTCTATTTGCCTGCTACCAGTCGACTTTGATATTTTTATGGTCTGGAACGGGTTTCCTGGAACAGAATGTCCAGGGGCAACTTTGGGCCTGAAAAGAAATAATCATTCAAACAACCACAACTTTTCACTTTTGCCTATGAGGGGCAAAGCCCCCTTTTGACTCCCCTGTGTCCCCCGCATCAATGGGCCCATGTCATGTGTCCACACAAGTGAGTGAATAAAAAACAGAGGCGCTGCAAAGAAAAGCCCAGCGGTCCCTTGGGGCTTGGTGGGATGGCCACTCCCCTCTTCACCCCCAGAGCTGTCAGAGCCTCAGGGTGGGTGAGGGGAAAGGGGAGGGAGGGACAGGTGATGGGCCCCCTAGTGATTCTGGGGTCCCCACCTCTTTACAGAGCTCTGAAGCCCACGCTCTGGGCATTTCCTTTTGGTCTGGCCAGGGCAGCAGAAATGGCCCATGATTAATATCTATATAAGTCAGGGTGCTGGGACCTTTTTGTAACTGAAACAAATAGCATTAGCTACCATGGCAACCAGCACTGGCAGAGGTGCTGCCTTTGGGGTTTGCAAAGCATTTTCCAGCTTTGAGCCTCAGAACAGGCCATTCCCAGCCAGCATCTATCTCCCTGGCCCCCACCACCCCGCCTGTCCAGGCTGGAGGAAGGCAGGGCCCCTTTTCTTTGTCTTGGGAGGTACCAATGATCAGTTGAAGACAACAGCATGGGAGTTCCCGTCGTGGTGCAGCAAAAAGGAATCCGACTAGGAACCATGAGGTTTCAGGTGGGTTTCATGAGGTGGGTTTCATGAGGTTTCTTGCTCAGTGGGTTAAGGATCCAGCGTTGCTGTGAGCTGTGGTGTAGGTTACAGATGTGGCTCCGTTTAGACCCCTAGCCTGGGAACCTCCATATGCTGCGGGTGCGGCCCTAAAAAGCAAAAAAAAAAAAAAAAAAGAGCATGTATGTGTGGGGTGTGGATGGTGGGAAGCCCGGGGGTGGGGGCCGCCCAGAGGAGGGCCTTCTAGCCAGGCCAGCAGCCCAGGCCAGAGGCCAAGACTCCAATTTTCAGAAAAGAAAATGGAAGCTCATGTACTCATTCATTCAATAATTAGTGATTGAGAAAAACAGATAAAATAGAAAATAAGAGTTCCCGTTGTGGCTCAGCTGTTAACGAACCCAACCAGTATCCATGAGGACGCAGGTTCAATCCCTGTCCTTGCTCAGAGGGTTAAGAATCCAGCATTGCTGAGACCTGCAGCGTAGGTCAAAGACGCAGCCCAGATCTGATGTTGCTGTGGCTGTGGCCTAGATCAGCAGCTGCAGCTCCAATTTGACCCCTAGCCTGGGGAACTTCCATATCCTGCTGGTGCAGCCTAAAAGGAAAAAAAAAATAATGATTGAGCCCCTACTAGGTGCCAGGCATATTCAGACAGTGGGGTGCAAAGTGAATGAAACAGTTTCCCTTTCTGATGGTGAGTGTGGAGAAGAAGCAAATCAAGCAGATAAATAATATATCTTCAGAGGTCCACGGTGGTTCAGGGGGTTAAGGATCCTGTATTGTCACCACTGGGGCAACGGTTTGATCCCTGGCCTGGGAATTTCTGTATACCATGGGCGTGGCCAAAAAAAAAAAGATATTCTGTGACATCATAAGGAATATATCCTAGTGTCCATTGCTAACAATACTGCGTTGTATACTTAAAAATTGCCAAGATGGGATAAGCAATGATCTCCTGCTGTGCAGCACAGGGAACAATATCTTGGCACTTGTGATGGAGCAGGATGGAGGATAATGTGAGAAAAAGAATGTATATATGTATGTGTGAGGGGTCACCTTGCTGTACAGTAGAAATTGACAGAACACTGTAAACCAGCTATAATGGAAAAATAAAAATCATTTTTAAAAAATTGCCAAGAGGGTAGACCTTACATTAAGTGTTCTAACGGTCACACCAACGACAATAATAATACAGAGGGACGGAGGAAACTTTGGGGGGTATGGAGTTGTCTACCACCTTAATGGCGGTGATGGTTTCAGGGGTGTACGAATCCCCAGACTCAGCAAATTGTGTACATTATACATTATATATACCCATTATATACATTATATATATACATTATATATACATATGTACACACACATTATATCTTTTACATATCAATCATAGAACCATAAAGTGTTTTTTTTCCCCCCGCTGCACCTGCAGCATTTGAAATTACACCACAGCTGCAGCAACACTAGATGCTGAACCCACTGCACTGGGCCAGGGATTAAACCTGCACTGCCTCAGAAACAAGGCAAGATCCTTAACCTACTGCACCACAGCAGAAACTCCTAAAGTGTTTTGTTTTTTCACTTTTTTTTTGTTTGCTTTTTTAGGTCCACATATGAAGGCATATGCAGGCTAGGGGTCCAGTTGTTCCCAGGCTAGGGGTCCAATCGGAGCTGTTGCTGCTGGCCTACACCACAGCCACAGCAATGCCAGATCCGAGCTGCGTCTGTGACCTCCACCACAGCTCACAGCAATGTCAGATCCATAACCCTCTGAGTGAGGCCAGGGATCAAACCCGCAACCTCATGGCTCCTAGTTAGAATCGTTTCTGTTGTGCCATGACGGGAACTCCCTAAAATGTTTTTTAAAAAAGGAAATATATGTTTGGTCTTTGCCCCTGGACTCTGACACAGGACTCCTAAGACCCTTGCTATTTCCTGAGTGATCAGAGCATCTCACACAGAGCTCCTGAGTCCCTTGGGACATCCCGGGTGACAGGAGCGCCTTTTGTTCTAATGAGGTGACTGTTTCTGGGCCCTGGATGGGGCTTGTCCCTGGAAAGATCTGGGAGGAGGGGAGGAGCTGAGACGGAGTCAGACATTGACCCTGTCTGTGTGATGAAGTCTCCATAAATGTCCCCAAACTGTGGGGTTGGGAGAACATCCTGGCCGATGACAAATGCTGGGGCGGTGGGGTGCACCCAAAACTCCATGGGGCTGGGATCTCCTGCACTCCCTCCCAGGCCTCGCTCTGTGCTCCTCTTCATAGTGGGCTTTCTGACAAACCACTAAGCGTAAGTGGAGTGGTGCCCTGAGTTCTGCGAGTTGTTCCCGCAAGTTATCAAACCTGAGGAAGGTGTGGTGGGAACCCCCAGTTTACAGCTGTGTGGGGAGCTGGAGACCTGGGTCTGCAGTGGGGGCCGTCTTTGGGACTGAGCAATTAAGCTAGTCTGACATTTAAGTCAGACAATTAAGTCAGTGCAATTAAGCCTGACCTTAACTCCAGATACTTGGTGTCAGAATTGAATCAAGGAACTCCCGTCGTGGCCCAGTGGAAATGAATCTGACGAGCATCCATGAGGATGTGGGTTCGATCCCTGACCTCACTTGGTGGGTTCAGGATCCAGCATTGCCATGAGCTGTGGTGTAGGCTGCAGACGTGGCTCAGACCCCCGAGTTGCTGTGGCTGTGGTGTAGACCGGCAGCTTGCAGCTCTGGTGCGACCCCTCGCCTGGGAACTTCCATATGCCTCAGTAGTGGTCCTAAAAAGACAAAAATAAAAAATTTAGAAAAAGAATTGAATGAAATTCCAGGTCTGGACACCCAGGAGGTGTCAGAAGGTGGAGAATCTGGGAGTGTGGCGAAAATAACCCCACGCCTTGGGTGTCAGAGGTGTTGTAATTAAAGGGACAGTTTCTCTTTAATATCAAATGATGCTAAGTGTTACAGGGGGAAAAAGAAAGCTAGTTATGGGCTAGAAGGAAAAGGCAGGCTGTTTGGAAGGGGCTGTCCGGAAGCTGGCAAGATCAACCCAGTAGTCAAGACTAGAAATGTTGAGAACTGAGTTTGGTAACCGCGGAGGGAGCGGGGGTGGGGTGGGGGGCGCTGAGCACTGCTCTGACCTGCGCAGAGGTGACTGATGCTTCTGAAAGGACGTTGAGGGTGGGAGGAGGGTGAGGGGGGAGGCTGGGCAGCTCAGGGATGTGCGAAATGAAAAAGGATGTGGGTCTGTGAAAATGCTGAGCCAGCTGAGTCTGCTGGTCGGCCACTCTGTAGATAGAGTCTCGAGACCCCTCCAGAGTGGGAGACAGAGGACACTCTTTCCTGCTTTCCTGGGGGTCCCATTTCACAGGAACGGCTCTCTGTTCCCTGAGAAAGACCCTCCTGGGTTGTAGGAGAGCCACAGATGTCTCAAAGGGACAGAGGGAGGGTTTGCAATTGTTAACCCCATTTTGGCCAATAATCTACAAAAAGGCAATCAGGGGCCTGTGTCAGGAGTTGGTTAGAAAAATGGTAAATTCTTCAGACAGCCCGGAGCTTTTCCAGCCAGGAACTGCTAGGGGGCTGGGTGGTCCTGGGGACATGGCCGCAGGCCACCAGAAGCCTGCTAGGGTTGGTCACGTGCTGGGGTTTAGGCAGAGTCTGCATGTTCAGAAAGAGTTTTTGTGGGTCTCCACACTTCCAGGGGAGTGGGGGTGTGGGCCCAGCCAGGAGACAGTCCACAGAGGCCATCCCAGGTGTCCAGGCACCCTAAGGAGCTGGGAGAGAAGAGAGTTTAGTACCCAGTCCTTACAAAGCGCTTCCCCAGAACTGCCTTTGGAAACAGCATCATTCATTCATTCATTGAACCAGCAAGCATTCACTAAGCTTCCACTCTGAGCTGGACAGAGAGGAATGTGGCCTGGTTCCTGCCCCCGGGGCCCACTGTCCAGTCTTTTTAAATTTTTTTTCTTTTTGCCTTTTCTAGAGCCGCTCCTGCGGCATATGGAAGTTCCCAGGCTAGGGATCAAATTGGAGCTACAGCTGCCAGCCTATGCCACAGCCACAGCAACTCCGGATTCGAGCTGTATCTGGGACTTACACCGCAGCTCACAGCAATGCCGGATCCTCAGCCCACTGAGCGAAGCCAGGGATCAAACCGGCATCCTCATGGAGCCTGTGTCAGGTTCTTAACCCACTGAGCCATCACAGGAGCTCCCCACTGTCTAGTCTTGAAGTCCCACTCAGGGATAATCACGTGACATGACCCAGCTCTCCCCTGAGAGAGAGCCTCTGAAGGCATCTTATTCCCAGCCGGGGTCTGCGTGTGGTGAGAGGGTGGCAGGGGACTGCTGTCCCTTGGGGCATGCCCAGGTGGTGCCCTTTACCTTCATGGTCCTAATTGGAAAGGGCATCTCTGTGTCACACCTGCAAGTGCCCCTTGAGATCTAGCACCTCCAGAAACTAGGCTTTGCTTCTTGACTCGGAGGCAGAGATGTTTTGGTCTTAGACCACCCAGCACCCATTGTCCCCCCTTTTGCTAGAACACCCATCTTCTTTTGGGGAGCCCCCTCGGTCTATGTACTCGGTCCATCCCAGACTCAGTGACCACAGTGATACATGCAGGGTAGGCAGCATGTGGCTTTAGCCTGGCCAGCTGTGACATTCCATTCTCCTGGCACAAGTGACTGGATCAGGGATGATTAAGTTCAAGCTGAATGACCTGACTTATTTGGAGCACCAGGAAGAGCTTCTTTCTGCTGGATGGACAGTCATGAGGATGTGGGCCTGCAGTGGCCAACTGCCTTCTTGCTCCTGTAAGAAAAGAATCACCTAAGAATGGAGCCACAGAGGAAGCAGGGCCTAGAAGTGGAAAGGAAAAGATAGGTTCCTGATGGGTCTCACTGGACTCCTGGATCAAGCCACACCTGAAGGCCTACCCATGGGCTTCTCTGCTATATGAGCTAATGTCTGAACCAGTTTGAGTTAGGTTTCTTCTTGTCACAGAAAGACTCTTGACTGATACTCCCTCAATGTGCTCTGACCTTAACCCCCATGAGAACTGACCTAGAGGGAGCTCAAAGGGCTCTGTCTCATTCATCACCCAGCATCCTGGACTCTTTATCTTGCTGCCCCCTCAGTCTATTCCTGCTCACCCTCTCGTGCCCGCTGCCCACGGCATCTTGCACTCTGAATCTGACCACAGGTTCAGCTTCTTTGACTTGACACATAGCCCCCGACCTTGGCCTTCTCGTAGCCTCTGATGGCCCCAGGTACGCCCCACCAATGAGTGCCAGCCCCTAGGACCTGATCCTGGCTCAGCCTATGCAACTGGCATCTCTTTGCCTCTTGGCCCCGGTGAATTAGAACACACCAGACCAACTCCCTATGTTTTCATATCAGGAGTGTAGGGGGGGCAGCGCAGCCCCCATACAGGCCTGTGTGATTACTGTGGCTTCAAGGAGCCTAATGTAACCAACAACACGCGTAGCACTTCAGGTTTACAAGGTCATTCTAACTTGATCTTTTTGTTTGTTTGTTTGTTTGTTTTGTTTGTTTGTTTGCCTTTTCTAGGTCCGCACCAGTGGCACCTGGAGGTTCCCAGGCTAGGGGTCCAATCGGAGCTGTAGCTGTCGGCCTACTCCAGAGCCACAGCAACGCCAGATCCAAGCCATGTCTGTGACCTACACCACAGCTCATGGCAACACCAGATCCTTAACCCACTGAGCGAGGCCAGGGATCGAACCCACAAACTCATCGTTCCTAGTCGGATTCATTAACCACTGAGCCACAACGGGAACTCCTCTAACTTGATCTTGTTGCAGCCCATGCCGTGCTCTCCCCAGATTCCCTGGGAGATCTTGCACATCTTGGCCCGTCCCACCCCAGCGGCAGTGTGCTTTTGCCTCCAACTTTGAGGCCTGCGAACCGCCCTCTGGCTGTGGAAGCAGCGCTTTGCGCCTATGGCAGGAGCTGCCAGGAATGCCTGGCTTTGCTCCTTCTTTCCTACCCCTGGGACCGCCCTTAACCAGGGACTGGCAGATGCCCCTCATTTGCCCTTAAAGGAATACAGCTTAACACACACACCAGAGCTTCCTAGGGGATCAGGCTGAGGCTGCACTCTGCAGGACCTTGCCTAAAACTGCTACCCTCCCTACCCCCACATCCCCAGAAGCACGTCCTTAATAAATAACTTGCACAGGAACCAGGCCTGTTTCTAGGGAACACGTTTAAAGCAATCATCCTAACTGCCCTGAGACTTCGGTAGGTTCTTCTCCATTTTATAGATGGGGAAGCTGAAGCTCAGAGAGGTTAGGTGACTTAGCAAATGTCACACAGCCAGTGAGTGACAGGGTAGGCTTCAAACCCAGTTCTCCTGGACCCCCAGCCCGAGCTGCCCCCTCCTCCACTGATTAGATGCCCCAAGTTGCCACCAGCAACCAGGTTTCAGGACGGTCTCTCCTATCACGCCATGGCATGTGTGGCTTTGGATCTGGAGGTACTGGCTCACCTCCAGCCTCATGGTCAGGACCAGGGCCTTAGAGAGCTCTCTGCAGCCCAGGGTCATCCTTGAAAACTGCCATCGGCAGCCACAGCTCTTAACCGTGTCCCTCCCTTTCCTTGCTCTGTGGGTCAGTAGTGTGGCTCTGGGATGGAAGCCATCACCTGTCCACCCCCAACAGCCCTGAAGAGGATCAATAGGGAGCAGTTTCTGTGAGATCTTTCCAGTCAAAAAGAGACTTATTACAAATGTCAATATTGAACCCTAATATTTAGCTGCTGTATGGTTGACATGAACAAAATTCATCCAGCGGGTATTTTGTTGCATTTTACACTGCAACTAAAAAGCCACTCAGCGGTCATGAACCCGACTAGGAATCATGAGCATGAAGCCCATCCCTGGTCTCGCTCAGCGGGTCAAGGATCCAGCGTTGCCGTGAGCTGTGGTGTAGGTGGAAGATCTGGCTGGGATCCCGAGTTGCTGTGGCTGTGGTGTAGGCCGGCAGCTACAGCTCCAATTCAACCCCTAGCCTGGGAACTTTCAGATGCCAAGAGTGCGATCCTAAAAAGCCAAAAAGCCAAGGAATCAACCTGTATTAGGTGCATGTGCTACTTCCCAAAATGGCAAACTAAGAATGATAAATTATCATTGTAGTTTAGAATTTGCTAATTGTATTATACTCTTCTGGTGTGCATAGGAAGGAAAGATGAAGGGATTATACATTCAAGTAAAATTTAAAACCATATATGTTATGACAAAGCGTCCTTAAAATGGCCAAAACACTGATAATATATTTGCTGTAAAGAGAATTATTGTGTTTTAATTTTTCTGGTATCAAATGTTACTGAACAAAGACTTGCTTCCGTTCACTTGGGGGGGAAAATGATGCTTGGTGTAAAGCCAGTTACAAAGACGTCCTTCTGTCCCCTCAAGACTTCGTCCCCAACCCCTTACAGTGTGGGCCTTGCTGTGGTTGTTTTATAAGGGGTCAAACACAACAGAAATTTCTTTCTTTTCTTTCTTCTTTCTCTTTCTGTCTTTCTTTCTTCCTTTTTCCAGGATAGTTTTTTTCTAACTTTATTGGAGTAGAGTTGAATTACAATGTCGTATTTGTCTCAGGTGAACAGCAAAGTGGATCAGTTACATATACACATACAACCATTCTTTTTTCCCACGTAGGTTATGACAGAACATTGAGGAGACCTCCCTGTGCTCCACGGGAAGTCCTTGTTAGTTATCTATTTTATGTACCGTGGTGTGTACCTGGGAATCCCATCTTCCCAATTGAATCCCATCTTCCCAATTTATCCCCCCCCCCTTCACAGCTTCCCCGTCGGTAACCATAAGTTTGACTTTGAAATCGGAGTTTGTTTCTGGTTTTGTTTGTTTGTTTATTTTGTCTTTTCAGGGCTGCCCCTGCGCCATGTGGACGTTCCCAGGCTGGGGTCCAATCAGAGCTGCAGCTGCCGGCCTACACCACAGCTCACAGCGACACCGGATCCTTAACCCGCTTGTTGAGGCCAGGGATCGAATCCTCATGCTCATGGATATTAGTCAGGTTTGTTACTGATGAGCCACAATGGGAATTCCTGTTTCTGTTTTATATATGAGGGTTTTTGTACCATTTTTGTTAGATTCCACATGTAAGTGATATGATATATTGGTCTTTCTCTGACTTACTTCATTTCGTATGATCATCCCTAGGTCCGTCCATGTTGCTGTAAATGGCATTCTTTTGTTCTTTTTTATGAATGAGTAATATTCTGCTGTATGTATGTACCACATCCTCTTTATCTATTTTTCTATCGATAGATTTTTAGGGTGTTACCATGTCTTGGCTATTGTAAATAGTGCTGCAATGAATATCGGGGCGCACCACAGTATATAGGCGAGTTCCCTTTTCTGCACACCCTCTTCAGCATTTACTGTGTTTAGACTTTTTTTTTTTTTTTTTGGCCGCGTCCATGTCATATGGAAGTTCCCAGGCCAGGGATCAAACCTGTGCCACAACAGTGACCTGAGCCGCTGCAGTGACAACAGTGGATGCTTAACTTGCTGCGTCACAAGGGAACTGCTGTTTTTAGACTTTTTGATGTGCAGCTTGTTATCCAAAAAACAAACCACTCAATCAAAAAAGAGTCAGAAGATCTAAATAGGCATTTCTCCAGAGAAGACAGACAGATGACCAAAAAGCACATGAAAAGATGCTCGACATCACTAATCATTAGAGGAATACAACTCAAAACTAAAATGAGGGAGCTCCCGTCGTGGCGCAGTGGTTAACGAATCCGACTAGGAACCATGAGGTTGCGGGTTCGGTCCCTGCCCTTGCTCAGCGGGTTAACGATCCGGCGTTTCCGTGAGCTGTGGTGTAGGTCGAAGATGCGGCTCGGATCCCGCGTTGCTGTGGCTCTGGCGTAGGCCGGAGACTACAGCTCCGATTCAACCCCTAGCCTGGGAACCTCCATATGCTGAGGGAGCGGCCCAAGAAATAGCAACAACAACAACAATAACAACAACAAAAAAAAAGACAAAAAAAAAACGAGGCTCCGCCTCACAGCAGTCAGAGTGGTCATCACCAAAACCAGTTATTCTGCTTTGAATGGGGTCGGGGAAAGGAGAGTAGAAGCATTATTTAGCAAATAGGAGATTGAAAGTGTGGTATGACTGATGACAGGTCAGCTATGGGCACAAGCCTGAATAAGGGGTGGCCCTTAGGAATTCCACCGGGTCATCAGAAGTTGCTGGAGGGCCCCTGGGGGCCATTTGGCTCTGAGGTGGTGACAGCCAAGCTCTTACACCCCTCAGCCTGGAGGAGCAAGGGAGTCCAGCAGAGTTGGGGCTGCCTTGAGAGAATTTAGCAAGAGCCCTGCCAGCCTCCGCCTGCGCCCCCAACCTGCAGCCCCTCCCCCACCTGCAGGAAAGGGTTCCATGTGTCTGTACCCGTGTTACCGCTCACTTTTCAACCTTCTGGAAACCCATTCAAAATCCCACCATGTCTAGAAAATTCCAGTGCTTTTTTTTTTTTTTAGCAATTAAAAAAATTTTTTTGTTGTTTTGTCATTTTTACTTTTTAAAATTTTTATATTTTATTAAAGTATAGTTGATATTCAGCATCGTGCCACTTTCTGCTGTACGGCCTAGTGACCCAGTCATCCATATGTATACATTCTTTTTCTCCTATTATCTTCTACACTGCATTTCATCCAGAGGGCACCCAGCCTTTCCCGGGTCTAGAAAGTCAGATGGGCAAACATAGCAGGTAGGGACCAGCAGGGGTCAGTGTGAGTCTAGGAATGCGCAAAGCTGGAGGGGGCCAAGTGAGCAGGTGGGCTCCAGGGCCCTCGCTTAAGGGGTAAGAACGGTGTGAGGAAGGGCCTGCAGTTCCACCAGGAGAAGCTCTGAGATGGCACCTTTCAGCCAATTATGTTCCCACAGGGCGGAGCCTTAAACTGGCAGAAACTGATCAACACTGAGTGCCCCAGACCCTGACCTATGAACAGATGCCAATCAGACATTAGAGCCAGGGTCCAAACTGGTGGATCCTGGTCAAATCCAGCCCTCAGACCTCTTCTGATGGGCCCGGGCACAGCTCCTTTTTTTTTTTTTTTTCTTTTATAAGGACCCAGCCATGGCATATGGAAGTTCCCAGGGCTAGGGGTGGAATTGGAGCTGCACCTGAGGCCCACACCACAGCCATAACACCACCAGATCTGAGCCACTTCTGTGACCTACACTGCAACTCATGGCAATGCCAGATCCATAACCCACTGCGCAAGGCCAGGGCTTGAACCTGCATCCTAATGGGTCCTCGTTGGGTTCTTAAACCCTCTGAGCCGCGACAAGAATTCCCCGGGCACAGCTCTTTCTAAATAAAGCTTTCAACTGAAGTATGACCCACAGAAAATGCACACGTAGGTGTATAGTTCAGTGAATTTTTACGGTCATCACACCCAAAAACCAAGGACTCAGGTCCCTAAGCCAAACGTTCTCAGCTCATCCAGAAACCCTTTCAGCCTGCACAATGCTGTCAACTTCATTTTAATTCATTGCCAACAACAGCAGTAGAGAAATGTGGCTTTCTTAACAAAATGGAAAGATCCAAAGCTGCCGCCTGCCCATGGGCAGAGGGAGCCGAGGTTGACTGCGGATTTCAAGGAGGTGGCACTTATCAATTCATGCCACTCCCCTGCCCCCAGCCCAGGCAAGAGGGGACCCAGTCCTGAGCCCACATCTTAAAGGGCCCTTCCCCGTCCTCCTCTCCATGCCCCTTCCTGTAGGAGGAAGAGCCACAAAGACGTGTCCATGTGGACGGCTCACCCTTCCTTCCAGACCACACTTCAGGCTCAGGACGCCAGGACTCTGCTCTACTCTAGGCCTGGGTGGTGGTACCTCTGACCGCTGATGCCTTAGATGTCTGCACTCTTAGGCCCCAGGGCATTTCCCAAGGCAACTCCTTGTGAGACGGGAAGCGGGGCATTGAATAGAGCTCAGGTGCACAGGCTATGGGGGTGGGGGGCATAAAATGGGTCCAGGCCCCAGGCCAGAGCCCACTCTCCCTGTTCTAGCACAGAGCCCCGCAAGGTCTGTATTCCTCAGGGTTCTCCAGAGAAGCAGAACCAAAGGGATATATAATAGACATATATAGAGGGTGTTCCATCGCGGCTCAGTGGAAACAAATCTGACTAGGAACTGTGAGGATACGGGTTCGATCTCTGGCCTTGCTTATTGGGTTAAGGATCCAGCATTGCCGTGAGCTGTGGTGTAGGTCATAGACATGGCTCGGATCTGGCGTTGGTGTGGCTGTGGTGTATGTCGCAGCCATAGCTCCGATTAGACCCCTAACCTGGGAACTTCCATAGGCCACAGGTGTGGTGCAAAAAACAAAAAGCAAAAAAAAAAAGAGCAGATATACATAAAGATTTATTTGAAGGCATTGACTCCTCCTATGGTGGGGCCTGGCAGGTCTAAAATCTATAGGCAGGCTGGAAACTCAGGCTTTCCAGGCTTCAGTCGTGAGGCTTCCTACCTCTTCTGGGAAGGGTTGCCCTCAGTCTCTCTTAGGGCCTTCAACTGATTGGGTGAGGCCCACCATATTCTGGAGGGCAATCTGCTTTCCTCAAAGTCTATTGAGTTAAATGCTAAGAGCTACACAACACCTTCACAGCAACATTGACACTGGCATTTGACTAAACAACTGGGCCACCATAGACCACCCAGGGTGACACAGAAGTCTAACCATAAGAGAGTCCAAAGAATCTATATCACATCCAGCCTTCCAACTTTTTGTAAAGGTGTGTTGGTCAAGATAGAAGAATAGGAGACAGGGGAATATTTCACTCAACATTTCTGCAGCTGATTTAGAGATTTTTTACATACATTTGGACACACGGTATGAGGGCCTCTGCACAATTGCTCTGACCTGGCATATGTTCAAGATAGCCCACCTGTAACTCCATGTGGTCTTACGGCAGCTGACATTAGTCCCACCATGTAGGCATTGACTTGCATTGAGTTTGCGATGCTGGATTTAAAAAGCATCAGCTTGGGAAGGGGAAGGAAGGGTGGAACTAGCAGGCTGCCTCTGAGCATCAGACTGGCTCTATTCTATAAGGACCTCTAATCCTCCATAAAAGCCCCTCCCACCTCCCCATCGAGCAGGATGGCTCAGCCTGAGAACTGAGGTTGTTTATGGTTCCATTTCCTAGGACTAGGAGGCAGGAGAGTCCTAGGGACTTAACGAGATGATGTCAGCTGCTGGCCTTGCATATGGCACGTGCTCCCAGACCATAGCCAGTCTTCATTCCCACTCTGAGGACTCACTGCTCAATGGATCGGCCCAGCCTCCCCTCCAAACCCACTCTGTCCTGGTTGGAAGAGTTAAAGCAGGGCTTGTTCTGCTTTGTTTTGTTTTGTTTTTTGGTTTTGGTTTTGGGGTTTGTTTGTTTGTTTGTTTTTGCCTTTTGAGGGCCACTCCTGTGGCATATGGAGGTTCCCAAGCTAAAGGTCCAATCGGAGCTACAGCTGCCGGCCTGCACCACAGCCACAGCAACGCCAGATCTGAGCCATGTCTGTGACCTACACCACAGCTCACAGCAACGCCAGATCCCTAACCCACTGAGCAAGGCCAGGGATCGAACTCACAACCTCATGGTTCCTAGTCGGATTCGTTAACCACTGAGCCACGACGGGAACTCCAGGGCTTGTTCTGCTTTAAAGTTCATCAGGAAGCACCTGTCTTTGTTGGCTCGTGTCCTGGGAAAAGCAAGAGAAAAGAAGTTGCTCTGGGGCGGGGGCCAAGTCCTGCCCACTGCCTGTTTTTGTAAATAAAGTTTTATTGGGGCAGAGTGTGCCCACTCACTCACACATCGTATCTAGAGCTGTTTGGGCACCGCAGCTCAGCTGTTACAGCAGAAATCACACACACAGGAAAGTGGAAAATGTTTACAAAACATTTTGCCAACCCTACCCTAGATGGTAAGACTGAGACTTAGCCCCTCCTAAAGAGTAGGGCCACCTGGCCAGAGACACAGTCGGGCCTCTCTTTTCATTCCTCCTATTGATCATCTT
Organism: Phacochoerus africanus; assembly: GCF_016906955.1. Classification (NCBI taxonomy): domain Eukaryota; kingdom Metazoa; phylum Chordata; class Mammalia; order Artiodactyla; family Suidae; genus Phacochoerus; species Phacochoerus africanus. The sequence continues at coordinate 119,908,088 of NC_062552.1, forward strand.
TGGGGGCAGCTCCCCCGGGAGCCTAGGAGGACATGGTTCTGGGCACAACTGGCCCAGAAGGAACCAGCCCTGCTGACACCTTGACTTTCCCCAAGGAGACTGTCTTTGGACCCCTCGCGCCAGAACTATAAGACAGAAATTTGCATGGCTTTAAGCCTATTACAGGCAGCAGAGGAGACACACACACAAGGCTCTTCCTCGGGGTGGTTTTAAGGATGAAAGAGACTGTGCCCGGAGCATCCAGTCCCTGGGCACTGCACGGAGCTCAGTGACAGGAGCCGCTGCCACTGTGGTGCCAACCAGGCTTCCTTACCTCTGCTCATACTCTTCCCCCTGCCCCTCCTCCTGGTCGCCGGGAGGGCTGCCATCCCAGGAAGCTCCCTGGAAGATAAGGGGTGACCTCTGATCATGTGAGGAAGGGCAGGAGTCCAGATGATGATGACAGTAATTACACTACCACCCCCGATCCCCGGCCCTTTCCAGAGGTGCCAAACCACGGGAGGTGGGCCAGAATGGCGGGGAAGTCGTTATTTACATGCCTCAGCCTGCGTAATAATTTCCAAGGGCAGCAGGTCAAAGGAAAGCAAAAGTTATTTTCAGATTGGTCATGGGGCGGCCGGCATGCCAGGCCATTCCCCACACAAACAAACTCCGCAGGAGGCGTCACCCACACAGCCCTCCCCTGGCTCAGCCCACCCTCTTCCGGGCCCAGCAACAGCCCTCCCTCCCCCCAGGGGCTTTGCTCCTGTATCCAGCCCCTGGATGAACAGCTCATCTGTTTTGCCGGAGACCCTTCTAATGTCAATGCTGAAGACCCCATGTCCAGGGAAGCCCCTCACGCTGGGAAAACTGGGACAGCTGGTCAACCAACTCACCCTCAGGTTCAAGACAGTCCCCGCGCCTCCGCCCCCCATCTTGGCTCGGCCCCTCTCCCCTTGGCATCTTTATATCGAGGGTTCTGCCTGGTCTCCAGCTACCCATGGCACCCCTCTGCCCAGAATCTTCTTCCTTCTGATGTGTCACAGCTGGCCCTGTTCAAGAGCCTTGTGTAGAACCAGGGTAAAGCCCCTTTTCTTCTGCTTTTTAAAAATGATTCTTATTTCTCTGCTTGGAAGACACAGGTTTGGCAATGACTACTTGAACCCAACAGATAATGTCCTGAGAGGAACGAGAACATCTCAATCAGAAGAGAAATGGGGAGTTCCCGTCGTGGCACAGTGGTTAAGGAATCCAACTAGGAACTGTGAGGTTGCGGGTTCGATTCCTGGCCTAGCTCAGTGGGATAAGGATCTGGCATTGCCGTGAGCTGTGGTGTAGGTCGGCGAGTTGCTGTGGCTGTGGTATAGGCCGGCGGCTACAGCTCTGATTAGACCCCTAGCCTGGGAACCTCCACATGCCACGGGTGCAGCCCTAGAAAAGGCAAAGAAGAAGAAGAAGAAGAGAAACAGTCTTGAAGTCACCTCAGCTGTCAGAGAGTGTCTGCTGTGAACTTGAGAACAGAGCAAGAACACAGCTCCCCTCGCCCCTGGCCCCACAGGGCTCAAACCTCGGCACCAAGCATGAAGGTCAAGGGCAGTGATGCCAACATTAAGCCACCTGGGCTCACGCGCCATCTCCCAGTTTGTTTTTTGTTTAATTTTTTGGCCACGCCTGGGGCATGTATGAGTTCCCAGGCCAGGGATAAAACCCATGCTGCAGCAGGGACGATGTCAGCTCCTTGATCGCTAGGCCATCAGGGAACTCCTCCCAGCTTTTATCTGTACCTTTGGGCACAATGCCCACCCTCTCCAGCCTGCCTGTCCAACAGAGATGACAGTGTCCTTTCTCATAGGGCTGCTGTCACCATTAAATGGGTGAAGGCCCATCGAGCTCTCAGGACAGGCTCTGGGCCCCGGGAAGAGCCAATACACATCACTCACAGCTGTGACCACAGTGTGGACACTGGAGGAAAGAGCTGAAGGAGAAGGGCCAGACCACCCACTCCGAGTCTAGGCGCCCCTCTCTGCCCCTCCCTGGGGTTCCTGAGGGGCTCTCCTACACAAGGGAGCAGAGCCAGTGTGTGGGCTTCACACCCACCCCCTCCTCCATCTTCTCTGCAGTGCTCAGAAGAAGGTGTGGGGAAGCCTTGCTAACAAGCAGGAAAATAAGGCTAAGAAGAGTTAAGCCTCTTGCCCCCTGGTCTACGTCTGCTGAGCCAACCCCAGATTCCCCAGTCTCTCTGACGTCCAGAAACATTTGGAAGAGAGGGATGGATGCTTGGGGATCCCCCAGGGTCACCTGACCCCGTGTTCCCATTTAGAACCAGTCTCAGCCCCGTTCAATCTGCCCCACACCTGCCTCCACCCACGCCCTTCCTGGTATTTGCCCACAGAGAAAGCAGGCAGACCTGGATTTGAATTCAGGCCCCATCACCTACAATTTAGGTAAGACACCTAACCCTTCTGAGCCACCATTGTGCAACCATAAAAATGGGTTGAGTAAACAAGCTATTATCAAATAATGGAGTTCCCGTCATGGCTCACTGGTTAACTAACCTAATATCCATGAGGACACAGGTTCCATCCCTGGCCTTGCTCAGTGGGTCAAGGATCCGGCATTGCCGTGAGCTGTGGTGTAGGTCACAGATGTGGCTCAGATCTGGCATTTGCTGTGGCTGTGGTGCAGGTCAGCAGCTGTAGCTTCGATTAGACCCCTAGCCTGGGAACCTCCATATGCCTCGGGTGCAGCCCTAAAAAGACAAATAAAATAAAATAAAATAAAATAAAATAAATGGCAGGCCCAAGATAGAATCCTTTATGTTAAAATCAAGACTTAGAGTTCCCGTTGTGGTGCAGCAGAAATGAATCCATGATGTTGCAGGTTCGATTCCTGGCGTCGCTCAGTGGGTTAAGGATCTGGCGTTGCCGTGAGCTGTGGTGTAGGTCGCAGACGAGGCTTGGGTCTGGCATGGCTGTGGCTGTGGTGCAGGCCAGCAGCTGTAGCTCTGATTAGACCCCTCGCCTGTGAACCTCCATATGCTTTGGGCATGACCCTAAAAAGACCAAAAAAAAAAAAAAAAAAAATCCTTGACGCCTACCCTTACTGCAGTTGTCACCTTCCCCAGGAAGGTTATCCTAACCAGTCAGTGTGGAATTTTCTGGTCAATACCAATGAGGCCATGGTTCCCATCCCCTGCCACGTAGACCCTTCCCTCCCCCATAGGTAGGTTACCCAAGCCTGAAATTATCTTTTCTGTTCATGGCATCCTTGTGTTGCCTTTTAAAGCCTTTCCCTTTCTGTAGCCCTTTGGCGTTCCCTTCCAGATGGGGTACTGCCTGACGCAAGAATCATTCAATAAAGCCAATTAGATCTTTCAAGTTTCCTCAATTAGGAGTTCCTGTTGTGGCTCAGCAAGTTCAAAACCCAACTAGTATCCAAGAGGATGCCAGTTCAATCCCTGGTCTCACTCAGTGGGTTAAGGTTGCTGTAAGCTTCAGAGTAGGCTGTGGCTATGGCATAGGCTGGCAGCTGCAGCTCTGATTTGACCCCTAGCCCAGGAACTTCCATATGCAGCAAGTGCAGCCCTAAAAAGACAATAAATAAATAAAATAAATACATTTACTCGGTGGACTTTTGTTTTTTAACAGATGGGTGGCAGTGTTGGAGAAGTCAGAAGCAAACTTCTGGTGGCATGCCGGGACAATAAGAAACACGGATGTGACACCCATGAACCCCTTTTTGAGTTCATTGTTCTCACGGTTTCTGAGGGCCATGAGTAAGTTCCTCTTGGTTCGGGGCGCTGCTGTCTGCACTGAGCTCCTGATACAATTGGCTTTCCAACCGGTTCCCCCTTTGTTCTGGACTAACTAGCTTTGGAGCTGCTAGAGTTGAGCCCACAGTTCCCCGTATTCAACTGGAAGCCCAGCCCTTGGTTCTCTTTCCAGATTCCACGTGAGATACCGCTGGTTCCTCATTTGAGGTCCACTGGTTCAATCCTTTCCCAGTCCCAGGCTCCACTGGGAAATAGGGAATTTTTGGCAGTGGGCACAGGGCCTTTATCTTGGCCAGCCTGCAATAATTGGTCACTGCTGGAGGGTTAAGTTTGTTTTTGTCTTGTTTTGTATAGATAAAATCCAGCTAAAAAAGATGAGATATTTAATTTCTAAAGAGTCACCTTGTGGCAAGTATACTTGCTTATTTTGTGTCTAAGAATGCTAATCCCGGAAGCCATAAATCTCTACAAAAATGGCCAAATCTTATTCAAAACAACCTGGAATTATAATGGGCATCAGAAGGAATGTTCCAATTAGATAAGATCACATGAGGAGTACATTTGTTTGTTTGTTTGTCTATCATTTATTTATTTATTGGTCTTGCCTGCATCATGCAAAAGTCCATACCACACAGAAACCTGAACCACTACAGTGACAATGCTGGATCCTTAACCTGCTGAGCCACATGGGAACTCCAAGAAGTGCATTTAAAAGTGATAATTCCCAAATTAAACAGAATGGGATATCTATTAACTGGTATACAGAAGATTTCAAAACCTTCACAATCCAAAATAGCTTTATTAAAAAATTTGTTACCTTTCTCTCCTCTTGTTGTGCTTCTGTTAAGAAACTTTGATCCAAAGTTTGCATTTTGAAGAGTTGTTTTCAGGTCCTAGAGAAGATGGGGTGGGAAATCTTTATCATAGAGGCACAGGAGTTCCCATCATGGCCCAGCGGAAACAAATCCGACTAGGAACCGTGAGGTTGCGGGTTTGATCCCTGGCTTCACTCAGTGGGTTAAGGATCCTGCGATGCTGTGGCTGTGATGTAGGCCAGCAGTTGTAGCTCTGATTAGACCCCTAGCCTGAGAACCTCCATATGCCGCAGGTGTGGCCGTAAAAAGCAAAAAAAAAAAAAAAAAGGCATGGAGAAAGCACCCAAGTTTTCTCCTAGAAGTTTTGGGTGTATTTCCCTATTATCAGAGGTATAGGGTAATTATTAAATTTCCTTCTTTTTTCCTTGGTTTTTTGTTTGTTTGTTTTTTAGGGCCGCACTTGGAGTATATGGTAGTTCCCAGGATGGGGTCGAATCAGAGCTACAGCTGCTGGCCTGGCCTACACCGCAGCCACAGCAACGCCAGATCCAAGCCACGTCTATGACCTATACCACAGCTCTTGGCAACACCAGATCCTTAACCCACTGAGTGAAGCCAGGGATCGAACCCACAACCTCATGGTTACTAGTTGGATTCATTTCCTCTGCACCACGACGGGAACTGCCCCTTCTTTTCTTTTCTTTCCTTTTTTTTGTCTTTTTCTAGGGCCACTTCCTGCAGCATATAGAGGTTCCCAAGCTAGGGGTCTATCGGAGCTGTAGCCGCCAGCCGGATCCTTAATCCACTGAGCGAGGCCAGGGATCAAACCCACAACCTCATGGTTACTGTTGGATTCGTTAACCACTGAACCAAAATAGGAACTCCTCCCCCTTCTTTTCTTAAGTGGAGGACAATTCTGTCTCCCACATCCCAATCTCTTAGAATACCTGCAAGCATTTTGAGATAAATAGGGGCGGTTTGGGGGTTGGTGAAGATTTCTAGAATTGCATTTCTGGTTTTGCAAAAATTTTTGAGCTAAAGATAGTTGCTTTCAAGTCCTCAAGGGTTGAAACTTAAATGACATCATAGTCTGATCCACGCACCCAGCTACGCTTTCCCCAATTTGCTTCTTTCCCTTTGGATACGTAGTTTTGTTTTCGCTTAGGGGAGAAGACTTTAAAAGTTTTCCTAGCAGGCTCTGAATATCAGCTTCTAATCTGGTCAGCTTTTGACTCACAGAGCTATTTAAAAAAAAAAAAAAAATCCTTTTAGGAGTTCCCCTCATGGCACAGCGGAAACAAATCTGACTAGGAACCATGAGGTTGCGGGTTCTATCCCTGGCCTCACTCAGTGGGTTAAGGATCGGTGTTGCCGTGAGCTGTGGTGTAGGTCAGAGGCTACAGCTCCACTTCGACCCCTAGCCTGGGAACCTCCATAGGCCGAGGGTGCAGCTCTAAAAAGCAAAAAAAAACAAAAACAAAAACATATATCTCAACAGATTTCAGTTCAGACAGACAGCACATATTTCCAGTATTTCAGTATTAAACTCCTTGGACCAAAGAGGCACGATCCAGAGTCACTCTCCAAGAGCAAATTAAAAAACCTTAAGCCTTGGAGTTCCTGTCGTGGCACAGTGGTTAACAAATCCAACTAGGAACCTTGAGGTTGTGGGTTTGGTCCCTGGCCTTGCTTAGTGGGTTGAGGATCCTGCGTTGCCGTGAGCTGTGGTGTAGGTCGAAGATGCGGCTCAGATCCCGTGTTGCTATGGCTCTGGCATAGGCTGGCGGCTACAGCTCTGATTAGCCCCCTAGCCTGGGAACCTCCATATGCCTCGGGAATGGCCCTAGAAAAGGCAAAAAGACCAAAAAAAACCCAAAAAACAAAAAAAAAACTTAAGCCTCTTCATAGACATCAGCAAAGGGCTTTAGCCATCTGAGCAGTTAAGCTTAGCTTAGTCCATCTACCAGAAAAACAGCACAGGTCCAACTTCTTTTATAACTAATGAGTTTTGCATTAATCTACCTGCCTCATGATTCAAATTTTAAAATTAAACCTTAAGTCTCTGCATCTCTCCGTTTGTCCACCTGTGTCTCTATATACATACGTTGTAGATATGTGGGATTTTTCTATACCTGGATGATATTGCCAAAATTAATTTGGTATAGAGATCTACTTAATTGGCTCGAAAATGAAGACGTGTTTATATGAATTAAGATATAATAGACACTTACCCAAATGCTTTTCAAGGTCAAACCATTTAGGATTAGTCATTTTATTTTTTTTAGGGCCGCATCCTCGGCATACAGAAGTTCCCAGGCGAAGGGTGGAAGCGGAGCTATAACTGCCGGCCTACACCACAGCCACAGCAACACCAGCTCTGAGCCGCATCTGCGACCTATACCACAGCTCCCGGCAACACCGGATCCTAACCCACTGAGTGAGGCCAGGGATTGAAACTGCATCCTCATGGGTGCTAGTCGTTTCTGTTTCCACTGAGCCACAATGGGTACTAGGAGTAATCTTTAATAAATAAGAGCTAGGTTAAGCTTGTTGGTTTAATTAAAACAGGTATGTCTTTAGAGTTACCAGTAATAAACAGACATACAACTTTCATTCTACCTGGGTTTACTAGTCAAATAAATTCATGTTATCTCTGTTACAAAATTTGTCAGCAAGAAAAATGATTGGGTATGATGCAATTTTCATAGTAATCTAAACATAATTTTTGAAAACAAGTAAAATTAAATGGATGTAAGTGAGGTAAAATTTTATAGGTAAAATGTTTAAATGGTTTTCCCAAATCTTCTTGGTAACCTGAAACTGTAAAGTTTTGCTTAATTAAATTAAATGATGGATGCTGATTGAACACCTAGATCATTCCAAAAAAAGATAAAATATTTTAACATTAACTACGGAACATGAGATCCCTTCGTGGCTCAGGGGTTAAGGAACCCAACTAGGATCCATGAGGACTCGGGTTCAGTCCTTGGCCTCGCTCAGTGGGTTAAGGATCTGTGGCTGCCATGAACTGTGGTGCAGGTTGAAGACGAGGCTCAGAGCCCGTGTTGCTGTGGCTGTGGTGTAGGATGGCAGCTGTAGCTCCCATTCAACCCCTAGCCTGGGAACTTCCGTATGCGAGGGTGCCGGCCCTAAAAAAAAAAAAAAAAATTACTGAACATAAGTTTCTCCACCTTTGGTTTCCTTTTTTAGAGAAACTAAAGATTTTGAGGTCTCTTAGTAAACATGATTGGTGTTGAGCTAAGAAATTTTCTATGTGAAAACACGTTTCCAGAAATTTTAAAAGGCATTCATACATTTGCCAATCTATAGAATTCTAATATAAAAGGCAGCTCAAAATTGTTTACATTTTAGGGGGGTGGGGGGGAATGTGTTTGGGCTGCGGGATGGAAATCCTATGAAATCAGATTGTTATGATCATTATACAACTACAGATGTGATAAATTCAAGTAATAAAAAAATTGTTTACATTTTAGTTGTCACTAGGCATTACAGGTTTATGAGGGTTAAAAAAAATCTAACACATGTGATTAAAGCTACTAGAAAAATAAGGGAAATATCTTCCCATGCAAAAAAAATAAGACATGTTTGCAGTAAAAGAAGATTTATGAAAAAGGAATCCTTGGAAAGAATTTTATGTGTGGTCAGAACTGGCAAGATTGGAATAAATTTATTTAAGTAAATGAGTTTTAATATGCAACTGAAAAAAAAAGAAGCACAACCTAAACGTCCAGAGTTATGATTTATTTGGTGGACAAAACAGGACTTAAGCCTAGGACACAGTGTCTCAGATGGCAAAGGGGTGTGAGGGGGTGCCAGGATATACAGGAGTTTTTGTAGCAAAGACCAGGTGGCCCAAACATCAAAAGATTACTGTTAAATAAAGAAAATCAGACATCTCAAGATACAGAATTTAGCACTTTTCTGTATATAAGAAGATGCAAGAGTCTGGGCTCACTGAAATCATTCCTTTGCTATGCACCTTGGCCATCTAGGCCCAGAAACCCGTGTTTGCCATCCTGAGTTCCCTCAGGGCTCACTCTCAGCCAGAGTGGCTGAGGGCTGCAGCATCCTTTGTTTATTGATACGGCAGGCAGCATTCTTAGTTCACAAATACCAAAAGTAAGCTGGTGCAAAATTAGAATTTGCTTTTCTATTTGTTGAATGAACAAAGCCACACCTGCAGCATAGGGAGGCTCCCAGGCCAGGGGTCCATTCAGAGCTGCTGGCCTGCATCACAGCTCACAGCAATGCCAGATCCTTAACCCACTGAGGGAGGCCAGGGATCGAACCTTTGTCCTCGTGGTTACTAGTCAGATTCATTTCCACTGAGGCACGATGGGAACTTCCTGGTCTGCTCTTGATAAGAGATCATAAAAGACTTCTTTTTTTTCACCTTAAATAATTTGCCTGAAAAACAAGGATTTTGTGTTTATCAAAACAGTTTCCTATATTCAGAACACTAATTCTTTTCTATTAAAAAAAACTAAGTCTTTTTGACAACTATTTGCCTTTAATATCTTCGGTTTTCACTTTGATTAAATGGATAACTAAGCAACTTTTTCACAGTGACCCATGATCTTATTTGACCAACCATTTTGAAACTTCTTTTATATTTTTGACAAACTTCTGAAAATAAATGAAGTCTAGCTTTAAAAATTTCCAGAGGGTCCCTGAAACATTTCCGAAAAAAATTGTTCTCTCTCCTTGGAGTTTCCATTGTGGCTCAGTGGGTTAAGAAACTGACGCAGTGCCCCTGAAGATGTGGGTTTGATCCCTGGCCTCTTTCAGTGCCTTAAGCATCCGGCGTTGCCTCAAGCTGTGACATAGGTTGCAGTTGTGGCTTGGATCTGGTCACAGCTCTGTCCGTAGCATAGGTTGGTAGCTGCAGTTCTGATTTGACCCCTAGCGTGGGAATTTCCATATGCCACATGTGTGGCCCTAAAAAGAAAACAAAATGTTCTCTCTCCTTATGAAAAGGGAAATGTGGGAGTTCCCATCGTGGCTCAGTGGGTAACGAATCCGACTAGGAACCATGAGGTTGTGGGTTCGGTCCCTGGCCTCGCTCAGTGGGTTAAGGATCTGGTGTTGCCATGAGCTTGGTAGAGGTTGCAGATGCGGCTTGGAGCCTGCGTTGCTGTGGCTGTGGTATAGGCCAGCGGCTACAGCTCCAATTGGACCCCTAGCCTGGGAACCTCCATATGCCAAAGGAGAGGCCCTAGAAAAGGCAAAAAGACAAAAAAAAAAAAAGGGAAATGTTAAACTAATTAGACTTACATGAGGAGCATTGTCAACTAAGAATTAATACTGAGCCTTCTTTTATGTTAGGGATATGTTCTAAGTGTTTCGGAAATTGTGCGGAATTCCTGGAAATCTGATATGTCCTGGTATAAAGTTATCAGTCATACTTCCACTTATTATCATAAAGTGTTTTATGTTAATGTAGTAACCAAATTTCCTTCTAAATTCCATTTAGATATTTAATAATGGACATTTTAAAGCATTTTGTGATTTACGGAGAGTTATTATTTTACTCTGGCCCTTTTACAAAAGCATTCCCCCCAAAGTGCTTTATTTTCAAGGAGAATTCATGGAAAATAAATTTGACAAGTACAGCTTACTGACAAGCTCATAAAACTGATTTTTGATATATACCTATAAACTGGGCTGGATCCTGAATTCCAGTTTTCTCAAACATCTGGCTATGAATTTCTAAACTAACATTTTTATTATTTTTTTTATTTTTATTTTTTGGCTTTTTATCTTTTTAGAGCCGAACCCATGCCATGTGGAGGTTCCCAGGCCAGGGGTTGAAATGGAGCTGTAGCTGCCAGCCTACACCTCAGCCACAGCAACGCTGGATCCAAGCTGCATCTTTGACCTACACCACAGCTCACGGCAATGCCAGATCCTTAACCCACTGAGTGAGGCCAGGGATCGAACCCGCAACCTCATCCTTCCTAGTCAGACTTGTTTCTGCTGTGCCATGCGGGAACTCCATAAACTAACATTTTTAGTCACTAGGAACAAAGACTGCCCTTGAGTCTCCTTGGAAGGGACAATACTAGGTCCTCTGCACTAGCAGATGACAGCCAGACTCCAGGGTCTTGAAATTCAGGTACGCATCTCACAGCCAAAAAAGGCTCTAGCTGACATTTGGTCCTGTCCAAATGCTGGAGACCTCCCCATCAAATTATCTAGGAAGGGAAGCAGCTGACATCAAATTGACAGCTGCTACCCAAGACGCTGGAGCAAGACTTCATACTTAACCTAAACATAAAACCATTCCTCCTTCTTTTCTTTCCTTTACTCTGGCTTTGGCCTGAAGATTGCTGGATTTGTCACCAAAAACTCCAGTCTCCTCAAGATCCTTAAAAACAACAACAACGACGACAACAAAAAACCCTGATCTGTTTCCCTGTCTCTGGAGAACTTGAGGAACTTAGCATCCAGGCTGCATGCAGAGAAAAGGACACAAGGCCAGAACAACCAGAGTAAAACTGCCCGCGTGATCTACAGACCCTTAAACATTTACTGGCCGCTGTGGCTGTTGTATTTACAGTCCTGAGCCATAGAGTCATGTGGAAATTACCAGAAGGCATTCATGATTCGAAATTAGTTCCTGAAGTTCCCATCATGAAGCAGCGGAAACACATCCGGCTAGGAACCATGAGGTTGTGTGTTTGATCCCTGGCCTCCCTCAGCTCAGTGTTGCTGTGAGCTGTGGTGTAGGTCGCAGACACGGCTCAGATCTGGCGTTGCTGGGGCTGTGGTGTAGGCTGGCAGCTACAGCTCTGATTAGACCCCTAGTCTGGGAACCTCCATGTGCCACGGGTGCAACCCTAAAAAGACAAAAAAAAAGAAGACCAAAAAAACCCCCAAATTAGTTCCCTTTATCAGATCCATCCTTCCTTGGTTAGTAAACATATGAGAATAGGATCAGAAATCTCTCCTTGACTCCTGAAGATATTGACGAATCCATTGCTAAGACAAGGGCTGCACCTTAAAAATCCTTATACTCTTGGCCAAAGTTGTTCTTTTTTTTTTTGTCTTTTTGCCATTTCTTGGGCTGCTCCCTCAGCACATGGAGCTTCCCAGGCTAGCGGTCGAATCGGAGAGTAGCCACAGGCCTACGCCAGAGCCACAGCAACGCGGGATCCGAGCCGCGTCTGCAACCTACACCGCAGCTCACGGCAACGCTGCATCGTTAACCCACTGAGCAAGGGCAGGGACCGAACCCGCAACCTCATGGTTCCTAGTCGGATTTGTTAACCACTGCGCCACGATGGGAACTCCCAAAGTTGTTCTTGATACTAGGATAGCTTGATGATCTTTCAGTTGAGCAAGGAGGTGTCTGTGGTGTGACCAACACCACTTGTTGCACTTGGATTAATTCTTCTGGGGAGGTTGAAACTCAGTGACATAAGAGCATTGAGCAAGACTCTTGGCTTTAAAAAGTGACTCCTTCACCAGGGTCTTTTTTTGACTTATGTGATTCTGAATGGTTTAAGTCTCAGGGACCACGGTTTTGAAATACACTCTGGACTTTGGAAATGATCTTGCTTTTAATAATCATAATAATCTCCCTGTGTGTTGTATTCTTGCAACAGCTTAAAATGCAAGTTCATAGACGCTAACCATCAAGCAAATGATCTTCCTAAAACTAAAATATCAATATCAAAAAAAGCAAGAATGAAGAGAACGACCAACTTAAAGGTTTCGACACTGAACCCTCCTACACTGTTGGTAGAAATGTCAGTGCAGCTACTAGGGAGAAGAGTTTGGAGGGTCCTCAAAAAACTAAAAATAGAGTTACTATATGATTCAGCAATCCTGCTCCAGGGCATACATCTGGACAAAAATATAATTCAAAAAGATGCAGGCACCCCAGTGTTCTTGGCAGCACTATTTACAATAGCCAAGACATGGAAACAACCTAAATATCCACCCAAAGATGAATGGATAAACATGATGTGGTATATCTACATGATGGAATATTACTCAGCCATAAAAAGAATGAAATAATGCCATTAGCAGCAGCATGGATGGACCTAGGTTTGATCATACTCAGTGAAGTAAGAAAGAGAAAGACAAATACCATGTGATACTATTTATGTGCTGAATCTAAAATATAACACAAATGAAAGTATCTATTAAAAAGAAATAGACAACTCAGAGAGAACAGACTTGTGGTAGCCAAGGTAGAGGTGGGGGGTGGGGGAGGGAGGGATTGGGGTGATGGACCTGTCCCCTTCTGGTTGGTCAGGGCAGGGCTCACATTCTTCTCCGTTAGCTAATTTGAAACAAATTGTTACTGGGAGAGAAGGGAAGGGGGTGGGGGCTCAGAGGAAGGTGTTTTAGCCGAAACCGAAGCAAAATGGAGTCACCAAGATTTCCTTTGATCAAAAAGGCATTGTGTTACTTTCCACATCAGCCTTCTTGTTCCAGCCAGTGTGAAGTCTCAGCATCCTCCACCTGGGTTCGTGGGGGCCTTAGTTCCTGCAGAAAAGCTCAAAGACATGGATCACATGGTTACATCTATCCCTTGAGGAGAAACTAGGTCTCTGCTGAATTGTTTCTTTACTGTTTTTCCTTTGTTTCTGCATCCACTCATGTCTCTCATTAGTAGCTGCTTGAATCTGCTCCTTGGAACTCAGAGAAGGTCTAGGGGATTAAAGCCTTTTTCTATAAACAAGAAACAGAGGACCTGGAGGGGCTTTTGCAGTCAGGAGGGCCCCTAGGGTCTGGCTTGGCTTCAGTGGGAAAAGCGGTCCAAAGTCACAGGGCCTCCGGAGGCCTGAGGCTAAACACATCATAGCTCCTGAGGCCTGGGCGCTGCCTGTGGGATTCCTCCGGGGATTTGCTGACAAACCTTTTAATCTGCTCTCGAGGCAGAGCTCTCCGGAGGCTCTGAGTCAGAGAGCCAAATCATGCAAGCTCCTTAGCAGTGGGTCTGACAGAAGGCATTCGAAAGCCTCTTCATCAGCCCGACTCTCTGCTTTTCCAGGTGAGAGGCTTCTGAATTTCCAGTGTTCGTGGGGAAAAAAAAAATCATTTGTTCAGCCTCCCATTGACTAACCCCTTGTGGAGCACTGTGCACCTTGCCCTGTAGAAAATGTCCCAATAAAATGTAGAAAGGAGAGACCCCAGCCATGATGACTAAGCAAAGTCTAGCCAACTGCCCCAACCAGTCCTCCCCCATGCATCTGCCTCTGTAAATTTGTTTCCGCATCTACTACCTTGCCTGACGTCACTCCAGTCCAACTAGCCAAGCTTGGACCCAGAAGACGTAGCCCGTAAAAGCCTTGGGAAACCCTTCTTCCAGGCTCAGACTCTGGAGAGCGATCTCGCCTGAGCCCGCTGGTGTCATAAACCTGAGTTCTCCAACTCTCCGAGTGCTCGCTTGGTTTCTCGCCGGGTAAAAGAGCTGATCCACTACGGCCACAGAGCTGCTGGAGCTGGTACGCTACAGCCACGGGGCTGTCGCCAGAGCAGATACGCTGCAGCACAGGGCTGCTGGGTATCTGCTGTAACAGCCCTACACTAGCCACTAGAGACAAGAGCGCCCTTTCTCTATCACTTGTTCAAAGGACATTTCCTGAGTGCCTACTATGTGCTGCATAGTGTGTATGGGAGGAAAATTTAATTTTCCTTCTACACTTGTGAACTCTTGCCTGAGATCTCCTGTAAAAAAGAAGGATTTTTTTTTTTTGACTTTTTGTTGTTGTTAGGGCCACACCTATGACATATGGAATTTCCCAGGCGAATTGGAGCTACAGCTGCTGGCCACAGCCACAGCCACAGCCACTCAGGATCCAAGCCTCATCTTTGACCTACATCACAGCTCACAACAACGCCGGATCCCCGACCCACTGAGTGAGGCCAGGGATCGGACCCACATCCTCGTGGATACTAGTCGGATTCATTCCTGCTGTGCCGCAACGTCCTAATGAGGACTGATTAATAGAAGAAAAATAAACAGATGTTATTTATTAACATGTATACTTCCCATGTACAGGGGAGATACCCAGGGAAAAAGAAGGAGCTTCCCAAGGTGGCCTAAACAATCATTGTCATTTTTTAATTCATCGTTTTCATTTTTTAATTCATCGTTTTCAGTGAAAGACAAAGGGGAGGGGGCCGTTCTGGGAGGTGACCAGGAAAAACACAAGAGTCGGGTTTGTCATGCAGATTGAAGTCAACCCTTCTCCACTGATAAACCTTTCTAGAGATTTAGAGTCAGGCTTCCTTGCCTGGTACAGAGCAGTGGGACAGGCTTACAAATGGAGATTTCCTACAGGGATAGGAATGTCCCTTACAATAAGGGTGACTGCCCTACTCTGTCTTCAGAGCTCCTGTATTTGCTGTTCCTCAAAATACCCCTTATACCAAAGAGGCATGTTTTGGGGAGGCATATTCTGTGACCCTTCCAGTGTTAAGACCCAGAGGACGCAAGGATGAAATTCCTCATCCTTGATTCCATAGTTCCAATTGCAGAGAGCAAGAAATACAACAAGCACAGAAAAATTACTCCTTCCACCTGCCTCTGCAGAGCCTTCCTTCACAGAGGGCTAGTCATGCTGGAAAGATGTTACCGGAATCTGGGTTCTTGTTCATGGAACAGAAGAATGAACTTCGAGAACACGCAGGCAACAAGCAAGCAAAGTCTTTATGACAGGAAAGCAAATAGCTCCCAGGACAGCTGGGGTTGTGGGGCGGGGGGGGGAAGAGCCCCCCTCTCTATTGTCCAATAGGGGTTTTTATCCCTTAACAATGGGGGTTAGCAACATGGGGTCCAGAAAGATGTGGTCTTCTTCCATTGGCCTTGCTCAATTACTTACATCAGTCTTTGTCCAGTAGGGATCTCAGGGGTGGAAATGCCCCAGAAGTCTCATGGTTTCTTGCCCTTATCTTCCTGTAAACTGAGTCACAGGGGGTTAGAGATTAATGTCCATCCGGGTGTAGGTCCACTCCCTATAGTAAACAAGGCCTGTGGGGATGTTACTCCCTGGAGCCCTTAAGCCACAAGTGTTCATCAGTGACCATATCAGAGAGTGCATCGAAGCCCATGCTCCTACACTGACCACCTGAATTATTATTTGGCCTGGCTGGGACCCTGAGAAAAGGAGAAACATTTTAAGCTACGAGCAGTCTGGAGGAATTCCAGGCTTCCCAGTGTTGGGGGCATGGCTCGGATCATCAGTGTCGAAAAATAAGACACGTGAACACGGGGAGATCTCAACAAAGCTCTTTACTTCTGCAGAAGGGCGTAGGTGCCCAAAAAGTGAGCAAAGAAGAAAAGACCCTCCTTGTGTATCCCCAGCGCAGGTGATGTCCCTGTCCCCTTCCCAGGGGTCAGGTCAGGGCCCACATTCTTCTCAGTTGGCTAATTTGAAACAAATTGTTACTGGGGGGGGGGGGGTGTTGCAGGAAGGTGTTTCAGCCAAAACTGGAGCGAAATGGAGTCACCAAGATTTCCTTTGATCGAAAAGACATTATGTTACTTTCCACACCAGTAAGGGGAAGGGGAAGTTTGGGAGAGGGAAATGGACCTTCCGCAAGATCTTTGCAAGCCAGACCACAAAGGTGATACCTAAATGCTGATGCATCCCTCCATTTGATGAGTGTGTACCGAGAGCCTACTAGGGGCTAGGCGTGGTACCTCACTTATGCACAAGTCTTACTTCTGTCTTCTCTTCATTTCAGACAGAGGGAGGGTCCCCATACTGGAAATCTATAGGCACATCCCAGCATTGTAAACATTGGCTCCTTTTGTGGGTGCCTAAGAAGTACATTGGAGGCCCTTTTAAAAAGTAAACATCTTCCTCTCTGGAGAACATTATTCATTCAAGAGCATCTTAGAGGAACCTCTCCCTGTCAGGGTTGTCAGTGCAAAGTGGAACATTTTACCCCTTCGCCTTCCGAGCCTCTCCTTCGGCTGGTCTGATAACTGAATTGACAGAAGACAGATTAACAGGAGAAAAACAAATTTAATTTTGTACAGACAAGAGCCCCATAGAAATATGACTCGAACAAATGACCAAAGCAAGAAGCTTGTGTACCTTCTAGACAAAAAAAAAAAAAATATATATATATATATATATATATATATATATATATAAAACCACAATAAATTGGTGAAGAATTCTCATGACAAAGAGATTTGGGCTTGGGGTAGCAAATTGGTGGATATGTAAGAAGTTTCGTTTATACAACCTTCTCAGCCCTAAATTGCCCGTCTCCAGTGATAAGGATGCCTCCTACCCTCCTGGTGTTGGTGGAGGGTAGGGGGTCCCTTTCACATGAAGGTTTATCTCCAGCTTTCAGGGAACAAAGGAAGGTCAGAGGGATACCGGAATCTGGGTTCTTGTTCACGGCAGTGGAAGAATGAACTCCAGGAACACACGGGCAGCAAGCAAGCAAAGTCTTTATTGAAGGAAAGCAAATAGCTCCCAGGGCTGCTGGGAGGGGGGAGAAGCGCCCCATTCTTTATTGTCCTATAGGGGTTTTTATTCCTTAAAGATGGGGGGGGGGACCAATGTGGGGTCCAGAAAAATGTGGTCTTCTCCCATTGGCCTTGCTCAATTACCGACATTAGTCCTTGTCCAATAGGGGTTTTAGGGTTGGAAATGTCCCGTAAGTTTTAGGGTTTCTTTGTCTTTTTCTTTCCTTAAATTAAGTCACCATTCCTCTCATTCCTTTTTTATCAGTTGAGGAGTGGGCTAGAGATTCGCATTTCCCACAGTAAACAAAGCCGGTGGGGAATGCGCATTTCCTATAATAAAACAAGGCCTGTGGAGGTTTTACTCCCTGAGCCCTTCAGCCACAAAGGTTAATCAATATCCATATCAAAGAATGTATCCGAGCCCAAGTTCCTACATTGACCACCAGAGTTAATATTCTGCCTCAAGAGGGTCCTTCTATACTGGCTGTTTCTCAAATACCTTTAATTCAAAATAACCGATAAGCTAAAATGTCATATTTTGGGGTGGCATACTCGGCTCCCCTTCCTGAGTTTGGGGAAAGTCACTCTCTCTCTCTCATCAAAAGCCAGATGGTGCTACCTGGTCACCTGCTGTTTGTCTTTACAGCTTTTGGATAAAAAAGCCCCAATCCAACGCAGCCTCCACTTTAAACGAGTGAGACATGCCAACCAAAGAGTGTCACTGAAACCAAGAATGTCACTGGGTACAAAGCATATACTTTGCTGTACATCTCAAACAAGCACCATGTTATCCATCAACTATACTTCAACTTAAAAAATAAGTTAATGAATGAAATGAAAGTAAATAAATTTTTAAAAATCCTACCATAAAAATTGAAGGAAAAGAAAAAAGTATTAGGTTTTCTTCCCATTTCCGGTACTGAACTTCCAAAACCTTTGGAGTTTCCAAAGTGCATAGACAGGTAAAGGTGTCTTTTGTTATGTTAATGAAGGAACTTTTGGAAAGCCCTTTGGTAACCTAGTGATGGGGGCTGGTTGCCAGGGGAACCAACCCTATACTGGGAGGCTCCAACATTCAGGTCCACCCCCTGACCTCCAGGGGAAGGGAGAGGAGCTGGAGTTGGAATCACCACCCATGGCCTATGGTTGGATCACCTATGGCCTGTGTAGTAAAGCCTCTCTTAAAACCCGAAAGCAGGTCTGAGAGTTTCCGGGTTGGTGAACAAATGGAGACTTGGAGAGAATGGCAGGCTCTGAGAGGACATGGGACCTCCGAAGTCTATACCTTGACTTAAGCATCACTTCCATCCGACTGTTCTGAGTTATATTCTTTTACAGTAAATTGATGATCTGAAGCTCAGCAGGGCTCCATAGGCTCCTGCACACACAAGCCTTTCTGTGTCCTGCCTCTCTTGTTTTTAGGGAATAGACTTCAGCCTCCGTGACCTTCCCTGAGTTCCAAAGGGCAAGTTCAAATAGCTGCTCATCAGGGAAGGGAGGGGATGCAGACACTGGAGAGGAGCCCAAGAAACAATAGTGCAGTTTGGGGGCAGGTCCTGGTCCCTCCTTAAGGAATATAGGTAACAGTATTTTTGAGCTCTTCTACAGAACTAAACCCCCCAGAAATGGAAGATGTTAATGAAGCATCCTTTAATCCCGAAAGAAGACCACCAGACCCGTGAACACCAGCTTTGAAAACAATGCAAGCTTGCCTCTGCCCTGATCCTTATCTGCAGCCCTATTTTTCACTCCCAAAGCTATAAAACCACCTCCCAATCTCTCCTAGGAGGGGGACACAGTCTTTGGGGCATTAATCTACTGTGGCCCTCCTTTGCCTGGCAAAGCAATAAAGCTTTTTTTTTTTTTTCTCCTCTGCCCCAAACTCTGTCTCTGCATTCCTATTCTACACTGGTGAACAGAGGATGAGTTCTGGCAACAGATCTAGTAAGTAAACTGCTTCTCTGAGTTCTGGGATCCTCTCTAGCATATGAATCAAACCCAAAAAGGGGGTCATTATGAAACTTAGCAGGACCCTGCAGAGCCCTCCCAAGTACAAAAGTCCCTCGGCATCCCAGGTTCTTGTTTGTAGAAAAAGGTTTCAGTCCTTGAGGCCTCCGCTGAGCTCGAAAGTGCAGACCTGGGTAGGTGCTAATTAGGCAAGTGAGGGAATACAGAAATGAAGAAAAATAATTAAGAAACGAGAGTTCAGCAGTAAAACAGAATCCTAGTTCCTCTCAAGGGAAATACTTAACAATCTGATGCATGCAGTGGAGATCTTCTGCAAGAACGAATGCCCCCCCTGGGGGGGGGGCAGAGCAAGACCCTATGGCCCTGCCCCCGACCCCCTGCTCCCTAATGACCAGACTATAGCCATGACAAAAGCTCCTGTAATTCCAAGAACTGGCCTCAAGAAAATGAGAAAAAAAACTAACTTGGGAATTGAAGGTTACCTGTACTTGTAAAACAATCAAGATGACATTGATCGGACCACAGCAGGACCAGATTCAAGATGACTGTCAGAGCTGACTGTGATCTTTCTGCATGTAGCCCCCTCTCTCTGCCTGGGAAGGGTCTTGCCCACTGATTATCAGTGGAGGAAGTTGGCCCTTTGAATAGAAGTCTGCTTTTCCTCCAGGTTGCTAGCATCCAAAATAAAGCAAACTTTCCTTTCCACCAACCTTGCCCCTTTATGGGCTTTAATGCAGCAAGTAGGCAGAGTAACACCTTTGTCAATACACATGGAAGACAATGATTACATGTCAAACACAAGCATGTAGACCCTAGACCAGTTGGAACCAGAAGGTTGATGATCCTAAAACGTCACCCTATTACCTCACCACCCACCAATGAGAAGAAAGCCATGCATCCTGCAAGTCTCAGCCCAAATGTTGTCTTTAGAAGCCCTTCCTAGGAAGCCACTGGGGAGTTCGTGTCTTTGGAGAATTGGCTGCCCATTCTCCTTGCTTGGCCCTACAATAAAAGCTGTACTTTTCTTTGCCTCAACCCAGTGTAAGTATATTGGCTTTGCTGTGCGGCAGACAGGTGGCGCAAGTTCAGTTTGGTAACAGATCCTCTGATGTATATCCAGTTGACTGTGAGCACAGGTGATAACCTGCATTTGCATTTGGTGTATGAAGTTGGCGGGGGGGGGGGTTGTAGAAGAGAATAGTTACCCTGTGGGATCAATGCTATCTTCAGTGTCAGTATTAAATTGAATTGCAGGACACCCAGCTGGTGGTAGGGACTTGCCTATAGAGATGGATGCAGGGGGAGCCCACACAATGGAATTGGGTGCAGAATCCTAAAATTGAATCTTTTTTTTTTTTTTGACTCAGTTCTTGTCCAGCCCTACCACATAGTAGGGCTTAATAAATGTTTGCTGAAAGATAAAATACAGCATCTCACTATTGCATGACTAGGCATAGAGTCAAAGCACAGTATTGAACAGAGGTCAGAAAAGGAGCAGACAGAGTGTTAGCGTGCCTGGGGATCCTCCCATCTGTCAACAAGTGTTCCTTGCTTACTCTGGGCTTTGTGCTGGGATTCTTTTTTCTTTTTATGATATAATTTTTAAATAAAAAGTCAGATAATCATATAATACCCCCCATGTATCCATCATCAGCTGAATAATTATCTACATTTTTCTCATCTAAATTCATTCACCCCTCCTCTTCCCTCTCTTTTCTTTTCCCCAAATATTTTAAAGCAAATTCTCGATATCATATTATTTCACTTAAAAATACTTGTTTGTATTGCCAACGTATAAGGCTTTTAAAAAATATATAACCACAAAATTCATTAGCAGGTCAAACAAAAGTAATTCCTTAGTGTCCATCAGTACCGGCCAAAGTCCAAATTTCTCCAACTTTCTCACTTTTGTTCTAATCAGGATCCAAATATGGCCCATGTATTGGATTTGGTTATGTCTCTTAAACCTCTTTAATCTGTAATAGTCCCTTTCTCCCTTTTTCCCTCTGGAAAAATCAGGCTGTTTGTCCTGTAGAATTTCCTCCTTCCTTGTAATGTCCTTTAATGGGTTCCTCTAACCTTTGGATTTGCTGTAAGTCAGAAACTCAGTCTAGACACTTGATTAGATTCACACTGAGTGATTTTAG
This sequence comes from Phacochoerus africanus, assembly GCF_016906955.1. NCBI lineage: Eukaryota > Metazoa > Chordata > Mammalia > Artiodactyla > Suidae > Phacochoerus > Phacochoerus africanus. The sequence goes on from NC_062552.1 coordinate 119,929,232, forward strand.
CAGGAAGCATTCATAGGTGGCCCTGGGTATTTCCTCTTCCATCACACACTAGGAATGAATAAAATCTGTCGTCCTACAATGAGTGGGGTTATATCTTCCCATATAAAATTCCTCATTAACCTTCCACCTGATTTAGTGTGGTTCTCAACTAGGTCATGAGAGGTTACAACAGTCCAACTGACTTTTAAAAGACAGGATTCCTCTGAGCTCAGCCCCACTGCCTCATTTTATATATAAAGTGAGACACTGGTGGCTACAACTGAATACAGCCTGAAGGTATATTTTGTTTAAACTTAATGGTGTTTTTAAAGAAAATTTTTTAGGAGTTCCCATCATAACTCAGTGGAAACAAAACCAACTAGGAACCATGAAGATGCAGCTTGGATCCCTGGCCTCGCTCAGTGGGTTAAGGATCCAGTGTTCCCGTGAGCTGTGGTGTAGATGACAGAGGCGGCTCGGATCTGGCGTTGCTGTGGCTGTGGTGTAGGCCAGGAGCTGTAGCTCCAGTTCTACCCCTAGCCAGAGAAACTCCATATTCCACAGGTGCAGCCCTAAAAAGCAAAATAACAACAAAAAAATTTTTTATTATACTTGATTTACAATGTTCTGTCAACTTCTGCTGAACAGTAAAGCAGCTTCATTATACATATATACACTTTATTTTTCTCATATTATCTCCTATCATGTTCCATCTCAAGTGACTGGTATTTTTCCCTGTGCTATACAGCAGGACCTCATTGCCTGTCCATTCTAAAGTCCTAGTTGGCATCTACTAACCCCAAACTCCCAGTTCATCCCACTTCCTCCCCCTCCCCCTTGGCAACCACAAGTCTGTTCTCTATATCCATGAATATTTTCTGTTCTGTAGACACGTTCGTTTGTGCTGTATTTTAAGATTCCACATATAAGTGATATCATATGATACTTGTCTTTTTCTTTCTGACTTACTTCACTTAGTATGAGAATCTCTGATTGCATCCATGTTGCTACAAATAGCATTATTTTGTTCTTTTTATAGCTGAGTAATATTCCATTGTGTATAAGTACCACTTTTCTTAATCCATTCATCTGTGATGGACATTTAGGTTGTTTCCATGAGTTGGCTATTGTGAATAGTGCTGCAATGAACATAGGGGTGCATGTATCTTTTTGAATGAAAGTTTTGTCCAGATAGATGTCCAGGAGTGGGATTTCGGGATCATATGGTAATTCTATGTTTATTTTTCTGAGGTATATCTCCATACAGTTTTCCATAGTGGTTGTACCAATTTATATTCCCACCAACAGCGTAGGAGGATTCCCTTTCCACCACACCATCTCCAGCATTCGTTATTTGTAAACTTATTGATAAGCATTCTGACCAGCATGAGGTGGTACCTCATTGTAGTTTTGATTTGCCTTTCTCTAATAATTAATGATATTGAGTATTTTTTCACTTGCCTGTTGGCCATCTGTATGTTTTCTTTGGAGAAATATCTATTTAGGTCTTCTGCCTATTTTTCACTTGGGTTGTGGTTTTGTTTTTTGGGTTTTTTTTGTTCTTGAGTTATACAAGTTGTTTGCATATTTTGGAGAACTTAACAGTGTTTTTTAAACAGTTGAGCCAATATTTTAAGGTGGGATATTGTGCATACTAAAAACATGTTATTTCCTTCACCTTTTGAAAAATCAGGGATCCAGCAATGCTGGGTGAGCCCTTCCACGGGGTGGCTAGGGGTCGAATTGGAGCTACAGCTTCTGGCCTACACCACAGTCACAGCAACACCAGATCCGAGTCACTTCTGCCACCTACACCATAGCTCATTGCAACGCCAGATCCTTAACCCACTGAGCGAGGCCAGGGATTGAACCCACATGCTCATGGATACTAGTCAGGTTTGTTACTGCTGAGCCATGACAGGAACTTCTGAATATATATATTTTATATATATAAATACATATATAAAACAGAATCACTTTGCTGTACACCTAAAACTAACACACTATAAATAAATTATATTAACTATATATATATATATATGTGTGTCTTTTTTTCTTTTCTAGGGCTGCACCCATGGCACATGGAGCTTCCCAGACTAGGGGGTCTAATCAGAGCTGTAGCCACCAGCCTACGCCACAGCCACAGCAACGCCAGATCCGAGCTGCATCTGCGACTTACACCACAGCTCAAGGCAACGCCAGATCCTTAACCCACTGAGCAAGGCCAGGGATTGAACTGGCAACCTCATAGTTCCTAGTTGGATTCGGTAACCACTGTGCCACGACGGGAACTCCATATATTAACTATATTTTTATAACTATAAAGTGTATCTATGTTAAAAGAATATGACTTGAGGTGTTATTGAGTTACTACCAGTCAAGTTCATTCATTAATCTCTGGGCCATTGAATTTGCACCTGCTGTTTACCTTCTCTCTCAGTAAGACCATCCATTCCCATGACCTCAGCTGCCATCTTGTTATGGATTGGATTGTGTTCTCCCAAAGTTCATGTTGAAGCCTAAACCCCCAGTGCAGAATTTGACGATATTTGGAGGTAGGACCACCAAAGAGGTGATTACCCTAAAATGAGGTAATCTGTGTGGGTCCTAATTTAATATGACTCATGTCCTTACAAGAAGAGGAGATCAGGACACAGACACCAAGGGCCTATGTGCAGAGAGATGACCATGTGAAGAAGCAGCACGACGGTGGCCATCTGCCAGCCAATGGAAACCACTGGCCTCAGAGGAAACCAACCCTGCTGGTCTTAGACTCCCAAACTCCAGAACTCTGAGCTAATACATTTCTGTTGCTTAAGTCACCTAGTCTGTAGTATTTTGTTATGTTAGCCTTAGAAAACTAATACGCATCTCTATGCTAAAGATCTCAAATCGATGTACTAATTTCATATGACTGCCCTAAGCCCGGAACTAGAATATCCAACAGTCTGCATTGTAGCTACAAGCAAAAATCTCACAGATTTACGCAAAGGTGCAGGGGCAGGAATTGGCCATAATGGGAGAATACAGGTGTAGTCAGATTAGAGGGTAAAGAGAAAGAAGTCTGGACAACTAGGTTGCAGTTAAACTCTGAAATACTTAGAAGCAGTAGGTTTTCTGGAGGCCACCAAAGATTTTTCAACAAAGCACCATTAGGGGAAGTTTAATTGTGTAACTCTTAACCTTCCCATATTAGGAGCTGTTCACATTGTTTAATGGAATGTTTTGTTGCTGTATTTCAATCCTCAATCCCACCAACCAAACATAGCAGCCTGCAATAAACATTTGTTGGTTTCAGTTGACTCAATCATCCCACATGGAAACAAAAGGGCAGGGCTGACCTGAATTAGCATTTTGCCAGATTGTACTAACAAACACCACTTCCTGTGTTAACTACCTCAAGGGAAAAGGCCTGGGCTTGGGCCCAAGTCTTACCCAGGGGAAGAATGTGTTCTACCTGAGAAATAAAATATTACCTACATATCAGTAAACAAAGGAGGTCACAGTCATCAGCAGTTGCAGCCACCTCCAATGTTGAGTAGGTGAGCCCCCAGGGAACTCAGGAAGGAAACAAAGAATACCTGCCATCGAGTAGCCATCAGACTGCAGCTACAGTGAGCCCTGAGGAAACTCAGGATGTTAAAACACAGGATACTGGCCCCAGATGGCTAAGGAACATCAAAGGAATAATTTCAGTGAGGCCAGACCTTTGTGTCTTCCCTGTGGGACCTCAAGGCCTCTTCAAGGAGATAGAACTCAAAGCCTCTGTCCAAGACAAGAATTACCAGACCCTTACCATCACCCCCCACCTTAACTAACCTGTCCCACTACTTCCTGCCCCTACTAGGAAAGGTACATGGCCTGTTCTTCTCCCAGCCCCTATAGGGGCATTATACACCCCAACCAACCAGCAAGTGTATCTGTAAGACCCCTCTTTCCCCAAACAATCAGCAGATCAGTGGCTATATCCTGAGACCTCTCTTCTCCCTGGGCTATATAAAGAGACATGAAAACTGGGAGACACGTTTCTACCATATTTTCTGAGCCTCTTTGCTTCTATTTTCTATGCTGAAGGCTCCATCTTGTCCTGCTTTACTTTACCCCGTATTCCTGCTTGAAAAAGAGTCACGCTGCTGGCAAATGACTTAAGCTTAAGAACAAAGACCTAAAGGCATAAATTATTCATGTGGTCAGCTGAATGAGGACAGAATGCGTTGGTCTAGGCATGCTGGACCTGTGCAGATTGGCACGCTGTTTGCACAGCATGATATGTCCTCTTAAGAATAAGAGAAAGAGGAACTTCATGGCCCCAAGTGGTATATGAGTGGTTGTTAGCAGAATACGCATCAGCAAGGAGAACCAAGGTGCAAAGCTAGGCACGCTGGGTTGCTGCAGATAGGCATGCCATTTTCAGAAGCACAATGATGATTCTCTAGATGCTATGCATAGGTAGTTGCCAAGCTTCCTCAATGCTAATGATTGTTAAATGCCTAAAGGTCAAAATAAAAGCTTAACCATCTACCATCTATGGGACTTTTAAAATAATAATAATAAAAAAAACTATATCCTGCACCTATAGCCCCCTCATCACTAAAGAGCACAATAAAAGCAGTGTGGTTTCTTGAGGCAGGGCTCTTGGTCCCTGAGACCTTGAGTGCCCCAGTTCCCACCTTTAATTAAGATAAATGTCTCTGTGTCTTGTTTTATGTTAACTTTTATCTTAAGTTCCACAGCACCCATTCTTCAGCCCTCACCTACTAAGCTGGTCTAGGCAGAACACAAGTTCGGTGTCAGCTCTCCCTGATTATCATTAGGAAGTCATCCTGCTGTGCTAGCAGCTTCTCTTATCTCAAAAAATTTATCTTTATTTTCACCCTGCTATGAATCTGGAAAATTCTTTTTCCAGCCCTCACCTTGACATTCCCATACATAGAAAAGCACTCAACTTCTTAACTGATATATCCAGGGTTTTTTTTATCATAATATTTTGTTTCTACTACTTGCCCTTTGTTGCTAAACTTCTACATATCCTAGCTCCCTCCATCAGCTCCTCAGAGCAGTCTTCTCAAGTTTGCTTGAGATGCTGCCTCCTGGGCTTAAGTCCTCATTTTGCCCCAAATAAAACTTAACTCTCAACTTCTAGGTTGTGCATATATTTTTTTAGTTGACATACGTGTGTCAGGTTAGGCATTGGGCCCACTAGTGGAGATGAGAGAGTTCATGAATATCACTCACAAATGACTAGCGACGAGAGAAGAAAAGATATAAGAGCTACCCCAAAAGAGACATAATGAGACTCAAAAGAAAGGTAAGATCTTTGTGCACTAGAAGGAGAACAGAAATGCAAAGCACTGGTGAGAGTCAGTGTAACAGGGAAGAGAGTTAGAGCTAGACTCACAGATTAAAGCCAAGGCATGGGGTCAGGGGTGACCCCATGCCTTGGAGGAGAATGGGAGGGCTCATTTCTGAAAAGGGGTTGGGGGAAAAAAAGGCCCATTGCCTATGACTATAGCTTTATCAGAACTTTTGGAATTATGGAGTGTCAACTGGAAAAAATGAGCAATCTGAAAGTTGAGAGTTACGGTTTTATTTGGCAGATTTTCTAAGGACCTAAGCCTGGAAGACCACCTCTCAGACAGCTTTGAGAGACTTCTGGGAAGAGGAAAGGGAGCACCCAGGATATGTAGGAGTTTTCGCAACAAAAACCACGAAGTTGGACCATCAAAGGACTATTGTTAATTAATGAAAAAAACAGAAATCTCAAGTTAATGAATTTAGTGCTTTCTACATATAGGAAGATGTAAGAGTCTGAGCTCATTAAAATCAGTCTTTTGACAGGCACTTAAATATTTAGGGCCGTAAGCAGTGCTTTCCCATTCTGAGTCCCCTCAGGTTCACCACCATAGGGGCCAGCTAAAGTGGCTAACGGCTTCATGGCCACAACATCCTTCATTTGCTGATATGGCAGGCAGTATTCTCAGTCCACAGGAGGCAGGATGGTAGGGAGGACAAAGACACAGGGGCTGGGTGCATGCCCTCCTGCCCCCACTATTTCTGTAACTGGATTGTGGTGTCTTTGGTGTTAACAAGAAGCAAGGGCTCCATGGAGTTCCCGTCATGGCGCAGTGGAAACAAATTCGACTAGTAACCATGAGGTTGTGGGTTCAATCCCTGGCCTTGCTCAGTGGGTTAAGGATCCTGCATTGCCATGATCTGTGGTGTAGGTTGCAGATGCGGCTTGGATCCTGCATTTCTATGCCTGTGGTGTAGGCCGGCATCTATAGCTCCAATTAGACCCCTAGCCTGGGAACCTCCATGTTCCTGGGGTGTGGCCCTAAAAAGAAAAAAAAAAAAGAATCAGAGGCTCCAAAACCCAATATATGTCCAGGTTCTGCTTTATAACAGACTATAACATGGACTCTATGATGGTGCATGGAAACAACAGAAAAAATGCACATAGACAGGGAGAGTGGAAACAAAACTAGATGCAAAACCAAAAATGCCCTCAGACTTACTCTGAGTTTGCAAACACAGGATCAGAAACATGTGAAAAAAAATTAATACAATGCAAGAAAATCAACATGCTGAGCAAAAAAAAATTTCAATCTAGTTGGAAAAAAATTTATGAAATACCACATAGAGACTATAAAATTAATGTTTAAGAGGCCCAAAGAGTTAAAAGAATGCATTTCACCTGATAAGAGAGGATTATCAAAAACAGGTTAAAAATTAAACAAGGAGTTCCCGTCGTGGCGCAGTGGTTAACGAATCCGACTAGGAACCATGAGGTTGCGGGTTCGGTCCCTGCACTTGCTCAGTGGGTTAATGATCTGGCGTTGCCGTGAGCTGTGGTGTAGGTTACAGACGCGACTCGGATCCCGCCTTGCTGTGGCTCTGGCGTAGGCTTGGCAGCTACAGCTCCGATTCGAGCCCTAGCCTGGGAACCTCCATATGCCGCGGGAGCGGCCCAAAGAAATGGCAAAAAGCAAAAAAAAAAAAAAAAAAAAAAATTAAACAAGGTGGATGTGAAAATGAAAAATGAAATGTAGTGACTTCAGGATAAGAAAGCACAGGATACTGGCCCCTGGGAGCTGAGGTGCAGATCAAAAGAATGATTTCAGTGAGCCCCAAGCATTACATTTCCCATATAGAGAAAAGCACTAAATTCCTTACCTTGAGATGTCTGGTTTTCTTTACTTAACAGTAATCTAGGATTTCCCATTGTGGCTTAGTGGAAAGGAACACAGCTAGTATCCATAATGATGCAAGTTCAATCCCTGGCCTTGTTCAGTGGGTTGATGATCTGGCAATGCTGCAAACTGTGGTGTGGGTTGCAGATGAGGCTCGAATCCTGTGTTGCTGTGGCTGTGGCATAGGCTAGAAGCTGTAGCTCTGATTCAACCCCCTAGCCTGGGAACTTCCATACGCTGCACCCCCATCCCTAAAACAAAAAACAGCAATCTAGTCTTTGTTGCCAAAACTCCTATATATCCTGGCTCCTTCCTTATCTTTTCGAAGCAGTCCCTTGGAACTATTTGAGAGACTCTGTCCTGGGCTTAAGTCTTCAGCTTTGTTAGCCAAATGAAATATAATTCTCGACATTTAAGTTGCGCATTTTTTTCAGTCAATAGTAGTAATATTAAGAGTGTGCCAGGAAACAAAATGCTAAAATACATAAAGAACCATGAAGAAGCTGTTCGTAATTTTTGACTCAATAATTTCACACTGCGGAATTAATTCCATGGACATAACCAAACAAAAGCAAAAGGCTATATGAAAACAAACATTCTTTGTAATTTATGATGGCTAATTCCTGAAAACAGTCTTAATGTGCATTATGAGAAGAATCCTTTAATAAAACATGATACAGCCAATAAATGAAAGAAGATAGATTCATTAAAACAATTAAGATGGCTGCATGAAAACATTTTTAAATATTTAAGAAGGAAAAGTTAAAGTTTAAAAATAGATTTTGCTTTCTGGCCATGATGAAGTAACTCCACCCAAACCCACGATCAACCATAAGATTGGACAAAATATATGAAGAGATTGCTTCTCAGCCTTGGACGTTAAGCAGTAGGAGAGGTTGATTCTGAAAGAAGAGATGCTTACAAGGTAAGCCCCATTATAACCCCAGTCTCTCCATGAGGACAATTTCCCAACTGTGTCACAGCCAGATGGAGTCTAAATAATCCACAAAGTCCTTCTGATATGAGGAGGCAAAAGTCAACATTCAGAGACGCTAAAGTGGTGGGAATCTGTGCACATAGCACTAGGGAAGAGGAGGCTGTGCAGAGGGGTGAGCAAAAGTCTGTGTTTGGGGTCCTTACAAGTCTTTTGATGAGTATAGGCTGTACACATGCAGGATGAGATTACCTAGTTTCCAGGTAGTAGCTACTATGGAGTTGAGAGCAGAAAAAATATATCCCCCAGTTGAGTGGTGCTTGGGGATGCTAGAGTTACATCCCCTCCAGATGCCACAAACTTTTCAAGAAGAATCAAGTTATGCTGTAAAAGATTTAATGCCAATACATTCAATAACTCAAAGCACTCAGCTTACCAAAACTTATTCAGGAAGAAATAGATCATCCAAAGAACACTATATAGCTGCTAAAGAAGTTGAAGTAGTTATAAAAACTTGCTAACACAAAAAAAAGTTCCAGGTTCAGGTGGCTTCAATGGTTAATTCTATTAAATACTTTTAAAAGGAATAACTAACATTACACAAATTCTTTCAGAAAAAAACGGGGGAAGAGGAAACATTTCTTCACTTGTTTTAGAAAATTAGCATTATTTTGATTCCAAAACAAGCAAGACATTTGCAGAAAAGAAAAGTAGAGGTCAATATTCCTCAGGATAGATGTGAAAATCCTCCAAAATTATTAATTTAACAATATGTGTTTTTAAAAAGTATACTACTCTCCATGAGCCTTTGGAAGGAGGTTCTACCAACTCTTGATCTCAGGTTTCTGGCCTCCAAAACTGTGAGAAAATAAGTTCTCTTCTGCTGTTTGAAGCCAACAAGTTTATGATAATTTACTGCAGAAGCTCCAGGAAATAATTTCAATAGTGAACCAGAATAGAACCACATATATATAGTCAACTGATTTTCAACAAAGGTGCCAATGTAATTCAATGGGGAAAGAATAATTTTTGCAAGTGATGGTGCTGAAACAACTGGTTTTCAAATTAACAAAAAAAAATCCCACAAACTCTACCCTACAGAGTGCATAAAATTTATTTGAAATGGATCATAAAGCTAAAAGCTAAAACCATAAAATTTCCAGAAGAAAATAGAAGATAAAATATTTATGCCCTTGTAGTAGGTAAAGATTTAAGGCAAAAAAGCACTAACCATAAAAGAAAAATATTGATGAATTGGACTTCTTAACAATTCAAAAACTTTTTCAAAAGACACCATTAAGAAAGGAAGAAAACAAGCCACAGACCACAAGAAAATATTCACAATATATATATATATCTGATCAAGTATTTACATCCAAAATAGCAAAGAACTCTTAAAACTCAAAAGTAAAAAAATCAAATTAAATTAAAAGAGAGAGAGGAGTTCCCGTCGTGGCACAGTGGAAACGAATCCAACTAGGAACCGTGAGGTTGCAGGTTTGGTCCCTGGCCTCACTCAGCGGGTTAAGGATCTGGCACTGCTGTGAGCTGTGGTGTGGGTCGCAGACTCTGCTCAGATCTGGCGTTGCTGTGGCTGTGGTGTAGGCCTGCAGCTGCAGCTCCTAGTCGACCCCTAGCCTGGGAACCTCCATATGCTGTGGGTGCCGCCCTCAAAAGACAAAAAGACAAAAAAAAAAGAGAGATAGCAAAAGATGTGAAGAGAGACATCAGAAAAGATGTAAATGACCAATAAATCCATGATTAGAGGTTCAGCTTAATTCGTCATCAGGGAGGTGCAACTTGAAACTACGATAAGATACCACCACACACCTAATAGAATGGTTCAGATTTAAAAGACTGCTAATATCAAGTGTTGATGAGGATAAGAAGGAACTGAAATGCTCATGCACTTCTGATGGAGTGTGAAGTGGTACAGAAGTTTGGAAAACAATTTGGCAGTATATATATATCTCCCAGAAATTATACCTCTAGGTCTCCCAAGAAAGATGAAAACATATGCAAACAGACACCAAGAAAATACTTATACACAAGTGTTCCTAGCAGCTCCACTCATAAAATATGTATTAAAGACCTGGAAAAAAACACAGGTGTCCATCTACAGATAAGTAAACAAACTGTAGGAATGTAATATTATTCAGAAAGGAAAAGGAATGAACTGCTGATACACAGCACAGCCTAGATGAATCTCAAAAACCTTATCTTAAGGGAAAGTAGTCAGTCAAGAAAGGGTGCACCCTGAATGGTTGTCTTCATAAGAAGTTCTAAAAACAAGCACAGCTAATCTGTAGTGATGGGAATCTGATTGGTGGAGGCCTGGTGTGGGGTAAAATCGATCGGAAGGGAGTCTGAGAGAAATTTGTGGGTTGCTCTAAATGCATTTCTCTTGATTGAGGTGATGTGTGCGGTATGTAATTGCCAAACTCATCGAACTGTGTATTTGTGGTATGTAGATTTTACCCTGATAAGGTCAATTAAAAATAGATTTCATCTCTGGAGTTCCCACCTTGCTGCAATGGAAATGAATCCAACTAGGAACCATGAGGTTGCGGGTTCGATCCCTGGCCTCGCTCAGTGGGTTAAAGATCCAGCATTGCCATGAGCTGTGGTGTTGGTCGCAGATGCAGCTTGGATCTGGTGTTGCTGTGGTTGTGGTGTAGACCAGCAGCTACAGCTCTGATTAGACCCCTATCCTGGGAACCTCCATGTGCCGCAGGTGCTGCCCTAAAATGACAAAAGACAAAAAAAAAATAGATTTCATCTCTGAGTTTTTTGTTTCCTTAACGACTCCAACTAGCAGGTATTTTACATAATGGAAGTCTTGGATGTCATGTACACCTCGAGTATATTGCAGATTTGGTTCTGACCACCGCAATAAAGTGAATATCACAATAAAAGTGAGTCAGGTGAAGTCTCGGGGCATATAAGAGTTATATTTCCGCCATACTTAAATCTATCAAGTGTGCAATAGTATTATGTCTAAAAATACAATGCACATACCTTAATTTAAAAATACTCTATTGTTGGAGTTCCCGTCGTGGCGCAGTGGTTAACGAATCCGACTAGGAACCATGAGGTTGCGGGTTCGGTCCCTGCCCTTGCTCAGTGGGTTAACGATCCGGCGTTGCCGTGAGCTGTGGGGTAGGTTGCAGACGCGGCTCAGATCCCGCGTTGCTGTGGCTCTGGCGTAGGCCGGTGGCTACAGCTCCGATTCAACCCCTAGCCTGGGAACCTCCATATGCCGTGGGAGTGGCCCAAGAAATAGGAACAACAACAACAACAGTAACAACAACAACAACAAAAAAAGACAAAAAAAAATACTCTATTGTTAATTAATACTAATGATCATCTGAGCCTTCCTTCAGAGAGTCATAGTCTTGGTAATAGTAATATCAAAGATCACTGACCACAGATCACAGTAATAAATACAATAGTAAGAATTGCTAGGAGTTCCCATCGTGGTGCAGTGGTTAACGAATCCGACTAGGAACCATGAGGTTGCGGGTTTGATCCCTGGCCTTGCTCACTGGGTTAACGATCCGGCGTTGCCCTGAGCTGTGGTGTAGTTCGAAGATGCGGCTCAGATCCTGCATTGCTGTGCCTCTGGTGTAGGCTGGTGGCTACAGCTCCAATTAGACCCCTAGCCTGGGAACCTCCATATGCCGCAGGAGCAGCCCAAGAAATGGCAAAAAGACCAAAAAAAAAAAAAAAGAATTGCTAAAATACAACACAGAGACACGAAGTAAGCAAATGCTATTGGAAAAATGGCACCAATAGCCTTGTTCAATACAGTGTTGCCACAAATCTTCAAACTGTAAAAACCACAGTATCTGGAGCACAATAAGGCAAGTACAATGAAAGGAGGAATGCCTGCATATGAATCGTTGAAGATAACAAGGAGCAGTGGGGAGGCAGAAAGAACAAAAAAAGAAAAGACAGCATATAGATCATGACCTTGAAGGATTTTGCACGTCCTCCTAAGGTGTTTGAACATCATCCTCTGTTAGAGGCAGTAGGATGATATCAATTAAAAAAAAATGTTTTCTGCAATATCAATACACAAAGGATTTGCAGTCATCAAGCCACCATATTACAGCAGCTCTGAGGAGGAGCTCCGAGGGAACTCGGGATAGAAACAGGTTGCCTGCCAACTAGCTGCCACCACCTGCCCCCAGGGGTGGTAGAGCCTGTAGAGACTCATGATGACAAAGCACTGATACTGTCCCGAGGTAGCTGAGTTAAGCAACAGAGGAATGATTTCACTGTGCCCTGACTTCTGAATCTTCCTACAGTTAGGAAAGTGCTAAATCCCTCGAGACGTCTGATTTTCTTTAACACACAGTCGTCTTTGGATGTTCTCACCACCAGGTCTTTGTTGCAAAAACTCTTATATGTTCCGGCTCAGAGGCTCAGAGTTATTTGAGATGCTGTGTTCTGGGCTTACGTCCTCAGTTTTGTCTGCCCAGAAACATATTTCTCAACTGTTGGGTTGTGCCTTATTTTTTTTTCATTGCTATCATGCTATTTTTTTCAGTAGACAATAATAATTAAGTTGTATGGGTTCTTTTTGAAATATTACATTTACACTGTTGTCACAGTCATATATTTTCAAGGAAATATGTTTATTTTCTTTCTTTCATCCTTCCTTCCTTCCTTCGTTTCTCTTTCTTTCTTTCTTTCCTTCCTTCTTTCTTTCTTTCTTTTTAGGGCTGCACTCGTGGCATATAGAAGTTCTCAGCCTAGGGGTCAAATCGGAGCTATAGCTGCCAGCCTACACCACAGCCACAGCAACACCAGATCCAAGCCACGTCTGTGAACTACACCACAGCTCACAGCAATGCCGGATCCTTAATCCACTGAGCAAGGCCAGGGATCAAACCCGAAACATCATGGTTCCTAGTTGGATTCATTTCCACTGTGCCACAACAGGAACTCCAAATATGTTTATTTTAAAATATTAGCTATGAACACTGGAGCCAACATGTTCTATCCTAGAGGTGTGAAATTTATACCCAGCTGCATTAGCAGCCCATCCCAACAAATTCTCCTCCTCACTATGTGCTGACTCAAGTTATTTTATGCATAGTACTTAATTTTATTTACACAGCAGAACTCAAATATTAGTGTGTTTTACCAGCTTTTACTGCATGACAAAACCACCCTAAAATTAGTGGCTTAAAAAGATAACCAGTTACTCATCCCACTGTTCTGCACGTGGACTGTTTGGGCTAGGCTCATCCAGGAGATTCTCCTAGCCCAGGCTGGGCTCACATATGCCTCTGTCCTCAGTGGCTGGGTAGACTGGAAGTTGGCTGCTCTAGAATGGCCTCCATCTGAGTGGGTCCTTTCTGCTCCAAATATCTCTCATCCTCATAAGATGTAGGATCTTATATGGTCTCCCATAGCAGCTGAGTAGGGTTCCAAGAAAGAGAAAAAGTGTACAAGGCTTCTTTTTTTAAGGTGGCTTAATTTTATCCAAAGTTTGTCTTGCCAATCATGAAAATTATTTGTGTTTTTTAAAACTTCTGAACTATTATGAGTAATTATATTAAATTATTTCTTTAAAAAATTTTCTTAAGAGTATAGTTGACTTACAAAATTGTATTAATTTCAGGTGTACAGCAAAGAAAATCAGTATATATTATATACTCCACTGCATGTAATAATAATGAATGTTATAGTTATAACATACAGTGTTATTATGTATTTTATATATATATATATCTCCACTGCTCTTCAGATCCTTTTCCCGTACAGGTCATCACATTATACTGAGTAGATTTCCTTGTGCTGTACAGTGGGGCCTTATTATCTGTTTTATACATAATAGTGTGTTTATGTCAATCCCAATCCTCTAATTTATCCCTCTGCCCTCCTCCATATTTCCTCTTTGGTAACCATAAGTTTGATTTGGAAATCTTTGAGTCTGTTTCAATTTTGTAAGGGTTTTTTTTTATATCACTTTTATTAGATTACACATATTAGTGATCTCATATGATATTCGTCTTTGTCTGACTTACTTCACTTGGTCTGATAATTTCTAGGTCTGTTCACATTGCTACAACTGGCATTATTTCACTCGTTTTTCATGGCTGAGTAATATTCCATTGTACGTATGTACCACATCTTCTTTATCTAATCCTCTAGTGGTGAACATTTAGATTACTTCCGTGTCTTAACTAATGTAAATAGTGCTGTGATGAATACTGGAATACATGTATCTTTTCCAATTATGGTTTTCTCTGGATATATGCCTGAGAGTGGGATTGCTAGATCATATGGTAGTTCTATATTTAGTTTTTTAAGGAACCTCCATACTGTTTTCCATAGTGGTTGCACCAGCTTACATTCCCACAAACAGTGTAAGAGGGTTCTCTTTTCTCCATACCTTCTCTAGCATTTATGGTTAGAAGTGTACAAGGCACTTGAGCCTAGACTTGGAACTGGCACCCATCATTCTCTTGGCCAAAGTAGATTCAGCTATAAATAGATAGCTCATCTTTTTATTTTTTTAATTTTTTGTCTTTCTATGTTTTCTAGGGCCTCACCCACAGCATGGGGAGGTTCCCAGGCTAGGGGTCTAACGGGAGCTGTAGCCACCAGCCTACACTACAGCCACAGCAACGCCATATCCATAACCCTCTGAATGAGGCCAGGGATCAAACCCGAAACCTCATGGTTCCTAGTCAGGTTCGTTAACCGCTGAGCCATGATGGGAACACCTAGATACCACATCTTGATGGCAGGACCTGCAAAGCACACTGGAAAGGGTAAGATTTGGAGAGGGGTGAAGGATTGTCATCATTTTTAACGTACTGCAATTATTATCTGCTTTTTATATAATAAAACAAAACCAAGGTTCAGAGAAGTTAATGAAATTTTCTATGGTCACACAGCCAGTAAATGACAGAGCTGCCAGCCTCCAGTTCCAAAAATTTCCACAACAAAATGTGGGCCATCGTTTTAAGGAATTTACAGTATTTCATGCTATTGAGGCCATTTTTTCCCTCCTTCTATAATGTTACAGAACCAACAAATTGGAAGAGAAAGGAATAGGAAGTTTATAAACAGTAAATATTTCTGAAAGGATTTCAGATGTGACTGATTATTTCCTGAGACCTAAGTAGAAAAGAATTTCACTTCCTTTGTCAACATCAGGGGCTAAAAATTTCCCCCCAAAATATTCCATTTGGCCCCACATTTCCTCATCCTTTAGAAAAAGAGGAACATCAAAATATCAAGCAGTCTGTTTACTGAGAGCTGTTTGGGATACATGAGCATGTGTCCATGGATGCAGTGTTTGCGAGTGGCCATAATCAGTGTCAAGGGAGAGGAAAGGGAAAAAGGCCTTCTCTCTGTAACCATGCAACTCGTTCCTGAGTCGCAATCTCAAGATTCAGGCAAGAAAACACACAGAAAAACTTCCCATGTTGAGAAACATTATTAGATCATTGCCAAAACAAGCCAGTTTAGGACTGAGCTCAACAATTAGACATCTGGGGTTGAATGCCAACACGGGAGCCCACTGTTTCTGAGATCCCAGCAATGAGATGGGGAAAGGCAGAGCAATTAGAAATTGAATTGATCAATTCAATTGAATTCCACTGAATGCTCTGCAGCCATCCAATGGAGACTGAGCAGCAAGGCAAATGCAGGAAGTGGGGCAGGACCGGAAGTCTGGAACTGTACACATATATATATCCATAAGGGGAGGAAGTGGCTATAAAGAAGCGGAAACCGTTGGAGCCAGGAGCTTTTGTCTATGAAGTTGCTTGTATGTGAGAATTAGAGAGTTATTTACTGTTGTACCGCCAAAATAAATGAGCCAATCCTTCTTACCAAAATCAGTGGAATGATACAGACTTTCCCAATCATGGGACTCGCCTGGAGAGCTTGTGCACACCATGTGACCAAGCCCAAACTGGTACTGCTCACTGCACTACAGGCAATTAATTAAGAGATGAGTTATTGGGGCAAGGAAGATGACTTTACTCAAAAAGTCAACAGACTAAGAAGACGGTGGGCTCAGGTCCCAAAGCACTCTCTTGCCTGAGTTAGAATTCAGGCTCCTCTTATACTCAAAGGGGAGGGAGCAAAGCCAAACACTTCCTGGTTCCCATCGGTCTCCAGAGGGGACGTGTTCATTTCTTCTTCCTGCAGTCATTCCCAGGTGGGCCTGCTCAGGATGTTTCCTGTGAGTTCAACAAAGGAATTTTAGCTTAATGTTCACTACCTGAGATGTGGGATTTCCAGATGTGCCATTATGCATATTTTAAGGTTATAGGAATCACCCCTTTAGTGATGAACTAGAATACAAAGGTCTTGCCCTATTACAAACGCACCATCCTGGGCCCCTGCCTGGAAATTGCTCTTCCGCGGTAGGTCAGGGTGGACCCAGGACTCTGTGTTCCTAGCAAGAGCTCCAGGTGATTGTGATGTTCAGACAAGGGAGGACTCTACAAATGGGCATTGTGCAGAGTTTCCCAACTTTTCAGGAGAACGGAGCATGGTTCTTGGCAGAAGGCGATACACTCAGGGGCTCTGGCCCCATGAGGGTTGGGTTAATCAGGATCTTAGCCCTCTTCTAACGGGTGTGATAGCCGAATCTGAAGTGACAATGGGGCACAGCCTCTGGCCTCTAGTGCTGGAGCAGGATGCAGGAGGCCCCCTGCCCCTCGGTTGCTGCACTGTCGAAGTTTGGAGGATTCCAGGGGAGGAACTTGGGCAGCAGGATAAGGCAGGAGGCATTGGGATGCGTAGGGTCTTTGTTAATCATTACCTCAGAAGGAACAAGGTCAACATTCAACACAGCTGTACCCGGAAGTCTGGCTGAATAGCAACACTGCCTGAAATGCATTCACAGGGCACCACCTGGGAGTTTTTGAGATCATAGAGTTAGGCATTTGGATTCCCACGTGGGCACCAACATTGACTAACTATGTGATGCTGGCCTCAGTTTCCTCATCTGCTAAGGAGAATGATGATGGGTCACCCTCATAGGTTGTCATGAGCATCAAATACACAGTGGAGCGTGTGGTCCTTCTATCAGGTCTAAATATTTGCACAAGTCCTGGTTTCTCTCTTCAAGTCATGAAATGTAGGAATATCTCTGGTGCCTCCATTTAAACATTGTTTGGCCTTTCATTTTGGTTTTCACATCAATGAAATGTTCCAAGAACAGGTGCACATCCACAGTCCATTATTTGCAACACCAAGGTCCGAAAGCTCTGAATGCCAAAAGATGTCCAGGTGTTCCCTTTGTGGTTCTGTGGGCTAGAACCTGATGCAGTGTTCGTAAGGTCGAGGGTTTGATTCCTGGCCTCGCTCAGTGGGTTAAGGATCTGGCATTACTGCAAACTTTGGCATTAAGTTGAAGACATGGCTTGGATCTGGTGTCACCATGGCTGTGGTGTGGGCCAGCAGCTGCAGCTCCCATTAACCCCTGGCCCTGGAACTTCCATATGCCACAGGTGCAGCAGTAAAAAGAAAAAAAAAAAAAAAAAAGATGACCCCTATTTGGTGGGACAATCTGACCAGTCTGAGCTCCTTCCCCAACAAACCTTGCCATGAATCTCTTTGTGGTTTATTTGTCATCACCATATTTTTATGGTATTTTCATTTTATGGTATTTCTGAAGCGTCCCTAAAGATGTTACATAATGTGTCACGTGCAAGATGTTTTCTTTCTAAAAATCTGGAGAGTGTTGAGTTCTGGAATAATTTGATCAGTGGGTGACCTGTATCCATTTCCAACATTTCTGACAGCAAATGTATCCTTTTTCTTGCCCCTATCAGCCCATTCTCCACCTCTCCAGATACCAACTGGCTGTCCAACACTTCAGTTCCCCTCTGACACTGACACTGAAAACACCTCTGCCTTGAATCCAGACTAAACCCAGATTGGGACCTGAACCCCCAGTTTTTTAATTACAATGACTTACCTGGCATCTGGACTTACTGAGGCTCAAATTTTGTTTTGTTTTTGTCTTCTTGGGTTTGTTTGTTTGTCTTTTTGTCTTTTAGGGCTGCATCAGCAGCATATGGAGGTTCCCAGGCTAGGGGTCGAATCAGAGCTGTAGCCCCTGGCCTACGCCACAGCCATAGCAACGCGGGATCTGAGCCACGTCTGGGACCTACACCACAGCTCATGGCAACGCCGGATCCTTAACCCACTGAGCGAGGCCAGGGATTGAACCTGCATGGATGCTAGTCAATTTCGTTAACCACTGAGCCACGATGGGAACTCCGAGGCTCAAGTTTTTTTGTGTCTCAGCGCAGAAGGAATTCAGTGAGAGAAAAAGTGATAGGCAAGAAACAGATTTATTAAGATAGGATGCCTGTCAGAGATAGGAACAGGCAGGCGCGGAGGCTCTGCCCTGAGGCTTAGGCGGGCTCCCGTTTTATAATCCAAGGAGAGAGGGGAGGGGAAAAGACTATTCGACCCTAAGAGAACTAACGAGGGCGGTCGTGGTGCTTATTCAAGTCAGCAGAAGGGTGGCAACATCTGCCAAGACACGTTGAATCATCTCAGGTTTCCATAGAAGGAACAGGGGTCTCCTGCTCTGCAATGTCATCTTTCCCTTAAATTCCTCTCCTGGGTCCTAAGGAGCATTGCCTTGGTGAACTTGAATGCACGTGCCTTTTTATCTTTGGTGCAATGACCTGAGGCATATCTCATGCTTTTATTTATGCTTTCACAGTTAAGCAAACCTGCTTTGCACCGAGACATTCCGGGGGGCTTTCTTGAGTGATTATGAACGTCCAGTGGTCTCCCAAATTCCCGCAGGTTTCCCTCTCTGTCTAGAGTCTCCTCCTGGGACCTCTACAGCTACCTATGTAACGATCTTACTCCATCCCTATCAACACCAATGATTCAGAATCACCCTCAGATACACAGGTTGAAGGCCTTGATCCCACAAGACTGCCCTCACTTCAGATGCCAGTCCCAAGCTACCTATTATACTACTGTCCATCTTGGCTACAAAGCTGAGGGGGGGTTGCCTCAACCTCCCCTCCCCTTTTTGATGGTTTGCTAAAACAGCTCATGAAACTTCAGGAAACTTTCCGCTATTACTTGTTTAGTAGAGGACATACATGAGCTGCCACGTGCTGTATGTAGATCGAGGTCTGAAAGGATGCCCAGCTCAGGAGTTTCTTCCCCCATGGAGTTTGGGGTGCACTACTCTTCCAGCCTGGGGATGGGCTTCCCAACTCAGAAGCTCCCCAGTCCCATCATTTAAAGGTTTTATGGGCACTCCATTGTGTAGGCGGGATTGATAAAATCAGTGGCCATTGGTGACTGAATTCAGTTTCTAGGCACTCACCTACCAGGAGGTCCAAGAGGGAGGCCGAAAGCTCCAACCCTCTAATTACCTGGTTAGTTGCTCTGGCAACCAGCCCCATCCAGAAGCCGCAAAGGGCCCACCAAGGGTCATCTCATTAGCATAAAGTCTGGTGAGGTTATGGATAGCAAAGACACGCCTACTCTCAGGAGATTCCAAAGGTTTTAGAGGCGTGGTGTCAGGAGTCAGGGACAAAGACCAACAGTCTATGTCCCATTCTGTCACAAAGTGTTTCCGAGAAGGAACTGTAAGCCTATCCTCCTCCAACTAAAAGTTGCAGAATTGTCAGCCTTCAAGAAGTTTCCCGAGATCACTTGCATGTCAGGAATCTCTTCTACGGCATCCCTTTTGTAGACATCTTCTAATTTCCATTTGGAATCTTCCAGAACCACAGACCTCACTATTTAAGTCCTGGAAACTCACTCCAATGTGAATTACTTCCTCCCTTCAAAGAATTTCTGGAATCTCCACCAAATCTCTCTCCTTTAATTACCAAATACTAATTGGCACGCCTGATGCACAGTGTGGCCAACTAAATGGTGCTGTCAGAGTTTGGAGCAAAGAAACATTTACCGCAGGGCCAAGGAAGGAGAACAAGTGACTCCCTGGTGGTCTGAGGGGAGGAGTTTTTAAAGGAAACATCTGAGGTGAGGGCTGCAAGCTGTGTGACTTTCTTCTGATGGGTCGGTGGTGAAGTAGCTGGACTCCTGTGTTCAGCTTGAAATTACCATCCTCCACCCACGTGGGGGCCTTAGCTCCTGCCAAAGAACCCAAAAATGTTGCTCTGTATATTCCTTAAAGAGGGACAGGCTCCTGCCCCAAGGCTGCACTATCGGCTCTTGATTGCTCCCCCCAGTCTCTGCGTCCCCCAGCTCCCCCCCACCATGAGAAACTGCCCTTTGGAACTCAGGAAAGTTCTTGGAGATTGAAGCTAACTCCCTAAAAATAAGAAATGGAGGACACAGAAAGGCTTGTGTGCCCAGGGCTCTGCTGGGTTACAGGGGTGCCCGGTTTAAGGTTACTGATAAGACATAAGGGGGCCTCCTGCAGAGAGTGCTTTCCTGCCAAAAACTGCTTACAAATAGGCTAGGTGAAAAAAGTCAAACACCGAATGTCACATAGTATGTAATTCCATTTATACAGAATGTCCAGAATGGGTAAATCCGTAGACACAGAATCGTGTTAATGTTGCTGGGGAGGCGGGGGAGGGATGGAGGCAGCTCCTCGCTGGATACAGGATTTTCCTTGGGGAGGATGAAAATGTTTTGGAGCTCGGTAGGCACAGTGGTTACACAACAATGTTTAATGTACTAAATGCCACTGAATTGTATACGTTAAAATGGCTAATTTTACAATATTTTCACCTCCTTTGAAAAAAAAGAAGAAATATCTAGGATCTCTTCATGGAGCAGCAAATCCACTGCAATGACTTCAAGCCACTTTTTTTTTTTTTGCTTTTTTTAGAGCCACA
Organism: Phacochoerus africanus; assembly: GCF_016906955.1. Classification (NCBI taxonomy): domain Eukaryota; kingdom Metazoa; phylum Chordata; class Mammalia; order Artiodactyla; family Suidae; genus Phacochoerus; species Phacochoerus africanus. The sequence goes on from NC_062552.1 coordinate 119,950,165, forward strand.
CCTGCTACATATGGAAGCTTCCAGGCTAGGGGTCGAATCGGAGCTGCAGCTGCTGGCCACAGCCATAGCCACAGCCACGGCCACAGCCACAGCCACAGCCACATCAGATCTGAACCGTGTCTGCAACCTACACCACAGTTCACAGCAATGAGGGATCCTTAACCAGCTGACCCATAACAGGAACTCCTCAAGCCATTCTTTTGGAACTGGGCTCCACCCTCCTGCTCCCCTGCTCTGATTAATCGGCTGGGAGTCCACAACCCCAGACTTGACGTCCCTCCCTTAATGACCAACCCAGAAGGTCTAATTGTCACTCTGCCTTCCTTTTCCCCATTTCCATCCCAGTATGTCTTCATCGTTTCTGGAAGACGCCCTTCCCTCAGTAAGGAAAACACCTATTTTGGGAACTGAGCCTGGAGCATAGAAAAACAACCACCATATAGGGAGGCATTCTTCTGCAGTTCCCAGAGGTAGGCAGTGGGCCCGCTGCCCAGAACTTGGAGGAAACGACACTTCAAAGGTTGGCAGGGCTGCTCTCCAAGTTTCCTGGGGTCAGCGGAGGGGTTCAGAGGTAGGTGTCCCTGGCTTTGTCTCCACCAATGGGCTTGGGTGTGTGGAATTAGTCACCCTCTAGCTCCCTTCCAAGGAGGAAGCTCTTCAACAAATTGATTCTCAACTGGTTTTCCTAGACACCTGGAAAGGGGTGATTTTCAACCTCTTTCTGGCATGCAAATGGGGCGCTGGATGGTGGGGAAAGTGCTAGAGGGACAAAAAAGCCAGAAACGGGGAATGTATGGGGGAGGGGCTGAGCCGGAAATCCGCAGCTAACGCAAGGGCTGACCTTGAGCCTGGCCCTTCTCTTCAAATTTGATTTGAGGAGTTTGCCTCAAGCCAGAGAAAACGAAAAAAATGATTAAGTCCCAGAGCGGATGCGTGTGTGCGGTGAATAGATGCAGTCATGCATCACTGTTGATGCCGAAAATGATGCGGTCCTTGGGGAGGCCACAGGTTTTTGACCCTCAGTCTTCCCAGGTCCTGTTGCTGAACCTGGGCCTCTGTCCACTGGTGCTGAATAGAAACGCAAAGACAAAGGTTGGGGTGAAGCAGAAAAAGATAGCTCTATTGCTTTGCCAGGCAAAGGGGACCATGGCAGGCTAATGCCTTAAAGACTGCTCCCTGTTTGGGAAAGATTAGGAGTTGGCTTTATAGTTTGGGGAGGGGTTCTGGTGGTCCTTTCTGGAATGAAGAGCGCTCCACCAAGTAGTTAACATCTTCCATTTTGTGGCAGAAGGTCTCAAAGATATTGTTATCTATATTCCTTGAAGAGGAACTAGGACCCTACCCCTGCTGTCTCTTGATGGCTCCTCCCTGGTCTCTGCATCCCTTCCCTTCCCTGATGAGCGACTGTTTGCACCTGCCCTTTGGACCTCAGGGAAGGTCAGGGAGGCTAAATCTTATTCCCCAAAAGCAAGAACTGGAAGACGCAAAAAGGCTTGTCTGTCCAGGAGCCCCACAGGGCCCTGCTAGGTACAGTCCTATCAATTGAAGAGGGCTGGGGTCATTGCAGTCGAAAAATAGAACACCAGGGAGCAACTGAAGTTGATTTCAAGACAACGTAGGGGAAAGGAACACTGGAGTCCAGCAGACGTGGTTTTGAATCACTGATTTCATCACTTAGCTGTTGTGTGGCTTTACTTTCTCCGTCTATGAAATGCTTTCAGCATCTATCAAAGGGCCCTGTCAAGATGTTTCTGCACTCTTTCCACAGGCTTAGAATTGTATTTTACATTTCGCAAAACGTGAAAAACCATATGCTAAATTTAACGATGAGCATTATGTTTTAAGGTTTAAAAAAGAAATTGTATGTATCACTTGTGTGTATCATAGGCACACACAAAATACCTATTAGATCTATTGCATGGATAAGAAGTCAGGATGGTAACATCCTAGGACACAGGAACTTGTCAAAAAATAGTGGCTGTTATTTCTCTGGCTCAGCCTCCGCTTTTGCTGTCAGGTGAGTTTTTCTTAGAGGCCATCAGACGATGGCAAGTCAGACAGTCAGACCCTGGAAGGAACAGCCCACCTGGATGTCCACGCAGGTCAGAGTGTGGGGTGGACAAAATTAAGGCACCTCTCTGGCTCCTCCTTCTCTGCAGACAAAGAGCCAAAAACACATCCTTCTTATTATGACTCTCCTAAGAGTCTATGCACCAGAAATGACTGAGGGAAATGGGAAGATCGTGTATAAAGGTATTTCTCAAAATGTTATTTATAATACACAACCAAAATATTTACTAAAAGACCTAGGAAGTATGACCCACTGGTCCCATGGACTACTACACATTTTTTAACGCAAAAGTTTAGAAACACTTTAATTTCAAGTTGAACACTCAGAGAGAAGCAGAATAAAGTTTGCACATGTATAAAGTTGCAAACACAAAGAGTCAATGGATTTAATTAAAAGCAAGCCAATTTTTGAGGGGTTCCCGTCGTGGCGCAGCAGAAATGAAACTGACTAGGAACCATGAGGTTGCAGGTTCAATCCCTGGCCCTGCTCAGTGGGTTAAGGATCCGGTGTTGCCCTGAGCTGTGGTGTAGGTCGCAGAAGGGGCTCTGATCTGGTGTTGCTGTGGCTGGGGTATAGGCCAGGGGCTACAGCTCCGATTAGACCCCCAGCCTGGGAACCTCCATATGCCACAGGTGCGGCCCTAGAAAAGACCAAAAAAAACAAAAAAGCAAACCCCAAAAAACAAAAAACAAGCCAATTTTTTGGATCTCATATATTAATCTGAACAACTAATATTTGTGGACCATTTGCTTTGTTTTGCATATAACAAATCCGCATTATTCGAGATTGAAATAAAATGTTTAATATATTAATAGTATAATTGACTGTATTAATTAATTGGAATTATATTTGGGGATCGGAATAAAATTTTCTTAATAGTATGCTTAATGTGCAATTGAAAGGCTATTTAGGAGTTCCCCTTGTGGCTCAGCAGAAATGAATCTAGCTAGTATCCATGAGGATGTGGGTTTGATCCCTGGCCTGGCTCAGTGGGTTAAAGATCTGGTGTTGCCGTGAGCTGTGGTGTAGGTCGCAGACGTGGCTCAGACCTGGCATTGCTGTGGCTATGATTCGACCCCTAGCCTGGGAAGTTCCATATGCCGTATGGAATTATAAAAAACAAAAAAAAAAAAAACAAAAAAATAAAGGCTATTTAGAAAACCATCTGAAAATACATACTGAAAAGCATTATTCTATATGTGTATGTACATAAAATTCCACCAATTCATAAATGGACAATCAACAAATAGATGTTTCTGCACTCTTACCACAGGCTTAGAATTGTATTTTACATTTGGCAAAATGTAAAACACCATATAATAAATTTAACAATGAGCCTTATGTTTTAAGTTAAAAAAAGAGATTTTATATCTACTAAATTTGTCTTTCCATAATATTTCATACAATCTTTTTTATTTTTATTTTTTTATGTCCACACCTGTGGCATATGGAAGTTCTCAGGCTAGGTGTCAAATCAGAGCCTCGACCACCAGCCTACATCACAGCCACAGCAACGCCAGATTTGAGAAGCATCTGTGATCTACACTGCATCTTGCAGCAACACCGGATCCTTAACCCACTGAGCCAGGCCAGGGATCAAACCCGCATCCTCATGGATGCTAGTTGGGTTCTTAACCCACTGAGCCACAATGGGAACTCCCATAAAACCTTTTTTTTAAGATCCTGTGTGGAGAATCATCTGCTATACATGCTATATTAAATTTAAAAATTGACCAAAAGAAGAGAATGTTTTATATTAACAGTCAACAAGGTAACAGACAAATGAATTGGAATACTACCCATTTTAAATGATCAGTGTGGTGTCTACGTAGAAAGATGAAAACACGTACGTGAAACCATGTCAACTTTTAAGAAACTGGCCACAAATTGCACATAGATTAGGATAATCAATAAGATCATACTCACTCAGCTTAAGCCAGAGTAGAAGGGGCTGGAGAACTGCACATGATGGACATGAAGGGGGAATGGCATTACGGGTGCAGAGTTTTTGATTTTTAAGTCTATTTAATAACAAATATTCTTTTTATGCCTCTTTTTTAATGAGGCCATTGAATAGATAATTTCTAAGACTTTCTCTCTCTCTAGCATTCTACGGTTGTGTATCTATTTTTCTTCTTCTTCTTCTTTTTTTTTTTTTTTTTTAAGCTGTAAGGGCCAAAAAAGTTCCCTGTCCGGGGATTGAACCTGCCACAACATTGACAACGCCAGATCCTTAACTGTTGAGCCACAGGAGAACTCTGTATAGCTATATTTCAACTTATGTTTCCCTATCTGTAAAATTACATAGTAGTTTTCTAGTCACAAGTCTTTTTTTTTTTTTTGTCTTTTTGTCCTTTTAGGGCTGCACCTGCAGCATATGGAGGTTCCCAGGTTAGGGGGCAAATCAAAGCTATAGCCACCGGTCTACACCACAGCTCACAGCAATGCCGGATCCTTGACCTGCTGAGCGAGGCCGGGGATTGAAGCCTCAACCTCATGGTTCCTAGTTGGATTCACTTCCACTGAGCCACGATGGGAGCTCTGAGTCACAAGTTTTTAGCCTCATCTGTGTTAGTTACCTGTCACTGGATAACAAATTACCCCCACACTGAGCAGCTTAAAATAACGTATTGAAGTTCCCGTGTGGCTCCGCTGGTTAAGGATACGGCATCATCAGTGCAGTGGGTCTGGTTCAATCCCGGCCTGGGACCTTCCACATACCACAGGCATGGCCAATAAACAAATAAATAAACACATAATATCTATTGTCTCACACAATTTCTGAACATCAAAATTTGCAAAAGGCCCAGCCAGGTGGTTCTGGCTCGGGGTGACTCATGAAGCGGCCGTCCAACCCTTAGCCTGGCCTGCAGTCATTGGAAGGCTTGATGGAGCTGGAGAATCTATTTCTAAGCTCACCAGTATGTTGCTGGGGAAAGGCCTCACCCCTCATCATTCTTCATTCTTATTTCTTTTTATCCAGGAAAAGGACCAACAGGTTGGCAAGGCATCTAGGAGAGCACGAGTTAGGAGTTAGGTTAAACTGCCTGGGGATCTCACTCCTATGATTAGCTGCTTGAGGTTAGAGGGGGACGGAAATGGGCAAGCAGAGATGGAGCTGCTTTCAGATCCACCCCCTCAAGAGACAGGTACCATTGTCATCCCCCCCCCTTTTTTTTTCAAGTTTATGACAGCATCTGTGGCATATGGAAGGTCCCAGGCCAGGGCCAGGGATTGAATCTGAGCCACAGCTGCAGTAAGGCCAGATCCTTTTAACCCACTGTGTCAGGCTGGGCGTAGAACCCGAGCCTCGGCGGCCACCCAAGCTGCTGAAGTCAGATTCCTCACCCACCACGCGGCAGCAGGACCTCTTCCATCCCCTCTTCATACAGATGAAGATGAAGTTCAGGGAACCCAAGGATGCAAGCCGATAGGAAGCAGGGCCTGGTCCAACCCCAGGCAGCCCTGTCTGACTCGTAAGCCCAAACTCTCCCCATGATGCAGTTCTGCTTTTACAAATAAGGATCTCTCTTTCAGGCCAGGGGTATGGTTCATTTTCAGTGGGCTCAGGGGTCTCCCTGTTTCCTACACGGCTTCCCACTACCCTTACCTGTTGCCAGTGATGTGCTGATAACTGCTTACCATCACCTCTGTGGGGAAAAAGAGGGGGGGGAGTCTGATTTGTAGGGATTGCTGATTGCCGTGGTATAAATATTCCCATCACGGCCACTTTCAAGCACCCACATGCCATCATTGAATGCAGGGCTGGGAAGAGGAGTGTACCCAGGGTTGTAAGTCTGGGGGAGCCATCTTCAGCCCACTCCCCTCTTCAAATGTACGAAGCTTCCAGAAAGGACAAAGAATGGTCCCCAACCCAATTTTGGACCTGTTAAATGTTTCTGCCTTTCTAGTTATTCTCGCTCTGCCTTTGCCTATGTGAGTCTACAGGTGTGCCCAACCTGGCTCTGGATTCCCCTCCCCCTAAGCCATTCCTCCACCCCTCTCGGAGCAGCTCTGAGATAAAACCTCCAATGTCCTAGCCACAACCACAGGCCCCCACTCCTGTTATACTGCCAGCTGCCTCAGAGTCACCACAAGCAGCTGGGGTTCTACCAAGAACCCCAGCACCAAAATTTCTTCTATGGGAGGAGGAGTGGGCATCCATTATTAAATATCCTACCATTAGGGCAGAGAAAAACACACACACACAAAGTCCAGAAGCACGTCCAAAGCTCACAGGGCTTCACGTTGGCTCTGAGTCCCATCTTCTAACCCATCATATCCACAGAAGTTTGGGGGGATGCGGTCCGGAACAGCGCTTTCACTAGGCAACTCACCTGACTCTAGTTCTTTCATGCACGCAATTCTCTCCATATTCTATGGGAATGCCTTCACCAGGCCACCCCACTGCAGACACGAGAGACCTGAACCCCCCTCTCTTTACCCACTCTAGCCCCTCCCCAGGGTCCAGGCTCTTTGAATCTCTGGCCAGTCTCAGTGCAGCCTGGTTCCTGTTTCCAGGGAAATGAACCTCTTAGAAGCTGCTGAGAGAAAGGCTGGCTTGTTATGATTCCAGGTGGAAGAGTCCATGCCAGCCTCTCCTTGGGTTGCATTACTGAGAGTCTCAGCTGGGCACACAGCAGGTCTCAGAAGAGGGTGCTGGGGAGTGAGAATCCAGCCTTGTGCCCATCTCCCACTGCTCACAACTTTGGCAGATTCTTCTGATTTCCTGGTAGATCCAAGAATTTCGTCTCCTTTTTTTTTTTTTTTCTTTGTCTTTTTAGGGCTGCACCTGCTGCATATGGATTTTCTCAGGCTAGGGGTCTAATCAGAGCTACAGCTGCCTCTCCATACCACTGCCACAGCCACGCCAGATCCGAGCCCCCTCTGCTACCTACACCGAAGCTCACAGCAACGCCAGATCCTTAACCCACTGAGGGAGGCCAGGGATCGAACCCACGTTCTCATGGATACTAGTTGGATTCATTTCGCTGCACCACAACGGGAACTCCAAATATCATTTCCTTTTGAAGTTCACCAAAGGGATCATGAAACTCAACTTGATGCAGTCTGCATTTCTAGTTGAGGAAGAACCCTGAATCATTTTGCCTCTTGAATCTCCATGTTCTATTCCGCCCCCCCCCCCCCGCCCCCGCACTTTTGTTTTCCTCCAGGTTTCACAAAAAGAATTTCTCATGGAGAGATTCTGAAAAGGAAACAGAGGATACTGACTTCAAGATAAAGCTTCTTAAAAGCCCTTGGACATTCTAATTTAGGAAACCGGCTCTGTCTGTCTGGTGTTTCCAACATCGGAAAGCTCGGTTGTCAGGCAGACCTCTTTGGAACCTTGGAATAAGTCAGCTTCCTGAAAGACACTTCCCCTGCAACAGAAAGCAGCTTTTCTACTTTTTCCAGACAATGCCGTCCACCCACGCTTCTTGTTGCCTTGGAGACAGTGGTCGCCATTGTTCTCCTTATCTGAAGTTTTGGCTTAAAACCTCAGAGATGGGAAGTGAGGGTCCACAGAGTAAGCTGCCCAGGGCACCCAGAAGCAGCATTTTCGAGAATGAATAACTGTGGCCCAATGCATCATAGTCTAGACTGTGGCCGACTTGGGGGAACTGGCCAGGCCATCACAGAGGAGACTGGACAGAGCAGCCAAGGAAGGCAGAGGTCCTGGAATGGGTGGGACAGGCAGAGGGCCCCGGAGGAAAAGCTAGCATAGGCCGTCCCACGATCAGAGCCCCAGTGGTCTTCTTGCCTTAAAATGGACCCAGGATTTTGTTTTCATCAGGTATGGTAAGATTATATTTACACATTGTTGGGGGCTGGCGGACCCCCATCCTGCTTCCCCTCGAGAGGATCATGGGCCTATGGGACAGGATGCTGGGGGCCTCCCACTTACTCCACACCTCTCGCGTCTCTTCACTGTGCGCCGGGCCGGACGAGTCAGGCTCAACAGGGCCTCCTTTCCTGCTGACTCCGCCCAGCCCATCCCCTTGGCTGTGGCTTCCTCGATCGCAGGTAGGGACAGTGACAATCCCGTCCACCCATTCATGCCCATCTCATCAGATGACTGAGATGAGAGACACAGAGACAACAGCCTTGAAAGAAGAGCGAATGACTTAACACTTCCCAAGAGGAAGGGGCGCCCTTTGGGAGTTGGGGCCAGGGCCTGTGATGTAGGCCACCGCTTCTTCCACTGGGGTATAGGGAGGGTCCACTTGACAGGTACCTTCATCGGATCTGACCAGAACATTCCAGACAGGCAACTAAGACTCCACTCTAGGGGAAGGTTGAACTTGCCACGAGGTCAGGTATTAAATCTGGCTTTGGTATCTAAGGGCTTTAGCACAAGTGATGCCATTTTAGGCTGTGGTCCTTTCTTTCTTTCTTTCTTTCTTTCTTTCTTTCTTCTTTTCTTTCTTTTCTTTCTTTCTTTCTTTTCTTTTCTTTTCTGTTCTTCTTTCTTTTCTTTACTTTCTTTTCCTTTTCGTTTTTCCTTTCTTTCCTTTCTTTCTTCTTTCTCTCTTCCCGCTCTTTCTCCTCTCTCTTTCCTCCTCATTTCTCTCTTCCTCCCTCGTTCCCTCCGCGCTTCTCCTCTTTTCTTCTTTTTTTTTTTTGTCTTTTTTTTTGGGTTTTTGTGTTGTTTTGTTTTGGTTGTTTGCGTTTTCTAGGGAGGGCCCGCTCCTCGGCACTATGGAGGTTTCCCAGGCTAGGGGTCGAATCAGAGCTGTAGCAACCAGCCTACACCACAGCCACAGCAACGCGGGATCCGAGCCGCGTCCGAGACCTACACCACAGCTCACGGCAACGCCAGATCCCTAACCCGCTGAGCAAGGCCAGGGATCGAACCCAAAACCTCATAGTTCCTAGTTGGACTCGTTAACCACTGAGCCACGACGGGAACTCCCTTTCTTGCTTGCTTGCTTGCTTTTTTTTTCTTTCTTTTTTTTTTGTCTTTTGTCTTTTTAGGGCTGAAGCTGCGGTATACGGAAGTTCCCAGGCTAGGGGTCCAGTTGGAGCTACAGCTGCCGACCTATGCTGCTGTCCCAGCAACGCAGGATCCGAGCCCTGTCTGTGACCTACACCACAGCTCACAGCAACACTGGATCCAGGACCCACTGAGCGAGGCCAGGGGTAGAACCCACATCCTCATGGATACTAGTCGGATTCGTTTCCACTGCGCCACAACAGGAACTCCCTGGTTTGTGGTTTTTCTCTTGAACAATTCGAAGAACGGGGCGACCTCTGAAGCAAACCCCCTCCCATTTGCACCTACTTATTTATGTGAAAAAGGCTTCTCAGAACTTAAATCTGTAAAAGTGGAAAGTAGACATGGAAGTGAGGCTGCCGGTGACACATTCCTGCAATAACGATAAATACTCACGGACATGGAACTAATGGAGGGAGAGAGCTGGGTACATCCATTAGGAGATGCATCGCCAATAACATTTTACTTTTTTGTTTAATAATTAACATCATTTGCAAAATGTTCTGTTGTTGCTGATAATCAAAACGGTAACTCAATCCAGAGGCTATTTTACCACCAGGAGCCTTCGCCCAGAGGGCACGCCCAGACTCGGTGTTTCTATTTATATCCGTATTTTTACCGCAGGCAAAGGATGTATTTCTCACCTTGAGACAAAACGGGGTGGGGGGTGGGGGGAGAAAAGTGGAGCAGAAATAGTGTTACCAAATTATCAGCTGCCTCTGCGAACTGATGCCTAATAGAAACGCAGAGACAGAGTTGGAGGAAACAGAAGGAGTAGCTTTAGTGGCCAGGCAAGGAGGGGCACACAGCAGGCGAGGGCCTCAAGGACTGTGCCCCCACCCCTTAGAGGGGGCAGTGAGGAGTCTTATAGCATCAAGGAGCAGGTGTGATCAGCTCGTGGACATTTTCCTGATTGGCGGGTAGTGAGGTCATTGGGAATCAGTGTCATCAACCAGCTCGTCGTAACCCATAGGGGGTCTACAAGCGTGTGGGCAGCAGTCAATTTACTTCTTCCACCTGGTGGGGGCGTCAGCATCTGCAAAATAGCTCCAAGGACTTGGCACAGAATATTATCTGTAGTCCTTAAAGAGCTAACTAAAGGTCTTTGACTTGGTGGAACGGCTAAATTATCAATATTCTGTCTCGCTGGACACTTTTCCTCTTTCTCTGTATTTCCCCCCTCTCTGATTCAATTGATTCTTTGACTAAAGTTTGTCTATAGATAAAAGGGCAGGGTGTGTGTGGGGGGTCCACTCTGGGAGGGCCTCGCAGGGTCCTGCTCGGTTGAACAGGGGTTCGAAGACAGAAGAAACACTATCAAATGTGTAACTTTAAGAAAGGAGTTGTGTAGGTATTTATATAAATGTTTGGTAACAGGCATTAAAGGAAACCAAGACACGTCACCCCCAAATGTGCCTGTTTTACAGAAGAGAAAGTTCTCTCTCTTCACCCCTCTTCCTCCCAAAGGCAGAGTATGCCTCTTCCTTTACCGGAGAAAACTCTGGACTCATACCAGCCCAGAGAGGGCACCAGAGGAAGCTCCAAACTTCACTGTCAGCTTCCCCATGTATTTACCTTCCCAAAGTCTGCCGCCCTTGGAAGCTTAAAACCATTTTCTTTGTCCCATCATTTCTCTACGAACATACTGCTCTTTGTTGGAGATGCTAGATCAGCCCAAGATTTAGTCACCCCTCTGAGTTCTTCATCCCTGAGTTTCTCCCATGCAGATATGAAATAGACAGGCTGATACATTTCTGTTTGTTTTCCTCTTGTTCATCTGTCTTTTGTTATAGAGCCCCCAGCAAAGAACCCAGAAGGCAGAAGGAAAAAGAGATATTTTTCCTCCTCCCCTGCGTAGTATTAGATTGCTATGGCTTTTAGATCTCACGAGATACTTTTAGGGAGAGATGGTACGTTTATGTTTTAAATATCACTGTTTACAATATTTCGGAAATTATCAGACTTTGCAATTCACTCAAGATGAGTTTTAGGTGTAACCTAAATATATACAAAGAGGTCATTTCCAAAATGACCTTAGAGAGTTCACCCTACTGGGGTCCAGGACAGGTACCCCAAAATGTGCCTCAATGACATGATTATTTTGAGTTAAAGTTATTTAAGGAGTTCTCATTGTGGCTCAGCGGGTTAAGAACCTGACCAGGATCCATGAGGATACAGGTTTGATCCCTCTCCTCGCTCAGTGGGTTAAGGATCCGGCGTTGCTGTGAGCTGTGGTGTAGGTCGCAGACAGGGCTCAGATCCCCCATTGCTGTGACTGTGGTGTAGGCCGGCAGCTACAGCTCCAATTCAACCCTTTACAATGACATAAATAAATAAGGCATAGTTAAAAACAATAAATAAAGTTATCTAAGAAGGAGCTGATGCCAAAGGGATGCTTCGACCCTCTTCTCAGTCTCCCTGAAAGCAGAGTATAAATCTCCTGTTTGAAACATACACTTCCTGGATCTGGAGATGGAAGGACACCCTTATCGCCAGAGACAGGTGACTGCGCCAAGAAGTCTGTACATACAACCGTGCTGCTTCTTTCATCGGCTCCCCGAAGCCCAAACTCTGTTTAGATTCTTCACTAATTAAGCAGGCAAAGCCTAACTTTCTCTGTCTTGTCAACTCCTCACCAATTTATTGTTTCTTTGTCTAAAAAGTAGCTTTGACCCCTTCTTAGATGAATTAAAATTTGTCTCTTTCTCTCCCTCTCTTTTTCTTTCTTTCTTTCTTTCTTTCTTTTTTTTTTTTTGTTTACACTCAAGAAACGGATGGAGAAAATGTTAATAACAGAGATTAAATCACCAAGCATGCCCTTTCTGGTAGCCGTTATATCGTTAACTGTACCAACAAAGACAGAAAATATTCTTCCAATATTCAAAAATCATCATCTAATCCAGCAGAAGTGGCCTACGTCACACGTTTTTGTTGATTCGCTTTGGTCTTCCTTTTTAACATAAATGAAAATATCCAGCTTTGTTCATGGCAGAACTCTATTCCTTTTTTTTTTTTTTTCCTTGTCTTTTTGCCTTTTCTAGAGCTGCTCCCGTGGCATATGGAGGTTCCCAGGCTAGGGGTCCAATCAGAGCTGTAGCCGCTGGCCTACACCATAGCCACAGACACAGCCACAGCCACAGCCAGAGCAACGCGGGGTCAAGCCGTGTCTGCGACCTACACCACAGCTCACAGCAACACCAGATCCCTAACCCACTGAGCAAGGCCAGGGATCGAACCTGCAACCTCATGGTTCTTAGTCAGATTTGTTAACCACTGCGCCCCTACAGGAACTCCAGAATGCTATTCCTTTGTCATTCGCAGACCAGAGGTTGACTATGATTTGGCAAAACCTTTCTGTAAGAGTGAACAGTTGTTATGGAATTAATAAGAAAGAGTATTGTATATTTTAAATCATTTGTAAGTTATGTCTTTAACATCTTTTGTACCCATAAAATTTATACTAAACTTATGTATAAATAGGCATACCTTTTTATTTATTTATTTTTTTTTAGGGCCGCACCCATGGCATATGGAAGTTCCCAGGCTAGGGGTGGAATTGGAGCTGCAGGTGCCGGCCAACACCACAGCCACAGCAATGGGGGATCCGGGCCACGTCTGTGACCTACACCACAGCTCATGGCAATGCCGGATCTTAACCCACTGAGCGGGGCCAGAAATTGATCCCACATTCTCATAGATTCTAGTTGGGTTCTTTAACACTGAGCTGCCACAGGAACTCCTCAACAATAATATTTTAGATGAGTAACCTATGGAACAATCATTCAGTGAAATACTCTGCTACCATTAAAAATGATGGCAGAGGAAACTGCTTAATGACACAAGAAAATGCTCACCACATATAGCAAGTGCCCCAAGAAAGCTACAAAATAACATATAGATTACATTTTTGTCTGAAAGGAAAAAAAAAAAAGTACCAAATATATGCCATAGCTTGATAGGGTATCAACAAACTCCTGGCCTGTGTCCAATCATTTTGGGGAAACAAGTGCTTCATGGCTCTTTGTTTGCATTTCTGCAGAAGACTCATCCTCCAGGGGGAGAATTTGTTTAGCGCGTGATTATTTTTATAGCCATGATGCAGACGAGAAAGGGGGTGTATGACGTGGAGATTCAGAGCAGTGTTTTGCCAGCATGGAGCAAAAGCGATCTCTCCAAAGATGAGCCCCTGCTCCACAGGACATTCAGATAGCAGCCTCCTCGTCTCGCCTTTTACTCGTGACATCCAGGCAGTGGATCCGAGCATAAAGAACTGTGATGCTCATGCAGAAAGCCTTCGGACTCATTTGCGATTTGCTTTTAAATACGTTAATCTATGGAATTTTTTTTTTTTTTTTTGGTCTTTTTAGGGCCATATGGAGGTTCCCAGGCTAGGGGTTGAATCACAGCTGAAGCTGCCGGCCTACGTTACAGCCACAGCAACGCAGGATCCAAGCCACATCTGCGACCTACACCATAGCTCACAGCAACGCCAGATCCTTAACCCACTGAGCAAGGCCAGGGATGGAACCTGCATCCTCATGGATGCGAGTCAGATTTGTTTCCACTGAACTATGCAATTTTTGAAGTTAAATTTTAAAATGTTCCTCACGTTGATTCCCCAGCCAATGGGTGATGCTAGAAGGTTGGAAAGCGCAGCGGTCATTTTCCAAGGGTGAGAAAGATCGAGGGGAACGAGAAATTGGCACCTTGAAAAAAATCACATAAACCGAGTGAAATTCCTCTTGGATAAGTGTTCCCACCACTGGTTGGGTTGGGGAAAGGAGGCCAGCTATTTAATATGCTTAGCAACACTCTGGGACTTAAAGGCGCTTTACCAAGTAAATCCCTCACCATGGTTTTAGGCCTGAAGCTCCTCTGGACAAGGCAGAACAAACACTTGTGGGCACCAAGCATGGGCAAACCCAGGCCAGCCAGCTCCCTCTGGACCAATCCATTAGCGAGTGGTGTGTGAGCTTGGCCTTGGACCACCCCTCGGTCCCTTCCCAGCCCAGTCCCCCAGTGTGTGGAGGAGGGGAATGTTTCACAAGCGGGGCAGAGCCAGCTTCCAAAACAGGGTTAGAAACTTCCAAGCGACCCCACCCTGCATCCTGCAGCGTACAACCACAGGAACTCAGCCAGGCGAAACGCCAACAAGAACGCCAACACACAAGAAAGCTGTACCTCTGACCTCATGTTGCCCCTGACGTGCCGCAGCTCGAGCAAACACAGTAGAGAAATCTGCAAAAACGGTTCAGATAGAGTGCTTATCCTTCTGGATGCCTCCAGAAACTGTGGGTCCTTTACAAATATTGAAAGAGAAATGGGTTTCCGTTTCAAAGATTGCTTCATCGCATTTTGCATTTTATTTTATTTTATTTTTTAAGGCCTCACTGTGGCAGACGGCAGTTCTCAGGCTAGGGGCTGAGGTGGAGCTGCCGCTGCCAGTCTATACCACAGCCACAGCAACACCAGATCTAAGACACATCCGTGAACTACATTACAGCTTGTGGCAACACCAGATGCGTAACCCACTGAACGAGGCCAGGGGTTGACCTCACATCCTCCTGGATACTAGTCACGTTCTTAACTTGCCGAGCCACGACGGGAACTCCTCATTTTGCATTTTAAAAGTTTACTGAGTGTTTACGAGGGTCAGGGTGCACAATAGATGTTTGGGGTACAGAAAACGAGACCGTTTCTTTTTTCTAGGAGGTTATAGTTCAGAGAGGAGACAGCTGAAAAGAACTGCTGCATTTCAAGACAGAATCACCCAGGAATCAAGATCACTGTCATGCCATCAGCAACGGACCTTGCGTCGGCTGAGTGCCTGTTGCTTGCCAGTGGGGCAGGATGTTACAGGCATTGCCTCACTGAATCCCACAAGGAGACAGGAGGAAGTTTCCACTATTAACGCCACTTCATAAATGAGAACACAGAGGCTCAGGAAGGTTAAGCAATCGGTCCCCCCTCTTAAAGCCAACATGTGGCAGACCCAGACACAAACTTGAGTCTGTCTCCAGGAACTCTATTTATTTCCATTACGTTATTCTAAAATAGGATAAAGGGGCAGTGAAGGGAGGGGGTGGGGGAAGCCACACTCAGAAGGAAATCAGGGAAGACTTTATGGAGGAGGAGGCATTCGAGCAGGGTTCTGAATGATGAGCTCAATTCCAAAAGGTAAGGAAGAAGCGACCCGGCACCCAACACTGAAGGAGTGCTGAGCAAGCGCTCGAGGGCCGGAGTCTAGAGGCCCTACAAGAGGCAGCCCAAAGTTTGGCAATGCAAGAATAAATCAACTTAATTTCACTGTTGATGGCCATTTTACTAGTCTTCAAAGAGGCCTCTCCTACATGCACGTATTTCTTCTGTAACTTATATCACTATCCAAATATAATCTCAAATCCCTCTTCAGAAACTGCAGAGTAGCTCGGGTTCTATGTGATGTGATGGTGTCACATTGCCTCCCTTTCTTTCATTGTCTATTTCGGTTGGAGAAATAGCCAGACACCAAAGGCTGACACATCAGCAGCATGTTTTTGCCTCCCGAAAACTGCTGGTTGCTAAGTGACACTCTTCAGTTGCTGTTCCAGTGGGGAGCTTTCACAGGGCCAACACAATTGAAGTTCTTGGGATGACTGGGGTGTGGCTTGTCACGCTTTGGGGAGGCCTGCGAGAGTAAGGGCTCCTCTCTGACATTCCCTAGGCTCCTCCACGTAATCTTTGGTGGCATGAGATCCTTCGTGGACAGGCTGATGATGTGCTGAAAGGTGAAAGGCGGGGCTGGAGCAGCAGGCAGGGCTGGAGCCTGGAGGACCTGGAAAGCCAGGCTCTGGGATTGGCCTAACACTGCATATGCTGGGCACCCTTTTCCAGATTTTGCATGAAGGATACCATGATTGAAAGCATGTTTGGGGAACGGAACTCAGGCTGCAATCTAAAAAAGGAGTAATATTTCTCCTCCGACAACTGATAAAGCAATATGACACAACATGCAGTAAGACAGAGATCAGCTATTCATTGCTCTGCTCAAAAATAGCACAATCTCCCTTTATTTCAAGTATACACTGTATATTTAGCAAAATGGACCTGGTGTCACATCATAAACTGCCTCCATAAATTTACAAAGATTTAAATCATAAAAAGTGGAAATAAACTAATGGAAAGGAATTAGAATTAAATTAGAAATCAATGATAAAAATATATCTGGTGAATCAACAACTATTTGGAAATATAAACAAAAATGTCAAAAAAAAAAATACATGGGGAGTTCCCATCGTGGCTCAGTGGTTAACGAATCTGACTAAGAACCATGAGATTGTGGGTTCGATCCCTGGCCTTGCTCAGTGGGTTAAGGATCCGGCTTTGCCATGAGCTGTGGTGTAGGTCACTGATGCGGCTCAGATCTGGCATTGCTGTGACTCTGGCGTAGGTCAGAGGCTACAGCTCCGATTCGACCCCTAGCCTGGGAACCTCCATATGCCATGGAAGCAGCCCAAGAAATGGCAAAAAAAAAAAGGTCAAAGAAGAAATCAAAGAGGAAACTAGAAAATATTTAACATGGGAAGAAAAGGTGTGCAATGTGGCTAATACAGCACTTGGGAGAAATGTTATAGCTATAAATGGTTACATAAAAATGAAGAGTGGTCTAAAATCAATATTCTAATTTTCTGCAGTAAAAAAAATTAGAAGAAAGAGCAAAGTAAAATCAAAGTGTGCAAAAGGAAGAAAGTAATAAGGATAAAAGTAGAAACTAATAAGAACAGAAACAGATATGCAGTAGAGAAAATTAACAAATCCAAAGTTGGTTCTTTGAAAAGATAGAGGAAAAAATGATAAACACCTAGCTAGATTGATCCAGAATAAATGAGTAAATTTAAGCTATCAGTATCAGGAGAGAAAGGGGGGTTATTCTGCAGAAGTATTCAGCCAGCATAATCCTAAAGACAAAACTCAACAGTGACAATACATTAAAAAGAAATTACACATATAACCACAAAAAGTCTTAACAAAAGACTACGGTACCAAATCCAGAGCTATATAGAAGGGATAATTCATCAGGGCTAAATGGGCTTTACTGAAGGAATGCAAGGTTGGCTGACCCTTTGAGAATCAAATAATGTAAATTGCCTTATTAAGACAAAAGAGGAAAAACACATGATAATTTTCGCAGATACAGAAAAATGCATCTGACAAAATCCAACAGTCATTCACAATAAAAGTCTTCGAGAAGTAGAAACAGAAGCAAATGGCACTTATGGAAAAGCTACCACTAGCATTATATTTAAGGATGAAATATGTTCACCTCACACTAGTTAGAATGGCCACCATCAAAAAGTCTACAAACAGTAATTGCTGCAGTGGATGTGAAGAAAAAGGACCCCTCCTATAGGACATTGGTACAGCCACTGTGGAGAGCAGTATGGACGTTCCTTTTACAAATAAAAATAAAGCTACTTTATTATCCAGCAGTCCCACTCCTGGGATAGATGCCCAGGCTTGGATCCCATGTTGCTATGGCTGTGGCATAGGTCCAATTCGACCCCGAGCCTGAGAACCTCCATAGCGGTGGGTGTGGCCCTAAAAGGCAAAATAATTAAATAAATAAATAAATAAATAAATAAATAATTGCGCAAAAGATGTACAGAAAACAAAAGATACACAAATGGTCAATGAGCACACGGCAGAGTCTTCCACACCATGAGTCACTAGGGACGTGTAAATTACAACCCCAATGAGATAGCACTTTATACCACGTGAGGAGCTAAGAGTTTAAAAAACAAATAACACCAAGTACTGGTGAACACGTGGAGCCACTTAAAACCCTCATGCTCTTATAGAGTTAACTCTTTTACTTTATATACTCACAGGCTGCTATCATCACACGCATTCACAAAGGTGCTTCTAAAGTTCAGTGTATACGTACCGTAGAACCAGGAAGTCTGCTTCTATGTATTTACCCAGGAAAAGAAAGAAAATACATGCCCACAAAAATTCCTGCACAAGAATGTTGACAGTAGGTTTATTTAAAATATTCCCACGCCAGAAACAACCAAACATCTCTCAACGAGTGAGTGGACAAGTAAATTGTCGTATATTCTTACAAAGGAATGCAGCTTAGCAATAAAAAATGACAGCAATACAGACAACGACGTGTGTAATTCTCATAAACACTATACCGAACAAAAGGTCATACATAAAAGGCTACATGGGACTCCTTTCATAGGAAATTTGAGAACAGGACAAATTGGGTTCTTTAGTGATATAAATCTGAACAGTGGTTGCCCTTGCAGGGGGGAGATGGACTGGCAGGGGCCATGAGGGAATTTTCTGCAGAAAGGGACAAATTTATTTTCTTCATGGGCATATAAACCCATCACGTTGTACAATTAAGATCTAGACACTACACTGTCTGCAATTTTCACCTCAATTTAAAAAGAACTGCATATAGAGTATGCCTAAACAGTATAAAAATAAAAAAGAAACTTGAGTATAGAGTACAAGAATTGAGTGAAGAATTGGGAGGAAAAGAAGTATAAAAAGACAGAACTTCGGGAGACAGCGTGGAGAAAAAGGAACCCTCCTAAACGGTAGATGGGAATTTCAGTTGGTGCAGCCACTATGGAAAACAGCATGGAGTTTCCTTAAAAAAAAAAAAAAAAAAAAAAAGCCTAAAAATAGAGTTACTGTATGATCCAGCAACCCCATTCCTGGGCATATATCTGGAAAAGACAAAACTTAATTTGAAAAGATATGTATATGCCCAATGTTCATAGCAGCACTATTTATGATAGCCAAGACATGAAGGCAACCCCAAATATCCATCGACAGATGAATGAATAAAGAAGAGGTGGTACATATATACAATGGAACGTTACTCAGCCATGGAAAAGAACGAAGGAATGCCATTTGCAACAACATGAATGGACCTAGAGATTCTCATACAAAGTGAAGTAAATCAGAGACAAATATTATATGGTATCACTTACATGTGGAATCTTATAAAAAATACAAAAGAACTTATTTACAAAACAAAAACAGACTCACAGACATAGAAAACAAAGTAATGGTTACTAAATGGGGGAGAGTTGGGGGGTAAATTAGGTACATAAATTAGGGGATTAACAGGTACCCATTACTATATATTAAATAGATAAAACAACAAGGTCCCACTGTATAGCTCAGGGAACTGTATCTTGTAATAACCTGTAATAGAGGAGAATCGGAAAAAGAATATATATACATATATATGTATTTGAATTATTTTTCTGTATGCCTGAGTCTAACACAACATTGTAAATCAACTATACTCCAATTAGAAAGAAAAAGACAGAGCTTCTTCCAGTGGATGAGCTCATGCTGGAGGGCCCCACTCAGGGAATAGAAATGCCTACTCTCCTCTTGGTCTAGACCCCGCTTGGGCAGGGCACCATCTTGAGTCTACCAAGCAGCCCTAACCCAAGTGGAAGGACAGGGTTGCAGAACCAGCCGATTAGGCGCCCACTTCCTGAGCTGGTCAGGGAAGTAACCCAGATTTGGAGACCCTCATTTTTTATGACTACGCCATGAACCCCAGGTGCGGCCTTAGCATCTCTAAGTAAGGGACCCTGTGGGTGTGGGAGGAGTTGGGCTGGGGGAGGACAATGGGGCTCTGGGTCATTGGCTCTGATTGTATCCCAGGCAGGAATAAGGCATGGACGCCCAAGAATCATCCCTCTTGACCAGCACCCCAAGTGACCCTAATGCAGGTTCTACAAGAATTCGACTTACAGATGCCCCAGTTACCACCCCTCCGCTTCCAGTAATCTGCGATTTCACCCTCTGCCAAGTGTAAATGAGCATCTTCGCGAGAGGTCCGAGTGCAGATGAGAAGGCAGCCTGGCTGTGGGCCGAGTGTGCATTTAGAGAGATCCCTAGAGGTTAATCTCTGGTCCAGGGTAATGGCAGCAGAGGCATAATTACCTTAGCATCAGGAAGGCAGTGGCAAAACCCAATCACTTTAGGGACTTGGGCTTCTTGGATTGTCGCTGGCACTGGCCCCAGAATGCAGGGTCAGATTAGTTGAGAGCTATGTGACAGGTTCCTTAGCTAAAAAACCACCCCAATCCCCCAAATCAATTGCACAAGGTGCGGAACCTGGAAAGAAAGAAGCGGCGCCCCCACGGCACAGCACAACCGCTTCCCCTAGGAGATCTGGCTGATAATTAAGGGTTGTATTAGCACATAGAGTAGTCGCAGTGAGGAAATCAGGAGTCTGAGGGGGAAGTCACCTCTCCTCCCGTTCACTGAAACATTTCTCTTCCACAAGCCACTGTGGTGCTGTCCCAATCATGCAGTCTCCTGGGGTCCAGTGGAGGCTGCAAAAAATAATTAGGTTTTGAAATATGGAGATATTATGAGATCACTGAAGTCCCAAGCCGAAGAGTGAGATGAAGGGTGATGCAGAGAACGGAGCAGCCGGCTACCTGCTCTCCAGTAGGAGGCATATAGGCGGCAGCAGGAATGCTGATGGCCTGGTTGGTGGATAACTGGCTTGTGCTGGGGTTTGATATGGGGCCGACTCAAGATGAGCTGTGTTTGTGTCCCTGCCAATATGAGGATGAGCTGAGTCAGAAGGACTCAAGGAAGGAATGTGTGGCGGGAGTGAGGCTGACTCTGCAGATCCAGCCATCGCGGTGATTAACCAATCAGCGAACAGCATTCCCGGGCGACTATCACCTTTCAAGGGGTTGGCAAGAGTCCTGAGCGGGCCTGATCAGACGGAGGGAACAGATTCAGAAGGAAGGTCAAAACACCTCCCTGTCTTCTCTTGGTGGATATGAGTAAGGAAGCGCATTGCCCCAGATGCCACTGGCCACCGTCTTGCAATCGGGACATGCACCCTCTTCAGGGTGACTGAGTAGAGACTGGAAAGAATGGGTGAGAGCATCATTGATTGAACTGGGTGTGACGCTCACCCTGCCTCCGGAGTTATGGGAGACATACATTTCCTCGTCTCGTTTAAGCCTCTTTGCATCAGATGCCTCTTATTTGCTGTGGGGAGCTCCCCCTAGTAGGTGGCGCACAGAAACTGAGCCGGAGCCTAGCAGAAAATGGTAATGAGTGAAGAGGTGGGGGCCTAGCTACCTATAGTTCTTGTCTCAAACTTCCATGAAATGGAAGTAGAATTCTTTCATGGAGATTCTTCCTACAAATGTCTGCTTGATTTGCATATTAAGTATTGGTCTTCAGTTCTGCCAAGAAAAAAGTTCTCTCCTGTGTTTTATGAAACCCAAGACCCTCTCGGTCTTTTATCTCCCACACTTGAAAGAAGTACATGTGGATATGAGAAATAGCTCACTCAAAAGAAAAAAGAGAAATACCTCACTCTTGTTAGTAAGAAAAAAGTCAGCCTAAGTGCAATGGTAAAGGCTGCTGTCACATGGCTTCCAGGGGAAGGAGACAATACAGAATAGTGGAGCCTGGGACGAAAGAGAGCATCCTACCCCACCTAGAGGACTTCAGCAGATGGTGACATCCAGGCATGTGGGCCCAGGGTGGCCTAGTCTTCTGACCCTTCAAAAGAAGCTGTAAACATTATTTACAATTGCCAAGACTTGGACGTAACCGAAAGGTCCATCAACAGACAGATTGATAAAGGAGATGTGCCACAGACACATACAGACACACACACACATACACACACACACACACACACACACACACACACACAGAGTGGCATACTACTCAGCCATAAAAAAGAGCGAAATTTTGCCATCTGCAGCAACATGGAAGGACTTGGAGGGTATTATGCTAAGTGAAATGTCAGACAAAAATAAATACAGTCTGATATCACCTTATATGTGGAATCTAAAAAATTCAACAAACAGTTGAATACAATATAAGTGAAACAGACTCACAGATACAGAGAACAAACTTGTGGTTACCAGTGGGAGGGGGAAGGGACAACATAGGCCTGGGGGAGTGTGAGATACAGGCTATCGGGGGGTGAGGTCGTCTCAAGGATGTACGTACAACATGAAGAATATAGCCAACTTTTTGTAATAACTGTAAATGGAAAATAACCTTTAAAACTGTAAAAATATTTTTTGTTTTGTTTTTTTAAATCTGTTTTTTTTTTTTTTTAAATAGCTGTACCCATAGCATATGAAAATTCCCAGGCTAGGGGTCGACTTAGAACTGTAGCTGCAGGCCTATGCCACAGCCATGGCAACACTGGCTCTGAGCCACATCCGCAACCTACATCTATGACCTACGCCACAGCTTGCAGCAAATGCCGGATCCTTAACTGAGACCAGGGATCGAACCTGAACCCTTCTGGACACTATGTCTGGTTCTTAACCTGCTGAGCTACAACAGGAACTCCAAAAATAATTTTTTTAAAGAGAAGCTGTAAAATATAATTTGTATATGAAGTCTCCCTTTAAAAAAAAAAGCATATCAACATTATATGAGCTGTTTATGCCTGGCCAAGGCTCAGCCTGGCAGATCCCAAGCTGTGTGGAGTGGGCCCCGAATCTCCAAGTAAACCACCTGCTATGTACAAAGTTGTGTCATCACAGTGTTACTTATGACACTGAAAATGTGGAAACAATCTAATTTCTAATAGCAGGGATCGGCTAAATAAACTATGGCGAATGTACCCAGTGGAAGATGATGCAACTGTTTTAAAAAGACATTTACAATAAGTAACTTGAGAAAAACACTAGGATATCATGTTAAGTGGAGGGGGAAACAGAGTCTACACACTTGTTTATAAAACATGATTACAACTCTGGCAAAGAATACAAAATAGAACAATGTGTTAGAAATTAACTCTGAAAGCAAATGAACCAAAGAGTAACAGAAATTTTTTCTGGATGGAAAGAGTATTACCCATTCCTCTTCTCCTTATACGTTTCTGAACTTTGCAAATTCTCTATAATTTTACAATCATGAAACAGTGAACTTGGTGGCCAGGTTCCTAAATCACTAGGGCGATGACATTATGAGCCTTGTCTTCTTTGTCATCAGTGTCAGCAGGCCAAGTTCAGTTGGGTTCATGTCTACACACATCCCCAGAGCGTCTATTTTATGCCACCCTCTGGGCCAGGCATGGAGGATGGAGCTGAATTAAGTTGGTCCCTGGGGCAGAGAAGCCCACAGTCCAACTGGTATAAACCAGACAACTTTAAAACAACGCAGAACTATTTACAGTAGCCAAGACATGGAAGCAACCTAAATATCCATCGACGGAGAAATGGATAAAGAAGATGTGGTACATATATGCAATGGAATATTACTCAACCATAAAAAAGAATGAAATAATGCTATTTGTGACAACATGGATGGACCTAAAGATTATCATACTAAGTGAAGTAAGTCAAATGGAGAAAGACATATATCATATGATACCACCTACATGTGGAATCAAAAAAAAGGGTTCACATGAACTTATTTACAAAACAGAAATAGGCTCAGAGCCATGGAAAACAAACTTACGGTTACCGAGGGGGAAAGAGGAGAGGGATAAATTAGGAGTTTGAGATTAAGTGGTAAAATTTACTATGTATAAAATAGCTAAAAGCAAGGTTCTACTATAGAGCACAGGGAAACATATTCAATAACTTGTAATAACCTGTAATGGAAAAGAATCTGAAAAAGAATAGAATCATAACAGTATCACCTTGCTGTACTCCTGAAACTACTGCCACATTGTAAATCCACAATACTTCAATAAAAAATTAAAATATGTATGTTAAATTTTTTTTAAATTTCAAATTAAAAAATTAAATAATGCAGTGAGAAGATGGCCAGCTCCCAGCACCATGGGACCCGGAGGACAAACACTGGCGCAGTGATAAGAGCAGGGTTTCTGAAGGAGACTATGACCAAGCTGATGCATAAGGACTTTCAGGCTGAATTAAGGTAGGACTGGGACTCTAGGAGAGCGTACAAGGAGCACAAAAGCATGGACACACAAAACAGCGGCATATGGGGGGCAGCCAGGTCATTTGGGGAGTGACAAATGCCACATCTCACAGACTAGCCTCATGCACCTCAGATCTGTCCATCCTGACTGCTGTGGGCAGCAGGTCTGGTTGTTTGAGTCTCTCTCACTAGGATAGGGATCAGTCCCCCTGAGGCTTGAGTCCCCTCGGGAGACCCAGGTTCAAGGACAGAAGCTCCGAGGCTGGTCGGTGGCATCTTTGTATCCAAAGAGAGGACCTGAGCACAAAGCCGGAAGCATTTGTTCCCAATGCACCACAGTGTAGATGACCACCAGTGTAGGTGTCCCAGCCACTGTCACTGCCATTGTCACTGCCGGATGGGAAGGAGAGAAGGAAGGACTAAACGCCTTTGTGCACCTACCTAGCTCATCGCTTTCAGATATACCACCTGTCTCAACCCTGGCAACTCAGAGAGCCAAGTATGTTTATCTTCACTTCCAAGCTGGTAAACCAAGGCTCAGAGAGGTAGGTTGCTTGCCTAAAGTCACACAGCTAGTAGGTGGTGGAACCAGGCCACCTGCCTCTCCCATCAGACTCTTCCTCCACGCTGCATGCCTCAAGGACAGGGACCGTGTTTATAGCCTGTGAGGCCTTCATAGCACCCAGTTTTGAGCTTTCTTTACACAAATGCTCCAGGATTGCTCCTCCGGACTCCTTTCCCAGGCATTCTGGCCCCAGAATCTCTATGAACGCTAATTCTCTTCCTTGTCTTTCAATCCATACCCCGCCTTTTTTTTTTTTTTTCTTTTTTGGCCACCCTGCCGCTTATGAAGTTCCCGGGCTAGTGACAAGATCTCAGCTGCATTTTCAACCTGCACCGCAGCTGCAGCAGTGCTGGATGCTTTAACCCACCACACCAGGCCAGGGATCAAACGTGCGTCCCGGTGCTGCAGAGATGCCACCAATCCCATATTGTGCCACAGCCAGAACTCCATCAATCCATTTCCACTTTAATTGCTCACCCCAGACCCTGTCTTCTGGGGAGGGAAAGAGCAAGTCCACAAATGAGAACCTCCGCACGGGGCCATTGACAAGTCCCAGGTCCCCTGGGATGCATCTATCACCCACAGCACAAAGCTTCTAGAACCCTCCACCTCTAGAAATCCCCTTTGTTCTTTCCTAGAGTGTGGAGGCCATCTTCATTTGCTAGCAAAGGACAAGTGATGCAGCAGTGAGGTGGGGAAGATGCACCTGCAGGAGGCATCCAGGTTCAAGGAACGACCCTGCTGGGCAGATCACGGCCACCCTGGGCCTGGAGGGCAGGGCGTAGGCAGGGCTGAAGCTTTCAGACTTGAGGGGAAGAAGTGGTCCTTGGCATTTGCTGAACAGGCAGATTCCCCAGCCCTCTCTTGAATGCACATTTTATTTTATTATGATTATTTTTTGTTTTTGCTTTCTAGGGCCGCTCCTGCGGCATATGGAAGTTCCCAGGCTAGGGGTCGAATTGGAGCTGTAGCCACTGGCCTACACCACAGCCACAGCAATGCGGGATCCTTAATCCACTGAGCGAGGCCAGGGATGGAACCTGCATCCTCATGGATCCTAGTCGGATCTGTTTCCACTGAGCCACAACAGGCACGCCTGAATGCCCATTTTTTAGAAACTCCTTCCAGGTGAGTCTCATAAAGGAGGAAGCGGAAAGAGCCCTGGTCTCTAGGTCGTAGCTGCCCGGGCTGCCTGCTGGCATCCTCCACTCTCTCTTCCTGAGCATCTCCAAGTGGACTCCCCCTTAGCCTCTCCCATGGGCTCCCCTGCGTCTCTCTGGTTCCTGTCTTTCCTGCACAAACCCCATCTAATCCTCTGGGCTCCCTCTGCCAGTACCTAGAATCCACTTTGCTCACCTTTCTGCCGCCCACCCTGGTTTAAGTCACCAGGACTAAAGCAATAAATTCCTACGTGGCATCTCAGATTCCATTCTTGTCTCCTGAAATCCATCCTCCACACAAGAGCTATGCTGATTCTTTGAGAGGTTCCACAATATCAAGTCCCCCCCTATTTAAACGTGCTCCCCCTACTCTCTGCTGAGTACTCAGTGGTGCTGGCACAAGTTCAGAGGCTGGGTGATGTCAGGGCCTTGGTTTCTGTAATGATCTTGGTCTTTCCCTCATGATCACAAAAAGGCTGCCTTAGCCAGGCAGGAAGTGCCTGGCATCTGGGCCTTTCAGCCTCTAGTAATCTCGGTGCCCTGACTTGGGCTCTAGGGACACCTCCGTGATTTACATGAGCCCAGTGAGTGGCAGGACCCCCCTCACTGGACCATCCAGCTCAGGGATGACTGAGCTTCTAACAGGTGCCAGCTACTTTGCCAAGCACTTGGTGTTAACACGATTCTAGAGGCGGCCCCAGAGTCCCATCCCCAGGTGGTTCTATCAACACTAATATAGGGACTTCTGGGAAGGGCTCTTGCAGAGGTTATGGGGGGGGGGGCGGGGGAGAAGCTGCCTGGCCCAGTCAGGTGAGCCTTTAAAAGCAGAGCGTTTTCTCCAATTGGTGGCAAAAGATGTCAGAAATCTTAGAAGGCCAAGGAAGATTCTAGCCCCATTGCTCTTTGGAGATGAAGGGGGCATGTATCAAAGGATGTGGTGGCTTCTAGAAGCTGAGAGGAGCCCTTGGCTCTCAGCCAGTAAGGAAATGAGGACTTGGTCCTACAGCTGCAAGGAGCTGGGTTCAGCCAACAACATAAATGAGTTTGGAGGCACATTTTTCCCTGGGGGCCTCCAGTGGCACATTGGCTCTGGCCTCATGAAAACGGACGTAGAGAGCGCAGCAAGCCTGCCTGGACGTCTGAGCTTCAGAACTGTGAAAAAGCAAACAGGTTTCACTTTACGTTGCTAAGTTTGGGGGTACTTTCTCACGCAGCGACAGAAAACTAATGCCCTCGTCGAATCCTTAGCCCTTAATCCACAGGCTCGGCTGGGTAGATATTCTCACCTGTTTACAGGTGAGGCTCTGAGGGCTTCCAGCCTGCCAGGGTCACCCAGGAGCCCCAGGACTGCAGGCTGAGGCTCTAACCCCCAGCCTTTCCAGCCACATGTTGGGAGCGTTGACTGTGGGCTCTTCCAGCCCTGGATGCTGGGGACACGGAGGTGACCTAGCAAAGCCTTTGGCCCTGAGGGTCCCATGGGTTTGTGGAGAAGAATTCCTAGTGAGACGGGAATCAGAAAGGAAGGAGTTGGCTGAAGAGATGCACTGACCACAATCACAGCCCTTAGTATAGTCTGTTTCAGAGCAGAAAGGGGAGCTGCGAGCAAGGCCAGCTGGCTGCCACCTCTCCTGATGGCACTCCCTCCCTCCCTCAGTGGGACTTTTTGACCCTTTGGAAACAGGGAGGACCAGTTGCCACATTGCTGATGCCAGCTCTTCCAATCCGCACCCCATCCTTAGGGAAGAGCGGAAGGGGGACTCGTGTGTGTGTCCTCAAGGCCGGAGGGACAGCGGGAAGGGAGGGTGGATGTGCCATCTGCCACCTGCTTCTCTCCTCTCTCTACCAGCGCCTCCTCCCTTCCCTGGGGCTCCATCCCAGAGGTCAGGATAGCTGCGGGGGGGCAGGGGGGTGCATAGCACAAGTGACAAGGGTAGGGGGCGGGTTGATTCATTTCTCCACCCCTTCAAGGCCCCCAGGGCAGACTCCCAGAGTGACAGGGAGCCTCAGCCTTTCCAAGCCCCTTCCTCGCCAGGTTCATTCCTTCTCACTGTCATAAGGAGGCTAGAAGGAAATGAAATCTCAAACCACAGGCTACTCCAGAAATGGCCTCTGACCGCACTGGGTGGTTTGTTTGCTTGCTTGCTTGTTTAATGCCATCTCTTGTCACAGTATAATTGCTCAAAACTTCTGACAGCACAGGGCAGCACAGACAAATCTCTTTGCCCCTGGATTGCCTGTCATCGGCGGGGGGTGGGGTGGGCAGGGGACACCCATTAGCCTGAACTTGGAACAAATGTCCTCATGGCCAATAATGGGAAGTCAAGGCTGGCCAGTCACTTCCCTTCGAGGTTGGCACAGAGGAGGACAAGGTGCTGGCACAGCCCTCTGCCCAGGAAAGGAGGGGACACACTGATTTTATGCAGCCTGAGGGACAGAACAAGCACCCCGGGGGGAGACTGGCTGGAGCTTGCTAAGAACCCAGGAATCGGAGTGTGGAACTATTTGCGAGTATCTCCCTGTTACTGAGAGGAAGCCCTGCCCTATGACAGGTGCGCTTGTCCCGCGGAGCACAGGTGTGTTTGGACAGGTAAACAGAGGCTGTGGCGAGAGCCGAGTCGCTCTGTGGACAGTGCGAACAGGGGATTTGAGGACCAGCAGGGAGGTGGGTGAGGAGGAGGGGATGGGCTGAGCCAGGACAGGCTGGGGCTCAGGGCGATGCCGCCGGGAGAGCGCCCAGGTGAGGATGGCAGAAGGGCTCCCAGGTGGGCTGTCTGCGATGCAGGTCCAGCCCCTTCTCCCCGACCTTCAGGGGCATCTTCTACGCGTGCTCGAGCGTGTGCACGTGGTAGGGGCTCTGGCTCGTTTGTTTCATTCGCAGAAAGAGAAAGAGCCGGTCCCTGTGGCGTTCCACACCCACTAGGGAGGTGGAGAGGCGAGATGAGCCATGATCTGAATTTAGTGGAGAGGCCTGGGCTCAGAGGTGCCCATGGGAACTTATATCCCCAAGAAATATTGGGGAAATTTTGGATTTCCTCACAGTGAGAAGTGGGGGTGCCAGTGGATCTGATGTAGATGGTATGGTGGCATAAGAGAAATCGCTACTGACTTTAGCCTTTCCAGCCTCATTCCCACATGCCTGCTCCCCCCCCCCCCGCCACACACACACACACACACACACACACACCACACATCACACACACACCACACATACACACACATACACACACACACACACACACACACAGTGCCTGACGAGAGTCCCCTCTCTGTGCCCACGCAACCGTTACACCTGCACGACCCCAGTGTGGCATCCGTGACACTGTTTTGTCATCACCTGTTTCCTCCCTTCCCCCTCTGTGGACTCCGGATCTCCAAGGCCAGAAACAGAGTTTACTTGTCTCAGATCCCCCAGCATTTAGCGCCCAGCTCAGTTAACCCCGGTGCTAAACGGAGGGGACAGGATGGGCATTTCTAGAACCTGACCCTGTGCCAGGTTCTGACTGTGCATGTCAAACAAAACCTGCCACCTGTCCCCAGGGTCCTCGTAACGAAGCGAGCACCTTGGAGGCAGTCAAGTCCCCTTCTCTGGAGGTATGGAGACGCAGCCGCATACCAGCTTGGCAGAGAGCAGGGCGGGCACTCAGGGTCTGATGGGCAGCGGCCTCAATGCATCCAGTCCCTTCTGGCCCTTCGAGTCCCCTAACTCCATGAGTTCAGGGTCCAGCAAGACAGTGGCCCCCAGATGTTTGCCGCCCACAGTTTTCCAGTTTCCAGTGAGCCGTCCCTGTGAGGAGGGGGTGAAGGAGAGCTGAGTCACCATTTGGAATGCCTAATAAAAGTCACCTCCCTGCTTAATAACCATTATAAACACATTACCGGTCAGTTCTGTTTGTTTGCTCCTTGGAGTTTATGCGGCTGCACGAAACGAAGTATCAAGATGAGCCAGCAACATCGGACCACCCCGTCTTTAGTCATCTCCGGGTCTGGTTTGATGTCACCCACAATCAACGTACTTATGCTGGACAAGAGGTGTGGGGGCAGTGGTCCCCACCCCCCAAGCCAGCCAGCTCATCCTTCTGGAGCCCTTCCGGGCCCCGCCACTGGCTCGGGGGCATCCTCTCCCCAGAAGGTCTCTGGGTTTGGACACACGGACCACAATTCTCGGGGACCTTCTTACACCGACATGTGTACTCGCTACTCTTTTTTTTTTTTTTTGAATTTTTTGGAGTATAGCTGACTTACAATGTTGTGTTAGTTTCAAGTGTACAGCAAAGCGAATCAGTTATACATATACATATATCCATTTTTCTCCTAGAGGTTATTACAGATTATTGAGTAGATTTCCCTGAGCTCTACAGTAGGTCCTTGTTAGTTACCTATTTTATGAACAGTGGTGTATATGTGTTAGTCACATCCTCCTAATTCATCCCTCCCCACCTCCATAAGTTTGATTTTGAAATCTTTGATTTTGTTTCAGTTTGTTGTTGTTGTTGTTATTTTATTTTTTAATATTTTTATTTATTTTTTTTCCCACTGTACAGCATGGGGATCAAGTTATTCTTACATGTATACATTTTTCCCCCACCCTTTGTTCTGTTGCAGTATGAGTATCTAGACATAGTTCTTAGATTTACAAGGAGATCCTGCTAAGTAGCATTGAGGGTTTTTGTTTTTTTTGTTTTTTTTTTTAAATGTATTTTTAGGGCCACACCCATGGCATGTGGAAGTTCCCAGGCTAAGGGTCAAATCAGAGCTACCAGCTGCCAGCCTACCCCACAGCCACAGCAAGCCGCGTCTGTGACCTATACCACAGCTCCCAGCAACACCAGGTCCTTAACCCACTGATCGAGGCCAGGGATGGAGCCCGCAGCCTCATGGACACCAGTCAGGTTCATTACCCCTGAGCCACAGGGAACTCTTTTGTATAATTTTTATTAGAGTCTACATGTGAGTGATATCATATGCTATTGTCTTTCTCTTTCTGACTTACTTCACTTAGTATGATAACCTCTAGGTCCATCCATGTGGCCGCAAAGGGCATTATTTCATTCTTTTTTTTTTTTTTCTCTTTACAGCTGTACTGGCAGCATATGGACGTTCCCAGGTTGGGGGTCAAATCAGAGCTGCAGCTGAGGCCTACACCACAGCCACAGCGACACCAGATCCAAGGCACTTCTGCAACCCATGCTGCAGTTTGCAGCAATGCAGGATCCTTAACCCACTGGGTGAGGCCAAGGATAATACCCACATCCTTACAGATACAACATTAGGTCATTTTCCCACTGAGCCACAACAAGAACTCCCATTTCATTCTTTTTTATGGCTGAGTAATATTCCAGTGTATATATGTACCATGTCTTCTTTATCCATTTCTCTGTCAATGGACCTTTAGGTTATTTCCATGTCTTGACTACTGTGAACATGCATTGGGGTGCATGTATCTTTTTGAATTATGCTCAAGAGTGGGATTGCTGGGTCATATGGTAGTTCTATAGTTAGTTTTTAAGGAACCTCCATACGGTTCTCCAGAGCCACTGTACCAATTTACATTCCCACCAACAGTGTAGGAGGGTTCCCTTTTCTCCACACCCTCTCCAGCATTTATTATTTGTAGACTTTTTGACGATGGCCATTCTGACTGCTGTGAGGCAATACCTCACTGCGGTTCCAATTTGCGTTTCTCTATCTACTCTCTACTTTAAGTGCCCACCAAAGCTGGCCTCCTCTTTCCTGACACTGCCCCCCCCCCCAATCTACAAGTTATTGGGAACCCAGAGCATATATCAGATGCTTTATGTAATGAATGTGTTATCTCTTGTCCTCTCAATAAGTTAGGCTTTAAAATCCCATTTTACAGATGGGGGACTGAGGCTGCACAAGATAAATGATTTCCCACTTGCTCTGGGTGGCAGGCTCTTTTCCTGCCATGCTGATCCTTTCAAACCTGCCCTCAAGCTCAGCTAATGGCACCAATTTCCACCTGGTTTTCTAATTTCCAAAGTCATTTCTAATATTGCCTTCCTGCCCGCTGTATCTCCTAAGACTGGCTTGAGGTGTATGTGTCATAATTCAAATACCAGTGACCTCACCAAGAAGGTGTCTCTTTACATAGTGTCACATGGCATCTGGAGGCAGGCAGTCTAGGGCTGGTGCACCTGCTTGAGAAAGTCATCAAGAACTCAGATTCCTTGTAGCCTCTGCTCTTCCATCCTTACCTGAGAGCTTTCTTCCTCATGGTCACAAAAAGGCAGCTCTGCCTCCAAGTGTTGCAGTTGCCTTCCAAGTAGAACATTCTGAGGGGAAGATATACAGGACAAAGGCTCACGTCACCTGATGTGTATTCCCGTTTATGTGAGAAACAACAGCCTTGCCTGGTAGCCTTCCATTTATGTCACATTAGCACAACTGGGTTATACAGCTAGTTGCCTTGCTCTTTCTGCTGTCACACAGCTGGGAAGGTGAACAGTCAGGAAGAACATTGCTTCCCTGAACAAAACTAAGTCTCTGTTAGCAAGCAAGACGAGTGTGGATATTGGATAAGCAATCAATTGCCTGCCACACAGCTCCCACATTTAACCAGCCCCTGCACCCCCATAGAGTCTAAATTCTGTTTCCTCAAATCCACCTCTCTTCCTCTTCCTGCCAAGATTTCTACCCCAGCTCAGGCCCCAAGCAGCCTCCTCTAACTGTGCTCTCTGCTAGCCTCGCCTCCCCTCCTGTCCATTCTCCACGCTGCCACCACCATCTTTCTCAAGCACAGAAGACATTGCCTCTCTGGCCTCCACTTCCAATTACTTCCCATCGCTTAGAAAGGGAAACCCAGATTCCTCAAGCTGACCCTTTACAATCCAGCCCCATCCTACTTCTTCCCTTATCTCCTAAAGTTCTGCCTATCTCCCAATTCCCACACCTAAGCTCCACTCCCATGCCTCTTTACCTTAGCTTACGCCATGCTCCCTTCTAGGATTACTTTCTTCTTGCAAGTTCTACCTGTTGGAAATACGCCTTTTTTAAAAGAAATTTCTTTGGCTGGGCCCATGGCATGTGGAAGCTCCTGGGCCAGAAACTGAACCCACACCACAGCACTGACAACACTGGATTCTTATCCACTAGGCCACCAGGGAACTTGGCTCTCTTTTTTTTTATTTTATTGACGTATAGTTTATTTATAATGATGTGTTAATTTCTGCTGACAAGCAAAGTAACTCATACATATATGAACTCTCTTTTTTTTTTTTTTTTTTGCTTTTTAGGGCCGCACCTGTGGCATATGGAGGCTCCCAGGCTAGGGGTTGGATCAGAGCTACAGCCGCCAGCCTATACCACAGCCACAGCAACGCAGGATTCTTAACCCACTGAGTGAGGCCAGGGATCGAACCCGCAACCTCAAGGTTCCTCGTCAGATTTGCTTCTGCTGAGCCATGATGGGAACTCCCTGAACTCTTTTACATAATCTGTCCCATTACGGTTTATCACAGGATAGTGGACAGAGTTCCCTGTACTACACAGTAGGAGCTTGTTGTTTATCCATCTCATATGCAACAGTTTGCATCTGCTAATCCCAAACTCCTCGTTCTCCCCCCCCCCCCCCCCGCAACCCCCTTCCCCTTGGCAAACCACAAGTCTGTTCCCTATGTCTGTGAGTCTGATTTTTGTTGTTGTTGCTGTTGTCTTTTTTTTTTTTTTGTCTTTTCTGGGGCTGCACTTACACGTATGGATCTTCCCAGGCTAGGGGTCTAATCGGAGCTGTAGCCGCCGGCCTACGCCAGAGCCACAGCAATGCGAGATCCGAGCCGCGTCTGCAACATACACCACAGCTCACAGCGACGCCAGATCCTTAACCCACTGAGCAAGGCCAGGGATTGAACCCGCAACCTCATGGTTCCTCGTCAGATTCATTAACCACTGAGCCATGATGTGAACTCCTATGTCTGTGAGTCTGTTCCTGTTTCATAGATATGTTCATTTTATGCATAATGTGTCATATTTTAGATTCCACATGTAAGTGATATCAGATGGTATTTGTCTGTCTCTGACTTACTTCATTTAGTATGAGTGTCTCTAGGTCCATCCACATTGCTGCAAATGGCATTAGGGAAATTCTCCTTCAAGTCTCAGCTTAAATGTGGTTACCTTTCCTGTAACCACCTGCCAACGGCATCACTCTCCCTCCTCGCCGGTCCTCTCGGAAACAGTTCATAGCCTGGCTTGGCGTCCAGCTGGTTGCTGTGGAGTCTCCTGGTTGCCCAGCACCCATCTCTCTCCTTCCAGTAATAACCTCTCGGGGGTCCATTCTTCCCCATCCTGGTCCATCGGTTCCTGGGGTTCTGGAGATGTCTTGTGGGTCTTGGCTAAGCATCTCCTGATGCTAGATACACCCTGCACTCTTTAGCTCTGTTAGACACTGCAATTCCTTCTCACTTGAACCTGTTTCTCATGGACCTTTTATTACTTGTGCTGGGGAGAGTCTTCCAGAAAGTGGTGTGCGTCTCTCCCCGGCTGGGTTGGAACATTTTGACAGGCAAGGTCTGTTGTTTACTGTGCTTGTTTCGCCTGGCCTGTCACAGAGCTCTGTCCCCGTGGGGTGGGGCAGCGAGTGAACTGAGAGGCTGGTGCCATGGTGCGGGGGGCTCGCCCTGCTTCATCTTGGAGCCTGGTGCCTGACACCTCGATTCTGCTGAACTGCATTAGCCACACGTGCCCTCAGCCTCCCCCTGACTCCCGGCACCTGCTCAGTAAGTGACACTCAATAACGTATAGGAAGTGAAATGGGGACCTGCTGTGTAGCACAGGGAACTCTACCCAGCGTTCTGTGATGGTCCCCATGGGAGAAGAATCTGAAAAAGAGTGGATGAGGCGTGGGCAGGTGTATAACTCGATCACTTGGTTGTACAGCAATGATCACAACTTTGTAAATCCACCATCCTTCAATAGAAGTTTAAAAAATGGAAAAAAAGTATGCGAAATGGCACAACACTGTAAATCAACTATACATTATTTTCAAAAATAAAAATAAAATAAGGCAAAAAAATACATGTTGGCGTTCCCACTGTGGCTTAGTGGTAATGAACCCAACTAGTATCCATGAGGACAAAGGTTCCATCCCTGGCCTTGCTCAGTGGGTTAAGGAGCCAGCAATGCTGTGAGCTGTGGGGTAGGTCACAGAGGTGGCTTGGATCCCACGTTGCTGTGGGAACTTCCATCTGCTTGGGAAGTTCCATATGCTGCATATGCGACCCTAAATAAATGAATAAAAATAATATATGGGAAATGAGGTTTCCTGCTAACCTTTCGGATTCTGAGCTTCATTCCACGCAGACTGGCAGCTCCTGGCACATGCAGACGTGTAATAAATGTTGGTTGTTTTATTGGGTAAGCTGGCACAGAAGCATCTCCCCACATCAGAACCTGGTAGAGATATGCTATCTTAGCTCCACTCCAGGTCAGCCGGGGATGTCGGCTGACCTTACCTTGGCCTCTGGCAGGCAATCCACTAGATGTGGTGAGCCCCCGCCTCCAGCCTCCATCACCTCTGTCCTGAATTGTTGCAGAAGCTGTCCAGCGGTTCTCCACCAGTCGCCCTTGCCCCTCATCTATTTAACACAGCAGCCAGTCATCTGTTGACAAGTTAGGTCAGAGCTGTCTCTCCTCTGCTCAGAACCCTCTGGGGGTCCCCTTCTTTCCCACTTGGAGTAAAAGACAGAGAGACCTCCCTGGCTCCGTGGCCCCTCCACCTCCTCGTCCCCTGCTCTCCCGGCTCACTCTGATCCGCTCCGTGCCACCCCCTGTGCGCCGTGGGCATCCTCGGCCCTGCTTGTGCTCAGGCCTCACATTTGCTCTTCCTTCTGCAAAGCTGTGCCCCCAAGCCCCGTGTGACTTGTTCCCTCCCCTCCTTTGGGACCCTCCTCAAATGTCCCTTCATCTAATGGCACTTGCCCCACCCCACCCCCCAGACTCCCCATTCCCACCATATTTTCCACTCTGGATGCTGACACTTGGCAGGGTGCGTGGTCATCAGCTCCTCCACTCGGGTGGATGCCCACGACCGGAAGTCGCACCCCCCCCCACCTCCCTGCCCCACACCTGCACTCGCCCCCGTCACCCCAGGGTGAGCACTTCATTCAGAGCTGGGTCTCCACACCGACGACCGTGCACAGGATTTCCAGGGAGGCAGAACGCAGAGGACGTGGCTTTTGTCCTCCAGAAAAGTGTCAACAGGACCTCACCGAAGGGTCAGGTTGGTGAAGGCTTTGTGTGGCCTTTTTCCTGCTCCTCCTCTGAGAAGGAAGGTGAGAGGGAAGCAGTAACTATTACTGGGCACCTATTATGTGTCCTGCAAAGTACAACGAGTGAACCATAAAGCCAACTATTATTTTAATTTAAAATAAACAAGAGAAAACATTAAAAAGTCTCACCTGCCCGAGCTGACCACTGCAGTGATATCTGAAATGTCAGACCACCTGTCCACTTCACGTGGATGCCCCAGCTCTGCGGGGGGTCCTGAGCCGCAGCTACACCTCCCTGTTGCCCAGTTCTAGAGCGATCAGGCCCACCTTACAGATGATAAAACTGAGGCTCAAAGATGTTCTAAACTTGCTCGGTGACTCAACTCGGGTCCATCCGACCCGAGAGCCCCCCTACTCCCCATGCAACCCCAGACGGAGTGAATCCCTTGCCGTCACATGTGTCTGTCCCCATCTCACTCCTGCCCCCGCCCCTCAGAGAGCCCGTCCAGGGCTGAGGGCCTGGCTGGAGGAGCCGGTAACCCAAGCCCAGGTACAGATGGGCCGTGAGCCGAGTCTGCTGGGTTCCAGCCCAGCTCTTGAACTATCCAGTGCCATCTTGTTCCCGCTCAGCTGCAGACACACCGTCGGCTTCAACAAGTGTCCATTCATTGGACTCATTGGCTACATCCGATGGAGACTGCAGGTTAGCTGGACAAAGCCTCCAACCTGCTAATGTTCCTCTTCTGAAACGGGTTGGGTGGAGTCTTGAGCATAAAGTTGAATAGGCATTTTTAGCCTCCAAGGGCCACCGGAGACTGGATTTTACCAGATGGGTTTCCTGTCACTCCAGTGGCCGCCTTCTCTTCTCCGGCCCTGAAGGAAACAAACTTGGCAGAGCCGAGAGGCCTCTGGCAGCTCCCCGTGCCTTGCCAATCTGTGTCTCTGTCCTTTGGTGTCCTGGGCCAGCCCCGCCATGGGCCACATAGGGTTGACATAAGCACCCCTGCCCACCCCCGCAGACACATCAGGAGCTGTGACAAACCCTTGACCATTGCTTACGCCTCTCGTTTCATGGGGCTGGTTGTCTCCAGGCACCTGCAGGTCTGAATCCGTGAGGGGAGGAACACGTCCTTAGCAGCAAGTATGAGTGGATACCTTTCTACACATGGGGGCCACAGGCCACGGACACAGCAGGGGGAACCAGCCCCCCAGGAGCTCAAGTCCTCGTGGGACCACATAGTAGTGTGGAAGCAAACACTCAGCGAGGTGATGTCAGGACCTACAGAAGCCTGTGAGGAGACAAGATGAAGGCTAGTGGAGAAGCTTCCCCGGGGTGGTCTGTGTGGTCCAGGTGGTTCCCCAAAGAGGTGGCCTTTGAGGTCTGAATGATGAGAAGCAACACCAAGACCCCAGGCAAAATATGGAAGCAACCTAAGTATCCATCAACCGAGGGATGCATAACGAAGAAGCAGTATAAACATGCAATGGAATACTACTCAGCCATAAAAAAGAATGAAATTTTGCCATTTGCAGAAACATGGATGACTTGGAGGCCATTTTGCTAAGTGAAATACATCAGACAGAGAAAGACAAATGTTGTGCAATATCACTTATATGTGGAATCTAAAAACTACAACAAACTAGTGAATATAACAAAAAAGAAGCCGTGCCTTCCTTCACAAAGTGTGGGCTGAGGCCCAGAGAAATGGAAGGTCATGATCAGCCATGATCCTTGAAGGAATCTCATTCTACTACCGTGTGCAAGGAGTATGCTGCTCTGGCAAATTAAGTCCCTTTTTGCACTTATGAATATTTTCAATTCACATCCAGTTAGGATAAAAAGTTTCACATATTTGTTACTTCCTATTATAATGATAATTTCTTATATATTTTTTCCCTTAAGCTACTTGTATATAGGACAACTTTCAGAGTTAATATTCAGAAATTAGTATCATTTCCGGCTTAAGCAATATGAAATAAATTCTGTTTAGAGTCTTTAAAAAAAAGCAAACTCACAGATATAGAGAACAACTAGTGGTACCAATGGTGGGAGAGGAGCAATATGGAGTCGGGGAGTGGGAGACACCAAACTATTGGGTGTAAAATCATCTCAAGCCTGTATTGTACAACACAGGGAACAGAGAACAGGGAACAGAGCCAATATTTTTTGATAATTGTAAGTGAAAAGTAACTTTTAAAAATGGTAGTAAAAAATTAAAATTTTTCTTTTAAAAAAGATCTCAGGCAAAACACTCCAAACTGAAGGATGAGGGGGTGGAAATGTCTGAGAGGCCTGGAGATCATCACAGGATGTGGGGCAGAAAGCAGGCCTGTGTGGCTGGTGGCTGGAGCATGTAAGGGCATGAAGCCAGCAGGGGCAGGTGGTGACGGCCCCCTCAAAGGATCTGGATTCCATCTGAAGCTTAATGGGAGGCCACTGGGAAGCATTAGACAGGGTATGACATGATCTGATGTAGCCCTCTCTCAACTTTGGGCCTCAATAAGATCCCTCAGCTCCAGGAGGAAAGTGAAGTTGGGAGCTCCATGGGGCCAGGTGAGAGCTGGTCATGTCCTGGGCTCAGGCACAGGGGTGAGGGGCTGAGGCAGAGATGGAGCCCCCAAGAATAAGTGGTGGTTTGGAAGCAGGACCTGAGGAAAAGAAAGAATCAAGGGCAACTTGGGATCTGTGACTGAGCCACAAGACAACCAGTGATGCAATTTCCTATCTTGGGGAAGATTCAAGAAGAGACAGCCTTAGGGATGAGAGCCAGTAGTTCAACTTTGTCCTGTTGGGTTAATGGTGTCTCTTCTTCATCTAGGTGGAAAGGGTCGGTGGTCATGGAAGAGGAAGAGTCTGGAGACATCTGGGATGGAGAGAGGGGTTTTGGCATCTGCACATGATGGAATGTGAAGTCATGGGCTGCCTGAGCTCAGCTGCAGAGCCTGGACAGAGAGGGGAGGAAGGCTGAGGGCTGGCCCTGGGACACCGTGACCTTGAGGGGCCCAGTGAGGAGGAGGATGCCAGAAAGGTAGCAACCTGGGAGGTGGGAAGCCTAGGGAGGGGAGAGTTTCAGAAGATCAATGTAGCCAATCACACCAAATGACACCAGGAGGTCAAGGGACAATGAGGGTTACCTAGAGCCATCTCACGGGGATTTGGAGGACAAAAGCCTGCTTAGAAAGGCTGGAAGGGAAGATGAGAAAGTGGAAATAACAAGTCAAGACAATTCTTTGTGGAAGCAAACTAAATGTCCATCGAGAGAGGAACGGGTGAAGAAGATGTGTGGGGGGGTGTATATACGGATGTATATATACATACAATGTATATATGAATATATTGTATACATATACATATGCACATGTATGTAAACATACATGTGCATATTATAAAACCTTAAAGAGGGTGGTTTTTCTTCAGCCATAAAAAAGAATGAAGTAATGCCATTTGCAGCAACATGAATGGACCTAGAGATTATCATCCTAAGTGAAGTAAGCCAGAGAAAGACAAATACTACATGATATGATTTATATACGGAATCTAAAAAAATGATACAAATGAATTTATCTGTGAAACAGAAAGAGACTCACAGACATAGAGAACAGACTTGTGGTTGCCAAAGAGGAGGGGGGTG
Source organism: Phacochoerus africanus (assembly GCF_016906955.1). NCBI lineage: Eukaryota > Metazoa > Chordata > Mammalia > Artiodactyla > Suidae > Phacochoerus > Phacochoerus africanus. The sequence continues at coordinate 119,989,720 of NC_062552.1, forward strand.
GGGGAAGGATGGATTGAGAGTTGGGGGTATCAGATGCAAACAATTATGTATAGAATGGATAAACAACACGGTCCTATGGTATAGCATAAGGAACTATGTTCAATACCCTGTAATAAACCACATGGAAAAATACGAAAAAAATATACATATGTATGTATGTGTATACCTGAGTCACTTTGCCGTGCAGCAGAAATTAACACAACATTATAAATCAACTATACTTCAATAAAATAAAGTTTTTAAAAGACAGCTCTTGTGGTGCTGGGGTGGAAGCAGATGAGTGGGCTGATGGGGAGAGAAGGAGGTGCAGTCAGGGGCATTTCAAAGGCTGCCCTTTGGATATTTCTGGGCAGTCCAGCAGAAAGGGCATCATTGGTGATGGGAAAAAGAGGGGATCTTTACAGAAGCAAAGACCTTGAGAAGGTGAGAGGGAATGAAATCATGGGCCAAGTGATGGAAACAGACGCATGTCCCATTGTGGAGCACGTGGGGAGTGATGCTGGGAGGCTGGGATGAAGGGATGGGGTGTCTGCGTCTAAGTACATCAACTCTATAAAATATGAGATGAGGTCATCAGCCAAGAGGGAGGGAAGAAAACGACCTGGAGAGAAGGAAGAAGTAGTAAACTAGGAACGTGGAGATGGGGGTTTCTAGGGAAGAGGAGGTAGATCTACTCAGTGTGTTCATTGCCTCTAGAGATCTGTGCTCTTCAATTTGAAATGATTGGGTCACTTTGCTGTACAACAGAAATTGAAGAAACATGGTACATCAGCTATACTTTAAAAAAAGAACTGAAAAAATAAAAATAGTTTTGAAATGAGAACAGCCAGCTCCATTGCCTCATTTTTCCTATAATCAGCTTACAGGTGCAGGCAGAGGGCTGAACAGATGGTTGGCAAAGAGAAGTTCTGGAAGGGAGTTGGAAGACCAGGGGATGGTGGTCAGAAAGTGGGGTGCTTCAAATCAAGATCACGAGGGGGTGGCCAAGATGGGTGGCAGGGGAGGTGGTTGGCTGTCCTCTGAGGTCAGGCAACTGCAGGCTGTTTGGGGTTGGATGGTGGAGTGACTGCTGCGCCGACTCCAGGACACTAGGCTCCCTGCCCTCCGCAGACCTCAGCCAACAGCAGACTGGCGGCGGGTACAGAGGCGGCTCCCTGGAGATGGAACCAACTCGATGGAACAATTAATGCTCCAGAGCTCCCCGTGGGATTAGGCAAAAGCTGGTCTCCAGCACAGATGGTTTATTGCTTAGCTGCTCCGCCCACCCTAGCCTCACTCCCCTTGTTCTGGGCGGACTCTCCATGAAAGTTTCTGAACAAGAATCTTTCTTCCAGGACAGACGGATAGACATGTGCCAAGAACAGTGAGGGCCTGCTGGTGGACGAAGAGTTAATGAATCAGTACCAGCGTTATTGGTGACTCAGAGAAGTGATGGGAAAGTCAGGATATTAGAGCCACAGGAAAGGGCAGGGATCAGGAGCACAGGCAGTGCACTTCCAAGGAGCTGGGGGCTTTGATGCAGGAGGAGACAGCGCAGCAGTGGAATGAAGAGCAGCAGCGTCAACTGCTATTCCCAGATCCTGAGACCGCGATGTGTGATAGGAAAACTCAGCCTCTTGAGACTGCAAGGGAGGCAGCGTTCCCAACAGTCTGGGTCTGAACTGGTACGATGTGAAATTATCTGAGCTGGGGACTAACTCCCTGTCCAGGAGGGCTCAGAGGTGGAGGTGCATGGAAGGGGGGCGGGGATGGGGTCTGATGGGCGTGTTCAGAGCATCTGTTGAAACACGGTGGTCCTGGGGGATCCTGGAGGCTCAGGTTCTGCCAGAGACCAAGGGCATGGGGCGTTTAAAGCTTGGCAGGATTGGATGTTCCTGTTATGGCTTAGGGGCTTGAGAACCTGACTAGTATCCTTGAGGATGCTGGTTTGATCCCTGGCCTCGCTCAGCAGGTTAAGGATCCGGTGTTGCCATGAGCTGTAGTGTAGGTGGTAGACACAGCTCGGATCTGGTGTTGGTGTGGATATGGTGTCGGCCAGCAGCTACAGCTCAGATTCAGTCCCTAGCCTGGGAACTTCCACATGCCTTGAGTGCAGCCCTAAAAAGACAAAATTAGAATAGAATAGAATAGAATAGAATAGAATAGAATAGAATAGAATAGAATAGAATAGAATAGAATAGAATAGAATAGAATAATAAAATAAAATAAAATAAATTATAAAATAAAATAAAACAAAACAAAATAATAAAATTAAATTTAAAAGTTTGGCAGGATTGATCCTAGAACTCAGCCCTCAAACTGACAGGACCCCAGGGTGATGGATACAGCAAAGGGAGCTGCACAGCCTGGATGGGATGAGCAAAATTCTCGGACTTTCTCCAGGTTCACAGAAAACCAACTTCACTGTCATATCCAGCCAAAACCTAGGGATTGTCCAGGCCCCCTTGCCCCTCAGGGATTTCAAGAGATTTCATCTTAACTTACTATAACTTATGTCCTCTGAGCTTCAGAGGGTCGCTCACCTCACCCCAAACCTGCCATCCCCACAGTGATTTGGGGGACTTCTCCAAGGCCTGAGTCATCAAGCCTCTCCCTCCGTCTCCGAGCTTCTGTATCCTGGCTGCCTGGCTTGACACTGAGCTCAGCAGTCTGCACACAAAGCCCAAGGCTGCCTCCGGGGCCTCATTTGGCCAGTTGAGCAACCGAAAGCAAGCAGGGCCAAGGGGTTCATCTCCCCCTGGCCAAGTTCATCCTGTTCCCTCCCTCTCTCTATCTCACCTCCATCTTCTCAGCAGGGACACACACAGACTAATCAATGTCCATTACCCTGGTCTCCTGCAGGTCCCTGAAAGCCCAGCTTCTACCCCAAGTGGACTCACCCTAGAGTTTCTTTCCACGACGTAAAATGCTCTTGTCAAAAGGAATTCGAGATGCATAGTTTTTCTCCCTCTGCACAAACAGGGTGGTATGGGGTTAGGGACACAGGCTCTGGAGTCACACCCAGCTGGAGGCTGAACCTTTCCGAGCCTCAGTTTCCTCATCCAGAAAATGGGGCAGTAATAGTGGAGGAACATATTTCCAGGACTTTCCTTGTGCTTGGTGCGAGGCTAAGCACCTGACAGCCATCATCTTATTGAGTCCCAACATTATCCTTGTGACCGAGGAACCACCCTATAATCCAAAGGGAAAATTGTGAAATACAATTCCTATTTTACAGCAAGACGAGAAAAATGTAAACGTGGAAAAGTCTTCTCTCTGGAGTTCCCATTGTGGTGCAGCAGAAACGAATCCAATTAGGAACCATGAGGTTGCCGGTTCGATCCCTGGCCTCCCTCAGTGGGTTAAGGATCTGGCATTGCCATGAGCTGTGGTGTAGGACACAGACATGGCTTGGATCCTGTGTTGCTATGGCTGTGGTGTAGGCCGACAGCTATAGCTCCGATTCAACCCCTAGCCTGGGAACCTCCCTATGCTGCAGATGCGGGCCTGAAAAGCAAAAAAAAAAAAAAAAAAAGTCTTCACTGCCCTCTGGCCTCCCTCCCACTTGTGTGCATCGTGTATCTGCTTTAAGCATTGACCAGACCTCCCCCATTGGCAGGAACACCTGCTCAGCCATAAAGAGCAGCATTCTCCCTGCACCAGCAAGACAATGCCTTAAAGATAACATCCCTTCTTCATCTTGTAAGGGGTCACCTGATCCACCACGATGCCAACGCCGCTTAGATCTGGATTATGCAAAGCGTCAATAATACATTATTTGGAATTCTCGTCGTGGCTCAGTGGGTTAAGAACCCGACACAGTGTCTGTGAGGATGTGGGTTTGATCCCTGGCCCCACTCAGTGGGTTAAGGATCCAGCATTGCCATGAGCTGCAGTGTAGATCACAGATGCAGCTTGGATACCTCGTTGCCATGGCTGTGGTGTAGAGCAGCAGCTGCAGGTCCTATTTGACCCCTCGCCTGGGAGCTTCCATATGCCATGGGCACGGCCCTAAATATATACATATATATAATATTATTATATATTTATATATTTGAATATTTATATTTAAATACATATTTAAATATGTGTATATATATATTTAAATAATACATCATTTGAGGTACAGCTCTCATTCTCAAAAAACTCATAAAACCGTGTCTTGATTTCTAACCAGTAGAATAGTTCTCATAGCTAAGATGCTTACATTTGGCTCAAATAAAATTTTCAAATTTTTCTTAGATCAACGGTATACTTTTTCATTGACAAAACTAAGATCCAATGTTTCTCCGTAATCTGCCCACCATCCCAGGACTTGTAGTTGGCTGAGCCGAGATCCCATGGAGAAGCTTTGCTCTTAGCTACCGGCAATGGTAAGAAGTCAGGAACACTGGGAGCGACCACCCACTCATCCTCTAATCAGATCTCTTTGGGGGGCCTCAGTTTCCCCGTCTGTAAAATGGACGGTTCCTTCCAGCTGTGTTGCCAGCGAGCCTTTGACAATGGCAGCCACGGACTCGAAAGAGTTAACAAACACGGTTGCGTGCACAGTCAAAATTCCTTTCCTTTCCAGTATCTATCCCAAGTCTCCAATGCAGCTTTGAAGATAAAAAGTACATAATGGCTTACATCTGATTTGAAGGCGGGGATTACAAGGCAGTGGGTAAGAACAGCCTCAGCAGTTCTTCTGGGAGGTCCTTAAATTTCCCCAAAATACGGTTTCATTTTTTTCGAGTGCTGAATTTTAACCATAATGGGCTTCCTCCATGGAATCATAGCGCTAGAAAGCAACCCAGGGACCGCAGACCTTAGTGGGGGAGGCGGGGGAGCGGGGATGCTTCTGTCTATATAAACCTGACCATCCTGTTTGTGCAGATGGGAAACTCAGGCCCTGAGAGGCCAGGGCGGGGCAGGACCCTGAGCAAATCTTCGAATCTAGGATGTCCACCCATGGTCCCTACCAAGAGTCTCCCGGCACCACGGTGCCAGGCGCTGGAGCCTGGCATTCCCGACCCGGGTCAGTGCTTTTGACCCACCACGTCTCTCCTCCCGGGATTTCTCAGACAACACTGGCGGCTGAGGAGGTGCTGCCTGGTGACCGACCACAGCCTGGGCCCCCCCTGGGCTTCCACCCAAGTGAATTTATCCATGTAAGATTTTGTTCAGAAAAATTCTCCAGTGCTCTCAAAATAAAATAAGTTTGGAAATGCAGCTATGCTTTCTACATTCTTTTTTTCTTTTCTTTTCTTGCATCTAAATTGGGTGCAGGGAGTTCCCATCGTGACTCAGTGGTTAACAAATCTGACTAGGAACCATGAGGTTGGGGGTTCGATCCCTGTCCTTGCTCAGTGGGTTAACGATCCGGCATTGCTGTGAGCTGTGGTGTAGGTTGCAGACGCAGCTCAGATCCCACGTTGCTGTGGCTCTGGCTTAGGCCAGTGTTCACAGCGCCGATTACACCCCCTAGCCTGGGAACTCCATATGCCGCCGGAGCAGTCCTAGAAAAGGCAAAAATACAAAAAAAAAGAGAGAGAGAAAGAAAAGTAAATTGGGTTCAGCAAAAAAATGGAAGGCTCTGTGACAGCAAGAGTGCAGAGCAGAGGGGAATAGAGGCAGCACTGGGGGCAGGGATCTGATTAGCCAGAGAAGGGAGTGAATGTACGTGTGTGAGCGTCACACCCACTCTCAGGAGGTCAGGAGGGGACAGGTCTGGAACAGGACATCCTGACTCACCCCTAAGAGTGGGTGGCTGACACGGCCTTGCCTATGCTCCCCAGATTCTGAGATACACAAACAATAAATCCACAGAGCATGTTTGCCTGCAGAATTTCTGGCAGCTCAAAAGTCACATACAAGGACCCACTGGGCTCTAAGCCCAGCTGTGCAGGCTGTCCTTCTAAGTGTTTGAAGAAGGTGCAGAGGGAACATTCAGCCATCAAGCCATATGACAGCTGAGTAGCAGGGTTCCAGAATGAACTCTGGCTTGGGCATGCGTCTGGTGTCGGATCAAAGCTTTGTCTCCAGACGCCTGGTGTCCTGGGCTCTGTGTCCACCCAGCTCCAACCAGCGTTCATGGCAGTGAGTTCTGAAACCTAGGCTGATGGCCTAAGTTCCCTGCTTCTGGGCCCTCCAGCGCCAAAGGAAACTGACCGAAGCCCAGGGCCTAGCACCCCAGCCCCCTTAGGATCTGGGCCCCACGTGGCAGGCAATCACTGACTCCATTCATGACTTTATGCCCACAGTTACCAACTGCATGAATGCCAGATAGACCCCAGTAACTCCTGGGTCTATGTCCGCTCTGTGCCATCCAGAGCCAGGTGGAAAGGGAATTGAGATCCTACTGAGTGAATAAATGAAACAGCCAATGAAATACGCAAGGGTACTTTGAAAACCATAAAGCACTGGAATCATAAATGTAAGAAATTACTCCTGCTAGCAAGAACTCTGCTCTCGGAGTTCCCATCGAGGTGTAGCGGAAACAATCTGACTAGGATCCGTGAGGAGGCAGGTTCGATTCCTGGCCTTGCTCAGTAGGTTAAGAATTTAGTGTTGCTGTGGCTGTGGTGTAGGTTGCAGATGAGGTTCGGATCCCATGTTGTTGTGGCTGTGGTGTAGACCGGCAGCTACAGCTCCCATTTGACCCCTAGCCTGGGAACCTCCATATGCCGCAGGTGCAGCCCTAAAAAAGTTAAAAAAAAAAAAAAAAGGAACATTACTATCGTGTGCTCCCCTGGGCAACTTTTTGGTTCTTGTGATATGCTTTTAGGGAAATAAATCATTTAAGAGGAATTAACTTATTTTTTTAAATAACAGCCATTGTTTCCTTCTTTTTTCTTTTTTCCTCTTTTTTCTTTGCCTCTTTTTTGTTTTTTGTTTTTTTTTTAGTGGCTGCACCCACGGCATAGGGAAGTTTCTAGGCTAGTGGTGGAATCAGCGATTCAGCTGCAGGCCTATACCAGAGCTGCAGCGACACCAGCACCAAGCCACATCTTCGACCTACACCGCAGCTCGCAGCGACACTGGATCCTTAACCCCCTGAGTGAGGCCAGAGTTGGAACCTACCTCCTCATGGAGGCTATGTCAGATCCTTAACCCCTGAGCCACAGAGGAGTGCTGCCAATTGTTTTCTTATTATAGAAAATATAAAGAAAAGTTTAAACCCTTGTAGTCCAAGCTGCCGCTACAACCCAATGACCCTTTGGTGTATTTTTTCCTAGTCTGCTTTCTATGCGTGGACTGGGTTGCGGGGGCGGCGGGGAGGGGGGGGGACGGGGGCAGGGTGGTGGTGTTGGTGGGTCAAATGGCATACCGACTGATATCCTGCCATTTTCAGGTAGCATTTTCAAGTAAACACTTTACTGTGTTTTGATATCTGAGCTCAGGTTGCTGTCCCCCATTTCCTGGCCCAGGTCTATGGCAATACATTTCATCGTATTGAACTCCTGTTTTCTCATATCTAAAATAACCTTACTGAGACGGATACTGCTAGTGTTTACTAATACCCATTTTCGCCTCTTGGCAGACATATTTGTTTTGTTTTGGGGGGGGCATTTTTGGCTGTGCCCCCAGCATGCGAAAGTTCCAGGCCAGGTTTCTAACCTGAGCTGCAGCAATGACAACATGGGGTGCTTTTTTTTCCTTCTTTTTATGGTCACTCTTGCAAATCACATATGACAAGTTCCTGGGATGGGGGTCAAACCGGAGCTGCAGCTGGCAGCCTATACCACAGACGCTCCAGCGCGGGATCCAAGTTGCATCTGTGACCTTCACCATAGCTTGCGGCCGTGCTGGGATCCTCAACCCACAGAGTGTGGCCAGGGATCAAACCCACATCCTGACGGACACTTTGTCAGGTTCTTAACCTGCTGAGCCACAACAGGAATTCCCAATACTGGATTCTTAACCCACTATGCCACCAGGGAACTCCACCAAGACATATTTCCCAGCCTCCTTTGCAGCTAGACGAGGTCACGTGACTATATTCCACCCCGGGGGCTGTGGGAGGAAGCGATGTATGCCGTTCCCATGCCTCACCTAGAGGGTCTCCCACAGATGATCCTTGATTTTCTCTCCCTTCTTACCCTCCAGGCCCCAGGCCCCCACACCTACTGGATGAACCAAGGAGATCATGAAACAACTAGATGGCAGAACCCCAAGATGAAACAGGCCCGGGTCCACAAATCAGAGCCTGGAGAAGGACCCAACGGGCCTGGGATGTGAGGAAGAAATAAACCTTCCTGGTTTAAGTCAATCAGGCATCGGGATTGACTTGTTTCTGCAACTGAGCCTGATCTGCTGGCTACGGACCTCGGAAGGCAGGCTGTGCCTTTGAATGAAATATTGAAATCCACGGCACCTAAGGAGCACTCAACAGACATGAGCCTTTAAAAATTAAAGAATAATACAGAAATGAACAAGCCGCTGACTGAACTGGGTAATCCACACCCTCAAATGTGCAGGATTTCAGAGGAGTGAGAAGTCAGCGTGAACAGGGATGAGCAGTCGAAGGCGGTGTTGAGCGGAATCTGGTTGATGAGTGCGAACCGGGTCCAGGAGAGGAACTTCTAGAAGGGCCCTCCGGGAGGGGACAATTCCTTCAACCCAAGTGCGTGTGTGCACGCGTGCACCTGTGTGTGTGTGTGTGTGTGTGTGTGTGTGTGTGTGTGTGTGTGTACAGCCCAGGAGGCAGGAAACACAGGGAGGGATGCTCTGTGTAATGACTGGGACATGGGAAGAGCCAGAGCATCAGGCCACGCTCAGCCACCTGGGCCGCCATGAGGAGGCACCTTCGATCCCTGGCCTCGCGCAGTGGGTTAAGGATCCGGCATGGCTGTGGTTGTGGTGTAGGCTGGCAGCTGCCGCTCCGATTCAACCTCTCGCCTGGGAACCTCCATGTGCTGCAGGTGCGGCCCGAAAAAACAAACAAAAACTGAATTCTGTCCCGCCATGTAACTGATGGTAAATCTGAAGGCCCAGGAGGTTCCTCGGCTCGTGTTTGCACACATCACACAGAAGCTTAGCTTTAGAGGCAAAACATGAACATAAACCAGGTCCCTTTATAACCTCCCACAGGCCTCCCACCACCAGGAATAAAACCAGCTCCTGACTGGGACCTGCAAGGCCCTACAAGATCTGGTCCCTCCTGCTCCTCTTTCTGGGCCTAAGGAGGAACCTGGCTGGTTTTCAAAACTACCAATACTCTGGCGGACGGCTGGACATTTTCCAGCCCCAGTCCCTTGTGTCTAGAAGTCAGGGATCTGAGTTCTGACCGAGGAAATGGGAGCAGGCATCAAGTGTACCCTTTCCAAGCCTGTTCCTAAAGACTGTTGCGCAATTCCCCGCCATCCTCTCTTCCCTGGGCTACTGGCTGGATGCAAGTGTCCCACAGATGGCTCCAGGCCCCGGCCCCGTGGGGAGGCAGGATCACGTGACACCAGGAGCCTGGGTTCCTCAAAGACTGAGGGGGAGGGCATCCCCTACACCCACACTGAGCTGGGAAGTGAGCTAAAAATAGCCCTCTATTGCATCATCAAGCCTCTGCGCTCTGGGAATCATTGTTTTTGTTTGTCTGTTTGTTTATCTTTTTAGGCCGCACCCATGGCATATGAAGGTTCCCAGGCTAGGGGTCTGATTGAAGGTACAGCTGCTGGCCTGCACCACAGCCACAGCAATGCCAGATCTGAGCTGCGTCTGCGATCTACACCACAGCTCACAGCAACGCCGGATCCTTAACTCACTGAGCAAGGTCAGGGATCGAACCTGCAACCTCATGGTTCCTAGTCGGATTTGTCTCCACTGCGCCACAAAGGGAACTCCTGGGTTCTTCCTTAACTGGCTAAATAGACACAAAAAGAAAAAAAAATTTTTTAATACCTCAATAGCCTCCCCTGCACAGAGAGGCTTACAGCCTTGGCTCTGGAGGCCCCACAGCTGCTGGTGGCTGTAGGGCTTGGCACATGGCTCTGCAATAAGTCAGAAGTATTTTTCCATTTTGCTGGAAAGAGCCAGTAATTTGCCCCTCAGCGATGTGAGAGAGGTTGGAGAGCGCGAGAGAAACGCCCAGAACGGCACCTTGAGATTATTTACAGGCAAACCTCGCTCAGCCCTGCCAGGACCCAGCGACATCGTCCCCCAGCATGTTCTGCAGGGAGAGCGAGCGGCTTTGCCTTCACTCGGGGAAACAAGCAGCGCAGGACAAGCCGCCGGGCTCTCGGCCTCCCGGTGGGCTGATCTGGTCCCACCTGCCTGGCGGATGAGCAGAGGCCACGAGGGGTTAAGAAGAAGCCTCGGCAGCTCAGCCTGGAACGGCCGAGAAACCACACAAACCAGCCTTCCATCAGTCAGACAGAGCGTGGACGCCTTTCCCCTTCACCCATGAGATCGTTATGAGCAGCATCGGCCCTTCCCTACAGACGGGCAAACTGAGGCAAAAGCGGTTTAGCAGGGCACCTGCTTCGGGTCCAACACTCCGCCTCGGACCCGGCAGTCGGTGCTCTTGACCGCCGTGCTGCCCACAGTTAGATCACGGTCACCCTGGCGCACAGCTGGGCGACGGATGTGCCAGGGGCGTGAGCTGCAGACCTCCGTGCTCACGTGGGTGACCTTGGAAGAGGAGGAGGCTGTCGCCGGGCGGCGGTGGCGGGCGGGCGGGGAGAACTCTGGGTAGGTGGGGGCTCTCCAGAGGCGCAGAACCTGTAGAATAGACGGGGAGATTTATTTTAAGGAATTGGCTTATACAATTACGGGGGTTGGCGATCTAAGATCCATGGTTCTGTCCTGGGTCTCAAAGCTGCTGGCCCACCCTGGGGATTTGGGGCTTGCCGGCCTCCGTAATCACAGGAATGGATTCCTTAAAATAAATCTTTTTTTTTCTTTTTTTTTTTTTGTTAGTTAGTCAAGAATTTAATAAAATAGACTAGAAGAATAAGAAGTATGATGCTGATGACCTGCGTGGTTAATATAAAACAATTTTGTGAATAACATGTAGTCCACTGCCTTGCACATAATTAGTCATGTTTTTCTTTGTGTTGATGGAATTACACTACAACACTTTGATTCTTTCAAAATATTAAATATAACAAGAAGCTCAAATTGTTTTCACTTTGAGAATAATAGTTATGTGATATATATAATATATAATAATAACAATAACACAATCTTAAACTTTCATATATAGGTATATATCATAGAGAGAGAGTGAGAAAGAGAATTTTTTAAGAAAAATAGAAATTCATCAGTGATTCTCTGCCAAATGTTATGGAGAATTTTTAAAAACTATAGAAAATTTGTACATATGATATGTTATTCAGGTACTAAACATTGGCTATGAATAGTTTTTAAGGAAGTAATTTTAATTTTTCATTCAGCAGACTAAATCTCCTCGTTCTTTCGCAGGTAGTAAATTGGAAAAATTAGTAATTCTCAATGGGTGAACACTGATTAAAATGATATCTTTTTAAGTTATATTTACGATTAGGTAGCAATATTAAAGGACAGAAATATATAAAGGTATACTCTAAATGTAAGAATTTTAGCTGTTTTATTTGAAAGTTCCAAAAATGTTACACAGAGAGCCTCAAGAAAATGTATTGAATTGTTGATGAATCATATTCTTTCTCCATGGTGACATAAAATATTATTTGCAAAGATAAGAAGGGTGAAGTTTCTCCTTCGGTCAAAAAGAAAAATGTAAACAAATAAAAAGATGTTTCTTAGATGATTCCCTTCCTATATTGTAAATATTAATCATTTCCATGAATAATTTTTGACATCCTGTCTTTCCTTTAATGGTTTATTTATATTGGAGTATTTTATTAAAAATTATTATACATCCAAATCTATCATAACTTTCCATTTAAAACTGTGTTCAAAGAGAAAATAAATGAGGGAAAATTTATCTAAGTTCAGATTTTTTACTATTTTACTGTGTATGATGTATAGTTAAGAATAAAAGCAAAATTGATATGATAGGATATGCTATATCCTGGTAAAATTTTTGACAGCGTATCAATACGAAAAGATTTGTCCAGAATATGTTTTTTAACATAACTAGGATTAACATAATCTTACTTAAACTTTCATAGATTTCTGATAAGTAATCTGAGCACTTTTTTCTTTTTAGAGCCACACCTGCAGCATATGGGACTTCCTGGGCTATGGGGCAAATCGGAGCTGCAGCTGAGACCTGTGCCACAGTCAAAGCAACGCTGGATCCTTAACCCACTGGGTGAAGCCAGGAATCGAACCCACACCCTCATGGATACCAGTCAGGTTTGTAATCTGCTAAGCCACAGTGGGAACTCTCTCTCTCCTTTTTTTTTTTTTTTTTTCTTTTTCTCTGTATAAACAGATCCCATTGGTTGTTTCTCTGGAGAACCCAAACACACGCAGACACAGACACAGACACGCACCCAGACACCCCCAAATACACTAAAGGCTTCCCTTGAGCCCCTAGGACAGAGTCCAAACCCTTTCCATGGCTTACAAGGCCACTCTCCCCGTCTCCATTTTTCTACCCCTAACTCAGCTCTCTCACCTCTCTGCACCAAGCTCCAGCCAAGTTCATCCTTTTTGCTCCTCATAAAAAGCCTTCTACAATTCTACTGAATAATCTTAAACTTTCATATATAGGTATATATACATAGAGAGAGAGAAAGAGAGAAAATTTTTTAAGAAAAATAGAAATTCATCAGTGATTCTCTGCCAAATATTGTGGAGAATTTTTAAAAACTATAGAAAATTTGTACATATGATATGTTATTCAGGTACTAAACACTCTCTCCAAGCCGCAGGGGCTTTGCACATGCTGTTCCCACCGCCTGGGGACCTATCCCTCCTGATCGCCCAGCTGAACCTTCCTTCCTCTGGCAGCCTCTTAAGCCAGTTCCATAGGAACCAGTTCCCTGTTATACGCAGCACCAAAGTGACTAATCAACCCTTTGTGAAATTGTGTATATATATATATATATATATATATACATATTTTTTGTCTTTTTAGGGCCTCACCTGCGGCATATGGAGGTTCCCAGGCTGGGGTTCCGATTGGAGCTGTAGCCGTTGGCCTACACTGTAGCCACAACAATGCAGGATCTGAGCCACATCTGTGACCTACACCACAGCTCATGGCCACACCAGTTCCTTAACCCACTGAGCGAGGTCAGGAATCAAACCTGCATCCTCATGGATACTAGTCGGGTTCATTAGCCACTGAGCCATGATGAGAGCACCATGAAATTGTATTTTTAATATCTGTCTTCCCCAAGAGTCTCAGGGCCACCAGAGCCTGCTTTGTTCTCCTGGAGTCCCCAAGGCCAGTGACCAGGCACATGGGAGGGCGGCATATAATTTCATGCCTGTGCCTGGTGCATCGTAGGCCTGCATATAATTTAAAAGGCTGAATATATGAATATTTACAAAGTCCAAGTTGTATTTCCAGTTGGCTACAACAATATCATGTTTCTTCATCCTTAGTCAGGTATTGTCTGTCTGGATGACAAAGGCACACTCAAAAATGTGTCTGTGCGGATCATGTGCAGATAAAGAAAACCCATCAGACACCTTTCCCCCCCGGCAGCTGACCGCCTCCGCCCAGCCGCTCCCTGCCTTCCCTTCCCAGCCACATCATCAGCCGCACCTTCCTACCTCAGGGGCCGAAGCATCCAGGCTCGCACGTTTCCAACTTTCCTTTCTAACGGGACAGCCTAGTGGCAAATTCACATCGAAGGTTCGGCTCAGCTGCTCATTCTCTGTGTCAAGCCGGAGCAAGCTGCTCAACTTCTCCGGCCGGGTCCCTCCTCTGCCAAGTGAGAAACTGAATCAGAGGACAGCGGGGGGGCCCCTGAGCCCTGACTTTTGTGACCCATGGTGATCTATTTCCTTCTGCCTCTTGGCCCAACAGCTCCTTCTCCCTGCCAAGACTTCCTCTGCCTGGAAGCAAAATCCACCTCTCACCCTTCCACCCCAAATAACCCCGAAGCCAGCAGAGCGTGCCCCACCAGCCACACGACCTGGAAGCAAAACTGAGACTGCAAAGTGAAAACAGGATTTTCTTTCTTCTGCCCATACCTGTCACTGCAGAAGCTGAGTCAGCTCTCGCCAGTGGGTCTTGCACACTCCTACACACTCGTGCACACTTCCCCTCACTCTGCTGCACGTCCATATCATGTTGCCTTTGTTTCCAGTGGGGCTTTCAGTTATTGGTAACAGAAACCATTTCTGTTGTATGAAAGGAGGAGCGGAGAGGATGAGGATGAGACAGAGAAATTGGAAAGTCTCTTAGAATCACAGAAGTTGGACGGCCAGGTCTTAGGAGAGACACGAAGCAGCCAAGTCAGACATCCAGAAGCAGGAACCAGCATGGGTCCCTTCCAAGTGCCACCAGCAGGACAAATCAGCCCACCACCACTTCCTAATTTTTGTAAATGAATAATATCATACATATCAAAATTTCATTCATTCACAAGAGCGGCAAATCAAACCATTGTGCCGTATGCCTTAAACTTATACGGTGAGGTGTGCCAATTATTTCTCAGTGAAACTGAAGAAATTGTGTTCATAGCATATCAATATGGTGTCAAGAATATAGTTATTGGGAGTTCCTGTCGTGGCGCAGTGGAAATGAATTTGACTAGGAACCATGAGTTTTCGGGTTCAATCTCTGGCCTCGCTCAGTGGGTTAAGGATCTGGTGTTGTCGTGGCCTGTGCTGTAGGTTGCAGACACAGCTCGGATCCTGCGTTGCTGTGAATATGGTGCAGGTTGCAGATGCAGCTCGGATCCGGTGTTGCTGTGGCTGTGGTGTAGGCCGGCAGTTGTAGTTCTGATTCGATCCCTATCCTGGGAACTGCCATATGCCACAGGTGAGGCCCTAAGAAGCAAAAAAAAAAAAAAAAAAAAAAAAAAAAAAAAGAAAGAAAGAAAGAAAAAGAAAAAGAAATGAAAGAAAGAAAAGAGAAAAAAAGAAAAAAGAATATTGTAATGGGGGAAGGGATAAATTAGGAGTGTGGGATTAATAAATACACACTACTGCCTATAAAACAGATAAGCAACAAGCACCTGCTGTATAGCACAGGGACAATATTCATTCACTATCTCGTAGTAACCTATAGGGGCAGAAAATCTGAAAAAGCATATATATGTGTGTGTGTAACAGAATCACTTTGCTGTACATTTGAAAGTAACATACCATTGTAAATCAACTACACATCAATTTTAAAAAATATATATATATATAGTAATAAATTGTCCTCCCATGTACCCACCACCAGGTTAAGGATCAGAACATCCCCAACAGGTTAGTAGCCTGCATGAGCCTTTCTGGACCCCAAAACCTGACCCTGGTCCAGCCTCACATCCCTCCACTCAAAGGTCAAGTTCCTGGAAAAGAGGTTTTGATCGGCCCAACACATGCCCACCAGCCGATTAAAGTCTCCGTGACACTGACGCAGCGTGGACCAAGTGAGCATTCCAAAGGCGGGTGGAGGCGCTGTTAGCAGAGGACGTGGGTCGGAGCCTGCGCACACAGAGCAAGCCTACCCCTGGGAAGACTCGACCCCACAGCTGCCTCCTTCTCCTGCATTTGAGGAGGATTCTTCCAGTTTGACTCACCTGCCATTTCTGCCTTGAACACAGCTCTTCCCCTGGGCTGAGTTATTTCCCAAGCAGCCCCCGAGTCCTTCATACAAAGAGACCGCTGCTGGAAGAGACCTCCAGCTGGAAGCCTGAGCTCCCTTTCTCCATCAGCAGGGCAGAGGTGGGGACAGAGCCAGAGCAATAGCTTTTCCTGCTGTCCCATGTACCCGAGATGGCTAGCTGTCCCCCTAAAGCTCTTTCTCTTATTTCCTTCCCTTTTTTTTTCTTTTTATGGCCGTACCTGTGGCATACGGAAATTCCCGGACCTAAGGTCAAATCAGAGCTGCAGCTACCAGCCTATGCCACAGCCACAGCAGGACGGGACCCAAGCCACATCTGTGACCTATAATGTAATTTGTGGCAACACCGGATCCTTAACCCATTAAGAAAGGCCAGGGATCGAACCCACATCCTCATAGACACAATGTCGGGTTCTTAATCTGCTGGGCCACAACAGGAACTCCTCCTCTTATTTCTTAGTAATGGAGGCATGCAGCTGGCCACAAGCTGCCTGGCCCGGCTGCATTCCCCAGACTGTCATAAATGTGATATATGCAACGTGGGGGTCTAGAATTTAAGCCACAGAGAGTGCTTCCACCACAATCTTTTTTTTCCATAAGATGCAGCTCAGACATAGCAGTGACCCAGCACCAACCATGCATGTGACGTATGACCTAGGGAATAATGGAGTGAGAAACAGTAGGAACCCAGGTCCCTGAATGACCGCGTGGAGTAGTCATCCCAGATGGCTCACCATGACTGTCGTTATGTGAGTATGAGCCAGACTCCTACTCTTGGCGGGTAAGGGGCTCTTTGCCGCAGCAGCTCTGTACTCGCTCTAACTAATACACCTACTAATCAGAAGGACGTTTATCTCAGGACCCAGGACAGAACATCCCTGATGGGGGTGACGCAGGTAACAAAGAGCTTACCAGGTAACAAATGAGTCTAAGCCTGAGTCCCTTGCCAGGTGCTGTAGGAGGTCGGGCTTTAGGGAAAAACAGTGCCACCCCAGGATACACACCTATATAGTGCACGCAGATCCTGAATGGACTAACACGTTTGTCCATTCCTTCCCCGCCAGGATTAGGGATCTGAGGGAGTCATGCTTGGGACAAGATGACAAGATCCCCAAGACCTCAGTACAGCCTGATGAAGGTTCAGGAGGGTGAGCCTTGGTGCTGCTGCAGGGGACACCAGAGGGGGACAGGTGAAGAGGAAAGAAGAAGCCAACGAAAAGGACACAGAAGGAGGGAGCCAGAGGCACCCGGAAAGCCAATGTGAAATTAACTTGAAAGGGACAGCTCAGATTGAGAGACCCGGAGCACGTGGGGGAGGGGGAGCGTGAAGAGGCTAGTGGCAGGGGTCACGTTGCACCACGGAGAGCCCTGGGGCTCCATCTGCTTCCTGCTGGCCCACGTTCCACCCCCACCAAGATGAGGACCAGCTGGCTGTCCTCATGCTACCCTCCAATGCGGTGTTTTTCCAGCTGCCCTGCCACGTGGGGGATTCCACGCGGTGAATCAGAGGCCAGATGTCAGCGAGACCACAGTCATTGCTCTTACTGGCCTCTCCTTAGATGGGGAAGCTGGGCCCAGAGACTGTGGCCTGCTAGGGGTATGCCTTGCCGCTGGCGGGGCATTTCAACTCCACACAATGCGTCCAAAGCACAGTGCATTCGGTCTTCACTGGCCAGTGATGCGACCTGGGTGAGAAGGGGAAATGGCTCAGAGCAGGAAGGGGCCCTGACCAAGTTCCCCCCACCCAGAGCCCCACCATCAGCAGGTACCAGCCCCCAATGTGGCATCCCTCCCACCCAGCTGTGAAGAGAGTGGTAGGCATCAGCCCTCATGACGGACAGTCAGCCCCCTCCCTGCTGCCAACCTGTGGGCAGAGGGGTCTGTGTGTTGCCAACCTGATGGGCAGGTAGGATGGGCCAGATGGGCAGGCTGCTCTGGTGGCTTCAACTCCTGACCTGCTGGGACCAGCCAGCAGCAAGCCTTGCCATGCCGTGGGGAGAAGCTTGGCTTACTTCGGCCCTGTAAAACAAGAAGGCAGACAGGTCCCCCATTACCTTCCAGCTCCCAGGGCCGCCGTATTAATTCCCTTGATTTTTCCAGCCTCTCGGGGCTGCCTGCATTCTTCGGCTTGTGGCCCCAACCATCTTCAAAGCAGGCAGTGGCGGTAGCATCCTCCCCACTCTGCATGCCTCTGACATTGACTCTTCTGCTTCCTCCCTCCACATCTAGGGACCTGCAGGATTATACTGGTGCCAGGAAATCCAGGATACTCTCTCTATTTGAAGGTCAGTTGATGGGCACACTTAATCCCATCTGTACATTAATTCCCCTTTGTCACATGATATATGTAACATAGGATGTGGATATATTTGAAGGAGCCGTTATTTTTTAAAATTTTTTGTTAAAATATAGTTGACATTTATCTTTTCTTTTTAGGGCCACACCTATAGCATCTGGAAGTTCCCAGGCTAGGGGTCCAATCGGAGCTGCAGCTGCTGGCTTACGCCGCAGCCACAGCAACGCCAGATCCAATCTGCATCTATGACCTACACTGCAGCTTGTGTAACACCAGATCCTTAACCCACTGAGTGAGGCCAGAAATTTAACGCACATCCTCACGGATACTAGTCGGGTTCTTAACCCACTGAGCCACAGTGGGAACTCCAACGGATAGTCGATTTACAATGTTGTGCCAATTTTTACTGTATAGCAAAGTGACCCAGCCATATATATATATATATTCTTTTTCTTGTACTATCTTCCATCATGTTCTATCACAAGCAATTGGATATAGTTCCCAGTGCTGTACAGCAGGATCCCACTGCTCATCCATTCTAGATGTAATAGTCTGCATCTACCAACCCAAGCTCCCCAGCCATCCCAGTCCCTCCCCTTGGCAACCACAAGAGGAGCCTATTATTTTTTATTTTTTTTTTGTCTTTTTTGCCATTTCTTGGCAAAAAAAAAATGCTCCTGCAGCATATGGAGGTTCTCAGGCTAGGGGTCTAATCGGAGCTGCAGCCGCCAGTCTACGCCAGAGCCACAGCAACGTGGGATTTGAGCCACGTCTGCAACCTACACCACAGCTCATGGCAACGCCGGATCATTAACCCACTGAGCAAGGCCAGGGATCAAACCCACAACCTCATGGTTCCTAGTCAGATTCCTTAACCACTGCACCACGACGGGAACTCCGAGAGGAGCCTATTCTACCACATCACCTGATCTTTGGTTATTGGAGCACCTATAGGTTTGGCACATCTCAAGCCCCACAACAGACAAGCAAAGGCCTCCTCTTGCTGTCTCTGAGCAGATGGCTTCCTACCATCAATTCAATGGGAGGCAAAAATGAGTTTCATGAGCCTGAGGAGGGCGTCTGACCCAGGGGTTCGGGGGCAGATTGGCTGCAGGCCTGTGGGGCACCCAAGAGGGGGTGGGGACCACCTGTACCCACTGGACGCAAGTTTGAGAATTTGGACTCAAGTTTCAGAAAAAACAGCTTGGGCTGTTGGCAGCAGTAGAAGCCGAAAGACCCACAGAGAGGAGACATGCAGAAGCCACACAGCAACAAGAGCCGTGAGATGCTGGAAGCAGGAAGCTCTGGTCCCCTCAGGCAGAGAGGATGGCAGAGCAGGGGCGATGGCGCCGTGACACGGAGGGTGGGGATGCGACGCCCTCCCTGCTCCTGACTCCCCTGATCTGCCCCTCCAAGCTGGCCATCCTCAGCCTCCAGGTGCACCCCGGCCCCTCTCTTCCTGCCCTGGAGTAGCTGTGCCTGGTGACCCCACTTCACACCCCCAGAAGCCCGACCCAAGGGGAAGTGACATTTTACTACGAAACCCTCCACAAGTGGGGGAAATGCCCTCTCTCTTCTGTTGGGGCAGGCATTTCTTTTTTTCTTTCTTTTCTTTTAATTGGAGCTACAGCTGCCGGCCTACAGCACAGCTCACAGCAATGCTGGATCCTTAACCCACTGAGCAAGGCCAGGGATCGAACCTGCAACCTCATGGTTGCTAGTAGGATTTGTTTCTGCTGCTCCAAGACAGGAACTCCCGGGGTAGGCATTTCTGAGACACAGTTTGACCCTCTTTAGAAGATGCTCCAGGTGACGGGCGCCCAGCACCCATGCAGTGGCCAACTCAGGAGAGCATCCTCGCATCACCCTCCCTCCTTCCTGGCATCCCTCCTGCCGGCTCCTCCTTCGGGTCCGTGTGGCCACCTCCCAGACACCGCCCTACCCGGAAGCCTGAGTTTCAGTCTCTATAAGGGAAGGAATCCGGGTTAGCACAATCTATGGGGTTGGCAGCCCAGGCAGTGTCCCTTCTGGTCCAGACCCTTCTGCTTGCAGATCTTGGTGCTGTTGGTATGTAAGCACAGTGAGGCAGAAACTTGGCAGCATGAGGATGCTGGCTGCGGACCCAGGCCGCCACCGCTGCCCACCTGTCCCCCTCCCACTTCCAGATGCCCTGCACTGGGTCCCCTTCAGTCTGTCAAAGTCACAAGCCTTGAGGATTTCTGGAGGATGTGATATACTCCCACACGCTGGCTTTGCAGAACCTTCTTGTTCCCAGGTGCCAGGCTCCTCTCTTGTCCCTGCTGCGCGGCTCCCTCCTACCCCACTTCCATGTGAACTTCAACCATCTCCCAGGACCTGGGATAACCCAGCAGAGATCTGACTCCTCGCCTTGGCAAGCCCCCTCCCCCACCCACTCTTGGTACCCTTCCAGCATCGGGGGGGTCCGTACTGCCCATGCCTGCCCTGCACACTTACTGAGCCAGTCTCCCTCCAAGCCCATCACTCAGCTGGTTTCTTCCAGCACCATCTGCCTGGAGCTGCAGGCAGAAACCAGAGGAATCTTCCAGGCAAACAGAAGGGTGGGGCATCCCAAGCCCACGTGGGCGCTGAGATTCCAGACCTGAGTTCAAGGGCTGGCCCTTCCATCTCTCAGTTGTGTAAACTGAAGCAACTTACTGCTTCTCCCAGAGCCTCAGTTTTCCCACATGCAGAATGGGACTAATCAGAGTTTCTTCGCAGGTATTCTTTGTGTCTTAAGTAACAATTACAGAAAGTGTTAAGCTTCACTCTGCTGAATAGGAGGTGCCAAATCATAGCTTATAATCATTTATTATTATTATTGGTTGGGGGTGAGAAGGCAAAACCTTCTGGGCTACTTGGATGGTTTTTGTAGGGTGCACCCCTGGCCTGCGCCTTCGGGGAGGTCCTAGTTTGGGTGATATTCCCCAGAGCAGGTAGCCAACCTCCCAGCGCTGTGCCTGAACTCCCACAACCTTGAACTGCGGAGAATGAAAGGCTTTTTGAGCTGTCCTGACGCTGCCCCGGGAGTAAATGAGACTATAATTAAATGAGCGTGATATTGAGGAAATGTGCTGGGGAGGGGGGGTGACTCGGGGAGGCGGGGCGGGTGGAGAAAGGAGCTCGCCCATCCGCAGTGACCGGACTTCGCCTCCCCACAGGGCACGTGGCTGCCTCCCCTGACACAGCCTTCCGGGCACTGACTCAAGCATGATACATTCTCGCCCACGATGGATGCAGGAAGGCAGTTCCGGAAGCTTCCTACTGCTGCCCTCAGTCCTGGAGCATCTAACTCCTGATGCAGGGGAGCGAGAGGATGGGATCACTGTGCGTGCCTTGCCCACTAAGTCCTTGCACAAGCCCATCCACTCAGCGCTGTTTATTTCTTTTTCTTTCTTTTTTTTCCTTTTGATCACGGGAATGGCATAAGGAAGGTTCCAGACCAGGGATCCAACCCACGCCACAGCCATGACCCAAGCCACAGCTGTGACAAGGCCAGATCCTTAACTCCCTGAGCCACCAGGGAACTCTTGAAATTTAAGATTTTAATTTCTGAGTTGGAACCACAAAGTCTGTTGTATACATGTGCCATGTGTTAGTGTGATGTGTGTGCAGTGTGTACGGGGGTATGTGTGGGGAGGGTGTGTGGACACCTGCATGTTGGAGGCTACTTTATTTTTTTCTTGGGGGTAAAATTGCTTTACAATATTATATAAGTTTCAGGTGTACAACATACTCATTTGCAATTTTAAAGTTTATCTTCCATTTGTAGTTATTGCAAAATATTGGCTGTATTCTCTGTGCTGCACAACACATCCTTAGAGCTTATTTCTTTCATACTCAGGGGGTCGTACCTCTGCCTCCACAGTCCCTATCTTGCTCCTCCCCCTTGGAGGCTGCTTTAGGTCAGAGGGTCAGGCAAGCCTCTTGCAGACAAGAGCCTGAAGGACCAGAAGAGCTGGTCACAGAAGGCACAATCGCGGTGACCATCTGAACTGGCCTCTCCCAGGTCAGAGCTCTGGCACGGGGTGCCCCCATCAACCCCACCATTACGTGGGGTCACTCCTGGGAAAGGACATAAGGGGTGTTCTCCACTTCAAGTATCCATGGGGTGAGGTGGGGGGCACAGGGGGCAAACACAGGAAGGAGCCACCAAGTCCTCTGAGCCGCACAGCTGGAAAAGTCCTGGCCATGGAGTTCCCGTCGTGGCGCAGTGGTTAACGAATCCGACTAGGAACCATGAGGTTGCGGGTTCGGTCCCTGCCCTTGCTCAGTGGGTTAACGATCCGGCGTTGCCGTGAGCTGTGGTGTAGGTTGCAGACGCGGCTCGGATCCCGCGTTGCTGTGGCTCTGGCGTAGGCCAGTGGCTACAGCTCCGATTCGACCCCTAGCCTGGGAACCTCCATATGCCGCGAGAGCGGTCCAAGAAATAGCAAAAAGACAAAAAAAAAAAAAAAAAAGTCCTGGCCAGGCTTCCAAAGGGACCCAGAGGATCCCTGCGCTCTTCATGGGGCTTTTCTTCCAAACAAGTCATAGTTCCCACACCTCGTTCAGAGACCCTGCCCGGTGTGTCACAGCCTCCAGCCTGCCTCTCCTTTCTCACTTTTTAAAAAAATTGTCTCCTACTGCATATGTTAATTTCTTACTCTCAGCAAACACAGTAAGTTTTGTTGTTAACTCCATCGTGGTCTACCAGGGAGTACGACAGAGAAAAGAGATGCTGTGATGGAAGACATGTGTCCTAAGAACCCTCTGTTGCCAGAAAGAATATTAGTAAGGTTTAGAATTGCCTTTTTTAAAAAAATATTGTGGCGTTCCCGTCATGGTGCAGCGGAAACGAATTCAACTAGGAATGACGAGGTTTTGAGCTCGATCCCTGGCCTCGCTCAGTTTGTTAACGATCAGGCGTTGCCATGAGCTGTGGTGTAGGTCACAAACACGGCTCGGATCTGGCGTGGCTATGGCTGTGGTGTAGGCCCGCAGCTGTAGCTCCGATGAGACCCCTAGCCAGGGAACTTCCATATGCCACCGCTGCATCCCTAAAAAAGCCAAAAAATACAAATTAAAAAAAAGAAACATATTGTGATTCCTATGTCACTTTTCTACACAGATCAGATTGCCACATACGAAACAGAATGCTTGGAGTTCTCTAGTGTCCTAGATGTAAGGATCCAGCTTTGTCACTGCTGTATCGCAGGTTCGATCTCCGGCCTGGGAACTGCTGCCTACTGCGGGCATGGCCAAAAAAAAAAAAAAAAAATAGAGTGTCTGGTGGTCCGAGCCTGAGATTGCAGATTGATTGTTTCTGGCATCAGAAATTAAAATACGATATAAGCGAGAGCCACATGAAACACCCTCCGGGTATCAAATCTTTACGCCCGTGGTTGTTCTTGGAATCTCTGCGAGTCCAGCTGGACTCCTTTCTTGGGATGAGGGAGGGGGGAGGGCGTCCCAAAGGCCATCTGGGGCTTATATGACTTGGGAGTTGACACCCTGGCTTTGTGTCCATCTTGGCCATTAGCCAACGTTGCTGGGCAAGGCAAGACCCATTTCTGGGTTTTAGCATCACCTTTTTTTTTTCCCCTTGGCTTTTTGCCTTTTCTAGGGCCGGTCCCGAGGCATATGGAGGTTCCCAGGCTAGGAGTCTAATCGCAGCTATAGCTGCCGGCCTGCACTACAGCCACAGCAATGCCAGATCCGAACCACGTCTGACCTACACCACAGCTCATGGCAACACCGGATCCTTCACCCACTGAGCAAGGCCAGGGAGCGAACCCGCAACCTCATGGTTCCTAATCCGATTTGTTAACCACTGCGCCACCATGGGAACTCCCCTAGCGTCACCTTCTTTACCTTGAAGTTGTTGACTCTATTGGTGATTCTCAAATTGCAGGCAAGCAGCATCAGTATCACCAGGGAATTTGTTAGAAGGGCGCTTCCCAGGTCCCAGCCTGTACTTACTGAATCAGAAACCCCGAGGCTGGGCTTCAGCACTCTGTGGGTTTTGACCCTTCCAGGTTTGTTGCGCTCTGAGGGGGCCAACGGCACTGTGCAGGTTAAGGTGCACGGCGTGGCCATCTGACTTCCATATACTGTGAGACAATAACCACGAGAGATGTGGCATTTCTCGCCATTCTCAGAGCCGTCATTCCCCTGGACCTTCCATGGGCCATCCGTGTTTCCCGCCTGGAGCTCTTGTTTCCTTCTCACGGTGGAGCACAGGAATCCAGATTTTATTTTACACGGCAAACCTTCCCTCCCCCCAATCTGAACTCCCTTACCTGCTGGCCTGTGAGTTCCAGGTCACCCATGAGATGGGAAAACAAAGCAAGGTTGTTCCTACAGCCTGATAGTCATGGACGGGTAAAAATCCAGGCATGAAGGCATTTGTTTATTCATCGGCCATTTCTCTGGTGCCCACAACATGGGCAGGGCTGATAGGGAAGGGGCCTATCAGGGAAGGTCCCTTCCCCCCTTCCCTGGGGACTCCATGGAAACAAGACATGTATGCAAATAAGCATGGAGCACCTGCTTCATGCAGGCGCCCTGGAAAGGGAAATGATCCCTCACTATGATGTAGTCAAGGCAGGGAGCCCCGATGCTATGATGCTCATGGCCGGGCGACAAGCCCCTGTAGTCAGGGCTTCCAGGGAAGGTTCTCAGGGGCTTGGATGGTTAATCTGAGGATACAGCTAGATGAAGGGGAGGGGGGGTGATGGGGAGAGTTCAAAGGCTGGCTGAGTAAATATTCAGAGAGGATGTCCTGGCTATTAAAATAGTGACATATTTCATTTTTTTTGCAGCCCCCACAAGATGTAGAAGTTCCCAGGCTAGGAACTGAACCCGCACTACAGCAGAGACCTGACCCACAGCGATGACAATGCCAGGTCTTTAACTGCTAGGCCACTGGGGACTCTCAGGCATATGTTTCTATTTTTTTTTAATTTTTAATTTTTATTTATTTATTTTTTTTGTCTTTTTAGGGCCGCACCCGCAGCATATGGAAATTCCCAGGCTAGGGGTTGAATCGGGAGCTACAGCTGGCGGCCTACACCACAGCCACAGCAACACCAGATCTTTAACCAACTGAGCAAGGCCAGGGATCGAACCTGCGTCCTCATGGATGCTAGTCAGATTCGTTTCTGCCATATTTCTAAATGTGTTAATAAACAAATGCTGTCCACATGCCCGCCACTAACACTCTGGTCAACCCATAACAATTGAATTGTGTTCCCTCAAAACAGCTTTGAAACCCAAACCTTAGTCACTGTGAATGTGATTTTATTTGGCAATAGAATCTTTGCAGATGATCGTGTTAAAATGAGGTCATTAGGATGAGTCCCTAAGCCAATATGACCATGTCTTTTTTTTTTTTGGTCTTTTGTATTTTTACAGCCACACCCGCAGCACATGGAGGTTCCCAGGCTAGGGGTCTAATTGGAGCTACAACTGCCAGCCTATACCATAGCTCACAGCAATGCCGGATCCTTAACCCACTAAGCAAGGCCAGGGATTGAACCCGCAACCTCATGGTTCCTAGTCCGATTCGTATCCACTGAGCTACGACGGGAACTCAGACTAAGTCTTTATTAAAGGAAGAGATGTGGACACAGACACACATACCAGGAGAACACTTCATGAAGCCTGGAGTTAAACTGTCACAACCGAGAAGCTGGGAGCACAGCCTGGAATGCATCCTTCCCCAGAGCCTTGAGGGAGCCATACCTGAAATTCAGACCCCGGCACCGCGAGATAAAAAAGGTCTGCTGTTGACGTCCCTCCGTCTGTGGCACTTGGTTACAGGGCCCCTAATACCCTCCCTATGATCCGATCTGAAATCAAAGGGGTAACTCCTGGTAGAGTTATGACATCTTGCTGCTGTTAAATATTTTTCATGTCACCCCTGGAGAAAAGCAAATGTCAAAATGCTGAGTCCATGCTCTTTCTGGAACCAAAAAAAAAAACTTAAGTGGAGAGTAGAGGGGCATGAGGGATGTGATAAGATGACAAAGGAGGAGAAGACAGAGGCTAAGTCTAGGAACAGTGAGAAGCACTGAGGGTTTTAAGCGGCAGGTGCATCATGAAGTCTGTTCTCAGAGAGACTGTGTGGGTGTTACTGAGTCGAAGCTCTTTCTGCTTGTAGCACGATCCGATCCGCCAATAAATCAAGAAATGTGTTGTTGGGGCAAAGAATAACAACCTTTAATTGGAAAGCTGGCAGACCAAGAAGGCAAACTAGTGTCTCAAAGAACCTTCACCCCCAGTCAGAATTCAGGTTCCTTTTATACGAAAGAGGGGAGGGGGAGCGAGGGTGCGGTTAGTTGTTGCCAGCTTCCTGGTGCAGGAATCCTTTGTTCTGTAACTGTCCACCTAGGTCAGGTCACAGTCAGATCACACTATTCCTGGGACCCTCCAACAAAGCAAATGCTATTCTCTGTTCGGCAACTTTTTATCTAAAATTGTAATACTATTAAAGGTCACAGCCTTGAGAATAGGCTATCCGTATATTGCAGATTACAGACAGCCCGCTTTTGCAAAAGGAGCCAAGCGAGCCAAGAGACAGAGCATGCAGGTTAAAGTAGGGTTAAAGGAAAAGGAGCAGAGCTCATTTGGAGAGTCAGATGTGTTCGTCCCTATTACATGGAGACTGGCGAGGGAGAGGCACGCGTGACCCTGGGGATGGTACCCAGGCTGGAGAGAAGGGTGGCAAGACTAGGGGACAAGAACAGGGGGACCCCTCATCCAGGGAGTTTGTTTTTCTTTGTGAGGACCAGAAGGATCAGTAGATGAAAAACCATGGGAGGTTCTAGGCGGGTTCAGGGCCCTGCAGGGCAGTTCTGACTTGACAGTGGCATCAGGGCTCTACTGAGCGTGGCGGAGAGGGGTAGAGGGAGGCAGTGAGGAATGCGGGTACAAAGGAGGGACAATGGGCAACGTCGCAGTGCAGGCAGAGAACAGGCAGTGGGAGACATCACACCTGCCCTTTGGGAAGAAGGGAGGTCGTAGTCAGAAAGTAAAATGCCTATTTTGGTTAAAAGTGGCAGATTCTCTAACCATGGGTCTCCTTCCTCTCCCCAAAGCCCCTTTAAAATGTTGATAGAGGGATCCCCCAAAAAGTTACTTCTCTGTAAGAACATAAATGCAGGAGAGGCTGCATGAGCAGCTGAAAGAGTGAAGACATCATGAACTGACCAAAAGCAGAAAATACTGAGTACAGGTCCCTGCCCTACACAGGAGGTCCTTGATGGTTATCTACTTTATATATAGTAGTGTGTGTATTTTAATCCCAAACTCCCAACTTATCCCCTCCCTTTCCTCTTTGGTAACACTAAGTTTGCTTTAGGTTCATGTGTCTCATCTATTTAGATTCCACCTCTGAGTGATAGCATATGATATTTGTCTTTCTCTGTCTGGCTTCCTTCACTTAATGTGATCATCTCGGGGTCCATCCATGTTGTTGCAAATGGCAGTATTTCATTCCTTTTTAATAGCTGAGTACTATTCCATTGTGTATATGTACCACATCTTCTTAATCCACTCCCCTGTGAATGACTGTCAATGGACATTTAGATGGCTTCTATGTCTTGGCTATTCAATAATCCTGCAATGAACATCGGGGTGTGTGTATCTTTTTAAATTATGGGGTTTTTTTTTTTTAGGTATATGCCCAGGAGTCATCTATTTTTAGTTTTTTAAGAAACCTCCACAGTGGGTGTACCATTTTGCATCCCCCCCCCCCAATAGCATAGGGACGTTTCATTTTCTTCACACTCTCTCCAACATTTATTGATTGCAGTCTTTTTAATGGTGCCCATTCTGAGCTGTGTGATGATACCTCAGAGTAGTTTTGATTTGTATTTCTCTAATAATTAGCAGTGTTAAGCACTTTCTATGTGCTTTTTGGCCATCCATATGTCTTCTTTGAAGAAGTGTCTGTTTAGGTCTTCTGCCCATTTTTTTATTGGGTTATTTTGTTTTGTTTTGTTTTGTTTGATAGCGAGCTACATGAGTTGTTCGTATATTTTTGAGATTAATCCCTTGCGGTTGCTTCATTTGCAAATATCTTCTCCCATTTTGTGGGTTGTTTTTTCATATTGTTTATGGTTTCCTTTGTTGTGCAAAAGAGTTTAAGTGTAATTAGGTCCCATTGGTTTATTTTTGTTTTTATTGTCATTACTCTAGGAGGTGGATCTGAGAAGATTCTGCTGTGGTTTATGTCAGAGAGTGTTTGCCCTGTACTTTCCTCTAAGAGTTTCATGGTACCTGGTCTTATATTTAGGTGCTTAATCCATTTGGAGTTTATCCATGTGGACAGTGTTAGAGAATGTTCTAATTTCATTTTTTTACATGTTGCTGTTCAGTTTTCCCAGCACCACTTATTGAGACTCTCTTTCTGCATTGTGTATTCTCGCCTCCTTTGTCAGAGATTAGTTGACCATAGGTATGTGGGTTTATTTCTGGGCTTTCTATCTTGTTCTATTGATCTATATTTCTGGTTTTGTGCCAATACCATACTGTCTTGATTACTATAGCTTTGTAGTGTAGTGTGAGGCCTGGGAGCCCAATTCTTCCAGCTCTGTTTTTCCTTCTCAGGATTGCTTTGGCTATTTGGGGTCTTTTGTGTTTCTATTCACATTTTTAAAAAATTGTTCCAGTTCTGTGAAGAATGTCATTGGTCATTTGGTAGGGATTGCTTTGACTCTGTAGATTGCCTTAGGTAGTATAGTCATTTTAACAATATTGATTCTTCCAATCCAAGAACATGGTCTATCTTTCCATCTGTTTGTATCATCTTTGATTTCTTTCATCAGCATTTATAATTTTTAGAATACAGGTTTTTTGCCTCCATAGGAAAGTTTATTTCTAGGTATTTTATTGTTTATGAGGCAATGATAAATGGGATTGTTTTCTTATTTTCTCTTTCTGATCTTTCATTATTAGTGTATAGAAATGCAGCAGATTTCTGTATATTAATTTTGTATCCTGCACACTTACTGAATTCATTGGTGAGCCTAGTAGTTTCCTGGTAGCATCTTTAGGGTTTTCTATGTATAGTATCATATCTGTAAACAGTGACAGTTTTATTCTTATTTTCCAATTTCCTTTTATTTCTTTTTCTTCTCTGATTGCCATGGCTAGGACTTCAAAAACTATGTGGAATAAAAGTGGCAAGAGTGGACATGCTTGTCTTGTTCCTGATCTTAGAGGAATTGCTTTTAGCTTTTCACTGTTAAGTCTGATGTTAGCTGTGGCCTTGTCATATATGGCCTTTATGATGTTGAGGTGGGTTCCTTCTATGCCCACTTCCTGGAGAGTTTTTATCATAAATGGATGTTGAATTTTATCAAAAGTTTTTTCTGCATCAGATGGTCATATGGTTTTACTCTTCAATTTGTTAATGTGGTGTGTCACATTGATTAATCTGTGAATACTGAAAAATCCTTGCATCCCTGGGATAAATCCCACTTGATCATGGTGTATGGTCCTTTGAATGTTTTGTTGGATTCAGTTTGCTAGTATTTTGTTGAGGATTTTGGTGTCTATGTTCATCAGTGATATTCGTCTGTAATTTTCTTTTTCTTTTGTAGCTTTGTCTGGTTTTGGTATCAGGGTGATGGTAGACTCATGGAATGAGTTTGAGAGTATTCATTCCTCTGCAATTTTTTGGCATCAGAAGGATAGATGTTAATTCTCTAAATGTTTGATAGGATTTGCTTGTGATGCCATTTGGTTCTGGACTTTTGCTTGCTGGAAGTTTTTATTCATTTATTTATTTTTGCTTTTTAGGGCCGCACCCTTGGCATATGGAAATTGCTAGGCTAGGGGTTTAATCCGAGCTGCAGCTGCCAGCCACAGCCACAGCCACAGCCATAGCAACATGTGATCCAAGCCGTGTCTGCAACCTACACCACAGCTCATGGCACAATGGGAACTCTCTGTTAGGAGTTTTTAAATCACAGTTCCAAGTTCAATACTTGTGATTGGTCTGCTCATATTTTCTATTTCTTCCTGGTTCAGCTTTGGAAGATTTATTTTTCTAAGAATTTGTCCATGTTTTCTAGGTTGCCAGTTTTATTGGCATATAATTGCTTGTAATAGTCTCTTATGATGCTTTGTATTTCTGTAGTGTCAGTTGTAACTTCTCCTTTCTCATCTCTAATTTTATTGATTTGAACCCTCTCCTTTTTTTGGCCATGCCTACAGCATGTGGAAGTTCCCAGGACAGGGACTGAAACCACACAGTAGCAGTGACCCGAGCCACAGAAGTGACAACACTAGATCCTTGACCACTGAACCTCCAAGGAACTCCCTACCCCTCTCCTTTTCTTTCTTGATGTGTCTGGCTAAAAGTTTATCAATTTTGTTTCTTTTCAAAGAACCAACTTTTTTTTTTGGGGGGGGGGTTTCAGGGCCACACCTGAGGCATATGGAGGTTCCCAGGCTAGGGGTTCCCAGGCTACACCACAGCCACAGCAACATGGGATCTGAGCTATGTCTGCAACCTACACCACAGCTCACAGCAATGCCAGACCCTTAACCCACTGAGTGAGGCCAGGGACCAAACCCGCAACCTCATGGTTCCTAGTCAGATTCATTTCTACTCTGCCATGACGGGAACTCTCAAAGGACCAACTTTTAATTTCGTTTATCTTTTCTATTGTTTTCTTGGTCTCTATTTCAATGATTTCTACTCTGATCTTTTTTAATTTTTTTTTAATTTTTTTTTTTAGGCCCTCATGCACAGCATGTGGAAGTTCCCAGGCTAGGGGTCGAATCAGAGCTACTGCTTATGGCCATTGCTTATGGCCTATACCACAGCCATAAGCAACCCCAGATCTGAGCAACCTTCACCAGCAACTCCAGATCTTTAACCCACTGTCTGCTCTGGTCTTTATGATTTCTTTCCTTCTTCTTACTTTGAGTTTTGTTTGTTTTTCTTCTCTAGTTGCTTTAGGTGTAAGTGTAGGTTGTTTATTTAAGATTTTTCTTATTTCCTAAGACTGCGTTGCTATACACTTCCATCTTAGAACTGTTCTTCCTGCATTCCATAGGTTTTGGATCATTGTGTTTGGGTTTTCATTAGTCTCCAGGTATTTTTTTATTTCCTCTTTGATTTCATCAGTGATCCATTGGTTGTTTAGCAACATTGTTAGACACCACATATTTGTGTTTCTTACAGATTTTTTTTTCACATAGTTGATTGTTAATTTCATAGCATTGTGGTCAGAAAAAGATGCTTGACATGATTTCAATTTTCTTAAATTTACTGAGGCTTAATTTGTAGCCTAGTATATGCTCTATCCTGGAGAATGTTCCATGTGTGCTTGGGAAGAATGAATATTCTGCTATTTTCTGATGGAATGTTATATAAATATCAATTAAACCATCTGGTCTAATGTGTCATTTAAGGACTGTGTCTCCTTATTGATTTTCTGTCTGTACAATCTGCCCTTTTTTTTTTTTTTTTTTTTTAGCTATTTCTTGGCCACTCCCGTGGCATATGGAGGTTCCCAGGCTAGGGGTCGAATCGGAGCTGTAGCCACCGGCCTACGCCAGAGCCACAGCAACACGGGATCCGAGCCGCGTTTGCAATCTACACCACAGCTCACGGCAATGCCGGATCGTCAATCCACTGAGCAAGGGCAGGGACCGAACCCACAACCTCATGGTTCCTAGTCGGATTCGTTAACCACTGCACCACGACGGGAACTCCTACAATCTGCCCATTTGTAAGCAGAGTGTTAAAATCCTCTACTATTATTGTGCTACTGTCAATTTCTCCTTTTATACCTCTTAACATTTTCCGTATATATTGAGGTGCTCCTATACTGAGTGCACATATATTTACAATTGTTATATCTTCTTCTTGGATTAATCCCTTGATCATTATGTAATATCCTTCTTTCTCTCTTGTAACCACCTTTATTTTAAAGTCTATTTTGTCTGCTATGAGTTATTGCTACTCCAGCTTTCTTTTGATTCCTGTCAATGGCATTATTTCATTCTTTTTTATAGGAGAGTAATATACCATCGTGTATATATATACACACACAGCTTATTTATCGACTTCTTTGTCTATGGACATTTAGGTTGCTTCCATGTCTTGGCTATTATAAATAGTGCTGCAATGAACATCGGGGTG
This sequence comes from Phacochoerus africanus, assembly GCF_016906955.1. Lineage (NCBI taxonomy): Eukaryota > Metazoa > Chordata > Mammalia > Artiodactyla > Suidae > Phacochoerus > Phacochoerus africanus. The sequence continues at coordinate 120,021,805 of NC_062552.1, forward strand.
CATATATCTTTTCAAGTTACGTTTTTTTTTCTGGGTATATGCCCAGGAATGGGAGTTCTGGATCATATGGTATCTCTATTTTCAGTTTTTTAAGGAACCTCCATGCTATCCTCCATAGCGGCTATACCAATTTTCATTCCCATCAACAGTGTAGGAGGGTTCCTTTTTCCCCATACCCTGTCCAACAACTTATTGCTTGTAGACGTTTGACTGGTGTGAGGTGATACCTCATTATAATTTTTCTGTGCGTTTCTCTAATAATTAGTGATGTTGAGTATATTTTCATGTGCTTTTTGGTCATCTGTATGTCTTCTTTGGAGAAATGTCTATTCAGATCTTCTGCCTTTTGGGGATGGGGCCACACCTGAGGCATGTGAAGGTTCCCAGACTAGGGGTCGAATCTGAGCTGTAGCCACTGGCCTATGCTACAGCCAGAGCAGTGCCAGATCCGAGCCGCATCTGCAACCTACACTACAGCTCGTGGCAATGCCCGATCCTTAACCCACTGAGCGAGGCCAGGGATCAAACCTGCTTCCTCGTGGTTTTGAGTCAGATTTGTTTCTGCTGAGCCATTATGGAACCCCCTCTGCCCATTTTTTGATTGGGGTCTCTGTTGTTTTGCTACTGAGTTGTCTGGGCTATTTAGATATTTTGGAGATTAAGTCCTTGCTGGTCACATCATTTGCAAATATTTGGATCTGTTTCCTGGAGTAATGGAAATAAATACAAAAATAAACAAGTGGGACTAAAAGTTTTTGCATAGCAAAGGAAATCATAAACAAAACAAAAAGACGACCTGTAGAATGAGAGAAAAAATTTGCAAATGATGAGACTGACAAGAGATTAATTTCATAGCAGCTTATTTTGTAATAGTCCCAAAGCAGAAACAACCCACGTGCCCTTCAACAGATAAACGGATTAGCAAATTGTAGGCTATTCATGTATACAACAGTGAAAAGTAATGAACAACTGATACACACACCGACCTGGGTGAATTTTGAAATACAGGCAGATCTGAGATACTGCAGTAGTTCCAGATCACAGCAATACAGCAATACAGCATACCGGTGGGTATAAAGTTATGTTTACACTATACTGTAGTCTATGACGTGTACATGGCCTTATGTCTTTATTTTATTTTTTTATTTTTTATTTTTTTTTTGCTATTTCTTGGGCCGCTCCCGCGGCATATGGAGGTTCCCAGGCTAGGGGTCAAATCGGAGCTGCAACCTCCGGCCTACGCCAGAGCCACAGCAACATGGGATCCGAGCCGCGTCTGCAACCTACACCACAGCGCACGGCAATGCCGGATCATTAACCCACTGAGCAAGGGCAGGGACCGAACCCAAAACTTCATGGTTCCTAGTCGGATTTGTTAACCACTGCGCCACGACAGGAACTCCTGGCCTTATGGCTTTAAAAAGTACATACCATAATTAAAAATAAGTTATTGCTAAAAAATTCTATCAGCTAACATACCTTCAATTTGTAAAAAAAAAAATATAATATCTTGGAAAGGCAATAAAGTGAGATATGCCAGTAAACATGTTAAGTAAAGGAAGCCAGAACAAAAAAGAGAACATGCCATGTGACTCCATTTTTATAAAATTCTAAATAATATAAACTAACCTTCAGTCACAGAGAGTGGAGCTGGGGAGGACCAGGGGAAGGGGCCACATGGGGTGAGGGGTGGGACTGTTGTTTTGATCGTGGTGATGGTTTCAAAAGCGTATATGAGGGGTTCCTGTCGTGGCTCAGTGGAAACGAACCCTACTAGTATCCATGAGGATGAGAGTTCTATCCCTGGCCTCGCTCAGTGGGTTAAGGATCCGGCATTGCCGTGAGCTGAGGTATAGGCTGCAGATGAGGCCTGGATCCTGCATGGCTGTGGTTGCAGTGTAGGCCAGTGACTGCAGCTCTGATTCGACCCCTAGCCTGGAAACTTCCATATGGTGCACGTGAGGCCCTAAAAAGCCAAAAAATAAAATAAGTGTATACATACACAGATAAAAACTTATCCAACTGTGCACTTTAAACATATATGGTTTATTATGTGTCAAATACACCTCAATAAAGCTGTTCAAAAATATGATGACATTTAAATGTTTGAACGAAGGGTTGAGAGACAACGTCAAGGAAAGTTCCCCAAAGAAGAAGAATAGGAATTAAGAAAGTCTAGGAGTTCCCGCTGTGGTGCAGAGGGCTAAGAATCTGACTGCAGCAGCTCTGGTCCCTGTGGAGGTGCAGGTTTGAACCCTTGCTCAGCACAGGGGTTTAAAGGATCTGGTGTTGCCACGGCTGCAGCTCAGATTCAGTCCCTGGCCCAGGAACTTCCATATGCCACAGGTGTGGACATAAAAAAGAAAGAAAAGAAAAGAAATTCTAAGAGTTAGTCAATCCAGGTGGTTCAGAATCTGAGAAAGAGAAGTTCTAGGAAATAGGAAACTAAAGGGATAAACTTGTCGAAAATAAATAAATAAATAAATAAATAAACATGACCTTACTTGGGAAAAGGCTCCTTGCAGATATGATTCAGATGGCGTTTTTCTGGATTGTCCAAATGGGCCCTAAATACCATCACAAGTGTCCTGATAAGAAGGAGGCAGGTGGGGAGTAGACACGGAGGAGAAGGCCCTGGGAGAGGCAGAGATGGGCATGATGTGGCCACAAGCCAGGGAGACCAAAGGATGCTGGCTGCTGCAGGAGCGGCAGGACAGGGCATGGCCTGACTGTCAAACACCTTCATTTCAGACTTCTGGCTTCCAGAACTGAGAGAGAATACACTTCCGTTGTGTCAAGCTGCCAAGGTTGTGGTCATTTACTACAGTAGCCCCAGGAAACCTAAATCGAATAAAATCGAATCATGGTGCCAGGATCGGCTGGCCAGTGACCACAGGGCCCCATCACATTCCGCATCAGCGCAGAGTAACACGAACACCCAGTTTTTGATCTAATCCTACTGGAGGAACGGGGGCGGGCAGAGCGAGAATATGTACGAGCCACACGCACAAAGGAGGCGGGCGTGCGCCTGGAACAGCAGGCGGAGTGCAGAGAACAGCACAGGCAAAGGCCCAGAGGCACGGGAATGAGAGAGGTGGTCTGGCCTAAGCACGGGATGGCCTCCGGTGAGTGTCATGAGCACATCTGTCCTTGTCGCTCTGCCCTGCATCTCAGAACACTCTTGCTGAGCTTGCGGGATCTCCCACCCGCTGAGTTTGGAAGGATGGCAAACTCTTTCCCAGTCTCTCTTGCCACTGGAGCACAGGTGCATGGCCGCAGCTCCCAATCGGACGATCCCAAAGGGGCCCTGGAATCAGAAGCTAGTGAGGACCTGGGACCCCAGCCCAGGAGGGCGGTGGCAGCTGCACCCTGCTTGCTAATGCACCAGAGGCAGCGTGGCGCCCACCAGCCTGGGCACAGCAGCAGTGGCAGCAGCGGCAAGGCCTGTGCCTGGTGGGACAGCAGCAGTGTCTGCAGAGAAGTGGCTCCAAGGCAGCTCTGGGGCACCACTCCCGGCTGAACAGGCTCCAAGCCCACCCTCCAGCACCCCCGCCCCAACCCCACCCTCACCCCCAAACTGGAGCCACCCACTCACAGCCTTTGGTGCACAGGCCTGCCCTGGTTTTTGCACTTGGTCCCCAAGTGCTCTGGGTACCCTGGGCGGGGGGAGAAAGCATCCGTTTATTCAGTCAGCAGCCCTTTATCCCTTGTGCCAGGCACTGTGTCATCTCAATCATTTGACATAATTCACTTTGGCTCCCATTAGGTTGCTAAAAAAAAATCCTCAAATAAACCCTGGAATTAAAAACATGACCCTCAGGAAAAGCAAAGGTCACCTCCTCACGTTCTTAATCACGCAGGTCTGGGAAGAGCGCACAGCCCGTTCCCGGAAGGGCCGCCAGCCACCGCCCACGCGTCTCTGCTGCGCTGGGGTCCTCGCCTATTTCTGGCGCCACGGAACCCAGATCCTGCCCCCACCGCGACCCCCTCGGGGTTGGTGGCAGGGGGTGTTTGGGAAGGTGGTGCCCGTTTCTAGGAGCAACGGAACAGACTTGCTAACATCCC